>NC_052515.1:22664564-23940814 GCF_014356525.2 Nilaparvata lugens
CAGAATTGATCTTAATGATAATGAACAATTCAAAGCAATGTCAGATCCACAATTATTATCAAAGTATGAAAAGTATGCTGCTGAAACAGCACAACCCTGGTTCTTTAGAGCATGGTTTGATGAAAAATTCATATACAAACATGAAGTATAATAAAAAAAACATGAGTATTGATAAATTTGGATGTCATTTGAGTAGAAAACAAGAGAAATCAAGTAGAAATCAAGAGGCTGAAGAATTAATTAATATATTACAGAATATCGTTAGTTTAGCAAAAAAATTCGGTTCTTATTATCTACCAAAGAATGTTGATCTTAATAATATGAAACAATGGATGTATTTAACTGATCCAAACTTACTTCATGATTTCCTACCCACTTCAAAAAATAAATTCAAATTTTGGTATGAATATAATGTTGAATCCACCTGATAAGAGAATTTTTTAACACCTATGTAATGTCCAACATTCCTTCTAAAATAAATTATAAACTGGAACTGAAAAATGCTCAGATTTGTAATTCAATCAAGAATACAATTTATTTGTGAAATTCATTTTCAAATTAATAAAAAAACCTGTAAAAAGGTACTGAGCTTAATTTAGAAAATTATAAAACATAATCTTTCCTGCTTAAATCTAAGGTTATAAAGATCTTTCCTGCCAAGAAAATCAAGTTCAGTTTGGATTTTGATGAGTAGTTTTGTTCAACAAAATTCAAAAGTTGTTTCAAAGAGTCAAAAAACTATTCATACTGTGGGGACTCGAACCTGGGGCCCCATATGTATCAGACCGCGGAAACATGCTTGATCTCATTAGTTTGCTATCACTAAATCCATCAATTTAAATCATTTTATTTATTAATTAGATTGAACTTACAATAGAAATATTATTTAATAACAAGCAATTAGTTGAGCCAATAATAAAGTTTTTAAAATTATGAAAACAATATCAAATTCACAATGCATTTTAGGAGATTCATTTAAAATATCTACATTACTTAAAAGTAGCTCTTGGTAATCTACCACATAATAATGATAAATTATTACTGATTAGTGAAGTTGTGAATAATATCATTACAGTATCTATTCTTGTGATAACAAACTTATGAGTTCGTTTTGATCGATTAATTTCAGATCTTGTTTAGTGGCTTAGTTATAGCATTGCGGCTTACCAATCTGGAGTCTCAGGTTCGAATCCCGTGATTAGAGAACTTTTTTGTAACTTGATCTGAAGGTCATTCATACTTACATTGAACTAGGTCACACCTCACAATGAAGAATTGTTGTAGCATTCAGTCTAGTGTAGAAAAATCTTGTTACATGAGATGTTATCTCCACCACTACCCCACCGTGACTGAAATTTCTGTTGGAATGAGCCCGGTATTTATAGTAAATTTATCAGCATCAAAATCCAGTTCCCACGGTTTTTTGTATACCGTCTTCCAAACATGTTGAACAGTCTAAATATTAAATAATAATTTAATTTAATTTAATTTATTTTATTTTTTATTATTTAATATTATTCATTATTAAATAATATTAATTATTTTATTTATTTAATTTATTTTATTTTTTATTATTTAATATTATTCAATTATTAAATAATATTTTTTGTTTGAAATTATTTAATAATAAATAAATTAAATAATTAAATTATTATTTAATATTTAGACCTGTTCAAACATGTTTGGAAGACGGTACACAAAAACCGTGGGAACTGGATTTTGATGCTGATTATTTCATAATTATTATGAAAATTATTTCATAATGAATAATATTAAAAATAAAAAATAAAATAAATTAAATTAATAAAATAAAATAAAATAAATTAAATAATTATTTAATAATTGAATAATATTAAATAATAAAAAATAAAATAAATTAAATAAATTAAATAATTATTTTTTGTTTGAAATTATTTAATAATAAATAAATTAAATAATTATTTTTTATTATTATTTATTTATTAGACCTGTTCAAACATGTTTGGAAGACGGTATACAAAAAACCGTGGTAACTGGATTTTGATGCTGATAAAATTACTATAAATACCGGGCTCATTCCAACAGAGAATTCAGTCGGGGCGGGGTGGTGGTTGAGATAACATCTCTTGACGGAGAATATCCAGTAGTTGTTTATTCTCCCACTACCCTTGTACTAGGTAGACTCAATTTATTAGTTTTAGATTGTTTCACATTAGATTAGATTTGATTGCAATAGATGGATTTAATACCTCTTGACTGGAGAATATCCAGTAGGTATGAGATCTCTATTGCATTGGGAAGAGTGTGAACTTCTCTTGCTGGAGAATATCCAGCGGTCGTTACTCTCTCCCTTAGTTTTACTTGCAGTAGATAGACTCAATTTATTAGTTTTAGATTGGTTTCACATTAGATTAGATTTGATTGCAATAGATGGATTAATACCTCTTGACTGGAGAATATCCAGTAGGTATGAGATCTCTTATTGCATTGGGAAGAGTGTGAACTTCTCTGCTGGAGAATATCCAGCGGTCGTTACTCTCTCCCTTAGTTTTACTTACAGTAGATATTTTATCCAAGTGGGGATCATCATTGACCTTGACCTTGAATTTGACCTCAATCCTGTTCTGTATAACGTTATCAATTAATTTCACAGACCTGTTCAAACATGTTTGTTATCAATCCTCTCAATATTCACAGACCTGTTCAAACATGTTTGTGGAACTGGATAAAATTACTATAAATACGGGCTCATTCCAACAGAGAATTCAGTCGGGGTTGAGATAACATCTCTTGACTGGAGAATATCCAGTAGTTTATTCTCCACTACCCTTGCACTAGGTAGACTCAATTTATTAGTTTTAGATTGGTTTCATTAGATTAGATTTGATTGCAATAGATGGATTTAATACCTCTTGACTGGGGATATCCAGTAGGTATGACATAGATCTCTTATTGCATTGGAAGAGTGTGAACTTCTCACTCTCTCCTTAGTTTTATTTGCAGTAGATATTTTATCCAAGTGGGGATCATCATTGACCTTGACCTTGAATTTTACTTTTGGTGTTTTATACCTAGTGGGAAAAATAATGGTATTAGGCCACACCTCTTAGGAAGGGGGGGAAATTTATTAGGCCACACCTTTAGGGGTGTGGGGGAGGGAATAGGCCACGCCCCCCCCTAATAAAAATATTTTCCTCAGTGTTGAATAGAAATTCTTGCTGTAAACATCTCCTCCCTGGTCTATAAATACAGGGCTCATTCCAACAGAGAATTCAGTCGGGGCGGGGTGGTGGTTGAGATAACATCTCTCAACCTTGACCTTGACCTTGACCTTGACCTTGAACTTGACCTTGATGTTAAATTGATGCTCAATCGGCACAAATACCCTACTTACATTCCATTATGTACAGTCCATAAATTGTCAATATGTTGAGGCTTTTGAATTTTTCTCTCACAGACTCTCTGAAACCTAACTTCAATATGATTCTGACTGCTTTTTTCTGAACTGTGAAAATTTTTTTCAAGTTTCAAGAGATGTTCCTCCATAGAGTCCTACTCCAAACGCTAGGTGAGAATGAATGTTTGCAAAGTAGATGGTTCTCAGTGTAGCCTGACTTGAATAATCGACAATACCCTGAGTGAATAGAGGCCAGAGTTCAGCTTCTTCAATATGCCATCCACATGTGACTTCCAAGACAATCGTTGGTCTATTGTCAAACCCAGGAACTTTGAGTTGAGGTTTCCTGAAGTACGTGACCATCAACAGTGAATTCAGTCTCCTCATCCTCACGAATTCCAGCTGAAAACTTTATAGCCTCACATTTAGTTGGATTCAGTCTCAAGCAATGATCCTTGAAGAATTTGTCAAGCTGAAGCAGACCTAAATTAGTGCGTTCTTCAAGTTCTTCCTCGTTGTCACCAGCTACATTAAGCGTAGTGTCATCAGCATACATACACAGCTGCACATGTGAATTTCGAGGTATTTGTAGATTCAAAATAACTTTTGCTTTCCATTCCTTGTCAAACTACAAACTTATCTAATTGATTCAAAATATTTCTTGACTTTCATCTCATCACAACCTGTAACAAACGTATCCATTTATATGATTGAGGCTGTGCAAAGGCTGAAAATAAACTTTCTACTGGTAATATTTTCAAAGTTTTTCGATTTGTATATCATCAAGCTATCAAAATGAAAAAGTTTACTTTGGAAAATATTTTTTTTCGGTCATTACTTTTTGAGATATGAGCGCCTAAAGTTTAAATTTTTGGAACAGAACATTTTGAATTCTGTAAGAGATAAATCAATGAGATGTAGAGGATAGATTTTTTATGCTATTGATGATCTAGTAAAACAAAACTTTATAAAAATATCAATTTTTGAGAAAGCTATTCAATTACTAAAAATAACTTTTAGTTAAAAATTTGTATTTCAGAAAATTTCTGTTTTACTAGATCAACAATACCATAAAGAATCTATCCTCTAAATATCATGGATTTATCTCTTACCGAATTTGAAATGTTCTGTCCCAAAAACTTAAACTTTAGGCGCTCATATCTCAAAAAGTAATTATCGGAAAAAATTTTTCCTGAGAAAACTTTTTCATTTTGATAGTTTGATGATATATAAATCGAAAAACTTCGAAAAATATCACCAGTTTTTTCTTAGCCTTTGCACAGCCTTGCACCGACTTATCTATTTCAGATATTGATGATAACCAAATAATTTTCAACTCAAAAATATGTTATTTTTGTGATTTAAAAAGAATGGAAGTAGGACATGTAATAAATAATCAGATTTGAAAATCTCAGTATTAGGTTATAGTAGAACTAATTATTATGAATATTATAGTATTATAATTTAGTTACTTGGGCCAGAGATAATATTGATACAAGTTGAACAGTATCTTTACTCTATGCTTAGACCTATTACTTGAAAATGTTTGTCAAGTTAGAGCGACCCTTACAGCTCAGAAATATATTATTATGATTAAACGGACTTGTCCATTTCAGATGTTGATGATAACCAAATAGTTTTTAACTCAAAAACTTATCACAAATTTTTGTGATTTAAAAAAATGGAAGTAGGCCTATGAATAATCAGATTTCAAAATCTCAGTATTAGGCTACAGTAGAACTAATTATTATGAATATCATAGTATTATAATTTAGTAACGTAGACCTACTACTCTATAAATTTTGTCAAGTTAGAGTGACCCTTACAGCTGAGAAAGCCGTGGCTTTTTGCCATGTAGGCCGTTTAGAAACTTATTAACGTCACTGTTTTCGAACAAAAATAAAAATAATACTCGTCTCTCCTAGATCTAATTATGTGAGCGGCAAAGACTTTTAGTCTACATGTTAAATGACTCTCACCCTGTTCAGACCTAGACACAGAGAAAAGTTCAATATTAACTCCTTTATATGTGGCCTAGATAAAGCATGAAAAATGAGGAAGGTGATTAATCGAAAAGTGGAAATTTAAATTTGATTGAAGATTGAATTGAAATTTTTAACCTGTTTGAAGTATTCAACTGAGAAAAGTATCAGTTTATTCACATTCAACTTTATTTTTTAAACTACATAAGGTTTTACCTCCTACTGTTTCTTTTTCATCCCTCTTCCCATCTTCATTTTCATATCCTCTCTATTCCTTCACTTCTTTTTATAGGTTCCTTCTTTTTCTCCTCCTCCTCTCTGTTCATCGCCCCTCTCCTTCTACTCTTCACCCTACTTCAATTCTCTTCTCCCTCTTCACCCTCCATCTTTTCTTTTCTCTATTTTCTATTTCTCTTTTCTCTATTTTGGTAGAGAGTAAGTGTATCTACATAAATAAAGTACTCAATCAATCCTCTTCACCTCATTTCTCCCTCTTCCTCCTTTTCTACCTGTTGCTTTTCTCCCTCTTATTTATTCTCTCTTCCTACTCCTCTTCTACCTCCTCCTCTTCCTCCCCCCTCCTTATTCTCCTACTCCCCCTTCTCTTCTTCCTCCCTCTTGTTATCCTCTTTCTTCTTTTCTTTATAATCTTCAATTTCTTCATCTTCCCTCTACATTATATCATCCTCCTTTTCCCTCTCTTCATATTTTCTTAAACTACGGCTGTTGATGGGTGGTCTCCCTAAAGGACAAACAGCTGCTTATCCTTTTCCTTTTTCTCCCCTATTCACTCTCTCTCGTTTTTTCTTTATCTTGATTTCTCTCTCACTCTCTCTCTCTAATGTAAGACGAATTGAATAAGTATCAAATATCTCTTAAATTTCATACCCTCTATTTCTCGTTCATCACCTTTCTATCTCTTCTATATCTTCTACCATAGACTAACCAAATAACCTACCAAATTGACGATCTCCTAAATCTTCTCTCGCGTCTTTATCGTTTTCTCTCTCTCACTTTCTCTCTTGCTCACCCAAGATGGCCGACCATAACAAGTTTTATGCTCGTCACGTGGTGATGCTAACAACACCGCTCTCATGTTTACTATCTGAAAGAGTGAAAGATGACCTTTGAAAAAATAAACATCCAACGCCCACATTGAGGATAACACTCTTCTATGTTGCACCAAATGTCACCACAAATATAACAGAGAAATCACTTTTTTCCGCTTTGTACAAAGTCCTCTCTCTTTATTATCAAACATCACAATAAACATCTCCCAACTTACATAATTATACAGTTATGTACTGTATTCTATGAACATTACATTTACATATAAGCATATTACAGTTTCCACCATGTACTGTAGTTTCAATCCAACTTGTCTTGAAAGTATTTTTTCTCTATATCGTTATCCATTCTAGAGTATAGCGTCTTACAATGTGGGTGTTAATGATGTATAACAGTAGAAAAACTACTGATTAAATAAAACAACTTTCAAGCTTCGATATTGCAATTTAAGACCAGTTCCCAATTATCAGTACCAGAGTCAGTAACCTGTACAGTGAACTTATTATAATTCCCATGAGTTCTAATAGAACTATTTCCACTCAGCCCGGCCGAGCGAGTATGGATAGTCCACTTAGAACCTATGGGAATAATATTTTCACTATACCGGACACGTTCACTGATATTGATATATGGGAATCCGTGTTTATTCTCTATGTTCTCTCTGAACCATGCTCTATTCCTGGTTATATAATTTTTCAAAACTTGACTCTGATTCAAATTTCAAACTTTATTTATTCAAACTTACAATATTTACAATAAGAAAAATAAAAACACACAGCTCAGTTGGATAAAAAATGGTGATTCCTTCACCAACTTGCCATATGAAATGATCCATGTACAGTTTTTGAATTTTATTTCAATCAAATTAAACCATTAGTTCTCTCTTTCTTTTTTCATATTACCTACACACTACGATTTATATAAATTGAAAAGTTTAAAGATTATTTCCGTCTCAAATAAACTCTTCCACAAATTTAGATTACCATTAGCTTATTAAATATTCCAGATAGGATATATAAAACGTTCTTATAATTATATCCTGATACGTGAAATATTCCAGATAGGTATGTATATAAAACTTTTTTTTTGAATTTTATTTTAATAATATTAAACCATCTGATAGTTCTCTCTTCCTCTTTTCAAATCACACACTACGATTTATATAAATTGCAAATTTTCAATGGTTATTTCCATTTCAAATAAACTCTTCCACAAATTTAGATTACCATTAGCGTATTAAATATAGGCTATTCCAGTTATGTATAAAATCGTTCTTCTTCGAGAAATAATTTTGTACTGAGTGAATAGATTTTCTTACGATGATCCTTAGATATTGGAAAACTCAATTTGACGATTCAAATCTTTTGCTTCTCAAGATGACCCAAATTCTCGATATTTCATTTATTTTTTTCAGTTTCCTGCAATTAGGCTACTACCAGATTAATGCAGCCGTCGGTAAGAAAAAATATCCTTGCCATTTTCAACGTGAATACAGTAGTATTATTATAATTGACTGGAAATTGCTAACTTCTTAATTCTTACATCCAAATTCAGATATGGTTCCTTGGATCACATTTCTCAGTTTTACGTCCTACAATTTACTCTTCGAAATATAGTATTTCCCAGTAAAGGACTCTCAACCCTGAACTCAAATAAATCTCTTATTTCAAAAACAAACATCAATTCCCTTTTTTTGTTACGGCGTGGTTCACAAGGGCTATCAATCAATAAACAAAATGAATTATGAAACAATGTGAAACAAAATCTCATCTCTCAAAACAATTGTGAGATTCACTTCTGTCAGTGTAGGTTGAATTGGAAGCGTTAAAGCTATTCGTAAGCGATACTGCCAGTTTGATAGTGAAACTGTCTGTAGTCGATAATAAATAGAAATTATTTTTGTCAAACAAAACGGCACGTACCACTCAAGCGGTCTCCAAATTCTCAAAAGATAGAGAAGAAAGTGGGCTAAAAAAGATAAGAAAACCAAATAAAGGAAAGGGCGGAAGAGGAAAGCATGAACGTGACTTGTGCTATTGTTTACATGAAGTTGTTATCACTGATTTGTGATTGTGTCTTCCTTTCAGTAAATAACAGCCGTATGTTGGCACCTGTCAGCAGACAAACTGTTACAAACTGGAGACTCACTTTGATACAGATTAGAATGTAGTGTATCAAAGAAAGATACTTTGTACAGAAATATGATTAATAATTCACTCCGAATTTTTTAACGTGGATGCCAATATTGCTTCGATAAGACAAAACTTGCAAATTTTTACTCCACCGATTACAGACATTGTGGTCACTCCCCAACAATCTTTTTTATTGTATCTTACTTTGTAGTAGGAGGGTCATTTTTTCAACCTCCGATTGGTCATATATGAAAGACGAATATATGAAAAACTAGCAGGTAACCCGTGCTCCGCAAGGGTCCAATTAAGAACTTTATAAACTGGAAACTCGACCTACTGAAACCTTGAAGAATTTAAAAAATAAGCCTATAACCATCCTCGGTAAATTAAGAATCTTTATGAAAAATTTCAAGTTAATCAGTCCAGTATTTCAGACGAGATGATGCGTCATTCGTGAATTTCCTATCCCGTGCGTGTATAATCCAATTCTTTCCTTTATTATATTATACAATATCGGGGCACCGAGCTTCGCTCGTTATTTTTATTGATTGATAAACAGAACACAATTCTTTAAAATGATCGTGTTTATATTTTACAGCTGGCTTTACGTCAGCTTATGAATTTCGGGGATGGGATATATTGATTTTCCACAGACCGAGTGCGTCTCATTCACTTTTTTATTATCCACAGACGACGAAAGTCTCAGGTGTTTTTCCGAGGATGAATTATCCTTTTAATGTCGTTCAGCGAGTTTCCCAGGAATGAAACCTAGTGCAATCGAATTTTTATATCCTAAACCTACTATGTTCCAAATTTCGTGAAAATCGTTAGAAACGTTTTCGAGATCCGTTGCACATTAATAACCATAAAGAAATATAAATAACCAAATATACAAAAAATAAATATAAATAACCAAATATACAAAAAATAAATATAAATAACCAAATACAAAAATATATACAGAAATTGCTCGCTTAATATGATAGGATAGATAATATTCCACTAAAGGCTACTTACATTTATGATTTCTCTCGAACATAATTGCCATGAAAATTGAGGAATTCGTCATATGAGTGATACATCCTACCAAAACCCTCTTCGTAGAATGGTGCCGCCAAATGAGTTTAAGTGGGCTATGACATTGTTTTATAGCTCCTCGTTAGTATGGAAGCTCTGTCCTCAAAGTCATGTCTTGAGTTTGGGGCAAAGCATAGAATACTAGTGACCAAGTCAGGTTTGTATGGTGGGTGATCGAAAATTTCTCATTTGATTTGCTGGAGAAGCCGTTTTTGGTTGCACCAGCTCTGTGAGTCCGAGTTGTCATGCATCACAACGATTCCGGAAGTCATTTCAACTGATGTCTTCAATTTCACGCACACCATTCACGCACAACATCATCACTCATAACGTTTCCTGCTTAAACTTTAATCATTCTTAGTTAGATTTAAGCTTGAATACTGCCTTTTGCTTGCAAAAACAAATAACGCTACGTAAGGCGGCCATGTTTGTGGGTTTATAACTCGATATTATTAACGATCTGGTCGACTATTAAACGACCGATCACAGGGCATTTGTGAGAATGACAAACTGTTCAGCTCTGTGAAAGTAGCCCCCCTACCGCTCGTCCGTGTCTTAAGGTATGTGATCGGAGGTTAAAAAAAATTACCCTCGTAAAATGGCAATTCCTATTATTATCAAATTATTACATTATACAATGACTTGGAATGTAGTAAGTTCTATTATTTGTAGCTCTGTATAACATCACATGTACGCAAGTTAAAGTGTCAAGTCTCACACTAGAATACTGTTTCTGTTTCAATAAGGGGATGTTGTGGTAGTTACTAGTTATCCGTATGGTTTTTTAAAAACATAATTTTCTCAGCGGAATAAATTAAGATTATTTAATAGATTAACATGTTTCGAACTTGTTATTGAAAACATGTTTTAATAAATAAGTAATTGACCGAGCGAAGTGAGGTCTAAGATTCAAGTCGACGTCTTCGCATTTCTCTTTATGGTTAAATGTTTATATGTTCCGCATTTACGGCGAAACGCGGTAATAGATTTTCATGAAATTTAACAGGTATGTTCCTTTTTAAATTGCGCATCGACGTATATACAAGGTTTTTGGATATTTTGCATTTCAAGGATAATATAAAAGGAAAAGGAGCCTCCCGCATACGCCAATTATAGAGTAAAAATCAGACTATAGAATTATTCATCATAAACCAGCTGTCAAGTGGATTATAAATTGCATGCAATGACGCATGCGATTAATATCGGAATGTTACTTGGTAAAAAATCAGCTGTCGTTTGGAATATTAATTGCATTCAATGAGGCATGCAATTGATAACTCGAAATAGCATAGTATTTTCCCCCGACTTTTCTCTGCTTTCAACTCGGTAAGCTTTTAATGATAGTAGCATAGATGTTTATAACAAATTATTAGCATTGTCGGTACAACAACCCAAACAGCCATTAGTTTTTTACACACCAATATCTCGCCGACACGACATAATTTACTCTGACAGTGTTAGAGGAGACTGTGGTTTATAGCTGCGCGAGGTCTACTATTCACAGATCTACTAGTGACAACTTCAAGTCCAGTACCCAGTTTCATTCACGGTATTTAGATGAAAACGGTAGGGGTCATGAAATGTGTGCGCAGTGGTCAGCCAGCTAGATTGCGTCATCGCCGCCAACCGAGGTTTTTAGCACCACTATTTGCAATTTATGAAACTTATTCGTTTAAAACAGATGATTGGATATGAAATGACGTCAGCTAAACCGGAAATTTAGCACAAACATGCGCGTAGGGATGATATTTTTGAATCTCCTGAGAATTACCCTGGTATACAGCATTATTAGGTATAATAGCATTATCCTTGAGTGATGACGAAGCTGTATATCTTGCTGGTGATTATGTGGAGTTTTTCAATTGTTTGCAGTATTGGTCAATACGTCGCCTTTGACATTAGGATCATGTAATCAATAACTTCTCTTATTGTCCATTAAAACCACCGTATTAAAGACAATTAAAGCTAAGTTTTTATGACTGGGAAGAGCGTGCTTTTCCTCCTTAGCAAAGCTTGTATGACGACTCAACTATAGTATTTTCCTCCTATGGTGAGATCCTAAGATTCACTACAAATTGTCAGCAATTATTAAAAATGAATTTAATTCAAGGAACGGTGAAAGTTTATACAGTATCAATTGAACGAGCGTAGTATATTCCTACTTTCGGTTCGAGTCGTCCATTTGTGGGTTTAGTAGTTCTGTTTGATTGTATGTTCGACGATAACTTACGTATGCTTTTATTCATGAACTTCAAATTTCCAACACATTATAGTAACATAACCTTTAGACTGTGTATTCCAAATCAAGGTTTGAAGCAGTTTTGGGCAAATGCCTGTTGTTTTTACCTGGATTGTATTTGCATATGAATGAATGAATGAATGAATGTTTATACAGATCGAGCTTGTCGGCAATGAAATTGACTCACCCCTTCGGCCTTTTCGAGGATATAACAGGATAACGTTGAAAATGCCTAAGAAAAAAATCTGGTGTGGTACACTCACACAACTTTCCTTGCTCATATTCGAAACTACGATCAGACTTTTGTATATGTGTATATATAATTGTTTTCAGAGTACTTTTTCCTTTGTGTAAATTGTGAAATTCAATGATTTTTTTAGTCGTCATTTTTTTAAAGTCGTCAAAACAGCTGTTCTACAGATGAAATATCTCGACTATGTGTTCTTTTTATGAACTGCTCTACCTACCTACCTCATGCACGAGAAGGAGGTTACAAAGTCCATTTCTCAAGGATGGGGTGGACCCCCTATTAGTTTCCCAGAAAGGAGACTCATGCCAGTTAATAGAGCTGATAAATAACTATACAGAGTATGAATTTGAAAAAAATCGGTCAAGTTATTTTGAAAAAATCGTGAAAAACATGGTATTTTAGTAATTATCCGCCATTTTTCTCAAGAATATTACGGAGCTCCTGCAATTTTCCAAGGAAAAAACTCATGTCATTTGATAGGACTTATGAATAGCTGCTACCCATGGCTTGAATTTGAAGAAAATCGTTAGAGCCGTTTTCGAGAAAACCGTGAAAAACCTGGTTTTTGGTCATTATCCGCCATTTTTCTCAAGAATATTACGGAGCTCATGGAATTTTCCCAGAAATGAGACTCATGCCAGTTGATAGTGCTTATGAATATCTATCCATGGTATGAATTTGAAGTAAATCGTTAGAGCAGTTTTTGAGAAAACTGTGAAAAACATGGATTTTTAGTCATTATCCGCCATTTTTCTCAAGAATATTACGGAGCTCCTGAAATTTTCCCAGAAATAAAACTTATGCCAGTTGATAGGGCTTAAAAATAGCTATCCATGGTATGAATTTGAAGAAAATCGTTGGAGCCGTTTTCGAGAAAACCGTGAAAAACATGGTTTTTTAGTCATTTTCCGCCATTTTTCTCAAGAATATTACGGAGCTCCTGAAATTTTCCCAGAAATGAGACTTATGCTAGTTGATAGGGCTTATAAATAGCTATCCATGATATAAAATTGAAGAAAATCGTTAGAGCCATTTTCGAGAAAAACGTGAAAAACATGGTTTTTTAGTAATTATCCGCCATTTTTTCCGCCATCTTGAATTGAATTTTATTGAATTTCTTATTGTCGGGTCCTCATGGTATAGGGACCTTAAGTTTAAAATTTCAAGTCGATCGGTTAATTAGGAATGGAGTTATCGTGTTCACAGACATACACACACACACACATACACACATACACACACACAGACCAATACCCAAAAATCATGTTTTTGGACTCAGGGGACCTTGAAACGTATAGAAAACTTGAAATTGGGGTACCTTAATTTTTTTTGGAAAGCAATACTTTCCTTACCTATGGTAGTAGGGCAAGGAAAGTAAAAAATATCTATATTAGCCTAATTATCTTTACAAATCACAAATCAGCTGTCAGCTGGATCATCTCAATGAGACATGCAAAGATGCAAATTATTTTACAAGTCACAAAAAATCTCTCAGTTGCATTGCAATTTAGTTGTACATAACTAAGTTCAGTTGTAGTTTTTGTTGTGTTGCGAATAACGCAAATGCAGCTTGAACTATATCTCTTGAATTTCCACTGCTTCCAATATTCATTCATTTATTGATTTATTCATTTATACAATAAGTCCATCATCACAACATGATAGGGAGAGGAAAAATAAGGTAACCTTGTGCTATTCCTCTCCCAAATTTAGGTAACACATAGTCCGAAATAGGTTGTCTTGTAGTTTTTCAATTCACAAAATGTTCAGTCCTGAAGTATTTTCACAAAGTAGATTTTCAAATTTAGATGCTCCAAAACTAAACATAGAAGGAATATTTTACATTATTATAACTAAAAAAAGAAATATTCACATATTAAAAATATAATTTTGAAGAATTACCGAAAAACAAACTATAGAACTTCTGACAGAATAACAGCGGCATTTTGAGTGAGTTTTCCAGCCTAGGGGCTCACAAGTAATAGTCGACACTTTCCCCCAACATTGGATACCATTGGATGTTATGAGAGTTGGGAGTGCTCACACATGATCGACCAAAGAGTAATCACTCTCTTTAGAGCTTCACTGCCCTCTGTCCAATATGTAAGCAGAGCTTCAGACTTTTATGTTTTGAGCAGAGAGAATAGAACCATGAAGAAGAAATTGAGTGGCTTTTGAATATTTACGAAGTGTCCAAACTAGAACAAAGTTATTACATAGTATTTCGTCATGAAAACAACATCAATTAAGTTATTCTTCATTATTCGTCTTTGATAGAACTACTTTAAATATATTCTTATTCCATTTCCCTGTTTCTACGTTCTAAAAGAAGAGATTCCAGGGGTAGACCTATCTTCACGACCACCTCTGCCTCTGGATAGAAGATATAGAAGTTTTAGTTGACAAAATGCATTTCAGACAATATTATCAGCGTGCAACACATTTATTTCTGTGTATCATTGTGAGCTTCCTTTCTGCACGGCCGTGACCCAATCCAGCCAGCAGCTGATAGCATGCACTGCACAGACAGTGACCCTCGCAAACGGGACACGCTAGCCGCACAAAGCAACGCAGTGCAAGCGAGGGTTGCAACAGTGAGAGAGAGTGGGAGAGTGCTATCACCGACCAACTGGCACGAGAGAGAGAGCAAACAATGAGTCAGAGTAGGGGACTCCCTCAGCCCGGTCTAGAGACATGCTCGTGTAGAATTCAGATTCAGTTCTTGGCGAGTCGCTCTACCAGCACTGTGACTGGTCTAATCGCGTCTGTTATCGTCGGTCAATAGTTTTGACACAGGAAGAAACAGTTGCAGTGATTTGTAAAGTGTGATTAAACCTCGACTATTGAAAACTATACCCTTGTGTCCTGTGAAAACGTCGACGTATAGGTTAGGTTCATCAAAACATTTGAGAATCTCAGGAATACAGACTTAGTGCGTTGATATCTAGTGTTTCTTGAGGAGATCTTGGAAGATATTTCTCTGATAGTCACTCGAAAGATAACTAGCTCTAGTACATGTTACATACACCTGTGGTATTCAATATTTCATAAGTGATATACACCATCCAAAGCTACCTGTTTCCTAGTTGAATTTCATTGAAAGATACATATATCAAACAGCGGTATTTGAGTTAAAAATTGGTGTCACAGAGAAATAAATTGTTGGAGCTCTCAGTGTTTGTCTCTGAGTGAACTACAACTGTAATCTTTCAGTCTTGAAACTACTTGGTGCTAAAAATAAGAAAATTGTAGAGAGGTGTGAAATCGAGTGTTTACCACATGCTTAATCCTCAACACCGTAAGATGTTGATGTTTTCTTCGTGTGACGGAAGAATCTTGAAGCGGTCATGTAGATCGTAGGGTTTCCCTCACTGAAGATCTATTTCCTATGCACCGTCTGTTGTTTTCATCCTGTTAGGACAGACTAATTGTGTTTAGGTGGCATTTAAATCGAGTTTGCAACGACTCCACCCTCTTTTAACACGTGATAATTATGTGGTGACGTTTGGGGCTTCAGAAATAGCCCCTAGGGGACGAATCAGTCTCGAATGGTAACCCAGCCGGGTAGTACCCTCTCGAACCTCAACCTAGGTAGACCTAGCCCTATGTCACGGGTTAGGTGACATCTAGTTAAACTCCCCTAGTGTCGCACCCGGATTCTAGAAACTCTACTCGACGTTTTATCGGGTTTTCAATTTGTGAAAATTACGAGAACCTGATTAGGCGGCCGAACTACTAAAGCAATGATAAGTGTAACTATTCCATCCTTTGAATCAGGTGTTATTTTAGTTGTCTAAGACCACTGCCCAAGTTTTTTTCTAAGCAATACCTAGTTTACCTAATAAAAAGCTGTGATTGAGCTATCGAAGAGTGTAAAGTGAATAATTCAATAATATTCCATCGATAACATTGGTGTTACATAACAGTATCACGAGTTATCTTGAAATTACCAATCGACAATAACAAATTTCACTGTTCAGTGAAATAAAAACAAACTTTGATGCTGTAAATTGATCTCCAAAATATTTTCCGTGAAACGTCATCTACAGAAATCCATCGAAGTTGGGTTACTAATATTATCGCAATATACCATTAAAGTGAATATCTCCAATTTTTAACTCAACAACTATTCCACTCGATCTCAGAGAATATTAATAGAGAGACTTCACTAGGAATAATAACATAGAGTGAGTCTTACACTATTCTAAGAAGATTTCACCAAAAATCTTGACAAAAGTTGAAATTACCCTTGTAAGTCTTACATTTGAAAATAAATCTACATACCTACAACTATCAACAACACTATAATATAATTTATGAATTATCAACAATATTCTCCAAATCAAGTCAGTTTGGTGACAATACCTTCTAGTTCGAATCACAAGGTTTGTGAGAGCATTTGAAATCGAGTCACTAATATTCTGAAGATATTTATTGGAATCTGTGACGATATTCGAAACCAAGTCACTATTTTTTGGGGAAATTGTAACTTGTTCAGTTGAATTTGAATTTGGCGCCAAAATGGTACCGAGACTAGTGTTGGCCGCCGGTCAGCTGATGCTGGCTACGCTATCAGTTGCCATGGCAACGACGACTGACTCCTGTTCGACAGACTGGATCCGACAGTCGCTGGACAACGGCGAGACCAGTGTAGCGGCCGACAGCTACACGACCGCCTTCATCAACGTCACGTTCCGGGACCCGTCTACGGGCCGCTGGCACTCGGAGACCGACGAGATCGGCAAGTTCGGCGGCTATCACGTGGGTCCCGCGGCGGGAGTGCTAGTCCACGTGATTGACGCGGGCGGAGAGCTGAATACCGCGTGTACGCTGCCGCTGAGACGCGGTCCCGCGCCTGGCTTCAACATCCCCGCCGAGCCGTGGATCGCCCTCGTGAAGCGCGGCGGATGCAACTTCCAGGTGAAGGTCGACCATGCCCTCAGGTACAACGCGTCGGGGGTGATCGTCTACAACGACCGCGACAAGGCCTCGCTGGAGAAAATGAAGCTGGCGCCCAATGGAAACCGTGAGTAGATTGCTTATTTTTTCAGCCTTGCTTGATGAATTCTCGCTCAATGAGTTCTGTAAGTTAGAACAAAGAGGAGCGGCGTAGATAGGGTGCACGCACGGAGTCTCATACTTATTTTCTTATTTTGTGGGAGCGGTATAAGGAAGCGGAGAAATTTAGTTACCGTACATGTATTATTTTCAACACTCTCAGCTACCTTTTATTTACAATCTACCTCTGGTGCTCTACTATGTTTTGACCCTATGGAATTGATCGATAATTTACAAAAATTGTAAAATTTATAGCTACATAAGTTCTTGTGGTTTCATAAGATTTATAAAGCTCATAGATTTATGAATCTTATGAGATGGTTTTATGAGTTGTGCAGGTTCTGTGAGTTTCATAACTTCATGAATGTAATGATATAAGTAGCTTTAGGAGTTTTATAAGATCAATAGCATTATAAATCTTATGAAATTGATATCTTTCTAAGCTTAAGCTTAATAGGTTTTACGAGATTCATAGCTTTATTGATGCTACGAGATTAATAGCTTTTATTTAACTTTTCAATCAATATAGGTTTATAGGTTTCATGAGATTCATAGCGTCACTGATGCTCTGAGATTGAAAGCATCATTAACCATATGAAATTGATATCTTTTCATGAAATAAGATTTTATGGAGTCTATGTGATTGATAACTTGATTGTGACATTAGTGTAATGAGAGTATTATGAAATTGATGAATTTCAACATAATGAGAAAATTATGAGATTGATCATGATCATTAAATCGTGGATCATAGATCAATAAATTGAGCCTCCACTTACCGAAGGCTCAGACATTTCGCAAAATCTCGTCTTAACACGAACAAAGCTAATACTCCTGCAGATTATTTTAATTGTGAATATTCAGAGTGAAGAGTTATGAAGTTTATTGTGACTTCAATGTCTACAATGAAGATATAGTGACCAGCACAGACCACAGTTAGAGAAAACTTCTATACAATTCTATAAGATTATTTCATTCCATTTCACGGTGCCAGAGCAAGCCAGAACAAGCTAATATGTTTTTAGAATAAAAGCCAATTTTACTGAATGATTTGAGCGAATTCACAGAGACAGAATTAAGACCGTACATTTTGAGAAGCAAAGAAAAGTTGAGAAAAATTGTATATGAATTGAAAGTGAGAAGATAATAAAGGTGGAAAAGATGTAGTTTGGAAAAGAGAGACGTAGTTATTGCAAAAAAGGTGTTTGGAGGGTTGTCTAACCTACTCCTACTTTGGAGTTGCAATAGGTCCCTCCCATCACCCATCTCCCATCTCCATTCTTAGCGAGCTATTGCAATCCACTAGTATTGACATCAATTACTGTTTTCTTATCATTTTTCATTCCTGGAACCAATTATGTCACGTACTATCGGGCAATTGGAATTTGGTTACACCACACTATATTTACATTGAATACTTTACTCAACAGTCAGCGTTTGACCGTCGAAGCGGTAGGATGTATTTTGCATCGTAGTATTTATAGAGAAGTTGTATTTTTACAAGTATACATTTATATTTTGACAAAGTTAGATATACGGTGTAACTAGCTGATTATTATACTGTTTTTGACATCGTATTATACTGCTTTAACAAAATTATATAACATGGAGATTATTATATTGATTTCATATTTTTTTATTAGAAATAATTATTTATATAGCAAATATGTTTCTATATTAGTTTTTTTAAATATAAAACCTTATATAAAATAGGGACTGGAATAGCACAAAGGTTACCCTTTTTTCCTCTTCTTATCATTATTTAGATGGTGTAAGGTAGGGAATAGATAAATTATGAAAAATCTATATATGCTAAATGATACAGTGATATATTGATCATCATCATGTTACACCTAGTTCCACAGTATTATTCTTAGTTCGACCGTATTTATTTATTTGTTTATTCATACTCTATATTCGTTTATTCAAAAGATACAGTATATGAGAGATCCATTATCGCTTTCATAACACACACATTATACAATGTGATATAAAATCAAGCTTGAACCTGAAAAAATATTCATAAGTCTACAATATTACACTCAGTATTTAGTTCTAAACGTGGAGTATTTATATTGTACTTAGTATAGCTATTTCGCTCTGAAACTGACACAGGTAATACAAACACTACGTGTTTCTTATGCAATACAATGAGCAGGATTGAGCGAAAAAATATTCCGAGAAAACAATGATTGCAAGGAAGTAAAATGGCGGCAATTTCGAAACGTCTACCGCGAAATCCATTAGGAAGTCTCGATATTGCTCTTGTTACAAAATACGAACAAACAACCAGTCTCGTAATCTTTGAAATGGAGGTATCGGCAATATTAGCAGCCGTGAATTTTCTGAAAGGTTTAACTTGTAAGATTCTTGTTTTCCTCTTAGAAAGTACACGGGAAATGATAAAAAATTATCTTTTTTCATTTGAACTGCTGCAACTATCGTTTTTTATGTGCAACCATTGGACGTTAAAAGGTCGATAATAGTTCAATATTTAAACATTCAATTGTGTTTTTTGTACATAAATTTATCAGTTGAACGTAAAAACGATGATGGAATTTCAATACATGAGTAAATTATCATTATTGAAGTGTTGCTTTGGAAAAATAAGATATATACTCTTAAAATTATACAATTAATTACAATATATATAGCCTATATATATATATATATATATATATATATATATATATATATATATATATATATAATTAGAATATAGACAATTAAATACTCAACCCTTCATGAGATGAATGAAACGGCGATTAAGCCATCTCCATTATCAAATTGATAATATCCAAATCATAGAAATAAATCTTAAGTATTAAAGTGAAGGTAATTCAACATTTTTCAATTGTTGATCATGAATTATAAATCTGTATGAAATTATATCAGTTCTCGTCAATTGATTCTTGAAGATTATTGATCTATGAGAATTGCTCATCAAATGATAATGGAAAATATAGTATCAATACTGTACTGTTTGCAGATTGTAATCACTTTTTGTTTTTTTAATCTCTTATAGCATGCGAATACCATGTCTCTATGAAATCGAAGTCTCTTATAATTTTACTTGAAAAAAGTTGGAAATTATTAGAACTCCAGTAATTTATAGTGAACTATAGTAATGATGACTTGTGATACATCTAGATTAAGGTGACCATCCGTCCTGCTTTTTAGGATAGTGTCCCGCTGTCCACTGATTTACTCGGGGGACGCTATTATTTCCCACTTTGGCTGGATAAAAAAGTAAACGTCCCGCTTTACATATTATATGCTGAAATAAAATGTTCTTGACTGACTCTCTCAATGTAAATATAAAAACAACAAGGACATTACATACACTTAAGACTTAAATGTAGGTAAATTATACCTGCATTGGGGAGTTTATTATACTGTAATTATTTTTATATTGAAATGTGCTAGAATGCATTCACAATTTAAGCTTTACCAATTTGTTTCCCTTGACCATCTTGGGTGTCCCGCTTTGAGGTAATTACAAATATGGTCACCTTAATCTAGTTGCTCTTCCTTTTGAAAAGGTCTCTCAAATCAATCAATTCAACTTATCCCTCCCAAATTAACATAATAATATTAAGTAATTTTACTTGTATGATTTAATAATTGTAATCAATAGTTTTATATTTTCAATCTAATATTATACTATTCATATTAATAATATACTACAAATGCTTTTGAATTTTTGTATCGTGATCAAGTAACTATAAGAATGTCATGAATGTTAAAAAATAATTAATTTAATATCAATCAATTAATAATTTTATTCAATTCAACACAATAATCATAAAATAAATCAAAATACAAAACATCACAATCAAAAATAAATTTCTATCAAATACAAAAAGCAGGCGTCATGTTGGGGTGTGCTGAAAAGAAAGAAAGGAGGAGAAATACCTATAGCCAACTATGGCTAAATATGTGCCATAAAAATGACAGTTGATCTTGGTACTAAGCTTTTCTTTTCTCTTTTATAAGACTTTTCTTGATACTATAACTATTTCGTTCAAATGATCACAAACAGTATTTGAGAGATTGAAGATTCAAAATGTTAATGAAAATAAAGATAGATGAAGTTTTGAAACAGAAAAACTGAATCACATTAAATGGATAAATAATAAGAGTAACACGAACAATACGATAAGAGATTAAAGATTCGAAATGCAGATGTAAATAAAGATAGATGAAGTTTTGAAACTGAAGAAACTGAATCACATTAAATGGATAAATAATGAGAGTAACACAAAGAATACGATAAGAGAAATGTTAATGATCTTTATTATTGTTGAGATGAAAGTGCCTTTGCCAAAGCAAATTGCAGTGTTTGTTCCAAATCTATTTCAGAGTCGAGAAATCTTCCGAATTGTGTTCCTCATTGTTTTGGCCTTGATTTGAATGTCTTGTCTAATCCTAGGGCGATGGGCGATGTATTTATTTTATTACACACAAAAAATGTGGAGTGTTTACACGCCGACTAAATTTATTTTCAGGTATTTTATGAAGGCGTAAATTTTGTGTCGTGCTTGAAAATTATCATGTAACTGATTGTTCGATGAATATATCATTCTTTACAAGTTTAAACTCGAAGCTATCTATAAATTAATCTTCCTCTATTTTTATTCGTTCCTGTGCTAAGAATTCGTTCAGTGAATCCCATCTCTTAATTTACGTATCTCATTCGTATTCTTCACATTTGTGACAGAATCATAACTCATTCTGCAAATTTATACATTCTTGTTGAAAATTTGAGGCTCATTGTCATATCTCAATGATAAATCTACCATGTTCATACGAATTCGTTGTAGTCCTTCCAAATTTGATAAATTTTACAGTTCTATGCTTGCATCTATCAGCAATTAATGGTATAATCAATATAATAATGTGCTTATTGACTAATACTTTTCGGAAATTCTCAGGAACTGTATATTTATTCATGCACTTGAATTCATTCATAGTACACTATACTATAAACGAGTAAAAAACTAAGCCACGGCCTAAATAGGCCTATCCTAAATAGGCAAAAATATAACATTTTACAAACACTACAGCAAAATAGAATTATACAATTTCGACAAGTTGAACATACATAATTTTTCTAAGAGGAAGCCAATGAGTATGTCCATCTCGAGGTACTAGATCCAAGTGAGATTATTATAATACGTACAATTATAATCAAACTCTTGCGTTCAACTGAATAAAATGATTAATCTGTATTATCAATTTCAATCTGTAGACAGAATTTTTAAATTATTATGGTAAGGATTCTTTATTCATGTGACAATATTCAAACATTGTATGATCTATCAATGAATATTTTATTTTTCCTTCAGAACAATATGCATACATGTACGTCTACAATAATAAAGTACAATTGACAATTAACAAAATAAGTTAAAAGTAAAATAGTATTAATATTAAATACGGAAGGTCCCTGAAAAGGTTGAAACCTGAGCGTAGGATCCGATATTTACAAAAATATAATTATTTCTAAAATAAAATAAAAGGGGTGGACTCCTATAAACATCTCAATTTGAAGAAATTTACAAAGAAGGAGGATAGAAAAACAAGAAAGTAAGAAAATACGAGACAAGACAAGAAAAATGAAATAAAATAAGCAGACATTCTTGAATGATTACGAACTCATCCTAGTCAAATAGTTGAAGAATATCAAAACTATATTAACTCAGACTACAGATTTTTAAACCAATATCGGGGGACCGAGCTTCGCTCTGGAGTACAAAAGCATAGAAAATTTATTACGTAAGAAGAAATTATCATAAATATACTTATAGTTCGTACTGAGAAGTTCTATCTAATCACAGTAGATTGAGATTAATTTCTAGAGAAATGCAAAAATTTCTCTCACAAAGACCCGATTGCACAAAAGCCGGTTAAATTTTAATCCTGATTAATTTCAAGTGAACCAAATCAGAGAAGACCATTTCAAAAAGATGGTTATACTGGAATTAATCAGGACTAAAAATAACCGGCTTTTTTGCAACCGGCACTAAGTACCCGATTAATGATTACAAAAGTTCAACAGCTGAGTCATAATTTTGACACAGTACCTCACACATGAACTCGCTCACTCACTTCCATCATCAACAGACGACGAAATAATTATTATCAGCTGTTTCTCCAAGAATGAATAATAATTATCCTTTCAATGTCCTTCAGCGAGTTTTCCCAGGGATGAGACCTAGTGCAATCGAATTTTTTTATTATAAACCTACTATGTACTGTATTTCGTGAGAATCGTTAGAGCCGTTTTTGAGATCCGGTGAAATACAAACATATAAACAGAAATTGCTCGTTAAATAGTATACGATTATTTCCAAAAAATAAAATTTTTCCAGCTGTAAGTCTTGCAATTTTCAAAAAAAGATTGAAATATTGGTTGTTTGAAATAAGTGAGGAGGGGGCTGTGGCTCTGATATTGGCGGGCGGCGGACTCACCTGACTGCAAAATTAACAGGACTTTTACTGACTCTATACCAATACTGACTGACTCTATACGATAAAGACTGGCTATATACGATACAGACGGACTTTACAATACAGAATGACTTTCTACAATACAAAACTATGACAATCATTCGAATGGAATTACCCTCATAAATTGAATTAATTTCGGCTCTCTTTCTTTTTCCCCTTCATAAGATTCACTCTACTTGAAATACCAACTCGAGTCTACGCACAGGCACAGTGCCCATGTAGGCTCATTCCATAATCCATAGTATGAAAACCTAATCTAAGTACTCAATTATTTGTATTTTATATTATTCATCATTTTTGTACTTACTGTATTGTGGAATTATATTATTAATTTTCATCTGTAGACTGAATTTTAAAATTATTATGGTAAGGATTCTTTATTCATGTGACAATATTCAAACATTTTATGATCAAATAGTTGAAGAATATCAAAACTATATTACTCAGACTACAAATTTTTAAACCATACTTGCACATAGCAGGTTTCAATGCATATTTATCAAGATAATGGGTTCCTTCATCTCAAACCCAGTATTGATTGAAACGCAAGTCGCTGTTAGAAACTAGCCAAGCAAGATATCTCAGGGTGAACTTGCAAGCATTTCTCAACCCCTCATATTCCACAACACCAACACCAACATAGGCAAATGACACCAACGTCGTATGGCGGCAACCGTCAACAGTCAACATGATATCAGATGACAGAAGCTATGGCATCAGAACCACCTACTTCTTCACTACTTTAAACTGTCAGCATTGGTTTAATGGGGAGCATTGATATCATTTAATGAGAAATGCTGTCACTTTAAGTAAATTTCACTATAGAGAAAGATCTACTCCACATTTTTTCGCTCCACTCCATACTGTCAGCATTGGCTGAATGGGCAGCATTGATGTTATATTCATAAGGAATGCTGACATTTTGAACTGAATCCCATTTTGAATTTGCGATGCACAACACTCGGGCAACCAGTTTGATCATGTGTTGTGCACTCTTAAATGTGTAGCAAATTTCTCAAATTGTGTCGACACGGCTATCATATTATTATCAACTGAACGGTTCTTACCTCGATGCTCTGTCTATTTTTATCGTCTCTTTTGATTTCTTATATTTTATTCACTTTCTCTTAAGTTTTTTCTGTTCTTCTCACTTTTATCGTCAATAGTCTTTGATATTTTGATTCACCTGTTTCTTCCTTCTAATTTTCGTACTTCCCATTCTACAGAAGGGGGTCTGCTATCGAATTTCTATTTCTAAGTCTTTAAATTTCCAAGTCCAAATTTTCAATTTCCATTTCTAAGTCTTTAAATTTTCAAGTCCAAATTTTCAATTTCCATTTCTAAGTCTTTACATTTTCAAGTCCAAATTTCATATTCCATTCCGAAGTCTTTAAATTTCCAAGTCCAAATTTTCAATTTCCATTACTAAGTCTTTAAATTTCCAAGTCCAAATTTCCAATTTCCATGTCTATGTCTTTATTTTCTAAGTCTAGAAATTTTCATTTCCAACTCTTCTAAGTTTTCCCTTCTATGCTTTATGCGCTCCTGTAATTCTCATATCTCAATTAACTTCTTCTCAAAATATTGCAATACATTCATTAATAATTGGAACTTCTTACTTCTTCCTCTTCAATGTTATACTTTATTCCCTACCTCTTCTTATTTTTACTCTCTTTATATATTTTGTTTTACTCTCTTGTTCAACCATTCCCCTCTCTCTTGTACTCTTACTTTCCTCTATTATTGTCGTTTCTTTTTCTTCCTCACCTGCATGTCTCCTATTTGATTTAAATTTGATACTCATTTACGCCTAATTTATTCATTTCTCTTTCAAACTGTTCTCCTCCTAGTTTTCCTCCTCCGCCTCTCTTGTCATCTACTCTTATTCGTTATCCTATATTAGGTATTTTAATGGTTTTGAACACTATTTGGTACTATGGCAAATGAAGGGTAGCCAACATAAAGATTCAACTCAATTCTTCTATTCGCCTAAATTTGTTATTTTTCTTCTAACCTCTTCTCCTCCTAGTTTTCCGTCTACTCATCTGTTCAACTCTTTTCAATGTCTCTTCCTCTTATTTGTCACTATATTCCTCCTCGACTCCTACTCCTGATGTTTTTCTCTTTCTTCCCTGACACCTCCCCCTTGAGTCTTCCTCTTTCTTTATGTTTTAATCGAATTTTTACTGTTACTATTTAGCTATTCCTTTACTGAAACTTATACTTTCTTCACAATATATTTCCTTATCTTCCCTTAGTTTTAATGTTTGTTTTGGACTGAAATTTTATAAAAAATGTACACCTGGAATTCTAACCTTAGCTTGGACTTTGTCACCTATAAATTTGGAAAAAATAGCACAAGGACTATCTTATTAATTTTTTTTTTTTTTTAAGATTACGTCCTAAAGACTCCAGTCATGGAGTATAAGACAAGTCATGTTATTACATAATAATTCTAACACTAAGTAGTTCAACCTAGTTTAGGTTTGAAAGGAATTCTTGTACACTATAAAAAGCTCTATCAACTAAATATTTTTTAATTTGTTTTTTGAAAATCTTCAAATCATCATTACTTTTCAAGATTTGAGGTAGCTTGTTATAAAATTTCCTACCAATATAATCTGGTTTTTGTTCAAATAACCTACTATTGTGACCCATTATATGATAATCTGCTCTGTTTCGCGTATTATACTCATGAACATCTGAATTCTGGATCACACCACTCGTTTTCACATGCATTACAACTTCATATACATACAAAGATGGCACAGTTAATAGACCAAGCTTTTTAAATAAGGCCTACAAGAGTCTAACCTATTCACTTTCTCTATACATCTGAGTGCCTTCTTTTGAATCTTAAACACCCTGTCCATATTTTGTTGAGATGAATTACCCCATACTAAAATAGCATACCTAATATGAGATAGTATAAGTCCATGGTAAGCAGTTAACAGTAGTTTTTTATCATTCAGCCTAGCAAGCTGCCGCAGGACAAATACCCCAGATGATATCTTATTACATATCCTCTCAATGTAAGGATGCCATGTTAATTTCCTGTCCAATAAAATTCCCAAGAATGATACTTTCTCTTCTTGGTCTAATTCATTTTCCTCTACAAACACATTTATTTCTCTATCCTCTACTGAATTATATTTACTTTTGAATTGTAGGAATTGACATTTCTTACTATTTATTGTTAATTGCCTTTGCTTCAAGAATTGGACAATTGACTGTACTCCAGTAAAAGCATTTATTTCTAGACTATCTAATAAATAATTGTTAAAGATAAGCGATGTGTCATCAGCAAACAACAGAGCTCTGTGATCTTTTAACTCTTTTGGTAATTGGTTCACATACAACAGAAACAGTAAGGGACCCAGAATTGAGCCTTGAGGTACTCCAGCCTGGACCTCCAGTTTTTGAGATTTAATTTTTACTATTTCATTCCCATCTACCTTGGTAAGCTCAACACACTGGTTTCTACCTATGAGATATGATTCAAACCATTTTAGTTCTATACCATTCACACCTACAGTTTTTAGTATTTCCAATAATATTCTATGGTTCACACAATCAAAAGCTTTGGATAAATCAAGAAATATTGCGGCTGGCTTCTCACCTGAATCTATAATATCTATTAGTCTTTCAACAAGGGATACTATTGCAGTCTTAGTAGATTTCCCTTTCTGGAACCCATGCTGTTCATCACATATGAAATTAATTTCTTCCAGGTGCATCAATAGCCTATTTAAAACTACTCTTTCAAAAATTTTACTTATTACATTTAGAATACTAATGGGTCTATAATTTTCAACTCTTTCAGAATCACCGCTCTTGAAAATTGGCAAAATTTTTCCTTGTTTCAGATCATCAGAGAAAATACCCTGCTCTAGTGAAGTATTAAGGAGATGCAATAAAGGGTCCAGTAATTCATTTTCACATTCTTTTAAAATTTTGCTTGAGACCCCATCCAATCCTACTGTTTTTTTGTTATTCAAATTTTTTATTATTCTTGACAACTCATCTCTTGATAATGGATGAAATTTAAATACCTTTTCAATTGGCTCAGCATTTAATGTAGTTGTATTACAAGTATTAGTGTTCAGTGACTTTTGGAGATTATATGCAACCTGTTGATAATACTTATTGAAAAAGTTACAAATGTCTATACTATCATCCATATAATTTCCATGTTCATCGATTATCCGAGGGACATTAGTAACTGTATCTTTTTGAGCTGCTCTCCTATTTCTATTAATTACCTCCCAAACAGCAGAGTTAAAATTGGTACTAGTTGTTAATATTTCAGCTGTTTTCTTACACTTAGCTTTCCTCACTTCTTTTGCATAGTTTTTCTTTAGACATTTGTATTTGACTTCACTCGGAACATCCCTTACTAATTTAAATTCCTCATAGGTTTCCCTAACAATATTTCTTTGAGTAAGAATATCTTCAGTTATCCATTCATCTACTTTGTCCAATTTACTTTTTACTTTGACTTTTTTTATTGGACAGCATACACTAATGTGAAATCTTAGAGTATCAATGAATTGCTTATATTTGTAATTTAGGTTACAACTGTTATAAACACTACTCCAATTTTCTTGAAGCAGTTCCTGCTTCAAACAATTTATATTTCCTAGCTCATATTGCTGAATTTCTTTCACAAAAGTTTTTTTTCTGCTTGGATTCTGGCCCTGCAACTTAACATCTAAAATTTGATAGTTATGATCTGATAGATCTGAGCTACCTAACCTGACATTACAACCTTCTATATTTGTGAGGATATTATCAATAATTGTCTGTGAAGTTCGAGTTACTCTTGTATATTCGTGGACCTTAATTTCTAAATTATTCATATTAATAATATCTCTAATATCCTCTGTCATTTTATCCTGCCTGGCAAAATCGGTATTGAAATCTCCTACTACTATAACATTTGTGAAACGAGCGGTTGTAATTTCCAAAAGTGTGTGGAGCAGCTCACAAAATTTTTGCCAGTCTCCATTTGGTGACCTATAGATACCTAACACTGCTACCTCAAATCGATCATCAATTTTTAACCTTAGTCCCGTCACCTCTAAATCCATCTCAACAGAAAATCTCTTAACAAAATCCAGTTCATAAGTTTGGGTATGTTTAGCATTGCTAGTGAATATACATACACCACCACTTCTATGAGCTATTCTACAAAATTCTGATCTCAGTGAATAGCCTGGAATCCTAACTTGATTTATTTCCTTTATTTTTAAGCCATGCTCTGTGAAAATAACAATGTCAGGATCCTCCTGTTTAAGAAATACTTCTAATCTGTCAATCTGTCAAATCATTTTATCTGTCAATGTTATTACATTAGTGTCATTTGCAATGTAAATCTCCTTTCCTACGGTCAAGTGTTGTTAAATTTTGTTTTGTTAAACACATGAATGAAGAAATTTGTATCTGAATTCATCCTCTCTTCCTTGAGTTCCTTCTAACACCTAACTAAGCATTCCTTGTATTTCTTCCTCCAATATTCTCTCTTCCCTCTTTCACTCCTCTTTCTTCTCTTCCTCCTCTTTCTCCTGTTCCTCCTCTTTCTCCTCTTCCTCCTCTTTCACTCCTCTTTCTCCTCTTCCTCCTCTTTCTCCTCTTCCTCCTCTTTCTCCTCTTCCTCCTCTTCCTCCTCTTCCTCCTCATCCTCCTCTTCCTCCTCTTCCTCCTCTTCCTCCTCTTCCTCCTCTTTCTCCTCTTCCTCCTCTTCCTCCTCTTCCTCCTCTTCCTCCTCTTCCTCCTCTTCCTCCTCTTCCTCCTCTTCCTCCTCTTCCTCCTCTTCCTCCTCTTCCTCCTCTTCCTCCTCTTCCTCCTCTTCCTCCTCTTCCTCCTCTTCCTCCTCATCCTCCTCTTCCTCCTCGACTTCCCAACCCACCTTTTCCTCCGCTTCTTTCTCTCCAATCATTCACCTTCAAGTCTCCTCCATTTACTCCTTTATCCACTCCTCACCTCTTTCTCATCTCTCCTTCTATTATTTATTTTCTCTTCTCTACACACCTACTTTCCTCCAGTTCTTATATATCTGAGAACGCATTCTGTTCTCTGGTTTTTATAAATGTGAGAACGGGTTTTTGTCAGCGATGTGATTCGGCGGCCATAAAATGAGAAGGCCTAGGCCTACAGCGTCAGCAGCAGCAGCAGCAGCCTGTTGCAATATGTTGCCAGTTGCCAGTTGCCAGTTGCCAGCCAGTCGATGAACCTTGTATCTTTTAATAGCTACTCAAAGTGGTTCCACTTGGTTCCATGTTATTGTACCAAGTGCCATGCATGTGTGCCACTCTCAAACAGTCGAAAGACTCATTGTTTATATCGATTTTATGATTTGTGTTCATGGATTTTCGCTCAGAGGGGAAAAACTCTATTTTGAAGGGTGCTTCCTCGTTCCTTTATCCCCTCTTTTTCTTTTCCCTCTCCTTTATTTTTTGTCTTCACCTCCTTATCATCCTCCTCCTCCTTCTTCACCTCCTACTCCTCCTCCTCCGCCTCCACTCTCTTCTCTTCTCGTCCTCCTCATTATCATCATCATCCTTCTTCTCTCCTCGTCCTCCTTCTCCTTACCCGTCTCTTCCTACACCTCATTCTTCTCATACTCCGCCTCCCCCTCCTACTCCTCATCCTCCTCCTTCTCTCAATCCTCCTCTTATCCTAACCCCCTCCCACTCTTCTTCCTCCTCCTCCTCCTTCTTCTTGTCCTCTTTTTTCTCCTCCTCCTCTTCCTCCTCCTACGCCTCTTCCTTCTCCTTCACCTCCTTCTCCACCTTCTCATCACCCTTCTCCTCCTCCTCCATCTCTACTTTTTCTCCTCCTCCTCACCCTTGTCTTAATTCTCCTCCTTCTCATCCTCCTCCTTCTTCCCCTTCTCCTCCTACTGCTTCTCCACCTCCTCATCCTCCTCCTAATTCTCCTCTCCTCGTCCTCCTCCTCCTCCTTACCCGGCTTCTCCTTGACCTCCTCCTCTTCATCCTGAAATTGACCAATCTTGCCACTCAATTTATATTATGATTTTTATCATAGTCCATTGAAAGAATTTGAACAGTGAATCAATCGATAGAATGGTACTGTAATAATATTATTGCCTCAGCATGAAATTGATATCGAATATGAATAATTATATAAATAGTTGAATACTCTAAACTGAGTCAGCTCAGATTTATGCTGTCTTCCATTATCACTAAAGTTGAAATCTTACAACACCGCTTCAAGTCTCAAGAACTGCTTATTTCATACATTCAATTAACCCATTTCACTTTTCAAATATTATTCATAGAGTGCTTTTGCCATAACTTCTTATAACAAGCATTGCGTTCGCCTCAATACATCGTTATTGGGAACATCTCAGCAAACAAGTGTTCTATTGCGTTGAGCGTCTTTGTTCATAATATTAGTTTGTTTATTAGTGGAAGTTTTGTTTGAATTATTACTACATAGTTTCTCTTCGACTATCACTTTCTTCTCATTTGAAGTCTATGATTTTCTTTTGTTCTCTGTTATTTCATTTTCATATTTTTTAGATAAATATATTATTTCAAAATCTTCATCCTTCCATATTACTACAATTCTGGATTCAGATTCTTGTTATCTTCCAAATACGAGTACTCTAAAAAATGCCGAGTGAGTAACTAGCTATGTGCGATTATTGAAGGACTTCTCTTCCAAGATTTCTCAAGATTCTTGTTGAAGGCTTGTAGTTCCTCAAAATTTTAATCGTTTCCAATCTATTTTTCAAACATAGATAGTTCGTGGTTCTACTCTAAGCACGGAAAAAAGAATAACTGTGCTCTTTCCCTCAGTGCTCTAAGGTAGTTCAATTTTCAGAATTAGTCAAGGTTTCTATTCACAAAACTCAAATTTCTCCAGTTATTGCATGATTGCTTTTGTAGGTGGACAATCAAGTTTCATGATGTAAATCTAGACAATATAGATTTGGTAAATTGTTTAGATTTCTAGAGAGAAACAGAGAATAGAACTACAAATTTGATCAACACATGATAAATATGATAAATTTGCGTGACATGAAATCAATCTTGATAATTTGGTAAAATATAATGGAAATAATCTTCAATTTCTCGATAACCTTTAAAAATAAAACGAATGAAGTACCTTTTTGAACACCAGTTTGGATTGAAAAGGATACTAATCATTTCATTTTTATAACTAAAATTAGCTTGATATTCATTATGATTTCATTTTTTTCTGGACAAATTAACTGAATCCAATAAAGTAACAAATGAATGAATGAATCATCCAAGGAACCTCTGAAAATTATTAAAATCTCTATTAATTCAGCTCAGTGATTGTGAAGTATTTGAAACCGATTCAAATTGATTAGAATACAATATCCTTCACCTCTGAATATAATTATTATCATGATTGAGAAAGATTTAGGATCAACTTTTGATCCTGAGCTTACCCAAACGATCGTAAATGAATCCATTTGGAAAATTTCAAATCAGCAAACTTGTTGAAGGCCGTCATTTCTCTCTCCATCACAAATTTTCTCTCTCTTACATATGCCTATCCCGCGTTCACTCTCTTACCCTTCCTCTCTCTTACTCTCTATTCTTTTCTCCTTCATCCATCTCTTTACGAACGAGTTGAATCACAGAACGAAGGCAAGAACATAAACAAGCGTTTAGGCTTGCCTAAAATCACGTGTGGTGTTCAAAATAGCAGAGAAAGGTTAAAATGCAAATTATCATTGAGAAAACAGGACCTGACTTAGAACTGAGTCGAGCCTGACCTGGGTCAACAGCTCGACTCAGATGCATTATTTTAAGAAAGTTATAACTTCCAAGGCCAACGCTCAAGCATGTTGCAATAACTTCTGATACAACATGCTGTAATGGTGGTGCTTCAAATTCATACTCAAACTGGACGCGAGGATTTGTTCATCAACTTAGTGACGAAATTTCAAACTTGCTAGCAATTTTTTTCAGTTGAATACGTGATGTGAATTATTGTTGATGCAATAAATCGAGTTCTAATTCGATCACAGTTTAGTTTGATACTAGGTTCATGAGCCGTTAATTGTTTAGTACTGTTAGTTCTAGAGTAGGGATGATCTTATTGTCATAAATCTTATTAAATTAAATATCGTCATAAAACTCACTTAAATATTTTATCGCAAGTTTTGAGGCAGATCGATGTCATCGATCTCAATCTGAAATCTTAATCTTGATCACCTTGATTTTTTGTGTTATCTTTATCATCTTTATTATCTTGATGATCTTGATTATCTCGGTTATCGTAACTATCTTGTTTCTCATTACCTTAATCTTGATTGAGAATAATCTAATCTGATCTAATCTTGACTATGATAAGATGAAAGCTTGAAAGCTCTTATATCTTCAAGATTCCATAATTTTAAGTTTCAAATCTTATAGGTCTTCAAATTAAAACGATCATAAACTGAGGAATAATTTCATACTCTATTTAACAGCATGAAATGTTGTTCTTGTATGGTAATTTTCAATAGACTTAAATGAAATCAAATTAGGTTTTATCGTGCAATTCCGATACTTCCATTTATTCAGATATGTTGAGGCTCTATGCTTACAATCATCAATCAATATAATACATATATTTATATATTACATAATATAATATATTATATCAATATATTTATACCGAAATCAATCATCATAATCAATTATTACATCTTACATGTTGCGTTGAATCTTGAAACCGCGGATCTATTCAACACAAAACTTGCGAAAATGGATCAATCCAACAAAATCTTTGAAAACATTGTTGATAATGTTTAGTGCTACCTTAGATGTAAGATCACAGACAACTTAGAATCAATGATCCTTATTGTATATATGTATTCCTCTCTATTTTAAGAAATCAAAACCAATACAATAAACTATTAATTATTTTAACCAAAAATCCTCCGCTACCTGAATTTTATCTCTACTACTCCGCTACTTTCATTCTTTCTACTTTCTTTCAATTTTTTCGCTACTCTCTGACATCCTCGAATATTGTGCATTATATACACATAATTATATAGATACGGCATAGAACACTGATAATACCTACGTATTAAAAGCTTTTTATGAATCAATCGAGTTATCACACACTACTTGACTGTGAAACTGTGTATTTATGAAGTGAAGTGAAAGTCAGTTTGAAGTGTACAGACATGATTGCAAGAGCCTTGATAGCTCTTATCTTTGAATTATAATTTTCCTGGCACTTTTCCGTCTCATATTAAATAAAGTTGCATTAAAAATAATGTTATTTCTGTACTTAAAATTACAACCAAGTAGATAAGCTGTGTTGTACATTCCTTATGCATCTGTCTTTTTCTCTTTCCCTCTTTTTCTTATATTTCTCACTCTTTCTCTCTTTTGTTGAAGTTTATTCTTCTACAACTGATTTAGAACAGAATTGCAGAAATACATTAGGGCATCAATCTACATACCTGTAGAAACTTCAAGCAATTACTATTGCTGTCTTACTCTTTACATTCAATTAGTGGCGTGTATAGAATATTATTTTTCTGGGGTGGGGTGGCAAGGTTAATGTTTGGTGAAATGATTTCAATTAACACCCCATGATACTTAATATCAGTTTTGCTGCTCATATTCAGAGGGTAATTTGCGCTGATCGCCCTTTTTACTCTCCGTCAGGCCGTCAAAAATTCAGATTACTGTACTTTTTTCTGTAATTACTGTACTTACTGATTTTTCTTCTCATTCATTATTTTGGTGGGGGGGGGCGGAGCCCCTGAGACCCCTTATATACGCCCCTGATTCATATGCAAATACAATCCAGGTAAAAACAACAGGGATTCGCTCAAAACTGCTTTAAACCTTAATTTGAAATACACAGTCTACAGGCTATGTAAACGTAACGTAAATGAATATGTCCAAAGAATAGTTTCTCGTAGTATTCTAAAAGTATTTTCCCGGAGTATTGAGTACGTATTGAGTATGTATCTTGTAATCTACTACTATCAGAAACCTTTACTACGTGAGTGACTAGCAATAGTAATTTTCATTTCATTTATTTATTCATATGCAGATACAATCCAGGTGAAAAACCATAGGCATTTGCCCAAAATTGCTTTAAACCTTAATTTGAAATACTCAGTCTAAGGGTATGTAAACGTAACGTAAATGAATATATCCAGAGAATATATCCAGAATATATCTTGTACTATAATATACTCAGTCTAAAGGGTATGTAAACGTAACGTAAATAAATATATCCAGAGAATAGTTTCTCGTAGTATTCTAAAAGTATTTTCTCGGAGTAATGAGTACGTATTGAGTATTCATACGTAGTATTCAAAGAGTATTTTTTCGGAGTATTGAGTACATATTGAGTATTCACACATAGTATTCAAAGAGTATTTTCTCGGAGTATTGAGTACGTATTGAGTATTCACACGTAGTATTCAAAGAGTCTTTTCTCGGAGAATTGACTACTCCTTATTATTGAAGTAAATTAACAGAGTTGATTTTTTTCACTCTACGCTTGTTTGTATCACACATCAACACAATCAACAACCCACAGACGAAGGAATGAAGCTATTAGAACCAAAAAAAGCCATTATTTCCTACACTAATTCACACCAATTTCTTCCTACATTCAAACAACTGCTACTAGAAGAACAAGACTCACTTCAAACTGTCAGAATTGGATGAATGGGAATCATTGATGCTATTTATGAGGAGTGCTGACAATTTCAAAAGAAATTTATACAGTAGCAGTTGTCATAATTGGTTGTATTTGAAGCATTTGTGTTATTTGGAAGAAGCTCTGTCATTTTGTAGTGAATTTGTAGAAAAGCAAGACTGAAAACATAGCGAAATCGTCTAGAAACTGAGATGACATTGTAGGTGTTGCTACTAGTCAACTATGATGAATACTTCTTTGAATGTAGAAGAAGACATTTATCTATTTGTTCAGCTGGTTCCTTATTGTGAGACATTGACACTTCTTTCTTTCTGAATTTTATTACTACACTAAATCGCTCATTCGAAGTCCAACTTAATTGAGCATTGAATCAAATAATGATAAAATAGTACGCGTCCCGTAGCTTTTGCCTCCGTGACTTTAAAACTGCATATAGGCTAGGTATGGTTCGCGGGGTAATATTTCCTACTTTTAAAAAACATACGCTCCAGAGTACCTAGATCCCTAGATGGAGGAAGCTCCCTACAGATGTTCGATGTTTTTGAACAGGTAGTATTGTAGTCTAGATTGCTCTCCACTGATAGGCAAAGCTACAGGACCCGGACTTTTTTTGTACTTGGTATGGAAAAGTTTGACACACGAAGTCTGCTATCTCTTCATAGTGTATGATTTAATAGAATCAACAGTTGCCAACAGTTTGCAATTGAAATAATAAAATTTCTCGAATTTCGAGCTTATTTTGAGTTTTAGGTGAAAATGCTACTGAACATTAATTGTAGAGATTTTCATGCTCAATCTTTTCCACTTCGAATTTTTTGTTCAAATTGTATCTGAAGCCTGATAATTGGGAATCTGAAATCGAACTTTGCATAGATGGGGCGGAGCTCCTGAAATTTTTACAGATATGGGACTTGTGACAGTTGATATAGCTCATCAATGACTATTTTAGGTATAAATTTGATCAAAATCGTTGGAGCCATTTTCGAGAGAATCGCGAAAAACCCTGTTTTTGGCAACATTTTCGCCATTTTAGCCGCCATCTTGAATTGCATTTGATCGAAATTGTTCGTGTCGGATCCTTATAGTGTAAGGACCTTAAGTTCAAAATTTCAAGTCATTCCGTTCATTGGGAGATAAGATATCGTGTACACAGACGCACATACACTCATACACACACACCACACACACACACACCACACACACACACACACACACCACACACACACACACACACACACACACACACACACACACACACACCACACACACACACACACACACACACACACACACACACACACACACACACACACACACACACACCCACACATACAGACCAATACCCAAAAACCACTTTTTTGGACTCGGGGGACCTTGAAACGTATAGAAATTTAGAAATTGGGGTACCTTAATTTTTTTCGGAAAGCAATACTTTCCTTACCTATGGTAATATGGCAAGGAAAGTAAAAACATACGCTCCAGAGTACCTAGATCCCTAGATGGAGGAAGCTCCCTACAGATGTTCAATGTGTTTGAACAGGTAGTATTGTAGTCTGGTTGCTCTCCACTGATAGGCAAAGCTACAGGACCCGGACTTTTTTGTACTTGGTATGGAAAAGTTTGATTATACGGAATTTGTATCGTATTGCAAAATGTTATTGTTAATGATTAATAGATTTCTTAACAAACCTGATTAGTGTGACCAAATTATCGTATTTCCATTGTTTTTTGTGTTTTTTCATTCAGAAATATCGGAAATCGTTTTTATTTTAACTTTAGAACTAAATGTGCCCTAATCATCATCCCGAAACCCCTTCGATTACCCACAATTCTAAAGTTATTAATGGCGTCATCATATACAAAGAAATCTTATCGAATTCAAGCTATTAAGTCTATTCCAGTTCCAATTCAGTCTCTGGACACCTCGTTTCTTCATATCCTTAGGGGGTGGTACTATTCACACTGCTTGCATGAATTTTCATAAACTATTGTATTTTTTCGTTAGGGCTACTCTTGAAGAGAAATGAAAATTTCAAATTCAAGTACCCTTTTTTAAATTGTTTACTTACAAAAATTGAAAAAGTAAACAATTTAAAAAAGAGTACTTGAATTTTTATTCTATTTTCATAAACTAGTATGATTGGGCGGGGGTTTGAGAGACAGGCACTAGGGGGCTCAAATTACCTAAAGGTGTTTTATGTTTGAGGGGTTCTGGTCAAGATGGGGGCTGGTGCTTTGTCTACTGATTACTTCACTTACACTACTGTACTACAACGTTATCAATGAGTATATATTTCAATGAATAATAGTGAATCATTGAATAAATAAATAAAATAAATACATGAAAATATATCGCTTGATAGCCTCCTACTGATTATTGAAGGAAATACATACTCAATAATCAAATACTACTTGAAATCATGATTGCAGAATCCCATACTATTTTTAAGAATGGGAATTACTAGTATGATTCACCTATTTCACCTATAGATAATTTATATTGATTTATTCAACAATACATCTCTAAGAGTCTATTAATTCTAGTTCGACGTGGAAAATCACTCTGTGAGTAATATAAGGATAATTATATGCATTATCAAATTATAATGTTGTAATACCAATTTGTTATACTAATTTCATTATTTCAGCCTCGTTTTCTGCAGAATAATGGTAAATAACTGTATAAATTGATATATACATCCAATCAATCATTCAATAATAAGATATCACTCAATAAAATACCATGTAACAATCCTATTCAATTCCAATAATAATTGTTCTATCCTATCCAATTGTTTTATGAAGTGCAACTTACTTGAACTAGTGATTGAATATTATTTCTAAAATTACAAAACAAGAAGAGACCTTATATTGATAAGAATCTCAGTTGGAAGATGTAATATAATTTTGAATTGATTGGAAAGATTTAATATTATAGAGGTAATTTTCATAGGATGTTCCCAAGATATTGATTAAAAGTTTCAAGATTATAGAGATAACTCTGTATTCTTATTAGATCTATGTTAGGAATTTCCAATCTAATTCACTGAAAACCCTGAAATTCACTCTGAAAACCTAATCTATGAAATTATATGTTTTTCAAATACACTTTAATAATACGATTTTTCAAGAAATCGGTCAGTTTATTTTTTACTATTTACACTAATCTAAAATTCCATCACAATCAAGCAGCTCCCAGCTCATGTAACACGGCTGTTACATTGATATTACAGCTGTAATGCTCACGTAATAATCATTGTTGCTTGTGTAAAAAAGTGTAAAACAACAAAACTAATTCATAACACCATCATTAGGCGCGGACATTCTTGCAAGCCTCCAGTAATCACTATAGCCAGCAAGGTTATAGTATTTGCTATTGTAGACGCAATAGTTATAGAGAAACTCACTCTAGACAGTCAGCATTGGTTGAATGGGGAACGATAGTGTTTTTAAAAGAGGGATAGTGACAGATTAAAGTGAGTCTCACTGTAGTTAACTGTATTGTATAAGACATGTCGCTTGTCGGCCGCGGAAAACCTTTGAAACAGAATTCACAGCATGATGTTTGATAACAGGGAATACTCAATAATCAACCACGTAATTAAACTTAATTGAAAGTATGACCTTAACATACGCGTAACTTTAGTTCATACCTACCACAATGTTCAAGCTAATCATAATCTGGCTGGTGTTGGGAAACGTTTATGCTTTTTGTAAATAAAAATCAATAAATATTCTAAGATTTTGAACTAATAGCCCAGTCAACGAAGTGTTATAGAGGGAAAAGTTTGGAAGACAATTTTTGACCTGGCAGTTCTGTTTAGGGTAGTTGGGAGGTAAACATATCAAAAGTCCCCACCCCCACCTCCTGTGCTAAGGAGGTGGGGGTGGTTCAAAGATACTCTCGCATATAACACATGGTTTTTGGTTTCTCGCATATAACTCGAAAATCATGCATTTTACAGGCATGATTATTCTATAACAAATTAAAGCTTACATAATTTCCTACAATATTGATCCCCACAACTTTTTCTATATCTCTTTCACTTTTCGAGATATCCAATCTAAAAGATGTGACATTTTTGAAAAAAACACATTTTCCTTAATATTTTTGCTCTTATAACTTTTAGAATATTAATGAGAAAAATTAATGCTGATCATGAGCTTATAGAGCATTAAATTCTCTTCAATTTGATGAATAATTCCACAAGTTTACGCACATCCCCACGACTGTTGCAGCAGCTTCAGTGTTGAGTGTGATATCTTCAGTTATGCAAAAATAGACCAATTTGACAAAGGAATTTGGAGATAATGTTTTGAACACAATTTTTGACTTTGCAGCTTCGTTGGGACCAGTTAGGGGGTGAACATATCAAAAGTCCCCATCCCTACCCCTTTGTGCTAAAGGGATGAGGATGGTTTAAAAGTTGCATTTTTCAATGTTTTGCTTACACGCTCATATCTTGAGAAAAATGCTTTCAACCGACATGACTAACTATTCAGAAATGAAGCTTGGTAAATTCTCTACAATATTTGTTTCGTGGTGATTCGTGATATCTCCAACAGTTTTCGAGATATACGCTCTTAAAAGTGTGAAATTGTTAAAATAACAGCTTTTAATCCTATTTTTTGATGTGTCAGGGCCTCCTGACTACCCTAAACAGAACTGCGGGGTCAAAAATTGTCTTCCCAACTTTTCCCTCTATACCCTTTTTTGAGCATTCATTGCCTGGACTATAAGTAAATCTAGTAGCTAAAGAAATACAAGGCAAGTTAGGGTTTACAGTAATACAATGTAGAAAAGATAGCATAGCATTATGATAATATTAAGGAATATAGTAGCCAATCCCTCTTTTTAGTCCAGACAACGGATGCTAAAAAAAAGGAAAAGTTTGGACCCCTCTATAACCTTTCGTTGACTGGACTATTTGGAACCAATCACAGTCGTTGAACCATCAGGTACCCCCCCCCACAAGCCCATGGACGCACCTCCTTAAATTCATGAGAAATTCGGTTCCCACCATCCCCCTTACGAAACCCCTCCCCATGATAAGATTTTGAAAAACCACTCTCCAAGAATTTCATGGACGCAGCCTGCGTACAAACCCTTCCTATCACCCCCCCCCCTGTAAGTACCCCTGTACTAGATTCATTCTAATTGGGTCCTGTTATTGACAAACAAAGCGTGCTTGGCTAAGAATGTTCTTGATAATAGTTTATCAATACCACTCATATGTGTAAAGGGCTCATTCAATGTTAGCAGAAGCCCTTGATTATGGAACTCAATTCCACAACTTGATGAGTTTTCAAAAATGTTGGTAAGATCAGCTTATTTAAAATGAATGTCATGTTGACAATAATATCTGAACTAATATTTCTTATGTGCTTTACTCCATAATTGAGATTTCCTCAGTGATTCAAATAAATGGAATTTGATAAACAGTAATAGAATTGGATAGTTGCAATTTGTTATAATTATCCATTATCCTTTCATTTGAATGATTGTTTTTTAATAATATTATCATACACTGTGCCTCACAAAGTTTAGCCAAAGTTTATCATTCTTAAAGGTTGAATATGTTGAACAGTAATGACTTACATTGATACTGATGATTGATATTTTCTCAAAATGGATTCAAGCTTGAACAAATAAAAAAAGGATTCGAAAAAACGTCGATAAAAAATTGATTGCATCACACTTGATCCAACTCTTCATACTCAATTTTCTTGCCCTTTCAATAAATCAAATCAAAATTCTGTTCATTTTTAGCTCGAGAAACAATTTTCTTCAGAATGACGATACAAATATTGTAATTCTTGATAAGTAATAGAGATTCGTTTTGATACTAGATACAGCCTCTAGTATCTAGAGACTACTAGATCTCTACTAGATGCAGCGCCTGTTTCTAGTCGCTGCAAAGTTCAATAGACAAAATGTGTGCCCGCTGTATGCTTTCAAATAGGAAGGACATGCTTCCCTGAACGACCTTGACAGCTTCGTCTATGTATAGAACTATATCTATGTTCAATACAGTATATAATACAGTTCTATGCGTCTATCATTGCCGAAAGTGGGCCAAGCATACACATACTCCATTGTGTGTCGATTTGACACCACAATACAGTTCGTAGTAATATATCCATAGTTATTTTCACTTATAACTGTCAGCATTGCTCCAAAATAGCATCGATGCTTCCTATTTAATGAATGCTGACTGTATACAGTGAATCTCTCTGTAGTATTTTGTACTATACAGTAGTTAGTAGTCTTCATTGAAGGCGTATCCATGCATTGATATTACTGCATACTAAGTTACTAATTAAACGGGTGCGCCGCTGTATCTTTCTTAAACGATGATAAATAAACTGCTTGTAAAAATCTTATAAACTAGTTTGTAGAAAGATTCAACTGTGAATAGATATTTTTTAGATTCTGAGTACAAGGGGAAATATTATTGGAGTTTGTAATTGAAAGGTTGTTTACAAATTGAAGATTGTGTTGGGATATTATGTTTTACAACTCCATGAATCTATTCGACTCTATTATTAACTAGTCTATCTATCTATTAGCTTGTCAGATTAGTGATATTGATATTATTATGATATATATTGATAATCTTATAAAAAAGGAAAGAATTGGATTATACACGTAAGGGATAGAAAATTCAGGAATGAACTACTGAATCTTGAAATTTTGAATGTAGATTTCTAATTTACCGAGGATGGCCTATTTTAAATTCTTGAAAACTCCAGTAGCTCAAGTGTTTTAATTAGACCCTTGCGTAGCACGGGTTATCTGCTAGTAGATAACCAACTACTATTCTTAACTAGTCTAACTTATCTATTTGACTCTAACTATTCGACTGTTTCCCTTTAATAGATACCTCAGCAATCATCCATATCTTTTGTAATTCTATTGGAGATGTTGGTACCTTTTTTTAATGAATCCGTTGGGTTGGATTCGATCTTTCGAGGCTGCTCATACACTAAAACACTGGGTAATTAATTGCATTTGATGAGTGATGCTTGTGAGCAGTGAGCTTGTCTTCTCGTTGATGATTAGTTTTTGAACTGTTGCCTCGTGCATTAAAAAGCGGGAGGCGCTTCATCATTAGATACTTGGAAATTAATTTTATAGTTTTTACGTTCTCCAAATACATTGTTGATAAATTAGTATCATAAATCACCTTCCTTGATATGGTTTCAATGTTATTTCAAGCATGTACCAGAGACAAATAATAATAAAATTAACGGTATCTTTCCTGTATGCATGATCCAAGCTATCAGACGAATGGATAAATTACAACTTTACTACCAATACCTTTTATTCTCTTTTCGATTAAACGTACTCATATTCAAATTAATCGAACCAAGTTTCTAGTTTCTGTGGTTTCAATATTCGCCAACAACACATTTTGAAAACATAACATAGACCACGAATAACGAATGAAATGTTTTCGATTAATCACGATTACATTTTCAATTAATCAAAATATGCTTGGACTTTTAGTAGCTTCAAAGTTCCACAACAACACATTTTCGTAGCGTAACCTCTCCTATCTGGAAAATCAATCAGAGCTATCCTGTCATTTACAAGGTAAACTGGTCAACAACTAACTAGCCGACTGCAGTATTCGGTGGTACACCAGATCCGTAGAGTGGAACCTCAAATAATTGTTTACATCAACAAATGCGCATGCTATTAGCTTACTTAGCTTCTTATTTTTGTTCATCTTTTTCTCCTCCTCTTCTTCTTCTTCTTCTTCTTTTTCGTCTTCCACACTATCGGTTATTGACTGACCGGGTGGTTGCCAATGGTTTCGTTCTAGATTATTATTTCAAATATTACTTGAAGCAATGACCTTCTTCGACAAATTCTGAATATTCGGGAAAAGTCAATTCGTTTTTTGGCTCATCATTTGCAATTTTTGCAACACGATATTGAAACGTATGTCGGTTAATGTTTCTGTTTTTTGTTCTTGTTCTTTAGGAGGCTTCATCAACTGATTAGAATTTTCTGTTCTTCAGTTAATCTTCTGCGTCAATGACTACTGGAATTAATCTGTGGTTCAGCTTTTAATTGTACTTCTTCTTCTTCTTAGGCTTCAACCATTCGATTAGAAGGCACCTTTCCATCGTTTTCTTTCCAGAGCTGTACTTTTCAGTTGGATGTACTTCTGGATACCTAGTAATTGTACTGTACCATGAAAAACTGATAAAAATATTTGAAATTGTTCTATTCAATGGATGAGGATTTGAGTGAAAGAATTTGTACACAAATCTGATTGAAACTCTTAAAGTTATATAATCCTAAAAATACATGGAAAGAGAAACTTCCAAGACAAATTTAGGATTGTTTGCATTATTTATTATTGAATACACAGAAAAAAATGAGAAAACAAATAACAACAAAAGAAAACTAAGGAGTTTCTAACCTAGATAGTATGTGGACGTGCTCTTTGTGCTGTGCTTATTACGAAATGGATGAAATAACAAAAAATAAACAAAATAAAGCAGAAACTGAGAGAGAAGTGATGAACAAAATACAACATAAACAGAGAGAGAGAGAAGCGAGCCGCGATTATAAGGTTGGTCGACTTTGTGTGCCGTGTCAAAATCAATGCACACTTTTGCCAGGTGTGAAGCTTCAAGCCTCGAGCCTCGAGCCGCGTAATAATGCGTGGCCCATACACTGGTGTCACGTAGGATTGGTCACGTGGTCATTTGTGACATCACGCCGCTGCTGTGAGAGTCACGTGACATTGCAAAAGATCAACATCATCGTCAATGTCATCAGAGCTCTGCAGCTTTCTATATGGTCACTTATCACGTTTGTTTATATTACCAATGCTTTTGATAGAGTTTGGTTCCTTTTAAATTTCCTATTCCACACTATACGATCATGTATATTATGTAAAGGAAATATGTTTTTCTAGAAATGTTTTATAAAATTTTTTCTAGAAATGTTTCATGAAATGGAAATGTTTCATAAAGGTTCCACTACTTTGCCAAGACTTGAGAAGCAATAATTATTGGTTTAATCCAGTGATTGATGCGGTTAATCTAGTGATATTAAAATATTAATATGAAGTAGAATTTGAATTTCGTAGGGTGCATAGGCACGTGGACATGTATAGAACTCATGCTATTTGTTGTCAATGGACCCATCTCACATAGCTAGTTCTAAAGCATCTATTCTCAGCAAAAATAAGTATAAAAGTAAATAGTATAAAAAATATAGCATTTCTTCTGATTTTCTTGCTAATCGTTCACTTTCAAAATTGAAAATTCTCTATTGGTTCTTCAAAAACAATCTAACAAACTTATTTGGCTTCTTATAACTGAGATCTTGGTCTTGTTGTTATTCTTATTATATCCACAATTGATTGAATAACATTTATGCATTTGTACAAAATCACCTATCAATGAAATGGGGAGAATCTAATCATTCTTCCTTCAAAGCATGTGCCTGCTGCTCCTATTGGACTGGATATACTACTGGAGGGACTGAATCCCTTGAATTTCATTCATGAATTTTAAAATCGCTCCCCAATAGCTGGGAAGCCACCCAAAACTGCATTTCCACTCATCCCACATTCTCAGCAAAAAAGAAAAATTTCAACCTTCACAAAATGCAGAAACAGTCTAGTCGAGATAAAAGCTTATGTTGGCATCATCCACAATAAGAAAAGTCAAATTTTGATTGAAAGAAAAAGACTTTGTTGTTGTCAACACCACACTATATTTGCTCAAAATTTACATTACAGAACCAGGTTTCATGGTAAGACCTACCACATCTTCAGCTGAACTAATCGTTGTTTGTTATTGTTGAAGGAACAGGAAATTCCATGTTACCATGAAACCTGGTTCTGTAATGTAAATCAATTTTGAACAAATATAGTGGTATTCATTATTCATTTACATTAACCAATGCACAAATCAAATACATGATTAGAAAAGGACCAACAGGCCTAGCCCAAAACTGTTCCCTTTCCGAATTTTGATAGTAGTAAGCCAATGTCTAAAAGGTAGGTTATGTTGCTTCACTTTGAATCAAATTCTGAGTACAGAAAAATACAAACCAAAATTTATAATTTAACTACATTGAAAAAGAATGAAAATATTGCACCAAACTGTGAACTGTAAAGTTTTCAAAACTTGAAAACATTGAATTATTTAGAAATTTAGAAACAAAAAACAAAACTTCAATGCATGCTTGAAAACATTGATTTGTCAACGTCTTTTTCTTTAAATTATGGAGAAATATCACAACATCTCTTACCATACAATCAAATTATCAAATTTTGATGCTTTAGGTTGGGGGTTATTCATCTAAAAAAACGATTTTACATTTTTGGGTGAATTTAATAAATCCTCTCGTTGACGATGAATGGAGTAAATCGAGTTCCAGACTACTGCATTGACCTTGGCATTCATTCAGTTCACATTCACTAGAAGTAAAACGAAAAAGGATAGAAACACGTGATACATTATTTATATAGCTGTATCCCCTTCCTTCACAACATCAGGAGTGAAAGTAAGAATTCTGCAGTCTTCTATAACTTTTACGCTATCAAATACTATTAGGAATCGTGCTATAAGGTTCACAGCGGGGGTAGATTGGGTAGGTTTTTATTAATAAAACCGCTTGTATCGTTCCGTTTCCACGATAGGGAACGATCAACTCTCTCTCGCTCTCTCTCTCACTCTCTCTCTCTCTCTCTCTTCTCTCTCTCTCTCTCTCTCTTTATACTATCTCCTATTATCTTCCTATTCATGGGAAGGAGGGGGAGGTGTGAGGAGGAAAAAGGAGAGTAGTTCGGGAAGGGAAAATAAGAGAAAGAAATAGTGAGTGAGGAAGGGAGGGAGACAGAAAACCCTTGCAGTGGTGGAAACGTCGATAAAATCACGAAGTCTGACCTTAGATTTGGCGGAGAATACCACAGAGTAACGAGTAGTCAGATTGAGCTCAGTCGATTCTTGATAAATATTTCAAGTTTTGGCTCAAATCTCGATGGAAAGTGGGACACTTGGAGGTGGTCTTGTCGTTAGAATGGATGAATTACACGAACCTGTTGATGATTTCAATCAGTCATGCAGATCTCAATGTATGATCTTATGATTTTACAATTGCATATTTTCTACAGTATTTGGTATTCAGTTACCAATTACTACTGAATAAATTGGGCAATTGAGATAAATGATCAGAACTTATTATATGAGATAAATGTCAACTTATTGAAATATTGTTTGGAATAAAGGAGGAAGAAGAAGAAGAAAAAAAGATGGAGAAGAGGAGGAGGATCCCAAATTTTGATAATGAAAAGCATGTCCAAAAAATAGGTTGTTTTTACTGTTGAAAGTTCAAGTTCAATTTTCGTCAAAAAATTTCTTGAGAAGATTATTTAACCAATAAGAGAGCAGCAATTCTGTGGCAATAAGAACGGCAAAAAAGGAAATTTAACCAATCTCAAGCCAAACAATGAGAGAGTGGCGATTGCGTCTTCATGACAACAGCCAATGAGAGTTGAGTAATAGAGAATTCAACCAATCACAAGCTAACCAATAGGAGAGCAGCTATGATTCAGTTGTTATGACAATGGCAAAAGAGAGAGTTCTATCAATTATAAGCCAACCAAGGGGAGAGTTGCTATTGCGCCGTCATGACAAATTTGAGATTAAATTATTGTATAGTCTATTAATTTTTCATATAATGATGACACATAGATGTTTCAAGGGGACAGTACTCGAAAAAATAATACTTGAGGGCGAAAAATGTTTCCCATTCCGGCCCTAACTGAACAAAAGCAAAGATTCTTAAATCAATAGAATTTTAGCATAAACCGGCACAATAAAAGCTACAATAGCCACATAAAACATCATTTAGGTGCTGTCCGATGTTTTAATAGCATTTTGCTGATTTATAACCATACTTACGTCATCTTAATAATTTTAAATTTATCTACGACTCATCTTCAAAGATTTAATAGTGACTAATTAAAATCAATCGTTTGATATGCTCTCTCAAATATTTCTCTTGTCTAGTTGTCTTCTATTTATTCGATTCGGTTTCTTTGTGATTTAACGCTAAAACTGATTTCAAGGTTTTCAATTCCATTCATCAATCAATGTTAGCCATTGTTCCTCAACCATCTTCATTTCTGAATTCTTAAATATGTGAAGATTTCTATGCTCTCTAGAAATTTGAAATACGTTTTTCATCGATATGAAAAAAGATTGTCAAATCAAAGTTAATAGTTCCTTACAGTTTTCTATCTACTGTGATTACTCAATGCCTGGTGATTCATACTAATTTGCTCAAAGATCATGTATTTTAGCTAAAAATGTATTGCTTCTAAGCTGACCCTGACCTTTGAACATTTTCCTAGTTGTTAATAAAACCAAGTTCACTAGGTTACCCATCAACTCTCAACTCTCCTATTATCTTGATCTCTTGCATTTTTCATTCTGCCCATCATTATCTGCTACTTCCTCTTGTGAACATCGACTCCATTTCTTGTCTCCTTCTCCAATCTGGAATTTCCTTGTCTTCCCGTTCAATCGGAAATTTCCATCTCTCCAACCTGAAGGTCACAAGTCTACTAATTTCACCTTTCCGTGTTCTCTAACAATTTGTTTCTCTTACAATGTTCTTCACGCTTTTTATCACTAACACTCGGAGCGAACAATTATTTTAAAGAAACCTCAAGATTTGATCCAGTTGTATAAATTTAATGTTCTAGGTATCGCTATCCTGATAGGATATAATAATGCATGTTTTTGTATAATCTATTTGATTTCTAGTCAATTGGACAAATTTATGGAAATATTTATAGCCAATCGTACTATTTGTCCGAAGCGAATTACTTTTCTTATGTGTTTGGTGGAAGAATTTCATGCGAAATAATCAAAAACTCAACTTTATTGAAAATATGTTTGTTATGAATTCAATTTTTTTAAATCCCTTTTCCCAGTAAGGATCAATAAAAGATTAGAGATTGTATCTCTTTTATATTAATAAGAACAAATTTATGGAATATTGGACAAATTTATGGAAATATTTATAGCCAATCGTACTATTTGTCCGAAGCGAATTACTTTTCTTATGTGTTTGGTGGAAGAATTTCATGCGAAATAATCAAAAACTCAACTTTATTGAAAATATGTTTGTTATGAATTCAATTTTTTTAAATCCCTTTTCCCAGTAAGGATCAATAAAAGATTAGAGATTGTATCTCTTTTATATTAATAAGAGATTGTATCAATATTATTGACTAATTGTCAAATTTTCAAACGCGCGAAGCGCGTTCTCCAACCCTATATAGTCATAAAAGGCAATTGGGCGGGCGAAGCCCGCCTCCCAGCCTGAGCGCGAAGCGCGGAGGCTGCTACGCAACACTATACAGTCATAAAAGACGTTTGGGCGGGCGAAGCCCACCTCCCAGCCGGAGCGCGAAGCGCGGAGGCTGCTAACCCACATTACTGGTGGTGCAGGGGGCGAAGCCCCCTGCCGAGCGCGAGTAACCTAACCTATTAACACATTATGTAAGCTTATAATCACTGGCTCTATAAAAATGATTATAGAAATAAATTTTTATAAAATCGGATGATTACACCCCAAATACCAAGTATTATCATAAAAAAATGGAGAGTGGAAAGATATTCTTAATTATTCTTATATGGTACTATGGTATTATTATAGGTACTCGCCAATAACATTCGGTAATGCTTGGGAGTGGAAAAATTAAAGATTAAGTAAGAGTGATAACTGTAGAGTAGGAATGACTGAGCACAATCCGATGACAAATACAAATTAGGAAGATGCTGATGAGGAAATAAGACGGACTTATCTCGGAAGAGAAAGTACCGTACTCAGACAATGCTGCATAATGGTGCGCCTATTGAAGCATTGCCAACTCCGTCTCATTCACTGTCCTATTCACTCTCATTCATTTCATTCATTCACTCAATTCATCGTCTCACTCCTTCCCTCCCATTCACTTTCGTAGCCTGTCATATTCCAATTGCTTTCATTTGCAGAATGACATGCGCCTAATATTAAACGTCTCCACATTCAATTTCAGTGATTGATTGATGTAATTTCGATTGAGGTCAGGCTTCGTAGTCACTTCCGTCTACCCTTTTGACACACATTTGCATTATTATTTTCACATTCATTTACTTTCTCATGAGGATTTTTCTCACTCATCTTCGATCGTTTCATAATTGCTGAGCATTTTTTTAGCTGGATTCCCACATATCAGTTAGTATCAGTGTATACGTGTCCGGTTGAAATATTATTACCATTGGTTGTAATGAGACTAGTCATACTAGCTCGGCCTTTGCTTCAATCAGGTAGTTTCAATCAGGTAGCTAGGAATTCTGTGATTTTTCATATTTATTCATTCATATACGTATACAATATAATAATTATTGAGAACTTGATTGATCTCTGCTGATTAAAATCTCATGTTTCATCATGTTGGATAAAATCTTTATAGTTCTATCAAATTATATAAATGAATACTTAAATTTTGTGGTTGAGTGGAGAATGTATATTACTGCATGTGCATATGAATGATTACTTGAAATAAGAATTCTATTGAAATATACTTATTAAAATAAAAATGTAATTGCTAATAATACAATACTTGAATTTGAGGCCTATCAAACTTTGCGACAAACTTCCAATTATTGATTTCAAATTTCCGCTCGATTACCTTGAGATCGACGTTTTGAAGGAGGTTATCCATAGTTGATGAATAAGAGCTCATCGTATTCACCTATTGATTGATTAATTGTCAAAAGACTTTACATGGAATTATTCAGTGGAAAAATTAGAAAGCCATGGTATTTATCTCAAAGTTATTGGAATTTCCTCTGTTATTTTAAAAGTTTTCCAGTTGGTAGAGTGAAAAAAGGTATAATAAAGTCCACCAAACTAAACTGAGTGAAAACTCTCTCTTGCATTGTAAATTCTACAATAAATGAAAAGTTGGTGGGCGAACAAAGAGGAAACCACAAAGATCAGTAAATGAATTATTATTTCAATCAGCTTCTTCTACTCAGCTCTACTTCTCTACGGATAAGTGTAATAAGAGTAAAACAGTAGAACTTGAAGCTTTGAAGCTACAGGCAACTTTGATAAGACATTTTTTAGTTGAATTTACTACTATGCTCAAGCATTCGATACCGCTAATCTTGTTTATTAGGAGAACTAACAAATAATATACAATTTCCAAAATTCATTTCCCGTCGTCCAAATTTTACTGTGGCAACTGATTCTTGATATTTTATTCTTGTGAAAATTAAATTGGATTAAATACAATCGAAACAATTCTTATCAGTCTTCAGGCGGACGTAGAAAGGTTGAAAGCCTTCTCTAGCTCAAGTTGACAAATTTAGACAGATTTAGTTATTTAGAATAATAACATTTCTACTTTGAAACAAAATATAAATTTCTATCTTCCATAGAATTGGGGCTAAATGACCAAAATATGGGGCTAACCACTATAAAGCTACCACACTGTAATATACAACCAGAGAGAGAAGCATAATAATATTATGTTGATGATATAATGATAATATACTTTCTTTACTAAATTTATTTAACTTTTTATTTTTTAAGTTATATTATAAACATTTATCATTTTCTTTTTAGTAACAAGCTATTTTTCATTAGAACTCTTTCCCCACACACATACTTGTCTATGTGGGGAAAATTCACAAGTGTTTTACATGTACTGTAGTTCCAATGATTTTGTAAATGAAACTCAATTTGAATTTGAATATAATATATGATAATATTATGCTATCTTTTCTCTATGGTACAACTTGCAACCTATCGACTTTTCTATAAGTAGAGTATAGTATGATTCACTTAAAACTGTCAGCATCCCTCATGAACAACATCAATATCTCCAATTCAACCAATGCTGTCAGTTAAAAGTGAATCTCACTTCTAAAGCAGTCGTCATTCATGCGCAAATTCACAAAGGTCAAGAATAGACACCAACAAAAAAATAGTTGAAATCGCTTTTTGTGCTGTGAAGCGTAATTCGCGTCGATTCGCCCCCGGAAAAATAATTATCACAGTCCTTTGTTATCGGTTATCCATTGTCTATAATATTATTATTATCGTCTTTCTTTGTTGCTGCATTCTTTGTCTATACACACTCCGAATTCGGTTTTCTATTAAAGTCCACTCTTGTTTCTGAAGCAGCGTTATCTTCCAAGTCATACCTTGGCTCTCTTTATGCATGTATGCGTTTGCCTACCTACTACCATTCGAATGGCAGCTGTAAAGTTGGATACACTTTAAACTGTCAGTATTCCTTAAGAGGAATCCTCAATGCTTCCCATTGCTGATAGTTGACAGTGAATTTCACTCGTGAATTGCAACAATGGAGTATGAAAACAATGGATAATGGATTGGAGGTGTTTGCTCCCCTATGGTGATTACTGCCTATGGTCACAAGCAGCTCCAGAAGGTCATTGAAGTTGTTTTTTTCTTCTTAGTTATCCAAGACTCTTTCTATTAGTGAAGTAGTGACCAGCTTCTGTAACACCAAACTCAGTAAGGCACTGGTTTTGACCTTACTATTGACAATTGCAACAACAAACGTAGGATATTAATCAAGTCCTATTGTTTTTCACGCCTTACTTCACTTCTTGGTTCAAATTCAATCGGATTTGAAATCTTGAAGTCTCAGTTTATCAGAGATTAACAATGGTGTAACAACCGAAACCGTTCTTTCTAAGTAACAATGAATATGTGGTTTTTGACAATTTCTTAGTATTTTTATTTAATATGAATAATACCACACAATATCAACTTCTTAACTACACAAAAAGGATTTGAAGTGCTTTAAATCCATTGTTAATAAGTATGTACGCGTCCCGTAACTTTGCCTCTAAATTTGAAACTGCATATAGGCAAAGTATGGTTTGCGGGGTGATATTCCCACTTTTAAAAAACATACGCTCCAGTGTACCTAGATCCCTAGATGGAGGAAGCTCCCTACAGATGTTCCATGTTTTTGAACGGCTAGTATTGTAGTCTTGTGGCTCTCTGCCGATAGGCAAAGCTCCAGAACCCGGACTATACTAGCGTAAAATAGAAAAATCTTCAGTTTAAATTTCCTCTGGTACTACTTTGAGATTTTTATGAAGTGCAGGAATTAATATAGTATTTAATGAGATATTTTAATTTTTTTCTATTTTACAAGAAACTGGTTGATTTTTTTCAATATTTAAAAAGTTATATTGTTTACACTGAAAACTTTTGTTATAAAATTGATTTCCAGTCACTGTTCTGTGACAAAAAATTATTTTCGTTTTTACCACCTATCGATATTCCTAATTATTACCTATTCGTTTTCTTGAAAATATCATACCTTATAGTATAGAAAGTACAAAATATAATATATCAGAGTATCATGATATTATCTTCTTTGCGTATAGATATCAACAACTTTTTTTGGATGAATTTGTTTGTTCTTTAGTCTATATCAGCCCTATCACATGTTAAGATTTGGTTCCTGTAATTGCAAATCTCTATTTTTGAAGTTCTTATCCAAGGTATTTTGTGACCAACAGAGGATTCAATTTACGAGAATTATCCAATCAAAATTTAATCTGGTTTCTTGTACATTATAATAAACTTATAAATTGGAAGCACACAAATTAGCGACACACATATTATCATCTACTGTAGCTTCTATAATAGATTACTGAACTGATTCGTAAACATTGATAGTTCCTATAGAAAGTAAAATATATCATCCAAAGAATGTTCTGGATTATGAAAATCACGATCAGAGATTCTTCAACAAAACAAGACAAAAGGAAATGGAATATTATTGGATAGTGGAAATGGATGAAATAACTGAACTAAAAAGGAAATACTCGCATACTGTACTGCCAGGAATAGAATGAAAAAACGGCATTAAGTACTTCATGTACGATACGTGTGAAATAGGGGAAAAGAAAGAGAGTATCAGTCAGTACATTTGCACTCTCACACACGAAGTATAGCGTGATAACTCGATGCATCACGGAAATTCTCCATTTTTGCAACAATGTTGAATTTATTTGGTGTGATTTCTAACTGTTACACTCTAGTCTCTCGTCCCTTTTAGGCGGCTTTAGTCCCAGGGGATAAGTGAGAGGAGAAAGGAAGGAAGAGGAAAAAAGGAAGAGAAAGACTAATGAGAAACAAAGGAAGAGGAAGTGAGAGAGTGAGTATGATTGCGAGAGAACTGATATTCAATTCGGTCATTCACGTCTCTTGAAACCACAGTTAATCCTTTCAAAGATCCGTAACAATTAAAACAGTTTTTCTTATATACCGCTACTTTTTTACCTGTGAAATTCTAGATAGAAACTAGAAAATACTAACAAAATAAATAGAGATACATTAGGATCACACTAAAAAACTCGGGAGTCATTCTTCATTCACATCTTGATGGGACATAATTTTCGCGCTCCAGTTAACTCTCTCCAATTTGCTCTCAATTGTGCTGTCTCTATCAGTCAGTTTTCCGCCCCACCCATAACAGTATTTTCAGTAAACGAACAGTTAACCCAGTTCACTTGACATATTCACGATTTCTAATTTGCATAATAATAAAACTGTACCTTCTTGTGGCACTTATTCAACGGAAGTGATACTTTTTCTTCCAAATGAAAGGTATCGTTCTGTTTTCCGGGTAATTATTGATAATTTGAGAGTCGTTTTCGTTGGGAAAACTCACTCTTATGACACTAATTTTCATTATTATTCATTTTTTGTCACGTGGAAATCTCCTGTGTTCACAATGCACACGTATTTCAGCACTCTTGTTATTTTTTAATGTAATCGCAGAAAATGCACAACTGCCAATTACAAGTAATTTTATTGCAAAATTTGAGTAATGTATTTAAAGTTCTCAATAATTAAGTGACTTTCAAAGCATTTGCACTTAATTAAACTGTCTCTCACAGAGACAGAGAATGGCAGTCAGCGACAGAGAAACAGAGACAGAGAAGAGCAGTAATGAACAAGCGCTGGCTGATAGTTTCACGACTTCAACACTTGGAACTTAAATTTGGAATCCTTTTTTGGTAGTCTCTCAACATATATCAAAAATATTCTATTTTCTTAACGTACTTGCCCACCTGGTTTTGGTGGCGATTTACTATCTTATCACGCTGCAATTGAATCACTTAGATTTTACAAGAGACGGGCGCTCGCTGTACTCCCGTTGGACGGGTGACCGTTCGATTAGGCTGAACTTCATTTTGAACTTTAAAAAACAGTTTTTATTGGTTCGGAACCCACTTAAAGTTGACTGGAGATCCTTTCATAATCATTCGTATTATTATACCTACATCACCCATTACTAACGTACAAGGGTTGAGCTAACTTGGGTATCACTCTCACGAGAGAAAAAATAGTGAAAGATCATCGAGTAACTTGTCATGAGGTTCCTGAAAAACTGAATGATTAATCCAGAACATAACTTGACAACCTGGAAAATTGAATTCCTCAATAAATTCAATTCAATCACTGCAGTTTCAGAAAAGTCAATTAGTTGCTCCTATTGATTCTTCTTCACGAAATATAGGAATCTCATCAAGTTCTTAAACTGTATTCAAGTTTCTTTCCATATAATCACAAATTTAAACTCTCTCGAGTAGACTTTGTCTATGTTTACCAAAATATTTGTGCAGCGACCTTCACATTTTTTATGAGATAAATTTATTTTGTTAAATGCTATTCGAATAGCATTGATACAGCAAGAATGATGTAGGCCTACAGAAAGAGAGATACTGGGAGTATATATGGTTCAGAGTAAGTGAGAGAAAAACTGATTAGCGTAAATAAGAGAGAGGAGGAGAGATAGTGTGAGTGAGAGAGGATTAGTGGTAGAGAGAGAATAATGTAGAGAGGGAAAAATTATTACACTGAATAGTTTTTAGATGTCTAGATGACCGCTACTAGGCCTACTGCAGAGAAAACAATGATTACATCATAAAATTCAGGCCTAAATCGTATCTCTCAAGAAGTGTCTCTAATCTAGTGATACGACAGGATTTATTTGATATAAGTTGCTGTGTAACTAATTCCTGTGATATTAGGCCTAAAATCTAACACCTGGATCTGGGTTATTGTTATACAAGGTTGATTTTGGTTGCGGATGAAGTGAGTTTTTTATAGATAAAATATCCTTTGTGTGCTTTCAAACAGGAATGGATTTTGGGCTTGACGAATCTTTCGGACATAAGTGTCAAATTAATCGGAGTAGAAGGCCTGAAGTGGTGGTTTCCTGATCTGATGAAAAAACAAGATGGCGACTAAATATTGTTTTAGGAAATTGGTATCGAATTACTATGGTGGTCTGCTCAATAGATGAAGGTCTATCAAATGGATACATAATTGTAATTATCCTCAATTATTTTGATACTTTTGAAAATATTATATCTCATAAAAACTTCTTCAAAATGATTGAACAGTTTTTTATAGATATGGTCATCAGAATTTCCACGTTAGATTGTTCTAAAATTTGAACAATTTTCCCATTGATGATAGAATACAATGAGATAATTATTAAAAGTCCTCTAGAACACTGTCACAAATAACAATCAAATTTTGAATGACGCTACTCTTGAACCCTATCAGAGTTTATCAATTCAAAAATAACGCGCACCACTTGTAATTTACGTAATTCAACTCCAATCATCAAGTGGATGCATCACCATTAATCATTACGTCAGGCAAGAAAAATTTATTTTTAATCCAATAAATTGCTAGATTCGTGGCTATCTCACGAATCACGACAGGGTTTTCCATGAGTTTTCTTTATTGCTTCAGTTTGTATGCATGACAAGGATTTCCATGGATTACCTTCATCGTCTAATCAATTTCTCAATTATTCAATTTAGACCACTTGTAGTTCAGAACCTATTGATTATTCTTTATATGCTAGACTATCATTAAGAATCATTCTTCTAAAATAGTGCCCACTACTGGGAGCTTTGAGAGAAATTCCTACAATACTTCTAGGAGTATCGCATCATTAACACAAGCTCAAACAAGTATTTGATACAAGTTACAAGGAGCAAAATAATTAATATCACAATGAAGAAAATCCAAGAGCTTTCCTAGTACTTGCAGGATAGCATTTTGATAAGAATTTAAATGTCTGCTCGATTTTTTTACTGGCGAAAAGATTATTATCAAAGTCCGTATGTGTAAAAATTGATCTGTATATCATTTATCAGCTCTCATACTGTACCTGTCTTAGTAGAATTGTCGAAAACGTAAAAATACCATTAAGGCTAGTTTCTATGGGTATCCACTATATTTCAAAACTTCTACTTACAATATTATTCTGATGGTTTCAGTATATAGGTGGTTCATCACTGTAGGTACTGTATTTCAAACTGTGTGTATACGGTACTTCATACTTCTGCACAGAGAATTAATTTTTGTTGAACTTTATAATCGGCTCATTCTAAGGTCATTTTTCATTTCTTCATCTGCTTATTCTTAGCTCTTACAGTGTTAAAAAATCTGACCCTAATCCTGAGTCATCTGAATTATAACGGTACTTCTTGAAAACTGTGGTCAAGTGAGCTTCCAATTTATGGTGAAACCCTTTCTTTGTTAAATCTCTTTCGAGTTCAGCGTAGAACGTAGAACCAGCATTGCTGCCTAATGAGTAACTGTAATAAGCTGTACATGACGGAGTATATTTTATTGTTGAATCCTGAAAAATGGTTCTATGATGAGGACAGGAAATAATACCACACTTCTTCGGCAGAGAAAATCTGAGAACCGGTGGCTCGAAAAGTGTAGGTGAGAATTAATCTTTTAAGATTATCCTCCTTCGACCCGAAGCATGAGTCTTGAATCATGCATATTATGTGTAATGCACACATCATACATGATGCATCTATTGTGTATAATACGCATCTCCATTACAAGTTAAACAATTCTTCTTCTAATCACCTTAAATTTCTCTCCTGATTCTCCTATTCACCTAATTATTCTCCTAAGAAATAATATTCTCATTGAGTTAATCATTCTTCTAATATGTTTATGGATTGTCAAAATCTAGATTACAGTCCACCCTAGATTTTGACAAATCTCAAAACTATCCTGTGTTTTACATTTTTTATTCGCGTCATCAACTAGATTTATGTACTGAGTTCAAACTTTATTGGACATTTAAAAATATAATTTCGTTTGACTAAATATAATTTCTCAGGCTACTCACTCGTCATCTACGTTTAAAGTGACAGTATAAAAGTTTTTTCCAACCAGTGCCTGCTGCCACCTACCGGTAGAATCCATAGTAACTTTGTTGACCAATCAGGAGATAGAGTAGGCGGAGCATGGAGGATAGATTTGGGGCATGGCTCTAATCTGGACCTGGCTCGTGATTGAGTTAGCTTTATTGTCAGATGAATATTTTATTATGCTGTTGCATAATATTATGTTCTTGCATAAATAAAAATATAAATCTGAGTACCCTTTTTTTGAATTATTTAATCACTACATGTTTCGGACATTTATGCCATTTTCAAGTGATATGAAGTAAATAGATTTAATACTACTGGAAGATTCTTATTTTGATCATATGTTAGTGTATTCATATGTTTTTATGAACTAGGACTGTAAATTTTGGGTTTAAATTCGCATGATTCTATCAAAAATGGGGTTATTGGTGTCTAATTGGATTAAGTTTATTATTTTATCTCTCTTTAATTTTGCTGCTTTATAAATATTAAATTCTTCTTTGACATTCAGTTTTTGACTTTTATTACCATAATTAAGTATTTTCATATTGGAACTTATACCTGAAAGAAGACAATTTCAAACCAACTTTCTAAGAAAAACCAAAAACTTAGCAGAACTTACGCAACATTTCCTCTTGCGTCATAATATTCACGGCCAAGCTCCAGCTTGAAACGTGTTCGTGAAATATATATACATTATTCGAACAATACACTTGCATCTATGTAGCGAATTGTGTTTTAAGATCAAGGTCCCAATAATGGAACAGAACACCCTACAGCTACTATCGGATCGACTGAAACGCAGTATCATCCAAGAAACAATGAGTATGGTCAAGATTATATCTTGAAAAGCTAATCAACTAAATTAAACTCGGCAGTCTTTCACACTTATCATATATCTGTTGGGAGTGTCTTATTAGAAAAGCATTATAATAATAATTAACAATCGCTCGACTGATCATGTGATCGACAATCGTGAGACTGATTGTCGATTAATATTATCGATAATTCCATATTGATTAATAATATCGATAATTCTGAACAGTGTGAATCCTGGTCTGAGAATTATTTCATCATAGTTATTGATGGAAACTGTGGTAGCGACAAAGTTAGATTGCTACTGTAGTTGTGATACAGCTTAAATTTTCAATGGAAAACTTACAGAATTTGTTGGTAAAATAAGACTAAAAAAGTGCATAATAATAGATGTTTTTTTGCCTTTCAAGCAATCAGAGCAATCCGTTCGTCAGAATTAAATAATTCAGACCAAGAATAAGATAAAATATTGATTATACTGAAAATTTATTTTAGTCTCAAATTGAAAAGGCACAGTAAATTCACAGGTTATTAGTAATCATGCTCTTGTGTATTGAAGAAGATGGAGTAATATTGAGCAAGAAAAAATAGACATACCGTTGTGATAAAAATGACTAACAAGAAATGACGAATAATTTCATTCTAATCAAACTCCTATATTATGAAGCTGGAGATTGGATAGTTTCCTAAATTCCTCATGTGAAATATTTTCGAAAATATTATTGTTTGTGTTTGTGTTTATCTATCCTTATCCTCATCTATTGTCCATTGGGATTGAGACTAAACTTGTAGATTTCCATTGTTTATGATTCAGTAATGATTTCATCAATTATTATTGACTGAAGTATTATCAAGTAATAATCGGAACGCATTCACGTATAAATGGTGTTCAATGATTGAGTTCTGTTTCTGTACTTATTTTTAGCAATTAATCATCAATGGTACAATGCAATTATTTAGGTAAAAAATTTAGATTGATGAAATCATTCAAATTTAGTTGTTGAACATCATCATCCATCGGAAATATATTCCAGTCAGTAATGCTTTTATTGATTGGCAATCAAATAATTGAAAACATAATTTTCACAAAGTAGAACTTCAAATCTATTGCCAAAAATCTATTTTCTCGTTTATCTCTCTTTCCATATTCTCCTTAATTTTCTCATTGCTAATCGTCTATTCATACTAGTTCACCTCCTCCTCTGTTCGTCCTCTTCTGTTTTCCTCATCATCATACTTCTTTTCCCCTCTAACAGCATCATCATTATCTGTCTACCATCATCTTCTTTCAGTTATCTTTCTCATACGTTCATGTAAACTCTCGTCCTCCTACTTCTCCTTCTCTACCATCGTCTCTCTCCGTCCTATATCATCCATCTACCTCTCCTCCTCCACCTCATCCATAATCTCTTTAATCCTTCTCAATCATTTTCCTTTCCTTCTTCTAACCTCCCTCCTTTTCCATCATCTTATTCCTCCTTCTCTTCCTTTCCAATCATCGATTCAAATCATCCTTGTTTTCATCTAATCCTGCTCTTCCTTCGTCTTACTATTCAAGCACCTCCTCCTCTATTTTCCTCGTCCTCCTCTATCTTCTCTTCCTCCTTTCCCTTCTCTTATAACATAATCATCATCTTCTTTCTCTAATCATCTTCATTCAATTCTCCTTCTCATACTTCCCTGTACTATGCTCCTCCTACTTCTCCTCCTTCCATTTTTTCTTTTCCTGAATCACCTCCTATTCATTTATATGTTTCCTCCTCCTCCTCTTCCTCCTCCTCCTCCTCATCTTCCTCCTCCTTCTTCTTCTTCTCCTCCTTCTTCTTCTCCTCCTCTTCCTCCTCCTCCTCCTCATCCTCCTCATTCTTCTTCTTCTCCTCATGTAATCTCCTCCTCCTCCTCTTTCTTCTTCGCCTCATCTACCTCCTCCTCCTTCTTCTTCTCATCTACCTCCTCCTCCTCCTCCTCCTCCTCCTCCTCTCACTCATCATCTATCTTCCCTTTCATCCTACTCAATCATTCACCTTTCCATTTTCCATCTCCTCCTCTCACTCCTATTCCATCTTCCTCCTCATCTCAGTTTCCAATCATCGATTCAATTTATTACGCTCAACTGACGGCAGAGCAGAATCTATACTACTCTTCAAACTGTCACCAATCCTCATACAACGTTTAAAACGCTTCCCATTTAAGCAATGCTGACAGTTCTGAATGAATCCGACCATGAACCACATTGATAGGCACCTTCTTGTGTGACCTTTCCTTATGTGTGAGTGACCCATTGACCTTTTTCATTCCACCAGCAAGGTCAGCGTGCCTTGCCAATCACACATTTATTCATTATTGTGACCCTCATTAAACTACAATTATTATTCATCACTTTCAATTTCTGTCAAGAAACTGTGAATCACTAGCAGGAAACTAATAACTTTCAAAAAATCATGAAAACTAATTTATTCAAAAAGCAAATCTACATGAGCTCATAGGTAAAGCTAGTTACATAGTTGCAGAAAGCAACTGGTTACTTGAATATCAATTTATTTATTACCGTTATAATAATACGGAAGATAATACGAGACTTACTGTTGACTCTACTAATAATGAACAACAAAGATATAAAAATATGGAAATTCAGATGTGCACATATAATTGAAGAGGATGAAATGATTTTTATTTTTTATGTTTTTTCAACATCATACTAATTATTCCATTTCGAATTTTTTTTTTTTGCCTTCATTAAAAATCTAGGAGGGCGGAGTTAGGGCGCAGCCGGCCCTCTCTTACACTTAACCCTCCAATACAATTCTATAAGATACGTAAAATGAATGGCAATGATCAGTATGGACTATCCTATTTACAAAAAATTGTATGGAGTATTGGTGATATAGTAATCGTTTTATTTGTTAAGAATTCGAGTAATGAGACATTATTTTATTGATGATCCTATTGAAACAGTAAAACATCAGTTAATGTTTAAAAACAAGCTATAATATTTGAAAATATAGGACAAAACAATTTTAGAGTTGAAATGAGATACAAAAGCGTCATATAATATACTCATATTTTCTCAGTGGCTTTTGAAAAAGATAACATTCAATCAATTTACGATTTTTTGAACTAATTTCTGTTGCAAATCTATGAATTCATAGCTATTGAAAGTTTGATGACGGCTAAATTGATTCCTTGTATATTTTATCGATGTTTACGTGATTAATGGTTTTATTAATTGTTGAGTCAATCACGCAATAACTTTCAATCTTTTAATGGATCATAAATTGCAAAATTCATTCCATTTCTGTTACTCATTTAATCTCTCTAAATTCCTCATTTTCAGAACGAACATTCGTGTGGAATATGGAACTCGTATGTTGAAGTAAAGACATAATCTGTATTATTGAATAATCAATTGTAATTCAAATAATTATCATTATTCATTGGAATTAGAGAGAGAGAGAGAAATTGTTTTCTGTTCAGCCCATTGTTTCTCTCTTACTCATTCCATTGGTATTTTTTCTGCTACAAACGTGGAGTGAAAAACGTAAAGTGGGAAAAATAAAGTCAAAGTTAAGTCAAGTTAAATATATATAAAGTCAAAAAACTATTGACTTTCTAAAATACGAATCAAAATCGGTGGAGGAACCGTTTTGGGCTATGCCTGTTGGTCCTCCCCCATTTACTTTAATTTTATAATAGTGTACTATTTTATCAATGAATGAATTATGAATTAGGTCTATGTAATATAGATGGATAGTATACATATATTTTTTTCAAATTAATAGAAAGTTATTATTTTTGTGTTGTTACAGATAACATCAGTGCAGTTTTCACGTATAAATGGGTCGGCGAAGAGTTAGTAAGACTAATGGAGAATGGTACCAGAGTCTACGCTCATATCTCCATCGCCAGCCGGTGTACAAAACCTTTCAACTCAATTAACAGGTCAGCAAATTTCATTTTTCCAACATTAAATGAATCTAAATAAACTGAAAAAAAAAATTTTACTCAAGGTTTGCTAAGGCGTTCAAGATACAGTATACACTAGAGAATATAAAGATCGTTGGGAATTTCGTTGGAGAGATGAAGATTGGTAGGAATCCTTTTGAAGAGAGATAGTGCGTCAGAAATCTCTCTGGTGCTAGAGGTGCTACTGGTCTCAAGGTGCTAGAGTGGTAGAACCCCACCGAAAATCCGGGTTTCTTTATATCCATAATCCTCTATATTCCACATCCTTACCCCTCACCAAGCCTTAATATCCTCCTACTTGTACCTTTCAAATTTTCCACTTCCCTGTAAATTCTGCAGATTTAATTCATTCATATCACCCATCATTTTCATTTTCAGCTTGCATTTTCACAAGTAGTTTATCATGTACGTACTATTATTGTAATCAATTTTTGATCATAGAATTGTTATTATTTTGTTTGTCATAGGTATTATCAGACCTGGCAATGTAAGATTTATTAAGTAAATATCAGGATATCTGGAGCGATATAGTTTGGTGAATTTCCTATTGGAGGAATTTAGTTAGAGAAATACAGTTATACTCCATACAAAATAACTCCTGACTTGGGAGGGACTTGCGCAGAGAGAAGCATACAGTGTTAGGGATACAACGGCGGTTATGTTTCCGTTCTAAACCAGCCAATTCTCTAATAAATTTCTATTTTATTGTGAGTATTCATGCGCTCATGTTAAACTTACGGAGTTTCCTCTTTGAAAGCCTTCAGTTGACTGACTCTAATCGACAAATTGGCAAATGCGCTTCTACCTATGACTCTATCCATCACAGTAATTGGCTGATCTCCCTCCATTTTTCTGAGTCGCATATTCCTCTAAGTCAAATGTTATTTTGTACGGAGTATAGGTGAAAATTCAATTGCAGTGATGTAGGTATCCAGTTGGTGGGATATAGTTTGTTGAAGATCCTGTTGTGGAGACGTAGAAATCGTTGAGAATCCTCTTGGAGAGCTACATTTAGGTGAAAATCCTGTTGGAGAGACGTAAGAATCGTTTAGGAAACCCGTTGGAGGGGTTTAGTTCGGTGAAAATCCTGTTGGAGAGATATAGTTTCGTGAAAATCTTGTTGGAGAGACGTAGTTCGTTGGGAGTCTCCTTGATAACACATTTTGTTAAGGAATTTTTTTTGAAGAGACAAAGATCATCAGAAAGACCAATGGAAAACAAATAATACGCCTGTTATAAGTTATGTCAGAAGATAAAGCATTTGATTTTTCAACTAGGAATGTGATTTTGAACGATAAAGTAGCTGCATCAATGGAGTTCCAGATTTTAATTTCCTTGAAATGGATATTATAGGTGGGGGAGTATTGCAGATTACAGAAGAAAAATTTCTATTTTTCCACAAAAAATTGAATTAGATTGTGTTTAAAGGCATAACGAGAGATATAAGATGCATAAGTAATATTTTCAACATAATCATATCCGACATTTTTCAATAATTTACTTTTCCAAGATCATTAAAATGAGTTTCCCTTGATTACTCCAATTGATTTCAAATCTCCACAAATCTTTGAAAGATGGGTATTAAAGACTTTATGAATTAAATACATTTTCAAAATAAATTCAATCCCTTTTTTACATAGAACACTGATTGTTAAGTGTATTCCCTTGAAGGCTCCATAGATAAATAAATAAGAACCTAATACGGTTTGAGAGATAAGGGAACCATTCTTTTTTTCAAAGATTCTTTATGTTTATATGTGAAAAGTTCATTCTCAAATCGACAGTTATTGTGAAATTCTAATGAATTCAAATTGAAAGCCTCCTAAATGATACAAAGTGGAGCATCTGTGTATTGTATATTGCTAGATTTCCTCATTCAGATACTTTTCGAAATCGGAATTTCGGAAATCGTATCGGCGGCAAGAATAATATTTATGTCCCAGTTAACGGGATTAATCAAGATTTGTGGTTCCACACATGAATCGAATCGAGATTTGTTTATTTTCTCAACCCCTTTTCATCTAAAGCAAGGATTGCTTGAAATATGAATAGCTGAGGAATCTCAAGATTTTTGTTTACGTTCGTATCCAACGTTTGTTAGTTGACTTTTATCAGAGAATTTTAACATAACGACGCAAAATTCGTAACTATTATTGATCTGCTATATGTTATAGTTCAAAGTAGACGATAGGTGATATTCTCAATAGTTATAGTCCATCTCTCACTACTGATTACTGTATATAATTTTCATCACTGCTTGGTTTATTTGACAGCTATATTTTTGCTGCTAGAAAGCTTATTTAAGCTTGTGAATTTATATTGTGTCTATGAACTACACTTCTGTATCTTGCAGAGCTTGACAGCTTATCTGAAAAGTTCAAAATAAATTAATGTTGACGGATATTCTCAGTTTTTTTCTTAATTTCTAAAGAGAATTTTAACATTTTATTAACAATTATTCTTAAATGCACCAAATAGAATAAGGAATAAATTGATATGATTTCAACAAAAGTGTTGATAAATCAGTTATTTTATATTATTTTTATTATTATTATGTTATATTATTAACAGTCGAAATTGTAAATAAATCACCACTTATATATTATTAAAAGTCGAATTTGTTGATAAATCACCTTCTCATATTATTAATAGTCGAATTTCAGCTTTTTGGGTTCAGTTTTATTGCGAGAAATACAGCTTTCAAAACGTGGTTAATTATGTTATTAGGTTGGAAACTCAATAAATTAATTTGTTCAAAAATAATGTGAAATTTTCACGACCTGAGTTTGACAACAATAACTCACGGTCAATTCGCATACTGCAGTAATTATTATTTGAAATAATTGATACCTGCAATCTTCAAGAGAATTTACTTGACATTGCAACCGATTCAAGAACACTCGAGTCACTCATGAACACTTGAGTTAATTCATGAACAATAAGCCACTGTTTGGAAAGTAATAATTTAAACTGTCAATAATAATAGCTTAGTTTGAAACCTGCAATTGGTCATAGTGCTGCACTCCGTAAAACTGAAAGCAGGAAGAGTTTATTTTAAAATAGTCCACTGAAAAGTGGACTCAATAACCACAAGTTATTAATAGCGCTAACTTAATCCTTGGAAAGAAGTTCACCTATAAATGCTTATCGTCAACGACGAGCTTTTTTCATTAATATACTAAAGAGCAAAAACTAGTTACGTCTATGGAAGGCAATAATTTAATAACATTATTCACATCCCACTTGCAGCCTTGTATTACGATATTAAACAATAATGGTTTAATCAATAGCAATTTATTGACACAATACATTTATTATTACTTCATAATTCAATCAATATCGGGAGAAATTGATAAAAAATACAGAGCTTTCTAGTTTACTAAAATTTAGAGCTCTTGATTGAGAACTAGTGTTTCAAACAATAGTGATAATGAAAGGCCTTGCAAGATCAGATCGGATTGCGAATTTGACGGACAAAAAATTATAATAACTTCATTATACATATTTATTGGTTTTTTGAGACCCAGCTTTCTTTTCAATATTACTTAAAACTCCACCATGAAAAAATATGAATGGGATTCTTTCAAATTTATTATCAATTAGTTGGTACATAAAATATCAGGCCAATTGATAGTTCCATATTTAAATTACTGTATTCATAATTGGTAATGAAGAGCTTCTGGTTGGTTAGAGTGGAAAACTCCAAATTCTGATGTCAAACATTTTAAAAGACTTTCTTCATTGAATTCAATTATTAATTTGATAGCTTCGAATAGCCCAACTTCATCATCTATATATATATATATATATAAAAGCGAAATGGCACTCACTCACTGACTGACTGACTGACTCTGTATTTTAACTAATATTTTAACTCTCAGGCCCGGTTGCACAACAGCCGGTTAAATTTTAACCGTGATTAATTTTATGAGAACCAATCAGAGAAGGCGTTTTTGAAAAGACGGCTTCTCTGATTGGTTCTCGTGGAATTAATCACGGTTAAAATTTAACCGGCTGTTGTGCAACCGGCACTAAGGGTTGTTTTTAAGGGTTTAAAGTTCGTCTTTTAGCATGTATATTCTTCTTCTCCCAATCTCTTAATTATAATATTGAAATTTCCATATCATAAGTTACTATAGAACTATAATCTAGATAGAGTACCTCTTCGAAACAGTTGTTAACTGGCAACTAAATTAATAATTTTGTCAGGTTGGCATTAAGTTGAGCTGACTTTGTTAGGTTGGCACCAAGTTGAATATTTAAATGCATTTATCGCGGAAAAATTGATTGGGCACTGCCACGGTATATAGAAGAAGACAGTAGGTGTCACGCGCATGTTTGTGCTAAATTTCCGGTGTAGCTGACGTCATTTTATATCCAATCATAAGTTTTTAACAAATAAGTTTCATAAATTGCCAATAGGTGTTGGTGGCGATGACGCAATCTAGCTGGCTGGCCACTGCGCACAAATTTCATGACCCCTACCGTTTTTATCTAAATCCCGTGGGCACTGCTACTTCAATCCTGGGAATATTATATTACTAGCCGTTGGCTCGCTTCGATCGCCATATCCGTTTAGCCGAACGTTTAGTCTGGACCCCCGACTGGATTGTCCTAACATATGATAAAAATGCTCTCGCCTGCTGATCTCATTCCTGGACGATCCAGACGGTGGTCCAGGGGGCGGAGCCCCCTGGCTAGACGGATATGGCGAGCGAAGCGAGCCTGACGGCTAGTTCATTTATATAGCACTTGTGTTGCTAGTGGACATGAAAGTATTTTGGCTCGGAATTTTCAATTTTATACTCAACATTTCACGTGTTTAAATTCTGATATTCCAATGTTGATCTCAATATTCTTCAAATTTTTGAAAATTATTAGTGTTTTTTCGGCAATTTCATAAGCATAACCTCCTACCTCCATTGAACTTGAGTAGGCTAGATAATATTTGTAAATAGAGTTGAAGATACTCTTGATTTGCTTTTCGAAAAGGGAAATCTGTTATGTGAAGTTGATTTTAGACATGATTTGAAAATTCGAATAGTAACAATGACTGATTGACTGAATATTTCAGTAGTCCTACAGAAGAGAGAAGACAGAACAAACTCTTAGCAGAGAAACCTTCTATACTAGATTGTTTATTCTGTGTTTTTAGTTACAGTTGAGTTGTTAGACTATCATTCAAGTTGAATGAATGTCCATTACATGTTTCTGTTTCACCTGAGTTACTCCAATAAATAAATACCATTTATTGGAAATTACAGCACTTTCTAATGTGTGCTGACTATGTTGCTAACTCTAAATTTATTGTAACAGTCGGTTATATCGTGATCACGAAAGGTTTATTTTGATAAATTGAGGTTAGTTTAGTTAAGGTTAGGTTAGGTTTGTCTATTGAATACCGGTTTTCGATCGACCAATAAGGAAGTTGAACATTTGTCTATCATTTGCCATTTATTAGCCTCAGTATCAACTTAACAGGAAATGCTTTCGCACAGCACGTTGCATGTTCAAGTTCACAGCGCATGCGCTCCCATACAGCGGATTATTTTCATTGAATCTTCGGATAGATTTTTGCAAACCTACGTCTCTAATGTACCGGTAGACCTTCACCTATCACATTGGTGTTTTTCTCTTTAATTTTTTCAAAGTTTGAACTTGGACTCGCTGATTTGTATCTAAAGAAAACAGTTTAACAAAGCTCAAAACATGTAACTTGAAACTTTCTGCTGGTCCTGTATGGGACCGGTTATAGAGAGTGACAGATCTGATGAAAGGATCATCTTTGTGATAGATCGGTGAGCTTTATTTTTAAACTGTTTACAGATTGATAGGTTTCCAGTAGGAAGTAGGTTCTTCCTCTGTTTTCCGTTACAAATTATTAAAATGTAATAGAAAATAAAGATCAGTGAATCAGAATTAAAGGAATAAGAATCTGAACTGCAGTCATGTAGATGACGTGACTAAAGATACGGATCGAGATAAGATGTTTTTGAATAGAAAATGCATTTTTATGAAGGAAATTAAATTACACTTTTGCAACTTATAAGATTTGGATAGTAAACGTGATGCACATTCAAGATTTCAAGTTTCAAATATTGGTTCTTCTGAAACATGAGAAGAGAAAACTCTCCTACCTCTTCCTCGTCCTCCTTCTTCTCATATTGCTCTTGGTCCTCTTCTTTCTCCCTCCTCATCCTTCTCCTGTACCTCTACACCTCATCCTCCTCCTACTTACTCTTCCTCCTCGCTCTCCTCCTCTACCTTCTCCATCTCCTTCTCCTTCTCCTCCTTCTCTCTTTGGAGGAGAGTTAGTGGGAAGGATATTTTGAATATTCTTTCCGAAGAATGGACATTGATATGTCCAAAGCTCCGCTAATTTATGTAGATGCATAACAATATTATCCATAGTTATCCAAATTGCTTTTTTCATATTATATACAGTTCAATAATAATTTTCTTAGTCTATATTATGTAAATTTATCAATAATTTTGCTGTATTGTAAGCTTATTGTATGTAAGTGTATAAGCCAGTATATTGTAATCTACTTGAATAAAGTAATCAATCAATCCTCCTCTTTCTCCTCATCCTTCTCCTCCTCCAACTCCTCCTCCTCCTCCTCCTCCTCATCTTCCTCCTCCTCCTTCTCCTTCTTTTTCTTCTTCTCCTTCTTCTCCTCCTCCTCCTCCTCCTCCTCCTCCTCATCCTTCTCTTCTTCGTCCTCTTCCTCCTTCTCTTCCTTTTCCTCATACTCAACCTCCTCCACAAGCTACTTCTCTCACTTTCCCTGAAGCTCTCTTTTTCTCTTTTTCATCCTTCTTTAATTTTTATCGTATTTATCACTCTAGAACTCAATTCACTAGCAATAACCAACAAGAAATATCCAACTGCATAATAATTATTATTCGATTATGGTATTTACATAAAAATGTGTAAACAAAGTACAGTATGTCACAGAATCCTTCTCTTTGAATTCAATCTACAAGCAGAGAGTATAGAATGTAATTTACATTCAAAACTCTCTGTATGAGAATTAGTAGGCTCTAGTATTATATAAAGAAGAAACTTCTCCAATCTTACCTATTCTTATCTTATTGAACTTGTGCATTCTTCGTTCCACCACTATTTTATGTACAGTTTGTTGTGTGTCAATTGTTATTGCATGTTTTGTCATCACTCTCAATCAACTCAACTTCCACAATAACTCAACTCAATTTTATAACAAAAACAAAAATTCATTGCTAATTACTTTGCAGTTATTATCGTTAGTCTGTTTTCATAAATGTTGCATTGCATGTCATACAATTGGTGTCTGTCTGCCTCTATGCATGTGTGCTTATTGTGGACTATTTTTGCATGCCGCATGCAGCTTATCTTCTTTCGGGAACCCTGGACCAATGATAATCGCTCTCTGCGGTACCAAGATGCCTCTCCACAAATGTGCTATGTTGTAAGTGACAATATTTTCTAGTGAAATTCATTGTTTATCAGCTTTTAGATGAGATTATATTCCCAGTTATTGTTGTAGCTTTTGAGTGCACGTGTGTTTTTATCATACGGATACACCTTTTGTATTTTAGCATGGACAAATAAAACCAATCATTAAATTTATAGTAGATAAATTTTATCAGTAGATCAAGTTAAACTATTAAACTATTATTATTTTTCATTAAGTTACAATACTATTTATTTTCCAGTGATATTAATTATTTAACAGTTTTTGATGAGATTAGATTATCAGTTATTATTGTAGGTAGCTTTTGAGTGCACGTGTGTTTTTATCATACAGATACATCTTTTGTATTTTAGCATGGACAAATTAAACCAATCATTTAATTCATTGTAGATAAAATAGATCTAATAGATAATTAATATAAATATAATCAATAGAAATTGTACAAAAGATCAATTGGATCAAATTAATAATACTGTGTGACTGTTTACCTGTAGTTGGAATCATGTTGAATATATTATAACGTGATACGTATTCATGTTTAAATGTCAAATTAATAGGGTTAAACCAGTTACTCACACATCCAATTTTGAACGTTCGATTTTTTGTCGTCTTTATGAATTCTATCAGATTGAACGTTATTTGAAAAATATCATATTATGTTTGACATCATTTGTTCAATCTAATATAAATTTTATAAGGACGGCAAAAATCGTACGTCCAAAAATCGATGTGTGAGTGTAACTAGTCCAAATAACTCAAGTGGTACATTATTACCCATTCATCACTATTCCAAATAAGATCATGCAACACAAAACTACATTTGGATGAAGAATTATTACTTTTGATAATAGAATTGACTTGAATCCTTTCAAAATTGAAAAAAAATTGGATGTAGGATTTCAAGTCAAAATGGTAACTTGTTCATGTGATTGATCTTGATTCGTTGAGAAGGCTTTTACGTTTTATTTGTATAATTCCGATACAGCACCAGTTGAATCTAGTTTTTTTTTATTGCCAACCAACTTGCTTAGTTGCTTTCCTCACACAGTAGCTCTTATCACAGATCAAATAAGGTTCAACAAACTCGCTTGAAAAAAATTGAAGGTCCCACTATTCAGTGATCTTTTTCAGTCTGCTTGTACTGGATATCTTTTAAGAATGAATTATTTGTTTTGATTACGTGACGAAGTTTATTAGACAGTAGTCTCCTCTATACCACTTGTCTTGACCACGATTTCATCATTAATTTCATTTCATCATTAATCGTGATAGTACCAAATCATTGACATTGAATCTTAAAAATAGACATTCTTTCTTCAATTGCTACTGCTTGTTTGTGATATGAAATTCTGAAATTCTATGTAATACTGAATCATTCACATCCAATCTTAGAAACAGGATATTCTTTTCTTGTTACTGCTTTTAACTCTTTTGAAATTCTTTTCAATTGTTACTGCTTTGTGTAATATGAAATTTTGTGTGGGAAGAATCCAATCTAGCCTTACTACTTCATGCTTACTTCAAGGGTTGATTTACTCGTTCAACGAAATATAAGTTTACCCCTTGAATGTCTAATAATTAGATTATTGAGTAATAATATTCTAATAATTGGACTATCGAATCCGGCCAACCTTATATTTTTAATTATTTTTATTCATTTTTTTATATAATAGTATTATCGGATGATTAATTCTAGTTGTATGCATAGAGAATAGAATAGAATAGGATTTTCAGTTGTATTCACTCTGATTGCATGAGAATTGCTGCGATTGAGTATATTTCACCATCTAATTAATTCTAAACTCAGCTACCGAATTACTCATTTAAACCAGCTATTATTCAATCCACGCCTTAACTAAATTACTAAAATAAAATGTGGCTTGAAACCGCATGAAATATTCAACCTAACTACGCATTAGAAAACGACGATTATTCAAATGTACGCCTGAACTAAATTAGAAGAATAAAATATTGTTTGAACTTGACTCCAAAGCAAGGTTGAGAAGGCAGGGAAAGCGTGTCTCGGAGTTAAGTGTGGAGAAAGAGAAAGAGGAACACGGAAAGTCGCAATAAAAAGCGTCGGCGAAGCCAAAAAAGAGAAAAATGCGGAAAGGGTTGTTTTCAAAAAGCTGCACGCGATACTAATTAGGGTGACGTCAGAACTGAATTTTAAATTTACATAATCTATTGATCCATTCTCTGTTCACGATTGTCGACAATGGAGAGAGTCATTTAAGTTAGGCCAATTGTTATTTCGCCGTAAAAAATAATTTCACTTGTGTATAATGGTCTATGCATGGGGCTTGGGACTCAATTTATTGACAAAAAATCTAGGTTATGTAATTGTGGGGGAATCCAATTGTTATTATGCCATAGAATAGTGACAGTTTTGTATTGTTGTTTGAAGGCCTCCATAGTTTAGTCTATTATTTACAAAAATAGTATGTATCACCTTGGAGCTTTATGACTTTCTTATACATAGTCAGTTGAAAAAATATTGTTCTCAAATTTGACTAATATGTTTAAATAATCAATAATTCTACCATTAATTATTTATTTACCATTTTCCATTCATCTTAAAGATATAGAGCTAGTCTTTTAGTATAAGTGCTGACTATAAGCAACATTTTTCAACCTTACTTAAAAATATCAACGTTTTACTTCCTTATCTGCGGATTTTTCAATAGAGATTGTAGTAGTAGAGTTCTATGTAGTGGACATTGTTGATGTGATGCTGAAGATAATTCTACTTTAGTTAACTTATTGGACTAGGTTTAAAAACAGAAGAAGTTATAGGCTAGTGCATGTTTTCTTATACCACTATTATAACGCTTGTAACCCAATAAAAAAGTGAACAATTCCTAAATTTTTCTGCCCGATCTTATAAAAATTGATGACTGAAACATTTGATGGAATTCTCCGACTGATAAATTCACAGATGAGACAGAGACCCGTTTCTCAAGTTACAAGTTACTTTTCACCTATGAATTTTAACGGAACCGTTGACTTTGAATGTACACTGGTGAAACTAGTCAATGGTAGCACATCATCAATTTTCACTAGAAACTAATAGAAAAGTTAACATGGAACAAAAATTTTGAAATTTTGTACTAGGCTACTCTATTCACTCACAGTTGTGCTGGTGATCAAATGATTTTTCATTTAATACAATAACAAGTACATTAACTATATTTGTAAATACATGTTACATTAGAAACCTGTTCAGGCCACTTCAAACCTTTTATGAACATCTTTTGCATTCCTATCAACACACTAACTGCATAGGAAACATATCAAGCTGTGGCGAGATTCACTTTAAATGTCAGCTTTCCTTATAGATAGCATCAATGTTTCCCATGCAAACAATGCTGACATTTTGAGACGAGACATCACAAGGGCAAATATTAGAATAACGTTATGATATGCAGGCCTCGCGATTGCAAGCTAACGTTTATTATTATAACAACACAGAATGCTAAGTCAGTCGGTAGGTACTTCCGTCATATTGAAGACAGTTGGTGATCATTTTTCAAAGCGCGTTAGAATCGCAGACAAAAACGCCCTTGGTTAAACGAACATTGGGGAGTAAATAAACAACAGAGAAAGAAACGTAAGACAAGAGATAAACGAAAGATAGAGAAAGAAATAGAGAGAAAGAGAAAGAAATAAAAGAAGATAGAGAAGAGAAGATTTAGGAGAGAGAAGGAGCCAAAAACAAACTCATAAACGGCGCACAGTTTTGAATTAGAATAACGCAATAAAATTTCGAACCGTTGACAAGGGGACGTTTAATAGTGAATAGTGAAATTCATTTTAAACTTTCTGGATTGGTTGGATAGGGAGCAATCATGATATTATTTATAAGACATGATGACGGTTCAGAGTGAATTTCTTTATAGACGTCTGTCTGATTGCACCTCCAACTTTATTGTTTGGTTGTCTGCCAGGTTGAGCCATTTTTTGGACGGTCAGTCTCTGTGTAGTGATGTGAGAGTTTACACAATGAAGTTTGTATTGTGGTAGTAATTGTATCTCATGTAAACCTTTTTAATAAAATAATATTAATATGTTTTGATGCTTGAAGCTTCCTAGTTGAGGAAAACGAGGAAAAATCAATGTTATTATTATTTATCCAAGTTTCAATTTATCTGCAGATAATCTGGCATCTTTTGAGCCCGTAGGTTCATAGTTGTGGCAGATTTTGTTTACAAAATTCAGTTCAAGTGCAGTTTATAGTGGTCCAATATCTTCCTCTCTTCTTTATAAGAAAAAGTCAGATTGTATTGTGGTAATCTTTTTCGTTATTATCTATCTCTCACATGTCAAGTAGAAAACATAGCTAAATAATGTCAGCCAAGAAATGTCATTTATAGTGAGGTGTATATTTATTCATTGAATAAAATCACTTAGCCTATATGGGTTACTTGATTCAAATAAAACAATATAAAAACTTTGAATATCCTTCTATTAAAAACTTTAAAATATTTTAGCTTGAAAATGACCTATGATCGAAACTAGTCGTTAAAATATTTTAAAGTTTTTAATAAAAGGGTACTCAATTTTTTATACTGTTTGTATTCATTGATCTATGCCTATTAAGAAATTATTCCATGCATAAATCTTCTTTGTTTTATTTATATTAAATGTTATAGGTAGTATTCAAATGTGTATTGTAATAAACTTTGATTGGTTAATTGAATGTAGAAGTCAAATGCACATGCACAATAATTGAGTTCTGAGCATAGGAGTGAGAGAATCATTGCTGAGGGTTTTTCGGTTTTTGTAATGGAAACTGGTGGCTTACTCAAATAACTGGCAGCTATATACTTAGAAAACAAATAATAAGAGTAGATTCAACAGCAGCATGATCAAAGCAGAACAATAATCTCATAACACAACATTCAAAAGAAATCTCAATAAAGAATAAGATACTCGAGAAAAGAATAAGATTCTCAATAAAGAACCTTGAGATCAGACTTACATTTGACATTCTCAAACTGCTCGCTTCCTATTGGTGGTGAGCTGCGAAGGTAAGATGGCGACTAGTCAACCCATTGACCAATAAGACAGCTCCTTGGTTTAAAGGCATGGCCTACTAAATCAGCCACTCTTACATCAGTTTCGTGTTTGAATCACAAGTTCAGCTTGAAGGTGGGGCTGACAGTTTAGAGGGTTACGTTTGACCAATATTTTATCTTTGCGCTCCAAAGTATTATAAGCACATTATTTTCTATATTTTCCAAGTAGACTTGTAAGATGACATATGAATGCTATGCCAGGTTATTCAAATTTTAGTTGGATTTGACTCAGAAAAAAAAAGAAGAACGACAACAACATGAACAAGAAACTCATAACACACCACTCAATAAAGTGTCACATCCAAACATTTTAAAACAATCTTAAGATCATAACAAATGTTCCACAAAATAAAACTTCAATAAAAATGAAATTTGTACCATTTCTAATTTCAAATTCTTCAGATCTAAATCCCATTACAAAATACCATCCCAACAAAAGCCTACATTTTCAAAATGTTTTACGTCTGAAAGCAGTTTGACTGAATCTGTCTGGTCATTTGCCAACTTGCAAACATCGCAATAACTTGTTTGAACAGCTGTGTCGGGGGCTAACCGATCTGTAATTTATAAACTGTGAAACCATGACCGTTAATTTTGGTTGTTCTTTGATGGGATCGGTGTGATGAGCTACAATCCCCAGGGAAGCTTACTCTCGTTTTTTTCTGTCTCCAGTTCAACTTACTTTTGTTCCCCACTGTGTTTTTTGTCCTTTCATTGTCTGTCTCAGTTTTTAATTCCAGTAAAACTTGGTCTTTGTCTCTCTTCTCATTTCATGCCCTCGTGGTAATGGAAATCCATTTCATGGTCTCTCTGTCCCTCGGAGACTTTGAAACAAAGCAAGAGGCCAAACCCGCCCTAACTTCACCTGCTGTTCTATTTTTGTAATGCTCTCCCCTACTGAATTATGACAATCTGACGTATGTTTGTTTACTTTGTCGTCGGATATGTGGTTTACATTGTGCATCTCTCGAATATACTCATGCCTTTCTGGAAAAAATGCTCACCCTTTTTTGTATCTTGTGTATATAAATAGATATACTCAATGTATCTTGGAATGTGCACTTGAATATATCCTGGAATACACTCGTATCAATTCATTATTAATTCATACAACAAGTACATCATCAAAAATGATAGAGAGAGAAAAAATAAGGCAAACGTGTACTATTTCTCTCCCAAATTTAGGTAAGGTTACACATAGTCCGAAAACGGTTGAGTCTTGTAGTTGCTCACTTTACAACATTTTTAGTTGGTTCTTAATTATTTTCTCAAAGTAGATTTTAAAATTTAGATGCTTTAAAACCAAACATAAAAGGAAAATTTTACATTATTACAAAAATAGGAAATATTCTCATATTAAAGAAATAATTTTGAAGGATCAAAAAAACAAACTTAATTCTAAAAGCACAGCTTTCGTATATTGTACTCAATGTTCATGGATCCGTCCTGGAAAAAATTCTCATCATTTTTGTAGCTTGTGTAAAAAACTAATTTATCAGTTTAAAAATATATATATCTTATAAAACATAGTTGTTAAATTGAACATTATTATTGAATACAAACCTAATCAATCTTTCTGATTCTGATCCGACTCTTGAAACAAGAAAAAGATTCTGTTTTGCAACTAGAGATTGGAGTATTGTAGTCTACTATCCTTCTTTAAATATGTGTTTCTTGTATTAAAACACTTTTAGATATCCTAGAAAATCATTCATTACGAAGTTCCACGCATCTTCAAAGAGATTGAAATTACCTTGAACCTATCCTTTTTAACAATACCAATACTGTATCTTAAAACCTATCTGGTCATACAATAAAACAATCTTATAAGACTATAAGAGTTCTCTCTGCTATGGTACATAAACCAATATCCCAACCTCTGAAATTACCTATAATACCCGATAGCTCTAACCATAGTCAGGAACCTGATGGAAATAAATTATAAATTGCATTTGTTCAATTGCTAATTAATGAATAATTATTATCAAACTAAAATCCTAATTAGATGCTGTAAATCACCCTGTCTAGCTCCCCGTCTAGCTGTTAACCCTGTTGTCAATATTTGCAGTAACAGAAGTCTTCGGGGTGAAACCATGGTCCTGTACCAAATAAAGCTGTGTAGAATTTGACTACATATGTGTGTTTTTATTTAATTTTGATTTACAACATTTAATATTAGGATTTTCGTTCAATAATAATAATAATCAAGAAAGTCAAAATTATTGTAACGGTAGCTGAATTCACTATCAGAAACAATTTAAGAAAAACTAGCGACATGCAGGAAACAAAACTCTTGTTGTTTAGGTCTCCCAGGAAGCGGACTGACAAAAGAACTAAACTCTAAAATGTTATCGCAATGTTTGGGGCAGTAACTCTGTTATTCCATTTAGGAGCTCATCATAGAACATTTTATTGCGGAAATGGATTTCAGAGTCTGTGTTTCGTGTTGAGACTATTGGGAGTCGGTTCGTATTTTTTTATTGTTCCTTTTTGTCAGATAAAGTTGAAGGCCAAGATTTTTGTTTTGTCCTGTTGAAAAGACTGTTCTCTCCCGACATGTCCAGTAGATTTAATACTGAATACAATTATTTAATTCGATCGTAAACGTTTCGAACACATCGAAGTTATGAATTCGACAACAAATTACATAAGTACCCTGTTATTGACGTGTTGTCATTCTTCAAGATCACTGGGTGTTTTTGTTTTTCTGCAACATGAAGCTCTTACGGTTTTGCCCAAGGACGGTGGACAGACGATATATTTACGTGTTGTCCAGACCTATAATTATGGAGGAGATTAGTGGATGAAATTTAGTACCCAGTGGACGTTAATCTTCAGCCGGTCGTTTTTTATTGTGCAGTCTGAATTCGATTTCCGTAGTGGGTATTTCACATTTGGAAGGTCCATGCCATACTCATTCTAAGACTGTTTAATTCAGTAGTGGCAAATGATTAATCTATTTTCAGTTTTTTTAAATGTTCCTTCTAAACGATTTGGTAATAGTATCCATAACAGTAAATTGATAAGGATTTAAACACTATTTATGTGTCTGGATGATCAATGATCTTGAATCGTCATATTATGATTTAGTAGTTCAGGAAAATGATACTAGTAGCCAATTTGGGTTTAGATTGAAATTGTAATGATATTTGTAAAAAGTGGTCTTGAAGAATTTGGTTGCCAAAGTATAAAGCGTTTAGGATGGTGGTAGTTATAACCGATTTTTGGACATGTTTATAAAATCAGGAAGAAGATAAGTTTTGCACTTGAGTTTCTCAAATAAAAATATCTTATTTCTCAAAGAAATACTTTATTTAGATAAATGTGGGGGGATAGATGAATGACGCTTGTAGAGAGAAAAAATGTAAACCAATCTATCTAGTGCGTGAGATCTATAGCATGTTAGTTTGCGCTATATCTTATATGATTACTATCCTATGAGATCCTATAAGAAGCATTACTTGGAAGAGTTATCTCGGGTCAAAGAAATTTTGAGAAATTTTAATTCCATCTGTAATTTTGAGAAATGCGAAAACCAGAAGTTTATAACTTCCAAAATATTATGTTCAATGGGTTGAAAGTGCCCCATATTTATATATTTACTTATATTTACTATATAAATTTCACCTTTCAATATGGGAGAAAAACACACATAAGTAACAAACATTCACTTTAACAAGTTCTATTGTTATTTTTAAAGATTTTATTAAAAATCATATTAAATTATTCCATTCTATTAAATAGATAGTTTCAAAGATAAATTTCAATTACAGTACATTTTATTCTCATTGTTTATTCAATTTAATCCTCATTCACGAGAGAAGATTAAATAAGAACACAGAAGACTTAGAACTTCCTGTTTTTTTATGTTCAGTAATTCAGTTAAAATAATTTCAAAAGTTGATATTCTCGAAATGATCATATTGTAGCGCTCTCTTAAGCCGCGTTTACACCAAAGTTATCAACAAAATGTTTATTTCTCCGTCCTTATAGATTCTATTAGATTGAACGGAACTTGACAAATACATATGCTCATCATGTGTATGATATTACGTTCAATCTAATAGAATCTATATGGACGGAAAATAAACATTTTAAAAATAAATTTGGTGTAAACGCAGCTGTACCTAATCATTCATATCAGTCAATTCTCCTGCACTTTCACTCTTATCATTACTTTTCTATTTGGTAGAACACTTATCACTAAAATGATTGAGAGAGAAGGAAGTAAACCTCGAGCTATTCCTCTCCCGAAAACGTAACACAATCCAATGTGAATCGAAAAATGAAATGAAGAAGCCAGAATCAATTTTTAATTGTCATATCTCAGTTCTTCTTAGTTTGATTTTCAACAATCTTAACGAGGAAAAGTTGTACACGTTGTATTGGAAAAGTACCACCTGCGAATTAACTAATCCAAATCTCTCAATTAAATCCAAATCTCTCGGCTATATTGTAATTCAGCATATTTATTTTATTAATTTGTATATAACTTTTATGGCAAATAAATGAATTTGAATTTTTATAAAACTAGTAGTTCTGTGAACAGTAGACCTCACGCAGTATTCTCATCCACAAAGTACCTGATTGAAACTATAGACCTTATGAAAATACAGCAATAGACTGGTTTCTCCACACATCTGTGTAATCACTTGTCAGCTGATTTATGATGAATAATTCTATAGTCTGGTTTTTACTCTTATATTGGCGTATGAAGGAGGCTCCTTTTTCCTTCTTTATTATCCTTGAAGTGCAAAATTTCCAAAAACCTTGTATATACATTGACGCGCAATTAAAAAAGGAACATACCTGTTAAATTTCATGAAAATCTATTACCGCGTTTCGCCGTAATGCGCAACATAAAAACATATAAACATTTAAACATTAAGAGAAATGCCAAACCGTCGACTAGAATCTTAGACCTCACTTCGCTCGGGCAATTAGAATCTATGAATTCAGGGCTACTTATTTTTATTTATAAAATAGCATTATAGAATCCTTTTTTGAAATTAATTTAAGATAATGATTAAAAACACAATTTAAAACTGCTAGTTTCTATACTTTCAAAACCTAAATTATGTGGAACATCGAAACCAGTAGTTTTGATTTGTGTTTTTAATCTAATATTTTATATTAATTTCAAAAAAGTGTACTATAATGCTATTTTATAAATAAATAAAAATTTAATCAAAACCTCCAATAAATCAAACGTTTTTATTAATCAAAATAATATCGATTAACTTTACTGTGTCTTCTTCAATATTGTATTATTACTGTAGGTTTGTAGCATTGATTTGTGGGTCAAAAGTATTACATAATTCAAGGAAGTGACTGGCCGCGTAATTTCTATTGAAGTGTTGAATGTTGAAGGCTGATTAATGATGTACGTGATTAAGCCCACAATGCTATCGTTAACCACGACAATATTGTTAATCCTGTATCCTGTAATGCGCTTAATGACTGCTCACTATTTCCACCTCTCTTACTCTCTCTTTCACTCTTTTCATCCCAGTTTCTCTTTCTGTCTATTTTTTTACTTCCGATAAAGTCCTTGGCAAGGGTCAAACCTCTGGTTAACAATATAGTGCAATGTGTTTACTGGATTTGACAAAAAAAACAATTGTTCTATTTTTCTCTCTTTTTTATAAAAAAATCCTCCCATCTCCCATCCTTTCCTTTTTCGCTCCTCTTCACCCTCCATTCCTTACTTTTATACCCTCTACCAGCCTATCACATGGGAAACCGTAGTTGGTATAGTGAGGTCCACGTTATAATGGCAGTGTTTGATTAGCAATGGTATTGCTATACTTGTCTATCATCCAACAAAGCAGATAGCGTTATCTCTTTCTCGCTTTGCTCTGTTGCCAGACCGTCTTTTAACAATGTAGAATTGAAAATTAATTAACAAAATATTACATCCTATGAAAATTCATTATGCAATTACTGAAAAATATATATTCTTGCTTAATAAAATATAATTGATTATTTTAAACAAGAATGAACAGGTCTCCCCATATGAGGAGCCTTCTTCATATTTAATATTGTATAATATTGTGTTTTGTAAAATAAGAAGAAAATATATCAATTTCAATTTCAATATTACATCAATAAACGTGTATCAGCTACCATCTATAGAAGGCATTGACAAGACAGAGGATCGGATCGTTGTTCTCCTATCTTTCTCCACTGCCATCATAACGTGTACCTTCACTAAAGGTATTTTTCCTGTCCTTTCTTTTCAGCACACCCCTCCATGAATTCTGTATTTAAAAGAAATTTGCTTTTTGATTAGGGGTTTTCGTATATTGATTTATTTTGTGGAATATTTTGTTGAATTGAATGAAATTATTGATTGATTTTTTGTATTATTTGAGGCCAGCTCCACTGTAGTGTCATCCACTCCAAACTACCAGGATTGGTTGAATTGGAATAATTATTGATGTTAGGAATGATGATAGAATGGTAGTTATTGTATTGATTTTTGCAATGCTGACAGTTTGAATCTTGCGATAATTACAATCAATCAATCAGTTGTGAGCTCTAATATCATTTTCCTACAGATACCTTGATAAGTGACCATTTGTGCACTGATTGCAGGCCGCAAAGAATCACTTTTCCGCAAAGTGAGTACTCCAGATTTGCAACATGGCAACACAAAATAGTTAGTAGGTTATATGGAGCACCAGTGCAGCAAAATCAAAATGAAGTTGGTAACTGTGGTATAGTGTGGTGCACGTTATAGGAATATTGAGGCGGTGGATGACAGCCGCCCCCCCCCACCATTCAAACACCACTACATTATTATTCAATTTGACAATACATTAAGGTTTTTATTAATAATAAGATTACACAGAAAAACATTTGATGCATTTCAGGCAATTTTACCCATAATTACCCACTTTTCATATTCAATGGTAACTGTAGGAAAAACTAAATGTGAAATACGTGCGCAAAGTTACTCTGCTGCACTCAACAAACCATTCCGTAAACGTTTCTTTCGTTGCAGCAAACTGTCACTTTGCGCACTAGTTGCACAAATAACTATTCCTTTACTCTAATAATATACTCTAATTTCCTTTACTCTAATTGATAACCGAATTGGTATAGAACACGTATAAGAGAGGGAGTACATTAAACAGAGCTTGACAAACACATTTGTATGATAATTATTATGTTCAATCTAATAGAATCTATCCTATACTATTAAACGAGCAACTTCTGTTTATATGTTTAGATGTTTATATGTTTGTATTTCACCGGATCTCGAAAACGGCTCTAACGATTCTCACGAAATTCAGAAAATAGTAGGTTTATAGTATAAAGATTCGATTGCACTATGCCTCATCCCTGGGAAAACTCGCTGAAGGACATTAAAAGGATAATTATTATTCATCCTTGGAAAAACAGCTGATAATAATTATTTCGTCGTCTGCTGGTGATGGAAGTGAGTGAGCGTGTTCATTTGTGTGGGACTGTGTCAAAATTATGACTCAGCTGTTGAACTTTTGTAATCATTCAATCAGGTACTTAGTGCCGGTTGCAAAAAAGCCGGGTTATTTCCAATCCTGATTAATTCCAGTAGATCCATCTTTTTGGAATGATCTTCTCTGATTTGGTTTACGTGGAGTTAATCAGGATTAAAATTTAACCGGCTTTTCTGCAGCTGGGCCTTTGTGAGGGAAATTTTTGCATTCCTCTGGGAATTAATCTTAATTTACTGTGATTAGATAGAACATTCTGTATGAATGTTATTATAATTTCTTCTTTCGTAATAAATGTTTTATGCTTTTGTACTCCAGAGCGAAGCTCGGTCCCCGATATTACTAAAATAAAGGGGAGAATCGGCTTATACATGTACGGGATATGAAATTAACATATGACGCATCATCACGTCTGAACTACTGAACTGAATTAATTCGAAATTTGTATATAGATTCTATATTTACTGAGGATGGTTATAGGCCCATTTCAAACTCTTCAAGATTTCATTATGTCAAGTTTTCAGTTTGTCAAGTTTAAAAATAGACCCTTGCGGAGCACGGGTTACCTGCTAGTCTATAATATAATAAAGGAAATACATGTAGGGGATAGGAAATTCATGAATGACGCATCATCACGTCTGAACTACTGAACTAAATTAATTTGAAATTTTGTATATGGAATATTTATTAACTGAGGATGGTTATAGACCTATTTTCAATTCTTCAAGATTTCATTACGTTAAGTTTTCAGTTTGTTAAGTTTTAAAATTGTACAGGTGAAATTCTAACCTTATCTTGGACTTTGTTACCTATGAATTTGGAAGAAAAATAGCACAAGGAATACCGTTTTATTTTATTTGCCAATGTTATTACATTAGTGTCATTTGCATTGTAAATAAAAATAAAATAAAATAGACCCTTGCGGAGCACGGGTTACCTGCTAGTCTATAATATAATAAAGGATATACATGTAGGGGATAGGAAATTCATGAATGAAGCATCATCACGTCTGAACTACTGAACTAAATTAATTCGAAATTTTGCTTATAGATTATTTTTTCATCGAGGATAGTTATAAGTCCATTTCAAATACTTCAAGATTTCAGTAGGTCAAGTTTTAAAATAGACCCTTGCGGAGCACGGGTTACCTGCTAATCAAAAATAGAGTAGGCCTAATAGTAGGCCGTCTGTATTACAAAATATTATGACCTAATACCTGTTAGATCATCTCCACACTCCTACTCTAAGGACAAACATCTCTAGATTCCGAAGTATCTCTTTGGGTCATTATGTGGTGTGAGGTGTACAGCTACAGTGAGTGTGTTACTTGGCCAAATCATTGGCTGGAAGTAGTTGGAGGAAGTGAACTTTCAAGTTTATAGATGTAGGTTGTAATGTGGTTGCATAATGGGTGGTAAACAATCGTCAGTCGAGTCAGTCAGTAACCGCTTTTTACGACCAGTTCCTTCCGGAAGATTGGTCAGTCGGCGATCGCAGATTCACTTCACATCGTCAGCATTGGTTAAATGGAAAGTTTTGATGTTATTTACGAGGATTGGTGACGGTCTGATGTGAGTCTAACTGTAGTGAGATTCAGTTTAAATTGTCTGCATTGGTTAGATGGGGAGTGTTGAGGCTATTTATTCGAATTTCTGACACTTAAATGTGAATCTCACTATGTATGATTCATTTGAGACTGTCAGTATTGGTTGAATGGGAAGGCAGGAAAGCTAATAAAGAGGTAGACTGTCAGTTTTGAGTGGATCTTACTAGGAGAGAAAGTCAAATTCATTCGTCTTGGAAACAAGATTGGGCCTGCAAATGGAAAAATAGACGAACTTTATTCGAGTCACGTAGGCGAATACAGGATTGTGGAGGAGGTGGAGGAGGAGGAGGAGGAGGAGGAGGAGGAGGAGGAGAAGAAAAAGGAAGAAGATAAAGTAAGAGATTGAGATTAATAAGACAGGAGCATTAGGGATTGGATTACATTAGATTAGAAGGAAGAAGTGGGAAATACGAGTAATATTAGACAGAAGTCTATTAAAGTAGGTAAAGGTCCTAGTTTGTAATAATTAGGAGGAGGTATTCTGATCTAATTAGATTATATTAGAGTAGAGGAGGTGGAGGAGGAGGGAGAGGTGGATGGGGAGGAAAAGAAACAGAACGATGGAATAGTAAGAAATTGAGATGTATAAGACTGGAGAATTGGACGATTAGATTACATCATATTACAGGGAAGAAGTATAAGAAATATTATTAAAATTAGACAGAAGTTGAATGAAGGAGGTGAAGGTTCTAGTTAGTAATAATTAGAAGTAGGTAATGTAATTAGATTAGATTAGATTAGTGAAGGAGGAGAAGTAGGAGAAAGATGAGAAAAATTGAACTGTAGTATGATGAAGGAAGTAAGTTGCATCATGAATAAGAAAAAACGGACGGAAGACTAAGATAGGAGGACAAAATAGAGAAGAAAGAGCCGAAAAATGCAGCAGTACAGGAGAAATAAAAAAATCTTTACTAGGCGGAGTTAGGACTTTCAAAGAAACAAAGCAGGTAAAGAACAAAAGGAGAAGGAATAGGATTAGAAGAAGGATGAATCAGGATGAAAAGGTAAGGAAAGAAAATAAGAATTGCGAAATATACTGGAAAATGTGGGAGGACAATGAGAGAAAAGAGAGAAATATGTATATGGGGAATAGAGAAAATGATAAAGCTGAAGGAGGAGGAGGATTATAGGAGGACATAATGAAGAAGGAGAAGAACAATAAGTAAATGAACAACAAGAAGAGAAAGAATAACATTTAGATCAAGTAGAGGGAGATAAGTAAAAGGAGAAGTAGAAGAGAAGTAGAACAATAAAATCATTGTGCAGTAAGGGAGAAGTAAATCAAGACTAAACAAAGGAGAGAATAATATCAAAGAAAATTTTTACCACACAAATTAGGAATAACAGAAAGGCAAAGAAGAGGAATAAGATGGAAAATAAGAAGCGTTCTTGGTAGGAGGTGTTTATGTCTTTTTTGTTTTTGCTTTTGTGACCTCGATCCCCGTTCGGGCGGTCCAGTCAGCTGGAAATTGATGACAAGGAAGTGTGCTCTGCATGTTACCGGATTAACAGTCGAAGAAAGAGGATGAGGAGAAGAAGGCGTATGAGAAGGAGGAGGAGGTGGAGGAAGAGGATGAGGATGAGGGGTAGGAGGAGGAGGAAGAGGAGGTTCACAGAAGAAGGGAAATGAGAAGTAAAACGTGAAATTTAGATAAAGTAAGAATGCGTGTGTTGTGAGATTGGGTGGGAAGAAAAAGGAGGTAAATTAGGCTAATACGTGTTACGTGTTTTGTTCGGATTGAGAATTATTTCAAGTTTTATATATTGAAGAATGAATAATAAAGCAGGCTCATGGATGAGGAATTATAAAAAGGAAATTATAGAGGGAAGAAAGAGAATGTTTTGATGAGGTAAGAAGGAAAGGATAGAAGGTGTGGACAGCAATAGGATGAAAAAACTACTGAATGAGATAGTTTCAACAAAAATATGGGTAGAGGAATAGTGCATGTTGTTTACGTCTACGTTTTTCAAGTGGATTTGTAGTGAATTGTCTTATAATTTGAAGAGAGGAAAAGAGAATTTAATTGAATTGAAATTTTTCTTTATTAAGGGCGGAGTTAGGACCCTAGTTCCTCTATGCCACACAACCCTAAAAAGGAGATGGAAGAAAAGTAGGATTTGACATTTGAGAGAAGTGAAGGATGAAATGGTGAAAGGAGAAGACGAAAGCAATAATAAGTTCTAACAAGGAGACTGACAAGAATAGTTGGAGAGAAGGCAGTTGAGAAAAAGGGTAATTCTATTGTAAATCGATGATCAAATCGTGGATCAAAAAGGGGAAATTAAGGTAAAGGTATGAAAATTCCTCTATTTCATAAGGAATCGATAAATTTCATATTTGCCCCCTTCCTCTCAGTGCATCTCAACTAATTTGTAACATTCTCTTTTAGAGTAGGCACGGAACGGTTTGTGTTCGTTTGCAGTGTATACAGATTATAAATAAATTAATTGGTAATTAACTTGACTCAGTTTCTTTTATTTTATAAAAGATTCAACATTTCGTACCATTTTAAACTTCTATAAAATAAAAGAAACTACTACCAATAAAATTGGTTAACTACCAATTACTTTATTAATAATCTGTATACACTGCATTCGAACACCAACAGTTCTGTGCCTACTCTCTTTTAGTTTTTTTTCATCGAACTCTATTTCGTTTTTTCACGTAGTATTTCTAAATTAACAAATTTAATTCTGTACCCTTTCTTCTTGACTCCCATCAGAGGGCTAAGTGTGATTGTATGAAATTTCAAAAGGAATGAAGGTAAGGATGGAAAATGTTTGTTGTGAATTTGGAAAAAGATGGCATGATTCACAATCACACTTTACCCTCTGATGGGAGTCAAGAAGAAAGGGTACAGAATTACATCTGTTAATTTTGAAAGAGTACGTGAAAAACAAAATAGAATTCGATGGAAAAACTACTAAAAGAGAGTGTTACAAATTAGTTGAGATGCACTGAGAGGGAGGGAGCAAGAGAGAGTGAAGGAGAATGAGGAAGAATTGTGAGACAAATTGGTGAGAAACCGGAAGATGGAGAATGTGTGAACAGGATAGAAGAGGAAAAGAATGCGAATGGGTGACTTGGAGGAACTGGAAGACAAAAGAAGTGGAAAAAGTAGCAGCATCTTGGTAGACCGGTCTGATCAGTAGTTCTATTAAGTGAGACTCACACTGTCAGTATTCTTCTTGAATAACATCAACGCTTCTCATTCAACCTATGCTGACAGTTTCAAGTGAATCTCACTGTAATAGTACTTTACGTTGCACTAGTCACGTAATTTGTTGACGCATTCAGGGAATTTATGATGGAATAGAATGGAAATTTGGCTCAGTTTATAAGAAATACTACAATATACGAGGAAGAATAATGAAATAAACAAGATACATAAATAAAACAAGGGCACGTCATCTGGTAGAACGAGTAAATGGTTGAATCAACAACAAAACATTAAAAAATATGTTGGGCTATTATTAATTTGTGTAAAATTTGAAAACTACTTGTATCGTTCCAATAATAAATAAGGGTACTATAATATGTTTCAGATTGTGATTACTATTGTAAGTTTCAAAATGAGTAAAATTAATAACCGTTAACTAAACAAATCAGTTTAGTTGATCAGCTCGGAATTCACATGAATCCTTGAACTGTGAACAAAAGACGATGAAAGATGATTAGGAACCTTCGAATAATATTCCACCATTCATTTTCCCATACTCTACTCCTGAAATATGCACTTTCATTTTACAGGGCTACTACAATTATTGAAATTAGTACAACATTTATTTGCACTTGAGAATGGTTTTAATGAGTCGAAATATGATGTTTATTGATAAAATATAAAAAGGGTATTTGATGATTTCTATTTCATATCCTCAAATATTTTACAATAAATCTATTCGCATTGTTCATTATTGTAAAGGTCTCTCTCTATTAGTAAGTCCTTAAAGTCCTATCTATAACCTGATCAATTGCCATGATATTATCATCTTTCAGGAAATGTATTGTAATTTGGAGCGAAAAAGTTTTGATCTTGAATATCAAGTTCCAAAAAAACTAATTCTTCTAAATTAGAACTCATAAGATTTATTTTATGTTATGTTTGGAAAGACTTGCTTTACTGTTATACTAAATAATATGAATGTACAGTAGCAGCACCAGAAAAAAGAAGTTCTAAAGTTCTAAAAACTATTTTAACTGGGTTTCCTCTGTGGTAATAGGGAAGAATGTTTGTTTCCCAGCTTTTTCGTTCTTCTGTTGCATTCAACTTCTTCATTTCCAATTCTTTACAAGCATATGCGTCCCTTATCTTATCTTTAGGACACATTTCTAACTATATCATAAATCAGAAGCCGCTGTCACGAGAAACTCCTTTGAGTTCACTAAAACTGAATGAGTTTTATTGAGAATAGAGAGACACTCTAGACTCTATCCAAGAAACAATCGGAATGTTAGATTTTTCGCTCTCTATAAATCTCAATTAAGTTCGTAGAGGATTAATAAAATTCATGTTATCACAATTTCCCCTATTAGGATGGATACAAGAATATCTGTCATAAAATTCCTCCTGTCACAAAGGACACATAAAAAATTACTTCTTCAATAAATTTTGGAGAACTAACGATTTTACACAAGTTTCAGTTAATACTACTTCCATGTTTACGGTACTTTCGTATCATACTATCATGTTTCATTATATTTTTCTATGGGACATTAGTGACATTATATTATAATAATGTAATTTAATATTATAATAATGTAATGTAATATTATAATAATGTTACATTATTATATTATAATGTCCCAGGGAAGAATTTATGGAACATAGAAGTATAATCAGAAAATCAGAAGTAGTAACTGTAGCTTTGTAAAATCGTTAGTTCTCCTAAATTTCTTGAAGAAGTAATTTAATAAAAGTTTACTTAATTGATAAAGTTGATTTGGACACTCAATAATAATCAGTGTACATGTGGCATTGATAGTTGCTACTATTTTGCTGGGTTAATGACACTGAACTTGAACGAATTCAATTGTGATAGAAAATAGTGTGTTACGCAACCACGTGTTTCTTCTTATTCTTCTTCTTCTTCTTCTTCTTCTTCTTCTTCTTCTTCTTCTTCTTCCGCTTCACCATATGTTTCTCTTTTCTTCTTCCATTCTCCGCTCGTTCGCTCTCTATATCTCATCTACTTTGTTATTTTTTGTGTGACGCATGCTTGACATAATCTCCTCATTCTTATTAAAATACCATTTATACTTAATCTACTTGGTATGTGAACATTGCTCCTCCCTACTTTGTACCTTTGTTTTTATTCCGTTTCAGCTTGCTACTTTGATTTCAAACTTTGTTTCTCTTGAGTTTGTTATAGAATAGTATTGCATAACAGATTTTCTTGCATTTCCTCACAGCTTTCAACTTTGTGATTTCATACAATCATTTGATTCCTATACTGCCTGGGATTTTTTTTTTCATTTGTTCTATTAGCTTGCCGAAATTTCGCTTGATATTGGTAGCTACTGTAAATTAATTCATATTTAGCCACCTATTTTTTTTAATGAATCAAACAAATCCAATATTCGGTATAAATAGTCCACAATGTAAGTATTAAGCTATTTCCTAAAACTTCTTTTATTTTCAACTTAGTCTCGAATAGTCTAAAATAATGTTCAATCACCCAATAATTGATGAACTCTCTTCCTTTTGAACTATTATGAGATTTTGTCAAGAATCTTTTATTATTTCCTCAAGCTCTCACAATAATAATTGACCATTCTCCTATCGTCTTAAAAAGAGTAGGCGATTCTGAAAAGTAGTTTTATAGGATTCACTAACACGTCATATTACTACGGTGGTTCACGCTGACGGCGTCTCCTATCATAATAGCAGTATCATTGATAGATTACTGTATGATAGCAGTTTCCATTCTGGGGTATTATAGGTACAAGACGAGGTTGGTTTTTCAATTACCACACTACGAAGGTGATTCCGTTACGACTAGACTACCTTTTTGAAGGGTTTTCCAACAAAAATAGTTATTTGTGCAACTAGTGCGCAAAGTGACAGTTTTCTGCACCGAAAGAAACATTTACGCACGAGCCGTAGGCGAGTGCGGAATAATGGTTTCTTGAGTGCAGCAAACGAACTTTGTGCACGTATTTCACATTAAATTTTTCCTACAGTTACCATTGAATATGAAAAGTGGGTAATTATGGGTAAAATTCCCTGAAATCCATCAAATGTTTTTCTATGTAATTTTATTATTAATAAAAACCTTAATTTATTTAAAATTGAATAATAATAGTTAAATTAATCAAGGCACATATGATGGCAAGGCAACGCTGTTCTCCACTGTCATTATAACCATTATAACCTCATTATACCACAGTCAGTGTTACCAACTTAATTTTGATTTTCCTGCACTGGTGCAATCAGTGCAGAAATGGTGCCTGCAATCAGTGCAGAAATGGTCACTTTTCAAGGTATCTGTAGGAAAAAGTAAATTACTGTATTGTTAATGGGAGCCATGGTTGACCTACTATTTTAAATAGTTGAATGAACGATATTCGTCTTTTTTTTGCTGAGGGTGATGCCTGCTTCCCAATCACTATTCAATCGATTTGATTGGTTATTTCTGATATTTATCAGTTTATTGAAGTTTTATCACAGATTTTTCACAATTTGGAATATTTTGTTTGATTGCAGGACGTCTGTGATGCTAGTCAGCATTTCGTTCATAGTGCTGATGATCATCTCAATGTGCTGGTTGGTGTTCTACTATGTGCAGAGGTTTAGATACATTCATGCCAAAGATAGACTATCGGTGAGTGTTATATTTTATTTCATACAATCACAAATCATAATATATTATTGAGATGGTGATTGCTAGTTTTCTAGTGGTTCGGGATCCACCTAAAGCTGAATTCTCAAATCCTTACATCAAAGCCCACTAGCAAGCTTATTAGATACTACTAGTAGGTAACCCATGCTCCGCAAAGCTCTAATTAAAATTTGAGATTTCAAACAGAGTTTATGTTTGTTTGGCTTGAGAATGTGCAACACCAGCACGAAACGGTCGTCGCCACACCAAAAGAATGTGAGAATTTTTTTCATTTACGATAGTAATCTAATTAAAAACTTGACAATCTGAAAACTTGACGTACTGAGAATCTTGAGGAATTTAAAATAGGCCTATAACCTTCCTCGGTAGATTAAAAATATATATGCAAAATTTCAAGTTAATCAGTCCAGTAGTTCACACCTTATGATGTGTCATACGTGAATTTCCTATTCCCTACATGTATAAGCCGATTCTTTCCTTTATTATATTATAGATAACTTCCGAATTGTGATACATTGTACTCCCTATCTTATACGTGTTTTTACCAGAAAATTTCATATATGATATTACATAGAATCAATAATATTGATAAGAATAATTACACTAATGCTGCAAATCAGTATGTGTTAAACCTTATTTTTATATTAGACTAGCCGTCAGGCTCGCTTCGCTCGCCATATCCGTCTAGCCAGGGGGCTCCGCCCCCTGGTCCCCCCGACTGGATCATCCAAAAGTGAATTCAGTGGGCTCGCTTCGCTCGCCTGCATCTTTCATTTGATCATGCTTCATTTCATAAGAAAGTCAAAGTACTGAGAAAACGCAGAAAAGCTGAGAAAAACGATGGTTTTGGGCGTATCTTTGATGAGATATTAAAGTCACTTCATCACAATATTTTTAGACCCTAGCTAAACCTCTGTACCAAATTTGAACATTTTCTGTCTATTACTTGATTACGTCTATGACGCTAATTTTGGGCGTATCTTTGGCGTTATTTCAAATTCCTTCTAGCACAACATTATTACACCCCAGCTTAGCTTCTGTACTAAATTTGAACATTTTCTGTTCATTTGTTCTCGATAAATCTGAGAAAAAGCAAAAAAAAACACTGGAAAAACGATAATTTTGGGCGTATTTCTGACGTTATTGCAAATTCCAGGCATTTGAGACTCATAAACTATATATTTGTTGTGTATCTGCCATACGCTAAATAATAATAATTAATATTTAGCATACAGATTATTTCGCAAAGAATAAGCCCACTACAATCACATACAAAATAAACTTGAGTTATCCCTTGAAAAAATGCAGTCTCCTAGTGAATTTTGTTTTTCTTTTTAATGAAAATCTTCATGCCTCACTGTTCTCATTTCAATGGTCATCTTGTCAAATTGTATTTTTTCCAAGTCTCCCAATAAATCAAATTGAACTGATAAGGAACCGTAGAGAATCATCAAATAATTTGACAGCATGCCTAATAAATTATAAGATGATGCATCAGGCGCATGTCCAAAACTGCTTCAATCCCGAATTTAAATTCATCAAGTGTCAAGAGGCTATCAATAATCGAAATTACCACAGAAAAAAATAGCTAGATAGAAATTATGCTATCTTTTCTCTTTGATATTACGCACATAGACCGCTGTAAATAAGAAAAATATATGAGCAACTCATGTCTACCAAACACTGTAGGCTTTTCCATATAGATTGTACTGTTGTATAGATTGTAATATTGTTGAGATTGTACTGTTATTGCAATACCCTTATTGTTTACTAGCACGTAACCCGTGCTCAGCAAGGGTCTAATTAAAAACTTGAAAAACAGGAAGCTTGAACTACTAGAATCTTAAAGAATTTTGAACAGGCCTGTCACCATCCTCGGTAAATTAATAGGCTATATGCAAAATTCCAAGTTAATTAGTCCAGTAATTCAGTCCAGTAATTGATGATGCGTCATTTGTGAATTTCCTATCCCGTACGTGTATAAGCCAGTTCTTTCCTTTATTGTATTATATATTTTGAAATTTATGCATATTCTAGTTTTTGTATTATCATGGACTCAGTAAACAATATCAGGTTACATGTGTAATATTATGTATGTTATGGGGAAAATTGCATAGGCTATTAGTATACTCTTGCACATGCACTTCTAGATTTATATATTTTCTATAGTTTGTATAGTTTTGTATAATTTTAACGAAAATACACCATATTCTCACTGTAAATTTAGTTAGTAAGATCCAAGAATAGTATATAGAGCTATATACTATTGTTGAGTGAGATCCACTTTAAACTGTTAGCATTAATTAGATGCTAAGCATTGATGATTTTCATATGGATCGCTGACAATTAAAAGTGTCAGCTTTTATTTTCTTCCGTACGCTTATTACTTTTATTTTCTGTTAGCACATAATTTTTTCACCAGTCATAAACCTCATTTCTCGAAAGTTGTCACAGTAACAGGTATAAGATGAATACTTTATTGCATTGACGCCTAATTTCGTATTCAGCTGACTTTACTTTGGAGGGGACACAGTGGTCCTTGAGGAGTATTACTGGTTTGGGTTGGGGGGGGCGAAAACCCCCAGCTATGGGGGTAGATAGGGGGTTTTTGGGGGCAGAAAAGGGGGTATTTTGGGGACAAAAAGGGGGGTGGGGGTGGCGACTGAGAGGCGGGAAACAATCGATCGTTGCTTACTGCGGTGACTTGTATGCCAACTTTGTATTTGCAACTGAAATACAAATAAATAATAGAACGCAAAGTGAAACAGTTTGTCATCTATTTATTGCGCGCAATTTCATATTTTATTTATGGGTTGCTGGAATATAGATTTTTGTAATATGGTACATATTGTTATAATTGTTGATAATTTATCAGTCATAAATAATAATAATCTATATATATTATATAAAAGCGAAATGGCACTCACTCACTGACTGACTGACTGACTCACTCACTCGCAGAACTAAAAATCTACGGAACCAAAAACGTTCAAATTTGGTAGGTATGTTCAGTTGGCCCTTTAGAGGCGCACTAAGAAATCTTTTGGCAATATTTTAACTCTAAGGGTGGTTTTTAAGGGTTTGAAGTTGGTCTTTTAGCATGTATATTCTTCTTATTCTCTTAATTATAATTGAAAAATGTCCATACCATATGTTAATATAGAACTTTAATCTAGAGAGACCTCTTCGAAACAGTTGTTAACTGGTAACTAAATTAATAATTTTGTCACTTTGGCATTAAGTTGAGTTGACTTTGTTAGGTTGGCACCAAGTTGAAGATTGAAATGCATTTATCGCGGAAAAATTGATTGGGCACTGCTACTTCAATCAGAGCTATCCCTGGGAATATTATATTACTAGCCGTCCGGCTCGCTTCGCTCGCCATATCCGTTTAGCCAGACGTTTAGTCTGGATCCCCGACTGGATCGTCCTAACATATGATAAAAATGCTGATCTCATTCTTGGACGATCCAGTCGGGGGTCCAGGAGGCGGAGCCCCTTTTGGCTAGACGGATATGGCGAGCGAAGCGAGCCTGACGGCTAGTTATTGTATAATTACCAAATATTGTACAGATTGTTGGTAATCATAATAGACTATACAGTATTAATGATTATGACTCATGTGGTCTGGCTAACCATACCATTATGATTCGTCTATGGTTCTTTCATACTATACTCATATTTCATAAGTTCTTAAAAATTGTTTATAGATTTCTCCAAAACTGAAAAGTGAACAAAATTTTATGTTTACAATCCAAATAAACAACAAATTCCTTCAAAATTAGAAAAAAACAAGAACTTAGATAAGATAAATATTAAAGATACAAGTAAGGGAATTGGAATGTATTACGGGTACATTGGATACGACTTTGGAGGCATATTTCAAGTTATATTTCAACACAGCTGTTCACTCCATCCTTATGTTTTTGTACATCCTTACATATTAGTCCATCCTTAGTTTTCAGTTTTATATCCTCAGTTTTCTATTCTTCTTTCCATTTCCCAAGATTTTCCCACCTTGACAAGATAATTCCTCGATTCAGTAACTTGAATATTTGACTTTCAAAAAACACCTAATTATAATAAAAATTTCCATAATATTTCACCATCAACTATAGCTCCGAAAATTATTTCAACCAATTCATATAATTCTTAATACCGAAATTTAATTGAATATTCATTGTTCACAGTATAAACTACAGGTATGATGAAATTTCCATTCAATAGGTAATATAAAATAATTACAAAACTTCTGTTACTGAATTAGGAAATAACATAAATTTCTACATGTTTTTTAATAGCTATGAATTTAGTAGTATCTAGCATATTGAAGTTCTAAATCGTTCAAGCTGTATTCTGATAGAATGGTATGATATCTTATTTAAGAGGATATTCTTTGAACTTTTTTTTGTTTTTTGACACACAGGATATTGTAACCTGAAACTGATAACCGATCATTCTGTGTTGATAGTCAATATCCGCCATGATAATGGACCCGCAGCCTTCTTCATCCTTCTCTCTTCTTCCTCCTTCTCCTTCCTGTTCTTCTTTTCTGTCCTTTTCTCATCTTCCTCCCTCTCTGTTCCTTCTTTACAGCATCCTGCTTGTCTATTAATAGTAAGGACCTCCCAGGGCAAGAGAGCTAAGTTTTTAAGGCGGATTTATATCACCCTTCTACAGAATCTTGAGTTTATTTTTTCAACTATTTTTATCTGAGACCAATTGATAGGTACTCCGAGTTGGTCTTTTTGAAATTGTAAATTTCACCGTTCATGAAGAGAGTTCCTTTTCCTGCCTTCCTTCCTCGCTTTTATCTTTCTTTTGTCCTTCTTCCTTCCTTTTTACTTGTTTTACTATATCTTTTTGCTCTTCTCCTTCCTTCTACCAGTTTTCTTTCTCCCTACCACATTTAAAAAATTTTTCTCTCCTTTTTATCGTCTGCTCTTTTCTCTTCCTACTTCTTTCATTGTCCTCTTCTTCGTCTTCATTATACTTCCTCTGTTTTTTTCTCTCTCTCCTCTTCCGTTGCTTAGTCATCTTCCTTCTCCTTCACCTCCTCCTCCTTATTCTCTTCCTCCTCCTCCTTCTCCTCATCCTCCTCCTTCTCATCCTCCTCCTCCTTCTCCTCCTCCTCCTCCTTCTTCTCCTCCCCCTCCTCCTTCCACCTCTTCCATCTCCTCCTCTTCCTTCTCCTCTTCCTTCTCCTCTTCCTTCTCCTCTTCCTTATCCTCTCACTCACTTCTTTACCTCCTACCTTCTTATCCTCTCATCCTCAAATCTTTAGTTGAATAAATGAAATTAACGTTTTGGTAGAGAGTTAGTGGGAAGGATACTTCAAATATTCTTTCCAAAGAATTGACATTGATATGTCCAAAGCTCCGCCAATTCATGTAGATGCATAACAATATTATCTACCTATAGTTATTCCAAATTGCTTTTTCCATATATCATAATATATAAGGAAGTGGAATAGTAGATCATAATCGATTCATATCTTAATTAATCGTTGAGAGCTAAGCAGGTAGGAGATTTATGATTTGATGAATTAATGTGATAGGATTGATTTAATTTAAGAGAACTTATCAGAAATTTCTGATAAGACAACGTTGTGTACGTAAGTTTTAAGAAATAAGTGATACAAGAAAAACAAAACCAGAAGTAGAAGTGATGAAGCATAAGGAACCATAGAAAAAGGAGCAATCTATTAAGAGAGAACGATCTATGAGAGGAGGAAATGTGGAAGAGATATAAATGATTTAAAAATCAAAAGCAAAATAGCGATCCGTAGGGTGATAACGACGTGTGAAAGAGAGTGCAAAAACAAAGAAGAAGAAGAGAAGGTGGCTTATCAGAGGCAAAAAAAATGTAAGAAAAAGGTGAATAATGAAATGGTGGTTGATTGAATGATTGAGTACTTTATTTATGTAGATTACAATATACTTATACACTTGATTACAATAGCTTACAATACAGAAAAATTATAGATGAATTTACATAATATAGACTAAGAAAATAATTATTGAACTGTATAATATACAGTGTTAGTGGGAAGGATACTTCAAATATTCTTTCCAAAGAATTGACATTGATATGTCCAAAGCTCCGCCAATTCATGTAGATGCATAACAATATTATCTACCTATAGTTATTCCAAATTGCTTTTTCCATATATCATATACAGTTCAATAATTATTTTCTTAGTCTATATTATGTAAATTCATCTATAATTTTTCTGTATTGTAAGCTATTGTAATCAAGTGTATAAGTATATTGTAATCTACATAAATAAAGTACTCAATCATTCAATCAACCACCATTTCATTATTCACCTTTTTCTTACATTTTTTTGCCTCTGATAACGCCACCTTCTCTTCTTCTTCTTTGTTTTTGCACTCTCTTTCACACGTCGTTATCACCCTACGGATCGCTATTTTGCTTTTGATTTTTAAATCATTTATATCTCTTCCACATTTCCTCCTCTCATAGATCGTTCTCTCTTAATAGATTGCTCCTTTTTCTATGGTTCCTTATGCTTCATCACTTCTACTTCTGGTTTTGTTTTTCTTGTATCACTTATTTCTTAAAACTTTCGTACACAACGTTGTCTTATCAGAAATTTCTGATAAGTTCTCTTAAATTAAATCAATCCTATCACATTAATTCATCAAATCATAAATCTCCTACCTGCTTAGCTCTCAACGATTAATTAAGATATGAATCGATTATGATCTACTATTCCACTTCCTTCTCCACATAACTTCAACATTTTTCAATTCATTTCAACATTGAATTCTATCATCCTATCATTTTGCTTTTCGCTATCATTATTTTGTAACACAGAATTGATGAACTCAACAGTATTCTCTCAACACTTCTAAAACCTTAGACTCCATCCAATCCTCATATATTATATTTATTTATCATTTGTCATTTTCATATTTTTCAACTTTTCCAGCGGAGACTCTGTACTGCAGCGAAGAAAGCTTTGTCCAAAATCCCAACAAAGCACATAAAATCTGAAGATAAGGTGAGTCATCAAACTAATAAATAACACTAAACTAAGAAATGATACATCTATATTATTTGTGTTAATATCCAGCTAAGTTTTGTTTTACAGCAGTCTCCCCTCTTGTAATTTGAAGTTTGGGAGTGATTGTTACTTTCCCACCATCTTAAGTGGTTTACGATCTCTTTTTCAGTCTTTTTTCAATTCTTCCTGCTCTCTTTCCAGCTCGTGTATCATCTAGGATCTGTTATTTTATTGGTGCTCAACTATTAGTAGAATTATTATTGTCTTTATTACAGTTTTCACTCGTAAAAAGTCGTTTCAAGTCGATTTTATTTCTTTAGATTCCTTCACTCTGTTCCAAATGGTAAATCATCTCTATTTACGATGGTCTGTAATATCACTTGAGTCATTTTGTTGAGAGTGGTTGTAAAATTGAAAACAATTATCTTCTAGTTCATTGCCCCAACGATCGAATTTTGTTCATTGACTAATTTAGTTCATAGATGGAGCTTTAAAACCAGTTATTCTTGAATAGTTTGAAGTTTTATCGAATCTATTTAAGTTTTTTTTTTATTTATTATTCGATATATTGCTATATTGTGAGATAGTATTCTCCATAAAGTTCAAACCATTAAAAGTTACTTTGAGTAGGATGAGAAAATTGAATTAAGAAAACTGATTTAAACTCAGTTTGTAATAATTAAATTGAAAAGTTCAAGTCATAAAGTGTCTTAGTTCATTTACAACTAATCGATTAATCTTCTATCATTATTGAATAGATTTTTATCGGATATTAATTGCTAATTGATTTTCGTTTACAGTAGTTTTGTTTCAATTCACTTCCCGCTTCCTGAAATGCAATTGAACTGTGAACCGCCGGAAAGTGATGTTTTTCAAATATGTTTTGTATTGTATTACATTTAGTACCAGAACAGGAAGAGAACAAAATTACCAGTAGAACTCACCACTTTGTAAAATACTCATTTCTTACTTCAAAACTAATTGAATTATAAAAGCTGTCCAACAAAATAACTCAAAAAAATATTTTACAAACTTATTTTACGTTTACTAATAAATTATATAAAAAGTGTTCAAATTCCGTACAGCTCTAGTTACCCTGTTCGCCTGTTGAATATTTATTTATATTCTATCAAATGTAAATGTTTTATTTGAGAGAAAATGTGATGTGGTGCTAACTCTGAAAATGGATTTCTGTGAATTTTTGATAAATTCTATCCTCCAATATTGAATTGCATACTTCACTTGAATGTTATAAATTGTAAGTCTATATAAGTAGTGCTCTTCCCCCTCGCACTGATCTATAGTCCATACAGGAAAATTTTTCATTGATGTATTTGTTTTATTTTGTAAAGTGTTTTTACTTCAGAAATAAGGCATTGGATTAAATTTAATTGAGTTTACCAAACAACAATTTTTGTAAATTGACTTGGATTTTAGTTTGAATTGAACTATTTAATTTCAAGTTAATTTGAATTCATATTCAACATTAATTCAAAAGAGAATAAGAAGTATTTTCAATGCGTTAGAATAGCTTACAGGATTTATCTGGGGATAAATTCAATTAAATTATCACAGGAAGCTTGTGAAATGTGAAGTATTCAATATGGAATCAGAGCGGCTGCATCCTACTCAGTGACAAAGAGATTAATCAATTTTCCGCTTCTGTCGACATTCAATGAATGTTTTCTCATCCTCACTCAGGGTAACTCTAGCTGGATATTAATTGAAAGGATATTTGCTTCCTTTACTAATCCTGATTGAATATTGATTGATTTTTCTTTCTTTATTTTGTTGAACGTGATGCGAATTTGATTGAGATTTCATACGGATATCCCCTATCAAACTAATATTCAGAGTTGAATTTATCAAACAATTCTTTCAAATTAAAAATTTACTAAAGATATCCAATTTCTAATAAAATAAAAGTAAATACACTTCACTTGAATGGGCTACTTTTTTACAAATTGATAAAAACAATATAACAATCTTGTAGTACCCTTTATTATTTAAAACAACTAGTTTCGACCATAACTTAGGTCATTTTCAAGTTGATTTTAAATAATAAATCATTATTGTGCTAGAAAAGTGTACTACAAGTTTTCATATTGTTTTTATTAAAATAAGAGTAGTAGTATTCCTCGTGCTGAATTCAGAAAATAATCCTTCGATTCAATAATAACATTTTTTGTTCAAGTACTATTTTTCGTTTAAAAAAAAAATATCTTCAAAAAGTAAAAGATAAAAGTATCTTTTGAAAAAACAGGTTCAAATTAATTTACTTTTCCTGGCAATAACGTAAGAAGAGGATTAAATCAATCTATCTTTCCTTCTTCAGTACTCAGAATACCAGATTACTGTACTTGTATACCTATAGGCCTATGTAGTTACAATAGAAGCGATGAAACATTGAATAAAAAGTAATGTATATATAGTTGTATACCTATACTGTGAACAGAAAACATGGAAACTTGATTGTCCCTTTTCTGTATAGGGCTATTTGTAATATAAATAGTAATAAAAATAACTCAAAAAAGGATAGACTACTGGATTTTTATTTATATTCCTATTTATGGAAACTTGAGTATATACTACGGTATTAGAATGATAGAACTATGTAAAATAAATAAGGATGATGGTTCGTATGGTCAGGGCGAAAAATATAGTATACTATCATCACTAGAAAAGAGTCGTCTAGAAAAATTAAAATTATATGCTTGCCAGTTGAATAGCTTGTCAGGATGGTATTCTAAGAATAATAATGAAGATTGTGATGTACATTTCTGATATCCATTTTTTCAATTTTCTTGCTTTCAAAATGATGTGGAATAATAATGGTGAGATTTTAAACTTATTCGGCTACTTTTTATCCTATAAGATACTCTTATATGAATGATTTTTTAGGTTTGATTAGATCATTCGTTACTTATTACTGTATCAGAGACATTATAAACTATTCAAAGTTGAATTCTGGAAACTGCCTAGTCAAAATGTTGAGTTTAAATTTTAATTTGATGTTAAATTTAGAGCATGACTTACATCCTAATAGTTCAATCATGAATTATTGATTGAATAAGTTCAAACTCCAGATCTATCTTCTAAATTCAATCCTGCATGGATTATTTAATGTTTTGCAGGAAATTCCGCAAACATTGAGATTAACTCATAACATTTTTTGGCAATTCTTATTCTTAATAGCTGTTTCATATTCGGAAAGCATTTTTGATTATGGTCTCAGAATATTTTAGGAATAATGCTTCTGCTCAATTTTTTTGTTAAAACATGTTACCACAATATACAGCAATTATAGAAGTTTTCTCTGATGTTACACTTGTTCATACATATTACTCATCGTATCATGATACACTTATCAGTAATATACATGATACATCGCTTATCCTCAAGCTAGTGAAGAATGTTTCTTGACTATTTTTTCGCTTTTTCAATTTAGTAGTGCAAGCTCTACTTGAATAATATAATACCTGAATTCTCTGGCACTTATTCAAGACATGAAGTCGACCTTTGGTTGCTTTTGAATCACAGTTTCTTTGTTATTTTCTTTATAGAAGCTTACATTACCACCTGTAAGGATAAGTTTAAAATTAATGGATCTTGTATAACTGCATGTTATAGTGAAGCCATGGATCTAACAGATCTGTTTGGTTAGGCTATGGTGAAGCTTATAAAAATACTTAGGCCTAGTAAAAAGTATAAAATGTAAAACCCATAATAATATTATGGTTTAATTTCGATAAGAGGCATAATATGATGTCTTCAATTAAGTATTTTCTTCAGATACTGTTGCTGGTGATATATTGTGATATCTATCCGTAATTAAAACACTGATATGTTGTCAGAAATATCACTTATTTATTATTACAATTTATTTATTTAATATTACAAATGTATCACTATTTATTTAAAGTTTTGAATTTTTCTCACTGAAGATGACACCATTGGTGTTGAAACATGATTGTTATTTTACAATAAATTAGTGATATTCCTGATAACATCCCAGTCTTTCCATTAAGTATTTTCTTTTTGAAAATGAGAAGGAAATATTGAAATGAAAAGAAAATATTCTTCATTAGATGGAGTTAAGACTTCAAGTGTTACTTGCATAATAACTCTACATATTTTCACTACCTATCTATTAATTTGTCCTTTAGAAAATTTTGGATTTGATGAAAGAATACTATATATTAGTTGAAGTTCCAGTCTCAGGGATTCTTTCAGAAATTTTGACAAATTTAAACTTGCGGAAAAGGGTTGAATGCCCTCAAATGGTCTGGAAAGAATATCATATTTGTAAAATATATGTATAACTCGGCGATAAATCGGTTAATGGAGCACTTATATGTTGATGCTGGCTTCTATCCAACTGGAATTGCCTCATCTGCACTCCACACTTACAATTTATTTTGTAAGAACTTCTCCTCTGTAACATATAGACTGCATTCAAAATATGAAAAATGACTTGTGTTTTTTAATAACTTGCAATGATTTATCAACTTGGTCCACTTATGTCATTTATGCTACATAAGATCACGCATGAGATAAATCTAAGGTATTTTTGGTCTACAAAAATTTGACTTTCAGTCAGTGACAGAGCATAGAGGAGCAAAAAGAATGTTGTTTTTTTGGAATTATAATTCATGTTTAGTCTTCAAATAAAGTAGATATGATACATCAATCTATCAATAACTCAGGTATCATATTAATTCTCTGCTCTTATTCTTAATGTTGAGTAAGATCATTTTCTATAAGACTATATTAATTGATTTGACATGTAGCAGAACTCTTATTTCATGCTTCATTGGAGTTTCAATGAAAGTAAAATATTAATCAACTTGCATTCGATACAATAAGTTACGGTATGAAAAAAAAAATTTTAAACCAAAAAAAAGATAATCCATCTAACCATGGTTCATATAAATTTTTGACAATAATACTATGTGAAATTATTAAAAATCATTATCTCCATTATTTTATGTTAATATTGATTTGAAATTATCAAAGAACATTTTCTCCATCATTTAATGCTGATATTGATTTGGTTTTTTATAGAAATTGTAATTCATGTTTAGTCACCAAATAAAGTTGACATGATATCAAGGATATCTTCACGAATTATTCAACGACTAAAACAAACTATAGTGATGTCCAGGTTATAATGACAGTATTTGTTCAACTTTGGAATTGCTATCCTTGTCTATCATTTGACAAAGCCGGTGGTACTATCCTTTTCCAGGTCCACAACGGTGCCAATTATGTTTTTGACAGTGTAGAAATATATTTAATTAATGCAGAGAATCTGCATCGCTATTCTCTTATCTTTATCCACTCTCATTATAACGCGGCCCTCACTATAGATTATTTTGTATTATTGAAAAACAGTCCTGTAGTACTCTGTATAATAGTATGTAGTAATTTGTTCTAATCTTGGAAAGTATGTAAAATAATGGTCATTTTATTACTAAATTTATTTATTTGGCTTCTAATAATTAATAATAGTTTAGACTATACTTCCAACTTCCAACCATATGCATCTATTTGAAATACGCTGAAAAGACATACCTACTAAAACTGAATAAATTGTAATAACTTCTAAAAATCAATTGGAAATAGATTTGTTCTCTATATATTTGTATTTCTTTCTTTTTTTCAGGAAATACAGGGGGAGGGAGAGTGCTGTGCCATCTGTATAGAGCCTTACAAAACATCAGAAGTCGTAAGGATATTACCTTGCAAGTAAGTACCTAATTATTGTAAGCCGATTCAATTTTTATCCTTTTTTTGTACTACAGTATTTCAGATCTGATGCATCTCAAAGACTTGAGAATCCAGGAATAAGGAATAAAACATTGTTCCACATTCATGAAAATATATTTATTCATACATTTATAATATTAATTAAAACAGGAAATGCACAACATAGGTAGATAGATTAGAAACACTTAGAAACTCACATTATTGTTTGGAAATTTTCGACGAGCTGTGCCGTCTTCTTCAACCATGCAGGGAGTAAATTTTTCTAGGGAGTAATATATATTGGGTCTAAATTACACTCATGTAGACACTACAATTTCAATTCATAAATCTTTAAATGAACACAGCTCATTTACAATTTTCTCGCAATAACTTCTCAAATTTGAACAGAATATCTTAATAGTGATCATCCTTTATAGAGAGATATTGGGTCAATAATATTGGGTAAATTTATTGGGGTCATAGATTAGAGATTATTAATGAAGACTCTAAACATGTTTAATTCATGAATCCTTGATACATCCATATTGATTAATATGGTTTCATTTTCAGTTTTTTAAAAAACAATGTCAATTGTAAATAATGATTTATTATCATTATTATTTAACAACAGCGACAATCATTGATTCATTTTGTTCTTTAAAAGAGACAATATTTGTTTTACAGCCAATCATTAATTCATTTTGCTTGGAATAAGCAATATTCTTTCAACATAAGAATATAAAACGACGATTGGTCGTAATGAAAAGGAGTAGTGCACTTGATTATTCTAGTCATGAAAGGTTTTATGATTGTCATTGTGCAAATTGAAATCGACGTAAGAATTGTGGACTTTGTTATCCTCATTAAAGCAGTTGGCCATTAATTGTGACAATAATTTAATGATTTGTGATTGTGATTTGTGATTCTATCCACAAATAAATAAATAAATAAATAAATTTACATTCAGATGACCTCAAGAACCATCACTTGACTTCCAGATCTATGCCTACAATGTTTGTCCTTGTAATTTGACTTTTTGTCAATTTTCGTTGAAAAGATATTACGTTTTTTACTGGAAATGTAGATGTAATGACAGAACAGAATTGAAGCGGTAGTGCTATCATTGAAATTAGATTGGTACTACAGTACAGGGAATAAGACAAGGAGTGAGAGAGGTCTAAGAGAGTTGAAAATTTCAGTGAAGAATCAGAAAAAATAAATTAGGAAGTGAATGAAAATGAGTGAGTGAAATTAAGAAAAATACAAACACAAACAAGAATGATGATGAGAAATTAAAAGAGCTAAAATAGAAATGAGATAAGAAATGATTTAAAAATGAAGTAAGGGAGCAAGATATGGGTGAGAGGAAGAAGTTATAAGAAAAGAGTTGATAAATAATAATACTTTTTACACTTTGTTATCTTTACCATGTGTTGTGGAACATGAGTTAATACTGTTTTAGTATGAATTCCGATGCAGTGGGGGTGGGTGGTATTAAAGAGTGAAGAAGAATCAGGAGGAAGTTGAAGAAAAAATCAGTGAATATAGAAGAATAATATGCAGAAGAATGTGTTGTGGAATAATTTTCGATAAAAGATTTATGAAAAGATTAAAGAGTAGTGAAATGATTTTGAGAAAATATGACTTATTTCCATCGTTTTCCGATTTATATTTACAATATTATATTTATGCCTTCCTGAGTTAACAATAATAACATTCACAAGAAGAAAATGATGAAGAGAGAACAAAACTGATGGAGAAAAATAGAAAACTATCAGGCAGTCAAATAAAGGAGGATGCTGAATGAATGAATACGATATTCTGTACTAATTCCTTTCCAATATGAAAGTCAAACTATATATTTAGGGTGTCACATATATGTGTTTTTCACTTTCTCAGCTTCAATTCTGATATTTTTCAGTTTTTAATCAATGTCTTCCGGTTACTTTTGATTCAATCTTCATCTGTGCTTGCCTGAACAATTTTTTTCAGTTACCATTTTTTAATTTTTTTCATTTTCAATAATTGCTGTTTTCCCGCTCAATTCTTCATCTCTGAATGCGTAGACGGAGAAGAGAGCAATCAAACAGCCGTTAATCGTCGGATTAGCATCATTTTTATCCGGTTATTGTACAACAGGAAAAACAGGATATTCTACCAAGAATGATAAGGAGTAGGCCTTATACTCGTGTTTGGTAATGATAGTGTTCTGTGGCTCAATAGCATAGCAAGTCGTCATTAGATGCAATAAAATATCATACTGCTCTGACTTTGTAGCAATTTTAATATTCTGTCATTCTTTAGGATTCTGCTTATAATATTAATGTTTTTATTATATTTTTTACACTCTACTTTGTTCAAATATGAGGGTTTCAATATAAATAGGTTTTCTAATTGTTTACAATCCAGGTAGATTTACCTCAAATATAAAAGTATATTATGAAGATTATAAAGAATATAAAATATATTATAAAGATTAAAAAAAACCACTAGCAGTCAGACTTTGTACAATAAATGAATTAATCACTCACTGTTACAACGAGATCTTTCGATGATGGCGGGCCGGCCGAAAGATCCCGTCACAGTGAGTGATTAATTCATTTATTGTAAAATATCTTACTGCTAGTCGTTTTTTCTAAAAGCAAAAAGTGATTTAATAATAAGCAGTTCGTGATGGAAAACAACATTGAAGAATTTGAAAAAAGTATTATAGAGACTTTTTAATATATTATACATTTATATAATTGTTTTAGCACAGTATTTGAGTTCTTTATTGATTAACAATACTGTATACTCTGCTGGACTGAAATAGAATGCGGTACAGTACTGTAACTTTCCCTTTCATGGGAAAGTTCACACTTCAGCAGAATAGAAATGTATGAGAACTTCAATGAGAGTCAATAGTTCTTTTTTATATAAATTTTACACATTATTTTTAATTATGCCAACAGTCCCATAATAACCAATCATATTATTTTTCTGACCAATAGAGGAGAACTTCATTAGAAAGAAGCGGGATTTCATGAAACCCGTGTAGCTTCCTCATATATTTTTTCGGAAAACAAACTATAGTGAGGTTTTCGTTATAATGACAGTGGATAAAGATAGAAGAATAGCGATGCCGATTCTCTTCATTAATTAATTATATTTCTACACTGTCAAAAACATAATTGGCATCGCTGCGGACCTAGAAAAGGATAGTACCACCGGCTTTGTCGAATGATAGACAAGGATAGCAAAACCAAAGTTGATCAAATACTGTCATTATAACGTGGACCTCACTATAGTTCTAGACTTCAATCATTTATCTTCATTGACTTTATTGTATTTCATTGATAAATCTGCTGATTTTCTATTTTTTGAATGTTTTATTCTCTATGTTACAGGCATGAGTTCCATAGATCGTGTATAGATCCATGGCTGTTGGAGCATAGGACTTGTCCTATGTGCAAGATGGATATTCTCAAGCACTATGGCTTTGTTGTGAGTATCAGACATACTTCACATTTTGTTCTAAATATGTCACTTCATCAAGATATTATTTTATACTGGTTTTGGTTTGGTTTGATGCTATCATTCATGACATTTTTGTTGTCGGAAAAGCATAGCCTACACAAAAAGATACATCAGAAAAATTTTACCATTGATTGAAACACCCAAGACCCAATTGAAAGTACCTAAATTATGATCTACTTTTGAATAAATGGAGCTTTAATTTCTATTTTCTTCTCTGACACTCTTCTAGTACGATATGCTAGTCAACAAATAAAATTCGGCAAATATTTGAAAATGATTTCTTGGATATTGAAGAAACAAATTAACACAACAAATGATCGAATAATAAATAGAGGCAAGGCATCAATAGCAGGCAAGGCCTTCCACTGTATAACAACTGTACCGTACTACTAAGTGGATACCGGTACTTTAGTCTTGTTAAAAATGTATTAGATATATTATTTTATGCCAGTAAATCCTTTGACAGTAAGCTTAATTCGATTAATTGGTTATATAAATTAGCCAAAATTTTACCTCCATTCTGAAACTTATAACTTACAAAGTATTTATAAATAAGCGAAATCAGATTGAATGATTCAATGTTCAATATCTGAAAAGAGGTAATGAGTGGGAGGAATTTTGTAATAGTCTGAAATCATACCACACATACTACAATCACTGCATAATCACCGTACATAATGGTAAATCCAACTACCTTCAATTATGCGACCTATTTATAACTGTTTAGATATCTATTTCTATATCTCTGTATCCATGTTCGTTTAAACTTTTAATTAAATGAGTATTATCATAGCTCATCTCTCGTTGAGAAGGCTAATGAATTCATTATTGAATCAAATTTTAAATCAATTCTATTTGTCGAGGTCAATGACACACATTAGATACATTAAGAGGTAGCATCTTTTGCTAATAGCTTTTCTTTTCCTGTATTGCAAATATAATTAGCACAGAATTATTTATAAAATTGAACAGTTCCTTGTGAACATTTGCTGTTTCATAACTATTAATTAGTAGGTTCATGGTAGAATCTAGATATATTACATTAATTTGATAATTGAATCACAATGATTAATTGAGAATCCAAATTATAGTGCTTCTAAATCCTCTGAAGAGAATTACTCAGTGTACTCATACAAAGACTGAATAAGAAGTAAACTCCATTATAAATACCACAATATTCTAATAATAATTCTTGATTCCAAGAATATTCTATAATATATAATTATTTATTCTATTGAATAAGAATAATACAATATAGAATATATTCTATTATACAAGAATATTCTATTTTAAGCTTAAGGTACCAGTATTGTGCGTTATTGAGGCTACACCATATACAACACTGTCACTTTAACGCAGTTACTGTAACATTGTTAATGTGGGGTTGTTCACTGGAGAATATAGAGTCTATGAAATAATTTCTCACACCGCAAAGATCTGCCAGGCTCCAAAACTTTTCTTTTGTAATTTCAATGTTTATTGTAACCAGAGCTGTTTTTCTGACGATACCTCTTGGGGGAAAAAATAAAAACAACTCATTTTTTCATTTGAAGTCAAATTAAATAAATATTCCACAGGCAGCCAGGAGAGCATCCTTTTAATAAGTTGCGATTGTTGTCTCAGTTCACAGGAATCCAGGAGAGAATCCTTTTAATAAGTTGCGATTGTTGTCTCAGTTCACAGGAATCCAGGAGAGCATCCTTTTAATATGTTGCGATTGTTGTCTCAGTTCACAGGCAGCCAGGAGAGCATCCTTTTAATATGTTGCGATTGTTGTCTCAGTTCACAGGCAGCCAGGAGAGCATCCTTCACATGGACATAGAGGAGGCGGTGAGTGACTCAGAGAGCATGCACCAGCGCAGCCTGAGCAGCCCAGTGCCCCACTTGCTGCAGGGCGGCCTCACTGTTGCCCTCGGGCCACGCTCGCTCACGCCAGACCTGCTCAGTCACGTCAGTCGTGCATCCACGCCCGACGAGTATTCGCCTGCGCTGCCTGGGCCCAGTTATGGTATTCACAATTCAATCTATATTTACAACCACGAATACAAAATACGAGGGCAGATTGAAAAGTTTCTGACCTAATCATGAATATCACAACTCACGTCAACAAAATCTGGAGTATCTGGCGTAGAATTTATGTCAGGCCTACAGTCGTTTGAGTGAGTCATTGACAGGTGATTGTCAATGAATGTTTTGATTGAAAAAAATTTTAGCTTTAACGCCCAGAAGATAGTTAAAGCCAACTCAATCCGTCTATTTTGCGATAATGCCTCCTCGTTTGCCTAGTTTATAGACCTATATCATAGACCAAATCTTGTTCAATTCCAATTTCTTAACACTCTACTGATTTTTCAATTCTAAATGGACAGTAATGCATCTAAATATAATGTGAAATAATAAATTGGTGGCAGAACTCATATTTTTGCGCTTAAACTTCTTCAAGAGAGTTGGAATTGATCAAGTTTTGGTGTGATGTGAGCAGACGCATCACCCGACTTTGACTTACTCAAATGTTTGTAACATAAATACGACGTGTCCTAAATGGCTGAAATTTTAGTAAGTAATTTAGAAATGACAAAAAATATTGAAAACGACGAGAGTTGTCATCTTCATGGTTCGGTCAGAAACATTTTAGTCTTCCCTACAGTACTTACATTTTGAGAACATTGTATTGGAAATTAACTACCTCTACTACACCAAGTGATTCAAAAAAGACTTTACAACTTTGAAAATTCATATAAATCTTATTAAACAAGGTATATAACTGGTTTTGGTGTTGCTTTACAGGAAAACACTTCCGTTGGTTATCCTGCAGACATCCCATCGATAGTCGATTTCTTCCCAGACTCGCACTAGCATTTCAGGTGTAACTTGCTCAACAGCAGTACAAATCCTTGCTCTAAATTAGGTAGAGTGGCTAGCAAAGGAGTTACATACACCATATCTTTTATGAAATCCCACAAGAAAAAATCCAGCATTGTTAGTCTGGGGAATGAGGGGGCCATGCAATTGGCGCATTACGGCCAATCCTCTGATTTGGAAAGCGGTTATTAAAAGAATCCCGGACGTCAGTCAGATAGTGTGGTGGTGCGCCATCTTGCATAAAGATAACATATTTTGTTCTCGGTCATCCTCATCGATCTGTGGTATCAAACATTTTTGCAACATATCAAGGTACACTATGCCGTTTATCAAACCAAAGCACACAGCTAGCACGCTCGGGTCCAGTGAAAGCAGCCATCTTTGACGTAACTGCCGCTAGAGCTTATTGTGCGGCGCACCAGGCACTAGCGGACTACGCGAGTCAAAACTTGGAGTGTTTCCGTTTAAAACAACACCAAAACCAGCTCTGTACCTTTTTTAATAAGATTTATATGAATTTTCAAAGTTGTAAAGTCCTTTTTCAATCACCCGGTATAGTGAGATTCATTTTAAACTTTCGGAATTGGTTAAATGGGAGCGAAATAGCTAAAGATGTATCTTCTCTTTCTCTGATAAGTCCCAAATTTGCCGGCCGGTATGGTGTAGCCTTCTTCTGGTAGAGAATTGCAGCATCAGCCTGCTATCAGCCCTTACCTGGTCATAGGTACGAATCCCGCCGGTGGGCATGGACGTTTCATCATCTCCACCAATCACCCACGCACTCTTTCCATTACCCAAGCAGAAAGCTTATAAATGGGCATCATCCGATATTTTTAAAAATCATAGTAATGATGAGGAGTGGAGAACGTTAAGGAATTGTAGATACCTCAGTATTAATGAATGTGTGCTTTGCGCATATTCATAGCCATCATTTATGGCATTCAACTATGGGGTAATTCCTCATCCTCCCATGTCTTGTTCAAGCTTCAAAAAAAGGTCTTGAGAACAATATGTAAGAGATTTACATTTTCATGCAGAGATATTTATTTGTGAATATGGGACTGTTGACAGTATACCATCATTGTATATACTGGCATGCCTAAAAATATTAGTCAGTGGCAATAATATTGCCTAATATTATGAGGCAATGAAAAAATATTAGTCAGTATGCAGGATCGCAAAAGAATTGGCAATACATGTCTATAGAATGTTTTAATGCTCTCCCTAATGAGATAAGAGTAATTGACTTTGAAAGTTTTAAACGGTTTTTAAAGAATTTGCTCGTTGGAAAATATTTATATAAAGTAGATCAGTTTTCGAAATTTAATTTTGAAAGTTATTTGTGTAAATGTTTGTTTTTTGACTTGAGAGTGCTGGGTAATTGAATCTATAAAAATAAAATAGATTAAATTATTGTAAATAAAATGTGATATCACTGTAAGCTTGAACTGACGTTGTTATGACATGTTTATGTTTTTGACAATAAATTATTTATTTATTCATTTAATGCTGACAGTTTAGGCAGTTCAAGGTGGTTTAAGAGTCTCTACATCAAGTGAATGCGATCAGTGTCCAGACATGAATATTATAAATGGTTTCAACACTAAACTTCTTGATCAGTAATAATAATGAATATGAATCAACATATCAAATTCAAGATCACAAATGGTAATAAGCTAGCCTATAGTGGAATAGAATCAAGACGCAAAAAACTATGAGAATTATTTTGCTGAAAGTTGGCTTCATATTAGTAAAGCTAGATTTCTCATACATTTTTACTTTCCTTGCCCTATTACCATAGGTAAGGAAAGTATTGCTTTCCGAAAAAATTAAGGTACCCCAATTTCTAAATTTCTATACGTTTCAAGGTCCCCTAAGTCCAAAAAAGTGGTTTTTGGGTATTGGTCTGTATGTGTGTGTGTGTGTGGTGTGTGTGTGTGTGTGTGTGTGTGGTGTGTGTGTGGTGTGGTGTGTGTGTGTGTGTGTGTGTGTGTGTGGTGTGTGGTGTGTGTGTGTGTGGTGGTGTGTGTGTGTGTGTGTGTGTGTGTTGTGTGTGTGTGTGTGTGTGGTGTGTGTGTGTGGTGGTGTGTGTGTGTGTGTGTGTGTGTGTGTGTGTGTGTGTGGTGTGTGTGTGTGTGTGTGTGTGTATGTATGAGTATGTGCGTCTGTGTACACGATATCTCATCTCCCAATTAACGGAATGACTTGAAATTTGGAACTTAAGGTCCTTCCCCTATAAGGATCCGACACGAACAATTTCGATCAAATGCAATCCAAGATGGCGGCTGAAATGGCAAAAATGTTGTCAATAACAGGGTTTTTCGCGATTTTCTCGAAAACGGCTCCAACGATTTTGATCAAATTCATACCTCGAAAAGTCATTGATAAGCTCTATCGACTGCCACAAGTCCCATATCTGTAAAAATTTCAGGAGCACCGCCCCATCTATGCAAAGTTTGATTTTAGATTCCCAATTATCAGGCTTCAGAAACAATTTAAACAAAAAAAATTAAGTGGAAAAGATTTATCATGAAAATCTCTACAATTAATGTTGAGTAACATTTTCACCTAAAATTGAAATTAAGCTCGAAGTTGCGAGAAAATAAGATTATCCAATTGCAAACTGTTGGCAATTGTTGATTCTATTTAATTTAATCATTCACTATGAAGAGATAGCAGACTTCGTGTGTCTGCAGCGCTATTGTCCTATCACCAGCTGTCTCAGATCTTAGAATAGTAGATTTGATATGCGCGGGAACACTAGCGTCAGTTGATCAATTTTCATAACGGCAAGGAAAGTTGTGTGAGTGCGCCACACCAGATTTTTTTCATACACCTATAATATTCTTCGGCCATAGAAAAATATAATTACAGTAATTAAAAAAGGTAATTAAAAAATATATGAAACATGTAATGAGTCATGATTGATGCTTTACCGGAAGCCTACGCCCATTATCCCATTATTCTTTAAAAATCAATAACTTAGTTTTTTCTATGTTCCAGAATTCCCCACTGAAAACCAGGCATGTCTACCAGAGAGCGGCATGCACCTGACTACCAGCAAGAGCGAGTTTCTACCACCAAAACCTAACTCACAGATCCGGCGATCGATTTCTTTGGACAACTGCGATTTGCCTGCTGCCAACAACGGCCAATAACATCAGATTGAAAGGCACAGGAGGTTTATTCGAAAATTCTTCTCCGGCCTTCAACCGCTCCCAACCTCTGAGCAAACCTTGCGGAATAGTCAGACGTATTTCTTCTGAAACACAACCGTGGAAATTGTAACGGTTTGTGGATAGTCAACGACATCTCAAACTCAACAGTTTGTGGATGATCAATGACATTTCGCCTGCTCAATAACTATATTATCAGCAATATGTAGAGTGTGTTTTGCTCAACTCAATAAACAGTAATCAAGCCTCTTGTTGAGAATCATTAACATATATGGAATTTGTTGGTGGAGAACACAAAAGTTGTTCCACCTTGCCATAAGAAGTGTGAAGAATGAAACTGAGGGTTAGGTTGGGTAATTTGTTGAAAATGATTGGTTAATTTATTATACCATCCTCATTTTCATCGAGGAGTGGTTGAGCTTATTCCTACCTCATTGGCGAATTTCATGCTCCGTTTGACCAGGACCTCTAATATACTACCAAATATAAAGGAAGTCCTAGTTTGACCCAACCAATTGCATTGAGCATGCTTTTTGAGGTCAGGTTGGGTTAGGGCAGTCCGATCTGTTGTGATTTGAATATAGCAGGTTGAAGCTCCACTCCTATTTCGTGAGATTGAAATAACCCGGCACTTTCATAAGCTTATTCCCATTTTTGAGGAAAGTTACCTGTGAGAGGGTACAGTACTTTATCCTGAACCATTTACTGGGAATGCAACTTAAGTTTCGGGGCTAGCTCACTCCAAATAGTTAAAAATTCTGAATGAAATTTGAAAGTTGAGAGTTCTGGAAGTTGAGAATTCTGCTGTGAGCCTCATTTTGAGAATTCTGCAGTGAGCTATTTGTAAAGAATGCATTGAGACTGCAGCATAACAGTTGAAATGGCAACTACTTGTTGATTGAAATACAACTCTTAGTTGCTCATGTTTAGTCATCAGAAATTGTGATATTTATAATAATAACGATAGCCGTACTACTAGGTAAGATTCGCAAATGAAATTTTATTTGTTCTGATTGTATTATTTTGACTCCAGTTTGTTCAATTTGTACATAAACTTTCATTTTAGTTTAATATCGTAGTCGTTTATATTTATGATTTCAGTTGAACAAATTCTAAAAACAAATGTGACATTTCAGGTGAAAATGTTTTCCAGTAAAAATTGGTAGACATGATTTGGAAATGTGTACAGAAAAATAATCATTGTACGTTGTATGAATCCGATTTACACGTCCTAATTAATTTAATAATATTAGGCTTTAAAATATTCAATGAGTTTAATTATTTTAAATTTAAGTTGAAAGTGTGATTAGTTACAGTATTGTAGCTTTATTTTTTATACCTGCCTTGAGTCGATTATATATTGTATAATTGTATAAGTTTTGTTGATATATGCTTGCAAAATGATGTTTTGATTAGAATGTTTCTCATTCTTGTCACTAGTTAAATTAATATATTCAAAAGCTTTAATCATCAAATGACGATAATTTTAAGTATACAATTATGGAGAAATTGATAATGAATGAGAGTCTGAATCTGATAGCTGAAATACAATTCAAGATTGCTCAAGAAACTGAAGGGAGTTCATTTATTGGAAATTATATCAAATTAATGCAATTTTTACACCTCACTTAAGTTTTTGAAAATGCAATAGTTACAATAATGATATTATAAAAATGATTGGTAATTTTGAATAGTACCGTACCTATTCATTCGATTTATCAATACACTTGATACTGATTGATAAAACATTAAAAAAACAATATACAGTATAGAAAGTAAAAGAATAAGAATGACAATTATTTGAGCAGTTCAGTTGAAATCAGACTCAGTTTCAGTTGGTACTTATACATTGAACACCTATAAAAATATTTTCAAATTCCTTTTTATTGGGCAAATAATGTGCCTTTTCAATAGTTACCAATTATCAATTGTCTTTCTATTTTTTAATCCATACATTATTATCTATAAAAAGTTTACCGGAGGTTCTAAGATTAGTTATTGAATTCTTCATCCATAGGTGCAGATTCTTTTCGAGCAATATTTTCTTTCTATAAAATTATAATATGAATATCTTCTGTTCTATGTGAACATCTCCGTATGTAATAGCTCTCATCCAATTATTGTAATAATTCTAGTAATAATTATTATTAAAAACAATACTTCTCATGTACAGTAATCAAAAATATGAATTTTCAAATTTTTCAAAGAGTAGATAACAAATTTCTTCAGTAATAATTGTGAACTTTGAATCCTATGGAGACTCCAAAATACTTTTTTCAAAGAGACAGCTTTATATTTTGCATGCTGATGCCAATGTTTAAAATAATATTGTATATTTATTTTTGTGTACTTGGAAGCTTAATAATTATTATATCCGAAATAAAGTGCCTCAGAAAAATGTTGCTGGAAAATAATAAAATACGTATACCGGTATTCAGTGCTGGAGAATACACTGAGTTTATGGAGATTGTTTAGGGTCCTATAAATATATTAGTCACTTGTGACTTCCATTTTATAACATAATCTTTGGGTAATAATTGCATGTTATTATTGATGAAGCAATGTCTACAATGATAATTATTATCTTACCAATTTCTAATTAATATTTGAACAAAAAGCGGTACTTGTATGATATTGAACAGTATTTATAAATTGAGTAAAACTTTAATAATGCAATATTATACCGAAGCATGGCTGCTGAATTTAGTGTTGATAAATACACTATAGTATAGATGAAACTAGTGTTTCGACAGTATAGTCTTTCATGACTCATGTTGTAAGTTTTTCAAATATTAAATCGGGAAGTTTACTCAAAAGGTTTTTGATCTTCTGTACTGTACAATAAGTTCTGGAATAATAATAACAATTTTCAACTAAGATAAATCCATCTGCTCATTGAAATTAAGGCTAAAGATCCTCGTAATTCTTTATGATAAAAGTTTAAAATTCATCAACAGATAGGAAATGTGAAAAATTCCATTTTTTTAATCCTAGGAATGTTATTCTATTAAAATCAATCGCAAAGCAAGAAATACGATAAGCCACTCAATAGTACTGTAATAATTATTAAAAATGTCCATGTTTTAGAACTCTGTATCACAATTTGTCTTATTATTTAAGCAATTATTAGTATTTGACACTGCCTTGAAATTCTGTTCTCATGGAATCTATGGGAAAGAGATCAATTGCTTAGGGTGAAGACTTCAGAGTTTTCTTCGTGAGCCCATGTTCAATTTATAGAAAAAAAACTTGAATACTTCTTCCACTTTTACAATAGTACCGGTACTTACAACTCACTTTTTAAAAGTTTCTAGATCTAACCTTGGAAGAAATAGTATAAAGCATACTGGATTTATGTGTTTCTAGAGCAATCATCTCTACTCTTTTTCTAGGCTATTTTTAATCTCTTCATCCTTTCTGGGGATCAAGCAGTTTAAAAAGACTAGATCCATGTTTATTTTTTTACTGATGACCACATAAGCTCTTGTGCGTGGATAATATAAGCTCATTGTGAAAATTTGAATTTTTCCGCTCTATGCAATATGATGTCTATCCAGTAATATTCTTGAGGACCAATTATGTTCTCCAATTTGTTTCAGAATTTGAAAAGACAATACCGTACCTTCATACTATGAATTGTGTTTAAAATAGTAATTTGTCTTAATTTAAGATTTACTGTTCTCATTACTATTATATTTCTCAAGCGATAATAATCAACCCTAAAGCAGACTACTGGAAGCTTTTTCGTAAATTGAAAAATAAAACTTAAGATGTAACTGCTGCAATATTATTACAAAAAATGCTAATACCGTAGTGAATATTTTTAAAAGTTACATTCCTTAATAAGATTTTTCCCTTGTTAAATATTGATGAGAAATTAGTTACTCTGCATGTTATCATGTTTTGTTACATTTTCTCTAGAGAGAGTCTATTCTTCCGTTTAGACTTAAAGTCATTATAAAAAATAGTTCAAAAGAAAAATTCTATTCGTTTTAAATTGAATATGAATTTGTAATTTTCAAGATGCCTTTACTGCTAAAAATATGAAACACACAATCAGTTAGTGAATCCCTTCCAGAATATACAGTATTATTGATTTTAAATATTTCCAATGAGATTTTGAAAACAAAATGAATTCTACTGTTTATCATTGCAAATGTATAGCTGGTATTGAAATTTATATTTTCGCATTATACATTCAATCATTCAAGATTGAAAAAGCCTATTTGTTAGAAATACTGCACCATGATTAACACTCTACTCCGACCTTTTCAAACTCTTCAATGAATCTAATGAACCTCAAAGAGCTCGTCAATAAAAATACCATATTGTTTCAACCATCTCAAAAGATAATAGATACTTTACAATTTAATTCTTTTCCAATAAATTATATTCTACAGGAAATTACTCAACAAGTTACAAGGATGAAACAATAATTAATCTAAGCAATTCATAGCATTTTGTAAAAACAGTAATGTGATGTACCTATAATTTTAAAAGACATCATAAATATTGTAAATTTGACGTGTATTATTTGTAGATGTGTGTATCACTCATTAAAGCATATTATATTATTGTTCATTTTTTCAATCAAAAGTTATATATTGAGAAATGATTAATAAAATTTTGACTGATTATATTGAAAATTGTGGTTTATAATTTATTTCCCAAGTAATATGATTGACTTTTTCAGGAGTAAACGTGATGACAGGTCTTTGTTAACTCTTGTTAGGTTTTCTAATAGCTAAAATTCATAAAATAAAATTTTTGCGTTTACACTACAGTTGTCAACAAAATTTTGAAAAAATTGTCTATTTTGTAGAAAACAAGATGCTGCTTTTTTAAAAAATATGTAGAACAATAACCGTTGTGAATTTCTTACCCAGAGAGCGTACCGTCAGGTACCGTACCGTAGTCAGCGTGCACTTGTAGAAGAAAACATTATTGTTGGCAACTTTCTCAGTCTTTCCCACGCTGAATGGGAAACAAAAATGTTGAAAACAAGGATTTACACAAGTTGACAACAAAATGTTGCTGTGCTTTGTAGGAAATCGGCAACAAAATTCCGAAGTTTTTTGAAAACTCTATTGTAAACGCATCTTATTTTATTATTAATCCTGTGATTGATTGGTACGGTATGTTATGAACGGTAGGTAGGTACCATAGCCTACTCAGATTACTCAAGAAATAAAAATAGCTTCATGAGAGAAACGGATCCAATTTTACTATAGGTCAATGTAATTTTATAGTTACCAATATTATTAATCACATAAAAACACTCTACACACAAGGCATGTGTAGTAAATTCCAATTATAACAAATCATACAATGAATAACTTGAACATTTTTTTTCATTCCAAACTTATTTTATATTTTTTGATGGGGTTTGATGAATTCATAATGTATAAGGTTAAAACCTATCTTTCAATTACCATAATAAATAGAAAAAATCTAATCCTACTTGATAAGATGAACAATAATAATTAAAAGAAAAAAATGAATAAGACAGGAACGTCTTATCTAAAACGTTTTTAAATCTCGCGGCACAATCATAATTCCAAGATGGAAGTAGTCAGCTGCTGCCACCTGTGAGCAGCTGACAAAGCAGCCAGGTTGACGCATGCGCAGTGCTCACCATCTGATTTCTGACATTTCGTTTCCCCCAGAATGCTTGTGGCCTCAATCCCCGATACTCACTCAGTTCCCTTCTCAGTTTCGAGTTCGCCATTTTGCCTTTGAGGTTGTTGTTCGGTTCAGTGAGATGTGCTAAATGTTCAGTTCACATATTATTCACACTATAATGCTAGTTTCTTTTAATTTGGCGATATGACCGTGTGCGCAATTACGTGTTCAACTGTGGTGATTACGTCGAGTTCAAATCGGAATGGCGTAAAACCAAATTCAGTGTTGTGCTCGTTTGAATGTGGATTTTAGGCCATCATTTTTCCAGCTGCTGGGTGCTTCAAAGTGTCCCTGAGGATACCTACTCCCTGGATATTTCATCATAATCTTCAACCTTTCGGACAACCTCTAAAACATCATGGGTTCTCGGAGCATCCCAAGTGATAAGGTGGGTCCCACTTTCCATTATAACCAAAATATGCATTTTGTTTATTTTGTTGACAAATACTTTTATTCAGAAATCTCACTTTTGTATTACATTCAACATTCATTTCCATCAAGATCCTCTTTTTGTTGACTTTAATTTCTATTTGTTCTGTTATTGAAATTGCTAAGACCTGTTAGAAAAATATTAGGCTACTACCCACCCAAAATGAGATGCCTTTGTTCTGATAATGCAATCTTCACTTTGAGTGTTTTAAAATCCAGTTTTAATCTGCTTCAAAGTTCAAATTTTATTTAGTGTTTGACTACCGGTACCATATTTGATCATGTGTGAAAATTCTATTTTGTTATTGTAAAGTTGAAAGGGTGGTGTAAGTTATTAGAAATAAACTAGCCTAACCTATAAAATGATTTTTCTGTCTTCCTGTGGTTAATTCTTCTCTCATTTATTAAAATAAGAAATTTTATTTTTTAAAAAGTTTTTTTTTAAGAGTAAAATTTGTGTTGTCAAGCTGTCAATATCTCTTTCGGAATGCTGAAGCAAATTGAAATTGTTAACTAACTTACCTCATTTCTATTCTGATGCTGTTTTTTATCCCTTTGATAAAGGGAAAATCTTTAAAAATGAAATCTAAATTGCCTTCTTATCTCAAATATTTCTATATGTTAATTATTCAGCTATTCAAGAATGTTTTTTTCATCTTCGTCTATGATTAGGCTTACAGGTATTTAATTAGAAACATTTTTCAGTTTTATTCCAAATTGTATTGATTACCTTGAATGCCTCAAACAATAACATATCATCAGTTCTTTCAGACTATTTATATTTTCTTCGTGTATTTTCTCTAGTATGTTTACATTTGACCATGCACAATACAGTGCTGTACCGTAATTAAAGTAATGTTTTAGTCTCGTAGAATCTACCCATTATTAAAGATTAATTTTCCTTACAAAATGATAATTAAGCTATGTATAAAAAGATTTGATAAATCATGTCTTAACATAGATTTGTTGGTTGCAACCAAGGATGGTAGGCTATATAGCATATCTAGTGTCTATACACTATTCTTGGGTTGCAACAGCAAACATTTTTAGGCTACTATCTTCTAAAATTGATAAAATATCCAAATTGATTCCTTTAATTTTCAATCTGAGTAAAAAAATAGAAAAAAATAATCAATTTTCTTCTTAGGAAATTGTATTTGAAAAATACTTTAGGATATTTATTTTTTTTTGCTAAGGGTGATGCCCACATGAGCTTGTACGTGGGTAATGAGAGATAAATGAACCTGTAATTTTATGTGAGTTCCGAACCACTGGGAAGCGATTGTACAACTCATGAATCATATTCAGAGGAGTTGGCTCAAGCGGTAACCCTTCTCACTTTACCTAAAATTAGGAAACTAAATTATTGAAACTACTGAAATTATTTAAATTACTGAAACTAAAATTATTTTAGTTTTAATGTTGTGATTGCTCTCTCATTAATTTGCTTGTGGTGTATCAGAGAAATAATGTTGATATTCAAAGTTACTGCTTTGAGTAGCCTAGGTAACAAACAGTCAGTGTTCAATGAAAATTGACAATTCTAAATTGAATTGAAAATTCTTTCAACTCTCCAATGAAGGATTTATGACAATTTCCATCACCTAGAAATGAGCATCAGACACTTCCAGCTATGAGCTGTCAATCATACAATCAATACCTGTCAATTCTATCAATTCTCTCAGTATGTGAGAACGTTGATTTTGCGATTACATGACAACCGGCTAACCAGTAAATATGTATGGTTGAATTGAATATATATTTTTAGAGGTATAACTCGTTATGAGTCATCTTTTTATTTACCGTATTCAAATCCAAAAAATAGACCTACAATAACCATGATTGTTTGAGAACATCAGGTTCAGCAATTCTAATAGTGTTCCAAGACAATAAGGTTTTATCTTCTCTTATCTTTTATAAAGATCAAATTAATCCAAAAATATATGGGATTCAATAAATAAATATACCCCTGATTCTTATTTAGAACTAAACTCCTGGTGACTTCAATAAATATAATTTGCGATTCATTCAAATTGCATCAGATATTTATACAAGACTTGGGCTATTCAGTTTCTCATACAAGAACAAGACCAAATTTGACAATGATTATAATAAAAATAAAAGTGCAGGCGAATCCTTAAATTTCCTCTCCCAGATTCTTATCAAATTGATTCCAATAAGGCTATCCTCACAATAACTAGTAGTTCTGTGAACAGTAGACCCTTCGCAGTATTCTCATCCACAAGTACCTGATTGGAACTAAAGACCTTATGGAAATACAGCAATAGACTGGCTTCTCCACACATCTGTGTAATCACTTGTCAGCTGATTTATGATGAATTCTATAGTCTGATTTTTACTCTTAATATTGACGTATGAAGGAGGCTCCTTTTTCCTTTTATATTATCATTGAAATGCAAAATTTCCAAAAACCTTGTATATACGTCGACGCGCAATTGAAAAAGGAACATAGGCCTACATGTCAAATTTCATGAAAATCTTTTACCGCGTTTCGCCGTAAATGCACAACATATAAATATATAAACATTTAAACATTAAGAGAAATGCCAAACCGTCGACTTGAATCCTAGACCTCACTTCGTTCCGTCAACAAGACTTAGGCCTATTTAGTTATTATACAAGAACAAATTAAACAATAATTGGAAGTGCAGGTGATCTTAAAGTTTTCTCTCCCAAATTCTTATCAAATGATATTGATTCAGAATAAAGCTATATCACAAGATAAGGCTATCCCCACATTAATATTAATACTGTATGCAGTCTGAAAATGTACATACTGAACTAAAAACTTTATCGATTTTTTAGATTTATTTATTTTCACTGCTTTGCTAGGTATGAATTTTTGCTTTGTTGAGCACAAAAAAATACCATTCGTTCATATTGGAGTTTTCACACATTGGCAGAATGAAAATTAGTAGGCATTACCATAAGAACTTGCTTATTATTTTTCTGTCGAGCAGAGCAGAAAGTCATGAAAAACAGTTCTTGTAACAGCTCATGAAAAAAAGCTGATGAAAAAATTGTAAATTGGAATTATATATTCCTTGCATCAACTTGAATAAAATTTTAATTTTGAGCCTTTATTTTATAGGCATATAGGCTAGGTATTATATTTTTCTTTGATAGACCCACTAGGGACCGCAATAATCAACCAAATCATTATTCACGTTCTTTTCCCCTCTTCTTCGCTAGTACTGTACTCTCACATCCCTTATGAGGTACATTGTACTGGTCCCTTTGGAGACACATCATTATCAAGTTTATTCCTGAGACCGGTCTTATCTTGAAAATCATCCACGGAAATATCTGATTCTAAATGAATTATTGTATTAATAGAAAAATGCTTCTTTTCTAACTTTAGTTAGAATATGGTGATTTAATCCCTTAAATTAAGTCGTATCCTACTCGTATTTATCTTCTGTATGTCCTTCTTGGACTCTCCAGCTAATTTCAATGTCCTCACTGTTCATTCTATCAAAGATTCTTTTTCTTCTTTGATTATAAAGATTACAAAGAATTCTTTGTCAATAAAGAACTTATGCTCAGTTTTTTTCAAGTTGATGCTGTATCCATATAGTGTAATTTGGCGTCCGAGGCATTTCTTGCTATACCATTGTATCGAGGCGATATTTTTGAAGCAAAAACGCAGCAACGTGCATTGTCCGATGGCAAGTTCTTGTCTCGGCTTTACTGAGACTGTCAGCATTGGATGAATGGGTTGCATTGATGTGGCTGTATTAGGAATGCTGCCAGTTTGAAATGAATTCCACTGTAGTCAGATTCATCATTAGATGACAGCATTGGTTCAATGGGAAGGTTAGTGATTTTGTGTATAGGGAATGGTGCCAGTTTTAAATGAATCCAGCTGTAGTAATTTAGCCGGGTGTTTCTTTGTGTGTAGATGCAGGCTCACAAGCTGTAGGCTAGGCCATCAAGTTCTTCTTGCCTTGGTCGCTAGTAGCCTGCCTGCTCTCCTGGATCTTCTCTCGGTCTCTGATGATCGCCTGAGATTTCGGATTTAACACGCACAGACTCAGCCTGCTATCGTCAGATTCAGTCAAAACTGTCAGCTTTAGTTGAATGGGAAACTTTGGTGCTATCTATCAGGAATACTGAAGTGAATCTAACCTGGTCTGGAGAGCTTAGCTCTCCTTTCTGAGGCTAAGAGAGAGAGAAGGAGTGAGTGAGAGTGAGGATCACAGACAGGATCAGGTTTTGAGGTCGGCAACCGCTTTAAGCTTTTTTAGCTTCTCTCTCTGTCTCCTTCCATTCATTTTCTTTCTCTCTTATCGGTATTATCTCTCTCAGGTCGTATGATTCATAAGACGGTTCTTTTTCTGTTAGCGTCCGGTTTGCTTGGTTACAAAGATACCTTGTTCAGTCACCTTTACTGTAGCAGTAGTAGTAGTATTTTATAGGATGTACTGTATTCAAAAAAAATTTCGTCATCGTAATTTTGGAAGTGCATCAATTCGTCAAGTACCTATTTTGACCAGTCCTTGAAATACTGAAAGAAATGGGTAGTTGAGCCATTTCGTACGTCAAGTTTTCACGACAAACAGTTCTGAAGAAACCAATGACAACAAGATTTGGAGGAGAGAAAAAGATCATGATTGTGATCAACGAGAAGAACAGGATTACAAGAATATAGTGAAAAGAACAGAAAATCAAATTTTGAACAACAAGTTTGAGTGAGAGGATTGCAAGAAAAACGTAGGAGAAGGAGGTTTACAAGAATGGAAATTAGAATTGAATCTATATAAAAAGATAAACTTTTGATACAGAAAAATTATTGTAGATCAAAAGTGAAAAAGAAAACGAAAAGAGAAGTAGAAGACCGAAGATAAGAGAAGAAGCAGAAGACTGGAGATAGGAGATTAGATTAGATCATATAAGAGTTCATGTAAGTTACAATATATTCCGGATTATGCACTCATTTACAATAAATTACAATATATAGCTAATTACAATAAATGACTAAATATCGGAGCACCCAGCTTGGCTCGTTATTTTTATTTATTGATAAACAGAACCCAATTCTCTAAACTGATCGTGTTTATATTTCACAGCTGGCTATACGTCAGCTTATAAACTTCGGGGATGCGATATTTTGATTTTCTACAGAATCACTCGCTCACTTTTTACTATCCACAAACGTCGAAAGTCTCAGCTTTTTTTCAGCCAAGGATGAATTGAGGAGCTAGATGGAATAGGGGCGTAAACCAAGTTCTGCCCTTTTTCCGTTAAATGCTTTTTTGGAATCTACGTAGTTTAGTTAGTATACCTGCAAAGTTTAAACTCTTATATCTTCTTTCTCGAGATCATGACGTTGATTTTCAGGAGGCTATGTTTGTCAGCAGTTCTAGTTTCCACAGTCTGTGATCAGAGCTTTCAGCTTAGGCTTTTGGATTGTTTGTAAACAGAAATGCTTCATGATTATTATTCTCTAATACGTTATACTTTGCTTTTGAAATCTTAGAATTAACTTTGAGTAATAGAAAGTATTGGAACTTGATTTTTTTTATTCTATTAAACCTACGTCTTTACCGATACCTGAGTGATGACCAAAAGGCATATTTTTTGACAATATATTTGCAAAGTCTCAGGCAGCTACCACTTAGGTTATTGATATTAAGATGTATATAACTTTTTTTCTTATCTCATAAAGGCCTGTTTCGAACAAATTTGCAAAGTCCAGCAGACTAATACCATTTAGGTAGTTATAACTTTTCTGTTTGTTATCATTTATTATTTATTTTTGAAAAATAAATTCAATAAATATCATCATTATTAGGTTTTTATCTATTAATCATCATCCATTCAATTTTTTTATTATTTTACAGCTGAAATATAATGCAATAACTTAGGTTATTGATATTAAGATGTATATAACTTTTTTTCTTATCTCATAAAGGCCTGTTTCGAACAAATTTGCAAAGTCCAGCAGACTAATACCATTTAGGTAGTTATAACTTTTCTGTTTGTTATCATTTATTATTTATTTTTGAAAAATAAATTCAATAAATATCATCATTATTAGGTTTTTATCTATTAATCATCATCCATTCAATTTTTTTATTATTTTACAGCTGAAATATAATGCAAAGTCTCAAATGACTGAAACTGCCCTTCTTCCATTCAATGTGACTTGAACGGAAAAAGGGCAGTATTGAGCTGTTGAATGGAATAAGGGCAGTTACAAGTATATTTTAAACATTCAATATAAAATGGGAAAAGAGGCTGTAAAATGCATTTAAGGGTGGATGCTTTCTGCCTTGATTTATTGATTGATAAGGGATGTCGTCTCATATTGCAATGGCACTGTTGTGGCTGGTGGCACTTTAAATTCGAATCAGGTTTCCTTTCTGTGTCTCTCTTTTATTTCCTTCTGTCTCCGCATCCTTCCATTTACAGCACTACTCGTTTTTCTTGCACATGTTTCCGTCCGTCCGCCCGCTTGGTTTCTCGTTAACTGGATTTCTTCAGTGTTGCCATTGCCATGCAGATTGACATTCTTCAGCCTTGTTAAACCGTGATCTTGTTTGAGAAGGCTTGCTTGTTTTTTTCCAGCTGTTTGCTGTGACGAATAGTCACAGTAGCTCGGTTCATTCCCAAGGAGACACTCTTGCTGGGCTCAACCATGGAGAGAATGAATTTGAAATGAAATGAAAAAGATTTTATTCATCCAAAAACTAGTACAATAACAGGAAAATCTGTCTCTTATCATCTAAACATAGAAATGTACAGTAATAATGATGTAACAAAATGATTCTTTTATAAGAATGATGAATAAAACAAAAAACGCCCCGAGGCCTAGCCTGTGTGTGGTGATTTAGTTTTGAAATAGTTTGGTTGAACTGAACGAGATCAATTTTAATCAGAGATCAAAATACTTACGGTAGTAGGCTACAAAGTACCATAGTATCATAGAGTGCAATACTTGTACCCATGTACGTTTAACGCTGATATCTCAGTTTACATGAAGATAATATTATTATGGTCTCCTTTATAATGTGTTTCATTCCGGGTTTTAACCAACAGCTGATTTATCTTTATGACCCTTTTAGGAGTGATTTTTTTCTCATTCAAGATAGTTCATCCTCAAAGTTAGTAGACAGTTCTGTCTACTAACGTTGGTTGATCCTGGCTAGTTTAAACCAAACATTAGTTAATCGTTGGCTAAATTATCAATCATTACTAGCGCAAAACCACTTGCTTTGTTAAAATTTTACACCTTCAGATTCCGTGTCTGGTTCAGCGAAAATATTGTTTCCATGAGTTCGAATGGGACTATTCATACTCACTCAGTCGGACTGAGGACCAAGTGGGAATAGTTTCATTAGAACTCACGGAAAGAATAGTCTCACTGGACCGGACACAATTATCTCATTGAAACCTTGATAATGTGATACTGATATGTGGGAATCCAGCTTTATCCAATACTTAAGCATTTTAGTCCAATCAGTTTAGTTTTAAAACTGCAAGATGACTCCTCCACTCTTTCAATTTTTTCTTAACTTTCGGCCCAAAAAAAGATGAAAAGTAATGATTAGAATAGTTAAATGAATCCAAATACGTTTTCAGAAAGATTCAACTTATTTCCTGTACAACAAAGAGAATGCAAAATAGAGCCAATGATAGACAAACTACGAGTGAATGAAAGATATAGAACAATTATAATCAGAATGTATTACAATGAATACTACTAATCACTACTAATGAATTAGTAAAATGATGGAATTACAAATTAATATAGTCTAATAACACTGTCTTGAAGTATAGGGTAAACAGCTTGAGGTGTTCCTATTTGAATCAACTCTGATTAGTTCTTTATGAATAATTTTTTCATGAATTATCAAATCAGTGAAGTTCTTTTTGAAACACTCTGTATAGATTGTGCTAACAAATTCCGACAAACATTGATAGTTTTGTTGTGCTTCATTTTTGTGACTTTTTTGTTGTAATTCCTCGGTGCTGTATGGTTGAAGTGCCACAATTACTCGTTCATTGCTGGCAATTAATATGAGTCATCATTTATTGTTAACTGTTGGTGTTGTCAAATGACTAGGCTCACTCACCAATGTCACAACCAGTCATCACTGTTCCCCCAATCACCGAAAATAATAAGTTTCCACCCCGTTAAAAGGGGGAAATGGTTTTTATAAAGTTCTCCCTCATTTTAATTCGATTCCATCCATGGACCCGAACTACCTCCATTCAGTTAGTTACCAGCTTAATGATAGTGCTCGTCATCAGACTATGTCTACGTGCTTAGAATGTTGGATATCTTGAAATTCTTTGATCGGGTTTTTTGTCTATTCTCATCTGAAAACGCCCCTGGGTTCTATTATTTCTGGGAGACCCGGCACATTTTATACCTGTGGTTATTGTTGGGAGCGGATGTTCTGATACAAAAGCTTCCATTCGTATAAAATTAGACCAGGTTCAAATTTTCTGGACCGTTATTATCTTCCCATTGTAGGCGGATTGAGGGATGTCGAGCTTCAATAAAAAAAATGTCAGGTTTGTTGTCTGGGGGATAAGAATATTATGTTGTTCCTGTGTGCTCTGAAATGGAAATTTGCTGAGGATGAAGCTGACATGAGTAAGAGGTGCCTGGTTACGGGAGAGATGTTGATGAGATAGAATTGATTTAATGAGAGTTGCGAACTACTGAGAAATAATTTTGAAACACCTTGAAAGATTTTGATGTTTTTTCTACGGTTATAGCGCTTATATTTTCATTCACTTTGAATAAGTTATAACTGATATTAACATTTTCAAAATTGAAAAATGTCACGCAGTTTTTTGAAAACGTCACTGAATCATTCACACTGTAATGCTTATTATTATGAATGCCCTTCATTTATTGTATGTTCTGTTATGTAGTTTAGGGATACTTGAGTAATCTTTCAAGTTATTTATCTAGTCAGCGATATTTCCACATCTTATCGATTCATTTTTGTTGAATTTGAAGCTCAAGTGAGTTTAATTAAGACAAGTGTGTGAAGGGAGGGATGATGCGAGAGTGAACACGCAGATTCCGCAGGGGGATTCAAAAAATGGTTTGTATTGTGTAGTTTCTTTCTTGTACTGTAATTATGTTATTGGAGAAATAAATTTCAATCCGAATTTGAACCTACATTTTCAGAGTGAACCTTTAGAACGTCATTTTGAAACCCTTGCTTTCTTCTTGAAGGCATTGAAGCCTCCTGGTTCATTCTAAATAAACCAAATTCACCTGTTATAAATCTGAGATTGACTCTGAAGTTTTGTTGAAGATTAAGTTGAAGGATTGGCTGATCGAAAAATCCTTTTACAGTATAATGGAACTTTTTGAATTGAGAAATTTTTAAAATGATGTGATTCTTGTCATCTTGGCAGCTAATTGAATTATTTTTTGTTATTTAAATATCTTAATATTTTTTACAATGTAATTTACCTATGTGACTATGTATTTGACTTGTGTCAATATTGTATTATTGTACAATGCATGACATCAATAAAATTGAAATTGTTTTTATCCTAAGCAACGGTCTTTCTAAATCGGCATGCTGCGATTACAATATTTTTTAAAGTACTCATACTATAGTATACTATAGTACTCATACTATAGTAACCTATCTCTAGTAATAATAAATTTATAGTTGTTGTAAGCCAATTCTCATTTTCTATTTAAATTTTACATGCAGCAGCAATTTACTTATATCCTGGAATCATTGTGATGTAATCATCATTGCAGTTAAGTTTTATTTCACTTAAGATTTATTACGTTTACGAGCCAATGAAAGCAATACAACCTACCTATCTTCACTTTAATCTATTTTATCACTCCTTCAACCTTCACTACATTATCTTTACGTTATAATTCCCTTCTTTTCCCTATCAACAACCTATCTTCATGTTTATCTGTAAATATCTTTCAACCTTCACTACATAATTTTTACTTTATATTGAAATTCTAATTTTCCCCCCTTTTATTTCCATTTATCGTTCAGTCAATCAGTTTTTTATCTTTGTTCACCTTTATTTCACCTAATCTTTCATGTCATTCCTTTGTTCTCCTCATTGCATTGCAAAAACACAAGTGATTTTTTCTCTTCCTCCCATCTCTCTTATATCTCTTGAGTTTTTCTCTCCATTTGAAGCTTCCCCTTCTTCTCCAGTACTCTGTGCCTTGTTCGTTTTTCATCCTCTTTTTACTCTGCAGTCTTCTCTCTCCGTCCCTTTCTTGCTTTTCGACTTGTCGTAGACGCATTCCTGTAAAACCAAAGCAGACTTGTGCAATGTGACTGACTGACATGGGGTCTGTCAATCTGTGGACTGTAAACAATGGACAGCAGACGTTTCAAATGCAAAAAATAATCTAAACAAGCAGAATGGCGGACGAACTGAATGCATAACAAATTAGGCGTAAGTGGAGGAATAAAGAGAGGGGAATAATAGGGATAAGTTAGTGATGCAATGTCAGAGTGAGAGGAGGAATGGTAGGGATAAGTGGTTGAATAAGGAGGGAACGAGAGGAGAAATAAAAGTGGTACAATGCCAGAGTGAGAGGTGGAATAGCAGGGATAAGTGGAGGGATAAGGAGAGTAGGAATAAAGAATTAGATGAGCAATAACTGACCTTGGTATGGATAAGATTTATTTATTATTTTGTTATTCCTTATGCAGTTTACATCAGTCTGTGAATTCGATTTTTGCTTTGTTTGTCCGGTTGTCAATCTTTCTTTCGACGTTACATAAAGTTTAGATGCGTTTCAATGATGCTTTGCAGGTCCGTGCTATTTTATTTATGAGTTTTCTATGAAATTTAGGTGTTTCAACATTTTTGTAGCTGGTATAATCACAGAGAACAGAATAGACGCTTCATATTGTCTTTGTTGTGATGTAGTAGAATAGTGAATTAGTTCTGCATAGAATTGTATTTGCCTCAATTCTGTATTTGTGACATTTTTTTGTTGAAGATATTTACTTATTAATAAGTTATTAATATTAGTAATACACCCTTATTTTATATTTATAATATAAATATTAAGATATTTACTTTAATTAATAATAACGATTGTCTCAACATATTGTATGTTTTATGGCAATTAACGTTGATTTGATTTGTTTTATTAGTTTTGCATATTTATGATACCCGAACGATCAATGTAGATTCATTTTCTTACTTTTTCAGGACTTATATGCTAGTGAATTCCCTTCTTTAGTTCAGTGTTATTGAATTCGTAAGACTTTGTGGCTGAAGTTATGTATAATATGATAATATCATATTATATCATTACTAAATATTATTTAGTAAATATTTTTTCTTTTTAAAACCTCTTGCTCGATCGCAAATTTAGTTGGTAGGTAAAGCAGGTAAAAAGCTAATTTAAAATGAGAAACTTCATGCAATAAAGTATAAAGTTAATATAGATGTAATTTGAATCAATTTATTTAAATTAAAATCTTGAATGAACTTTAATAAGTTGCTAGAGTATAAGACACACAATGGAATTTCATTCACAGCTCCTCATGCTTCATCTACAGGTGATTAATAATTCAGAGTAGTGTAAAATATTCACATTTTCATCAGTACCTGCATAATTTTGAAATTCCTGACGTTTTTCAATGCACCATACCTCATCTTCAGCGTATCCTGATATACTGTAACTATTATAATATATCTGGATGTAACCTAGTATCCAACGTCTGTTATCAAGGTGGGTAGGGCTCCCTAGTACCGTAAACACGTAAGGAATTTACAGTACATTGAAGCACTGACGTGAAAATTTGAAAATGCATTACTTGAAGACTCTTTATGAAATTGACTTGATGTGTAATAAATCTTTGGAAGTATAGAATACGGTAACACGAAATTTCTAAGAAAGACTCGGAGTATGGTATCCCATAATACCAGCCATATCAAGGTTCTCTTTGTGTAGCACATGCTATAATTTTTATTTATTGAGTGTTGGCTGCCTTTACAATATAAAGTGGATACAATGGATGTACTATCACCTTCCACGCGATAATCGAGCATCCTTCCAATATAATCAATTTCCGAAACCGGTATTGAGAGGAAGGTCATTGCTCGTATCAAACAGGTATCACGCATTAGGATACAGTAATTGTTGCGTGTCATTTATTCGATGGAATTGATTGATTTTTACAACCTTCTGTACTGGTTTGAGTAATGGGAGGCTCACATTATGTTTTATTGTCTGTGGTAAAGGACTGGTCTATTCAATCAATCAAAAATTTTATTCAATTCAACACAATGTAATAAAATAAAACAAAATACAAAACATCAAAATCAAAAATTTAATTTCTAATAAAATACAAAAAACAGGCTTCATGGTGGGGTATGCTGAAAAGAAGAAAGGAAGAAAAATACCTAGCCAACTATGGTTTCCCATGTAATAGGCAGGTAGAGGGTATAAAAGTAAGGAATGGATGGTGAAGAGGAGCGGAAAAAGGTAGAATTGGAGAAGTTTTAACTTATTAAAACTCGTGTGTCTTAAATCATTGGATTAAAAATTTGAAAGTTATGGGGGACTCTTTCATCGTGCTTTGATTGCTTTATCGTTATCTTTTAATGATAATTTTAGATTAAATTATCATTTCTCCTCTTTCATTTTATTATGTATCTTGTTCTTATTGGATAGAGTTCTCGATTTTTAAGAGATTGTTATTGTTGTGGTGTAAATCCCCTCGGGAGATTGGACAACACGGTCATGATAACTTTCACAAAATAGTGTTTCAATTTCATTAAATAAATTAATTCATGAAGGTTATTCTAAAACTCATTCATTATTATCTTCGAGTTTGAGATACCATAGAGAAATCTCCTCTATGAATATACAAATATATTACTTTGTGTTGAATATATTAATCCTGTAATTTGAATAGTTTTTGAAACAATGGAAGCATTCAGCACACTGTATTTAATTCCATACGTTGTTTGTTTACACTAATTATTGTAATGTACGATTAATTGAATACCTGTTTGATGCAATAGTTCTCTAGAGACTTGGCATGCATAATCAATAGAGTCCTCTGCTCGTTCTCTCTCTCTCTCTCTCACACACTCACACTCTCAAGTCATGCGCATCCATTCTAATCATCTTCCGTGTGTTAATTGTTTGTGCATACGCGTGCAATGCGCATTAATCAAGGTCAATTGAAAACTGGAGCGTGTCTATTGACTATGACTATAGTATTATGATACAAAATAATACCGGAAGTGTTTGTGTTGTTGTTCATGTTGCACTTCCGGTTTCTACCGATCACTTCCTCATTTACCTGTGCATGTTGTAATTTGTCTCATTTGTATTCGTTTGAGATATTGATTTGGAGATTGAGATACTGCTCAGTGATTCATATTCAAATCAAATGCTTTATTCGTCTAATTTGAATCATTTGAGTTGGAGGTTGAGTTGTTGTAGATAATTTGATGATTCATATATTCTAATGAGTGCTTCATTTATGTGTTTATGTTGTGTACAGAAATTCTCAAAACAAAATTCAAGCAGTATAAAATGTAATTAAGCTTACATTCCGTACTCTCTGTTTTCAAACATAAATTATTATTTTTTTAAACTACTTTTTTTAGTAAAAGGAAATTGTTAAATTCTCTTATCTAAATTCCAATTTTAAATCATGTAATGGATAAATTACTCGAATTTCGTGTATTTCATCGCCAACTCACTAATCGTATCTCCGTTCTTCTTTTTGCACTTCAACTGTTTTCTGATCAACTCATTACACAGCATTTTATACAGTGAAAAAGTTGAATTTAGTGTTTTTCTCCAATTTTAATCACTGGTTTCCGCGCATTTCAAAATCAAATCATAAAGTTGTTAATGATCGCATTTCAAATTCACTTTCAATGGTAATAACCAGTCATAAATCTCCAGTTTATGCTCTTTTCAATTAAAATATTGGTAACACTCTCTCTTTCACCTTTTAGAAAGTTGTCGGATTTTTAGGAAAATTGTTTTTATGCAGTAAAATAATAATAATAATTGGTCGCAGTGACGTTTGGAAAAGCAAGGTCTCTCTCTGGCTGTGTGTAGGAGAGAGCGAGAGAGAGAGAGAATTACCAAAGCGTGAACATCAAATATTAAGATGGCGGTGGTCGATTTATCCGAAGTTTTTTTTATTATTCATGACGGAGCCGTACTTTCTAAACGTGGCCTTGATAACTGTGCCACAACTTTTAGCAGGTATCAATTGAAACTGTCAGCAATCCTTGTAGATTGTATCAATGCTTTCCATTCAACCGATGCTGACAGTCAGAAGTGAAGCTCACAGTGGAGAGTATCTGCGCAAATTGTGCAGACTGTATGCAGACTCTGCTCAGGAGCTAGGTAACCTTGGGTAGTAACTGTAGGTGTTCATTCATTCATTCATTCATTCATTTATTTATTTATTTATCGTCACATTACATCAATTTTTGAGTAACACTCATTTGACTGGTGACATGTCAATACTAGAACAAAATTATATCTAAAAGACTTAGTTCTAACTTCTTAAAAGTAAAATAAATAAATACACTCTATGATGTATCTCATCAAATTCACATGGAAATAAAAGTCACAAAAAGTTAAGTTACCCTCTACAGCCCCTTTTCACAAATTAAAATTCGGCAGCAGAGTATAGGGCTTTCTCTACTAGCATTTTTCTGACTGTTAGTTTGAATTTGTTTATTGAATCTAGATTTCTGATGGCTGCAGGTAATTTATTAAAATAACGTATTCCAGAGTAGAATGGAGTTTTTTCTAGAGCTGTGTGTCTATGTACTGGAAAAGCAATGAGACTACTATTGCGTGTATTATACCCGTGATTATCTGTGCAAAATTGAAATTTATCTAAATTCTGTTTAACAAAAACCAACAATTGATAGATATAAATAGATGGTAGCGTTAGAATGTTTAGGTTTTTGAAGAATGCTTTGCAAGAATCTCTTGATCTCAATCCACAAATGACTCTTATTATTTTTTTCTGGATTATAAAAATTTTACCGCTATCAACAGAATTTCCCCAGAAAATGGTTCCATAGCTTAGATATGAGTAGACATATGCGTAGTAGACGGCCAATAGGGTGCTTTTGTCTAGTGAGTGAGAGAGGGTGAGAATTACAAAATAAGCTTGATTTAGTTTTTTTGCAAGGACCTGAATATGCTCCTTCCAAGTAAAACTCTGATCTATTATAAGTCCCAGGAATTTTGTTGAAGAGGACACTTCAACACTGTCTTCAATTATTGGAAGATGTACTCTGTTCACTGCTGTTTGATTACGAGCAGAGCTAAATTGAATAAGATGGCTTTTATTATAGTTTAACAATAGACCGTTTGCTTCAAACCACTTTGACATTGCTGACAGTGCACTCTTCAATTTACTTGCAAGAGTGATGTGATCGGGGCTTGTTGCCAGAGCAGTTGTGTCATCTGCATACATAATTAATCTTATATCAGGTGCAGCACTTGTCAGATCATTAATATATACTAGGAAAAGCAAAGGTCCTAGTACGGATCCTTGAGGGACTCCATTTGGACTAAAGCATATGAAGAAGATTTAGCGGACAATTTATCTCTCACACATTGTTGCCTATTATAAAGGTATGAGCTGAACCATTTTAGAGCGGTGCCATGTATTCCATAATAGCTTAACTTTTTCAGTAATATCTCGTGATTCACACAATCAAAAGCTTTTGACAGGTCACAGAAGATGCTAGCAGCATGTTGCGACCTGTCAATCGCATGCGACATAACCCTGACAAATTCATAAATTGCACCTACAATGTCCTTGCTCCTACGGAAACCGAACTGATTCTCATTAAATAATCCATTATTTTCAAGATGAGCAGTCAACCTGCTTGCGACCGCCATTTCATATACTTTTGAAAATACAGATAGTATTGCTATGGGTCGAAAATTTCCAAAGTCCTGTGGGTCTCCCTTTTTCAGAAAGGGTAGCACACTGCTGTACTTTAAGAGATCGGGAAACACTCCATATCTAAAAGACTGGTTGACTAGGAAGGTTAAGGGTTTAGCTAAGTTTACAATACATTTCTTTAAGAGGAAAGGAGGGAACTCATCCCATCCAGGTGCCATCCAGGTGTTCATAAATATTGGTGATCGTGAAATGTGTGAATCTGCAGTATCTGTATTACTACATTCTGTTCAGTTCACTTCTACTATTTATTAGTGTGTTACTGTTTGGTAGATAGAAGAAAATACACTACAGATTTATTATAATTACACCGGTCAAATATTGTTTCAACATTCAATCAATATTGAAAGACATACAATGTATATTGTACATGAACGTGTCATCTACATTAAACAACAATTACAATTCTAAAATTATTATTATTAAACGAAAACCCTAATTTAATGCTGTAATTCACCCCGAAGACTTCTGCTACTGCAAATATTGACAACAGGGTAAACAGCTAGATGGAAATTCGATGAGCGCTACTATTCAAAAATTATTTGTCAGCCCGGGAAACGAACCCAGTATCTCCTCATTGCCGGTCAGGGATGCTTACCCTTACACCAAACTGACAATCTCTGGATAGCAGCGCTCATTTTATACGAAGCCATAGCGGCCAGCCAGTCAACAGATGTGACTTGGTTAATGTTTTAGACAATTCTAAAACATTTATAACCAAGAAAGCCAGAAATACATTAAAAAAACAATAACAGCCAAGATAGGTATCCCTAGTTCCCCCTTATAAAATTCTGCAAAACTATAGATTATTTTTGAATATAGGCTATATCATAGCTATGTGAATCATTTAAATTTTTCCTATGAGGCACTTGATATAGTAAATGCAGGATACTGTATCTAAACAATGCATTCGTGATTGTTATGAGTAGCAGGTAACCCGTGCTCCGCAAGGGACTAATTGAAAACTTGACGAACTGAGAAATTGACCTAATAAATAAAATCTAGAAGAATTTGAAATAGGCCTATAATCATCCTCGGTAAATTAAGAATCTATATGCGAAATTTCAAGTTAATCAGTGGAGTAGTTCAGTCGTGATGATGCGTAATTCGTGAATTTCTTATTCTGTACATGTATAAGCTAATATTCTTTCATTTCTTATAGATTTCATTTACATTTGTGTAACGAATTATGAGAATATTGAAATGTTTTAGAGTATTTCTAGTGTTTGCAGTATGGTACAACTTCGGAACTGCTTCGTTGCAGAAAATCAATGCTCTGTTCACCTGAAATCAAATTCGAACTACTCATTTAAAATTAAAAAAATATATATGGTGCACATATTTCAACTCATTGAATGTCACCCTCTGTTCCACCTTTTATCTTCTCTTTTGTAGGCTATTCTTCTCGAAAATCTATTTATAGTTTTTTCTCCACCCTGAACTATGCTTTTGGTATTTGTTTTCTCCTATTCCATTTCTCCTCATTTCTTCATTTATCTATGTTCTCCTCCTTCACCTCCAACTCCTTCTCCTCTTCCTTCACATCCTCCTCCTCCAACTCCTTCTCCTCCACCTCGTTCACCTCCTCTTCTTCATCCTCCTTCACCTCCTCTTCCTCCTCCTTCTCCTCCTCCTCTTCCTTCATCTCCTCTTAGTCGACTCCTTTGTCTTCTACGATTTTGCTATCGGTTGAACTTTGTAGAGTAGATGAACTGTGATTGATTTCTTTCGGTGAGTGTGCATCAGAGGAACACAAGGAAGAAAGAAGCATGATAGAATAGCTCTACTATATTCTATACTCTAGTCTACTATAGAGTATATTTCCAGTATAGAGAGATTCCATGGCAGGACAACGCACAGCGTCCCCGGTGATATTTCCCTCAAAGTAACTGCAACTTTTCCCATTCAAACAATGCTGTCAGTTTCAAGTGAATGTTGCGACTGGCGAGCAGAAAGACCGAGAGAGGCGTGGAGACACGAAAAGAAACTGAGCTGCGTTTGGGGGATTTTTTGTGTTCCGCTTGACTGGAGACCAGAACGAGCTCGATCTGTGCAAGGTTCTTCCAACTGTGTAGCCAGATAGAGAGGCGAAATATCTTTGTGGTGCTGGTACCACCGCACGCACCCATAGAAACATTGAACATTTCTGGGAGTCTTTTTGGAAATGATCTATAACTACTATCAAAGACATTAGAATATCCGTATTTCGTTTTCCGTGTAGAAGTATTCCGTTTCTCTATGCGACTATACATGTTTGATTATAAAACTTTTTCTGGCATAGGGTACTAAAACCAAAGAGGATAAAATACTCTGTAATAGATAGAGGATTATAATACAATAGTTTCTATTTTTCCATGTTAAATCATAATTTTTTTAGAAAAAGTCGAAGAGTCATCATCGATATGATTTATTCACTATTAATGCAATAGTTGGTATTATTATTATATTTTCTCTATCACAAAAGTTTCAAGGTTAGCAATTTGACCGTATTTTGTAACTAGACCGAAATACTTGCAGACGCAAAATGTGAAATTTTGTTGTATGCCTACATTTTTTTTAACAAATCTTTTTAATACCTTTGTCCTTTCCATTACAAGTTGCTATCAGCACTAGAATGTTTCTGTTCTTTATTAAATGTATTTTATGGTAGAAAACTCTCATGTTCATTGGAAACTAAATTCCATATTATATTATGGGAAGTGGATTAATTTATATTGAATTCACGCAATAGTAAAAGAAAATTATTTTCAAAGTAATAACAGCCTGTAGCCTGTAATAAAAGCCTGCTATTAAGAATACTCCTATACAACGATCTTTCTTCTTTAGATTCGTTATGTTGTGATTCAACTGTATTTGTAATCGATTTAGAAAATTCTTGTTGATACTGAAATACGTTCCAATTCTTCATCGTCAGACAGTTCTTCGGCTATAGGAAGTTTTGAGTCTTCTTGTATAGTTGTCTACCAAACAAGGCTTTTTAAAATTTGTACTTTCCGTTCCTTTGGGATCAATGGACTTGAAGGTTGAAAGGTGTGGGCGGTTTCTTCAGAGAAACTGTGTGGATCTTCGGAACCCTCATAGGGACGGTACCTTTTGTTGGGCAGTGACACATGCCTGGTTTTCCATTGTTGAAGTGTACAAGGCCCGACGTATTTTATTTTTTGGAATACATTTCTATAATTTTTTCTAACAAAGTTCCTGTATCAAATCATTTCTTTGTGAATTTTTGTCTCCTCAAGCAGGCCTATCACTCAGGGTGGTTCTGTAGTCTACAATCTACATTCTACAGTCCTGACTTTTCTTTGTACAGTTTATCTCCACACATTGACCTATTTTTCGCTGTAGTTCTCAAATTTTACTTTGCAAATGATTAGGAATCAAACTATGAAAAAGTTTAATATTATGATTTTCTCCTCCCATTTGACCACTTGATTGCAGTTTCGAAGCTTCCCCAGTAACATTTCCATTTGTAATTATTCAATAGGACAGTACTAAATTGAAGTGTTCTCATTCATTATGGAATTCACATTATCAACAGGGAATCTGCAAATCAAAATGATTGATTGTTACTTTATTATTGGTATTTGAAATAGAAAACACTTTGTGAATTTGAAAATACTAATTTCATCCATTAAATTTAGTAAATGATTGATTTTTCATTATTGGTTCATAAAATAAAAAATGGTCAGTGGAATTTTAATATATTCATGTATTCCATTCGATTTATCAAGAAGATGCACAACATTTAAGAGTCATGTTGAAAATACTTATTATGTTTGTGCTGATGAGAAAATATGAGGTAGAAAAAGATTCAAATGTTCGTTCATAAGTAGACGATAATAAGGATGCACATAAGACCGAGTATTAACTATACTAAAGACCTTTGAAATACATACAGTATTGAGAATGCTCCATGCACAGTTCAAAGGGAGTGTAAAATGAAATGAAAAAGTGAAAATGTTTTGCTGAACAATGGACCAAATGCTCAGTGTGAAGAAGTTTTTCGAAAGTGAAATTTCTTTGAAAAAATATACCAAGTAGAAAGAAGAGTATAGAATACTAAAATCGTCTCAACCCTCAATCAAAGTTTTCTTTCTACCTGCCAGCTCAAGGTCGGTTTCGCCATGTTGGGGTTTACAAAAAAGAGAACTTAATAATAGAAGGAAGGAGGAGAGGAGGAAAAAGAGAGACGCTACTCTTTTCTTCACGTTGATACGGGTTGCCCTCAGTAGTTATGCTTGAAAGGACTGGCAGAATGTTTGTCATTCTCATTTATTTGGGTGCGATTTGTCAGGGAGGATTATGGATGGGTGTGAATGTTCAAGGTCGAGCCAAGTGCAACTCCCTCTTTTCAAAAGTGAGACAGTGGACGAAAGAGAGAGAGAATGACTTAGTAGACAAGTACAATAGTATTGTATTACTTTGAGAAAAGGTAGATAGTGTATGAGGGAAAGATAAATTGGCAAAGAGGGTGAAAAAAGTAGGATTGTGGAAGGAGGAAGAGAATTGAACAGAGATAAGGTAAGAGTATGTGATGAGAGAGATCAGTTTAGATTTATTTATTCATATACTAACAGGTAACCCGTGCTCCGCAAGGGTCTTATTCAAATTTTGACAAACTGAAAACTTGGCCTACTGAAATCTTGGAGAATTTAAAATAGGCCTATAACCATCCTCGTTAAATAAAGAATCTATATGCAAAATTTCAACTTAATCAGTCTAGTAGTTCAGACGTGTTGATGCTTCATTCGTGAATTTCCTATCCCGAACGTGTATAAGCCCATTTCTTCCTTTATTGACCGAGTGAAGTGAGGTCTAAGATTCAAGTCGACGGTTTTGCATTTCTCATTATGTTTAAATGTTTATATGTTGCTCATTTATGGCGAAACGCAGCAATATATTTTCATTAAATTTGACAGGTATGTTCCTTTTTAAATTGCGCGTCGACGTATATACAAGGATTTTGGTAATTTTGAATTTTCAAGGATAATATAAAAGGAATAGGAGCCTCCTTCATATGCCAATATTAGAGTAAAAATCAGACTATAGAATATTCATCATAAATCAGCTGTCGAGTGGATAATAAATTGCATGCCATGACGCATGCAATTCAATATCTCAATTTAACTTGGTAAAAATTCAGCTGTCGAGTGGATAATAAATTGTATGCCATGACGCATGCAATTCAATATCTGAATTTAACTTGGTGAAAAATCAGCTACTGTGTGGACTATTAATTGCATGCCTCATTGAATGCAATTTTATGCACTGTTAAATGAACTATTGATTGCATGCAATAACGCATGCAATTAATAACTAAAATAACATAGTATTGTCTCTCGACCTTTCTTTGCTACGAACTCGGGCTGTCCTGTAGCCAGTATGTCTTGAAGGAGATAAGCTTTTGATGTTATCATTTTTGATACACCAACCCCAACAGCCATTAGCCGTTTTCACACTGATATCTTGCCGACACGACATACAGACAGGATTTGCTCTGATGGACAGTATAAGAGGAGGCTGTGGTTTATTACTGCGCGAGGTCTACTGTCACAGAACTACTAATAATATTATAGATTATAGAATATATATATACTGGTTGTACAGTATATCGTAATAATAAATGAGAATGAAGTTAGATATTTTATAAATTTTACAAAGTATGAACTAAAGAATATTATTGAACAATTTGGAGATGAATGAAATTTCTATTAATGTAGTAGTATGATATTGTGTTCTATTTATAATATATCGGAGGAGTTTAAACAAATATCCAAAAATATCATTATAATTTCTACGGAACAGAAACTAAAGAGAAATAGGATTAATGAATAAAAATAAAAAATTGGGAGAAAATGAATTATTTGAATTTTTGGTGGGACAAGAATATAATGAAAATATAATTTCTGGGGAAAAAAAGGAAAATTAGGTAGAAAGTGAATAAGGGAGAAACACTGAGAAAAATAATGTGAACACGGAGTGAAGAAGATCGATAAAAGAGCATGTTGAAGAGAGAAAACTAGAAAGAGACCTAAACATGTGAGGGTGGTGAGAGAGAGAGAGTGTGTGTGTGTGTGAGAGAAAGAGTGAGAGAATGAATGATAGCGGTCACTTTTCTTTGTACAGCCGAATTGTGAGGGGTTGATACTATCATAGAGAACAGATAGCTATCTCCTCTATTCACTCTATCTCTCTCTCTGTGATACTATTCTGTCCAAAAGTTTCTAAAGACGTATTCAGCTTGGAATTCTGTTGTCTGGTGTGCAGTGGGCTTCCTGCAGCTGCTAGAGTGAGAATCACTTGAAACTGTCAGCATTGATTGAATGGAAAGCATTGATGTTATTCACAAGGAATGCTGTCATTTTAAAGTGAATCTCACTGTAGCAACTGACAGAAAATGTTGTTTGATGTTGTGACATGCTCGCGAAGAGGTGAAGAGGTCACAGTCGGTTATCAGATCAATTTGCTACATCCTCTTCTCTGGAGCCTGTAGTTCCAAGTCGTTAAATTTGTCTTCGCTGTAACTGTGAAGTCAAATTTTTATGCTAAAAAGTTTTTTGCAAAGACAAAAGTGTGTTATTACTCTTATTCTTTATGAGACTCTCGTTTAAGACACGTGACAGTAGGTATAGACAGTAAAGCCAGTTAAGCCTCTCACATACACATCAATTTTTGTTCGTACGATACTTTGCCGTCCTTATGAATCCTACCAGATTGAACGGAACTTGACTAACATCATCTGTTTAATGTAATAGAATTAAGGACGACAAAAAATCGTTGTGTGTGTAACTAGCTTAATGCATTAAATCAATTAAATTATTTACTCTCTGGACTCATGCTCCTAAATGTTATATTCAACTGATATTAATAATGATAAATGATGAATTTGACTAATTATAATCTTCGAGAATTAACTAATAGAATAATAACTAAACTATAAAGAATATTGATTCTTGTTTATTCTCAACGAGATTGGAATACAAAGAAATAATCTGATTTAATCTTTTTATCTTAACGTCTTTATAAAATTATTTAAATACATTATTCAGGTTCTCCTCAATTTAAACTTATCTTCTAGCAGTAAGTTCATGATAGAAATTAATAGAACTCGTAATATTGATACATTATGACATATCTATGAAGCTTTGTGTGTTAGGTATCAATTTCTTGAATATTTATAGTATATTTTGTCATGCTCTTCTGTGTTGAAAGCTTTATTTGGGGAATACTGAAAATTGTTTACAACAGTACTGAATATTTTATCGTCCAACAACATACATTTATTTAGTTAGACCTATAGTTTATAAAAATAACGTGTTCATTGTGTTTTTGCTTGTTAAACTAGCTTTTATCCAAGTTCCATTATCTTGATTAGAGTATTCAATTCTGAATATTTCCATGTTTCCATGCATTTTCTGAACCATATCAAATCCAGAAGACATCCCTGGTAATCTTCGAGAATGTATTTATGAATTTCTGTCCGTTCTTCCCTGAAAAATAGACTGAATTAATTCTTGGGATAAGAATCGTGTACCCTATAGTAAGGGATTGGGGATTGCTATGGAACTGGTGAGGCATCCCAGACAGTCTTTGATTGAGAGTAGAGAGAGAGAGGGTGTGTGTGAAAGAGCCAGACCGGCGTCCCTCTTTAATCTGGTTAATGGTTTTCAATGGCTGTTGAGTCTGAGTGGAAGAATTTAGTGGAATATATACACAGGGATTGGCTCTGTTTAGATGTGGCTGACTGAAGTGACAAAGAAACTTTAAAAGAACAAGAAAAGCTTGAAGAGCTACCAAGAAAGCATGAAGAATAATTTGACATGAAGGAAAGAATATAGTATGACAATAATTCGAGTGTAAAGAAGAATAAAAATATAAAACTGTAATAAAAACACGAACAATTGAGTTGAAGCTAAGAGAAAATTTTCTAAAATATTAGAAGAAGGAGGAGGATCAGTATATCTTCAGTATCAGGAACACGAAATATTATGAAAAAAATAAGTTGAATCTAAAAGAAAAGATTAGTTTCCTAAAAGATGAGAAGAAGGAGGAAGATCAGATAATATAATATCATCAGATGAGGAAAATGACATTTTTTTGGTAAAAAAATATTGATAATCATGAGCTACCAAATAAAATTGTAGCAATTCAGTCCAGTAGCCAGTGGGAGAATTAAACCAATCAGAAGCCAACCAATGGGAGGGTAGCGATTGCGTCGTCATGACTACAGCCAATGAGAGTTGAGTAATAGAGAATTCAACCATCACAAGCTAACCAATAGGATAGAAGCTAACTAATTATTGTCATGGCGACAACCTTTGGGAGTTGCGATAATTAAACCATTCACAAGTTGTCAATGAGAGAGCTAATATTTTCCATTCAACATCTCTATTTGTATGCAGAGAGTAATATAGGCCTAATAATAATAATAATAAATGACCTTTATTAAATTATTCAACAAAATAAAAACAGTACACAAAGAAAATCATTGTAGGCATTTCTATCCCTTAGCAAAGTGCCGTCTGGGGGATGTATGCAGAGAGTACAGAATGTATTAGCATAGATAAAGGAGCATAAGCTATATTTCTTGTCTCTGGTAATAGTAAAAGAAAAAGGAGTTACATTCTATACTCTGTATGTCCACAATTCATTTCTTAGTTTCCAACAATTCCAAGGTTTTCGTTATAATATTGTAGTTGAATGTTATTATCTTAATTTTTTGTTCGGTGACTTTTCTTATTTCTAGTTCTCAAATTCTTTTTAGTTGTTTTTTCACGTGTCCTTTTTCGTTCTCTATAACCTTGAACCGTAGCGGAGCAGAGGTTTCGAACAGAGAGATCTCCATTCTCGTCTTTGCTTTAAAACCCTCTGAATCGGCGTCTCTGCCGACACTTCATTTCTTTGATTCTTCCTCCTTCTCCTCCTCCTCCTTCTTCTTCTTCTTCTTCTTCTTCTTCTTCTTCTTCTTCTTCTCCTCCACCCATCCCCCTCATCTTCCACTCCATCGGCTTCTTAATTTTCCGTCCCTTCCTCTTCATTTTTTTTCTTTGGCCTTTAAAAGCGAGGAGAGACTAGCTTCTCGTTCAACCACTCAGACTGGGGCTAACTTGCTCACTTTCTTCCTCATCTTCATCTTCTTCTTTTTCTTCTCATTTTTCCTTCAAGTGAAGCCGAGGAGGTGTCAGGGCAATTTAAATTCTTCCACAGTCGTTATTCGTGCTTCTATTTCTTTTTCTTCTCTGCTCCTCCCCCTCCTCCTCCTACATTTCTCATCCTTATCCTCAACCTGCTTCCTCCTTCTTCTCATCCTCCATCGCTACCTCACCCAGTCAAACTCTATTTCTCCTTCTCTTTCTACAATAATTCTTCACCACTCTTTCCCATCTCGCTGTTCCCCTATTATGCATTCCTCTCACCGCTATTGTATGATCTTGTACGTATCTATGTAAACAATAACAGATAATGTAAGTCTTTACAGATTTTGTTGAATGACAACCCGTTACAATAATAACTTGACGTAGACCTATATCACACATTAAAATCTGTACCTCGGAGGCACAAGACACTGTGTCCAATTTCCTAATTTTTCAGGAGAGCAGTCTTGTTGAAAAACAACTTTTTTCAACTTCAAACAGCAATTAGTGGAAATTGAGTGAAAAGTTGACAGCAACATTACACCACAATGTTGTATATATAATATTCTTAATGACAATAAAATGACAACCCGTCATTTAACACTAGGCCAATATCACACTTTAAATATAAAATATGTTTCAATGCCTCAGTCGACCTAAGTTTTCAATGTATTTCCTGTTGAAATTGATTTCCTATTGTACATTTTCTCTGTTTAATAATTTAGTTTGTGATTAAAGTATTCACATAAATAGGATCTATTTTCATATTCTCATACTCCTATGAGATTTTCATTGTTTGTTCTGTTTCTCTATTAAAGAATAAATATTTATTTTTTCATATATTAATGTATTGTATTAGATTTTATTTCTAAAACCTTTATTATGTTTGGATATTCCTTTTATTGAGATGAAGAAAATGCTCAACCAGTGAGTAAAGAATGTAAACATTGAATGAATCATATTCTGTCCTCACTGTGCTCACAACCTTATTTCCGGATTTATTTAATTATTGTAATCTAATGTGTTTTATTTTTATTGCAGGTGAGTTCACATTATCATGATTCTTTTTTGGAGCTATTGTGTGAGTATTCTTCTATTTTTACTACAGTATTGTTGAGTAGAATCCAATTTTATCAAATCGTTGATAAAATTAGGTAGAGGTCCTATGATAAGGAGGTCCTTATAGCTCCTATGATAGGAGAGATCCTAGGTAGAGGTCCATTGATATAATTAGGTAGATTCCATAAGATAGATCACAGTCAAAAACGAATATCATCAATTTAATTACGGTATACAAACATTAATTTAAAATTACATTGTATTTGTTTGCTTCATCTAATAAATTGAAACATTTTAAACAGATCAAAAGAATATCAGAATAGCACTGGAAGTATTGAAGATATATGTGTAACAGTCGATAGAAAAAAGTTCTTGAGTTCAAATTGAATTTTGGCAATCAATAAAATATATCTGCGGAAATTAAGTTTTCATTTTCTTTAAACCTTTTTTAACTCGCAATCAATATAACAAATCATATCACGTTCCTCTTCATAATTCTTTTGCGACTGTTGCCTTCTTTGCCAAGTTTACCGATCGGAAAACCATCGTTTGCTAACCTTGAATTTGTTCTTTCTCAGTTGGTAGTAAATTCGACTCGTTTCACATGAATGGAGAAGATATGGCATGATGGTTTGTGAAGCAAATGCATGCATTGCATGAATGGAACTGTCTTCTAGAGACATATATCTGATATATATCTGGGTGGTTCCATCTCATGGATACTATATACATGTATAGAGACTATAGATTTTTAGTATGGCGCATGCGCAGCTGTTAGTTGTAAATTTGGCTCCAGTTTTCTCAGTAATCCTTGCTTATCTTAACAGGAATTCTACGTAAACCCACCCTATAAACTAGTTTCTAGGGGAGGGGTACCTCCTCAGCATCCCCTACTGTTGTTTGTTACTCAGGGTTTCCATTGAAAAGTCAACTTCAGATAAGATATTTCTTTCTGAGAAAGAGAAGGAAAACATTGTTGTGAAGCTCACACTGGCGTCGATCTATTTTTCTCTCGCTTTTTCTTCTGACTGATCCTGTTTCTTGGAATTTATGGTCCGGATATTTTTCATTTAAAAGTTGACTTTTATTGTGAGAATTATATTATTGTATGTCAGAAGGAATGTATTGTGTGGGACTTTCAAAATTCACGAGATATTTGTGTCTACTCTTATCTGATTACGATTCAATATTTATGGACAACTATCATTCAAGTAGAGTCTCGATTCTTCGACTGTAGCGCGTCCGTTTTAGACTAATAATTGAAACTTGCATAGAAAATTATACAAGAAAAGGTTGAAAATATGATGATACAGTACAAAAAAATATTGAACGTTTGGACATTTGCCTTGTAGGTACTTTAATTTACAAGTAACTTTAATAACTTTTTAATTCATTGAGTAGCTCATAAGTAATTGTTCCAAACTAATAGTAGATTGTTGTAATATTACAGTTATCACTTGACGGCAACGTGATGAAATAAGTATTACAGTGCCTATATATAATTTGAATTTGTAAGAAAATGGAATGGGTAAAATATGATTATTAACAGGGACAGATAGAACTGAAGGTGGGATAATCAAAACTCCTCTGTATCTGAAGAGCTATATATTTTATAGCCACTAGGCTATGGATTTTATTCATAAAAAGTCGGTTATGAAAAAAGTAAGAGGAAATCTAAGTTATGAGAAATCGATTCTCGAAACAATAGAATAAATCATATTCTAGAGAACTATTATCCTGCATTTTTAAAAATATTTATTTATCAGGTTAGCACAAACAATACAATGATCGGAAAAGAAAAACAGGCTATTGCCCAAAACTTTTTCAATTTTATAATTTAGTTTCAAATTGTCCAAATATTATACATAGGCTATGTACATTTCAATTTTCTACACCAAATCACAATTTGAGAATATAGATTAGAATAAAACAATCAATTATAAATTTGGATAGATTGATAGTTAAACTTTTGTAAAAACATGAAATAAACTTTAAATTCACAAAATAAAGAATAAAACCACTTGAACTTTGACCTCGAAAATATATATGAATGTTATGGGAATAATACCGTAGAGAAACAATAGCGTAAGTAGATATCCCATGGTATAAGGCGTTTATGTCGCCTACGTGGACTATCGGCTTGAGATAACAGAAAAAGTTACGACATGAACACCCTATACCATGGGATATCTACTTATGCTATTGTTTCTCTATGATAATACTTTACCTGATGTTGATATACACATAACCTACAGTAGTCATAAATCATATGAATTTGATTTGGACTGTAGTACTTGAAACATGAAAAGAGGAATACATACTGTTGGGAAATGTTATCGGCTGCCCCGATATCTTCAGCAACCCTATCATCTCATTCACCTCGAAATCCATTAACCCTCAGAAGGGATTTCGGGGCTATCGTCTCACTGAATACAATTCCAGCCCTACGCTAACTTGCTAACTTACCGTAGGCCTAGATTCTCAAAAGCAATACACGCACTACCGGGGTTTCGCATTACACCCCTTATGTAGGGGGGGGATGAGGTTCCCTATGAGAGGGTACCCCTCCACATTTTGGGGAGTAAGAGAGGGGTCCCCGGGATCGGTTACACTGTTGGGGTAGACTACTTCCCCGTGGGGGGAGTACATTTTAATGGTAGGGGGTTACCCTCCAGACCTCATTTTGAGAAAAGGGGCACCCAGTGGACCCCTTTACGCGATCCGACTGCAAAACAGTCTTCTGGTTGGATTACTCTTGTGAACCCTCGTGGGGAATATTTCTCAGTGACCGTTACTTCTGGTGTGACCTCGCCACCCTGTATAGTCGACTGTATCCACACCCAATAATCGTTTGTCTCCTGCTATCAAATGCTATTATCTAACACAGTCGACAGCTAAGAGTAGTCTACATTGTTCTGGTTTTATGTGTATCTTGGGGCGTTATCAGAGTTATGGCGACGCCGTTAGTTGAATGGTGGAAGCTCGCTGAGTTTGTTTGAACTGCTAACTGGGAGTCAATCAGGTGCTTTCAGTCGAGTGGGTAAAGATGTACAGAATAATTAGAAATAAGTCTCCCAGACTCTTGCTTGGTTGCACGAAGTCCATCAAAATCATTAGTTTTTGTTGTTTTTAAGTACAAATGGACTAAATTCCATAAAAGTGAAATCATAACCTTATTTCGAACGTATGTAATCCAAATTTGGGAGAGAAATAGTACAAGGAGTATCCTTAGTTTCTCTCTCCCGGTCAGTCCTCTTTTGTAAAAATAATAAATAAATAAATAAATATATGTCATTAAATCTAACCACCGTGAAATCACGTCATCTGAGCTAACTTAGCATTGTAATTATGGGCCATAAGCACCATGTGAATGTCCCTTAGACAGTCAATTTGAGTCAAAGATAGAAATTACACTAGGCACTGTCTGTTTTACATACAGAGACTACTGTAATATTTGTACTTACTACAAGCTACTTACTACATCATACTGCATTTTATAACATCTTATAATGACGAATCATTCTCGTTACTAGATATCTAGGTCACTTTGTCAACAATTTTGTTTTATTTAATGTAATAAGGCATATTTTTCCTGACTTGTAGATGAGGACTGGTACCCATATTAAGAAGGGGAATAGACTTGTTATCTAGGTCCAGATACAGTACCTGCTTTAAACAATATTTCAGGATTATGAAGCAATCTCGCCACTAGGTATCTAGGTCACTTTGTAAACAAGTATGTTTTAGTGATGTATCAAGGCACAGAACAATATTAAAGTGTTTTACATGTATTTTGGAGGGAACCCTAGTTTTTTGTATCCTTACAGTAACAGATACATTACCTAGAACATACAGTATTTTGTAATGACAGCATTTTCATCACTGGGTCTGGGTATTCGGGTACCTGTATCTATTGAACATTAAGGGGCTGTACCTGTAAGTTATCTATACGGGGAACCCTAGGGTTTATGTAACCTTACAGTACCAGATACATTACCTAGAACATACAGTATTTAGTAATGACAGAGCATTTTCGTCACTGGGTATCTGGGTCACTCTGACAACAACAGTCTGTTTCAGGTGATGTTGCAAGGCAAACAACAACAATACTTTTGAGGGGGCGCTACCTATATTTAGAAGGGAAACCTAGGTTTTGTGTTGCTGGAGCATAATATCGAATACGTGTTTTTGGGGGGCGCGGTTTAAGGGAGCAAGCAAGCGAGAGTTTGGAGTCGAGAGCGAGTGCGAAGAGACCCGAGAGTGCTGGCCTGTTTATCGATTGCACTGCCGCCGGGGAGAGAGAGAGAAGCGTGAGAGAGAGTGTGGGAGAGAGTGTTCTATGACGTAGTTGGAGGGGTGGTAGAGCGAAAGTGCCGCCCCCAACGCTCCGCTCCAGCCCTCGACGACTTTGCAATCTCGGTCGGGGAAAGCAGAAAAGTGAGGTTATGTGTTACGGGGGGCGGGAAGTCATGTTGGAGGGTTAGTTTTTGGGGGTAGGTTGGGTGCAGTCAGTAGAGTAGTGATACTATGCAGGGTGTAACGTATAGAGTTACCTAAAATATCTACTTGGAACATTATTGAATGAATAGGCAATTTCCTTTTCTTTTTTCACTTTTAAGTGATTTTTCACTTTTTCTGTTTCACGGGATTGGCAACCAAGTAAAAACCTCATGACACAGCTACCCCAATTCCAGCAAATAAACTCCCCCGGGGGGATTTACTGCTTGAGTAAATCCACAACAAAAAAGAAATACATAAGCTTACATTTGTAAGTAAACAAATAGGATTAATCATCATAGTACTTCTTTGAGAACATTCTTTAGAACTGTTTTAGAATTCATGTTTTTATCTTGTGTGATTTGTGATGTATGGAATTTTGTTTGAATTCACTTCAGCCATTACTAAGGATTCACAACATCCATCTTAACTAGTAGTTCTGTGAACAGTAGACCTCACGCAGTATTCTCATCCACTAGTACCTGATTGAAACTAAACTATAATAGACCTTATGGAAATACAGCAATAGACTGGCTTCTACCACTACCTCCGTAAACTACTCCGGAGGTAGTGCTTCTACACACATCTCTGTAATCACTTGTCAGCTGATTTATGATGAATAATTCTATAGTCTGATTTTTACTCTAATATTGGCGTATGAAGGAGGCTCCTTTTTCCTTTTATATTATCCTTGAAATGCAAAATTTCCAAAAACCTTGTATATACGTCGACGCGCAATTAAAAAAGGAACATACCGTCGACTTGAATCTTAGACCTCACTTCGCTCGGTCAATAACTAAATTATTTTCACAGTATTTTTATGGCTTGTTGTACAGTACCGGTACGCCGCATAAGAATAATGGAAAGCATTCCTGTAGAAATAGGCACTGAAACACTCTGTTGTTGATATGAAGATGTTAGAAGATTGCATCTTTCGTTTGAATTTACTGTTCTACAAACTCACTTGGTTTGATTATCTATTTTTCAATTTACAACGGGGTTGGCCTGATTAGGTAATGTGTTAGGTAACATAATATCCTTCATTATCATCAGAAAATTCATATTTTGGCATTTTATAAAATCGTGGGAAATTCCAATCTGAATTTTGAAATATCAAATACTCCAAGAGGGGAATTTGAGAAGTGGGGTGTATTTAAGGGGTGTTAGAGTGAGAGGTTTGTGTGAAGTGAGGTTATGTGTTGAAAAATAATCTCTACAGTCTCTAGTAAAAAAAATAGTCTCTAGTACAGTTACTATATACAGTAGTTATTATTCTTATACAGTAAATATAGTCTCTTGATGTAAGTATATTCTCTTGTCGGTGGGGGGGTTATTTAGAGGGGGGTGAACGTATGAAGTGTGGTTGTGAGTGTATTTGGTTGGATGGGGGGCACTGGTACGTCAGCATCTTTTTCGTGCCAGATATCAGTTGTGGGGTGTGGGGAGTGGAAAAACAAGGATGACTGCTGATTGGGGTTGCAATGTCAGCTTTTATCAGAGGGTGGTGGAGTGAGTGAGAGGAAGATTTGTGCTAGATCCTGCAAGGTGAATGTCACATCAGAGCACGACCAGGTGTCAGATCATCTGTTCGGTTGCGACCCCCCGGGGGAGTTTATTTGCTGGAATTGGGGTAGCTGTGTCATGAGGTTTTTACTTGCTTGCAACCCAGGGTGAATTTCAACCCTGCGGAGAAATTTGTTGGTTGGTTGGTTCGTTTTAAACCTTGCAACCAATAGCCTTCTTTTTTGTTAAAGTTTAGGATTTAACTTTGTCTCACAGATTCAATCGAATTTAATCGCATCATTTCAATTCAAATGCAATTCACTTACAGTGTATTTCTAGTAATCATAACAGGGTAAATAATATTCTTCATAGAGTTGAAGATGTGTAGGCTTATATAGTGGAAATATTATCATGAAAGTAGGTAAAAAATAATATTAATTTACTATTATACAGCTATCACTAATTTTATTCCTAGATATATTTATGTAGTATGTCATTCATTTGTTTGTTTGTAGATTTATTGATTCATCTATTGGATGAGGCTAAAAATTTTATACTATTCAGTGAAAATCAGATATTCAGGTTTGGAAATTATTGTCACTACAGAAATTATTGTCACTTTAGTCATGTTAATTGCCCAAATATTTCTTTTAGGAGCTAATATTACCTCTATGGTCTATATTATATACGTTTAATGATTTAATACATAATGCAGAAAAAAATAATTGACTTAGTAATAAATATAATTGACTTAGTAAAAGATACAAAAACTTCAAGCTTTTTCATCCAAAATGAAATTTATATGTAAGATAATATAATTTTGAGTTTACAAATAATGTAAGATTTTTTATTTTGAACTTTGTTAAAAAAATTAAAATTTTGTAAATTAATTATTAGCTGTTCAACTTAAATTGTTTACATGAGATATGTCTTATCAATTTTTTCAATTCCTATAAATGTTTAACTACTAACTTATAACCCAGTGGACAGGTTTTCCCTCCAACAAAATGTGTATTGATTTTCAACGTTTCAAGGATTCTATTAAAACTAATGAAATTTTTTGTCGGATACGAAGACCCATTTCAATTACAACTCTTTCGGGAGTATTGTAAAAGTAATATTATCACCTGGATAAAATTTCCAATATTAAGTTTGAAAAAATCAATAAAATAAAACTTTGCAAGTTCCCTCAGTTCTTTCCAAGTTCAAGGTTAGTGCAATTATTATTGTAGTACCCCCGCACTCCACCTCACCCACAAGGTTTCAAATAAACTTGGAGGTTATATTAATAGTAGACATCGATTTTGCATCAGCGCCCTATATAGTGAGATTCACTCTAAACTGTCAGCTTCTGTCATAAATAACATTAATGGCTCCCCATTCAACCAATACTGACTGTAGGAAGTGAATCTTACTCCACTTCAAACTGGCAGCATTCCTAATGTATAATTTTAATGCTTCCCATTGAACGAATACTGACAGTTTGCAGTAGTGAATCTGGCTATAGCATTAATGCTAAGCCATCCGACTCGGGAACTATTAAGAAACCATTAGCCACGCTCGGGCGGTGCGGGGAGTGGAAGGGTGCCCCGCTGTTCCAGATCCACTGATTACAGCAATGGGACAAGCGCCGCTAATGAATTTTAGTGACGATTCTCGCTGCGGTGACAATGGTGATAAGCAGTTGAGGAGTAGGAAGAGTGGTGGTAAAAGAGTAAGAAAGAAGAATGGAGAAATATTAGAGGTAGATAAAGGAGGGTTGGAGAAGGAGAGAATTGAAAAGTAGTAAGAGAGAGAGTGTGCCAGTGAGGTAGTAGGAGAAAGAGTGATGGAAAAGTAGTGGGGAGAAAGAAGAAAGAATTGACAGTAAAGTAGTTTGATAAGATAATGAGGATATGGAGGAGATTCAGTGAAAAGTAGCCAAAAGAAGAACAAATAATGCGAAGTGATGGCGGATGATGAGGAGGAGCGGCGGGAAAGTAGATGGAGGAGGAGAAAAAAATGGAAAAGTAGTAAAAGAAAGAGGGACAGAGTAGTAGTAGGAGAATGAAGAGGAGGAGGATGATTAGGAGGTGGTGAAATAAAGTGCAGTTGGGGTTTGAACAGGAGGAAAGTAAAGAATAGTCGAGAAATCAGGTGGCAAATGAAGAGGTTGAGAAAGAGAAAGCAGATGAGGATTCGGAAAATTGAAGCAGATTATAAAAAATAATGAAAGCAGAAAAAATAAAGCAGATTCTATGGATGAAAATCAAGATGTGGAAAATGAAGTGATATTGAGGGTGGGGGACAAAAAAAGATTAGATTCTCCTTCGAGAAGAGAAGGAGGAATAAGAGGAGTAGAATGAGTAAGAAGATGAGTGGAGGATAAATAGAAATTATAAAAATAAGATGATGGTAAGGAAATTAAAGACTAGTATGTAGAATTGAGAGTAAGCCGAAAAGGAATAATCTATTATTAAAACAGCATTAAGAAAACGTATACGCACTCCTACTGATGACATTTTTGAAGAATTCAATGTTTTAAGTATAAGGCAAATTTATGTAAGAAATATATTGTTATACATGTACAAAAATCATAAAGATATGTTAAAGAAAATTGAGCACAGCTATCGAACTCGTTCGTCAGAAGCAATAGGAATCCAAGTTCCAAGGCTAGTCAAAACTCATTCCACTACAAATACTACTTATTATATAGCACACACTCTGTATAGAAATCTGCCTGAAAATCTACGTAATACCGAAGGTAAATCCAAGTATATTTATAAAAAAAAATGTTAATGACTGGTTAAAGGAGATTGGGAGGATAAATATAGAAGTGATAATTCATTCATTGATGAATGAATAGTCCTAATGATAGTCCAAATTTAACTCTAAATGTCTACATCTTTTATACTTAAAATCCTTGAAACTTCAAATTTTCTCTGATATTAATACCTGGTTTAGCCAAGAATGTGATAGATGCAAGTATGGGGACAGTCCGACGTTAGCCAATCATCGCCAAGACCCTCTTCCACACACAGGCTTTGCCTTTTTGGAGAGTTTTCATGAAGTTCTTTAAAATGTTGTATTTTCTGTAGCTACGATATAATAGCAATTAGATTTAGTTATAATGATTATTTTTTAGTTCAACTGTAAGTTTTATTTATGATTGGTAGCAGAAGAAGTAACGTTGTTGTATGATATGAATATTATTGTACCCTGAATCATGTATAATAAAAACCAATTTTATTTGATTTGAATAAGAGAAGGAATGTGAAAAAGTGAGTGAACAAGAAGAGGTGGTGGTGAGAGGATGAGGAGGAGGAGGATCATGAGTATTATAAAACGAAAATGAAGTAAGTGATTGAGAAGAGAGGGACGATAGAAGTCAATGAGAAAGTCAGTGAGGACTAACAGCAGGAAAATGAGGATGAGTATGAGGTAAATGAGTAAGAGGAAGAGGGAAAGGATGATAATAATAATGATTGTTTGGCTAACGGCTACAAAGGAGACATTTCGAGGCCAAGATTCAGTGAAAAGTAGCCAAAAGAAGAACAAATAATGCGAAGTGATGGCGGATGATGAGGAGGAGCGGCGGGAAAGTAGATGGAGGAGGAGAAAAAAATGGAAAAGTAGTAAAAGAAAGAGGGACAGAGTAGTAGTAGGAGAATGAAGAGGAGGAGGATGATTAGGAGGTGGTGAAATAAAGTGCAGTTGGGGTTTGAACAGGAGGGAAGTAAAGAATAGTCGAGAAATCAGGTGGCAAATGAAGAGGTTGAGAAAGAGAAAGCAGATGAGGATTCGGAAAATTGAAGCAGATTATAAAAAATAATGAAAGCAGAAAAAATAAAGCAGATTCTATGGATGAAAATCAAGATGTGGAAAATGAAGTGATATTGAGGGGGGGACAAAAAAAAGATTAGATTCTCCTTCGAGAAGAGAAGGAGGAATAAGAGGAGTAGAATGAGTAAGAAGATGAGTGGAGGATAAATAGAAATTATAAAAATAAGATGATGGTAAGGAAATTAAAGACTAGTATGTAGAATTGAGAGTAAGCCGAAAAGGAATAATCTATTATTAAAACAGCATTAAGAAAACGTATACGCACTCCTACTGATGACATTTTTGAAGAATTCAATGTTTTAAGTATAAGGCAAATTTATGTAAGAAATATATTGTTATACATGTACAAAAATCATAAAGATATGTTAAAGAAAATTGAGCACAGCTATCGAACTCGTTCGTCAGAAGCAATAGGAATCCAAGTTCCAAGGCTAGTCAAAACTCATTCCACTACAAATACTACTTATTATATAGCACACACTCTGTATAGAAATCTGCCTGAAAATCTACGTAATACCGAAGGTAAATCCAAGTATATTTATAAAAAAAATGTTAATGACTGGTTAAAGGAGATTGGGAGGACAAATATAGAAGTGATAATTCATTCATTGATGAATGAATAGTCCTAATGATAGTCCAAATTTAACTCTAAATGTCTACATCTTTTATACTTAAAATCCTTGAAACTTCAAATTTTCTCTGATATTAATACCTGGTTTACCCAAGAATGTGATAGATGCAAGTATGGGGACAGTCCGACGTTAGCCAATCATCGCCAAGACCCTCTTCCACACACAGGCTTTGCCTTTTTGGAGAGTTTTCATGAAGTTCTTTAAAATGTTGTATTTTCTGTAGCTACGATATAATAGCAATTAGATTTAGTTATAATGATTATTTTTTAGTTCAACTGTAAGTTTTATTTATGATTGGTAGCAGAAGAAGTAACGTTGTTGTATGATATGAATATTATTGTACCCTGAAATCATGTATAATAAAAACCAATTTGATTTGATTTGAATAAGAGAAGGAATGTGAAAAAGTGAGTGAAGAAGAAGAGGTGGTGATGAGAGGATGAGGAGGAGGATCATGAGTATTATAAAAACGAAAAATGAAGTAAGTGATTGAGAAGAGAGGGACGATAGAAGTCAATGAGAAAGTCAGTGAGGACTAACAGCAGGAAAATGAGGATGAGTATGAGGTAAATGAGTAAGAGGAGGAGGGAAAGGATGATAATAATAATGATTGTTTGGCTAACGGCTACAAAGGAGACATTTCGAGGCCAAGGTCCCGTGATAAGCACAGCTCTGTTAATGTTCAATTATTGTCACCAGATTGTCTCACTCACTAATTTCCCCAAAATTATATTTCCGGGTCAGCTGAAAAAGGTTATTAGCGTATGCTGATAAATGGTTGGTGATCAATTTTTATCGTTCTTTTTCACGACTTTGTTGAAAATTGAGAAGAGTTGACAAATGGAGTTTTAAATGCTAGTATTTGTATTGTAACTGTTGCATGTTTTCGATGGCGGAGGAAACTATGTATTAAAAAAGTTGCGGTTCAAGCAATGTCTGTTTCGGCCAACATAATATTCAAAATATTCTGATTGTAATATAAATTCGAGAAGGGACAGGTTTGGGCATAAGCCTGTTTTGCCTTCTCGCATAAGTGTAATAATTTGTACATGACTGAATAAATAAATAAAATTGTAATAACTGGATACTTTTCACGACTTTCATTAGACGTTTTTAAATTTAATAGCATAGAGAAAATTCACAGATTTGTTACTCTATTCTTATTTCATGGTATATTCTTATCTCATCTGAAAATGAAGTATTAATTTATAAATAATTGTGAATGAGTTTTAAAACTTTGATTTGATCCTGTAATTAATTCGGAAAATAGTACTTCACTATTCCTTCATACCGTAAATTAGACAATTCTCTGTTCATACTGTGCCCACGTCCACGTTGAATAAGCAATGAGTCAATAAGCAACCCTTTTTGATAAATAATAACATAATACTGCACCCTGTTTCGAACAATATTCCATATACAAGCCTGGACTAGTGGAAATTAAATTTCACAATTTTTCAAGTACATTGTATTCAGTTGCTTTAGAATAAATTATTGATGTTGTAAAGTCTATTCATGTTTTTAATTCAAATCTTCTATTACAGGTAAGGACTTACTTCATGAGAATTTTGGGTGTTTTGAACGTTTGTGAGTAAATTACCAACATTATCTGATTATGTTCGAAGTCACATATCTTTCACTTTCAAATTGTCATTGTCTGGATCTAGTCTAGAAACCAAAGCCCCCCCCCCCAAAATTCTTGTATGTGTAGTACTGTATCAATGGCAGTTTTCAACTATTTTCCATGACTCTTGATTATGAAAAAACTTTTATTTAATTTCCTATATAGTCCAGGCAATGAATGCTCAAAAAAGGGTATAGAGGGAAATGTTTGGAAGACAATTTTTGACCATTTTTTTAATGATAGAAAAAAGGTAAACATATCAAAATTCCCCCCTACCCCCTGTGCTAAGGGATGGGGGTGGTTTAAAGGTACCATTTTTTGGTTTCTCGCATAAAACACCAAAACTATGTATCTTAAGGACTTGACTGTCATATAACAAATTAAAGCTTACATAATTTCCTAGACTATTCATTGTACAACTATTTTTATATATTTTCTACTTTTCGAGATATCCGCTCTTGAAGTGGGTATCTCTAAGAACTGTGTAAGAACTGGTAAGAACTGTGGGGTCAAAAATTGTCTTCCAAACATTTCCCTCTTTAATCTTTCCTTGACTGGACTAATATTCAAGTATTCAATTACTCAATTGGAGAAATAAATATAAAAAGTTGAAAAATAGAATCTGAATGCTGTAAAACCTAATCAATCTATTTATTCCCACATAAGGTCACAAAACGTACCACAAAGTTCAGTTACAATACTAGGCTACAAAATAACAGTAGCTTTTTACATACTGCATTTGAGAAGTGGAGAGTTGATGTATTGATGGTGCATGGGGAAGAAACAAAATCGAATCACCTTTTTTCATTGAGACACGTGCCAAATCAAATCCCAAGAGCCCACATAGCCGCTTTGATCATTCAATAAGTCGCAGACACCTGTGGCAAATTTTAGTTGTAAACAAATAGCATTCGACCAGAGGATTTGGTAACCACATGGCATGTAATTGTAAAAGAAAAAACAATTTAATAAACCTAAAAATATTTATTATGTCAAATGAGCATGTACAAAATATGTAAAATAAATAAAAATATTGAGGAAGTGTGTATATTCTATCAGGTGCATGGATACATTTGTAATTTTTGGATAAGTCAATCAAAATTCAGTAACTGACTGGCGGTAAAAGCGAGTCAATTCAAAAATAAACCTCATTATTTATATAAATGATAAGAATTTGTAAGTTATCACTACTCAGTTCATGTACCAGAGGTAATTTGTGTGATTATAAAATATAACATGTAACATTTATGTAATAGCCTAGCAGATTGACACGGACTATTTTGATTATGTAATGGCGTAGTAGTTGAATATCTAAATAATATGCAAATTTGGAATACAGAAGTATGACCATAGAGAATAGGGGTAGATGAGAGCCCACTTGCTTGCCAGAGGTCACCAGGAACAGCCACCAATTTTATAGAGCACAAGTCCCATTGTTAATAATTGTACATTTGAAAAGTTTAAGTTTAAATTCAATAATTAATTTCATAAGACTCAGTGAGGCCGTATTAAGGCGTGAGTCATACAGATATTTTATTATTCCCTTGGAGAGGACGACTTCAGCCACCAGAAAACCTAAGACAACGGAAGAATTTAGATCGCCATCATCATCTTGTGAATTTTGATACATGAGTTATATAGTTAAAAGGAAATATATCTAGGGCACCCTCAGTGCTTCGAGTGAAACAAGATCTATAAAGCTAGCTTGTCGAAAGGTTATTTAAATATTGAAATTAATGTCAAACTTGCGCAAGTCTTGAAACGTAAAAAGGGATTTCTATTAATTAAGAACAATATATCAGATTTACATGTTTAAGTATGCACAGATAAAATACTTAAATTTGGATGTTATAATATATATGCTCACTCGATCATTAATTTTATTAATAAATTATAAAGATATAAATGAAGCTCATGTTCACTGGATAAATTGATTTATCTAATTTCCACCTGAGGCGAACCTTAGCCCTGAGAAATACACATTAATATATTTGAGATTTATAATTATTAATTAGTTATTTATATTAATTTGGAAAGAAGGTATATGAGATTTTATTCGACAAGCAACGGCAAGTCAATAACTGAGCTGCATAATTTAAATGCATGTGATTGATGATTTAAGAAGCACATGGTAATTTTTCGTGCTAAAAGCAAAACCAAATAAGTGAGCTATCTGTGATATTTTTTCGATATTGTCACGATATCCTTCTTTTTAAGGAACTAAAATTGATAAATAAATTTTAGGAAATCAAATTATAGAAAATAGAGATATTTCTATAATGGGAAGCTGTTATAAACCAATACAAGACCTAGCTAATATAACTACTGCTATTATCTCACCTTATGTTTATAATGTTTCACTATGTAACTTTTCTTGTATGTCACTTATATATAATAATGAATTTATTGTGCAATCTTTTCCATATGGAATTGTTGTTGTGAGTTGTGAATCTGGCTATAGCATTAATGCTAAGCCATCCGACTCGGGAACTATTAAGAAACCATTAGCCACGCTCGGGTGGTGCGGGGAGTGGAAGGGTGCCCCGCTGTTCCAGATCCACTGATTACAGCAATGGGACAAGCGCCGCTAATGAATTTTAGTGACGATTCTCGCTGCGGTGACAATGGTGATAAGCAGTTGGTGGAGGAGGAGGAGTGATGGTAAAAGAGTAAGAAAGAAGAATGGAGAAATATTAGAGGTAGATAAAGGAGGGTTGGAGAAGGAGAGAATTGAAAAGTAGTAAGAGAGAGAGAGAGAGAGAGAGAGAGTGTACCAGTGAGGTAGTAGGAGAAAGAGTGATGGAAAAGTAGTGGGGAGAAAGAAGAAAGAATTGACAGTAAAGTAGTTTGATAAGATAATGAGGATATGGAGGAGATTCAGTGAAAAGTAGCCAAAAGAAGAACAAATAATGCGAAGTGATGGCGGATGATGAGGAGGAGCGGCGGGAAAGTAGATGGAGGAGGAGAAAAAAATGGAAAAGTAGTAAAAGAAAGAGGGACAGAGTAGTAGTAGGAGAATGAAGAGGAGGAGGATGATTAGGAGGTGGTGAAATAAAGTGCAGTTGGGGTTTGAACAGGAGGAAAGTAAAGAATAGTCGAGAAATCAGGTGGCAAATGAAGAGGTTGAGAAAGAGAAAGCAGATGAGGATTCGGAAAATTGAAGCAGATTATAAAAAATAATGAAAGCAGAAAAAATAAAGCAGATTCTATGGATGAAAATCAAGATGTGGAAAATGAAGTGATTTTGAGGGGGGGAACAAAAAAAGAAAGATTAGATTCTCCTTCGAGAAGAGAAGGAGGAATAAGAGGAGTAGAATGAGTAAGAAGATGAGTGGAGGATAAATAGAAATTATAAAATAAGATGATGGTAAGGAAATTAAAGACTAGTATGTAGAATTGAGAGTAAGCCGAAAAGGAATAATCTATTATTAAAACAGCATTAAGAAAACGTATACGCACTCCTACTGATGACATTTTTGAAGAATTCAATGTTTTAAGTATAAGGCAAATTTATGTAAGAAATATATTGTTATACATGTACAAAAATCATAAAGATATGTTAAAGAAAATTGAGCACAGCTATCGAACTCGTTCGTCAGAAGCAATAGGAATCCAAGTTCCAAGGCTAGTCAAAACTCATTCCACTACAAATACTACTTATTATATAGCACACACTCTGTATAGAAATCTGCCTGAAAATCTACGTAATACCGAAGGTAAATCCAAGTATATTTATAAAAAAAAATGTTAATGACTGGTTAAAGGAGATTGGGAGGATAAATATAGAAGTGATAATTCATTCATTGATGAATGAATAGTCCTAATGATAGTCCAAATTTAACTCTAAATGTCTACATCTTTTATACTTAAAATCCTTGAAACTTCAAATTTTCTCTGATATTAATACCTGGTTTAGCCAAGAATGTGATAGATGCAAGTATGGGGACAGTCCGACGTTAGCCAATCATCGCCAAGACCCTCTTCCACACACAGGCTTTGCCTTTTTGGAGAGTTTTCATGAAGTTCTTTAAAATGTTGTATTTTCTGTAGCTACGATATAATAGCAATTAGATTTAGTTATAATGATTATTTTTTAGTTCAACTGTAAGTTTTATTTATGATTGGTAGCAGAAGAAGTAACGTTGTTGTATGATATGAATATTATTGTACCCTGAAATCATGTATAATAAAAACCAATTTTATTTGATTTGAATAAGAGAAGGAATGTGAAAAAGTGAGTGAACAAGAAGAGGTGGTGGTGAGAGGATGAGGAGGAGGAGGATCATGAGTATTATAAAAACGAAAAATGAAGTAAGTGATTGAGAAGAGAGGGACGATAGAAGTCAATGAGAAAGTCAGTGAGGACTAACAGCAGGAAAATGAGGATGAGTATGAGGTAAATGAGTAAGAGGAAGAGGGAAAGGATGATAATAATAATGATTGTTTGGCTAACGGCTACAAAGGAGACATTTCGAGGCCAAGGTCCCGTGATAAGCACAGCTCTGTTAATGTTCAATTATTGTCACCAGATTGTCTCACTCACTAATTTCCCCAAAATTATATTTCCGGGTCAGCTGAAAAAGGTTATTAGCGTATGCTGATAAATGGTTGGTGATCAATTTTTATCGTTCTTTTTCACGACTTTGTTGAAAATTGAGAAGAGTTGACAAATGGAGTTTTAAATGCTAGTATTTGTATTGTAACTGTTGCATGTTTTCGATGGCGGAGGAAACTATGTATTAAAAAAGTTGCGGTTCAAGCAATGTCTTGTTTTGGCTAACATAATATTCAAAATATTTGGATTATAATATAAATTTGAGAAGGGACATTTTTGGGCATAAGCCTGTTTTGCCTTCTCGCATAAGTGTAATAATTTGTACATGACTGAATAAATAAATAAAATTGTAATAACTGGATACTTTTCACGACTTTCATTAGACGATTTTAAATTTAATAGCATAGAGAAAATTCACAGATTTGTTACTCTATTCTTATTTCATGGTATATTCTTATCTCATCTGAAAATGAAGTATTAATTTATAAATAATTGTGAATGAGTTTTAAAACTTTGATTTGATCCTGTAATTAATTCGGAAAATAGTACTTCACTATTCCTTCATACCGTAAATTAGACAATTCTCTGTTCATACTGTGCCCACGTCCACGTTGAATAAGCAATGAGTCAATAAGCAACCCTTTTGATAAATAATAACATAATACTGCACCCTGTTTCGAACAATATTCCATATACAAGCCTGGACTAGTGGAAATTAAATTTCACAATTTTCAAGTACATTGTATTCAGTTGCTTTAGAATAAATTATTGATGTTGTAAAGTCTATTCATGTTTTTAATTCAAATCTTCTTTTACAGGTAAGGACTTACTTCATGAGAATTTTGGGTGTTTTGAACGTTTGTGAGTAAATTACCAACATTATCTGATTATGTTCGAAGTCACATATCTTTCACTTTCAAATTGTCATTGTCTGGATCTAGTCTAGAAACCAAAGCCCCCCCCCCCCAAAATTCTTGTATGTGTAGTACTGTTTCAATGGCAGTTTTCAACTATTTTCCATGACTCTTGATTATGAAAAAACTTTTATTTAATTTCCTATATAGTCCAGGCAATGAATGCTCAAAAAGGGTATAGAGGGAAATGTTTGGAAGACAATTTTTGACCATTTTTTTAATGATAGAAAAAAGGTAAACATATCAAAATTCCCCCCTACCCCCTGTGCTAAGGGGATGGGGGTGGTTTAAAGGTACCATTTTTTGGTTCCTCGCATAAAACACCAAAACTATGTATCTTAAGGACTTGACTGTCATATAACAAATTAAAGCTTACATAATTTCCTAGACTATTCATTGTACAACTATTTTTATATATTTTCTATTTTTCGAGATATCCGCTCTTGAAGGGGGTAAGAACTGTGTAAGAACTGGTTAGAACTGTGGGCTCAAAAATTGTCTTCCAAACATTTCCCTCTTTAATCTTTCCTTGACTGGACTAATATTCAAGTATTCAATTACTCAATTGGAGAAATAAATATAAAAAGTTGAAAAATAGAATCTGAATGCTGTAAAACCTAATCAATCTATTTATTCCCACATAAGGTCACAAAACGTACCACAAAGTTCAGTTACAATACTAGGCTACAAAATAACAGTAGCTTTTTACATACTGCATTTGAGAAGTGGAGAGTTGATGTATTGATGGTGCATGGGGAAGAAACAAAATCGAATCACCTTTTTTCATTGAGACACGTGCCAAATCAAATCCCAAGAGCCCACATAGCCGCTTTGATCATTCAATAAGTCGCAGAAACGTGTTGCAATTGTGGGCCAGTAATTAATGCCAATTTCAAGGCGATGTGGAAAGGATGTTGCATTGCATATAGAGTAACGCGGTTGCATAATGTTATGATAGTTTTTTATTAGTTTAGCACCTTTGCACGCAATCCCATAGCTGCGTGGCTCCGTCACACGTAAAAATAACATTATTTATGTACATGTTCTTGACATTTGGGCCGTTATGTAAGTTCCGGTGCTGTACTGTATGACTGCAAGATGAGAACTCTGTATATTGTAATGTTGCAGAAGTATTGGCTATAAAGAACGTCTGAAAGAGTTGAGTTCATTCTAGTAGGTCGTTGTGAGACAGAAATGTTTTTATGACTTATAGTTTATTCTTAAACATATAAATGAGGGTCGTTTGAACGGAGATTAACATCTCAGTTTGAACGGAGATTATTCAGCTGTTGTTTCAAACCCGGAATGTATGACATTACAATAAATATGACCAAGTATTTATAGTAGTTTAGCGATGAACGTAAATGGTTGAGATGGCTTTAATACAACCATCATCGATTTCAAATCAAGTTAAAATGAAGCAGTATATCCTTCACTCATGTATGATACACGGGCTGATATACTTGGAGGGGAATATGGGTTGATCATATCTTTCTTGCCTCTTGTAATATTCGACGAGGAATAGATACAAATTGTTTTTCTATTTTGTAATCAACAACAGTTGATAATTTCGTATTATAGTATTCAATGTTATATTGCATAAATATATATTTAAAACCCATTAGCCATCTAATAACATTTCATAATTCATGAAAGCCTATAACACAGTTGACTGTGAAGTGCATAATTTTCTCATTTTTCCAAAGATTTTAAGACTCAATATATTTAAAGAGCAATTTGAAAACACTTTTTTGTAATATTCATCCAGTAATCACTTCCACATAGAATAAACAATCTAGTATAGAAGTTTTCTCTGGCTGAGTTTAGAATTGTTTGACCAATCAGAAGAGAGTCGAGAGTAAATTAGTTATCCAACAAGTGCTGCCACCTACTGGCAGAATTTCTAGTTTGATGCATCTCATACTGTCAGACCAATCAGAGGAGAGTAGGTGGAGTCAACGGTAATTTTGTCAGCCAACCAAGTGCTGCTACCTATTGGCAGAATTCTGCATTACGAGTTGTTGACCATCATCGTTGTTGACCAGGAGTGGGCAGGCCTGTAGTCTTGAACTCTCTTGTTGCTTGTAGTTGATTATTTATTGCTATTACCGAAACTATTATGGTTGAGAGGATGAGAAGCAAGATGACATATGAGCTAATGCATCTTCAAAACTCATTAAATTTTTTATGTAGTTTTCAATATTTCCACCCTCAAAATTCCCCAAGTTAATTTTCACCATCAATATCCACCACATATTATCAAAACAGCAATTTTGCAGTATATTATATTAATCTTATCTAATTTAGAACAACACTGTTCTCAATACTCCTTAGAATGTTGCCCAGTTCAGAACCGAATCGATAAACTCGCACAACAACTCGCCTTTGAAGAATTCATCAGCACCGGCCTACAACGGTAAAGCCTAGGCAGAAACAATGCCACGCTGAAAAAATAATAAAAAAGTATCGAAGCGTGAAAATTTACTGGTGCGTTATGAGGAGAGCTGCAGTCAGATTCACTTTGATCTGTCAGTAATACTCATGTTATAACACCAACGTTTCTCATTCAACTAATGCTGCTATTATGAAGTTGATCTCTGTTTACTACAAACTGTCAGAATTCCTTATAAATAACTTTAATGCTTTCCATTGAACTAATGCTGACAGATCAAGGTGAATCTCACTTTACTTCAAACAGTCAGATTGCCTCATAAATGGTATCAATGCTTCCACATTGAATTAACGCTGGCAGTTTGATGTGAATTATGCTTGTGACGTCACTGGTTGGTGTGACCTTTGTGCAGCGCGGATTATAATTATTATTACTTGAACAGGCAGAACCAGATCCGTTTGTTGGCGACTCACGGATCACGGACGACCTTGTGCATACAATTCACCAAAATCTGGACTGAAATATAAAAGCGCTCCGGTTGACTGAAAGTCGTAATGGATGTGGCTTTGTGGAGTGTGAAAAAATGGTTGAAGGATTGTTGTGATCAGAATTGAAAGATTGTTGTGATGAGGATTGAAGGATCGTTGTGATCAGGTTTGAAAGATTGTTGGATTGTTTTGATCAGGTTTGAAAATTTTTTGAACAGTATTGAAGGATTGTTGTGATCAGGATTGAATGATTGGTGTGATCAGGAATGAAAGATTGTTGTGGTGAGGATTGAAAATTTTAGTGATCAGGATTTTGGAGTTGTCATTGTACAGAGAACTGAAAACATTTACAAACAAATACACTTGTGTATTGCCCATAGAAAACATTTATTTCTCTAGGAAAAAATGATGAAAGCTATTTGATGATCAGAGTTTACTGTGGTTTAAAAAGTACAGAAAACTATTTTAGAAGATAATATGATTATCAGGATTCTCATGGCTGTCTCTTAATCCATGTCAGTTGTTAAAAAGGGATAGAAGGAAGATAATAGAAGTTATTTCAGTGATGAGGATTTGATAATTATCATGCCATCTCAAGAATATACATAATTTCTGAAAATTCATTCGTTGAAGTGTATCGAAATAAGGCAGAAGAGAAATTTTGGACTTTGAAAATCATCAAATTGAACTCCATTAAAATATTCAAAACTTTAAATTTTATTACTATACTTGATAGTTTAGAAATTGAGGTTTAAGTTATTTGCTCGTTATTTCATATTATATTGAGAGTGCTGTCAATTAAGTTATTCTTCGTGGTGAGTTGAATGGATAGAATAAGACAGATAATGCCCAAATCACAGATTCAAACACTACGTATGTGCTCAAACTTGGTCAGCAGTATCAGCACTATCAGTTCAAGTCTGATTTTTTCCCAGAAGTAATATTCTCTATCACAAATCACACGAAATGCTGAAAATGAACTCATGACTCCTGGTGAGTTGACTAGATATAAGAACAAAGATAACGCCCAAACTTTAGAAACAGTATCAGCTATCAGTTCAAGTCTGAATTTTGTTTCCTAGAAGTATTGTTTTCTATCACAAATCATAATAAATGATGAAATTAAACAACACTTAAAGTGCATATTATACTGATGCCTTAGGGTGAATGTTGGCTGGGTAGAAGAAGAAAGATAGTGCCCATGCTTTAGGAACAGTATCAGGATAAGTTCAAATCGGAATATTGTTTCCTAAGAGTAATATTGTATATCACAAATCACAGGAATGCTGAAATTAAACAACAATTGTCGTACCAATAGTGATGCCTCTTGGTTAATGTTGGCTGGATAGAAGAACAGAGATAATGCACATACTTTAGAAACAGTATCAGCTATCAGTTTAAATCTTAAATTTGTTTCCTAGAAGTAATATTCAGTATCACAAATCACACGAAATGCTGAAATGAAACAAAAGTGTGAATAGTGATTGTCGTGAGTGTTGAATGGTTAGAAAACGAAAGAAAATGCTCAAACTTCAAAAACAGTATCAGCTATCAGTTCAAATTTGAATTTTGTTTCCTGGAAGTTAATTGTCCGAGCGAAGTGAGGCCTAAGATTCAAGTCGTAGCTTATGCATTTCTCTTTATATTTAAATGTTTATTTATGTTTATATGTTGCGCATTTACGGCGAAACGCAGCAATAGATTTCCATGAAATTTGACAGGTATGTTCCTTTTTAAAATGCGCGTCGACGAGATTTTTGGAAATTTTGAATTTTAAGGATAATATAAAAGGAAAAGAAGCCTCCTTCATACGCCAATATTAGAGTAAAAATCAGACTATAGTAATTATCAGACCATAATTCATCATAAATCAGCTGTCGAGTGCATTATAAATTGCATGCTATGACGCATGCAATTCAATATCTCAATGTAACTTGGTGAAAAATCAGCTGCTGTGTGAACAATTGATTGCATGCCTCATTGAATGCAATTTTTATGCACTATCAAATGACAGTGCAATAACGCATGCGGTTAATAACTAAAATAACATAGTATTGTCTCTCGACTTTTCTCTGTTTTGAACTTGGGCTGTCCTGTTGCCAGTTTGTCTTGAAGGAGATTAGCTTTTGATGTTAGCATTTTTGATACACCAACCCCAACAGTCATTAGCCGTTTTCACACCGATATCTCGCCGACACGACATACAGACAGGATTTACTCTGATGGACAGTATAAGAGGAGTCTGTGGTTTATAACTGCGCGAGGTCTACTGTTCACAGAACTACTAGTATTATTCTGTATCACCATCGGCTGACGGCAAAATGCCATGCCTAATGAACTGTTTACTTCTGATTTACTGTTTATTATTATTTCAATTTGTTTCTTTGTTTTCTACATTGAGAACTGTTTGAATCGTTTTGTTGAATTAAGTTCATTTCTATTCTATTCTCTATTCTGTATCACCAATCACAAGAAATGCCGAAATTGTAGCCTACAACAATTAAAGTGTCAATAGTGATGTCTCGTTGTGAGTGTTGAACGGTTAAAATACGAAAGAAAATGCCCAAACTTTAGAAACAATAGTTTTCTCTGGTATCAGCTATCACTTCAAAACAGATTTTTTCCCAGTAATTTTATTCTCTATTACAAATCACACGAAATGCTGAAATTGAACAACAGTTAAAGTGCCAATATTGATGCCTCGTGGTGAACGTTGCCTGGGCAGTACACAGTACAGTGGCCCCCTCAGGTCAAGGCAAGCCAGGGGTCGCGACTAGGCTAGGCTAGGCTAGTCAAACTGGCCTGCCTGCCTGCCCTGCCAGTGCCAGCCAAATCGACTCAAGTGGCGATAATTGCTGCTGTTGCTGCAGTCAAGTCTTGACACTGACTTTGTCGGTGATCTCTCCCACACACTACAATCGTCTCATGATCTGTGCTTGACTTGTATCAATAAAATAGACCAATAGAATGGAGTATTGTTTCAAGAAAGGAGCACTGGTTGCCATCAATTTGGTTTGATTTGGATGTAATCTATAACATTAACACTGTAATCTGTGAATCTGTATATTTTACTCTGCAACTTTAAAACTTTTCACTTTACTTTAACTTTAACTTTGTAATCTATTATAAGTTGTGGTTCTAAGGTATCTGTGCTCTCTCCCACACACTACACTCGACTCATGATCTGTACTTGACTTATATCAATATACTGTTATAGACGAGTAGTGACTCGTGAAAGAAGCATCAATTGTCGTCAATTTGGATTTGATTTCGGTGGAATTGATGAATTTATTATCATCAGAAGTAATTAAGAATCTGATTTTGTAAGGAATCTGAGTATCGACGCTCTCTCACTTCCAATCACAAGACTGTTCTCATGATCAGTGCTTGACTTGCATCAATATAGAGTATTGTCACATGGAAGAAGCATTGATTGTTGTCAATTTGGATTTGATTTGAGTGAGGGTGATTGATAAATTATTAGAAGTAGTGATTTTGAAATTTGAGTTTGTGAGGATTTGTAAAGGTTTGTGATTAATTTAAAAGGGTTTGTGGGTGTTTTGAGTATTAATTTTAGTTTTGAGAGGATTTGTAGTGTTTGTGAGAATTTGTAAGGGCTTGTGAATAGTTATTGTAAGAGATTGTGAATAATTGTAAGGGTGTGTGAGGATTTGTAAGTACGGTATTTGCGAGGAATTTCAAGGGTTAGTAAGTACTTGTAAGGGCTTGGGAAGATTTGTGAAGTTTGTGAGCACGTGAAAGGATTTGTAAGAGTTTTTGAGCTTTTGTAAGGGTTTGTGAGTACTTGTAATCTTGTAATGGTTTGTGTTTATTTATAAAAGTATGTGAGGATGAATATTAATTTGATACTTTTCATTTGTACATGATTGGGAGAGAATCTGCAAGCTGAATTTGGAAGAAGTTTTTCTAGTTTAAATGATTAGCGTGTTCTGAAATGAGGCTACTCCACCCCTTTTCATCATTGAGCTCTGAAATTCCTATTCCAAACATTAATTATATTTTAGAGGGAATGTATATTGAATAAACGTTTAATACTGCTTTGATAATTCAATAATTTCATGAAAAAATTGATATGAGATTTTTTATTTATAACAAGTATTGCATTCATGATAATTAACCTTCAGTCAATCTAAAATTCCAGTTGAATATTTTTCTTCAATAATTTGAACTCATTTTGAAGTTACAATCTAGTATTTTTTTGCATTATCAGTCTTCTAATACAATTTAAAGTATCTCATTCCACATCAACCTCTCAATAACATTGCAATAGTATTACCAACATTACAATAGAGGCTTTCTAGTGCCAGCTACAATCAAATAAATTGTTAATAAATGGAGAATATCCTCCAAAAATACCTTTGGGTGAAATAGCCTTTCGTTAGTGTTGTTATTTTTTCATCTCTAACCAGTGTTGTCCCCAAACCACGAGAAGACGCGCAACTCTTGCCGATGTACTGGTTCTATTTTCGAACACCTTGTAGCCAGCACACTCTGCCAACTGAATTTCATTGTAAACAAACTGGGGGCATTCTCCTCCCCCGGACACCCCTTCCCTAGGAATCACCCTCACCTTCACCCCCCATCAGCTTCAAAAATGTCGCCAACGTCACGTTTATTACTGAAACATTTATAATATTCCTCTCATCTCCATCTTGAATGTATTTTGAGTTGGTCTGGCCCACGTAGCGGCCCTCACATTTGCATTGGGGAGAAAATTATTTATATGTTATTGCATGCAGAAAATGTGATTTACGACCTCTATTTTAGATGTGCGCTTTGTTCAGTTCTTCTACTATGTGTTTGATTGAATGTGGCATCTTGAAAGCTGTTTTCATCACTACTGAAACAATGTTCTCTTGGATCCTGAACATTACTTGTTTTATAAAAACTTATGTCTAAAAATATTTTTTCTAATGCTCTCAACGTTGTATTCACTCAATAACAAAGACTCAAAAATAGAGTAAGGAATCGAGATAGTGAAGTAGTAGGCCTAGTCTTATGAAATATTCCTCATTTTATTCGGTTTATTTATTTTTTGCTGAGGATCATGCCCTCATGAGCTCTAGTCTTGTTCGTGGGTAATGAGAAAGGAATCGATGTTGAATAATAAACGGATAATAACTTTGTAGTATAATGAAATATTCTTCATTTTGTTTTATTCTATTTCTTTATTTTTTCTAAGGATATTGCCCACATGAGCTCTAGGCTTGTGCTTGGGTAATGAGACTGATAATGATGAGAGATGAGTGAATCTCCAGCTTCAGTTGGTTTTCACTAGTTGCTACTCCCAGATGAATTACTCTCAATTTGGTCCTAAGTTTCAAGTACAATAAAATTGAATAAACTTACCAGTTTTGATATTGGTTTTTAAGTGGGACCGACCAACAAAAATATGCAGAAAAAATTGATATTCTGCTGATATTGATTCAAAAATTTTCAATTAAAGCAATGAATAGTTTGATATTGTAGGATGTGAAAATCGCATTATTAAAAGAATGATATTTTCCTGATCTTGATTCAAAAATTCTCAATTAAAGCAATGAATAGTTTGATATTGTAGGATGTGAAAATCGCATTATTAAAAGGATAGGATCCCGTCGGAAGTGCTGTAAACTAAAGTGAAAGTGATGTTTCCTTTTACTCACTCTGCTGCATAAAGGCTCATTATTTCATCATTGCTATATCCTCTATTACCTTGATTTGTTACCTGTATATCTGTAGATACTGTCTGGTGCTTGCCATAGTGAAATTCACTCCATTCTGTCAGCATTGGCAGAATGGGAAGTATTAATGTTATTCATAAGGATTGATGACAGTTCGAAGTGACTACTCACTATAGGTGCCTCATTTCAGTCTGGTATGTCGTTGTTTACTTCTGTATCCAGCTGTGTAAATTGCTGTATGTTGTTGAGAAATCTCTCTTTCTTCGTTCTGTCTCTAGACTGTCTCACTCTCATTCTTCACTTTATTCATCAGAGTTCATGTAGTGACTATTTCTGCAGTGCAGAAAGTGAAACTTGAAACGCAGTCTTGTGCTCTGATCATTTTCTCATTTTTTCCATAAGTTTTCGTTATAAAATCTCTATGTTATCGAGACTAAACTAATGATTGAGAATATTGACAATTGAAGGCTCATGCTATTATAAATATTAGGCTCATCTACTCAAGACTGCGACACTTTGACATAAATATTGAGAAGTATGTTTTCCAATCTATAATGACTGCAGTAAAGAAAGTAAATCTTGAAACGCAGTCTTGTGCTGTGGGCATTTTCTCATGCTTTTTCCATAAATTTTCGTTATATAATTGAGACCAAACTCACGATTGATAATATTGAGATTTCAAGGCTCAGGCTAATTTATTTAAATATCAGGTTCATCTTCTCAAGACTGCGACACTTTGACATAAATATTGAGAAGTATGTTTTCCAATCTATAATGACTGCAGTAAAGAAAGTAAATCTTGAAACGCAGTCTTGTGCTCTGAACATTTTCTCATTTTTTCCATACGTTTTCGTTATAAAATGTCTATTTTATCGAGACTAAACTAATGATTGATAATATTGAGATTTCAAGGCTCAGGCTAATTTAAATATCAGGTTCATCTACTCAAGACTGTATAGTATCGTTTGACATAAATTGAGAAGTTTGTTTTCAACCTATAATGACTAATAACTTTCAATAAGAATATTTTCAAAGATAAATGAAGATTCATCATCATCATCATCATCTTCACTTCTGGGGTTAGGTTCATTAATTAACCTGTTCCGGTACCCATCTCTTTCTTGGCCTCCCTACATCTCTTTTTCCAGTATGTCTATAGTTTTGGACTACAACGGGAATTCTTCCAGGGTGCATTCTATCCAAATGACTGCACCAGTTGCGTCTATTTTGTAAAGGAAGCTTACAGATGGTAATTACTGAGATATTGCAATTATTCAAATGCTTATCAATTAATAATTATTATTAAACAAAAATCACAATAAAGATGCTGTAAATCATCCCGAAGACCTCTGCTACTGCAAATATTGACAACAGGGTAAACAGCTAGATGGAAATTCGGGGTGATTTACAGCATTTAATTTGGGTTTTCGTTTAATAATAATTATTATAAAGGAGTCTGTTGGCGATGAAAAATGTATGACGTTTGTAAGGAATTACGACATTTTATTGTTGGTAGATATTATTTAGAGAAGAAGATAGTAATAAAACGACAAAACAAATTGAGAAAATATTTGCTTGAGTCAGGTCACATGAACAAAACCTAAAAACCTTCGCCTTAATGACTCATTGTCGAAAAAGAATTTACAAAAAAACTTGAGTTGACGCATTGAAACCGATGAAATCAGATAGCTTTCAACAAGTACGTCAATAATTCTTCACAAACTGATTTGAAATGTCTGATTCCTCCAATCAAAAACTCGGAAAAGAAGGCGGTTGATAAGAATGTTTAGTCTATTCTGATCAATGTGATGACATTGGGCATTGTCTGAATTAAAATACTGTTTATCGGCACTAAACATACAGTTGAGTGATAACGTGAACCTAAATATGGTATGTGTGATAACCACACATACTTTAGTTGATAACAAGGTTGGAGAAGTGATTGTAAAATTTCAATCAAATTGGGATTTGAAGAAGCTATAAGTTAGTTGTCTGAAATTCTATTCAAAATCTGAATTATTTGAGATTTCTGGTTGAAACCTGATGTGTGTGCGTAGGCTATGATTCATGAGAAAGACAATCTACCAATCTAAGTGTACACAGAGATATAAGAATAGAAGGAGTGGGTAGAAGCATGGAAAAACTGCAGTTCTTCTATGGTAGAAGATTTGAAATCCTATAATGGCCTACTAAACTGATTAAAGTAATGAAAAACAATCTTCAACAATATGTCAATCAATGTAAGTTGATCCATGCGGGAGGTCAATTCTATTATTATTGATAACGGAGAATTGATTGCATTGAGTCAGCTTCAATTCAACTACTGTAGGAGCTTAAATAAGATGAAGAGGACGAGAGGATGCGAAGAAGGAGAGGGAGAGAGTGATCATGAAGAGAATTTGAAAGAGAAAGAGAAATTGAGAAAAGAAGCCTGGAAGGGAATTGAGGGGAAGGAGAGAAAGAGATGGTGAATGGAAATCAGAATTTGAAACAAATTGAGGCAAACCATTGTCAGAAAGCAGTAGAGAAAGCTAAGATTGAAAGAAGGATAATAAATCTTAGGATAAAGTTCGTCTAATGATTATAAATAATCATTACTAAGAGAAAATAAACGAAAAAGTTGAAGAACCTTTGAAGACGATGGAAAATGAAGGGTGAAGTAGAAAGATATAAGGAGAAAACACTGGTATGCTCTATAAAGAAAGAACTTTATAGAAAGAAGTATAGAAGTATTGACAGAGAAAACAGAGGTTAACTTGAGCAGCTCTAAAAAATGGTGCAAAAGAGTAGAAAGGAAAAAAGGATTGGGGGAGGAAATAGATGTAGGATTAATGTAGAAGAAGAAGAAGAAGAAGAAGAAGAAGAAGAAGAAGAAGATGATGATGATGATAAATAAGAAGAGGAATAAATTAGAATAAGGATGGAGTTTGAGAAAAAGATGAGAAGAGAAGAAGTTCACGGAGAGACGAGGAAAAATAAGAAAGAACTGATCCATAGAATGAAAAGAGTACGAGTTGAAAGAAGGTGTAGCAGAATTGGGTGCGAATGTTGTGCAACGTTTTGTATCTCGTTGCTCGTCGATGTGCAACAGTTGCTCAATGCGCCTTTGTTAAAGTGATACGCAGTTTGCAACATTGGTTGCTCTCTGCTCATTATTTCGTTGTTACATTTTCGACACCGGATCGCTGTACTAACTGGGATCAAGTTTATATGTGTTGTAATTATTGCCTTGGATCTATTGTTAATTTATCTTTCAAAGCTCAGGATAATAGATGTGTTGTTATACTAGGGTAACATTAATCCTGTGAATTTCGTAACTTGCTGCTACCAGTCTTGAGATCCATTTTTTGTTGTCTTTTAACTTTGAGCACCAATAACTGAGAAAATAATGTATGGGAATTTTTACTAAGAAATTTACAACATTTTGATTGCTCGAGAACACTCAGATGAAGAATATATCACTAAAGTACTAAAACTTAAACTGATAAAACTTGTTATTTAACTACTAAAACTTATTACTAAATCCCGACACTGTCTTGTACAGCCTGTTTCTGTATCAATAGACAAAGGACTGTATTACATTTTTCACGTTCATTATAATGAATTTTTTCCTGAATCTAAATTTAAAAATTATTCATTTTTGCAGTTTTGGGGATGGCATATTTCTTCTCACTTCTTATTATAAATATGACGTGAAATCTTAGGAGCTTGTAAACATTAGATACACTCGTGCGTATAAGACTTGTGTTTATATTTTCACAATACTTCACAGTAATATTCACGGCAATTTGTAGTATCACTTTTCTGTTATTAAATTTTGTTGTCAAATTACTGTTAGTCGTTCTTTTTGATAACAAAAAGTTTGTGAAAATTTTGTGAAGTGAATAACTACAAGACTTGGCCTATTTTGGACTATGTGTAACATCATATAAATTCGGGAGAGGAATAGAACAAGTTAACCTTATTTTGTTTCTCTCCCTATGATTTTGATGATGTACTAATTGTATGAATCAATAAAGAAATCAAACAATAAAGTTATTAAATAGTAAGCAGTTCATGATAGAAATCAACATTGGACAATTTGAAGTAGGTCTGGTATATTTCAGTATTATAACAGTACGTACTCCCAATACTCAGAAGCGAATTCAATATGTGAATTAGTATTTTTGTTGACCTATTTGTAGTACTTTCCAGTAATCACAGTACGTTTCCGATTGAAATCTGTGTTATCTCAATGTTGAACAACATTTCATAAGCGGCGGTAATGCTCAACTAACTCATCCCTATACAAGTCCAAACTCAGGCATCAGATAGAATCCCTTCTCGTGTGTTTCTGATAGTTATCAGATCACGTTGTTCAGATCTGTTATAGATCGTCGTGAAGCTTTTTAGACAGGAGCATCATGAGAAAAACAACTATCTGCTGGATCAAAACACTTCTCCAGTATAAAACTGCTGGTCACGTGACTATGATATCATCAATACCTCTCTCTCTCTTTTCTCTTTCTCTCTCTCTCTTCATTTTATCTTTCTCTCTCTCTTAGCTCATCTTCTTTGTACTCCCACGTACTCTGTGTGGGTGTAGTGTCTCACTCTTCCGGCAAAGCCCTTATCAGAATATCTATTTCTTTCTTTTTCTTCTCTACGTCATAATAATTATTGTATTTGTTTGGTCAGATTTTCATAATTTTTGTGTACCACAAGTTAGGTTGACCTCTAATGGACTGTTTTCTGAAATGGTTTTATGGAGAACTGGTTTACTGTAGGCCTACAGTTCTGGTTATTGGACAATATTAATTTAAAAATATATTTAATATAAATGAACGAGGAATAAGTTTAAATAAGTTTTTTTACTGATTTCTGAGTTGTATTTATGGAGAACTAGTTGATTGTACAGTACTGGTTATTGGACAATATCAATGTACAAGGTTATTTATAATTGATGATAGCAAAGAATTGGCTTATTCATGTACGGGATAGGTAATTCACGAATGACGCATCATCATGTCTGAACTACTGAACTGATTAATTTGAAATTTTGCATGTAGATTCTTAATTTACCGAGGATGGTTATAGGCCTATTTTAAATTCTTCAAGATTTCAGTAGGTCAAGTTTTCAATTAGACCCTTGCGGAGCACGGGTTTCCTGCTATAAATAAAAGAGGAACAAGTTTTATCGTGGTTCCACTGTATTTTTATGGACAATCTTTCTCTACAAGTACTAAAGAAGGGTATAAAAAACTATTTCTCGAGGGATTTGATTCATCGCGGTAATTTTATTGATGATTTCACCGATTACATTCCTGTATTTTTATTTTTTATATATGAAGCGTGCGTGAGCCCCAAGTTTGAATGTATCTACTAGAGGAGGTGAATGAACCTACAGTTTTAGGTAGGTTTCGAACCAATAGAAAATGATTGTGAAGCTTCTACTTGCCAGTTAGTGTAGCTTGCCGCAATCGGTCACCATCCAGCTGGAGTACCTAGACCACGCCACTAATCTGAGCGATATGTCTTACCATAGACTATCCAAACAGATCTGTGGTTAGATCTGTGGCCTTACCTTAACATTATTCTCCTAGTAGAATAGTCTCTACTTTTCAGGTAGGCCTACTGTGACAATATTTATTTGAATATTGTTCCTTTTTCCCAAGGTATGAAAATTGAAATCAGTTTTCCAAAGTCCTATTTTGAATGATTATCTTAAATTATGAAAAATATCAAATGATTGTCGGGTTTACAGATCCTTTACTTCCAATTCTAATCTTCTCGTTGTTCACACTTTCAACTTGAAGATTTTTCCCAAAACGTTTTCCAACTTCAATCTTGTATGAGAATAGAGATGTAATGTTCTTGAAAGCGTTGAGTTGGGAAATATATTGTGACCTTTTTCGGCATGGTGAGTGCTAAATAAAGACGTCTGGATTCGAAACGCTCTCATTCTAGTTCTTTAGAACTAGTATTACTGTAACAAGGACTAGTCTTACTTTTAGTTGGTTGGTGTATTGCTGGCGGTTCGACCACATACGAACTGGCTACAACAATAGTATTTGAGAGAGATTAATTGACTCAGTCTAAACTCGGAGCATAAGGAGGCCTAAATGCGGCTTGGCTCGTTATTTATTCTAGAATAGGCTTCGCTGGAATAGGGACTGGGTTAGAGCTAGAATGGTGCTCTAACTCTGAACTCATATGATCCACAACACAAAGAATAGCTGTGCGCCTTTATGTCTTCATTTTGTTTTTGTACACTCTTCTACGTATTTTCTTCTCTTCGTCCTCTTCAAACTCTTTTTACTTCCATCTCCTTCTTTTTCATTTCTTCCTCTTCGTTTCCATCTTTGATCTACTCATGCTCCTCCCACTCCACCTTATCATTCATCTCTTTCTCCTTTTTGTTGTCTTTCTTCTCCTACTCCTCTTCCTTCTCGTTGTCTTTCTTCTCCTACTCCTCTTCCTTCTCATTCTTTCTCTCCTCCACCCTCTCATCTCTTCTCCTCCTTTTCCTCTATTTTCTCCCTTCTTCTTTTTCTTCTTCTTCTCCTTCTTCCTCTTTTCCTCTTCCTCTTCCATCTCCTTCTCCTCTTCGTACAGGTTCACCCCCTTCATTATTTTACTGGTTTTTACCTCTTCTTGTATTCCTCTATCATTTCCTCATTATGTACTATTCTCCTACTCTTTTCTCTCAATCTTTGCTTTTTATCTTTTCTCCTTCTGTCATTGTTTCAAACCTCCCCTTCAAATTTTTAAATCTCTTCATCTCTCTCATGATCTTCTCTCCTCATACTCCTTATGCTTCCTCGCCTTATTTCGATCTCACTCAATCATTCCCTACATTCTCCTTCAAAATGTTCCTCATATTGATTTTTCCTTCTCATCTTTCCCGTGTTTTCCCCCCACATTTTCCAGATTTTTCGTTTTCTTCCAACTCTTCTGTTATATTCTTCATTCTCCTCTTCTTCGAAATCTTCGTCATCTTCTCATTTTTTCCACTTTTCTTCCTCCTTACTATCTTCACGAACGTCTCCTCACTTTTTACTACACTTATTTTCTCCTCCTTCTCTTCTACTCTTCTCATATCTCAAGTATTTACTCTTTTTTCTTCAACTTCATAATCATCATCGTCATCCTCATATTATCTTCGTTTATAATCATCATCATTACCATCATTATCATCATCCTAATATTATCTTTAGTTATAATCATCACCATCTTTATCATCACGATCATCATCATCATCATCATTATCATCGTCATCATCATCCTCCTCATCGTCTTCGTCATCATCATCCTCATAATATCTTCATTTGTGCTGGTTGATCCATAGCCTACACTACAGCCATTAGTGGCTATGATGAAGCCATTGAATGATAGCAAGGATTAGGTTAGACTATGTATGCCGCTAGACACTAATGAGCACAAGTGGAGAGAACTCGATTAAGTGAGATGCTGTAGTTTTTCCACTACAAAGAGGTCCTCTACAGTCATATATCACACACATATGACATTCCTGTCTCTTCTATTCATAGAGCTTTGGAAATCATTACGGGTTTCAAATCTTCTATAGCTGTAGAGGCTGGATTCTTGAAAGGCATATGAAGTTGTCGCTAGAAAAAAATAGAAAATTTGTTCGTTCGTTATTGTAGTCTATGCTTTACGACCACACTACATGAATCTTCTATTCTTGGATCTCTGGATATCATTGTTGTAAATGTTGCGGCTATAGTTATACCGTTCTAAAGTTATGAGATGAAGAAAGATAGATGAAGATGGGTAGGTGAATAGAAAATAATGTTTCTTTTATTATAGTTCTCTATTACATTAAGTCCTGGTTTCCAGGACGCTTATAAATCCATTTAATAGACCGGTAAATGTATAGGTTTAATGGTTTATTTAATTTGATAAGAGTCCTAGGAACCAGGCTTACATCGATGAAATCTATCGCTAGATATTTAATTCATTACTTTGGTTGTATAAGTCTGTAGGTTACGAGTATACCCTACAGAAAACTTTGAGATCGTGTTGGTGAAGATCAAAATTACTTCTATTAATGCAGGATTCGGTAGCTTTTGGTCCATGAAATGCTCCTATATTTGATGGAATTTCCAAATCATTAACCTTTTGTTAATAGACTGTTGCGTGGTGAACTTCCCTGGCTGGATAACTCACTTGAAAAAGCGCTGATATTCTGTCAGGTGTTCTATTTAAAGCAGTGGAAATTTCCACAGATATGTTGTCTTTGTTATTTTTATTACAATACTCAAAATGAAAATACAATACTGTATTATGGAAAAGCATTCATCTCTTCTAACTCAAGAGAAATAGTTCCAGTTGCATACGTTATTAATTGCATGCATCATTGCTTGCAGCTGACGGTTGAATCGTGATTTGTAATGATAAATTAATACCCATATTTCTCTTATGCACGTTCAATGTTAACCTGTTATATCATCAAAAAAGACCAAGGAGTGAGTAAATTATAGTGTAATTGACAATATCTTTGTTTTCTTATTATGGAGAGATTTCACAACTTAACCACAATTCTATTAATTTTATTATTTGAGTAAATTTCGTTGGCCAATGAACTCGATCTGTTCGATGTGTTTAAAGTATTAAGTTGATGAAAGCATTCGAAAGTTATCGTCGAACATACAAACAAATACACAACGCCTAAGACCAACTATAGTCAGAGGTGAAGCTGCTAAAGTTGACTGGATCACATCAGAATACAAACGAATATCATTTGTCTATAGAATAACACATTTTTAAAATATAGAACTTTGTAATGTAAAATAGAGACGAAAGTATTATTTTCTCTTTGATCACACATCCACTGGGCAGACAGATCATCATTTCTAATCTCCCGACTTGCAAGTGGCTTCTAACTTGCAACTTATCTGATCACAGCACACACTTGCTTACTTTCCATCCGATTGAACTCGCTGCTGTATTCTGCCATAAGTATTCACTTCAACTGTCAGCATTACTCATAAATAATAACCAATGCTTCCCATTTAACCAATGCTGCCAACTTCAACTGAATCTCTGCCATTAGAGTTTGTAGTGAAACTGTCAGCAATCCCTATAGATTAACATCAATGCTTCACATTCGACCAATGCTGACAGTTCTAAGTGAATCGCTGCCAATCTATAGTGAAGTTCTTAATGGAACTGTCAGTATTCCTCATAAATAGCATCAATGCTTGCCATTCAACTAATGCTGACAGTTTGAAATATATCGCCGCCAGTCAAGACTACAGTGAGGTTTCTGTCAGCCTGGCAGCTTTCCTTATGAATAACGTGAATGCTGCCAGTTTGTCCGGTGCTGACAGGTTGAAGTGAATCTTGTTGTAGTGAAGTGACACAAATGCAATGCAATCAGCACCGCAGCTACCACTAACTCATCACAGTTGTGTGACTGTGACCCATTTCATATCACCATCATCCAACTGATTCCGTGCATGTGGGTAACTACTGAATCCGAAAATCAGAGTAAACACAGAAGAGATTTGGTCTGTGAATAGTTCAAATTAGTGAATTGTGTTCAACATCCAAGGTCAGAGAAAAACTATTATACTATTATAGATTGTTCTATTCTATGCTATAGTTATGTAGTATTCACGGTTTTTTACTATTGTACTAGAGTGAGCTTCACTATAGTAAGCTCCATAGTATTCAAAATCTATAGTTGTGTAGTGTTCACGGATTGCACTATTGCACTAGAGACTAGAGTAAGATTTACTATAGAATGTTCCATTATTTGCATATTGATTGCTAACTTTGGTTTATGATTCATGAGCAGGTGTAACCTGAGCTCTACAACTGGAGGTAAACTTACATACAGAACACTTTGAGTTATAGGAAATTTCAATTTTTTGTCTTAAAACTGGAAGCTCCTTGACATTTTCTTAAATAGAGACTGAAAATTCATTTTAAAAATTTCCGTATCAGTGTTGAGTACCAAACTGAAAATATCAAGTAGTTCTCTTGAAACAAAGAGTTCGAGACAATAGTTCATACTCATACTTTCAGTATGAAACTGAATATAATGATACATTATCATAAAAGGAGCTTTCAAGATTACAGTGTCAACCAAGAGAATACAGGAAAATTTTAGAATGAAAAATAAATTAGAAGATTAGGTTGTTAAGAATACATTATGTTGTAAGAGAAAATATATTCAAGCATAGAATTGGAAATCGCAAGAAGTAATCAAATGAGGAATTCAACAAATTCTCATGAACCAACAATCTTAACATATCATTTTTCTCTTAGTAAAACACACAATATTCACTGACATCTTTAGCTGTTATTACAAAACTGTGGATTTATTCAACATCGAGGTCACAATCAAGTTTGTCTTTATGAACTGAACTGTTGTTAATTTATTGTGTCGTTTTTATGGTTGTTCTCAACACCTTTCAATACCCTTCTCAACAAACAGAACTCCACACTTCTCTTCAAAGTATCCTGAAGTTTGGTAATTGATGTTTCACTTTTAGAAAACTAAATCCTCCTTGAAAAGAAAAATCGAAAGTACCAATTAGTATTCCAGCAATTGCGTTATCAATTTCTATTTTCGTATACAAGTTAAGGGCTGAATTTAATTGGAGAAAATAAATCGAACTTCAAAAAGTATAGCCAGTGAGACGCAATTACTTGAAATGGCTCCCACATTGTTGACACTTTTCTCAGTGATGTGGGTGTGCCTCCTTCAATGCTGCAGGTGTAGGTGTATCTTCACTCCTTGAAACGTTGTTGCTTTCAACTTTGTTTGGAAAATTGTTATGCCATACAACAAAACCGTACAATCGTTCAACGGGATTGGAAACTAGAGTAATTGCGGTATTATTATTCCAAAAGACACGAAAATTGGTTCCAGAAATACCAAAAATCACGATTACCATCTCGATAATGATTTGATGATGCAGGGAATATGAACCAGATCTCACAACAATTTTGCGTCGACAATTTCATGCTTCACTTTTCCCCAAATACAATACAATCGCTGATCAAATTGTAGCTGATCGGAAAATTGTCGTGAGTTACGCAAGATGCGTGTGAGAAAGAAGTTACGAGAGTGAGTGAGAGGGTTGAATATGTACATGATTTCTCTTCCTGGCTGGAATAGTCGAGAAGAATAGTGATAGACAAAGAAGGAAAGAGGTCACCCATCCAACAATGGAGAAAGCGTCCACCGGAAGGAGTGAGACGGAAGAGGAGACAAAATAAATATCGGCCAAAGAGAAAGATAGGACGAGATAAAGAGACAAAGGAGCAGGAAGAGCGGGAGAAATATATCGGTCAACCATTCAAATTTGACAGAGACAAGTGCCGTGGTATATATCGTGAGATTCACGTTATACTGTCAGCTTTAGTTATACGGGAAAGCATTGATGTCATTCACAAGGATCTCTGACAGATTATAGTGAATCCTATCATGAAATAAGTTGTGAGTTTCACGTTGAACTGTCAGCGTTTGTTATACGGGAAAGTATTGATGTTACTTATGAGAATTGCTGACAGTTGAAAGTGAGTCTTACGATAGCAGCAGTGCATGAAACATGGCAGAAAATTAATGATAACAAAACCAAGCCGTTGGTTCCTGTCTTGTGGGAATAAAATATGAGGAGGATCAGACAATATTATGAAGATGATAATGATGATGAGTATAAATCACGACCAACCCGCAAAATGCGGACTAGATCGTGTCTGCCATGAGAAAATCGTAATGCGTTCTGTAATATTTAGCATTAGGAAATGATGTTCACGTTTCTAATGATGTGGAAACTAGTTTTCAGTGTCGAAAGCATTTTTTGGAGGTTTTGAAAAATTAGGAGAGTTTTAGGACGTGGAAAGTTTACAAAATTGATGAAATTTTACGAATAAAAAATTCTCTATTTGTGTAGAGCCGTGGTCTTAGCCTGGCCACTGACGCCGGGACATTGAGGTTTGGTTTTTGTATCTTCGATTTCTTGTTGTTACTTTTTTCTTCACTACTCAATTAGAGGTTAAAATATTTTTGTATCATTGAAATTTGTAATTTTCAAGTGGTTTATTCATCGTTTCTGGTTGTTTATTCCATTTTAGAAGCCTCTTGATGATGACAAAACATGCATGAAGAAAATGCATGTACACACATGTTTATCATGCATCTCCTACCGTCAATGTCCAGCCTTATGCATCAACTCCATCAACAACACTTCCAAATTGTAATCAACTCAGATTGATGAACTAATAAACTGTAATAAACACAAAAATAATTCCAGCTTGTCTTCCGCTTTATTCATATAATTAATATTCTAAACATTCTTCTTTAACATATTTTTCTCATCTCTGCCCCTATTTTATCACTTTCTGTATTAGTACATTCTTTTTCTCTTTGATTTTCCATATATTATTTCACTATCATTTCACTCTTCCATCTTCATCTTTTCTTCACTTTGTTAAGAATTTTCATTGCCCAACACTAACAAAAGTAGGTAAAATTTAAATTGGATTAAGGTTTTTTGACTGATTAATAAAGTGACTTACTAATGATTCAAGCTTTTTTCTAAACCCTGAATATTCCACTGTGATATTTCAAAACTCTTGAAGGTGCATTTTCGTTTGTGCGTAAACTTCCGCAGTCGACGACGACAAGCATTGTTGACATTCATATTGTCCAAATTTCAAGTGTGCTAAAACAACTGATCAAATAATTTTTCATTATCTGTGTTTATTATTCAATAGTCAAAACATTTCTAATAATATCAACATATTGCCATTCAAAAGTATAAGCTCAACCTGCCCCATTAAAACATAATTGAACATAATCTTTCAGGTTATTTAGACAAATTGAAATCCACCCAATCAAAGATTCTCACCGTGTCGTGGTCGAACACGGCATTTATGCACAAACGAAAACCCAGCTTTAGAATGAGCTTTATTCCAAAATTCTAATTATTGATTTGAAAACTAAAAGCTATGAATAGAACGGAATTGAAAGCTAGAGAGTGATTATGTAATGATAGTAAGAAAATAAGCTCTCTAATAATAATAAGAAAATAATCTCTCTTTTCTACTTGAATAGTTCAGTGAAATCAAAACTAATAGAAAAGACAAATCTATTCCATCATTTCCTTAATTTCTATTCGTAGACAATATTTGAAAAATTCTCGAACCTCGTTAATAGCATAACACAGAGGCAAATTGGAACTCAAAAATTCAACATTCGAAAAACAACTTTACCAAATGTTGTATTGATATCCTCAGTTTATCCACATCCGTGCATCTGCCTGATGCAATAATGATTCAGTAAAATGATCAATTATTGTATTTCAGCCGCCACATCCTGTCTTATTGTGTTATTCTCTCTAGCTAGACTGTCAGTTGTCAGTATTGGTTGAATGAGAAGCTTTGATGCTATAGACGAGAAATACTGACAATTTTAAGTGAATCTCTCTACAGCTGTCCAGTGCCCACCTTGTGTGCCAATTAATTTGCAACTGCAGATGTGTCTAAACCACATCTTATATCTCTGTATATTGGGTTAGTCTACACCAAGAATGGGACATAGATAATATTACTATATACTATAGTATATTATCTAGTATCTATATTATACTATCCTTGAGTCTACACCATATTCTACATGATAACTACCAGAATATATCTATAAATATTGTGGTTTATTCTACACTGCATTCACTGCATTATAATTACTATGTATTGTACTGTGTTGCGAGGTTCACTTCAAACTGTCAGCATTGTTTGAATGGGAAACATTGATGATTATATTCAAGGAATGCTGACAGTTTAAAAGTGAATTTCCACCATAGATTATATCTATGTGGGTTATACCCATAATGGATGTAAATACATAATACCAGGTTGTGAGCATTTACAAGAGCGTCACCTGGCACTCAGGAGGACACAAGTAGGGGAAGTTGGCAGGCAGTCGCCGCACGTAGTGAGTCTGCGCTTCTATTGATCAGATGAGTGCAATTTTATTTGTGTTTATTTTTAGAGAGGATAGAAGCCATACGGTTGTCGGTTGTGTTGAACAGCTGTTTGGTTCATCAAGTGGTTGGAGATTGCTCTTGAGATTATGGTCTGGTACACTTCAGATCGCCAGCGTCTGGGTTGATTGCGAAGTATTTTTGTTGGTTACAAGGAGTGTTGACATTTAAAACTGAATCTCCTCATAGAGGAAGGAACTATAGTATCATCGTTACCGTAACATTTTCAAGAACACTTCAAGAATTATTTGTATGTTTTGTGGTGTGTGTTTATACGAATCATGAAGTCATGGATGGCGATACTTCGTTGAGAGTTGATTCTTGAGAATGGAGTCCCTTGTGTTTTTTTATTCATTTATTATTTTACAAAGGCAACTTTCTAGAAGTATTTTAAGCCTGGATGATGATGATGGGATGAATGATAATACAATGAAGGTAATGAATGTCATGAGTCATGAATGAATAAAAATTATAGGTTATGCTATCCACTTGAATTGATTTGAGTTCGTTTTTGTAATAAGAAAACTTTTATAATTTTGATTATATTTGAAAGATGATTCATATTGATTATTTACGCTGCGTTCCTTTTCTCCAGTGTAAATCTGTAATATAGAATTTTTAAATATAAAATTGAAGTTTTTAGATAATATGGAACTACTTATAATATAAAATTGTGATACAAACCCGATGGGAGAAGAGGCGTCGGGCGACCGATGAAGAAATGGATGCCGGAACAGGCCAACAGAGCCTAATCCTTGAATGACGATGATGATGATGTGGTACAACCATAACTTGATGTTCTATTTGGCTGATATTTTATCCACTGTTAATTATTGACTATTATTGAATTGTTTCTGGGAGAGATTTTAGGCGAATCCTCCTTTTTCTTTCCTCCACATTGTATTTTCACATGAATCATATGGAATACAAACTTATAATAACTGTCTTCAGGTGCAATATATGTTGAAACGCATCTTGAGATCAATTGTGATTGTTGATAATGGATGATAAAATGTTTTGTTCTTCTATATCAATGAATTTCCCTTGAAAATATTCTAATATTAATTTTCTTTTTTTGCAGGTGAGGATTTTTCCCATAAATTTTATTTGATGTCAAAAAAGAAACTGGTAACGTCTAAGGTGAGGAATATGCTAATGTATTCATTTTTTTGTAAGTTAAATCAATATTCTTGTAGTTTGAGCTCTACCACAGAGAAAAGCGTATGCTTTCTTTCTCTACGGTTGTACGTCCCCGGTAAATATCCCAGTGAATTGCAATTACAAACGATCTATCGCAATAAATCGTAACAATCTATTACCTACTATCTTCGATCCATAGTTTTTCATTGTATTAGCTATTTTGAGCATTCAATTCACCCAAGTTAAATTCCATTATTGTGTTTTTTTCGGGAATAATATTTCAATTCACGGGAAAAGCTTATCGTATTACAATGCTAATATTTTGTTACTTATCCAAATATAATTGGATTCAATGAAATAACTCCAAATTAATAAAATAATAAGGTAGCTGTTCAATTGAGAAGCTAATTCGGCACAAAATAATTAACATTTAGTCATGTATTTGTTACATTTTCAGTCAACTGTAATCACGTTTACTTATTCTCTCTCAATAATCAATAAAAAATATTCTGAATACAGTAAAATCATGATCATAAGCATTCCTCATTGGGTTGAGCCTAATTTAATCATCATTCCATTCCAATTCCAATTTCATAATTGAATCTTCATTAAAGAAATATTAGTACAGCAACTTAGTTGCTTGATAGTGGTTGGTAGTAGTAATTAGTAGTTGATTGTTAGTAGTTAGTAGGCTTAGTGCAGTTTGCACAAAAGCCGGTTAAATTTTAATCATTATTAATTCCACGAGAATCAATCAGAGAAGCAGTCTTATCAAAAATGCCACCTCTGATTGGTTCTCATGAAATTAATCACTGTTAAAATTCAACCGGGTCTTAGTTGGTAGCCTCGTTTCAATTCGTTAGAGTGCTGGAGCATCTTCTGATTTTCATGTCTCACTTTTGATTTGAACAATTTTGAATTTCGAGGGTGATAATAGGAGGTACGAAAACAGCAATTTTCCCTATCATAATTCAGTAAACAATATAAATTATTATTATATATCATCCATATAATTTAGTACAGTATTCATATGGTTACATAATCTTCGTCTGTACTATCCATTTCTCATTTGCTACAGAACTGATTTTTCAAATAAATTAAGTGAATGAGAAATTCGTGTTGAAGTAAATTAATTAACTGAAGTTTACCTTTTGTAAATAAAAAATTAAATTCTGACTGGATGGAATAGATGAATAAGTACTGATAAGAATGGAAATAAATGGAAAGCATATCTAGAAAATGAACTGAGTCAGCGCCGTATTATAGACATCATAAAAAGCTATTGAGGTCTTGAATGTATAGGTCTTTATAACTTGATTGTGAGGTCTTTATATCTTGAATGTGAGGTATTTATATCTTGAATGTGAGGTATTTATATCTTGAATGTGAGGTATTTATATCTTGATTGTGAGGTCTTTATATCTTGAATGTGAGGTATTTATATCTTGAATGTGAGGTATTTATATCTTGAATGTGAGGTATTTATATCTTGATTGTGAGGTCTTTATATCTTGAATGTGAGGTATTTATATCTTGAATGTGAGGTCTATATATCTTAAATGTGAGGTCTTTATATGTATAAATGCATATAAGGAAGATGGAAGCTGTAGACAAGAAATGAAGAAACCTTCTTGAAACTTTGAAGAAACCGAATATCCAAATATTGGAAATTTAAAAATTCTCCACATATAATGAAGCTAGTTTGTGAATCATCGGAAGTAGTCATGCTCCAGGATGACAAGCGAAGTTAGCTGAGTTGAGCCGAGCTGAGCGTGACAACTATGAAATAGAAGGAAAGTTTGACGTGACGATGATGGACCCCTCTGCTCCCCTCAAGGAAGTGAACAGGTGGGTGGGGGGAGGGGTGACGTGAGCTGCCGAGTCACGTGACCGGACCGTGTAAAATGAAAACGTGACCGGGACAGAAATGCCCCACTTTATTATGCAAATACGACGCGCCGTTCTCCTGTACAGAGTATGAAGAACTGCCACCTAGATGTGTGGTAGCTCCAGGGTATTCTGCGAGATAAAACTGGGGAATAATGTTTGAGATAAGATGGCGAGGAATACTTGTTCTAGGTTGCATCAAGTAGTGAGAAATGATTGTATTCTTGGAACAATACTCATTTTTGGTTGCATCAAATACTAGGAGATGAAAATGTTCTTGGATAATTACAACCAACATTTGAGCTGGGCTGCACCAAATGCAATCAAATTCAACCGAGATCATCTTTTGACTAATTCAAAATTTTTCATTCCAAAATAGTTTATGCGAATCTCGTGAACAAAGTTTTTCAATTTGGAAGAAACTTCTAGTGCCTAACTATGTTACATACCATATTCTCCATATTCTGCAAATATGTACTAGGCATTTTCTTTACAGATAACTAGACAGTATTCATCATGACTGTATATATCTATGACTCGTTTTCACCCTCTCATCCTCCTCCTCTTATTTGTTTTTTATCTTACCTTCTTCATTTTCCACCATCTTTCTCAACTATGTCTTTATTCTTGCTCACTATCCAATCTTTACTTACTATGATTATTTTATTTCTTATTCCTTGTCCACCTTTTTTCCTCACCATTTCATTTCACCTCCTTTTCATTCTACACAATCCTCCCCCTTCCTTCTTCTCCTCCTCCATCAATCTTCTTTTTCCCTTTCCCCACCTTCATTTTCCCCTCAGCAACCCTACTTCTCCTGAATTGAAATTGTTTGTTTGGGTATCACTCACATTACGAGAAATTTTGTGCTTAAAATTTTTGTGTTGCGGCCAGAAATCAGTGACTATCTGTCTGATAGATGGTGTGGGGGAGGAGTAGGAGGAGGTGTAGGTGATGGAGGAGGCGGAGGAGGAGTACGTGATGGCAGAGGAGAAGTGGGTAATGGTGGAGGAGGAGGAAGAAAAGGAGGAGTATGCGGAGGAGTATTCACACGCCGCCCGTGTTTAATTTCCGGAAACGTCGGACACGCGGTGTGATGTGCGGAAGAGGAAGAGAGAGTGATAACAGAGAGAGTGAGTCACCGTTTGTGAGAGAGGAATGTCCTCTCATCAAAGCTCCATACCCCTCCGTCATGTGTCGGTGATGTCATTCAACTGTCCCAAACTTTGAAAGTACTTCCAGTTATCATTTCATCTAGTAAAATACTGTAATTTAAAAAAGTGATAACACAAAGTGTTAGAGATGAGTGTGCATTCTAATTGTCGTCATTTTCACACTCACCGATTGTCGACCGGCATTTATCGTCACGAAACCCTCAATCTCCTCCGTCTGGCGATTTTTTACCAACAACTAATTCTCAGCCTAACTGATAATTATTATTGTATATTTATTTGTGGCCGTTAAACAAAATGAATATCAAATACTGTTGATATGAATCATCAAGTTCCTCATTGGAAACTGGGTGAGTGTGAACTGTGAGAGGGATATACAGAGGGCTGGACAGAGTGAGTGAGATGAAGATTGAAATGGAGTAGATAAAAGTGGGAGATATGGTGAGTTGAAGAGAGACAGTGAGTTATTGAGTGTACCTGAGATAGTTATGGCAGAGACAAATAAATAAAATAAATAGATTGTATCTTCACTCCATGGTTATGGTGAATTAGTTTTTTAAGTAAAAGAGAGCACCATGAAAGAGATAAGAAGAAAAATTGGATTAGAGTTCTTTATTCATTTATGTTACAATATATACTGGATTATACTCTGGATGACCATTCAATGACAGTAATATCGGGGACCGAGCTTCGCTCTGGAGTACAATAGCATAAAAAATTTATTACGAAAAAAGAAATTATAATAACATTCATTCAGAGATGTTCTATCAGAGTAAATTGAGATTGATTCCCAGAGGAATGCAAAAATTTCCCTCACAAAGGCCTAGTTGCACAAAAGCCGGTTAAATTTTAATCCTGATTAACTTCACGTGAACCAAATCAGAGAAGACCATTTCATAAAGATGGATCTACTGGAATGAATCAGGATTGAACATAACCCGGGTTTTTTACAACCGCCACTAAGAACCTGATTGAATGATTACAAAAGTTCAACAGCTGAGTCATAATTTTGACACAGTCCCACACATGAACTCGCTCACTCACTTCCATCACCAACAGACGACGAAATAAGTATTATCAGCTGTTTTTCCAAGGATGAATAATAATTATCCTTTTAATGTCCTTCAGCGAGTTTTCCCAGGGATGAGACCTAGTGCAATCGAATCTTTATATCATAAACCTACTATGTTCTGAATTTCGTGAGAATCGTTAGAGCCCTTTTCGAGATTCGCTGAAATACAAACATGTAAACATATAAACATCTAAACATCCAAACATCTGAACATTCAAACATCCAAACATCTGAAGTTGCTCGTTTAATAGTATAGGATTGCTAACTTTACTATTCAACGAATTTTGCAAAGTATGAAAAATTAATTAATAATTAGAATAAAGATTGTGATTTAACTAAATTAATCGGCGGTGTTTCAACAAATAATTGTCGATTCTCTGAAAAGGATATTAAATAATATCATTATAATCAACACAAGACTGGGAGAGAGATAGAGAGTGAGAAAAAGAGAAAAACGCAGTGACTTAGAGATGAATACACACTACATAAAATTATGAGAGTACAAGAGTGGGTGTGTGGGAGAGAGAGAGAGAGAGAGAGAGATTTCGACACTACATAAAACTATGAGAGAAAGAGAGAGATGGTATGAGAGAAAGTAATCGTTTGAGAGAGAACCCATTTATGATGAAGTAGAGTTGATGATGACATGTTAGAGCTCGGAAACAGTGACAACCCGATTCAATAGTGAATGTTGTCATCATTTCGTGTGTTATGTTATGACCAAGTTTTCAAGTTTTGATTTCGAGGGGGAATTGGGCAGGTCCCCTTTGTGGTGGTCCCCCATCACTCTGTTTTATTCACTACTGTGTCAGGTGTCGATTTGGTGGGATGTGAATTTCTGACACTGAAATGTTGATTTTGCTCAATATGAATTTCTGGCACTGAAATGTCCGTCTGTCGGAACGTCCTACGCAAAAGTTGATAGCTTCGGCAACCAAACGTCAAACTGTTTCTGATTGATCGAATCGAAATAGGTTGACAATGTCTATGAATAAATTCAAATAAAATATATGATATGACTATCTATGAGAGGGTTTTGTTTGATTGATTATATGCCTTTATTAGGGCGGAGTTGGGACTGCAGATCCTCTCTGACATACAACCCTAATACACAACCCTTTGTCAAGGGTTTTATGATAAAGGATAGGGTTAGGTCAGGTTAGATTTAGGGTTAGGTTAGGTTAATTATCTAAAATATGTTGGTAAAGGCTTCTGAAAAAATCAAAACTGAACTAACAGAATTTATAATTATGTCTCCATTAATTAATTCTGCATTTTTATCTGGAACTTATGCAGTATAAAAAACCAAACTTTTTAATTAGTACTCTACTCACCGATTATACAGTATTGAAATGTATTGAAAATTTACGTTATTTATTCCATTACTGTTTGAAACAATAACTGACGTTGCTTGCCTTAGTTGTAGGGTGTGGATTTTTTTTTCAATAAATATTATTGTGACTGAAATGTCAATGTTTTCATGGATGGTTTATAGTAATGATCGATTAAAACATACTTTATATTGTGGAAAAGAGGTCAGAATCAATCCCTTACTTTTTGTAGACAACCATTTATCGTCAAAATCTAATGTGAGGCATTTGGAACTCGATATTGTAATAAAGCAGATATGATAGATAGTCCGTCTCTGTGTAATAGTTGTCTTCATTTTTCAATTAATTCATTATATACAAGCTGCTTGTATACACTATTTGGAAATGCAACTATAATTTTTGAATAATTTAACAATATCCAAAACTTAATCTACTAATTGACCCTCCCAAAATGACGCGTGATATGATCAACTTAATTCAGTTTCCACCTTCTGATGAATTTTCATTGCTTGTTTTAGTATCTTATTCGGTAAACATGCTTCCTTTCATGCTCAATTAACAATTAATTAAGACCAATTATGTTCTATTTATTGAAGAGTTTTATGTAGAATTCAAATTACTTTTGATATACTGTCATATCAGTCTTCCAAGGAAATTGTTCAGTTGTTTCGTATGCCAACACTAATTTCTATCAGGTATACCAATCTTGAACTATTTCAATATAACAAGGAAGCGGTGTTATAATAATTAGCATATCTTGCATGTTTTGTTATAACTTGCAGGTGTTTTTACAAAGTAAGCTATCTAATTATACGGACATAAATTTCAGTTTTTTTGAAGGAAGAAATTATCATTCATGAACTCGTTCCTCATTTAGTAAATTACTCAATTAACTCTTAATTCTTCCAAACTGCTGTACGTTTAAATAAATTATAGAAGTTGTCATAAACACGAATTTATAAAAATGACGTGATATATTCTATGGTTGTTGAACCATTATCAATAAACGAAAATTAGGGACAGCAGAATGGAGTGTAAAGTAGTAAGAAAGCGATATGATTGGTAGATGAATGACCAATCACATAGTCAACTGCCATTGGCCGAGACCAGTCAATCAGTGCTTCATTCAACACATCAATGGCGGTTCATACACTAAAAAATATAGTAATGTAAAAATAGAAAATTTCAACGAATTTTGTGGTTTGAAAATATATTTTCATTCGATTCGGATCTGTAACCAGCCAATCAGCGCCCCATCCATAACAGCAATGGCAGTTCATCATACACCAGAAAATAAAGTAATTTGAAAATATTAAATTTTAATGAATTTTGTGTTATTAAAATATATTTTTTCATTCAATACCTATCTGTACTCCTTTACTATCACACACAAAAATAGTTTTTTTTGTTGATATTTGAATTTGAAAAAAATAGAAGCAATTATTTTCACTCTTCATAATTTCCCAAGTTTTAAAGCGTGAATGCCTTTTATTCTAGTTTGATGTTTTTTGTATTTTTCAATTCCTGAAAAGCAAAGTTCTGTATACCATTGGTACATAGTTCTGTACCATGTCCTGATATTTACGCCCCCAGTAAAAACTTAGCTCTTTGTGCTTCGGGGCCAAATAAAAGTCTATCCACAAATTATCTACTGGAGTAGACAGTATTAGGTGGTTCATTATTTAAGCCCAATGAATTGTACCTAAGCAATTATTCAACTTACCGCAATGTGATCCCACGAATCGTAATTAAATCCATTTGTTTCAAAAGTCTGTCCTGAGTTTAGTCTCCAAGAAGCCTGCTTTATTCTGTTTACTGTAGGTCTAATGATTTCCATAGTCTATTTTCCAATAAGTACGGATCTTACTAATAATTTCTAGAACGTATAATAATAGAATGAATAGAAACTATATCTAAACTATAGAACTATATCTAATCAAAAGAAATAGTTCACCATTAAGAACAAAATAGTTCATCATCAACTCTCCACTTTCAAAGTAACGTTGAATAGTTTAACTTTAGTAGTTTGTCGACTACAGACGCGTATCAAATACTGTACTTCAAAACTTCATGCTCAAATTGGATAATTATCATCATCAAAACTGTATCCAGATTATTTATCTGTGGATCTTCATGGGCATACAGTATATCAAAAGAATATATCTCAAGAGAATGAAGTTTTCAAATTACAAATCAAAGTCAACGTGAAAGCTACCCTGCTGCCGTTTCCAAACGAGAAAAATCACACCCTGAGCCTCAAACGTCAGCAGAATTTTCTCTCTCTTTCTTTTTTGTTTTTTCTTTGTTTCACACCCCCTTGGCACTCATCGTTCTAAAAAAGCACGTGTCATAGATCACCACCCTCTCCTTCTTATTTTCAGAAGCTGTGGTTCCTCAGACCCATCCTCTCTCACTCTCTTTCTCCCACACACACACACACACACACACACACACACTCTCTCTCTCTCTCTCAATCTCTCTCTCTCTGGCTCCCTCTCTCATATGTGACTGACACGTCTGAAATCTGAAACATCTCTCACATGCAGATGAAATGATGGGAAAAGATTGGACGCATTTGTACAGGTGGCGTATGTCTGCTTCTACCTGATTCATCCATTTGTTATTTCCTTCTACTTCCTTTTTCTTGGTTTTCCAGGATTTTGCTCATTCCCTTTTATCTTTTCTTCCCTTGTTCGCTTTTTACGTTAACACTGATTATTATTTATCACTACTTAATATTACCTTATTTCTCCCTGATTGATGTTTTTATTGCTACTTTTCTCTTGTTTGTCCTCTATCCTCCTATAATTTTGTTTTTCGATTTATATCGTCTGATTTCTCTCTGCCTCTTCCACGATCCTCTTCATAATATCCATGTTTTATTGCTCCATTTTAACTTTTTATACTACTTCTGCTTTTACCTTTTACATCATTCCATTTTTCCTGCTCTTCCAACTAGCTGCTTCTTTTTTTGATCTTTGTCTTTTTGTCTACATTCTTCATTTTTTCTTATTATCCACATCATCTTTCATTTCATTTTCCTCGCCCTCTCGCCCTTGTTTTCCTTTTTTCGGATCTATTCCTCGTTCTTTTTCATCAACTTGTTTTCTGATTTTCACCATGCATGTTTTTCTCGATCTTGCTCTTCTTGAATCTTGAATTTTTTTTTCTTGTTTTTTTTTTTACTTTATTACATAAAATAGAAGATCTTTCCAACCTTATCCACTATAATTTGGTTTTTTATATTTAATTCTTGTTCCCGTCCTTCTTCTAGTTTGCTGCTCACTCTCATTCTTTCCCTCCTTAGCATATCTGATCTTCATCCTTTTCTTCTCTGTCCACCCTCTTCTCTACTTATTTTTTGTTAGATTTCTCTGTTTATCTGTCATTCTTCTTACTCTTCCCTGCTCTAACACAATCTAATCTAATCCACACTCTTTATCCTATTCTTCCTTCCTCTTGGTCAATTCTTTTTCTCTCTTTATTCTTCTGTCAGTTTTCTTTCTCCACTTCACTTTCTTATTTTCTCACATTTGGTTCCGTTTCTATGCTGTTCAATGACAATTATTACATCATTTCCTTCCGTTCTACCCTTTGCTTCTTGTATTTTCTTTACTTCTCTGCCAATATTACTTCTATTTACTTTTCTTCCAAAATGACTCCTTTACTCCTTCCACTTCAAGCTAAGTTCATTAATTCTTTTAATGTCATTGACACCTTATCAGTAGTTCAAGCTAACGTGAACCTTTCATTTCACCAACAATCTCTCTCTCTCTCTTTCTCTTTCCCATGTCTCTGCTCTGAAGTTGCGTTGCAGTGTCTTTTAAAACGTCACTTTCTCCTTCAGCTTTCACTGATTTCCCCTGGGTGTTTTGCTCTTCCATTTCTTTTTTCTGTTCTGTCTTGTCCCCTCTTCCTACTTATCTTCTGTCTTTACCTCCTCCTCATACTTTTCTTCCTCTCCTTCCCTCAATCTATCCCTTCTCCTTCTATCCCTCTTCCCATCCTCTTCCTCATCCACTTCCTTTTCCACCTCATCTTCCTCCTCCTATTCCTCCTCTTCCTTCTCCACCTCCTCCTCCTTCTATTCATCTCTTCCACCTCATATTTTTCTTTTTCTTCGTGCTATCATCGTTGTTTTCTTCTGCGATTCTTCTCTGTCACATTTTCTTTCTTTACATATCGTCCACTCAGTGAGCAACTTCACCCATTGTTGTGCAAACAAGTATAACTTTTTACTGTCAAAAAATATAATGGACCGTTTTATTCTTTTCTTTTACTGTTGTGCGGAAACTTGCTACTCAATTGGATACAGTGCAAATATTTGAAATAACTCTATTCTAATTATTTGGCTGTTTTTATAGAGTTCTCTGCTTGATTTGGCCAGTCTTCCAGTATACAGTGATTGTTTTTAATCCTGAGTAGAAGAGCTACGTACTCTTTTAAAACGCTCTCTCTCAGCCGCTTCCTTTTAAGACACTTCCCGGTCGAGTGTTAATGAGAAGGATATTATTTTATATCATTTTCAGAGAATCGAAAATTATTTGTTGAAACACCGCCGATTTATGTAGTTGCATAACAATATTATATTATCGTTATTCAAATTGTATTCAATCTTTATCCTCATTAGTTAACTTTTCATACTTTGTAAAGTTCGTTGAATAATTAATCAATAGTGTCGTTTAATGTTAACTAGTGTACAAGCCTGTATATATAGTAACTTACATTAATAAAGAACTCTAATGTAATCTCACTCGATTTCCAGTTCTATATATCACAGAGGAACTATAATTATAGTTGAAAACTATTAAGAATATATTTGTTATTAAGAAACTATTTTAAACAGTTCTTCTATGCCTATGTAGTACAATAATAGAGCTAGCCGTATACGCATGTTAAGTAAAAAGTGAACTAGTATGGCTCTTTTTATTGTGGAGTCCCTTATGGGAACTTCTCAACTGGCCACTAGAGATTTCTATTGATTCATACAATAAGTACATCAATGATAGGGAGAGAAAAATAAGGTAACCTTGTGCTATTCGTCTCCCAAATTTAGATAAGGTTACACATAGTTCGAAATAGGTTAAGTCTTGTTGTTCACTTGAACAATTGACATTGTCAAATTATACTTTTTAACAAATATATAATTAATCTTTTCTAATTAATAAAAATCTTGTAGTACCCTTTATTTTATAAAAACTTCAAAATAGTTCAACAACTAGTTTTGACCCTAACTTAGGTCATTTTCAAGTTGAAATGTAGAAAATAATAAAAAATAAATAAATAAGAAATAATAATTTTTTTAATTTTAATTTATTTTTTTCCACATTTCAACTTGAAACTGACCTAAGTTAGGATCGAAACTAGTTGTTGAACTATTTTAAAGTTTTTAAAAATAAAGGATACTGCAAGATTTTTATATTGTTTTTATTAATTATTTGTAAATTTGTATTTATTAATTTGCCCATTGAGTGAAGTGTTTTCAATCTTTTCTATAATCAAATTTCTATATTTCCATAGTACCCACGTTGTATTGGGTTATTGAAAATAATTCTGTTCCCTCTGCAATCTACATTGAATTACTTAAGAAATGTATTCACGAAACCAAGTCTCGTGTAACCAAGAAATTCTTTGGCACGAACTGTATATAGTCATCAGATTCACAAATTTTTACGACCCATATTCATAACTTGATTTTGTCAACCATTCACTTTTTATCAGAAATGAACGAAAACATTGAAAATGACATCATGGATGTCATAAACTAATCAAAACGGAAATTGTTTGATAACAGAGTGTTATGAAAATAGAATTTCTGTTTGTTCTGAACTTGTTTGAAATTGTCGTGATAGTGCGACCTAATCTCAGTTTTACTGTATTTGAGAGAATAAGTAATTTAGTAGAGTACTACGCACAAGATAACGTAGTCGGCAAATACATTTATAACTAAATTCATTTTGAACGGTCAGCATTCCTTGTTGATAACAATGCTCAATGCTCCCCATTCATCCTATCCTGACAGTTTCAATTGAATCTTGCTATAGGAAATAAGTTGAATGTATTAATGAATGAGATAATAAATTGGAGATTTTTTGTGTGGTGTTCAGTGAACTACATTGTAAAACAAATAGTAACGGAATTTGAAATTTTCCATTGTTTGATAATAAGTCCAATAATATCGTTGTATAGGCATTTCATTACTGTAAGTTTTGTTGGTTTCCAATGATGTTCCAATTCTATAGAAACATGAAACAAATAGATTACATTAGATTTGTGTAGTTCATTGAATTACACAAACTACAGTATTACAAATTTACAATATGACCAAACCGTTCATCTTTTCCTGGATTTCGCTCAAAAATATGGAAATACAGGCGAAATAGATTGATTCACTCAAGTGGCAAAAAGTCATCGGAGTTTCTTGATAACTGGGCTATTTTTCCCAGCCAAGTCTAGCTTTATCAATGTCTATTGTACAAGATGAATTTCGCATTTTGATTTAGCTGCGGAACTGAGTTGGAGAGTTACATTTTACTCGTAATTGAGCTGGAATTTCAAGTTATTCAACTTTAAATCCACTATTAAATGAAATGGTTCATTTCACAGATGGAATTACTGAGATATTGCATTTATTAAAATGTTAATAAATAATTATTATTAAACAAACATTCAAATAAATGTTGTAAATCACCCCGAATTTACAGCATTCAATTTGGATTTTTGTTTAATAATAATGGTTAATTTTCTTTGACTGTGCAGGATTACCAGTCTTCTGTAAAATGTATTAAATTGTTATCGATTTCTGTAGCAATATCAACTTGTATAGAGATAAAATTCACTCACACCTTTGTGGTATACATAATTTTAAATCAACTTATAGAGAAGAATTTTCCTCTCAACTTTGTTAGCATCCAACCTTGAAAATCCAGTACCCATTTATCTTGAGGTTGGAAATTTTGACCAAAGAAAACTAGGGTTTTCCGCTCAACCTCCTTGGAAAACTCCCCAGTAACAATCGTCCAATCGTCCAGGCTTTCTCGACATGCCACCTTGAAATGGACAGTGCTTGCGTGTTACTCTCACACCGGAAGGGTCGACTAGAAGGTTATAGAAGGCATTGGCATATTGTCAGTGTAGAAACCTCTTCTCGTAATGCTGCAAATACAGGGCACTGTCCTTCTATATTTAACATGACAACACTTTATTGTTAGCAGTTGCTTTGTCTTTTCACGAGTTCTCTACTCATTCTCCTTTTGATGCCTCTCTCCCTTCCCTTCTCCCGTATCTTCTCTCTCTTTTGGTACAGAGTTACTGGGAAGGATATTTTGAATATTCTTTCCGAAGAATAGAGATTGATATTATGTCCAAAGCTCCGCCAATTTATCTAGATGCAAAACAATATTATGTATAGTATTTCCAAATTGTATTTTTTCTTATATTCAGTTCAATAATTATTTTCTTAGTTTACATTATGGAAATTCATTTGAAACTTTTCTATATTGTATTGTTTAAGTGTATAAGCCAGTATGTATTTTAATCTACATAAATAAAACAATATCAATCAATCTCATTCTTTTTCAGGATCTATAGTTTATTCATATAATGTGTCTCCAATCACAATATTTCATTTTCCACCCTTTAATAATATTTTCCACCACACTCTACCACGTAGGCCGTTATAATCAATCTTTTAAATTCTCTGTTTTCTCATTATCTCTCTTTTTCTCTAATATTTTCGTTTTCTCTCTTTCTCAGCCTTACATACAATCAAACTCTTATTCTTGGGGTTTCTCTTTATATATCTTTTTCTCTCATATCTTGACAGAGGAAACGGGATATTATTTTATATTATTTTCAGAGAATTGACAATTATTTGTTGAAACACCGCCGATTTATGAAGTTACATCACAATACTATATTATCGTTATTGGACTTGCATTCAATCTTTATTCTCATTGCCGTAATTTATGTTCTATATTTTGTAAAATTCGTTGAATAATAAGCAATACTGTAATTTAATGTAAATAGGTATACAAATAAGTATACATATTCTTATAATATGTAAATATTATAAGCCAGTATATATTCTAACATACATAAATAAAGAACTCTAATCTAATCTAATATCTCCTCTCTTTATTATTCTCTCTCTTTTTTATAATCAATCTCAGTCTAACCCGCTGTTCCTCATTCCAGTTTCTCTCATTATCTATTTCTTTTCTCGTATTTTTGTCCTATACTCTTCTTCTATTCTCATTCAGAGGGCGTTGGTCAACCAAAAACTAGTATATATTTCACTACATAGCAATATAGTTAGATTCATTGTGGTCAGTATTCCTTGCAAATAACACCTACGTTTCCCGTTCAACCAATGCTGACAGTTTGAAGTCAATCTCAGTGTACCGAGAACAGACTACAACAGTCTTTTCAATTTCAGTATACACGTGCCAGCCTTGTCACACATACACACACGAAAAATACACACACACCAACACCAACACATACAAGAATGGAGCCTTTCACTTGGTGTGTGTGTGTGTGTGTGTGTGTTGTGTGGTCCATATTACAGTACAAGCAACACACGCATTGTTGCTCAATTCAATCCTATCGGGCTGGCTTTCTTCTCGACGACATTTTAGATTAGTGAGTTCTATTGGCCAATTGCTGGCGGCTTATCGCTGCCGGACAGCGAACAAGAGTTCTCAGTACTACGAGTATAGTAACAAAATAGTTCTCTATGATCGCTGGTGGAAAGCGAACTAAAGTCTTTAGTACACTCATTGAGAAACTACATTAACTAAAATAGTTCTTCTATGCTACAGTGAATTGGGAAAATGATGAATATTCATGCAATTCGTAAGTAGATTTGCATTTAAGTGTGCACCGTAATGTGAAACCAAAAAGTTGTAAATGTGTTGAGGTATTTTTAATTGAAATAGAATTATTGAGGTACTATTTGTATTGGCATCACCTGTAGAATTCAGACTTCGTAGATTTTAATGTTTCGAACTTGTAATTGGAAAAAATGTGGATTGATAGTTTATGCTTCTCAGATAGTAAGTTTCTCTTCAATCTGGCAGCATTGGTTGAATGGGAAGCATTTGTGTTAGTCATAAGGATTAATGACAGTATGAAGCGAATCTCACTGTAGAATTACTTTATCTCATTTCTCTATCGTCCTTTCTATCTCTATTCTGAATATTTTGTAGTATTCAAATTTTATCCAACCAAAATTCACATTGTAATCTACACTCCACAATGAGCTTTTTAAAGCGTTTAATTTTTCAGTTCTTCACCTGCAATTTTTTCAGATTCACCTGCATCAAAACTAGATTAATTTTCCAATGAATGCTGCTGGACTTGAATGTACTGTATTTATATCATTCATCCATCCTAAGACAGAGAAGTTTCATAGGTTTTGCAAATCAAGTTGAATTTCCTCAATTTTCATTCCCTCTCTGCAAAAAAAGGACATTATTTAAAGTGTATCCTAATCGAGAAGGAAACTTACTCGAGTTATTTATATTCGATACAATCACATATCAACTATGATACATAAGTTATCGTATTAATCAGTTGTAATTTAAAATCTGAATTAAATTATGAATCCATAATTCTCAAAAATGCACCAGACATTTATACTTGGATGCACCAGTGATAGTCGTGTATGATTATCAATCCTCCCCAGCAAATATTCACATGGTTCGAAGCTCGTTTTCGAAGAAGAAAGTGACGAATTTATCCATCAGTTTTAATTAATCCATGATCAAAAAAACTGGTCCTGTCTGTTTACTTGGGTGGTGCAGCGATAATTTAGTTGCTAAGTTCTTCCCAAACTATAGAGAGATTCACTTTAAACAGACAGTACTCTTCAGAACTAACATGAATACCTCTCATTCTCCTAACTCTGACAGTATATAGTGTATCTCAGTATAGTGGGACTCATTCCAAACAGACAGCATTCCTTATAGATAATATTAATGTTAACCAATTAACCAATGCTGACAATTTATAGTGAATCTCACTGTATTGGGATACAGTCAGCATTTCTTATAGATAATGTAAATGCTGATCAATGCTGACAGAAGTGAGTGAATTTGAGGATAGTTGACTGGAACAAGTTTTGAGGAAAGTAGGTTGTGGACAGTGTTTACAGGCCTTGCTGCATTTCCTCTGGCCTAGTCCACTGGCACAAGGTTTCAGCCCGCTCAGGAAATCGATCTTGTTTCGTACATATTCATGGAAATATAGATATGATACAGGTTTGTAGACCAATAGTATAATGGAGGGGTATGACAGTGATCCCAATAATTTGTGGCATAGGACGTGATGATAGTCGAATGCTCTTTTTTACAGCCTTGAGTTGTCAATGAATTTAGATCTACTCCCAAATAATTGTTTTCCTATTGGGGGAAAAGTATGGCGAAGGACCATAATTGAATGAGGAGGATAATTAGTTGATATTCATATTTATTTCTCATTTATCTCTACTTGAAATTTGTATTTCATCGAATTACTGAAATTAAATGAAAAGAGAACTATTAATAATTCTGTATTATATTTTTATTTGTTACAACTTGAGCTGACAAGTCAAATATCAATGGCAATAATAATTATATAATTTTTTGTAATGAATAAATTGTACCTACAGTTAGGTCCACGTTATAATGGCAGTGGAGAAAGATAGGAGAACAACTTTGCCGAACCTCTCTTTCTTGTCAATGCCTATAGACGGTAGCTAATAGAGGTTTATTGATGTATTAAGTGTTCATTCTCGTTTAAAATAATCAATTATATTTTATTAAGCAAGAAATTCTATTTTTCAATGGTTTCATAATGAATTTTCATAATTAAGATGAAATATTTTTTTAATTAATTATTAATTCTACATTGTTATAATACGATATGGCAACAGTGCAAAGAGAGAAAGAGATAGCGCTATCCGCTTTGTTGGATGATAGACAAGGATAGCAATATACCATTGCTAATCAAACACAGCCATTATAACGTAGACCTCACATTTCTATTCCGTGGACCTTCCATTTTTATTGATCAAAGACATGGCAGTCAACTATGAAACCTTGTTTTTGACTTACCTCTAGTTGAGCATAGCTTACATTAGCATTGAAATGAAGAAAAAAAGCAATTCAACCAAAGGTGTTTAGTGATTCATTCAGTGACTCATAACACATTAATGAATTTGTTATACTCATTCATAATACTATATTTGTACACTCGTTGGTAATGTATTACTAACTAACAATAATGTATTGTACAAAATAATAATACTAGAGTACACCATTGGAAAATCGCAAATGTTAGTTATATTTTTGTTTATATATTTATCTGAGTTGGGAGAAATGAAGGTTGGCGAAGATACATTTTTAAAATGTGTCCAAGTGCTACTTATATTTATTTATAAAATATATATCTTTGTTTTTTAAAAATAAATTTTATATTTTATTTTTTTAAAACCTGAAGATGGTGTGGATCACTGAAACTAATATTGTTATAACTTATAAATAAAAATTTAAATCTCAGTACCATTTTAAATTATTTTGTCACGAGATGTTTCGGCTACTAATGCCATTATTAATGGCGAATCAACCAAACATAATTGTTATAACTTGTATTTTTAATCTATTATTTTATTAATTTCAAAAAAAGGTTACTACAATTCTATTTTGTAAATACATTTTTGAATATAGGATTTTAATAGACTTTTCAACAGGATGTGAAATACAAAACTAATTCTTCCTTTGAGAATTAGAATTACTCCATTATATTCTACTGCACATATATCTTATTAGTATTGATATTGATTGTTCAAGGAATGCAACATCATCCAATCAGTAATAGCGCTTTGATCAAATCAATTTTGAAACACTACATAATTAATTCGATCACCAAATCGACCATAGCCACTTTTAGAGCGTCCGATCATTTCAGAGTCGATTAGTCATCATAATAATTTGTATGCCAATTGCTTCCTGGTCCTGGTTGCAGCAAGCACTGCTTCATGATTCGCCAGTTACGTTCGCTGTTCGCTGTTTTATGCAACGAGAAATTGTTTTTCTTCTGGCTCGTTTAACACGGCCGGGCGATGCTTTGTAGTTCCACTTTAATACTGTCAGCATTGATAGAATGGGAAGCATTGAGGTTATTTATGAGGAATGCTGACAGTTAGAGTGAATCTTACTGTTCTATTCAGTGCTTCATTCAAACGTTGACAGTGTTGTCGTTTCTCATTTGTAAAAGTGATTGCCGTTATTGTGTCACCGGCAGTAGACAGTTTTATATAGATAATATTGACTTTATTATAGTGTATAATAATATATAGTTCATAGTCTATGCAGAGATTGTTGCAAAACTTATTCTGTAGTTGGTAATTTGCTAAACAAAATTGAGTACGGTACATGAAAGTTCAATGCAGGTTGTCTGTGTAGATTTTTTTAATCGGTGTGTTTAGTTTCTTTGTTAAAATACCAGCTTTCTACACAGTGCCAGTGACTGGCTACCTTAACTTGCCAGCCGACTGGCACCGTGTAAATCAGCCAGCTTACCAGCTAAAAGGCTGGAGTAGGACAAAATGAGCATGGATTCAAAACAGTACGGATCTTGGAGAATAAAAAACGGACATATTATGAATATTACGGACATATTATGAATATTACGGACATATTATGAATTGACGAATATGAATTGACGAGCTCTAAGGTTAGGTACTATCAATGACTGAGGTTTAGGTACATGGTTTACAATATATATAAGCTTATGCTTTATGGGCCAGCATGTGGAAGCGACAAAAATTACATTGAAGGACAGTATGCTATATGCAGTATTACTGCATATTTTGGAATGGCCTCTATGGATCTGCCTCAAATGTCAATTCTCTGTAATACTCCTTCGATCCATTTAAGCCCCATATCACTTGTTGCATGCACCTCCTGCAATCCTCCCTCACATGGGAACAAAGGGCAGTTCGAAACCAAGTGCTCCATATTGTCTGTATCTCGCCACATTCACAGTATGTGTCAGGTGTAAAGCCCCATAAGGCAAGAGACTGCGCGCATCTTCCAGTAGATGTTCGGAACCTGTTCAAACAGCACCACTGCCGGCGGCCAAGCAGTGTCCCTGGCACCTGTACATTTGGATCCTCAATTAGGTGTTTATTCTTTACTGATGAGGAGGACCACCTTGCCTTCCAAATTGTTTCAATATCCTGACCATTCTGATCATCTAATCTCAGATACCTCCTACATTGTAGCCGTCTTGCTGGTGCATTATTTAACTCCTTAGCTATTGGCAACTCATTCCTTGAGACAACCCTGTTAACAAGTTGTCTTGTCTTATTCAATCTGCGGAGGTCTGGTTTACAATAATTATCGAATATAAGTCCATTCAATCAAGAACACTTTTGTTTCAAGTAAACGAATTGAGCTATACACCTTCAGACTTGGAAAATCTCGTTTCTAGCATATCTCAATCACCACTGCAGATGAAAACTTTTAATTGATTCATTGGTTTTGTATTCAATCAGTTGATTTAAATTTGATATTGTTAACCATTCACGAGATGTGATGACTTTATTGAATTGTTACTATCTCAATGAGAAACTGTAAGCATTATAGTGAGGTCCACGTTATAATGATAGTATTTGATCAACTTTGGAATTCCTATCCTTATCTATCATTCGACAAAGCCGGTGGTACTATCCTTTTCTAGGTCTACAACGATGCCAATTATGTTTTTGACAGTGTAGAAATATAACTAGTTAATGAAGAGAATCGGCATCGCTATTCTCCTATCTTTTTCCACTGTCATTATAACGTGGACCTCGCTATAGTTGAATGAGAAGCGTTGATGTTATTCATAAGTGATGATAACAGTTTGAAGTAAATCTTACTATAGCAGAAAATCACATGCTTCGGCAATTATTCCTCTAAACTTTACCTCAACTCTTCAGGGAATTTCCATGCCGAATACAAGTAGATGAAAATCCAAGTGGTTGATATGGAAATGGATGAAAAGTAATAACTGTGTCAGCTGTGCCTAGTTGAAAGTTGTGTGTAAATTTTTGGCTTCAAAATTTTCTGAAATAACTTAATTTATTCAAAGTGCGGTGATATTAAGTGCAAAATTTGACTATAATTTGGTATTTTAATCATTCTAAATTAAAAATTTCTAGCTAATATATATTCTTGGACAGAACTTTGAACTCTAGATTTCCTCAGTAAGAACATAACCTTTTTTTCTGATATTTCATTATTTATCAAAATTTGGGAACAAACAAATAAATAAATAAATAAATAAACTGATAAACTTGTTAGGTGAGAAATTGAAAAGCTATAATTTCACGGGAAAACTAGAATGAAATCGACGTTTTTCCCTCCAAGAATATTTTTTTGTGAAAGACGCAAAAAATACCCAACAATACTACTTGTAAGGTTTCGTTGAGTTTTGTATCAAAACGAATTCATAAGATTCATAATTCAAAAAGATTGATAACATCCTGTGCCAGTTGAGATGGAAGTAGTAACGGGTCGGTCGGTCCTAACTGTGCCACTAACCAGGCTACACCAAGACTACTGAGAAATGAGGATGACATCTGGCTGCCTCTCCATGATTACTAGTCTCAAGTACTGCATAACTGTTCAGCAAGTAATGTACCTTTTCAACTCCAGTTCTGGATGGCTGGCTTACTTTACTGCTATCCTGTCTCACTACGGTCATATTCACTTGAAACTGTCAGAACTCACATTGAAGAACATCAATGCTTTGCCATTCAATCAATGCTGACAGTTTTAAGTAGATCTCTCTTTAGTGGGATTCATTTAAAAAAAATCAGCATTTCCCACAAATAACATCAATGCTGCTCATGCAACAAATGCTGACATTTTGTAGTGAATTACATCAACTCTCAGTACGAGTATCCTACTGCAACTGTATCACTGTACTGCGGATTCTGACACTATACTGGCAATGGGGCAGTATATAATTATGTGACTGTATAATGCCTAACTATTAACTGACCAATTGATATGAAGGAACCTATGATTAGTGTTTTTCAAGTTCAAAACTGTGTCATGAAGTTACGTAGTATGTAATGTTGGTAGTTATTCGTTGAATAGTTCGTAGATCGGGAAGTTATTAGTGTTTTTTCTAGTTGTAACTGTTTTTATATATTTATGACTGATCACGTTTCAAATAACGGGCTTTGCTTATGTGCCATACTTACTTTATGTGTACCCATACTTTATGTATATCATACTTAACCCTTACTACTTTATGTGGATCATACTTTATGTGTAAGAGGAAGTGTGTTTCTGGAGACGGTTCTATGTTTCATGTTTAATATCTTCACTGATAGGCATTGCATATTTAGTAGGCCATGATGCACTGCTGTATTAAATATCACTCATTGATAGACTATCATGCATCTTCATAATCATTTGTGATTGTCAATAAATGAAATACTTGAATAATTAATTTATTTATTAATAATAATTCCCGGGCTGACAAATAATTTTTGAATGGTAGCGCTCATCGAATTTCCATCTAGCTGTTTACCCTGTTGTCAATATTTGCAGTAGCAGAAGTCTTCGGGGTGAATTACAGCATTTAATTTGGATTTCCATTTAATAATAATAATAATAAATAAGTAATGATAATTGTATGATTCAAAATGTATTATTATTCTGCAAAAGCTCCTGTTTAGTAATGTTTACTTATCTTTACTATACCATGATATTTATGAATATCATCTTTTTTTTTCACAATTCAATTCATTTATCTATTCGTAAAATCTATATTTTTTTATAAAACGTGAACGGGGACTGTAGCATGGGCATTCACTAGGCATGCATAAAACGGCGTACTTTATGTGATATAAATATTGTGCTATCGGTCTCACAAGGATTCTAAATTTCTATAAAACTGTGATCTTGAGCCTGTCATAAATCTAATGGTCCATTAGATATAATAAGTGTCCCAGAAATTGTACCTAAATAATGTTAATAATTATTCACAAATCATCATTACAATTGGGCATAGCCCAAAACTGTCTTTCTCCCAAATTTTGAAGAATGAAAGTTTTGAGAGAAAAATGAGGTTATGATTTCACTTTTCACTTAGGGATGTTCACTTTTGTCTCACTTTTCTTTTAAGGATGTTCGGTACACTTTTTTTAATTGGATAATCTCTTTCATTATTTTATTTCACTTTTTATTAATTTATTTACAATGCAAATGACACTAATGTAATAACATTGAAAGATAAAATAATAAGATAGTCCTTGTGCTATTTTTCTTCCAAATTTTATAGGTGAAAAAGTCCGAAATAAGGTTAGAATTTCACATGTACAATTTTGATAAAATTTTAGTCCAAAACAAAAATGAAAACTATAAATTTTGAATTTAGATGGCTTGAATTAATAAATCATTTAGAAATATTCCACTCAATTACCATTTGTAGAAAATTTAAGAAAATTTGGAACCATTTAAGCAATACAAACTTGTAAATAATTATAATTGTAAAGATCATTATAAGAGTGAGAAAAAGTTGCAACTGAAATTTTTAAGTGGCCTAATAAGCGAGTTATGGGTTGTTGAAGTGCTAACTCTGTTTTCTTTCCAGATCATAAACGGATCCGACTATATTAACAGAACTTCTCTTAAAAATTCAAAAAATGTATCTTTCCAAACTAGAACATTTTATTCCCCATATCGTTGATAAATAAAAAAAAAATTAATATAAAAATAATTTTTTTTTTTGTAAATTAGACAACTTGTTTGTTTTGGCATTAATCGCGAAAAAACGCATATTAGAACAAAGCCAATGATAATATACTGAAAGTATTAAAAAAAACTCCAATGGAAAATTCGAACCGTTTATGATCTGGTAAGAAAACGGAGTTAGCACTTCAACAACCATAACTCGCTTATTAGACCACTTAAAAATTTCAGTTGCCACTTTTTCTCACACTTATAATGAATGATCTTAACAATTATATTGAAAAAGATTATCCAATTTAAATAAAAAAAGGGTACCGAACAGCCTAAAGAGTCCAATTTCCACTTCAAAACTAATTGACCGAGCGAAGTGAGGTCTAAGATTCAAGTCGACGGTTTGGCATTTCTCTTAATGTTTAAATGTTTATATGTTGCGCATTTACGGCGATGCGCGGTAATAGATTTTCATGAAATTTGACAGGTATGTTCTTTTTTAATTGCGCGTCGACGTATATACAAGGTTTTTGGAAATTTTTCATTTCAAGGATAATATAAAAGGAAAAAGAAGCCTCCTTCATACGCCAATATTAGAGTAAAAATCAGACTATAGATTATTCATCATAAATCAGTGATTACACAGATGTGTGGAGAAGCCAGTCTATAGCTGTATTCCCATTAGGTCTAATCAGGTACTTGTGGATGAGAATACTGCGTGAGGTCCACTGTTCACAGAACTACTAGTAAGTTTCAAATCACTTGTTTTTGAGTGTCTTGCTTTCAAATATAGTACTATCTGTTTTACAAGGACTCTAAATTTTTAATGACATTGTCACCCTGAACTTCACACAAATCTAATGATCCATTAAACAGTATTCTAAAAACCAGGCCTAAATAATGCCAATAGGTTTCAAATCACTTGTTTTTGAGTGTCTTGCTTTCAACTTCAAGCAGTCAGATTCTTGAAGGTACAGGGCCCCATCCTATAATGGCAGTAAAGAAGTGGTTGGCCAGAAAGGCATGAGCATGAATGATGGGGGGCCCTACTGTAGGGGGCTGTAACATGGGTGGGGGAAGGGGGTGGCACCTTCCAGTAATGGCTACTGCTGGCTTTGGTTGGCGTGCGTAGCAATAATTCACCATTGGAATTACTACAGCACTCCTAGTGGTGCTGGTAACTTTCGCTTTTGCTGAAAGCATTCCTTTAGCTGATGACTGCATGGCCCTTTACTGAGATTCACCACAAACGGTCAGCATTGTTTGAATTAAAAGCATTGGAGTTTTGTACAAGAAATACTGACTGCTAGAAGTGCAATCAATATAGGTAAGATTCACTTCATTATGTCAGTATTGGTTGAATGGAAAGCATTGGAGTTTTCTTTAAGGAATGCTGACTGTTAATAGTGCAATCCATATACGTGAGATTCACTTTTAACTGTCAGTATAGGTCGAATGGGAAGCATTGAAGATTTGTACGAGGAATGATGCCAGTTGAAAGTGAACCTCACTAGAGGCCCTAAAGGGTGTATGTGGGTGCCCATCCATCCATCAATAGCCCTCGAAAACAGGAGGTCTAAGGGCTGCGCTGGGCTCGAAAAGGTGATTGAGCCCTTTTGATCACGTGATGGTCTGATAACTTGATACGTCATAATTTGCTGTGTTCCATGCGTGTTGTAGATTGTGAAACCTAATTGTCTGCTTTGAATACAGTGTAAGTATCTAGGGCTGTATTTACGGATGATTCATAGATTGAAAGTTGTCTTTGTTGTTGAGCAATAGCAGTCCAATTTCCACTTCAAAACTAATTGACCGAGCGAAGTGAGGTCTAAGATTCAAGTCGACGGTTTGGCATTTCTCTTAATGTTTGAATGTTTATATGTTGCGCATTTACGGCGAAGCGCGGTAATAGATTTTATGAAATTTGACAGGTATGTTCTTTTTTTTAATTGCGCGTCGACGTATATACAAGGTTTTTGGAAATTTTTCATTTCAAGGATAATATAAAAGGAAAAAGAAGCCTCCTTCATACGCCAATATTAGAGTAAAAATCAGACTATAGAATTATTCATCATAAATCAGCTGACAAGTGATTACACAGATGTGTGGAGAAGCCAGTCTATAGCTGTATTCCCATTAGGTCTAATCAGGTACTTGTGGATGAGAATACTGCGTGAGGTCCACTGTTCACAGAACTACTAGTAAGTTTCAAATCACTTGTTTTTGAGTGTCTTGCTTTCAAATATGGTACTATCTGTTTTACAAGGACTCTAAATTTTCAATGACATTGTGACCCTGAACTTCACACAAATCTAATGATCCATTAAAAAGTATCCTAAAAACCAGGCCTAAATAATGCCAATAAGTTTCAATTCACTTGTTTTTGAGTGTCTTGCTTTTAACTTCAAGCAGTCAAATTCTTGAAGGTACAGGGCCCTAGCCTATAATGGCAGTAAAGAAGTGGTTGGCCAGAAAGGCATGAGCATGAATGATGGGGGGCCCTACTTTAGGGGGTTGTAACAGGGGTGTGGGAGGGGGGTGGCACCTTCCAGTAATGGCTACTGCTGGCTTTGGTTGGCGTGCGTAGCAATAATTCACCATTGGAATTACTACAGCACTCCTAGTGGTGCTGGTAACTTTCGCTTTTGCTGAAAGCATTCCTTTAGCTGATGACTGCATGGCCCTTTACTGAGATTCACCACAAACGGTCAGCATTGTTTGAATTAAAAGCATTGGAGTTTTGTACAAGAAATACTGACTGCTAGAAGTGCAATCCATATAGGTAAGATTCACTTCATAATGTCATTATTGGTTGAATGGAAAGCATTGGAGTTTTCTTTAAGGAAAGCTGACTGTTAATGTGCAATCTATATACGTGAGATTCACTTTTAACTGTCAGCATAGGTTGAATGGGAAGCATTGAAGATTTGTACGAGGAATGATGCCAGTTGAAAGTGAACCTCACTGGAGGCCCTAAAGGGTGTATGTGGGTGCCCATCCATCCATCAATAGCCCTCGAAAACAGGAGGTCTAAGGGCTGCGCTGGGCTCGAAAAGGTGATTGAGCCCTTTTGATCACGTGATGGTCTGATAACTTGATACGTCATAATTTGCTGTGTTCCATGCGTGTTGTAGATTGTGAAACCTAATTGTCTGCTTTGAAATACAGTGTAAGTATCTAGGGCTGTATTTACGGATGATTCATAGATTGAAAGTTGTCTTTGTTGTTGAGCAATAGCAGTACAATTTTTATCTTTCTGTCCTGATCAATATTTAGCTAATACTGATTGTTGGTCGAATTATTAATAGATTGCTAATGAATTTCAAATGAAATGCAAATTTTCGATTTTTGACAAAAACCATGATGATATTTCATCATGAATTTCATGGAAAATGCAATTTTTCTATTTTTGACAAAATCCATGATGATTATTAAATCATGAATTTTCCAGAGTTTTGAGACTCAAAAACGATTCTTTGATTGGAACTGAACAAAGCTGAGTTGGACTTTCTTGTATAGAGACCAATAAAATACCTAGATAAACTAGGCAATGTGATTCAATATAATCTGCTGCTTCCAACCTAAAAATTTACTCTTTTTTCAAAATTGTGTTTGAAATAGTAAGAGCTATGCCTGCTTTTTCTTCCACTTCGTTTTTTCCGATATAAATGTTTAATTTCCATAATTAATATCTACATTCACTCTCGACTGGATGAATATCTTTTGTTCCTGATATATGTTGTATGTTTATATGAAATAAATAGACAAATATCATGACCTATATATTTTTAATGAATGTAGGATGGATTATTTCTATTTTGAAATGAAAATTCCAGAACTGATATACACAATAATAATTGAATGATCATTTCTAGATCCTATAGATTGGAAGGAAAACTTTGAAACTTAGTGACGAAATATTGGTCAAGTATGAAGTAAAGTTAAATATGAAGTACTTTGTTGCTGGAAAACAAAGTCAAGCTCAGTTAAGTTTCAAAAATTGTTGTTTGTACAGTAATTTTTCAGATTTTTTTGCAGAAATACATTGAATGTGAAAGTGATTTACTGATAACAATTCTACATAGATGTACTTAATCACTGAATAACTGTTTAATTGAAAAAACTGTAAGAAACAATACTGTAAAAAACAAGTGTCGTTCTACTGTCATTTGTTTTTTTTTAGGAAAATCCATTCTTTACAAGCATCTATAATCAGGAACTCTTTTGTGAGACAATTAAAATAGATAACACCAAATTAGTCCTAATAATTTGTCGGACTGTTATAGGAAGCATTCACAACCAGGAAAGAAATTTCTGTTATCTATTCGAAACAAGTCAGTTGCTCGAAATTCCCAATTTGTGCATGTAGTTTCAGTTTTAGAGCTAATTATCATGTAATTTCAAAGTTCGCTTTGTTTATTTTCTGAGTATTCGCTTCTGTAATTGATAGTCTCGTTTGGAAAAATAGTCATATTATGCGGTTTTCTACAAAATTGTATCACTTTCCTTTGACCTTCAATAAGTATTTTCTGTCTTTGTCATGTGGGATAAGGGTCCAATATTACATGTTCAATGTAACAGCAGCTCTTCTTCCTCAGTAAGCTATCGAATAGATAGAGAAATCAATATTCATGGATTTGTTATATTCTATTAATTCCCAAAACTGACAGGCACTTCTTATTAACAAGGAAAGTTCTTTTTAATATTTTTTGTTATAATCATTGTAAATTACTTGATTGTTTTCACATTTAATCTATAGGAAATAATATTATGTGATATTTATTATAATGTGATAATTATTCATTTTCAATAACAATTCGGGAAGTTATCACAACCACAAATTTATTGAAATATCTATATAAAGGTTTCGGTTTTTTACATTATCAATCACTGGTAAACAAAGTAGAGTAAAGAGCAGCAGAATATACAGTTGAGCAAGCGATATGATTGGTAGATGAAGAATGTCCTAATAAGGTAAGCGTCTGCGTTTGGCCTAGACAAGCCACTCCCACAATGGACAATGGTCATGCAAACGTCACAGCAATGGCGTCTCCTACACTATGCAAAGGTTTGTGGGAGTGGCTTACCTAGTCCAATGGCAGACGTTTACCTTATTAGAGCATCAATCTACCAATTTTATATCGCTCTCCGATACTATTTATACCTGTTGGAGCATCCCAAATTGTAATAAAATTACTGTCAATAAATAAATGAATGTATGCATTTATTCTGCTACTCTTATTTCGCTAGAATTCGATAATAATTATTTGGTATAATAACAGATTTATTCTGAGTCGTTATTATTTAATATATTAATGTGGTTGAGCAACTCAACAAGTATTTCAAAACACCTCAATTATACAGTATACTCAATTGGCTAAAACTTATATGGGCTACTTTTGTATAAATTAATAAAAACAATAATGAAAATTTGTAGTACCCTTTATTATTAAAAACGTTTTAGTTGTTGAAATATTTTAAAGTTTTAAATAATAAAGGGTACTACAAGTTTTCATATTGTTTTTATTAATTCAGTTGGATGTATGTGTACTCCTTCATCGTTTTGAGCGGGTTTAGCAAGTAATTACTGACTGAAGGCAATTAAGCATGAAATTCCAATGTAACTTGAACAATCTCTCTCAACTTTTCATTGCTTCCAAAACACAGCTATATCAGCGGCATTTAGAGCGAGTTCTCCAGCCCGGGTGCTCACTACTTCAAAAAACGTTACTTAGTTGAAATCGATTAAACTTCTATTCCATGTCACAGAGAGTTTTCCAGGGAATGAAACGAAACCCTAGTCTAAGCTCATTCCAGGAAATACCTTCTGAGGTCTGAAAGTGGAGTCTATTGATTTTCCAAGTGAGACGGGGCACTTACTGGTGAATCCCCGTAGTAATTAACCACAAATTAACAGCTTTCCATGTTGTTTGGTGTCTCTAAAGCGAAATTCTAGCTTTGATACTCTCAGTCCGATACTATAGTCAGATTCGCTTCAAACTGGCAGCATTTCTTATGAATAACACTGACTTTTCCTATTCAACCAATCCTGACAGTATTGGATTGAATCTCACTGTAGAAGTTAGTCCCCTCTCTGTCAGAATTGGTTAGATGTAAAGCGTTTTGGTTATTTTTGAAGAAATGCTGACAGTTTTAAGTGAATCTCAGTATGTAGTTGCACTTTGAAAACTCCCCAAAGAGTTGAGAGGTAAAGTTTAGAGGAATGATAGCCAAAGCTGGTGATTTTCTGCTATACATGTAAGGTTCACTTCAGACTGTTATCATTCATTATAAATAACATTAACGCTTCTCATTCGACTAAAGCTTACAGTTTTTCAACTTGGAGGAACTATGTTATTAGCTATTCTATGGTAGTAGCAACTGAGGAATTGTTAGAAAAGTTTTTGAGCTATACGTATGCTTAACGATCCTTTCCCTCATACTGTACTTTCCTTGAAAGTACTTCTAGTTGTTCACTACAGCTCCTCTGAAAGGCAACCCAACAGAACTAGCTAGCCTAGCCGAGCCTTTTATTTTTAAGTTTTAAGATAATAATTGACCGAGCGAAAGATCCAAGTGATTCAATTGAGTCTAAGATTCAAGTCGACGGTTTGGCATTTCTCTTAATGTTTGAATGTTTATATGTTGCGCATTTACGGCGAAACGCGGTAATAGATTTTTATGAAATTTGACAGGTATGTTCCTTTTTTAATTGCGCGTCGACGTATATACAAGGTTTTTGGAAATTTTGCATTTTAAGGATAATATAAAAGGAAAAAGGAGCCTCCTTCATACGCCAATATTAGAGTAAAAATCAGACTATAGAATTATTCATCATAAATCAGCTGACAAGTGATTACACAGATGTGTGGAGAAGCCAGTACATCGCTGTATTTCCATAAGATCTATAGTTTCAATCAGGTACTTGTGGATGAGAATACTACGTAAGGTCTACTGTTCACAGAACTACTAGTATGTAAGAAGGGTGGCCTTGATTGTTGTGAGAATCACTTTTTTCTGGCATCATTATTCATAAATAACACCATGCTTCCCATTCAATCAACAGTCAGTTGACAGTTTGGAGTGAATCTCACTTTAGCTAGTAGCTCCCAGGTACTCTATATACTAGTAGTTCTGTGCACAGTAGACCTCGCGCAGTTATAAACCACAGTCTCCTCCAATACCTTGGTAGAGAGTTAGTGGGAAGGATACTTCGAATATTCTTTCCTAAGAGTGAACATTGATATGTCCAAAGCTCCGCCAATTTATGTAGATGCATAACAATATTATCTATTTTATCTACAGTTATTACAAATTGATTTTTCTATATCATATACAGCTCAATAATTATTTTCTTAATTTATATTTTGTAGATTCATCTATAATTTTGCTATATTGTGAGCTATTGTATAAGTGTTCAAGCCAGTATAATTGTAATCTACATAAATAAAGTACTCAATCAATCAGAGTGAATTCTATACTATACTTTCTATACTGTAGTATAATATACTATATTCCTACTATACTGTCCATCAGAGTAAATTCTGTCGTGTCGGCGAGATATCAGTGTATAAACGACTAATGGCTGTTTGGGTTGTAATGCTAATAATTTGATGTAAACAGCTATGCTATTATCATCAAAAGCTTATAAAGTTGAAAGCAGAGAAAAGTCGGGAGAAAATACTATGCTTCTTCAAGTTATCAATTGCATGCCTCACTGCATGCGATTAATAGTCCACATAACAGCTGTTTTTTCACTAAGTTACATTGAGATATTGCATTGCATGCGTCATTGCATGCAATTTATAATCCACTTGACAGCTGATTTATGATGAATAATTTCTATAGTCTGATTTTTACTCCAATATTGGCGTATGAAGGAGGCGCTTTTTCCTTTTATATTATCCTTGAAATGCAAAATTTCCAAAAACATTGTATATACGTCGACTCGCAATTTAAAAAGAAACATACCTGTCAAATTTCATGAAAATCTATTACCGCGTTTCGCCGTAAAAGTGGAACATACAAATATATAAACATAAAAACATAAAGATAAATGCAAAACCGTCGACTTGAATCTTAGACCTCACTTCGCTCGGTCAACCAGTTTAAAGAAATTGTAGTTCAAGTAAAATACTGTATATTATGCTGTATCTATTCATGTGAAAGGGATAGAGAGAGAGAGAGAGAGTGCGAGAATGAGAGTGGTTGAGGGAGTGAATAACTGGCTTTAGTGTTGTGATAATCACTGAGAACATAACAAGAGTGTCGGCAAATGGCTTGATGGGAAATTTTGACAAGGGGTTACTAGAATAGAGGAGGTACGGTAGCCGTAAGTCCTTAGTACTCATTCCATTAGGCACCATTAGCTTATGGAAAGTAACAGAGTAGTAGACGGAGAGAGAGAGAAGGTTCAAATTACACTGAGAGAACACTCATGAAAGAGAGAGGGTGATATTATAGTGAGATTCTGTCAGCGTCATTTCAATGTTTAGCTTTGTTGTTTATATGAGAAAATGCTGACAGCTTTAAGGGAATTTCACTATAGATAATAAGCCATATATAGACGGTAGCTGATACAGGTTTATTAATAATATTAACTGTTCATTCTAGTTTTCAATAATCAATTATATTTTATTAAGCAAGAAATTATATTTTTCAATAATTTCATTATGAATTTTAATAATTAAGATAAGATATTTTGTTAATTGATTATTAATTCTACATTGATTCAACAAAGACGATCTGGCAACAAAGCAAAGCGAGAAATAGATAACGCTATCGCCATCCGCTTTGTTGAATGATAGACAAGGATAGAAAACCATTGCTAATGAAACATTGCCATTATAACGTGGACCTCACTATAGCAAAACGTTTTTTACCCAGTGAGTATAGAATGTAATATAGAGTATGGAATGTTATATTCCATACTCACTGTTTTTACCGTGGCATATTCCTGTATGCCTACTTTGAATAAATATCGCTGAAAGATAGATAATCAGAGATATCAGGTGATATTGTATTCAGATTCATTTTATACTGTCAGCATTCCTTATAAATAACATCCATTTTTCCCCATTCAACCAATGCTGTCAATGTGAAGTGTATCTTAGTAAAGCATGAACAATATTCTTAGACATGAATTTGAGAGAAACAGAATTCTAATGCTATGGATAGAGACATCTAATCGAGAGAGAAAGAACGATTGTTTGATAGTTTAAAGTTTTGACGTGACCTCTTCTTGTGGGTGAAAGCCGGGGGAACTGTTGTTTTAATTTCTAGCCTCACTCTGTTATCAATATTGGTATTTTTTGAATGATAATAATAATTCTTGCGTGCACTGATACCGCACGTAAATATTTGAGTAAAATCTTTTGATTATCATATTTATTCCTAGAAACGTACTAAATTAATCATTTTCACTAGTTGTTTATCCTGAGTTATTCTAAATTTTGAAATTATCTTGTTTAGTTCAAACTAGTCTTTTAGTTTAGTTGAGACTAAACTTTCTTAGTACAGTTCGTATCTGTATTTATTCATTCAAAAATTGTTTATGTATGGAATTTGGAAAATACTTGAGACATTTGATGACTATTGACTGAAAATTCTTTACAGCCTATAAATCATTATGTAAATATCATGAAGAAAAATCATTTGATAGTCATATTTATTCCTAGAAGTGTACCAAATTAATATTTTTTCTCGTTGTTTATCCTAAGATATTCTAAATTTTCAAAGATTAAATTCCATCATGAAATATTTTTATTCCACATATTAATTTATTCATTTGCATAGTTCAAGGAATCTGCTGATAAGATTGTTTATGTCTGGAATGTGGAATCTATCATATTGTTGACTATTATAATCTTCGGTGAATAAAATAATAATTTTTGTTCTCAGTTCTCAGTAATCACAGTTGAATTTTATTTACTGCTTGGTTCATATCTGAATATCATTCATTCATATTTGCAATGTGCGAAATGTTTGAAATGAATTGTTTTGAAATATATTATAGTAAAGTACAGTTCTATCTTTGATTATCTTCTTATTACAAAATATATTTTTTTCAGTTTGAATATGATTGAATTATTTCAACTTCAAGTTGATTCTTAATTCCATAGTATAACTCAGTATTACACTTTATACTAGATTCTAATTTCGAATTGTCTTATCTTGTTATCTTGACGACTCGCAGAAATTGAAATTTGAGAATTATACACTCTTTAATATCAGAATATAACTTTCTGATTGCTGGTACAGTATACTCACTCAACATTGCCGTTCGTATTGGATCAAGACTCAACTGCATTAATTTTATTTCGTTCAATTTCAGAATTGATATTCTAGTTTAGATAAAGTTGAGCAACATACTCTATTCAGCTCAAAGAGATTTATAAATTACAACTGCATTGCAATTCTATCTTGAATTACAAACTCATCAAAATATTAAGAGATTTCATCGAACGTTACCTTCAATGTTTGAGGTAGATAATATAATATTTTGATGATTATTGAGTCCTTTCCCTTCCTTTGATGATTATAGATTGATTGATCCCTTATTTATAAACAGTTATTTGTAGTCCAATTGATATTTGAATCACATAAATACAGTAATTCATATTATTGATTTCAAGTTCATTAATCCAAAGTAGTAGATCCCCACTCTGCCTGCAATTCAAATTCTCACTCATGTTTCTGGTGCTTAGAAAAGTTGTGATTCTCCAAGTTATAGCCAGAGAACATTTTTTATAATGTTTGAAAGTATTTCATGCGTTACAACATCCATTTTATCCATGTTATAAAAGTCCCGTGAGAAATGCAAGTTGACGTGTTATATGAAACATCAAGTTTACAATGGTCGTCCCCGTTTCTCTTCAAATTGAGTTTGGTGCCATTAAGCTGAACTGAGTTAGTTGTTGGAAAACTCTTGTCATTCAATCCACAACTTGTCGGAAAAGTGCGAGCGCGAAAATGCATCCTGGAAAAATGGCTTCATCGCGCCAAGATTTTAAGTTGTTCAGAGCGGCGAGTATTCAACTGTGTCGTTACTTCCATGAAAAAGCAATTTCAAACACTGGCGTTTTTATTTTCTTCGAGAATATAGTTTCTATTGAAAATATTTATAATAACGAATGAAAAAAGATTCGACTAATACTGCTTCTTTTCTCTTACTCCTTATCTTCACAATCTTCAATGGCTTCTCAATACTTTTTTCTCTTGCTATATTGCTTCATTTCTCCTCCAGAACCCTTTACTTTTTTGTTTTTCTTTGAGCTTACTTTCTTCTCTCAATATTTCTATTATTTTTTATTAACTTCTTCCTTTTACCTATCTCCTCCCCATCCTCTTCCTCCGCCAAATCCTCCTCCTCCTCCTCCTCCTCCTCCTCCTCCTCCTCCTCCTCCTCCTCCTCCTCCTCCTTCAATTCATTTCCTTCCTCTTTCTCTTCCTTCTCCTCCTAGATCTCGTCCCCTTTATTGGCGTTTCAAGTACTGTAGTTTCTTCCAATTCTTCAATTGTCATCTTTCTTTTCCACCTTTTCCTTTCCTACTTCTTTTCATGATTCTTCAATACCGACCGTTTCTTTGCTTTTATCTGATTTACTATTCTTCTCTTAAGAGAGTTGTATTCTCTTTCTTTACTCATTTCTTTTTCAAGGTCTTTAATCTTTGAAGTCTGATATCATCCACAATAATTCACTTCAGTGTTTGTGTTCGCTCATAACTCCTGTTTTTTATCCATTCCTACACGTTCTGTCACATTCTCTTTTTGCATCCTGTTTTCCCGTGTTGTATTTTCTTTTTAATTCTATCATCGGATTCTCTGTTATTTTCAATGTTCTGTCACATTCTCTCTTATTGCATCCTGTTTTCCCGTGTTGTATTTTTTTAATTCTATCATAGGATTTTCTGTTATTTTTAATGTTCTGTCACATTCTATTTTACTGCATCCGGTTTTCTCCGTGTTTATTTCCTATTTAATTCTATCATCGGATCCTTCTTCCAAATACCTGCTGTCTTTTGTCTCCTACAATTTTCTTCCTATTCTGCTTCTTCTTCTCGTCCTAAGCTTCTCCTTCTCCTTCTCCTCCTCCTCCTCTTCCACCTCATCATCCTCCTCCTCCTCCTTCTTCTTGTTCGTCTAATTTATCAATCATCGCGGTTCTCCGCAAACCACGTTTTACATCATTTCATGTTTCACCTTCTTTCACAAAAACTATTTACCTACAATTTTCTCCTTTTGTTTCATTTCCCAAATTCTCATACTCTTTCTGATCTGCTTCTCTGTACTCCTATTCTTTTATAGTTTCATCCTCTTCTGTTTCTATCATATGTGTCTCATCACCATCTTTTGCTTTTCCTTCGGAATACTCATTCTCTCTAATCTTCTGTTTCTCCAATATCTCATTAACTCCCTCCTCACCTTTTCCGATCTTTTCTCTTTCCTCTCTACATTTGTGACTCTGGCTCTTTCTCTTCGAATGTCTTTTTGATTTCTCTAAATTTCTATTCGATTTCTAAATTAAATTTATTGAATGTGATAATCACTCTCACCATATGTCGTGTCTCTCTCTCTCTCTCTCTCTCTCTCTCTCTCTCTCTCTCTCTCTCTCTTCGTAGGTATTTGGTAGAGAGTTAGTGGGAAGGATATTTTTTATATTCTTCCCGAAGAATGGTCATTGATATGTCCAAAGCTCCGCCAATTTATGTAGATGCATAACAATATAATTATCTATAGTTATTACAAATTGCTTTTTTCATATCATATACAGTTCAATAATTTTTTTTCAGTCAATGTTATGTGGATTCATCTATAATTTTGCTGTATTGTAAGCTATGTATATAAGTGTATAAATAAGCCAGTATATATTGTAATCTACATAAATAAAGTACTCAATCAATCAATCAATCTTCAGAAGTTAGAAGTTTAAAAGTTAGGGTTGTGTGGCAGAGAGTACCTAGAGTCCTAACTCCGCACTTATTATAGGCAATAATTTTTATTATTCAATTCTCTCTTTCTTCCTCTTTTTTACTCCAGTTCCTTCTTCTTTTCCCTTATAAATTGAAACTTATATGAATAAAGAAACCCAATCTAATCACTCTCACTTAACTGCCTCGCGCTTCATCTCTCTCTTTCACTTTCTCAGTTTTCCATTCTATCTCTTTCTGTTTCTTATCCTCAGAGCGCTCATTTTCTCCTCGTTGTTGATGGAAGTTTTAAAGTGTTTTTCTCTCATAAATTGTAAATGCTCGGAGGTGCTGTGAAACTGAAAGGTTTCAAGGATCTTTATCGGTGTAAGTTTGTGTAATGAACTCTCGCGTCGCCCGCCCCGAAAACTTGGTGGCGTTCTTTTGAAGTCTGTTAATTGCAAAAGTGATGGAATTTCGAATTGTTGATTTTGCCGCCATGCATTTGTCCGCCAATGACTTGCAATTTAAGTTTGGAGCAGATTGTTTGAAGGTGAATTGAAGGTGACTGAAGTTTGTGTTTGTTGAAAGTCTGTTTGCTCAACAGCTCGCAAAATTTACTTGAAAACATGTTTGTTCAACTCCCCATTTCCCAGGATGTATCACTGATTTCCCTGTAGTAATAATTCAAGTGTGAACAGTGATGACAATAATTAATACAATTTCACTTCAATTTGTAATTTGTCTTCCATTCTGTCTCACTTTGTTTTGTGATTCGATTGAGTTTTTGAATAAATTTTCTCAATTGTAGACATTGAAGTGATGGAATAATTAATTGATATCATTCCAACCCGATTTGTAATTTGTTATCTTCCCAAGTTCACTTTGTTTTGTGTTTTCCTTGACTTCGAATTCCAGTTACTTGAGTAAGCTTTTCTATAAATTGATCCATTTCATGTTCATGTCACTCAATTGGAATGAAACGTATGACTTTTGAGGAACTCCTGAATTTTATATTGAACTGAGGAAACTTATTTATGGTTTGATGGAAATGGAAATTATGTTCAAATTTGTTCCGATTCTTTGAAGATTACGATAATTCTCTGATTTTGAAAAACTGAAATTTAACATTTCCGGTAATTCATCAAAGATTTCATACTTCCAGTTCAAATATGTTGTATATTATGGATTCATAAATGATATAAATGCACTTATTTCTAATATTTTAATTCAAAAATTCTCAGCAATTGAGATATCAATAACCCCTCGATATCAATAACATAGATTAAATTAGACTTCTATGCCTTAATTGATCAGATTTCATTTTAAGAATGTTATTTATTCTAGATGTTCCCTGTGTTGAAATTATTAATGATAAAATATATTGCCACTATAACCACTGAATAAATAACTATTGTTTCCCTTTTCCATGCTAAAACTCTCGTATATTATTCCTTCGATCAGTGTAATTTTGGCAATGTAAAACCTTCGATTAATGCTGTCGTTTGGAATGATAACAAAAGTTATGAAAATATTTGCTGTTCAATGCAAATTATGGAACTTCACCCAGTGAGTATAGAATGTAATATTGAGTATAGAATGTATATCTATGTAATGTAGTATAGAATGTAACCTGACCTGAACCTTCACCTGACATTTTCAACTATAATATTATTAGTTGCCAAATAGTTATCACAACCTAACTTCAAAGTTAATGCTTCAAGGGAAAATCACCAAACTGCATCTCAACATATTGCAATAATATTAGATTTTGTAGATTATCGTTTTCCTAAAATTCGATCTATCGGTTCATACATTGTAATAGCAAAACCACATATTCCATGATATTTAAAGAATAAATTGCAATATGTGTTATCTTATTATTATAAACTTTATTTTGTATGCATTCACTTGAGAAGGGCACTGCAGCTTCAACAATAGTTCTCCTCTCTCGAAACGTTTTCCTATCACTACTTTTTGTCGAAAAAAGTACTGTATCAAGGAAATAAAATCTAGCAGTACAATAAAAAAAGTATATCTCGAGCAACTAAGGTCTTCATATCAATCCTTTAGATAATTATTATGATATGATCTAAACAATGTGCATCAAAATATATATAAAAAATGGAGGCCTATCATGATTTTTATTCAATTTTAGATTTGATTCCATGTTTCTCAAACTATGATTCTAAGTAATGTTGACAATATTCTACATTTGCGAACTATGAAACCAAAATAGAAAATGGTTGTACTGTAGATACAATCTTACTTCATCTCATGTCAATCTGAAAACAAACAATTCAGTGTAATAATTAACTAAATTTTCTTATCTACTAGTGATACTAGAAATAGTCTACGTTATACATTATGCCTGATTGATACAGATTGCCTGTATCTGTAGAACAAATAGAGTTATCAATGGTAGTTACGTGGTCTTGTTTACAGTTCCTTCTTTCAACTGCAAATTAGATCTAGCGGAGTGTTGTTATGTATAACAAATACATAGATATAAACATGTCACGAATTTGTACTAGTTACCGTGTTCCAATTTTAGCATAGACTGAATGAACCGAAGAATGGGTGAATAATTGAGGCGACTCAAACCGATTGAGATTCACTTCATACTGACAGTATTGGTTGAATGGGAAACGCTGATGTTTGTATTATGAGGAACACTGACAGTTGCAAGGCATCTGACTGTAGCTCATTACACCAGTTGCAGGCAATTTGGTTGCTTTTTTAGCGGCTCACTTCTTCTCTCTTTATTGACTCTTTTCTCTTTTATTGACTGTGTTTTCTTTGCTTTTTCGCAGGTGGGTTGGAAATAGCGGCTAGACTACCGTATAATTAGCAATGCCTCGTCTATCATTAGTGCTATTAGGTGAGTGGCTTGTTTATTTAAGCTTCAATTGTTGCTGGTCTATTTCTCACAGCGAGGTTTGTGGGATTGTTGCGGTAGGTTATGGTGATTTTCAACTGTTTATTGTCGATTCTGGATTATTGTTTACACAAATTTTTGGTATGATAACTGTGAAATGGTGCGTTTAAACATTCGGTTAACAAATTTTTTGTTGGTCAACTATGAAATGTTTCGTTGAAACATTGCTTTTTCTTTGACGGTAGTCTCTCTTCATTCCTTTTGAATAATTTATCTATTAATGGAAAGAGTAAACAATACAGTAGTCGGAAAAGAAAAAACAGGCTATTTTCTAAAACTTCTCAAATTTACTAATTTTGTCTTAAATTGTCCAAATACTATGTAGGTTATATCCATTCCAATTTATACACTAAATCATCAATCTGAATATACAAATCAGAATGAAACAAACAATTTTAACTTGAGATTAATAATAAAACTTCCGTGAAAACATGAAGCAAACTTCAAATTCACAAAATAATTCCATGTAATAATTCTCTCTTTCCATTAAAAAACAGCCTTCTTAAAAAAATTCTTTCTGCTACTCAAAGCATTTGAAGGAGATTCGGAAGGATGGCATCATTTCAATTATAATCTATTCTATAATATAATAAAGGAAAGAATTGGCTTATACACGTACTGGAAAAGAAGTTCACGAATGACACATCATCACGTCTGAGCTACTGGACTTGAAATTTTGAAAAGATAGATTCTTAATTTACGGAGGATGATTTTTTCTGAATGTCTTGTTTTTTGTGAAAAATACAGTTATTTTAATATTTGTTCAACCGGAAGCGTCTGGGGACAGGTTCCAATTGATTCTGATAATTGGAGTCTACTGTACTGTTCTTGAAAAACTTACTATAGTTTGTGTAAAACAAGTTGAGACTTGGCTCTCCATTCGAAGAAATTACAGGGTTGCCAATATTCGTGTAAAATAGCAACTTTCTCAAATTTCCAATTCAATGTCAGAATTGAATGTAGAATATCATCCCCGATATCCTAGTAGTGCTAAAAAAGTTTCAGGGTTGAAGGATTAAAAGGAAATTCAACTTTTATGATAAAATTGGAAACATCGTGAAGATTTGTTTTTCTTTTGAATTTCTTTTGAGCTCATTGAGCGTAATAATATCATATCAAATTCACGGGGAGAATGTCTCCTTTCTATTGGTGTCATAAAAGTTGAATTCCCTTTTAATTCTTCAACCCTGAAACTTTTTTAGCACTACTAGGATATCGGGGATGATATTCTACACCCAATTCTGACGTTGAATTGGAAATTTGAGAAAGTTGCAATTTTACACGATTTGGCAACCCTGTAATTTCTTCGGATTGAGGGCCAAGTCTCAACTTATTTTACACAGACTATATTTAGCGCAACTATCATGATTATGTTTTGTACGTTCAGGGAAGATTGGATATAAGGCTAGATGAGGCACTCACAATAATACATGTTTTCATCTACATTTGAAGAATTTTGTATAAAATATTCCGATTATTATAACACAAGAAACGGAGAGAGAATTCGAGAAACTGAGTTAGATAGGTGGAAAGCGAGCATTTCAAGGCTTTCACAAGCATCGTTTAGACCTTAAAGGCAGACGCTTTAGCAGGCGAAACGTTGTTGAAATCCTGCTAAAGGCAAAGGCAAGGTTAAAATGCAATTGCAGACTGGAGTTGTTGTTGTGGGGGGAGGGGAATCTAGGGGGTGACAGGAGGGGGGACCTGTGAAGAGCGCCACCACTTCCTTTATTATAAGGTGGCGGAAAGCGAAAATTATTCTCAGGGGGGGTTGTGGCTGGGGGCTTAGCCCCCCTCCTGTAGCCCCCCCTTGTACCCCCAAACCAACCACAAACTCATTTCAAATACTGCTCGGCAATACTGTACAATCGATAACAACAGCACAGCTCCTCCACTCTCAGCACCTCCTCACCAGTACTATTGCACCATTTTGCAAATTAAAAACGAAAATGCTGCTCAAAATCCACTATAAATCATTATTAGGCTTTCAAATTTCAAATAGGCGTTGGTTTTTTACATGTTGAGAACTTGAAATGTTTGTACACCATCTAGTACAGACTTTTGATGAATTGTTTCTTATCTAATTGTTAACTTATCTAACTTTCGAATCACGCACAGTATTAAATATGAATATTTCTTCTATGTTTAGCTTTGAAGCATCCAAATTTGAAAATCTACTTTGTGAAAATACTTGAGGACTGAAGATTTTGTGAATTGAAGAACTACAAGACTTGACCTTTTTCGGACTATGTGTTATCTAAATTTCGGAGAGAAATAGCACAAGGTTACCTTATAAATCCTCTCCCTATCATTTTTATATTGTATAAATGATGGTTTTCCAAATCAAGACAGAAGATATTCCGCACAAAGGTACAAATCTTGAAATTTCTGTGAGATAGTTAATTAAAGTAAATTATAATTGAAGGTGGTTAGAATGATGGAATAGAATGAAAACTATTAGACTAGCAGGTAACCCGTGCTCCGCAAAGGTCTCATTCAAAACTTGACAAACTGAAAACTTTACCTACTGAAATATTAAAAAATTTAAAATAGACCTATAACCATCCTCGGCAAATTAAGAATCTATATACAAAATTTCTAGTTAATGAGTCCAGTAGTGCGTTAGTTGTGAATTTTTTATCCCGTTCGCGTTTAAACCAATTCTTTCCTTTATTATATTATAGATAAATACTGATTACTGATTGTTTAGTGTTATTTCCGGCTCTTATCAACCCTTCGAAATTCAAAATTCATCAGTCATATCTCGAATACGTATTCTCTGAGTGTTAATCTTTGGTGAAAACAGAAATTTTAAACTTAACCTCACTTTGGACTATTTATGTGCCAAAATCAAGGAATTGAAGAAATTTTGGGCAATTGCCTGTTTCTCTTTCCAAATATCGTGTTTGTGACTGTTCTAATAAATGAATAAAATAAAATAAAAATTACTGATGAAGACTGAATTCCTATAAATACAGTATGAAACTGTTCATACCTCTCTGAATATTGTTTTTCATATGAATTACCTGCAATTCTCTTCCCTGGAATTTCTTGATTTCCTGGAGAATTTCCAATAGTTTGCTGTTTGGTTTTTCATTTGAATTTTTTCAAATTTGAAAGTTTTTCATCTTTCTAAATTTGAAATTGAAAATTTTCATTTGGAATTTTCTTTTTCAATTAGAATCGCTGGATGTTGGTTTATTCACATAATATTACATTATTTTGAAACATGATGACATACAACTCGATTTTTGAACAGAAGTATTGTTCGGCTGAAGTCCCAGTTTTTATTTTCATTTCTAGGTCTAAGAAATGAGTGCAAATAAATGAATAAAAAATGAAAATATTCTGTGAATATTACATTACTCCGAATAAAATTAATTGATTTTTCTATAAATCCTCCCATTGATTATATAAGATACTTGATTAGAATAGCTGCAATAAAGAAGTACCTAGGAAACCCAGAAATTTGAGTCAACCAATAGCACTGTATCTATCTTTTCCTCTTGGTCCATCAAGAATAAATACTTCTGCTTTACGGGTTTTTGCGAAAAATTGCTTCGCATATTATAGATTACTATAGATATATCCCTGCGCCAAATAGCATAAAATACGTCTCGCATTATTAAAGCCATAGATGCTGCCGATTCGTGAGAAATAGTGGCCGTAGAAGAAAAAATCGACGATTCGGAGATTCTATTGAGGCTCTGCTATTGGACAACGGTCAGATCCCTTACAGTATTCCTTATTGAAAACAGATATGCTTCCCATTCAGCCAATGCTGACACTTTAGAGTGAATTTTAGCGGTCTTTCTTCGGAAATCCTGGCTCAGGATGCCGTCTTTTTCTGCTTTTCTGCTCATTCTAGTCTTGCTTGATCTTAGTTGCGGTCTCGCATTCTTCTTCTCTCTTCTTCCATTCATTTCTGATTTTTCTTCTCAGAGGAAAGAGGATGTAGAGGAGGGTGAGGAGAAGGGATGCTAGAATAGGTTGTGAAGAAGTAGAGAAGTAGAAGAAATAGGACGAAGAAACAGTAAATTAGAAAGAGCTAAATTAAGGTTAGAAGGAGGAGAATGGTTAAGGAGGGCAATGAAAAATGAAAGAGAGAAAATAAGAATGAGGAGAACAAAACTCGAATGGGTGAGACAGAATAATGAAAAAGAGCACAGAAAGATAAAGAGGAACAAAAAGTAAGTATGTATAGAGAAAGGCATAGAGAAAAAATTGCATAAGCTATCTTTTCTCTATGGTTAAGGTAAGAGGAAAAGCTAGAAGCAAAATAGCAGTAAGTAGTGGGAAGGAGTAGTAGGAGACGACAAAGAAGAAGATGGATGTTAGGTATTGGACAAGGAAGACGAGGCTTAAGAATAGGAGGAGAAAATGAAAAGGACAGAAAAGAGCTTTGAGTGCACTGATGAAAAGAATGAGGAGGTGTAAAAGAGATAGACTATAGAAAGATAAATTATAGATAAAAATAGTTTGATTATAGATGAAGAAGAGGAGAAGTGGAAAATTAGGAGTGGAAGTAAGAAATATGAAAAACAAAGAGAAGGAAGTAGGCCTAAACGAAAAATAAGAGACAAGTGAGAGAAGAAGAGAAAAAAGAAAGGGTATGGAAGGGGTGAAGAAGGTGGAGAAGATCATTGAAGAGAGAATTTGGAGAAGAAAAGGACTATGATGAGGAAGGGAAGAAAATGAGTGAGACTATCCAATGTGAAGATTGGGTGGGAAGAAGAAGAAAAATCTTAAGAGGTTGATGACGAAGAACCAAAGAAGCCGGTGATCTTTGATGATGAAGAAGAAGAAGAAGACAAAGAAGAGGAAGTAGAAGAAGAAGAAGAGAAGCAGTGAATCCAGAGCCGAACGGACAATTGGGCGATCCATCACATAACAATTGAACTGGAACTTCCCCTCCTCTTCTCCTTCTCCTCCTTCCCTTCGCACATCTTTTGCTGACCTCACACTTTCTTCCTTTCTTCTGCTCTTTGCTCCGTTCTACTGCAGCAATTCAATCCTAATAATTCAGCTCCATCTTTATCATCACCAACTGCGTTTTTTAAATAGATTCTCTGTCGATTTTTTCTCTTCCTCCTTTCGTTTTATCTTCTCCACTTTGCTATTCTCCTTCCTTTCTTTCTGTTTTTGATCCAATTTCTTCCTCATTTTTTATCTTGTCCTTCCTCTTTATTCTAATCCACTTTATCTTCTTCGTATTTCCTATTATTTTAGCTCCTCCCTTTAAACTCTCCTTTTCTATCCACTCCTCTCCCCTATCAAAATTCCAATTCCTTATTTTCCTTGTTTATTGTTATTTTTCATTCATAATTTTGCTCCTCTTCCACTTAACCTATTTCTCTCTACTTCTAATTATAGTATCGTAATCATTGAAATTGAATGTGATCTTCATAAATCTTCAGTTCGTACTTTGTACAATTCATAGTAGATTTAGCTACATTATCAATTAATTATAAAAATGATGAAGCTTACAATTATAGTTATTTCAGTTTTTTAAAATATAAAATTATAGTATCAGTCAGCGAAAAATGTAATTACATGAATGAAGAAGAAATCAACCTTTTTTTGAGTTAACCTTCTTAATTTTTCTTCGTGATTTATTCATTCCTCTGACTGATATCATTGTATGTTGTCATGACAATGAAACAGTACCTCTTTCTTCAGTTAGCTTTTGATTGATAAAGTTTTTTCTCAGTTCTGTCTACATGACAACAAATTTGCTACTTTCCTATTGGTAAACTCGTGATTGGTTGAATTCTCTATTACTTGACTCTCATTGGACATTGTCATGACGACGCAATCGCGATTCTCTCAATGGTTGGCTTCTGAATGGTTGAATTCTCACTTTGGCTGGTGTCATGGCGACTGAATTGTTGCTCTCTTATTATGGAGTATAGAATATATTGAGATTGCAATGTATTCATAACACAGTAGGCAGTGGGCAATACCTTAATTTATCTCGCAAAATCATTGCCAAGGTGAGTAAATACATCAACCGCCCTACTCGCTGCTGTATTATACGGGTATATTTAGTAGAGTAGTTGGATATGAGCATTGAAGTGATTCGGAAGACTTAGAAGTATCTTATCTAGCATTCGTAACACTATTCTGATGCCAACAATTTCTATTTCTTGACGCGCTTTCCTGTGTGTATTCGCGTTTATATATTGCACCTAAATCGAAACCATTTTTACGGCTTCGGTAGAAGGTAACCTTTTCAAATGAAATGGTTTTCGTTGACCTTTCGTTTAGCAAATGACCTTTTTTGTCAGTACTGAGGGAAAACGTCCATGACGTTTTTGAACTTTTTGTGCAATCATTTTCTAGAAGATAACTGTGAGGGGTGATTGAGAATTATATTTCGAGGATTGTTTTAAAATTTAGAAAGATCCAGACGTTTTGAGTGTGTTAGCATAAGTTTAAAACTTCGACTAGTTAGCTGAAAACTAACCAAAGAGTTGCATCATGTAAGAAAACACTGTTTTCCATGATAATGGAACTTCTAAATTGTCATGAAACGTGCCTCTAAGAATTGAAAGAAGTTTGCAATGGCTTTAAATTGTGTGTTGTGAATGTACACTCAATGTATAAAGATGATTATTGTTGAAACAAAATCACTTCACTTATATGGGCTATTTTATTCGAATTAATAAAAACAATATAGAACTTTATATTTTAACTTGAAAATGGCCAAAGTAGGTCGAAACTAGTAATTAAAATGTTTTAATAAAAGGTCACTACACGTTTTCTATTAGTTTTAATAATTATTGTTATTATCACTTTCTTCATGATCAATACATCTCAGTTTGGGAAGCGGTTAGTGAAGCTGTGAAGATTGAAAAGAAAGTAGGGCAAATAAAAAGGAGAAGAGGAAAATGAAGATTAGAGATGATTAGGGTTCAAGGAGAGGAAGAAGAGGAAGGAATGAAGAGGGAAAAATGGATTAAGAGCAAGAGAAGAAGACAGCCAAGGGAGTGAGAAAATAAGAAAAGGTTAAAAGGGAGAGGATATTGAAAAGAATAATGTTTGAAAAAAGCTTATATGAAATGCAAGAGAAGAATACAGTAAAGGGAGTGAGAAAATAAGAAGAGAGGAGAAAAAGGAAGTGTGACCAGGGGCCAGGGGCAGTGTGACATGTCCTTCTCCTCATTCCTTCTTCTCCTCTTCTCTTCCTACTCCCCCTCTTCTCTATTATATCGTATCCTTCTTCTTTTTCCTTGCCATTTACCCCTTCCTTCTTTTCATTTTTCTGTTTTTCCACTATCCTTCATCTATTTATTCTTAACTTTTCCCAACATTCTTTTCCCACCCCTCCTTTCATCCACTTCTACCTCATCACTCCTTTACCCCTTTCAACTCTTCCCCATCACCTGTCCTCTATCATATCTCATCCTCCTCTTTTCCTCTTCCGCCACCTCCGTTAATTTATCACCGTAAAACTTCCTTTACTTTTGAAACAGTGAGTTGGCGTTTGACTGACGCTCACTTACAGTGATATCATTTTTTAGATTAAAAAGAGAAGGAAGACGAGGCGTGTACTACAAGAGAGATATAATTTTCTAGACTAGAAAGAAAAGGAAGACCAGGCGTACATGAATATTGAACAAACCACGCCCTAAGCCTACACCATAATATTATATACTTATGTATGGACTGAGTTTAGTAATAGTATATATAGTGAGTGCGGCAGATGTAATAAAGCATATCGACAACGATATTAGGCCTAATTGGTCTGTCCAGTCCAGTCACTGGCCACACGAGTTATGGCTCTCTCGCCTACCCACTGCCATTACAGTATGCTCTATGTACTGCCGCTGTTGCCAAGCCTAGCAACTCAACTAAACAACAAATTGAACCCACAAATTCCACAACAAAATCTTCAACTGAGTCTTACTTGTTAGACAAGAAAGCAAGAAACGATCGGCGTTGGCTAATTCTCTCGAAAACGGCACTAAGGATTTTCATCAAATTCATCTTCAAATATTGAATATCTAACAAATGGTTCAGAAATAATTATTATAGAAATCAGATTTATATAAAGTTCGAGAGGTTTGTTCTGTAATAAACGAATCTACTACTGAATTAAATTAGTAGAAAAAGTAAGTTATTTCTGAGAAATTAGTAGTTTCTAAAAGAAACTACTGTACTATATCTTCTATTGATTTCTGTAGGGCTATTTGATAGTTTTATTATATAGAATTACTAGTATCCTTTTATTTTCTTCAATGTCAGGACAGGTTTCGGGTATTCATTCCATTATCTAGTGTGCAAATGTGATTTATACCCGAGAGTGATCGTGTCAAAATAAAATAAAAGTGTACTAGTGATACTATAATAATGAAACTACAGCACTATAATCTATAATACTGCATGACGAATCAGTACATTTTTCTGAAAATAAATTGTACACTCCAAATAAATTATTGTAAGTCTAGGATTTGCGTTACCCAATAATTAATTATTATTTTATCTGTAGTGTTACAATCGAAATATCTATAAACCTGTTGAGCTCGAAGGTTTTTCAGCTAAACTTTGATTTTCATTACTGACGGATTGGAATGCATTGTACTCTCTATCATATACGTGTTACACAAAATCAAAAATTATAAAAAATAGAGTATAGTACCTATTGATTTATTAAATATGATGTCGTTTAATATTATCAAACAGGAGGAAATGGACAAATCTTTATTGAATGAACTGGGCCATGCTGGGGATGTTTACTGTAGCGAACCTCCCCCAAATTTAGACTGTGCAACACCACAACACTTCTATTACGTCAGAGTTGAGTCCAACCCAACCTTTCTAGTCTGCAATTGATTAGAAACTTGCACGCTTATCATTTCATCGTTTATACTAACTACTGTATAATACCAGAGACTAACGAATATCCTGTAGTAGTATTCGTTTTTCTATGATAATACGTTGATATATACTGTAACTCTATACTGTACTCAGTTATTCCATAGAGAAACGATAGCATAAGTAGATATCCCATGGTATAGGGCGTTTATGTCGCAACTTTTATTGTTATCCCAAGCCGATAGTTCACGTAGTTCTTTCCTATGCAGCTGTGTGACGCTGGTAGTCTCTCAAATTGTGCCTTTCATACACTATCACCCCAACAAAACGGTAAAAATTGACAATAATCGACAGTAATCGGCTGATAACAGTAAAAATTACGACATTAATTCCCTATACCACGGTATATCTACTTACGCTATTGTTTCTCTATGGTTATACACTGTAACTCTCACAGTTGAATACGATATTTAGAAGGTATTAAAAAAGAGTTAGCATCAGCTGATGAAAAGTGAAATGCGCGTGTTAGTGGCGCTCAAGACTGTACGCACCTTTACATTATACACTTTTCCAAACATAGTGCCGGCTGCACAATAGCCGGTTAAATTTTAACCATGATTAATTCCACGAGAACCAATCAGAGTCAATTTAGTATTTTCTAAAAAGCCTTCTCTGATTGGTCTCGTGAAATTAATCACGGATACAATTTAACAGGCTTTTGTGCAACCGGGCCATAGAGTGGAAAATAATTAATCAATAATGAATGATTGTAATTCTTACTAGCCAAGATCTGAATATTAATTATTGCCTATTGTTGATAGCCTTTACTGGGTTAGGAACGTAGTGGAAGAGATTCTTATGAATAAATAATGAATGAATATAATTTTACAAGCCAATATCTGTGAGTATGAATATCCATATTTGAGTTTCCATAATTGTCTATTGTTGATTGCCTTTTCTGGGTTAGAAACCCACACATTAATGTGGGCTGGGTCCACGTTGTATCTGTTCTGGTATACATATTAATATTGTTAACTCAATCCTCAATGTAAATCGTATGTGACACAATTGATAGTAAAATAAAAATAGAATTATAATAAAAGGAATTTATTCTCGATGATATTGAGGTCAAGTGACGTTTATGAATAGATTAGATTATTTTATTGACTAGATTTGACAAGACGCTTATTAGATTTGACTTTGTCTAAAATAAATTACTCAAATCAAATTACTCATCTAATAAAATCACCTCACTTGTATGGGCTACTTTATTAAAATTAATAAAAACAATATAAAAACTTGAAGTACCCTTTTTATTTGAAACATTTTAAAGTTTTTAAATTGTTCTTACCTATCTAATTTATAATGTATACTAGGCTTTAGTAAAGTAGTTAATGATGTACAATATTATCCATGAGTCTCTTTAATGTGCATTCAATATAACTAGTAGTTCTGTGAACAGTAGACCTCACGCAGTATTCTCATCTACAAGTACCTGATCAAAACTATAGACCTTATGGAAATACAGCAATAGACTGGCTTCTCCACACATCTGTGTAATCACTTGTCAGCTGATTTATGATGAATAATTCTGTAGTCTGATTTTTACTCTAATATTGGCGTATGAAGGAGGCTCCTTTTTCCTTTTATATTATCCTTGAAATGCAAAATTTCCAAAAACCTTGTATATACGTCGACGCGCAATTAAAAAAGGAACATACCTGTCAAATTTCATGAAAATCTATTTCCGCGTTTCGCCATAAATGCGCAACATATAAACATTTAAACCATAAGAGAAATGCCAAACCGTCGACTTGAATCTTAGACCTCACTTCGCTCGGTCAATAAATACTATAATATGATCTTGAGCAAGAGCCTATATAGTAGCAAAGATGATAAGGAGTTTTGAATATTATATATTTTCCTATAGTAGTATGTAATTATTATTATTATACTGTATACATGAGGATATGCAGTAATACTTCATGAATCAAGTATGTAAAGTGCCATATTATCCTAGCTATCACAAAACTCAACCAAGTAGGCTAAATGTGGGATAGTGAATATTGTCATCATTGATTTAGGCCCGGTTGCAAAAAAGCCGGTTAAATTTTAACCGTGCTTAATTTTACGAGAACCAATCAGAGAAGCCATCTTTTCAATGAAGTCTTCTCTGAATGTTTCTCATGGAATTAATCACGATAAAAATTTAACCGGCTTTTGTGCAACCGGGCCTAAATCAATGATGACAATATTCATTACCCAGATGTAGCAACTTGGTTGAGTTTTGAGGTTAATATTTAACCGTGATTAATTTTACGAGAAACTAGCAGAGAAGCTGTCTTTACAATGAAGCCTTCTCTGATTGGTTCTCCTAAAATAAATCACGGTTAAAATTTTACAGGATTTTGTGCAACCGGCACTTGATGAGTTTTACTTCCATGTTAACAGTTTGAAGTGAACAAGTTTGAACTGTCAGCAACGATTGAATGTGTAGCATTGTTGTTATTATAGGAAACTGCTGCCAGTTTTGAGTGAATCTCACCGCAGCAACATGTTTTGCAACTTGTAGAGATAAAGTGTGCCTAGGGTGGAAAGGCATATATCTATTGATCCAACAATATTGTTTGCTATTGAGCGGATGATAAATAGGCACTAGGCAGGCAGAAAATATATCAGAAAAATGAACAATAGGTTGTGTTTGAGGTGAGTCGATGAAAAAGGAGAGAACTAAGCACTTATTGATCCAGGTAGGTTCAGGTTCCACCTGGTAGGTTACATATTTTATTCTCAGGGTAGGTTGCATATGAAGCCTTTGCACTGCCAATCGAATATTTCGAATAACTTGTATGAGGGCTTCAACATTTGCTGTGGTGCATAGAATCAAAATTTACTAGAATCATTGTAAGTTTCACTTTAAACTGTTAGCATTGGTAAAAGAATGGTAAGCATTAATGTTGTTTTCAAGGGATGCTAATAGTGTCAAATTAATCTCACTATAGATCTGTTTAAAGAGAGCGAGAGAGCTATAGTTGTGATAACTGGAGTTGAACTCATTGATACCGGTTTCAGGATCGTTGTTCTTGAGAATGGCAATGTTAATTTTAATGAGTTTTCAAGTTTAATGATGATACTTTATAATTCCAAACACACATTCCAATTTACATTTTTTTACTTTCCTTGTCCTATTTCCATAGGTAAGGAAAGTATTGCTTTCCGAAAAAAATTAAGGTACCCCAATTTCTAAAATGTTATACGTTTCAAGGTCCCCTGAGTCCAAAAAAGTGGTTTTTGGGTATTGGTCTGTGTGTGTGTGTGTGTGTGTGTGTGTGTGTGTGTGTACACACGATATCTCATGTCCCAATTAACGGAATGACTTGAAATTCGGAACTTGAGGTCCTTACACTGTAAGTATCCGACACGAACAATTTCGATCAAATGCAATTCAAGATGGCGGCTAAAATTGCGAAATTGTTGTCAAAAACAGGGTTTTTTGCGATTTTCTCGAAAACGGCTTCAACGATTTTGATCAAATTCATACCTAAAAAAGTCATTGATGAGCTCTATCAACTGCCACAAGTCCCATATCTGTAAAAATTTCAGGAGCACTGCCCCATCTATGCAAAGTTTGATTTTAGATTCTCAATTATCAGGCTTCAGATACAATTTAAACAAAACATTTCAAGTGGAAAAGATTTAGCATAAAAATCTCTACAATAAATTAATGTTCAGTAACATTTTTACATAAAATTGAAAATAAGCTCGAAATTCGAGAAAATAAGATTATTCAATTGCAAACTGTTGCAACTGTTGATTCTATCAAATCATTCACTATGAAGAGATAGCAGACTTCGTGTGTCTGCAGCGCTAGGTATTGTCCTGTCACCAGCTGACTCTGATCTTAGAATAGTAGACTTGAGATGCGTGTTAACACTAGCGTCAGTTGATCAATTTTCATAACGGCAAGGAAAGTTGTGTGAGTGCGCCACACCAGATTTTTTAAAAATTAATACGCGTACATTATAATATAATAAATATTTGACTAGTTGAAGGAACTAGGAACTAGTTGAAGGTACGTACCAAAAACTGTTTCAAGTTCCTTATCATGCAGCAAGAATGGACTTTGAAGCAGCGAGATCAAATCCCATGGTTCTCTAAAAAAACCACCAGGTTTTGGCTTACCACGGAAAGCATGATCGACTCTAAACAGAATTAGAACCAAACATGGTCGATGTGCTGATTTGTTGTATAAATGGGGAAAAATACTACCACCCTCCTGTGAGTGTGGGGAAAGGCAAACTATTGACCACATATAATAGTGACAGAGTTCCCAACGACGGCCTTCATAGGAGGAACAGAAGAATATTTCTTGTTGGCAACTCCAGATTAAATAGCTTATCTGAATGGACTGGATATGAATAAATTGTTTTTAATTACCATTTATGTTTGTTTTTTATTTTTATACCTTGAGACAAGGGATCATTCCCATATTATGATCCTGAAGAAGTGAAGATTGAAATGAATACTGACAAATGTCTTGGAAGCCAAATAAATAATAAATAAATGCACATTTTTCAACCAAGTTCCTTTTTCAGATTGGGAAGAGGTAGAGGCTTTCCAAAATGGATAGGTGTTGAACTAATAATACAAGTTTCAACCAATAAAAACTTTAAATTATTGCAAGTGCTATAATTCTGTCCGAAGAGCATCTGACACGTTTGGCTTATTTCGATATTATTTCACTGTAATCGCAATGATTATAATAATTGTAGTATAATTGCGATCAAAATTGTATGAGGGCCGGATCTGGTTACGGGCTGTTTGAAATTTGATTACTAAATGAGCTATTAGGCTTACTGAGCCAATTTACATCTACAATTTGTCATCCAATTATGGGCGTGATTTCTTCAGGAGAATGATTGTCTTGGAGTGAGCTGGTGGGAGATTCAGAGAGAGAAGGAGAGATTCATTAATGGAAGTGATTCAGAGAAAGAGAGAGATTCAGAGAGAGAAAGATAGATAGACAGATAGGGAGAGAGAGAAATATAGATAGAGACAAAAAGGGAGAGAGAGAGAAAGATAGATAGGTAGAATAGAATAGAATGACTGCCTATATTTTTGACCTAGGAGGGCGAAGTTAGGGCACAGTCGACCCTCTCTTACACTTAACCCTCAAATGGCAATCTCAGGTAGAGACAGAGGAGAGAGAGGCGATACCTTGCCTAGGAGACATTGATGACAAAAAATAGTAATGGCGAATGTGAGAGTATAAACAGGTATGGTTATAGAGAGTGTGATGAGAGAAAGAGAGGTAGTTATGACAGACTGAATAATAATAATTAGAGAGAGTGAGATAGGGAGGGAGAGAGATAGTGAGTGAGAGAAAGAATGTGTGCGGGAGATAGATTATAGTGATACAAATGAAGATTGAATATACTGAACTCTATTCCAGAAAAGAAGAAAATATAATACTGCCTTGCGTTTACACCAAAGTTATTAATAAAATGTTTATTTTTCTGTCCTTTTAGATTCTATTAGATTGAACGGAACTTGACAAACACATATGCACATCATGTATATGATAAGTTATGTTCAATCTAATAGAATTTATAAGGACGTAGGAATAAACATTTTATTAATAATTTTGCTGTAAACGCAGCTTGAGTGGCTGCTCTTATCTTCCTCTCCACTTTCTGTTGAAAAAAACATTCTTAATTTTATGTTTTGAACATTCCATATTTGTATGGAAACATGCTTATGGTCTGAATTTGACAATAGCAGTTCAAATCAAGTTTGAAGCAGATTTGTTCCTGCTAATCTTTTATTCCATCAATCATTCTTAAGTTGGGTGCAACAAGCAAGATCAATTCCTGAATAACGCAATACTAACTAATGAAAATATTGGGATGTTGTTTGAATTATCACTAATTTATTGAAAATTGCATACATCTTACAACATTTAATTTTAAGCTGTTAACCCTGTTGTCAATGTCTGCAGTAGCAGAAGTCTTCGGGGTGATTTGCAGCATTTATTTAGGATTTTCGTTGAATAATAACTATTTATTAATTAGCATTTGAATAAATGCATTCTCTATTTAATTCCATCTGTAAACCTGGTTGGCCGCTATGGCTTCATATAAAATGAGCGCTGCTATTCAGAGATTATCATTTTGGTGTAAGGGTATGCATTCCTGACTAGCAATTGGGAGGTAGCGGGTTCGATTCCCGGGCTGGCAACTAATTTTTGGATAGTAGTTCTCATCGAATTTCCAACTAGCTGTTAACCCTGTTGTCAATGTCTGCAGTAGCAGAAGTCTTTGGGGTGATTTGCAGCATTTATTTAGGATTTTCGTTAAATAATAATTATTTAATTTTAATTTATTGTTTTCATTATGGATAGATATCACAACATCTCACTAACAACAGTATCTGAAGTCAATACTAATTAGGTATGATCAGCTGATTCAAATCGTGGTTGGTGCAACCCAGGATTAGGGCTGCTAGTTCCCATTGAATCTCAGTTGTTGGTATCCACTACAACATCCTCTAGCCCTATATCACACCAAGGACCTAGGCCCTTTTATTCGGTAACCTTGTATCGGTTACAAATCGGGAGCCACACATCCTGTGACACATTGCCATACAATGACAACCACAAGAAGGGAGGTCCAATCCGTCCAATCCCCAATCGTTGCGTCAGTCTGCTTTTTCGTCACAACTTTTGTCCGCCATGTTGAAAAAAGAGGGTCTTCTCGTAATCCACCGAGGGAAGCTTCGGTCGAGCGTATAATTCCTATGTAACAAGGTGTGGAAATGGCCGGGGAAGGGGTGAAGTACCCTAGAAAAAGAGGAAGGGAGGTTGAAAGAGGTGGCAGAGGATAAAAGGTATCTTGTTGCAGCGTGTACTTGTTTATTGCGTAATTCTATACTCAACTTCCACCAGACTCTATTTTTATATTTTTTCTTGTTATGTTGGCATGAATGTGAGTGTTGGTTTTCTATATTTTGTGATTGTGTGAGTGAGGACTGAGGAAACTACTTTTCTTATTCTATGATTTTATTTTATTCTATGGAATTGTGTGGTTGTATGGAGAGAGTAAAGAATGTAAAAATACACTTTCTATACTTTATAAATGTATATCTGGTTGTATGAGTGGCAACAGCTTTTCTTTTTTTCGAGTGTCAACTGCCTTTCTTTTTGTGATTGTATGTGTTTAATTTTCTGTTATGAAGTGGGAAGAAGTAAGTTTTCTTTTCTGTGGTTTTATGAGTAAATGGGTTTTTTCTTCATATGATTGGTGTGGGGGGGGGGTTTGTGCAGATAGATGGGGCCTTGATTTGAGGCTAAGGGAATCGAGTTTTTGGGGTTCTTTGAAGAAAATAGATTAATGACCAGTTTCACCAAGCTAGGTCAAGACATTTTAACATAGTCAAATGTTAAATGCTAAATTCAACATTGTCAAAATCGCCTATGATTTACAACGAATGCACTGGAACATATTATTTCCATGGCTAGAGCTTCTATTTATAATTATTCCAGTGTTCTCTTATTAATCTTATTAAGCTTGGTGAAACTGTGCATAACAGTTTACACTAGATAAATTAGATACAGATACATAGATACATTTCAGGAGTGAGGTTATTTTGAAACTACTGGGAGTCATTAACGAAGAGCTTTCAATGGAAATATTTTTTATAAAGTTATTGAATCTGACCGATTACTCAATGCTGGGATAATAACTTCCCTATAAAGTTGTGATCTAGATCAATCTATAAAAATAATATCAAATTGATGTATTTCTCTGTAAACTAAAAGCTAAATACTCATTAGAAAGTCCTATAAGTACTGGTTATAGTCAATTAATTCTCTGTTCACATGGCAAGCAAGATGTTAAATCACTGGGAATCTAACAACAATTAAACTTTCAATTAAAAGTATTACATAAACGAATTTGAACAATTATGACAATAACAAGATCACGTAATAACAGCCTATGTTCTATGGAGCATCAAATATAACAAGTTTCATCTTATTAATAGATACTGAAAAAATGGATTCCACAGAGAATAATTGTTACGTCTTCTATCAATTTTATTATTATCATAATGTAGGCTACTTCTGTGATTGTTTCAATATATTTCTTCCAATATTTGAACAAACATGAATCATTACAATGATTGGACTCTCTCTAGAATTTTCCAGGATAAGATTAGAATTTCCATAATTTTGTTCAATTTCCACTTTTTACAAGATAGTCATGTCTAATTCTCAATTAAAAAATCATATTTTGAATTGAATATAGTTTATTAGATCAATATCTCATATCAAGTAATAGCTCCAGTACTCTATTTGTATGAAATATGTTCGATAACAATTAAAAATCTGGTGTGGTACACTCACACAACTTTCCTTGCTCATTGAACTGGGAGCCTCATTCTTAAACGACAATAATTTAGAGAAATAACATAATGACGATTGGCGGCAACAATTATTTGAAACTACGATCAGACTACTGTATATGTGTGTATATAATAAATTGTTTTCAGAGTACTTTTTCCTTTGTGTAAATTGTGAAATCCGATGATTTTTTAAAAGTCGTCAAAACAGCAGTTCTACAGATGAAATGTCTCGACTATGTGTTATTTTTATAGACTGCTCTACCTACCTACCTCATGCACGAGAAGGAGGTTACAAAGTCCATTTCTCAAGGATGGGGTGAACCCCCCATTAGTTTCCCAAAAAGGAGACTCATGCCAGTTGATGGAGCTGACAAATAACTATACAGAGTATGAATTTGAAATAAATCAGTCGAGTAATTTTTGAGAAAATCGTGAAAAACATGGTTTTTCAGTAATTATCCGCCATTTTTCTCGAGAATATTACGCAGCTCCTGCAATTTTCCTAGAAATGAGACTCATGTCAGTTGATAGGGCTTATAAATGGCTATCCATGCTATAAATTTGAAGAAAATCGTTAGAGCCGTTTTCGAGAAAACCGTGAAAAACCTGGTTTTTTAGTAATTATCCGCCATTTTTCTCGAGAATATTACGCAGCTCCTGCAATTTTCCCAGAAATGAGACTCATGTCAGTTGATAGGGCTTATAAATAGCTATCCATGGTAAAAATTTGAAGAAAATCGTTAGAGCGGTTTTGAGAAAATCGTGAAAAACATGGTTTTTAGTAATTATCCGCCATTTTTTCCGCCATCTTGAATTGAATTTTATTGAATTTCTTATTGTCGGTTCCTCATTGTATAAGGACCTTAAGTTTAAATTTTCAAGTCAATCGGTTAATTAGAATGGAGTTATCGTGTTCACAGACATACACACATACACACATACACACATACACACATACACACACCACACACACACACCACACACACACACACAGACCAACACCCAAAAATCATGTTTTTGGACTCAGGGGACCTTGAAACGTATAGAAAACTTGAAATTGGGGTACCTTAATTTTTTTTGGAAAGCAATACTTTCCTTACCTATTGTAGTAGGGCAAGGAAAGTAAAAACGATAACAATTAATTAGGTATTGTTGTACATTTGTATCATACACAAAATTAGAAATCTGTGAATCTTAAATACAATTAAATTACTATCCTTATATCAAATAATTACTATAAAATTACATTTGACAGTCTTAATTCTAGTAATATTTTTAGGATCCAGGTGACAATAGTATTTAAACAGCTTCAATGTATAATAATTGGTGTCTTGAACGTGGACCAGCCTACTGTATCTATTTTGTTCTTCAAATAGAGGGATGCTCTCTTAAATATTTATTACTTCGAAATTATTATAAAATATTATAAGATTATTATAATTAATATAAAATTATTATAAATTATTAAATATTCTATAGGAGACGGTAATGACTAATCCAAAATTGATTATTTATCTATAGTTGAATAATAGTCATTGAACATTTCATTGTCATTGAATAGTTTTTGAAGAGATTCTGATGAAAAAGGTTATACTTTGCTAAATATTTTGAGAAAATCCAAACAAACCACCTTTTTTGTGCAACTGGTATTTATTGGATTCAAGAAACTATCAGTTCATTAGCTGTGAATCTGGTTATGCAAAACAAAGCAATATTATTAAGAAAGACAGATACTATTCAAAAAGCCAATGTGGTTTATAAGGATTCTTCTTACTGCAAGAGAAAACTGGTTTTTGGAGTGCACTTGAGTTTATCATGGAAAAATCTACTTTTGAGATTACTTAGTTACTGATTCCACAAGATAAAATTGATATCAAGTAATAAAATCAAAGTATTTGTATAGATAGATAGATTTTAATGATCAATGTTTCTAGGCTTGTCGCCTATGGTAATACATGTAGTTATGATCATTATAATCATTTTAAGTAGCTTTAATACGATTACAAGAATCGTATAGGAGAAAAACGAAAATTAAAAAAATATAATTCTGTTTTGGGATATTATCAAACGTAAAAAGTCACTAATATAGCCTTATTTATTTATTTATTCGTGGACAGAATCTCAAATCATATAAATATGATTAGGATGGAACAACAGGCTTGGCCCAAACCTATTCCATTCCTAAATTTTGATAAATTAATAAAATGTCTAAAAAAATAGGTTATGTTTCTACTGTAAAACGTTCAAGTTCAATTATTGTAATATTCATATTATTATCATGTACTATTTCAAAATATTTCACCGTTAATACAAATTGTTAACACTGGTTGTTTAAACTTGTGCAATAAATAGCTAACAGACTATCCATCTATAGTATAAGTGAGTGAGTTGGAGATAGTGAGGCAAGTAAAAGGGTGACATTATTCAATAGAAGCCCGGGAGCAGAGGATTGGAGAAGCCTGTTATACAGGAAGGGATTAGACCATAAGAATACTCCACTGTATACAGTAGTAAGATAGCGCCTTGCTTGAAAAATAGGTCATACCGTAGCTGAGAAAACTGGGTTGATGCATTTTAATATGGTCTGTTGGGAATTGTTATGATTGTAGAGATGAGAAAATGTTGTTGATATAAGAGTTTTTAAAAAAAAACCTTCCTCCAATTAATCCAATTCTCCCTACTCGATATAAAGAATAAATTGAATATAATTGTATATTCAATTTATTCTCCCTATCTCATTGACGAGCGAAGTGAGGTCTAAGATTCAAGTCGACGGTTGGCATTCTCTTAATGTTCAAATGTTTGAATGTTTAAATGTTTATATGTTGCGCATTTACGGTGAAACGCGGTTATAGATTTTCATGAAATTTGACTGTATGTTCCTTTTTTAATTGCTCGTCGACGTATATACAAGGTTTTGAAAATTTTGCATTTCAAGGATAATATAAAAGGAAAAAGGAGCCTCCTTCATACGCCATTATTAGAGTAAAAATCAGACTATAGAATTATTCATCATAAATCAGCTGTCAAGCTGTCAAGTGTGGAGAAGCCAGTCTATTGCTGTATTCCATAAGGTCTATAGTATCAATCAGGCAAAGACCTTAAAGATGCAAGGTCTTTAATGTCTTGCAATCAGGTACTTGTGGATGAGAATACAGCGTGAGGTCTACTGTTCATAGAACTACTAGTATATTATTGAATCTCCCTATTCAATAGTAAAGAGACCATCAGTAAAGATCAACTTCAGCTGTCCATCGATAATCCGACACTTTTTAATCCGACGTACTCGGTAGACCGCGCTGCCGACTGCACAAACTTCAAATGTGTTGTGAATGTATGTACATATTGTATATTTTACTTGAATTTCTTTCCGTATCTCTTTTAAAAACTGGAATGTACTGTCATTTTGTATCCTGGTATTAATAAATTATATCTACCTTTACTGTTTCTTCCTCTTTTTCAACTTCATTGTGTTCAAACAAATTTCTTTGATAATATGGCATTTTTCTAATCCGACATTTTCGGTAATCCGACACTCTCTCGGTCCCTTAACTGTCGGATTATCGAGGGACAGCAATCAATTGTCAATTGTATTGATCCAAATAATTTTTGAGACAAAAAACAATATTGAAATAATGCACTATCACTAACCAAGTAGAATTTTAATGTGAACAGGTGATGGCTGTCAAAATAGAAATCTCATTTATTTATTGAATAATCTTATTCATTTATTTATATTTTTACAAAGAAGCACTGATTGGGAGAGAAAAACCAAGGATACTCCTTGTACTATTCCTTCCCAAATTTAGATAACACTTTAAAAGTCCAAAATAGGGTTATGATTTCACTTTACTAAAATTTAGTCCATTTTCACTCAAAACAAAGATTTTAAATTTTAACGGTTGAAAACAGAATAAAAATCAAAAATATCACACTCGAATCACCATTAATTGAAAATTTGTTGAGTAATTTTAGAAAATTTAGAGCCAGAATTAATTTGCTTTTAATTTGCTTATTATTACAGACAAACTGCATAGATAGTATCTGTGGTATTATTAAAAGAATGAATGCAAAAATAGATACATATTATTACTTCAATTTCGAACTTGGTTGCTAGTAATTTTATTGTCATCGTGAGAAACATCATAACTGAATGATGTCTTCAACTGCAATAGTATTGTGTTACAATAATTTTCTTCTCCTCCTGCAATAGAAAGTGCTTGACTGAACTAGCCTTGCTTACAAATTGAAGACAGGATTAGATGCACTTTCACTACCACAGGCTGTAAACAACAATATTACAGATGGTGAAATTGAAAGAAGGTGATGATTGCTCTCAGACCCACTGTGCTCTGTCTGTATTACATTTCAAAATACACTTATATCTTATACTGTGAAAATATTGTTCATTTTTCACATATTATAAACATAAGTAGTTTCTTGTAGATAATTAAAATGTGTAAAGATTTTGACGAAAAACTTCCAGAATAGCAATACAGGAGAGCTGGGTTGACAAGACTATTTTCTTACAAATATTCTTCTGCTAATTATAGCTGCTCTGGGAATGGTTTTAATTCCCATTCAGCTTTGTTTAATCAGCTTATTTCCTTGATACTAGTAGGACCAAGGAAAGTATACTATGTAGGAAAATATTACTAGTCTCATCTACAGTTAATTAGGGTATCATGTTACTAGTCTCATCTACAGTTAATTAGGGTATCATTAGTGGGAGATACTATTTTGCATCAAATTATTTAATCTTTACTCTGGCTTCAATAATTGCATTGAATTCTATATTTTTAAAAGTAACTAATATGTAGATCAAATATATTGATTTGTTCAATTTTATTTTCAGGTGAGCTGAATCTGCTTTTTACTGATGAGTAACTAACCGCAATATGTGAGTAATACACATAATATTCTATACCTAATTGGAAAGTAAAGAATGTATTGCTTCAAATTTATGAAAGTAAGTAATGGATGCTACAAATGTTTCAGTTGTTGAAATGAAGAGTTTTTCAGCAAAATAAAATATGGCAGAATAAAATAAAAAAAATTATGGCATATTAAAATAAAATATGGCATACTATTCTATTTATTTATTCTTTTTTTACAATGAAGTACAGATCGGGAGAGAAAAATTTAGGATACCTTGTACTTTTCGTATTGTACTATTTAGGACACTTTCATTCAAATAAATCGCACTAATAAAAATATGAAACATCAACATCAAATCGATAACAGTAAAATTCCTCTCCTTGAAAAGATATCCTTTTCACTACACTTTGAATTTCTTTCTAATAACTGAAGCTCAAGCAAATCGATTTGTGAAGAAATAATAGAGAGGTATGATAGGGATAAAAAACTGGTTGATGAAGAGTTGAAACAAGAGTAAATGCAGACGTATTTTGAAAGAATTTAATGTAATTGCATAAATCGGCAGTGATTTCAACAAAATGATTGTCGATTCATGAAAAATACAAATCACACAACCAGAGAGATTAGATAAGTTCTTTATTCATGTAAGTAAAAATATATTCTGGATCGTACACTAATTTACAATAAATAATAGTATTCAATTGTTGAACAAATTTTACAGAGTATAAAATATTATTAAATCAGCATTAAGATTGAAAGCTATTGAATATTGATATATAATATTGCAATGCAGTGTTCTAGCAAATAATTGTCGACTCTTGGAAAAGGATATAGGCTAATATCCTTCCCATGAACACTCGAACCCGGATAGAGAGAGAGATTAATTGATTGATTAATTGCCTTTATAAGGGCGGAGTTAGGACTCCTGGTCTCTCTGCCACACAACCCTTACAAAATAAAGAAAAAATATCAGAGAGAGAGATTGATTGAGTACTTGCTTTATGTAGATTACAATATATACTGGCTTATACACTTTATACAATAGCTTACAATACAGCAAAATATAGATGAATTTACAAAATATAGACTAAGAAAATAATTATTGAATTGTATATCATATGTAAAATCAATTGGAATATAACAATAGATAATATTGTTATGCATCTACTTAATTGGCGGAGCTTTTGACATATCAATGTCCATTCTTCGGGAGAGAGAGAGAGAGAGAGATTGATTATATGCCTTTATTAGGGCGGAGTTAGGACTCCTGGTCCTCTCTACCAAAGAGAGAGAGAGAGAGAGATTAGATTAGATTTCTTGATTCATGTATGTTAGAATATATACCGGCTTAAACACTAATTCATATTAAATGACAGCATTGATAACTATTCCACGAATTTTAAAAGTATGAAAAATTAATTAATCAGCATTAAGATTGAAAGCTATTTGAATATTGATAATAATATTGCAATGCAGTGTTCTAGCAAATAATTGTCGACTCTTGGAAAAGGATATAGGCTAATATCCTTCCCATGAACACTCGAACCCGGATAGAGAGAGAGATTAATTGATTGATTAATTGCCTTATAAGGGCGGAGTTAGGACTCCTGGTTCTCTCTGCCACACAACCCTTACAAAATAAAGAAAAAATATCAGAGAGAGAGATTGATTGAGTACTTGCTTTATGTAGATTACAATATATACTGGCTTATACACTTTATACAATAGCTTACAATACAGCAAAATATAGATGAATTTACAAAATATAGACTAAGAAAATAATTATGAATTGTATATCATATGTAAAATCAATTTGGAATATAACAATAGATAATATTGTTATGCATCTACTTAAATTGGCGGAGCTTTTGACATATCAATGTCCATTCTTCGGGAGAGAGAGAGAGAGAGAGATTGATTATATGCCTTATTAGGGCGGAATTAGGACTCCTAGTCCTCTCTACCAAAGAGAGAGAGAGAGAGAGATTAGATTAGATTTCTTTATTTATGTATGTTAGAATATATACTGGCTTAAACACTAATTCATATTAAATGACAGCATTGATACTATTCCACGAATTTTAAAAAGTATGAAAAATTAATTAATGAGAATAAAGATTGAATGCAATTTTGATAACGATAATATAATTATAATAATGGGTTGTAACTACATAAGTCGGCGGTGTTTCAACAAATAATTGTCGACTCTCTGAGAAGGATATAAAATGATATCCTTCCCATTAACACTCGACCGGGATGAGAGAGGGAGTGAGAGAGATTTTATTATCACGTGACCCAATTAGTTTGGTTGCTAGGGGTGATGCAGCAGAATTTTTTTCTCTCATGTTGACTTCGTCATACTTCTATTGAGCAAATGTATCGAGAGTCTCCTGGATAATCAGGTCAACATTTTCTTTTTTTCTCCACTGCAACATCTTCACCTTCACCTGAGCTGAGTGCTTGGCTGCTTGCTGCTCTGCTCAAGGCGTTTCTTCCATAATAATGATGGAACAAGAATTACTTTTGATAAAAAAGTTGATTGAGATTCCTTATCTTGTCTTCCGGCTGAGAGGAGCCGGTTCTTTAACTTTTTGTGCAGCTGTGAAGGTGATATTGTCTTAGTTATCAATTAAAAATACTTTGACAATAAATTCAATTACAAATCAAAAATGAATAAAAATACTTGAACTTGTAATAACCACAAATTTATTGAATCATCCTGATCTCGATTCCAAACTAATCTATAAGTTTAAATTTTAGGTATAAACCAAATCATTATCAAACTTCAGTAAACCTAAAATCAAGTCAATGTTAGGTTAGGTTCAAAACTCAAGTAAAGAGCAGCAGAAAAGTAAAGAGTAAGCGTCTTTTTTCCATTAGGTAGCCGAAACATGTCGTGACGAAATAATTTAAAAAGGGTACTCAGATTTATATCTTTATTTATAAAGAGTAAGCGATATGAACGTCTGCCATTGGCTCAGATAAGCCACTCCCACAAACCTTGTTTAGTATATGATCCGCCATTGCTGTGACGTTTATATGAACCGCCCATTGTGTGAGTGGCTGTTCTAAACCATAGGCAGACGTTCTCCAGCTACCAATCATTTATATCTATGCTCATTATTGAATGTCGTGCTGCTCTTCACTTTAGTTCCAGTTTACCAAATATGTCTAATGGTTCACAATACAACCAAAATTGGTTTCGGTTTTGTATAAATCTCTGGTTGTTGCAGCATCGGATCATCCTTTTCAATAAGAGCAAATTATAAGTATTTAAAACAATCTACTTATGCTATTGTTTCTCTATGGTACTATAGAATTATTGTACTAGCATAGCATAAGTATGTTGATAGACAATTGCATTGATTATAATTATTATGATTGAAAGGGTTTACTTTGAAGAAAAGAGAATTGAATTGAAATAAATCGTGACTAGTTGAGTTAGCTATTTAAAATTGTTCAAAAAAAGAAAGCAATAATTTTTTAATTTTAATATTAAATACTATTGTCAAAATTTTAGTTGAATCGTTTGAAATAATTGAGTAAACCTAAATGATGTCCTAAATAATTATTGCTAAAAGATAGTCTATTTTTTTAGAATTTATCCTGTTCATTTTAAGTATTCAATACTGTATCTTCTTATTTTCAATATACAATACATTTTTTATATTTCAAGATCATTCATACAATAAGTGCATCATCAAAATGATAGGTATTGAAAAATAAGGTAATCTTGTGCTTTTCCTCTCCCAAATTTAGATATGGCTACACCTAGTCTGAAATAGGTTAAATCTTTTAGTTCTTCACTTCACAGAAATTTCAGTTCTTAAATATTTTCACAAAGTAGATTTGTAAATTTAGAGCTTCAAAAACAAACATAGACGAAATATTCCACATTATTATCACTAAAAGAAGAATATAATATAATAATAATAATAATAATAATAATAATAATAATAATAATAATAATATAATAATAATGATATAAAATATAGAGATTAATATAAAGATATAATAAACCAAAAAAACAAAACATATATCATGATATATTTAAAAACTGATTTCAGAGAGGGACCTACAATAATTACATCACCGTAATAAAATGCATTACTATACCATGGTCTTAATAATCCTGTAAATAATTGTCCTGAATAATTCGTGTACTGAATCCTAATCTTAGAACAGCTGCAAACTTGCTAAACAATTCATCAGTCACTCTTACTTTCGACTCCATTATCTATCCTCTTCTACCCTTCATCTCATCACTGTTTCCCCCTTATATTTTGCTCTTACTCCTCACTCACTTTTACTCTTTCAAAATTTTGATTCTGATCACGTTCTGCTGGAAGGAGCGAACTTTACAGTGTAGTGTGTGTGGATGTTGGATGGCAGGAGATCGCTCGTAGTGTAGGAGAAAGAAGAGGGTAGGTGAATGTGTGAGAGAAAGTGAAACTCACGTAAGTCGAGTTGGTTGGAGAACCAGGAGGCTCTGGACGTGCATCGTAGTTATATGGGTGTTGGATAGGAAAAGTGATCTTGGAAGTAGAAAAAGAAGAAGAGATGCAGGAAAAGAAAAACAAAAAGGAAGAGGTGGGAGTAGGAGGAAAACTAGGAAAAATATTTCCTTTAAGAAAGGAAGTAGAAAACAAGATGTAGGAAAATTTAGAAAAGAATGAATAAGAAAAGATGTAGGGAAAATGTAGAAAAAGATAAAGAAGAAAAGATGTAGGAAATGTAGAAAATAGTGAATAAGAAAAGATGTAGGAAAATGTATAGAAGAGTGAAGAAGAAAATGTAGGAAAATCTATAAAAGAGTGAAGAAAAAATGTAGGAAAATGTAGAAAACAAGATGAAGAAAAGATGTAGGGATAATGTAGAAAAGAGAGAAGAAAAAGAAGAGTTAGAGGAAGTAGAAAACAAGATGAAGAAAAGATGTAGGAAAAATGTAGAGAAGAGTGAAGAAGGAAAAGAAGAGTTAGGAAAGGAAGAAGAACGTGACAATAGAATGCCCCAGAAACAGGAGAAAAGAGATAATTAAATATTAATAAGGAAGAATTGGAGAAGGAAAAGAAGAATTGGGATAAAAGGGAAAGACAGATAAGTAAATGTAGAAAAACCAGACGACAAATTAGAAGGCTGAGAATTCTAAAAAAAGTTGAAGATACGGAATAATTCTCTATGAATTCAAAGAGGAAGATCAATGAACCAGCTAATACTAGAAGCTAGAAAAAGAAACCCGAAAACCGAAGTTAACGGATCTGGAGGAAGAAGGGGACGAAGATAGAGAAGAAAAATGGAAGAAGTATCATAACTAAGAAGAAGAATCATAAGAAACCAAGTAATAAGAGATTGATTGATTGATTAATTAATTAATTGCCTTTATTAGGGCGAAGTTAGGACTCCTGGTCCTCTCTACCACACAACCCTAAAAGAAAAAAGAGAAAGAGAGAGTGAGAGAGAGGATAGTAGAAAGATGCAACAAGAAAGTAAGTTTGAGAAAGGAAATTTATGAATTATTCAGTATATTCTCCCTGCAGTTACAGCAGTGCTCAGCTAAGATTCTCCCCAGTATCTTAAATTCTCCTTCTTCTCCTTCTTCTTCTTCTTCTTCTCCTCGTCGTGATCCTCCTCCTCCTTCTCCTTGTCCTCCTGCCTCCTCTTTTCCTTCTACCTTCTCATCAGTTCATATTCTTGCATTCTGTCGCCGTGTCCGCACACTTTTTCCATGTTCATTCTCGAGTGGCCTCACTGCTTTTTATGTTAGTTTATTGTTATCATCTGTTTCATCAACTGGTGTCAAAAGCGGCTTGCTCTTGCTTAGTTTTGTTTGAAGTGTGGAGCCTGTTGAGTAGTTCGCTGTGTTTATTGAATCTGGTCAGTGAAGTTTCCGACCAGCGAAAAACTTAACGATAACCGCAACTGAGGCTCGAATGATTTACACTTTTCCGACCGCCAAAAAACTGATCTATAACCACCGAAATCATAGACCTAATAAAAAATTCTTAATCTGTGCCGAAAATCGGCTTACATTTGTGTCGAAACTGATTAATGAATTTTATTCGCTAATCATTGGCTTGTTGTGCTTTACACTTTCCTGACCTCCGAAAACCTGTACGATAAACTATACTTATTTACGAATATGAAGCTTGAAATGTTTTACAATTCCCGTTCTCCGAAAAACTGAATGTTATCCGAATCTGATTTTTGTGAAAATTCTCATTGTTGTAAAAATGTAAAGAATCCTAACCAGGTAAGGAATTCTGTGGGAAATAGTTATTTGTATATCTAGAGTGAAAAGTACGACTTTTTCTCCCTGAGGGAAAGTTTCCTGAGGGAGAAAAAGTATTTTTCACTCGTGATGTACACAACATTTTTCCTCCATCTACATTTTTTATAGAAACTGCAAATAAAATCATTTTAATAACTTACGTATTGGTGACAATGTTTCCTAACAACATAACCTAAAATCTAAACTTTTAAAACCGGCCGTCTGATTGGCACTGCCGATTGCGCTTTCTATCGGCTAAAGTTGTAACAATCAGCTGGGTGTTTACCAAAAATGGCTGACTCCAGATCACGCGGTTCAGATTTGAATTGCAGATCAAAAATATTTGTTGGCTGGTATTTTGAATAGAATAAAATATTTTAAAAATTGTATAAATTTTTATCGTCTACTAATATTAAGAATATAATAATTATCATACAAACATATATTTCATGAGTTGATCAAATTTCTGGTTGTGGTATTGAATTCAGTTGACTCAATGACAGACACCTCTATTATGCTTTCTTATCTGAGCTTAAACCTTCTAACCTATTACAATGTAAGTTTCAAAATAGAGATGCTCCCCATGTTATTTAAATGGAGTCACTTTTACTCCCTAGGGAGTTTTTCTGTTTTTTACTACCGAGAGCGAAAAAGTGACACTTTAGTATTAGGTTTCAGGGAGTAAAGTAAGTACTTTAGACAGTAGACTAGGTGGAGGAAAAAGTACTTCTTGAATATGAGCATTCAAACACCGTAAGTGTGGACTATGAATACTTTCTATGTTTTGTACTGATTGGGAATGAATATAATATATATGAGCCCTGAAATCTGGAAGGAATAAGTTGCTTAATCAAATTACGGTAGTCTGTTGGGGTAGCTTGTAGCTTGTTTATCCAACGTTATTATTTCAAAACAATAGTTGTTTACCACATTATTCTCTCCCTCTCTCTCGCTCTCTCTCCTCTGAAAGCCGTTTAAAAGAATTGCGTCATTTCTATGTTCAAACGTTCTCGTATCATGTGAATGAAGATTTTTTTAGCATCTCGTAACCTTTGCATTTCTCTTTTTAATGATTAACAGAACAGGGTAATGATTGATAGAAAAACAACTGGCTTCACTAAAACTGTTTCTCTTCCATATTTTATAGTATCGTGGGACATTATCTTTAATCTGAATAAGATAAGGTTATGAAAACTTTAGATTACTCCATATTTCCATATTAGTTATTAATGTATAAATTATTTGTTATTTGGGACATTTATACTCTCACATATTGGAGATGTGCGATCGATAGTTATCTGTTCATTCATAAGTAATGAATTCATCTACAGTAAAATTTATGTCTGATATGAATGGAGATAATTTCTCAATGGTTCCCAATAATATAATCTTTTCTCTTGCATATTAGTGCATGTCTCTCACCCACACCTCTCGATTGTCTCAACGGATATGCAGACCTGCTCTATTTTAATAATGCAAATGGTATTTTGAGAAGGTGTTTTGTTGCATGATTGCAGAGTTAGTCACGCAACTTTAACGATTTTATTCCTATATTCGTGAATTTTGCCAACACCATGGTGAAACTATTGAAAGGCTTGTTAATAATAAACTATACGTCATTATATTATGTATATACGTTCGCCTCTAGTACTATATATTTATGTAATTATTAGTTCATACAAAATTAATGGCTCCCGACTATTTTGCATGTCAAGACATAAAATGATATCAGCTTAGCTAATCTTATTACGTATGCCCTGTTTTTCACTGCATTTTTGCAATTTTTTGTTTCGAAATAAGCATTTTAAAATCCTAATTTTTGGAGTATGATCGCATTTATTAAATTCATCATTAGTTGATTGTTGTATTTGTGACTAACTTGGTCATTTAATTTTATTCCGTTGATGAATGACTCATATCTCTGAATTATGTAGTACAATTTTCCATTATTTTTAAAATCACCCATAATATTGATGTAATCTTGTGATACCATACAGGCGTGACCTTGATACGTAATCAATAATAATTTTTTTCTTTAGAAAAAATAATGAATTTTTCTTTCTAGATTGGACTGAAGTTGAAAAACTCAATAAATGCTTTGTATACCAATTAATTTTCTAAATACACTATACAAACAAAACATTAGAATTTCAAGGTATTCATTTTTCAAGAACTCTTCAAGTATGTGATGATTTAAAATAATTATGATTAATTATTATGTTTTTATAAACGATTGGACTCATTTTTTACATACACATCAGCGTTCAAATTTGAAATCAAGAAACTGAAAACATTAACAATCCTTTATAAACTAATGCTTCACCATAACATAAAACTTGTTTGAACAATATACTATTCTTTTTGAATAATCTGAATTAGAAGTTTTCCTTCTTGTGTTCAGAGTATTCTAACTTTTTTATCAACTTCCATCAAGTTTCTAATATACTCTTTCAGCCGGTTCTAATAAAAATAGCGACTTGTCATTCTTTTAGTTATTCCTAGTGTTGAAAATGGCAACATCAGTTCTCAACCTCTTTGGTCTAGAATTACTTTCATAGCGTGATACATGGAACCCAAATGTTAGATTTAATAAAATTCTCAAGAATGATATATGTAGAGCATGTACTGTATGCTCCCTCCATTTGATATTTTTGCGTCCGAAGTGTTTTCTCTTTTCTTTGCACCTTCTTTTGCAGCTCTCATATTTCTGCAACTTGATACTAGGAATATTTGAATCGTCCGCATGAGAATTTAAATTTTCCTGGTCGAAACGTGGTTGGAAATTTTATTTCTGTGCCACTTGCCAGGCTTTCATGTGTGTGAGGATTTGTATGGCGCTATCTTATCTCTCCAGAATACATCTAGCAATATATTTGTAAAATTCCCACAGCTCACTCTGATAGGTGACTTTAATAATAAAACTATAAATTATGATGATTGAATCCGTTATGAAGAAAACAATTCAAAGTTATTGAGGTCTTGATTTTCTTGATTCATTACAAACTGTTATGTTTTATCACTAAAATTTCACGACTGTTGATAATTGGTCTCCAAGTAATCATTTCATTCTTAAAACTATCAAATTCATAAAAAAATCAATGGAAATTCATATTAAATACTGTAAAATGGTTCTGGGCCGGTTTCCGAGCTCGGGATTTGGCTAAGTTCTAGACTGTAAACAGCTGGAGTCAGAAAATTGGCCCCGAAACGGGGCGTAGTCATTGTCGTAGTCACGTTTGAATTAAATTTCGAAAAACTAGATTACAAAATAAATTGAAGAGAAAATAGTGTGAAGTTTCAGCTATTCTGAATTATTTGGAAATGTGTAATTTCGTCAAGGAAAACGTTTTCAATGAGAAAATAAAGATTGTTATAAAACTGAGACTACGCCCCGTTTCGGAAAGCCAATTTTCTGACTCCAGCTGTTTAAAGTCTAGATCTAGAACATAGCCAAATCCCGAGCTCGGAAACCGGCCCTATGAGTGAAAATTTTGTTATACGAAAACATTTTATTAGCAACAATAAGTATTATTTAGTTGATTAGTTGAAGTATGTGTTCAGTATAATATAAGTGAAGATTAGCCTACTATCTTGAACAGAGGAAGAGGATGTTTAGTGGAGGGTGGCACATCCTGTTTTCTTCCACTATATTTTAATATTGATCTAGTAAATGAGTACTGAATAACTAATTATCTAATGAAAATTAATTTTAGTTCTCGTGACCTACATTATCAGTTCTTTGAGATACGGTATTATTTTCTTGTGAAAACTTGTTCAAGTGAAGTGATCCTAGTAAAAGCACATCAGAAGGCGGCGTGAGTCTAGCTTCAAATACTTTTCACCCTTCATTGTGCAATGCAGAAAGCATTCCCCCCCCGCAGTACTAACCCCCTTCTCCTCGGGTTGGAGCTAAGTGGGTCAATGATGAGCCACCCCTCCAGCCCTTCAGACTCTAGAACAGCCCTAGAACTTTTCGAGGTCAGCCCTGGTAAAGCTTTTTTGAGGGATGAGGATCGGCTAAGGGGTCTTGTCCCGACGTACCCCTATATTTTAAAATGCTGTCATTAGCTGCTGGAGAGATGTACCCGCACAGGTTTATGTTCATTTCTTTTTTTTCTTTCTTCTTCTGGTTCTTGTATTTCTTTTCTTCTTATCTTTCCTCTTTTCGTTCATTGTCTCTTCATTCCCCTTCATCTTCTCTATCATTTCTTCTCTTATTGACCGAGCGAAGTGAGGTCTAAGATTCAAGTCGACGGTTTTGCATTTCTCTTTATGTTTATATCTTTTTATGTTGCGCATTTACGGCGAAACGCGGTAATAGATTTTCATGAAAATTGACAAGTATGTTCCTTTTTAAATTGCGCGTCGACGTATATACAAGGTTTTTGGAAATTTCGCATTTCAAGGATAATATAATAGGAAAAGGAGCCTCCTTCATACGCCAATATTAGAGTAAAACTCAGACTAGAATTATTCATCATAAAACATCTGTCGAGTGGATTATAAATTGCATGCAATTCAATCTCTCAATGTAAATTAGTGAAAAAACAGCTGTTGTCTGGACTGCATGCAATTATTGTTAACTTGAAGTAGCATAGTATTTTCTCCCGACTTTTCTCTGCTTTCAACTCGGTAAGCTTTTGATGATAGTAGCATAGCTGTGTGATGAATCTTTCAAATAGATCTCATGAGAAGAGAGAAAATTGTGATTACCTTTTAAAATGAAAGAATTTGCTAAAGGAATAGTTAGCGACCGAGCGATAAAGCTTACTTATCAGTAACTGTATATTAGATAAGAGTACCGTTCTGTACTGAATATTTTCTAGAAAATTATTCAATAAAATTATAATTATTCTGCAAATAAAGCACGAATTATTTATGAATTGCTCATTGAATTTTGAGGTTACACTTTGTTTACTGCCGATCAGATGTTTAAAGCGGCTCGAACGCAGCTGACTGATTCAAAGTATTGTCAAATATCATGTCAGATTCATGCAAGCTATAATATCATTTCTAAAAATTATAAAACTATCAATAAAGGACCAAGAATTTCGAATAAAAAAAAATAAAAATGTTATATTATTGTTGAAATTATTTATTATTTAAGAAATTATATTATAATGTCAGGTCTTATTGTAACTAACTAGGTCATAGCATGAACAGTATATTATTGATAAAAACAGCAGAAATTAATTATAACAGTCTCAAACATAATAAAAATTGTATAAGAATATTAATTTATTAATTATTACTTCAACTGAACCACATGGTAATTAAATCTCTTTGGCAAGCCTAAGCCAATCATAGTGCATAGAAATAGCACCAAAAAGGTGATCGTTTGAAAACAACATATGTTAATCTACTATCAGACAACAAACCTGCCTTATCATATACGCTAGCACATGTACATTGTATAAGAGGAACTATGTCTAGAAGATTAAGCAGTTTTAAGAATTATATAAATTGAATTATTATCGTAATTAAAGGAATTATATTCTCTGCTTGCCACTGACGTCATGTCTACGTCACAATCGTTCTACCAATGGCAATTTTTATGCAAATCTACTACACCGAGATTCTCAGAAGAAAGGTCTAGCCAAGAAGCTTAGAGAAAAGGACTTCACTTCCCTTTTGAAATCCTCACCGTTCAGACCTCGTTATAGTTACCAAGACCTATTTGTAAAGTTTTCGTTCGATTTTATATGTTTTATTTGTGAGCCAATATTTTAGGCTAATCTATTTGTTATTTGTAAATTTATTTTCATCAATCGATAAATTAAAAGTTTTAAGTTAAATCATCCCTTAATTAATTTGGTGAAGGAAATATTAAATTAAAATTCCCCACGTGCCGAGACCGAAGCCTGGATTGCTGCCGACCAAACGATTGTGATCTAAAGAAGAAAACCACGACCGCCAAGGAATTTCACGTGAGTTATAAGTTTAAAGGGGCCCCAATCTACGCTTCGAAAATATTTCAGTGCAGAAAGATATAAAATTTTCTTCGTTAAATTATTGGCCACGCCGACAAGCGCTTTAGCATTTAAGAGCCTAGAATTTATTCATATAGAATTTCTAAGAATTTGTAGTTGATTAGCTATCCTCCGCTGCCAGGACCACGACCCCGAACAATTTAAAAAAAACATTTTTTATTCATTCTTCACTATTTTTTTCAAAACTGTTAAATTTTATCAATTGTAAAATTCTGTCGAATCATGCATGGTATCATGCAAGTACAAGAAAATTGCTAATCATTTTTGTAATGTTAAACACTTTCAATCTGTAAATTATATTCTGAATCTGCACTGTGAGATCATATATTTTATTATAATATATTTCAATTTTGTTAATTCGTTTTCTGAGTTCGGTTATTTCTTAAGCCTGTCAATTATTGTGTCTGATACGTTCTATATCATCAAGAACCGATCGAATACGATCATTGGAATAATTGAATTAAGCTGGATATTGGAACAGGTCTAAGTGGATGTAGCGAGTGGGGTCAGATCGAGATATTTATTCTTTGTCCTTACCTGCTCATATATCAGCTTTTATCTGTTACCAACCTCGACTTAGGAGCGAATACATCAATTGTACAGCAGATGCAGCCAGAGATCCTATAATTTCCTACAATAGAGCTTAAAACCCGACAAGACTCTGTTCTCGAAATATATTCCGAACGATATTTGGTTCAAATACCGTATCTTAATCCTTAAGAGACGCAGTCCCGTAAATTATCTACATCGGGATTTTTGCTCGACCTGTATGATTTTGTATGCTCATTCTTCACAGGTAATAATTTTAAGGTATCCGTCTTCAGTGTTTAGCGATCGCTACACTGCTTATAAAAATTTCATCGCTATACAATCTATCATTAGAAGAATCAAGGGTGAGCAAGCGTTTAGGCCTCCCGCGATTCCGACAATTGTATTGAATCTTGTAGTGAATCAATCAGTCTGGTGTACACTCAGCGTCCACGCACGCAATTACAAAACTTATAACCTCAACACCGTTGATATAGTACAAGATTCACTCTACATATGTGAAGCCGTTAAAAAACGCTTTACATGATTTGCCGGCCCAACGTGAGGCATTTAAATACAGCATTACATGATTATACGTATGTGAGGCGAGTAAAAATACCGCTTTACACTGTTAACATCAAATTATTAGCATTGTCGATACAACAACCCAAACAACCATTAGTCGTTTATACACCGATATCTCGCTGACACGACAGGACAGGACAGGACAGGACAGAATTTACTCTGATGGACAACAGTATTACAGGAGACTGTGGCTTATAACTGCGCGAGGTCTACTGTTCACAGAACTACTAGTATTTCTATATTTCTTACATCTATATATTTTCTTCTCTTTTCAATTATTTAAAAAAATTTATTCAAGTAGATATTGTTTGTTTCTTTATATTGTTATAGAGAGTTAAGTGTAAGAGAGGGCCGAGACTGCGCCCTAACTTCGCTCTCCAGGAAAAATAAAGGCAGTCATTCTATTCTATTTTATTTCTCCTTATTCGATTGCATTGTCCTTCTCCTCTTCCTCCTCTTCTTTCTTTTCGTCTTCGTCATACTTCGGATTGTTTCTATCTTTTTTTTTCATTATCATTGAGGTAAGAGAGAAAGATAGACTGAACACGAAGAAATTTTTGATGAGTTTTCGACGCATTTTAATGACTGTGAAGACTAGATGATCTGAGACTGTCCCTTATCTTTCTACTATTTTTAATGGAATTGTTTGAAAAGGTAGTTAAGCTTTCGTGACGGATGAATCTCTCTAGATGATAGCTCTGTTGAATGCGGCGATTTAGTTTCCGAGCTCGGGATTTAGCTGAGTTGTAGACTTTAAACAGCTGGAGTCAGAAAATTAGCTTTCCAAAACGGGGCGTAGTCGCAGTCCACGTAGAAATTAAATTTTGAAAAACTAGGAAATTGATCATAAAATAAAGAGAAAATAGTGTTAAGTTTCAGCTATTTTGAATTATTTATGAATGTTTCATTTAGTCAAGGAAAAACGTTTCCAATCATAGAAATGAAAAAATGAAGATTATCATAAAAATTGCGACTACCAGTATTTTTCGGAAAGCCAATTTTCTGACTCCAGCTGTTTAAAGTCTAGAACTTAGCTAAATCCCGAGCTCGGAAACCGGCCCTAAATTAACCTGATCAAGTTTTCATCTGTGTTCCAAGATATTAGTTGTCTGCAATTATATATTAATTTATCCGGCAGGAAATTGAATTATTTCGGAAAAATGTCATATTATAATCTAGCATTATAAATCCAAAGTATCACACCTTGAGTGCTGTTCAAACCAATGTTGCAACGAAGTCGCAATATGAAGCAATACTACCTTATGAAAAATTAATAATTCTGAGAAAAACCTATGTGAGTGTAGAGTCACCTTCAAGTGTGTGCAAATATGAAAAGAGAAATTGTAAAAAGGAGTAAATTTTCACTGAAATATCTAGTAAACATTGAAATGAAATATTAAGAAATACGTTATGAAAAATCAAGTAATTCTGAGAAAACCCTATGTAAGAGTAGAGTAACCTTCAAGTATGTGCAAATATGAAAAGAGAAATTGTAAAAAGGAGTAAATTTTCGCTGAAATATCTAATATAAATTGAAATTAAATATTAAGAAATACCTCATGAAAAATTAAGTAATTCTGAGAAAAACCTACGTAAGAGTAGAGTAACCTTCAAGTGTGTGCAAATATGAAAAGAGAAGTTGTAAAAAGGAGTATAGTTTCACTGAAATATCTAGTCAACATTGAAGTGAAATATTAAGAATAGTCTATAGAAAACTCACTTCGCTTGATGTGGGATGGAAGCTCATTTACTAAATTGGCGAACATCATTCAAAACGTAATTTCGGAGAGGAAAAAATTTAATGATGATGCACTCGGCACGTGTTGAAACGTGGAGACTTCAAGTGCAAAATTACAATAATTATTTTCCTCTAATACTGCACCGGTTTGAAGCTGTCAACTGCCATACTTACTTGTTTGCAAGTAGCAATTACTTGGCAATTTATTGTAACTACAACCGGTAAAAATATAAAATAGGCTTTAATACAAGGCTCAGTAAAAATACTAGTAGTTCTGTGAACAGTACACCTCACGCTGTATTCTCATCCACAAGTATCTGATTGAAACTATAGACCTTATGGAAATACAGCAATAGACTGGCTTCTCCACACATCTGTGTAATCACTTGTCAGCTGATTTATGATGAATAATAATTCTATAGTCTGATTTTTACTCTAATATTGTCGTATGAAGGAGGCTCCTCTTTCCTTTTATATTATCCTTGAAATGCAAAATTTCCAAAAACCTTGTATATACGTCGACGCGCAATTAAAAAAAGAAAATACCTGTCAAATTTCATGAAAATCTATTACCGCGTTTCACCGTAAATGCGCAACATATAAACATTTAAACACTTCGCTCGGTCAATAAAATAAAAGGTTTGAAAATAAGGCTTCTTGTACCACGCTGAAAGTTTAATTATATACTTACTATTTATAAACGACTTGTAGGATTTCTGTATCTCTCTATTGTACGTATTAGTATCATAATAGAATTCACAATTACCTCATATTGCTGGAAGTTAAATCATATACTTATTATTCATAAATGACTAGTAGAGATAAATGTGAATTTTCCAGTCATGACCAGTTATGTCAAAAGCATCATATTTTTTCCTGAGTCACGTTTTAAATATTGAGACGGTTTTTTTCAAATAGAAGTCTTGTAACTTTAGAAAAATCACTCTCACTCATAACTTACAGAAAAATAATATTCAATTTTCTACCACTTGAAGAAATTTTCTGTATCACTTTGCTATAATATGTATTATGCACTTTCCCTTTACAGTATTACAGAACTTGGGACTTCAATTATGAATTCAAGGGTCTCTTTTAAAACATTCTTGTTATAATAACCCTAACCCTATTCCGGATTTTTAGAATGTTATTTAAATTTGGGAGAGAAATAGTAGAAGGGGTATCCTTAGTTTGTTATCTTGATCAGTGCTTCCTTGTAAAAATTATAAATAAACAGTAGTTATTGACTATAAGTAACTTTTTTCAGTTGAATGAATAAGTTCATCGTTTCGGCATTCAGTCTTTTACTTAGTAAGTTTTAATTGATTTATTCTTTTTTAACTAAATTCTCTTTTCTATTTGTTTCAGGTAACGTTGACTAGACTTTGGGGTCCAGGAATTGGTATTGAAGGACTTATTTCTTGGTAAAAGTATCGCCCTTTTCTCACTTAGTTATGTAATCAAGAAAGTGGGTATGTGATTATTCAACATTAATAATTATTACAGTCAGTATCACAAATGAAATCCTAGGAGATTATTGAGTTGATTATCTATCTCATGTCTCATTTTTATTTCGAGCAGTTGAGCACACATTTTTCATTTTTCAAGCTGATTTATATTCAATTATTATTTAACGAAAATCCTAAATAAATGCTGCAAATCACCCCGAAGACCTCTGCTACTGCAGACATTGACAACAGGGTTAACAGCTAGATGGAAATTCGATGAGAACTACTATCCAAAAATTAGTTGCCAGCCCGGGAATCGAACCCGGTACCTCCCAATTGCCAGTCAGGTATGCTTGCCCTTACACCAAACTGACAATCTCTGGATAGCAGCGCTCATTTTATACAAAGCCACAGCGGCCAACCAGTTACAGATGGAATTAAATAGAGAATGCATTTATTCAAATGCTAATTAATATATAATTATTATTTAACGAAAATCCTAAATAAATGCTGCAAATCACCCCGAAGACCTCTGCTACTGCAGACATTGACAACAGGGTTAACAGCTAGATGGAAATTCGATGAGAACTACTATCCAAAAATTAGTTGCCAGCCCGGGAATCGAACCCGGTACCTCCCAATTGCCAGTCAGGTATGCTTGCCCTTACACCAAACTGACAATTTCTGGATAGCAGCGCTCATTTTATACAAAGCCACAGCGGCCAACAGTTACAGATGGAATTAAATAGAGAATGCATTTATTCAAATGCTAATTAATATATAATTATTATTTAACGAAAATCCTAAATAAATGCTGCAAATCACCCCGAAGACCTCTGCTACTGCAGACATTGACAACAGGGTTAACAGCTAGATGGAAATTCGATGAGAACTACTATCCAAAAATTAGTTGCCAGCCCGGGAATCGAACCCGAATAAATGCATTCTCTATTTAATTCCATCTGTAACTGATTTATATTCAGTGAAAAAAGAGGGATCCTCTTTACAATGTTGTTCATCATAGTGTGTCTAATATTTAGAGGCTGAGATTAAGATTGAGTATCAATGATGGAAGATTTTTAAAAATTGCAGAATATTATTCAACTGCTAGAATATTATTCAGTTTTTCGGTTAATATTTTTAGTAGCAGAAGTCCTTAGGTGTATTTCTGTAGCTTTCATTGGATATTTGAAATAGTTATTATGCAGTATTAAGATTGGAAGAACAAGACATTAATTCTAGCAAAGTTTTATAACTATTTATTACATTGATACTATGATAAACTTTCATTAAAAGTAAAAGTTTTTATGTACTATAGTAAATATTTTTAATCCTCAATTCAATAATAAATATCACACTACTTATACACGTTATAACTATGAATTACAACAGTACATTATTATAACTTGCACTTTTAGGGCCGGTTTCCGAGCTCGGGATTTAGCTAAATTCTAGACTTTAAACAGCTGGAGTCGGAAAATTGGCTTTCCGAAAAGGGGCGTAGTCGTAGTCCACGTTCAAATTAAATTTGGAAAGATTAGAAAATTCAACACAAAATAAGATAAAGAGAAAATAGTGTAAAATTTCTGCTATTTTGAATTATTTAGGAATGTTTCATTTCGTCAAGGTAATAAATTTTCAATAAGAAATGAGAAAATAAAGATTATCATAAAAATTGCGACTACACCCCGTTTCGGAAAGCCAATTTTCTGACTCCAGCTGTTTAAAATCTAGAACTTAGCTAAATCCCGAGCTCGGAAACCGGCCCTAAAAGTGCAAGTTATAATAATGTACTGTTGTAAATATTTGAAATCCCTAAATCAATTATAAATATCACGCTACAACAACAAATTGCAAGCATTTATAAAGCAGGGAGGGAGCTCTGATACCAAAGTAACCATATTACAAATCTCCCCTACTCTTCATGTTTTTACAAATTGATAAATTTCCAAGCCTCAAACAATGAAATATGTAAGACCACTCTTTGATATTGTTTTCGCATGAAGACAAATAGCAAAACTTGAAAGAATAATGACTGTTTCCTTACAACTTTACCGGTTCCCCTCAATCTTGAAGCAAAATCTTCAATTTTGATTGATTGTTGGAGTTTGCAATCAATAAAATATATCAGACTACTTTGCGAGATTATTTTTCTATGAGGACAAATTGCGAGGCTTTGGGAAATGTCAGCATTGTTTGAATGAGAAGGGTTGATGTTTTATGTAAGGAATGATGACAGTTAAAAGTGAATTCGAGTATAGTGGAGTTTAAGTCATGGTGTTTTCCCCCTTGCTATTGCACAAGGAATGATAGGCAACTTGAAGAGGCACTCATCTTTCACATGGGGATAAATCTTATGGACATTCCCCTTCATTTTTGGTGATTCCCAGACAGGGAGCGATGTCTCTTGGGGAAAGGGGAGAATAAGTATGTTGGGGGATGAATGTTGTGAAGGGGAGGGAAGGAACTGAGAGAGAGAGAGAGAGAGGAGAGAGAGAGAGAGAGAGAGAGAGAGAGAGAGAGAGAGAGAGAGAGAGAGAGAGAGAGAGTGAGTTATAGAGGGAAGGAAGAGGGGACTAGTGGAAGAGAAAGAGACATAGACATTAGACAATAATAGGGGAAATATGATCAACAGTAATAGGAAAAGAGGTAATGGAGGAGGAGCAGGACTGTAGTGTAGACTGTAGAGGAACAGTAATTGGAAGACAGAAAGTTGAAGAGAAACGAGAGTGTATAGAGGAACAAGAAGAAATGGAAAAGAAGAACAAACAGGATAAATAGAGGCAAGATACATACAACATGCAAGGGAAATGTTAGTAAATTGATGAAATACATCGATAGAAATTGATAAATTTAATAAACTCCATCAATAGATTCCACGGAAATGGGGACTAAGAAAGAGGCAGAACAAAAATAAGTTATTGCAATAAAATAAAGCATGTGAGAGAAACAGTGTTTGATGATGTGTGAAAGTGGAGGAAGATAGAGGTTAGATGGTAGTGCAAAAGGTAAGGAAAGAAAAGTGAACATGAAAAGAAGTAAGGAGGAGAGGAGGTAGAAGAATACGTGGAATAGAAGATGATGATGATGAGAATTATTTTAAATTATTAGGAAGAAATCTTCAAAACTGGGCCCTATTGAGAAGAAGAGAATGAAAAAGGTGATGACCCAGACCCAAGAACATTTTATATGTTTCAGGGATAGTAGATGTTCCAAAAATACGAGAAAACATCAAGTGAAAGCTGAAATTGAGTAGCAGGAAGGAGAAGTCCCAAAAACAGACAAGATCAGGGGATGAGAAAAAGAACAAAAATATAATAAGGAATGGACGGGGATGAGAAGAAGAATAAGAAATACAATAATAAGGAACGGATGAGTTAGTAGAAGATACTGAAGAAGAATAAGCTGGAAAGTTGAAGGAAACATTCTCTGGAGACTCTGGTCCCCCGCTCCTAATGAGAAGGAAAGGAAGAAGATAGAGAAAAATAAGAGCTTCCAAAAACAAACACAGGAGGAATAAAAAGGAGAAGAAGACAAATGAAGTGAACTCCCAGAAACATAGTAGAAAAAGTGAGAATAGAAGGAGGAAATCAAGGAAGAAGTGTGAAAAGTGCAAATGAAGAAGAACAGGAAAAAGTAGAAAAGAAGGAGCAACAGCAGATCAAAACACACATATTAGAAAAAGAAAGAATATAATGAGAAAATCAAGGAAGACACGAGAGAAGTGCAAATGAAGTAGAACAGGAAGAAGAATAGGAATAGAAGAAGCAAAATCAGATCAAAGCATACAACACATCAGAAAAAAGAAAGAAAATAAGGTGAAAATCAAGGAAGAAGCGTGAGAAGTGCGAAAGGAGAGGAACAGGAAGAAGAATAAAACAAGTAGGAGAAGAAGAAGATGAAGAAAAACAGACAGATGAAGTCAAACTCACAAAAACACATTAAAAGAAGAAAGAAAATAAGGAGAAAATCAAGGAATAAGCGTGAGAAGTGCAAATGAAGAAGAATAAAAAGAAGAAGAAGATGAAGAAGGAAGAAGACCCAAACCAGACAGCAGCCACTAGCCCCCAGTAAGTCAGTGCCTAAACCATAATATTTCTTGTTCACCCTTGCCTCTGTCCCCCATATATAATAATGATGATGAATGAGTGGGGCCCAGCCTTACATACATATACAGGGTGAGTCCTAACAGCACTTCCGCAGTTTGTCTTAGCGACATCTTCTCAACAGATGGCAGCACCTCTGCTCTGAACGCCCTTAATTGATCACCTTAGAACGTGTCCTTCCCTTCCCCCCCCCCCCGGTCACCCCCTCATCTTGTCCTTGATAATTTATTATGATGAAAGGCCTCACCGACAAAGCTGTCTCCAGTTCACTGCTTGTTGTCTACAATCGAGTAAAAATTGGTGATAATTTATAAAGCAGTAGTAAATTAGTGTTAATATTAATGATGATATTTTTAATGAATAGATTATCAATGGATTACAGTAATTTTGGGAAGATTGGAAGTTTTCAAATATAATTTATGAAGTAGTAAATCAAACCGTTTTTGAACTATTTTCAACGACACTACAGTCTAATTTCTTTGAATATTAGCATAGAGAAACAATAGCGTAAGTAGATATCCCATGGTATAGGGCGTTTATGTCGCAACTTTTACTGTTATCTCAAGCTGATAGTCCACGTACTTCTTTCCTGTGAAGGTGGTAGTCTCTCATATTGTGCCGTTCATACATTCTTACCCGGTCAAAACAGTAGAAATCGACAATAATCGGCTTGAGATAACAGTAAAAGTTGCGACATAAACGCCCTATACCATGGGATATCTTCTTAAGCTATTGTTTCTCTGTTATATTAGTTATTGAAACTAGTACTCACTGTGGAGCGCGTTCGGATTTTTTAAATCCATTCTCAACACTCTTGAGTGAGTACTAGTTTTAATAACTAATATTCAAAGAAATTAGACTGTAGTGACGTTGAAAATAGTTCAAAAACGGATTATTACTTGTAGTTCGTCATGGATTGTGAAATAGATGAGTAGTAAATCAACTTGAAAAATTATCAAGGAATACATAAACTAGAAATATATAATGAGAAATAGAAATAACTAGAAATAGAAAATGAAATGGAAAGTTGAAAAGTAATTGAAATATAATGTGCTATAAATAGGGTAATGTAACTAAAGCCGTGTCCACACTGAACAAATGTTCAACATGCATGTTCGGCAAACATGTTTGTTGAGGAGCTCAGGGACAAACATTCTAAAAAGTTTGGACAATCATTGTTTGTCAAACAAAACATTATTGTTTTTCCAAACATTTTCAGTATTCACAGCTGTAAAACATGAAACCTGTTCTTTCCACTTACAAATATTTTGTTTGGTGACGCGTCCACACTGGCCACGGGCAAACATTGTTTGTCAAACATAATAAAATTTGACCAAACTTTTTCAACAAACATGTTTGTAGAACATTTGTTCAGTGTGGACACGGCTTTACGTTAACGTTTGTGATCATTTTATACAGCTATAAAATGTTACAAAACTTTATTTTTCACAAATTGATAACTATTTTGTTTTTGCATATGCAATTTGATGTTCATCCCCAAATAAATTATGTGAAGTTCCAGCTCTATTTTCATCTATTACTGTTATTATTTTGACCCTACTCTAACTCAGAAGTTGAAGTATTAACATTTATTTTTTGTAATATTATACCTCGTATATCTCAAGATACTTTGAAGACCTCCTTGGTTGTCCTTCACCTAGAGCTACAAATTAGAATACAACTGTACAGTTTTGCAAAGAATTTCCAGGAGCATAAAAATAATGTTTCCAAGCCGTGGCTCTTGAGTGTGTAATTCTAGCTCTGAAGAACTCTTCATAATATTTACGACAATGCTGACAATACGGCACTACAGATCAATCAATCCTTGAATATTAATCAGACATTTCCACGTTTTTTCAAAAAATTCCGATCGTAAACTCAAAAGTGTCGTAAAGTAATTTCAGACAATACTCAGCTGCAAGTCCTCAACAGATTTTGACGATTACAATACATAAAATCAAGTCCGAAAAGTGGCCGTAAAATTGAGCATCGTCAAACTATAAATTCTAAAGTATTGCTACAAAAGTTTTATCACCTCAGCAACTTTCATTGGCAATCAGTCTTTTGCTCAATTCTGTCCTGTCAACACGTTTTTACATTCCTGGACCTTTAAACGGTTTGATTACAACTGAATTTAACAAGAAAACACTGAATATTTGGATGGATTTTATAACAAAGTTTCTTGCCTTGCAAATTTACAGCTTCAAATATCTCAAAGTCCGGTTCTCTTCTGAATAAAACTCAAATAGTAGTTTTATTTTTGACAATAAATGTTCTCAATCTTCTAGTAGCGAAATTAGTTCAAAACTAGACAGTGTTTTGAGTTTTCTAGTGTTTTTTTACTTTTGAGTTTCTGTTCTGAATAAAACTTAAATGGTAGTTTTTTTAACAAAATGTTCTCAATCTTCTAATAGCGGTATTATTTCAAAACTAGACAGTTTATGAAGTTGTTATTATATTATATTAATTATTATGTAGACAAAAATAAATATCTATTCCATAATGCTTTGCTTTGATACAAGCTTCAATTAATGTAATGAACTTTGCTATTCTGCTATTTAAGTTGTTCATCTCTGTCAAAACTTTAACTCATCTCTGTCAAAAATTCACCTCTATAAAATTTTTCAGTCAACATATATATCTCAAATATCAAAATAATGGTTAAAGAGGTATGATCTTATTTTATTTTTTGATCCTTTTTATGTGTATTTTTTCTTTATTGATTTACCTCTGTTCTATCAACTGTACTGACTAATACCACTGTACATGAAAAAAAAACGCAGCTGTCACTGAATAATTCTGTTCATAGTCACTTGTAAATAGAATCAATGAAATTATTCATTTACGATTAATGGGTGAAGTTGGAATTATCCAGTTAAATTTTTTATTAGGTTATATTTTTTCTGAGAGTGATGTCCACATTACTACTAGGCTTGTGCATGGGTGATGAGGCTGATGATAATGAGAGATGTGTGGACCTAAAGTTTTAGGTGAGTTCCGAACTGCCAAGAAGCGATTTCTCAGCTGATGAATCATATTCATAGGAGTTGGCTCAATTGGTCACCCTTCCAACGAGAGTAGCAGACGCATTTCAATGACAACTTGATGCTTATTGTTGATAACTGTGGATTTACTCTGTTCATTCATTTGATTGATTCTATTGTTGATTTATTTCAATTATAATTACATAAAATTACTTGTACCCTTTTTATTTCCGTTATTAAAACTTCAAGTGCCCAATTGGAATAATATTAATATATTTGTTTGTTGTTTTACAGATCAACCTGAGGCTGATATTAGTTAGTGGCAAGACAAAAGAATTCCTGTTCAGTCCGAGCGAATCGGCGGGAGACATAGCACAGCATGTGTTCGACAATTGGCCTGAAGGTAACATTTATTAACAAAAATGATCGATTAATATCACATCATATATAGAGGAATCTGCTATAGAAGTCAGTGGTAACGCAGAGAATCGGCAACGCTGTTGTACTATCTTTTCCACTGACTTTATAGCGTGGACCTCACTGAGGGATAGTAACAATACTATCTAGTACGAGTAATATCGGGATTATATTAGTTGAAAAGGGTTGAATTTCAATTGTAACGAAGAGGTAAACCGTGATTATCCAATGTAAGGTCACGGCTTTGATGTTTGTACTGTCACAATCTTTTAAAAAATAGCATTCATCAAAATATAATGTGTAATGAATGTATACCAATTCCAAGAGCCATGTTCATAATAATGTCATGTTTTAGGTACGGTAGCTTACTGTATATCAGACTAAGCCTTTAAGGGGCTTTTTGAAAAGAAGTCTTCTCTGATTGGTTCTCCTGGCATTTAATCACGATCAAACTTGAACAGGCTTTTGTGCAACTGGGCCACAGAGTGTCATCTCTTACGTGGCTTTCCAATTGATCTTCTGCCTCCTGGTCTATAATTTTGATACCTGTAGGTGAAACCGCAGGTTTCATTGAACTAAAATTCATGTTCAAAATTCCAACATTGAAATCCAGACGTAATCTCCAAGCCATCTTACATTTATATAAAGTAGTTAATGGTCTTACGCAGCATCCTTTTCACCTGGAAAGATTGGGCTTCTATGTGCCGACTGTTTCTCGTGGGAGGTATTTTTCGTTTTTTATACCAAGATCTCGAACGTTGCAGGATTATAACTCACCCATCAATCGATCCATGAGACTCTTCAACACAGTATCTCGTGATATCGATCTCTTCAATCCGTCTTTGAATGCCTTTATCAAATCATGCTCTATAATACTTGAATATTAGTTCTTTTGTCAATGTTTAACTTCAAGCACTCTCTCTCCTCTCTTCTTCTGCTATCTATATATAAATATATGTCTTTCTTTACCTTACTTCTTCTCTGTTTTATTTTTTTTTCTTTTTAATTTTGTTTAGTTTAAATGGTCGACTTTTTTTTCATTTATATTGAACTTATTCTCTCTATTCTTATTTCAATTAAACTTATTTTCTTATTTTAATTAAAATTATTTATATTGTACAATACGAATAGCATTTAATGATATAAATAATTAGTATTTTATTTTAAGATTTAGCATGTAATTCTGAAGTTTGTTTAATTTCTGTATAAGTTGTTTTTGTTTTTTTTATTATTCTTTATTATTTTGTGTGGAGTGCGGTTTTGGGCAGTGTGCCTGTCGCATCCACACTGATTAACTACATTCACTACAATGTATCTTTTTTTTCCAATAAATTGAAATTGAAATTGAAATTAAAACTGTTGTTTTTGGAGTAACTTGAGTTTTAGCTTCTTTTCAAGTTTAAAAATTTATAATTATTAATACAGTATTTTTCAGTTATCAGTGATGATTTATTGAAGTATTCTTATTTAATTTGGTTTTCAACTTTTCTAAATTCTAAATTCCTAGTTTATATATATTTTGAACTCAAAATTGGACAAAAATCATAAAGTATAAACTTGTCTATTTTCGGACAATTTCTATCTAGATTTGGGAGAGTAACAGTTTTGGGCTTTAAGCCTGTTGTTCCTTTTTCAATCATTCATAATTGAGAATTATATTGTATCTATCAATGTATAAATAAATTAATAAATAAACCGACATTCTTTGTTTTGAAAACAAATTTCTCTTTTCAATAGAAAATGATTGCTAAAGAAAAAACTATTTGAAATTGTTGATTATTAAGAATTGGTGGTAAAATGAATAGAAAGGGCACACATTGAATAGATTCTTCTAATTTAATGGGTTCTATTTGATGCTTATAATTTATTATTATTATTATTATGAATTTATATACTGAAACTCAAATAAGTATAAGCTATAAGCTGTTTGTAAGTCGGAACAGGCAATAGCCTATAATCCTTAATGCAATAGCTTATAATCCATGCGCGTAATATGATGATTTTAATAGTATATTTCGCACCTAGGGTCGAAAATGAGACTATTCCGGCTCGAAATCGGTTTTCAAGTCCGAGGCCTTAGGCCGAGGACTAGAAAAGATTGAAAGCCGGAAAAACATTTTTGCCCATGGTGAGAACGTTATTTTTCGCCCCACAGAAAAATAAACAATATATATATATATATATATATATATATATATATATAATATATATATATATATATATATATATATATATATATATATATATATATATATATATATATATATATATATATATATATGAGAATAATTGTTTATTAGGCACTTCCGAAAGCAAAACAGGAAGGTCATAGCTCTAGCGAATCTGAGGTAATCTGAATATCAGGAAATTGTCCAAGTATTTTTATTTTTTTATTCTGATTTGTCTAAATAACCTCAAAGATTATGTTCAATTATGTAAGAGGTTGAGTTTATACTTTTTATTCTTCCAAATGACAATCAGATGATATTATTATAAATGTTTCGATTCTTGAATAATAAACACAAATAATGAAAAGTTTTTTTCCTCCACCTACTGGCTAAAGTACTTACTTTACTCCCTGAAACATAATACTAAAGTGTCACTTTTTCGCCCTCGGTAGTAAAAAACAGAAAAACTCCCTAGGGAGTAAAAGTGACTCCATTTAAATAACATGGGAAGCATCTCTATTTTAAAAACTTACATTATAATAGGTTAGAAGGTCTAAGCTCAGATGAGAAAGCATAAAGAGGTGTCTGTCATTGAGTCAACTGAATTCAATACCACAACCAGAAATTTGATCAACGCATGAAATATATGTTTGTATGATATTATATTCTTAATATAAGTAGCCAATAAAAATTTATACAATTTTCGGAGAAAATACATCAGAAATCACAATCAAATACGTGCGATTTCTCCGAAAATCGCTGATTACGGCCACACTATCTAGTGGCTCTGTATAAAAAGCGTTTAAGGCCCGCCGCAAAGTAGACCCACGCTAATCCACGAGAAGCAACCCACGCCGTGGGATGTTTTGTAAACCATTGCTAGGCTTCTCTAGACATATGTGTAGTACATGCAATGAATAATACACTTGTCAGCTGATTGATTATGAATAATTCTATAGCAATGGTTTACAAAACATCCCGCGGCGTGGGTTGTCTTTCGTGGATTAGCGTTGGTCTACTTTGCGGCGGGCCTAAGGGGCCTTTTGAAAAGAAGTCTTATCTGATTACTTTCTTGGCATTTAATGACGGTTAAAATGAACAGGCTTTCGTGCAACCGGGCCACAGAGTGGTTATTATCATCTCTTACGTGGCTTTCCAATTGATCTTCTGCCTTCTGGTCTATAATTTAAGACCTGTAGGTGAAACCTTTCTGCAGACATTCTTTTTATAGAAAACAAATTCTTCTTTTCAATAGGAAAGGATTGCTAAAGAAAAAACGATTTGGAATTGTTGATTATTAAAAATTAGTGGTAAAATTAATAGAAAGGGCACACTTTCAATAGATTCTTCAAATTTAATGGTCTCGATTTGATGCCTATAATTATTATTATTATAAATTTATATACTGAAACTCAAATAAGTATAAGCTATAAGCTGTTTGTAAGTCGGAACAGGCAATAGCCTATAATCCTTTACATGCAATAGCTTATAATCCATGCGCGTAATATGATGATTTTAAATAATGTTTTCCTCCACCTCATGTCTAAAGAGCCTATTTTACTCCCTGAAACATAATAATATTTAAGTGTCACTGTTTTGCTCTCGGGAGGAAAAAACAGAAAATCTCCCTAGAGCATAAAAGTAACTCCATCTAAATAACATGAGAAGCATCTCTATTTTAAAAACTTACATTTGAAATAAGTTAGAAGGTCTAAGCTCAGATGAGGAAGCATAATATAGAGTAGTCATTAAATCAACTAAATTCAATACCTCAACCAGACATTTAATCAATATATGAAATATATGTTTCATGCTAAAATTATCACAAACTTCATATCAGTATACTATAAAAATGTATAATTCTCTTATATTCCATGTTATTCAAAATACCAGCCAACGAATATTCCTCATCAACTAATCAAATTTGAAGAGGGAACTTCATCATAGTTGTAGTGCAATCGGACATTCTTACAACTTTTGCCGAACTGTGTGATTGTGGTGAACTGTGTGATTACAAGCCAGCTGTTTAATTTTTAGGTTATGTTGTAACTCATTTTACTGGTCACGTAAGTTTTTGAAAATTATTTTATTTGCAGTTTTTATAAAAATTTAGGTGGAGGAAAAATATTGTGTACATCACGAGTGAAAAATGTTTTTTCTCCTTCAGGAAAATTGTTGCCCTCGGCTTCGCCTCGGGCTTCAAACTTTTCCCTCAGGGAGAAAAACAGTACTTTTCACTCTAGATATACAAATAACTATTGACGTGATATGATTTAGGCTATTAAAAAGAATATATTGAAAAGTGTGCCTTTTTTCATTTTAACCACTGATGGTAACTAACTACCTCTGTTTTGAAGTGATATGATGTTGTACCACATTGATAAGTTTCTTTAACATTTTTGTGTGTGTTTTTGTTGGGTTGGCTAGACTGGTGCGAGGAGGCGGTGGCGAAGGCGGAGATTCTGCGCCTGATCTACCAGGGGCGCTTCCTGCACAGCAACGTGACGCTGGGCGCACTGGGCCTGCAGTTCGGCCGCACCACGGTCATGCACCTCGTGCCCCGGGAGAACCTGCCCGAGCCCAACTCACAAGGTGAGCGCACCGCCAGCGGTCATTGGCTATGGATTCAGCAGTTCTTTCAAGACTAATCACGTTGAAAACACTTGAAAATTGAAGACAACACATATAAATCCTCAAAAATTAAAGATAGGGCATACAAATGAATGTTGAAATTCAAGGACTGACACAGGCTTAGATTCAGCAGTTCTTTTCGTTGAAAATTGATTGAAAGTTGAAGATAACATGTTGAAAACACTTGAAAATTGAAGACAATCCGTAAAAATTCTCAAAAATTAAAGATAGAGCATGCAAATGAATGTTGAAATTTAAGGGCTGAACAGGCTTAGAACACCCCAAAATCATTGGAACGATAGAGTTTCTAAATTCTTTCCGCTTGTACTTGGGCATTGGTTGTGGATCCAGCTGCTCCTTCAAGACTAATCACAACGTTCAATTTCAAGACATTCCTTAAAAACACACAAAATCATTGAAAAATGGAAGATAGTGACTGAATTCCAAATACTTAACAGGCATTACACACCTCAAAATCATTAGAGAGATAGAGTGTACAAAGCTCTTTCCAACACTGTTTCTGAATCCAGCTGCTCTTTCAAGACTAATAAAATGCGAAACGTATTTCTAAAATACTTGAAAATTGAAGATAAAACATCCAAATCCTTGGTAGTTGAAGATTAAACTGAAAAATGAAACTGTCAAGATATCAAAATGTTCGAAAAAGGCCGCAAAACACTTTGGAATCTTTAAGAATTGAAGACAAAGGACAAGATTGTTCAGAACACTCTTTTCTATACAAATTTATCAGACGAACCACCTCGAATACTTGCTAATTGAAGACAAAGCGTCCAAATCCATGAAAATTGAATCAAGAATTTCACAAGACCACATTGAAAGAGAAATGATAAGCACTCTTTTCTTGAACAGAACTTACAGTCTCAATACTAAATTTTAAGTTTTTCTTGTAATTAAAAAATATGAAATCTCAATTGTTTAAACTTTCTAAATATTATTATATTTTAATTTATTCATTTTTTCTTGGTAGATGTTTAATGGCATGTCACATTGTAAATCGTTCTGTCATTGCTTTTTTTTCTAAATGAATTAACTTATTAGTTTTTCAGATTTTTATTAGCTCTATAATCTTTTTTCATCACTGGATGTTTCCCACATATGGTCTCTTCACAGTTAGCTACGCTGAAATACTTCTTCGGAAGACATAGCCGTTTTGGTTTTATCTCCGAATATTGAAAGCTACGCTACGCTTATGTGAACGCGACAGATTCGTAGCTTGAATTTAACATTGGGAGATAGGACGTATTTCAGCGTAGTGAAGTAGTTGAGAGACCTCCAACTTCAGCATGTACTATTCATTGAGATAAAATCCATTCAATCTATCTTATTAACTCCTTATGAAGAGTTGAATAGTAACATCAATACTATCAATCATTCATTGATTTTGATCAATTTATTTTTTAATTGCAATGCTTTTAAAATAGCTACCCAAAAATCTCACCATCTAAGTGACAATAGGGACATCATAAAATTATTCTGTATTAAATCTGAAGTAAACATTTATTGTCCTCGGGGAAAAAATTGAGAAAATAAGAAACGTTTACGATCGGTGAAAAAGTTTAACAATTTCAAATTCGAGTGATCGATGATGGAACAGAAGGTATTTTTGGTAAGAATCAATAACTTTTCTCAATAAAGTAACCTATGATGTTTCTCAAATCACAGTATTTCAATAGAATGAAAGAGCTTCAAATTCGAAAGATGGCTTGAGAACTAATACTGTCGACAATATACACAATATAATAATACACAACAAGTAAATCATTTCAGAGGGAGAATAATAAATAACATTTGCAATCCTCCAACTATAAGCATAGAGAGACAGATACAGCATGTAGTTACTGTTCTATTCCTCTATAAAGCTATTTGTGAGGTAGCCTGTAAAATGAAGGATGAGGTTTGTTATTTAAAGATAATTCATAGAAATAATTTGATTACTACTAAGAAATCGCTTAATTCAATGAGAAACATTTTAAAAACACATACTTTTCAAATGAAAAACAAATAAAGGGAGCATATTATAGTAGATTTGTTTTTCTACCAACTAGCATGTGGGATATTGAATGAAATTGTTTGATTATTCTTAGAAAATGCTTGATTATTCTTAGAATACTTATTCAATCGAATGGACCATTAAACCTATAGATTAGGGGTGAAATAAAAGCGATATTGTCAGTTCCGCATAATTTATTTGAGCTTAACTAAGTTTCTTGCACGTAAGGCATGACTGATGCCTTATATTAAGTAGAAATAGAAGCGATATTGTCAGATAATTTATTTCGGCCAAACTAAAGTTTCATGCACTTGAGGCATGACTGATGATGATACCTTAAGCGCATTAAAACTTTAGTTTGGCTGAAATAAATTTTCTAACAATATCGCTTTTATTTCTACTTAAAATGGAGAAATTCCATTACAGCTCTGTTCATAGTGTGAACTATAGATTCCATCATAGATAATCTAGATCTATAGGTTTAATGATTCATTAGATTTAATAAGTGTCTTAAGCCGTGTCCACACTGAACAAATGTTCGACATACATGATCGGCGAACTGTTTGTTGAGGAACTCAGGGACAAACATTTTAAAAAGTTTGGACAATCATTGTTTGTCAAACAAAAGATTACTGTTTTCCAAACATTTTCAGTGTTGACAGCTGTAAAAAATAAAACCTGTTCTCCCCACTTACAAGTATTTTGTTTGGTGACGCGTCCACACTGGCCACGGGCAAATATTGTTTGTCAAACATAGTAAAATTCTCCCAAAATGTTTCAACAAACATGTTTGTCGAACATTTGTTCAGTGTGGACACGGCTTAAGAAACCGAGCCTAGTTATATTGTATTGTCTTGTGCTCTATTGATTATATGCTGTTCCATATATTCTTTGGTGTTTTATAATTCAATTTTGAATTTATTTGCAGACCAAAGGCAAAAGAGCAAGGGCGGAGGTAGTAGCTGCTGTTCAGCCTCCTGTTGTATCCTGTAATACAAGCCGACCTCAGGATCACTCAGACGACTACATTGGACCCAGCAGCTGGCCGGCCGGACTACACTACAAATCTGTGTTTCAATTAATGAACCAAAGTGAAAATTAATCAGTGGCGTCCTAGAACAATCTCATAACGTGTTGCTGCTAACAAGTATAGTTAATGATTTTCCTACCACCTTGTATGTGGGATCTTGAATGAAATTGGTTAGTTATTGCAAATATTTTCAATGTGGTCAGTGTGTGTGTGAGTGCGTGCGTGCGTTTGTGAGAGTAAACCCCTTGTGGTGTGTGGTTTATCTACTGACTATAACTATATATACAAATACCCACTCGTGCACTGGCCCATTCATAAATATATTTGTTTATGTCTGTATGTATATGTTGATGTATATATTTATAAATATAAATGAGAAGATGAAATTGATGAATATATTATATATAGCGACTATTATTATTAATTATTATATTATTGTTAATGCTGATCGGGTTTGAAGTCATATTCAAATATATTTTTATATTTTGAATGTGACTATCACAAGAATTTCGTTCTAAATATTGAGCAAAACATTGGAAGTGACACACTTTATTAATGATAATGATGATTATTCTACAACTATTATTTCGAAAAAATTATTAAGTTTTATATTTATCGTATTAAGTATTAATTTAGTTCTATTTCTATTGGATTAGTTTTGTTTTTGTTTTGTAGCGATTGAATTTATTTGATTTCTTTTATAAATTAACTGTGTGTAACTTTTGAAACGATTGTGCTTGATCAGTATGCATGCAATTCATTGCAAACCATCATCCAATCCTGAAAATAAATCATCTCTTCATCACTTGTATAAAATGATAAATACTCTATTCTTTATTATACTCTTAATGTTCACGGAAATGTCCCTTTATTGGGACGTAAGCAAATAATAACATTTCATTGAAATTATGAGTGATTTGTGGTTCTTTCTCGAGAACTTATTCAATTCAAAGAATATTGCTTGCTGCCTTTTTTTATAGATTAATTTGAAATCATTATCGTTTGAAAGTCTCCTGGAATGTTGAACATGTGTGAGGGGCAAGGCAGAATGAATTACAATTTTAGCAATCCTAAAAATATCTCGTTATTGTTAATTTGATAATGATAACAAAGCAATTCCATCAAAATTATTAATTTTTTGAAATTTTATAAAAATAGTTACTGTAGGCCTACTTTAATTTTTAATTAAAGCTGGCCTACTTCCACTTAATAAACTTAGTGACGTTGCACAACAGCCGGTTAAATTTTAACCGTGATTAATTTCACGAGAACCAATCAGAGAAGGCGTTTCCTCTGATTGGTTCTCGTGAAATTAATCACGGTTAAAATTTAACCGGCTGTTGTGCAACCGGGCCAAAGTATCTATATCCACTACTATCTAATGACTTCAGAATTTTTTTATAATTATTATGTACTTTGAAATAAAAAAATGAATTTTTATTATGAAATTAATCTTGATTTTAATAGTAATTTTCCAGCAAGGCTGCTTATGTTGTAAGATTATTATAAAATCTCTAAATCTGGTTAGAAATTCGGGAAACAATAACAATATAATAATAATTGTTTTGATTCTAGAAATATAGAAGATGTTCTTGGAATGTGTTTGCCAATCTGCCCTCGTGACAACAAGATTGTCGATTGAATTATACTAAAGTTGAATAAATAAAAATGTTATGTCTTGTTAATGTCATAAAGTCTACTTGCTTTTTTACAGTATTCTATGATGTGTTTCTCAAAACACATTATGTGTCTTATAAACTTCATATACTTTAGTTTCATTCTAACATAAATCTTATAGATTTTCCAATTTCTCTTGTTTTATATGAATATCAGTTAATTGATAAGCGATCAATTGTTTCAACGTGTGAAGGATCTAACGAAAGGGTTAAAATCCGGAAAACTTGTATATTTACCTCAATAATTTTTTATTTGAACATTTTAATTAGATCAACAAGAAATTATTGTAAATTGAAAACATCGTCCATGGTATTTCGAATATTATAATAATATATCTCTGTCTATGTAAATTAAGCTATGAAAATTCCTTTAAGTTGTATCTTTAATGTGATTACAATAATTACTTATCATTACTACTAGCTGTAATGGCAATTCGTTTTTAATTGTACATATTTATGAGACTGTATTATCATTTATACCAGATTGAGAATTTAATATTGAATTTTACTCTCACTTTTAATAACTCATTTAATTTTTACTTGCATACATGTTCAATAATTATTTACTCTGAAGATCAATTAATTATATATTGATGTTTTTATTATGATATAGAGATAATTTATAATATATAAAGTTTAAATAGTTTAAAACGATTACTGAAACAATAAAAATTGATATTGAGGAAATAATATGTTTTAAATGTTCAAATTTAATGGAGAAGTATATTTATTGTTAAAACAGCTGTGTAATAATAATATTATTGCTGTGTACAATATTACTATGTGGATTTATTAGAAAAGGGGGATTAAATTCAACTGATTTTTATTAAATTGTACAGGGTTCAATCATAAAAATTAATTACAGTAATGTTATATTTCTCTCTATTCAAATATCACTTTTCAAGTATTGCTTCAGGGATGAAAAGTACTTTCTTTAAAATTTCAACTATTTGACAATAATTTTGTATTATTCTGTTTAATTCTTGAAACTCCCATTTTCTCAAAGACAAAGATTTCAATAAAAAAATATATTATGATATTATCACATCCAGAAACTTGACTCAAATTAGAAAATATTTTCCTTTATTACCTATGTATGTTTCTAATGATATTAGACATACAACGTGACACAACTACTTCATTTATTAGAAAGATCTGGGGTATTGTAAATGTAAACTACGGGAGTTCAGTTAAAGAGACAATCTATTTTTCAACCACAAAATAAATACGGTACATTTTTTTCAATAAGTTTAATTATTTGACAACTATTGCCAGGATAAAACTATTTTATGTTCATTCGTGACATTTTCTGTTTAATGATTAGTGAGTTTTCATTTTTAAATGGCCTGAAAAAATTTTTTTTTTATTTCCTGGATGTGATGATATTATATTGAAATGCACTTAGTTATAAAATTTCAATTATTTATAATAGACTCTACGAAACTAGAGCTTTTAAAACAATAATTATTTGACATAACAGTTATATTTTTGGTTTTAAAGTATCATTTCTGAATGAAATGATGAAACAATACCCTTTCTTCATGCTTCTGTAAATTTTCTGAATAGTTTTAAAGCTGTTGAAAATATATTTATCTAACAGTTTTGTATAAAAATTCTATGCGATTGTGTAATGAACTGAAATAGATTCAATGTATAAAATATAGTAAAATTGGTTTATTCGATAGGATTCCACATTTTCTAGTACATTATATTACTTGAGTAACTAGAACAGTTTTTTAATATATCTTGTAATAACATATGGTAATACTATTGGAGCAAACTTTGTTTCTAATTGCATGTATGGAACTTTTCAATCGGTTATTAATAAAGCATTACCGCTTAATGTAAGCTTATAAAGTCATACAACATTTTGAAAAAAAATAGGTGAAGTTGCAAGTCTTGTTATGCCAAAGCAATCTAAAAACCAACTTTTCTAAATAATTTTTTAGAAGACTTTTATTTTACGGTATTTGTTTATTACCAATCGATTTTGCCTTTCATGTTTCTGTGTAGATGACATTTTAGTATTTATTTCATGATGTAAAATCAATAATGAATTAATTATTGCAAACGAATTTAAGTTTTTTTTTTTAATTTTCTCTGGTATGAAGAAACTAACTTTGATTCTGGTGAGCTTATTTAATAATCGATTGAAGATTCACAAAGTACAGTATCATTCTTTTTACCAAAGATTCATTTTGCACTGATTGTATTGCTATTCAACTCAATCACAGCCTTCAAAATTTGAAACTTCTATTGAAACTGCGATTTTAGTTTCAATGGATGTGTTTTATCTCAAATAAGGTATTAACTATTGATGAACTTATTTTTTAATTTATATACTCATCGAATATGATTATTGATAGCTAATGTTGGTATTTATTTTAATAATTAAAATATTGAACGTCATGTTCAATGTATTGTACAATTTGCAGAAACTGCTTGAACGTGTCTAATTGAAAAGTTAATTTGAAGTATTTTTTCTGTTTTCATGTTTTACGCAAGTCAGTTTGTAAATATCGATCATTTTTCGTCGTTAATTTTTATTCATCGCGACATAGAGAAACTATACTCAATAGTATAGAATATAGTTATTCTATAATCGCAACACTTTTTTTCACTACCTGTAACTTTCAAATTAATAATATAATTTTTTGTTAAAATTGATAATTCAGTTGTGGTTTGTATGCAATTTTAAATAGCGCTGTATTGTTTCAAACTCATATGAATTTGCTTTTGCTTGTATTGTTTGTTTTAATATTATTGAATTGACATTTTTTATTATTATGTATACAACTGATTATTCAGATATTAATACCTTTTCTGTAAATAGCGAAGTGATATTTTTTAATGAAAAGTTCTATATTGGGTAAAATGATTTTTCGTAGAACATGAGATTGTAAATTACTTAGCATCTATTAAAAAACTGTGAAATATATTACTATTGATTTCTATGATTATGACTGTCTTAGAATAAAAGTTATTCAAGTAATAAAATGATTATTGTTTTCTTTACTTCAACCTTTATAAGCTTGTTTAATTTTATCAATATTTTTTTATTCTCAGACAGTTTTATTGAACGAGCGTTGGCGATTTCTCACTTTTGACTTACTAAAGACCAAAGTCGTTGTCTGTTTGTTCAACAATAACTTTAAGTAAGAATTGATCAATCAGCTTCAAATTTTGAACACGTACAGTATTATTCTTTGAACCTTTTTACAGGTCAAGTTCATATGCCCGATTTGTCTCTTTCAAAATTCAAAAATTTGGTTGCAAATTCAACCAAACCCGATCATCCGTTCAGACATCAACGTTCGTGCGTGCGTTTTGAAGAAACACTAAAACAAAAAGTATCTCAGATTTGGCTGAAATTTGTACCATAGTTGGAGCTTTACCTGAGAAATGTCAGAGTCAAATTTGGCATCTCTAGCTACTATACAGAGTGAGTTATGCAACTGCAAACATAACATTTTTGATTGGCCATATCTTATATTTATAATTAAAAAACTGAAATATATTACTATTGATTTCTATGATTTGACTGTATTCGAATAAAAGTTATTCAAGTAATAAAATAATTATTGTTTTCTTTACTTCAACCTTCATAAGCTTGTTTAATTTTATCAATATTTTTTTATTCTCAGACAGTTTTATAAGTAATTGAACGAGCGTTAGCGAGTTCTCACATTGACTTACAAAGGCCAAAGTCATTGTCTGTTTGTTCTACAATAACTTAAGTAAGAATTGATCAATCAGCTTCAAATTTTGAACACGTATTCTTCGAACCTTTTTACAGGTCAAGTTCATATGCCTCAGTTGTCTCTTCCAAAATTCAAAAATTTGGTAGCAAATTCAACCAAATCCGATCATCCGTTCAGGCATCTTCAAAAATCATTATGAAACTTTTTTGAGTAAAGCAAAAAGTATCTCAGATTTGGCTGAAATTTGCACCATAGATGAAGCTTGACCTGAGAAATGTTGGGAGCCAAATTTGGCGTCTTTAGCTACTATACAGAGTGAGTTATGCAACTGCTAACCAAAAATTTGCGAATTTTTAATTGGCCATTATCTCCTGAACGGTACCGAATTTTGCAATTCAGATTCCATATTCGTGTTCCTTGCACAAAAGAGCATAACATCACGAAATTTGAGCGGTTTTTATTTTTCACAAATAATGAGAAAAACCATGTACCATCATGCTTTTTGACGTTTAAAGTGGATCGCACAGGAAAAAGGAAAAGAAGTGTATTGGTCTTTCCACTGGAAAAGAGGTGGTTAGGAATTGAATAATAATCAAAATTCTAATCGATTGAACATAAATCTATTAATAACTGCGATAGCACAATTACACATACATTTTCATACAAAATGTCTATAATAATACAGCTTACATTCAAATAATTTATAGTTCGATACAATACAATCATCACATAGTATAACGATAATAATATCTTCAGTAATAAAAATGTTAACACTTTCAGTACCGTAAACGGTGTATGTGGAATATCGTAAAACTATGATTACAATAATGTAGTTCGGTTAAATACTGGGATAACAAGTGTAACTGCTCATCAATATCAATTCTTATAGTTACTGAATAATAACATTATATTATAATATCGTTCAAACTTTAATATACGGTACTAAGCTAAAAATCTATCATGATATTCAACACAATTTCTTAATTTCCTTTATATCGCCTCTGGAATGTACTAGTACATATTCAATGTACTCAAGCTAAATCTATTTTAATATAGCTAAATATATCGGGTAATCACAAGTAATAAATAAATTTCCCTATTTATTTGTTCTCGAATTGAGATACAAAATACAATCTACGCTAATTTTGACCGACTTATTCATTAACGTAATTGTAGTAAAACTAATATAATTATTCCTCCTCAAATCAACATTAATATAATATGGAACAAATTTTCAGACATATAATACATATATTTGCATTGAAAATAATATTGATGGTTCTACTGACAAACTAACTTTCATCTCAATGTGATTTTTATCTTCATATATGATACTTTTCATCTCAATATTACTGTAGTTTTTAGAGCTACTATCTCAGTTCAAACAATAAAACAACCTAGTTTTTAAAATAATTTATTCGCTCTATTGTAAGCTCTAATAATGAAGATACAATCTTATAAAACTTTTTATAAACAATACGTAATCTTTAATAATATTTCTCTTATTCGCTCTATTCAATTCTGGTGACCTATTTAGTTACGCTAGATCACCAACTAGAATCAAGGATAAACATTTGTCGTCAGTTAAATAATATTCCTTCAGTATTAAACATATTTTGCATTAACAACATTGAAAATTACAAAATGGTGGGCTTAGAAAGCAAGAAACTTGAAAATGACATTGATTCATGTAGAAGCCACTTTTTAATACCAATAGCTAAAGATAATTTTTTTGCTTTTTCCATAATATAATATATAAAAACATTTCTGGAAAGTTTGAAAGTGAATTAGCTACACCAAGCTATTCTACATAGAAAACAAGCAGGCATTTTCAGATGGAGCACGTACAAAATAATGAAATAATCATCAAGAAGTTAATTGTCACGTTCAAAAAGCAAGTATATAGTAGTGCAGTATTTTTGAAGTCAAATACAGATTAGACTTGAATGACCTTAATTCATGATGATATCACATTGATCAAGTGTTGGTGTATAAAATATGGATGCAAAACTTTAGAATGAAAATTGGAAAGTGAATGAAAAGCGTGTACGATAAGAAACTAGATAGCACGAAAATGTTTTATCCCCTGTTCTACTGAGACGGTCTTCAGTGAATGAGAGAAATTTAATAATGAATTCCTAATAAATTTGATGGATCAATGTATTAATATTTTGGGAAATGGAACAAGTTAAACGATTACATTATTTTTACAATAATTATTTGACTAATACTGAAATCAGTAGGTTTACTATTGACTTTTTTAATTTTTCTTGATAATCAACATGCATGTTATCATGCTACCTTTCACAAAAGGTATAAGTTGATGCATATTTCTTAACTTTTTTCAAGGTAATGTTATTAATCTTGAATACCATGACTGTGTAGGTAATAATATACAACATGCATTTTCCCAATTCATTTAAAAGACTTTTATATCATTTTTTTCATACTTGAGGGTTTTATATACATTATGTATATGTACATCAACAAATATTTTTATATTTTCTTTGTTTTTTTTAATAATTTTTATTCAATTTTCTGTTTTGCACCTTGGTTTTTTCCTGTTTTTTTAAAAAATATTTTCAGAGTCCCGAGTGGTATGACCACTCTAAGAGCATCCCCCCTTTTTTTTATTTTTCAAATTTTCAATATACAGTAGAAGTTTCCAATACATTAGATCAAGTGATTTTTGTGAATGTAATCCTTTATTATCTTGTTCCATTACTTCAAACCATTACCTGTTGATTTCCATCCATTACCTGTTGATTTCAATATTATACCATACAGAAATATATAGAGAATGAATACAGAAATCCATCTGGTTAAGTACAGTACAACCATTATTTTAGTAGAATTTCGATTATATTATGAAAATAATTCATTTCTATGCTATTTATTAATTTTCAATCATATTCCACGTAACAGCTTAGACTATCCAATACAATAAAACCAGATTTGCACACTTGAATTACAATTTCAAGTCCAGCTTTACTATTCAGCAATATTATTTACATACAATGATGTTGACATGTTTTTTCAATGTGTCTTGCAAAATATTAATTTTGTAAAAAATACTACCTACACCATCAATAACTGATTATGAATCTTAGTTATAAAACTTGATTTGAACCTAGCAGAATAAGTCATTGTCATTTTTAAATACGAAAAGAACTTACAAATACATTCAACTTTCTCATTATTTGAAAGCGATGAGTCAGTTTTCAAGCATAATTTAGCAATTTAAATGGCGTCAGCTTACAAGAGTATTGTCAAAGTAAACATTACTTACAACATTTAGCTTAAGCTGATTTTTGTTAACATCAAAAACTACTCAACTCTTTATAGCAGAGCCCTACTTGAAGAAACTAACAATTTCTACCAAGCAGATTTTGTAGCAAATACTTATTTGGCCCATCTTTTAGTAACTATATTGTAAACATACTAACGCAGTATGGAACAATCTACATATCTCAGCTACCAAAATTCTACATATAATTTTCACTTTTTGTCAAATTTTAAAAATCATCACTAATGATACACACCGTAAACGCTGAATAAAAAATCTTTCGATCAATCTAGTCTCTCAATGCAACACTAAATAATTTTGTAGATACAGGCCACTAAAATGACCCAACTTTCGACGTTTTATGCTAAGTTTGAATACAACTACCCATTCCCTACACAATAATCTGCAATTCAGCGCAGATTTCCGAATACCTTAAATATAGCAAGCAAAACATGAGTCTGTGGTTTCAATGTCTTGTTTTTCGACAGTCTTGTTCGAGGAAGCGATAGAAAGGAAGTTTAAGGAAGTTTAGGTTGGCACTGCCACTTAGCTTCTGTCTTCTGATTGGTCACATTCACCTTGAGTTGTTTTCTGATTGGTTGACTTCAGTCCAAGCTGCTGTCTGATTGGTTGAAGCTGATGATCTGCAGATGAAGTTGCCATCTGGTTGGTTAGCTTCAGAGGAACTCACTTCCTGATTAGTTGATCTAAGATGAATCAACTTTCTGATTGGTTGAAGCTGAAGAGCTGCAGATGAAGTTGCCATCTGATTGGTTAGCTTAATAAGAATTCACTTTCTGATAAGACGATTTCAGAAGTAGCTGCTTTCTGATTGATCGATATCAGATGAAGTTGCCTTCTAATTGGTTGACTATATATGAGGCTGCTTTATTTTTCATATAAGGCTGCCTCTTGGTTGGTCAGATACATTACAAGCTGCTCTCTCATAGGTTGAATTCAGTTCTTAGCACTCAACTCGAGTTTAAACTGGATTCCAATAATTCAAAATTATTTCAAGCTACTTTCTGCTTTCATTGATCAAGCTGATTTGTGTGTCAAACCCAATTTAAACTAACGAGCTCCAGATGAATTTGGTTTCTGAATGGTTTTCTGTAGAAGATTTCACTTCATCAACTTCAGTTAAAATGACTTTTGATTCTTTAGAATTGAAACAGAACAAGCTTCTCCAATAGGTGACATTGATTCAAGTAACTCAACTCAATTTTATTCAACCAGGTCAATCAATATTGTGATTTATTTACATTGATTTCTATTGATATTTTAACAAGCCTAACTTTATTGAATTCTATGTTGATTCAATCATTGATCGATCTAGCTAGCAGTTGACTGATGTATTGGTCGGTGAAGATGCAACTCATCAGCTAACGTGCTAACTTATTTCAATCACTGTTTAAATTAAGAAACGTTGATGTTTGATTTCGAAGGTGCTAGCAGTTAACCGATGGCAATCTGTTGTTCAAATCTTTGTTCAGATTCAGCTGAAGGTAGTTAGCGATTGTTTAACATTGATGGCAACATTTCTCCAATCGTACGAAAGGTGCTTAGTAATATTGCTCGTCGACTACGGCAACATTCCTCCAATTGTACGAAAGGTGCTTAGTAATTGCTCGTTGACGACTGCAATGCTTTTCCAATTGTACGAAAGGTGCTTAGCAATTGCTCGTCGGCGACTGCAATGCTTTTCCAATTGTACGAAATGTGCTTAGCGATTGCTCGACGGCGACTGCAACTTTTTCCAATAACTGTTCAAAAGGTGCTTAACGATTTCTCGAAACCGACAGCAACATTTTACCAATTGTACGAAAGGTGCTTAACGATTGCTCGAAGCCGACAGCAACATTTCACCAATTGTTCGAAAGGTGCTTAGCGATTGCTCGTCGGCGACGGCAACGTTTATCCAATTGTTCGAAAACAGTGTGATTGACCTAGTTGAAGTAGGCGATGAGACGACAGAGTGGACAGGAGGGCGAGGAGCGGGGACATGGCGCATAGATGAGGAGAGAGAGTCAGTCGGCGAGCAGACCCTGTGAGACCACCGACAACTGCTCTTTCAACTGACGAAATGACGGCCGCTCCTCGGGGCTGTGACACCAGCACTTCCTCATTACCTACAAAACATACATCACATATAACTCTATTGCATTTTGTCTAATTGATTTGTAATTTTATTACAAATAAATTGAAACTCGCTCAAAATGCTCCTCATATTCTGACAGCTGTTCTATTGAAAGTCAGGGGAATTAGTTCAAATTAAATTACATTGAGTTATTAAATGCATGCATCATTGTAATACTATTAATAATCCAGCTGATTTGTGCTTTGTAATGATAAATTACTGCAAATTATTTTCTTATGCACTTGGGCCCGCCGCTGAGTAGACCCATGCTAATACACGAAAAGCAACCCATGCCGTGGGATGTTTTGTAAACCATTCCTCCATACATCTGTGTAATGATAATAATACATACAATGAATAATCCACTTGTCAGCTGATTGATTATGAATAATTATATAGCAATGGTTTACAAAACATCCCACGGCGTGGGTTACTTTTCGTGGATTAGTGTGGGTCTACTTTGTGGCGGGCCTTAGATAATGTTATCCTATATTATCCTCAACAAACGAAGGGATGGGTCAATTTCATTAGCCAACGAACTCGATCTAGTCCAGTCAATATAGACATAAAAAAGGGTGTGTGCTTGCAATTTATATTGTAGTTTTGATTTTTTAATATATTATTTGGATACATGAGAGAAGTACATAACCAATTTTTTAATGCAAAATTCCCTTGTGCTTGATACAGAGTAGCCCAAAAAACTTGTATTTTCGGTTTATTTCCCAGTTTTCAGCTATTTCCTCAAAACCCGCTAAATGAATACTCTGATATACTGTAGTACAACCCGATTCACTACTATTCAGTGATAATACATTTTTTGAGCGGTCCCTCGAGATTTACTATATCAAGGTTCCTCTGTGTTTCATTATACATTGAACAATATTAAGCATCTATGGCAACACCCCATTATAGTGGAGTGTATAATAATTAATTAAAAACTATCTACAATTTTAATATGTTCAAAAAATTTATTTAATTTTAATATATTTTAATTACGTACATCTCTTCATTGAAGACAAACTGAAAACTTGACGTATTGAAATCTTGAATAATTGAAAATAGGCCTATAACCATCCTCGGTAAATTATGAATCTATACGCAAAATTTCAAGTTAATCAGTCCAGTAGTTCAGACGTGATGATGCGTCATTCGTGAATTTCCTATCCCCAACATGTATAAGCCAATTCTTTCCTTTATTATATTATAGATGATATTTTTAATGATTAACTTTGATTTGAACAATGTTTAATTTGATTGATAATTTTGAAGATAACTTGGCATTCGTTAAGTAAGTACAATGTGGAGGAAATTTATTGACGTATTGAAAAAGATAGTGAATATTTACATCGTAGATTTCCTTGGGGCAATTTTTGGGTCGTTCGAGTATGATCCCACGCTGTACCCTATCCACCACTTCGGTGTTCTTCAGCCGTCCGTATGGCATCTTGCCACAGGTGAACACTTCCCACATCAGCACACCTAAAACCAAAACAGTCAACATTCATTTCATAATCGCAAGAATAAGAAAATACACTGAGCTAATTAGGCCTACTAGTAAGTCCCACAGGGTGGAGAACTCGATAAAAACTAATGTCAAGATATTGTCCTCTAGTTAATCCCAAGAGTAGATATTTCAACAGATTTTAATAGATATTATAACAGCAATTTCGAATTATTTGAATATGCTACTGACAGTCTTGATAATGTACATGAATGCGTGTTTCAATTATGCATCTATATTAAATGATAATATGAAATAATAATTTAAGCCTAGTTTATACGATGCCAATTGGCGAGACAATTGTCATAAGGAAACTGACTGGCACGAAATTATTGTCTTCGTATAAACACTTCAGGCCAATTGTCTTGCCAACTGTCTCCGGGAGTAGACTATGGACAGTCAATTGGGCCCAGCGAGCCCCCCACCACTCGGAATCTCAGTTGTCGCGACAATTGGCGCCGTGTGAACGGTGTAGGCCAGTAGCGCTGTATTGGTTTTGCCAGTTCAGCTGTTTAGTCACAACAGATGACGAGAACTCGGACATGTTTAGCTGTCGACTGACATGCCAATAGTTGGCCGCGTATAAACATCTTCTCGTTTAACTGGCCTGACCTCCGACATTCCGCAACCACGTGATGACAATTGTCCAAAGACAACTGTCTCGCCAATTGGCATCGTATAAACTAGGCTTAATATTGAATTATCATTCACAAATGATTAATCTTTTAAAACATAACAATATAATAATTCCATATGATTATTGAGTAAAGTCATGTCAGAGGTCCTGGCATTGACTAGGTGCGACCTGGAATTTTAAAACCAGACCTGGTCTCTCAATATAAATTTTATCTCATTTTAAAGCCCTACTGCAATCTGCATAAGTAAAGGAATCTAATCGAATTAAGTATTTTAATAGGGCTACTTGAAGTTTTGTTCCATATTATAGAAAATTACTTAAATACCTTTTATTATTTTAAAATTAAACATGACTAGTTTTGACAGACATTCAAGATTGTTTTGAGAATAACATAGATGTCGAAACTAATCGCGTTAAATTTAATTTATTACAAGGGTACTAGCAGGATTTCTACACACTACCGACCTGCACCTAGAAAAAAATCACTAATCAGCTGTTAGAGAGCGTCTCAGTTCGTCGAAATCTCAGTTTGTCTAGTTCCCGTTTAAAATATCAATGTCGGCCACCACCTACGGCGGCCATTTTTTTTGTAGGCGCAGGTCCGGTATATAGGAAGCCCTGGTACTAATAATCTCTAGTTTCTATAATTGAATCAGGACCTCCTAAATACCTATTTAGGTATTTAGGAGGTCCTGATTGAATCTAATCTAATCTGCTATACATATGGTACTCCTTTGGCTTCGCCATTAAATTTTAATCTACATTACACCACATTTTATTGTAATCTAAATAAGTGAATAAATCGAATCTGCTCTAAATAATGAAATTGTTTGACTTATGAATTAAATTACAATAGTGAGTAGTATAAGATGGAAAATTGTTGTTTCTAGTTGTAATAATATTGTTTGGATTGAAGTGTTACCATAGGCCCAGACGTCGGATTTTGATGAAAAACGAGTGTAATTCAGCACCTCAGGGGGAGCCCACTTGATAGGGAACTTTGTACCGCCAGAACTGGTATATTGATCGTCAAGAACATACCTGAAGTAACATATAGATTTTGTGAATACATAGGAAAATTAAAAGAAGTAAGTGTACCAATCTTACAAATAATTCATAAATATACAATGGCAAGTAGTTGGTGATCGAATCATTTCATCACAAGTAAAATAAACTGAATGAAATAAATAACACATATTTCGTCATACGTGTGTATTTATTTCATTATGGACAGTGACTCAGTCGAATTTTCAAAATAAACTGGTAAATTGAGTCAAGAACATACCTGAATTAACAGATAAAGAATGTCAATACCTAGGAAAATGTTTTGCAAATTCGAAACAAGTAGGCAATACACCAATATTACTCACAATTAATAAATTAATAATGATATGTAGTTGGTGATTAAATCATATTATCACAAGTGAGATGAACTGGTAAATTGAATCAAGAACATACCTGAAAAAAATCAACATCATACAAAGAAAACAAAGATATTGTCAAATTTCACTAAAAATGTATTAAAAACTTTAAAACAGAACCATGATGATGCAGCTGATGATGCGTTGGTTAACTACGTGAAACCATGGTTCTGTTTTAAAGTTTTTAATAAATTTTTAGTGAAATTTGACAATATCTTTGTTTTCTTATTATGGAGAGATTTCACAACATCACCATCAATTCTACTAATTTTATTCAACATCATACAATATTCAATAATGAAATTAAGAATTTTAAGAATGAATGCAAGTGCCTAAATTTAATACAACTTTTTTAATCTCAGGCCAAGATGCACAAAAGCCTGTTGAATTCTAATCATGATCAAATTCCACGAGAACAAATCAGAGAAGGTTTTTGTGAGAAGAAGGCTTCTCTGATATGTTCTAGTGGCATTTAATGGGGAAGGATTGAAAGTTGATTAAAAGACTTTTGAGCAGCCTGGTGTTTTTAATTTAATACAACTACACGTCGGCAATAGTAAACTTGGAGTTATTAACTGAATGTAAAAATAATCTGACTTTTATCTACATATATGTAGTTCGTTATTATGCAGTTCTGCATATTTGTTTATTTGTTTTTGAAATGCATGTATTTCATATTTTCTTGTATTAAGCTTATTGAGAATAAAACTTCATTCATTCATTCATATGTACCCTATTTCAAATTAGATTGAATAAATATATTAATTTATTGTATGTATTACCTGGCCAGACCAAAGTCGGCTACTTTGACTACGTTCTCTGAACCAACAAGGCAGTTTCTAGCGGCCAAATCTCTATGGATATAGTTCTGCCTTTCAAGGTAGGCCATCCCCTTGCAGACCTGAAACATACAATCAAAATTTAAATTTAAATTTAACCTTATCTAAATTTGGGAGAGGAATAGCACAAGGTTACCTTATTTTTCCTCTCCCTATCATTTGATAATGTACTGTGTAAATGAATAAAGATCGATATCAATCTCAAAACAATAACATAGCAAATAATGAGAGAGAAACTTATTCGCTGAGTAGAATAAGTTGAGACTTGAGTATATACCGGTATAAACGTTGCCAGATTGTGTGACATTTTCACTTTATCAAATTTCTAATACAAGCCCATGCAATGTGATGTGATGTATTGCACATTTATTAAATTGTAATGAAAACAAATTAAAGAGAAAGTCACTGGAAGCATGCATCTACACAACACACAAATTCAAAGGTCATTACGAGCAACGATCCGAATTCGATTTTATGTTTGCATGATGTTTGGTATGGTACTTGGAGTAACATAATCATTTATAAGCGGCCCATACATTGCTCGTGCATTGCACATCCTGCCATTTTTTGTATTGGCACCACCAGCTTGGCATGGCACGAATAGCGCCATACACTGCAAATTCAGTTCGCTCCGTGCCGTGCTAGAAGTCGGTTGTGAAAGTGATATTTTTTGCCCTGGCGCGACGAAAATCAAACCTTTCTGGATTGCCATCGTGCCGTGCAATGCAGGACGTGCTAAGCACGACTTTCTTCACACACTGTTTGGCCCGTCCTGCAAGCACGATATGCAATGCTGGACCAGTGTATGAGCCGCTATAGTTTCAGACAGGAGTACCAGCTAGATATGTAATTTCACTACTACCTAACATACCTAACAATTAAAAATATTAAGACAGCTGTATCTTTGAACTGAATGACTGGAGTAGTTGTAAAAAAGGTGGATGAGGATTGGGAGTGGGATGAAAAAGGAACGAGCAACTAGAACTCTATCTGTTCTAACACAGTCCTCTACATATGACTTGAATGACTAAGGACAAATCCACTTCCGTTCCATAGGCGGTGTGTGATTAAAGGCTGGGACACATATAACCGCACCAAGCCCGTGCCGAGGTACGGCCGAGCTACGTCCGCGACACGGTGATGATGGTAGGAGAACACACATATCCGTGCGACAGCCGAGCGGCAGCAGTGTCTCAGTTCTGTAGTGCTACTGTGGTCTGATTTCGGAATGTGTTAAACTATTGTTAATAATATAACACTATTAAAATCTTGTTACATCTGATTTAAATTTATAGTTTTCATTTTTAAACTGAAAAACAAGGTACACCTGTAGACACAGAAGATGAAAATCATAGTGCTGGTATATATTTCGGTGCATAATAATACCATAATCAGTCATGTATCGGAAATATATTATATCAGCAATAAAATTGTTATCTTTTGCTTTCTGCATACACGTAATTAGTTTTAAATTAAACATTTAAGACAGTTACGGGCTCCTTCTTTTATACTTTTTGTTTTTTACTTTATTATTTATTATATTATGTCTATTATAACTTTGGCTTAATTTATTTGATTCTACTTTTACTCTTGGTTTAACTTATTTTTCCGTTCAACTATATTTCTCATCACTTTGATCGTACAAAACTGGAAAATTCCGTATCTCTTCAATAAGTTTTTCACTATCTATATTAAACGAGGCCGCACCGTCACCGTCAAAAAGTAAACTGAACTAGTAGGTCACGGCGCGGGCAACACACACGGCGACGGTGCGGTAGTAAGTGTCCCTAGTTTGAAAGCATTTGTTTTCTCACTCACCGTAGTACGTCCGACACTCGGCCGTAAGTCAGCGCGGACTCGGTGTGGTTATGTGTGTCCCGGTCATTATTAATTTTCGGTATTTGTATAAGGGAATGTTGTGAATCTGATAGCAGGACAAATCCACATATACGTTTCTTAGGAGGGGCCAAGTGAAGTTCCACCTCGCCGTATATTATAGACCAAAGTTCCCTGATGTGAACCGGACACTAAAGCTGCGTTTACACCAAAGTTATTAACAAAATGTTTATTTTTCTGTCCTTATAGATTATATTATATTGAACGGAACTTGACAAACACATATGTTCATCATATGTATGATAAGTTATGTTCAATCTAATAGAATCTATAAGGACGGAGAAATAAACATTTTGTTAATAACTTTGGTGTAAACGCAGCTTTAGTGTCCGGTTCCCATAAGGGAACTTTGGTCTATATACGGCGAGGTGGAACTACCCTTGGGTCTCCCCACCATTGAAAGCCATACGCTACACTTTTCACTTCGAAATAAAGTTCTTTTTGCTGTTAAAACAGTCAAAACATATACAAAAACTGAAACAAAACACAAAACTACTAAGTCAAATTTAGAAAATAAATTTGGAGCCAAAAATTTATATTACGTTAAAATTTTGCCATGGCAACCAGACTATTGAAAATGTAATAAATGATTTGGAAATGCAATGCATGATTGAATAGAGGTGTTTGGATCAATAAATTAATATTGTGGATGAAGTTTTAATGATACATTTTTTGAATGAATTTCTATACTTCTAATGTTCTGATTGATTGAATGATTAATTAACCACTTGATGAATGAATGTTTTTTTTTTGCTGAGCGTGATGCCCACATGAGCTCTAGGCTTGTGCGTGGGTAATGAGACGGATGATGATGAGAGATGAGTGGAACCAGCTTTAGGTGGGTTCCGAACCAGCAGGAAGCGATTGAATGGGATGTACCTGTATACACATGTCTAGTAGGAGCCCGACGTTAGCGTCAAGCGTGGCCTCGTGACGACGCAGATAGTTGAGTAGGGAGCCATGCTTCATGTATTCGGTCACTATGTAGATGGGCCGGTGCTTACTGCACACACCATACAACTGGACTAGATTCTGGTGCTGCAGCTTACTAAAACAAACAAATTAACACATTAAAACACAAAACCTTAAAAAACAGAAAATACAAAGTGGGGCAGTCTATAGTGAGGTCAAAGTTATAATGGCAGTTATAATGGTATTGCTATCCTTGTCTATCATTCAACAAAGCGGATAGCGCTATCTCTTTCTCGTTTTGCTCTGTTGCCAGATCGTCTTTTAACAATGAGAATTGATAATTAATCAACAAAATATTTCATCTTAATTATAAAAACTCATTATTGAAAAATATAATTTCTTGTTTAATAAAATATAATTGATTATTTTAAACAATAATGACCAGTTAATATTAAACAGTTAATAATCTGTATCAGCTACCGTCTATAGAAGGCATTGACAAGACAGAGGTTCGGCAGCGTTGTTCTCCTATCTTTCTCCACTGCCATACCGTGGACCTCACTATAGCGGCACTATTTTAGGTATTAAGGTAATATTCAATTTGTTTTCTACTAAAAGATTGACAACTATTTTGTAGACCCTATTTGTTGACAACTTTGGTGTAAATGCAGCTTGACAGACTTTTCAAGTTTCTTGATTCCAGTGGGGACAATTGGTAAGTTGATTGATATACAAGGTAGGGACAGTTGAATGGCACTATTTTAGCTATTAAGATAATATTCACAGAAACTATTTTGTAGAAATCTATTTGTTGTCAACTTTGGTGTAAACGCAGCTTGACAGACTTTTCAAGTTTCATGATTCCAGTGGGAACAATCGGTTATCTGATTGATATACGAGGTGGGGGCAGTTGAAAGGCACTATTTTAGGATAATATTCACAGAAAATATTTTCAGGTCATATATCCCAACAAACACTTTTATCGATGAGTTAGATAGTGAAGTGTTGAAAGTGTAGTAGTTCTATAGTGAGGTCCTCATTATAATGGCAGTGTACGATTGACAATACTGTTTGCTGTCCTTTTCTATCATACAACAGAACTGATAGCACTATCTCTCTCTCGCTTTGCAATGTTGTCTATTTGCCAGAATATTTAATTTTTACTTTTGACAGTGACTGTACAAAACTGAACAAAACATATTCTCAGCCACCATTTTTTTCTTCATTCTATCAAAATACTTGAGTACACAAGTCGTATAATTGATTTAAAATGTATTTTTGAAACAATGTCATAATTTTTAAACATTGCCGTATGAGAAACACAAATTAAAATACCTGAAATGACATTTTAAAAGTTGATAACTAACCATCCTTGACTTCATCCATGCTCAAGTTAGTCTACCCGTATAGGTTAGACCTACTCGTACCAGTATAAATAATATTGAAAAGTTATTTCAGAATTAATCCATTGAAATTACTTATTTTTAAATAGGATTTCTATTTTTCTATTATTTTTAAAGGAAATTGGAATAGAATACCTACCAAATAACTCAATTTCTGTTGTTTTGAAATGCAGATTTTTGTATCACAGCTTTTTAAATTAGCCGCCATTTCAGGTTTGTATAAAAATAAAAATCTGATCATGAAAGCAAATTTTTGAATCAAATTATGAAAAAATATATTTTCTTGATCAATTTGACATTAAATTGATTATTTTATAAAGGAAATGATAATTATTATTAGATTAAATTTAATGGATGAATTGAGTAACAGCAGTGTACAGTCAGTGGCAAAATGGAGAGACTTGGCAACGTTTTTCTCCTATATTTCTTCAGTGCCATTATAACGTGGACCTCACTATAGTTTGTAAGTGTAGATGTAGGTACTGACGTCATGACTTTGGCCTCCTCGATGAAGTCGTCCTCGGACATGGTTCCCTCCTTCATCATCTTGACGGCCGTGTCGATGGATCCCCTCCACTTGCCGCGCCGCACCACGCCAAACTGACCCGAACCCAGCTCCTCCAACAGCATCAGCTCGGCCGGGTCTATCTCCCATTTGTCTACAACAACAACAACACAATTCATATATTCAATCATTTCACATAAAACAACACATAAACATCTTCTGAAAATATAATTCCCAAGGCACTATGAGTTCCAATGGGACTATTGATACTCAGCCCGGCCAAGCCAGTTGGAAGGGAGATTTTAAAGCTGGAAAATAGCGCTTGAGGAAAGAGGCATGAGAATAAGCCGGATAAAGACAGAGTACATGGCATTGGGGAACGATGAGGAACTGACAGTGACTGAATAGATGAAAGCCAACTCAAATCATCTGTGAGCTTCAAGTATCTATAGAGAGGTAATACTAATTAAGATGAACTATTTTTTAATTAATTATTAATTCTTCATTGTTAAAAAACGATCTGGCAACAGAGCAAGAAAGAGATAGCGCTATCCGCTTTATGGAATGATAGACAAGAATAGCAATACCATTGCTAATCAAACACTGCCATTATAACGTGGGAGTGATCCGTGGTCTAGTGGATAGAGTGCTTGCTTAGCAGCATAGAGATCCCGGGTTCAAACACTCTCATAGCCAAAAGTTTTTTAACAAGATCACTCCCGTGTTATCGGATGGGTACGTTAAACTGTCGGTCCCGGCTGAAGTATGACAGTCGTAAGGCCCATTGACGGCTTAAATTATATATTCAGGCGATGGGACCTTCCCGCAAGGGACTCCCCACCAACAAAAGCCATACGAATTTACTTTTTTATAACGTGGACGTCACTATAGGTTCAAGTTTGCAAAGGGACGGTGGACTGGATGCGGAAATACAGCATAATTATACTAAATGGCGGGTGGTTCAACTGTAGAAGAATGAGTGGTGTGCTTTGCGATAAGAGAGTAAACTGTAAGATGAAGGGTAAAGTGTACAGATCGGTGGTAAGACCAGCTATGTTTTATGGTGTGAAAACCTGGCCGGTTTCAAAGAGGCAAGAGAAGAAAATGGTAGTGGTTGAGATGAGAATGCTAACATGGATGTGTGGGGTCTCAAGAAGGGATAAAATTTGAGATGAGGTGATTGGATGTACAGTTAGGGTGGGACCATTGATTGGGTAGGAAGATGTAGGAGGCCAGGATGAAGTGGTTTTGACATGTGCAGAGACGTGAGGAGGATTATATGGTACGGAGGGTGCAGGGTTTGAATATGGGTGAGAGGACGAGAATGAGGTGTAGAGACAGAGTGGAGGCTGATTTGCGGGAGAAGGGATGGAAAGGCGGGGAGGAGATGGGCAGGATTTTGTGGAGGAGACGGCTGAAGGAGGGAAATGCCGACCCCATATGATTGGAATAAGGCTTAGCCAAGGAAGAAGTGAAGAATTTGAAGAAGCCAAAGAAGAAGTCACTGAATCATACATTATTTAAAAAAATTAACTTTAAAGCTTGATATTCCAGGGTGGCCACCTATTTTAAAATGAAAAATTCATAAGTAATTCCAGTTTTTCCAGAGTAAAATTTCAAATTTTCCAGGTAGAGTATCCGCGGTATTTGAGGAACAAGATACATTCGTAAATAATTTATTATGGAAATCTTCAGTTTGATCTTCCATTACGAATTGCGAATAGCATATTTAAATTTCCAAATATATTGATAATTTTTGACATGACAAGAATATCGATGCTTTCAGATATTCTTTTAGGTTAGGTAGTTCAAAAACATTGCCAATAAACATACTATTTATTGCTAGCCATCAAGTATTTTTTTCATTTGAGTTTATTATTACTGTACACTTCTTTACTAAATTAGTTGAAATTCATGAGTAATTGGAAAAATTCATGAGGAATTCGTGGTATTTTTCCCGGTTAGTAAAATCATGAGGAATTCAAGGTTCCCCCGGTAGGTGGCCACCCTCTAGACATTATGCTTAGGGAAATCATGAGTGATCAACAATATACTAATTTGTGTATTTACTTTATTACAGTATGTCTACTTGTTTGCATCTCTTGCTATTGTCTAGTAAAGCATTTTTGTGTAATACTGACCGTGACTGAGGCCAGCAGTGGCCGGCACCGGCCTGTCGCAGGGCGACGTCTTGAGCCGGGAGGCGAGACCGCCGCTGTTGTGCCTATGGTAGTTGACCAGGTCAGGGATGCTCACGCAGCAGTGCTTCTCCGACAGGAAGAAGTCACCCCGTGAGTTCTGCTTGATGTGGTAGTGCTTCACGTGAGGGTGTGGCCTGAAACATACCACAAAATCCATCGTCAAAAACATGCTAATATCTTCACATAGATATAGTATTTATAGCGTACTATAGTATTTAGCTATGCAACGCTGGAGGAAGAAGAAGAAAAAGATCTTCACATTTAGCTACTCATCGCTGAAATACGTCTTCGGAAGACGTAGCCATCCTATATCCCAATATTGAGACCTGAGCTAATCTGATGTGAGCGGGACAGATTCGTAGCTTGGATTCAACGTTGGGAGATGGGAATGTGAAAAATGTGCTAAGTGTGAAAAGACCCTAACAACAATGTCAAGGTCTAGATATATTATATCCATCACTGGATCAACTATTTATTTAGCGTTTAGTAAGTACACAACTCATATAGCATACATAAGTCTCAAATACCCACATATACCATAATATTTGCATTTACCATATAATTATTCCTACAAAAATACAATCATCACACTGTACAGAACATGATAATATATACAGAGAGATCGAAAAGTGGCGCACATCATAAGGTAATATACATGTAAGGTAATTGTAAATGTAAGGTAACTCTACATGTGCAAATGTAGAACGAATAAAAACATTTTAGTCATATTAAAAAAATTCGTAGTCACTTTCTACTGGAATTATAAACACACTTCCAGTGAATTTGAAAAGGCTATTAATTCTAGTGTAGCCAACAGAAAATATTTTTGTTCAACTTCATACGCTGTTTCAGGACACTCTTCCACAATGTGCATCCCAGTTTGAACTATACACTCACTAAAAGCTTTCACCCGTTTATGCAAGAAGCACACTTATCAACCATTTGCGTTCATAATCTATTTCTATTCAATGCTGGGCATGTTTTGCGTGGCAAATCGAAACTAACACCATCATTTGATTTCAACACAAATACTTTCATTTCGAAATTAATTTCTGGAATACAAATCGATATTGCGGAAAAAAAGTAAATTCGTATGGCTTTTGTTGGTGGGGAGTCCCTTTCGGGTCCCACCGCCTGAATATATAATTTAAGCCGTCAATGGGCCTCACTACTGTCATACTTCAGCCGAGACCGACAGTTTAACGTGCCCATCCGATAACACGGGAGTGATCTGGTTAAAAAACTTTTGGTAGAGGGTTCGAACCCGGGATCTCTATGCTGCTACGCAAGCACTCTATCCACTAGACCACGGATCACTCCAATGCGGAGTCCACAATTGAGAACAATTGGGATTATGTATCCAATGATTGAGAACACTGAACGTATTGTATAATCCACCTCATTTAGTTACAGTAATATAGTTTCACGTTGGAACGAACACATCTTATTACTGTAGTAATAATATAGTGAATTGAGTGGATTTCGCAATCCACTGACAGTCCATCTGACATTCCATAATAACACAATTTGGCTCAACTCACACTTACGCGACTAAAGTCAAGAAGAGACTGCCACTCTAATGCCCCGTTTCACCAACCTTGGTCAAGGCATTTGAACATGGTTAAAATCATCTGGTCAAATCAGAAATAATTCGTTCCACCAACACCAGTTACGTTTAACCACGGTCAAACCAATGGTTAATTTTGACTGCCGCCGAACGGGCGATCAAATTATTTGAACACGGTCAAAAGACTGGCTCGATCAATTTTCTTGCTTGTTTGTAGGTTACCATAGTGTTTTTGACGCAATGAAAAATTTCAAAGTCTTTAGTGCGATTGAATTTATTGTAGTAAGTTATTTATTAGGTTTGTTCTCAGAATCTTTTAATTATTAGTAAATTATTATAGTATAGAAAATAAAGGAAGATTTTGAAAAAGATTTGCTTTACTCTTCTATTACACAGTAGGCCTATGCTATTCAATCCTTACATCAACCAATGTATCTCATTAGAATTGGAATGTTCTTTTGTTCATAAAAAAATTGACAAAAATGATGGTGATTTGTAAATTCTTTGTACGAAAGTATTCAATTCATATTTGAAATATTATTATAAATTAATGTAGATGTGTGATTATACAAAACGTCTGTGCCAGGGGGATATATAAGAAGATGGCCCAGGGGGCCTGCCCCGAAATAATGAATATGAAGAAAAATTAGTATAGTAATTAAAAAAAAGTACAGAATATGAATCTATGAATCTTTGACGGCCTGACGATAAAGTAAAAAGAGCATTCAGCGCAAATTTCCCTCTGAATATGAGCAGCGAAACTGATATTGAGTATCATGGGGTGTTGCTATATTCACTATATTACAGAATTAAATTTGGATTTTCGTTTAATAGTAATTATTAATTCATTAGCATTTGAAAAATTGCAATATCAGTAAATTCTATCCATAAAAATCAGATGTAGCCAATAGCAAGCCAGCAAACATGTTGGCCAACTTCAGAAAAGTACAACTACAAGAGTTGACCATGTTCAAATTTGATCGACGGAGTTTTGATCAATCCCGAGGTTGGTGGAACAGTTGTATGTTTGAACTAGTGATCAATTTTTGACTATGGTCTAATTGACCATGGCTAGGCTATATTTGATCGAGGTTGGTGAAACCGGGCATAAGTATCTTCTCGACGCAGCATGTGTTTCCAAATGGTGACACTTAGACCAGTCGATTCTAGTCTCCGCGACGTCACCATTTGAAAACACATGCTCTCGACTAGAGTCGAGTCTCTTCTCGACCTGAGTCGCGTAAGTGTGAGTTGAGACTTAATGTGCTCAATGTCTAAATATATAAATACTGAGGAGTGCAAATTTATGCATATGGTAATCTATTTATTTCATATAAAAGCTAGGCTTATGTATGAAAATTGAAACTTTTAGAATCTATTTTAGGAGTGTTCACAGAAATGAACTCATAAAGGGCTATACTTGACCAACACATTCACTTCCAACAGGATAGCCCGGCCAAGGGAGAATGATAAAATGTAAGGATACTAACACTTTGGTGTAGAGTGAGAGAGTGTAGAGGCCTTTGGTAGAGGAATTACGAACAACAAAACATCCTTCCTTCTCCTCCTGCTTCAGAAGCGATTCCGCTCTTTGTCTAGACATATCACCCACGTACCATCTGCAAACAAATCAAATCAAATTAATAATCAGAGAAAGAAATTGTTAAAAGTACGGTAAATGTTTAATTGTTGTACAATAAAAAATCTTTGAATCCAGAATTCAATTCTATTTATTAGGGGAAAAATATATCGTTTAAATTAGAACTCCACAGAAACATTGGAATATGGAAACATTATTTACTTATTGGAAAAATTCGTTGGTATAGTTTTTAACAAAGTACCTAATAAGAATGTTATAATGCAGTTCCAGTGAATCAAGGGTACTAGAGTGAATCAAAGTATCCAAGTAAATAACGTTACAAATATTCATGAAATACAGTACTTGGATCTACGCAAATAAAATGAAACACGTTGATGACATAAACTTATGTCAAGGGTAAATAATAAGGATTCGAGAATTAAACTAGCTATCACTAATATTCTATAATATAATATAATAAAGGAAAGAATTGGCTTGTACACTTACGGGATAGGAAATTAACATAATCACGTCTGAACTACTCAACTTGTAATTTTATAGATTCTCAATTCACGAGGATGGTTATAGGCCTACATTGAATTCTTCAAGATTTCAGTAGATTAAGTTTTGAATTACACCTTTGCGGAGCATGGGTTACATGCTAGTAATAAGATAAAATAATCGTGTAATTTTTTGTTATTTATAGAATCAAGTGATAATACTATCTACTTACTCATATTTTTGTAGTCCAAGTAGTTCTTTTTCTTTGACATAGTTACTAGGAATGTATCCAATAGATCTGAAAACCGAGATTCAACATGTTAAATAGAATACTTTATACAGGAAGACATTGAAATGTGTTTATGTTTCTATGAGAAAAGTTGTATGTTCCATTGAAAAGGAAGTTCCTCAAATAATTTTCATAATCTAGAATTAACCGATCAATTTAATTTGTCAGCAATAATAAATCATTTCTGGATTCCTATTTGGAATATTACTAGTTCGAAGAATTTGTTGTTGTCTAAAAACAATCAATACATAATTTTCAAAGTAAACAATGCAGATATATAACTGTTATTCCCGTTTCCAGCTTGACAAAACTTCATTAAAAATAGCGAAATACATTGCAGGATATTGCCACAATCATAGAATATGTATCCTGTATCCATTGATGGATTAAATATATACAGGTTAGGTTGGACCTTTCCATTATGGAATAATAATAATATATTCATATGATTATTTCCTTCGTCAATAAACAAACAAATTAATGAAAAATACAATTTTTTATATTTAATATTTGTTGTCCAGTGACCTACTGTGAAAGGGATATGAGGATTTGTCAAATAATTACTTTATTCTTTATTCTAGAATTTATTTTTTACTAGAATTGAAGTTTCTTCTAATCTAATTGAATGTAGAGTTGGATTCGAATGTCTAATTGCCAACGTTGTGATTATTGAACACGAAACTGGAATGGAACTAAATAATTATTTATTAAAAATCCCATTCCAGTTCTGTGTTCAATAATCACAACGTTGGCAATTAGACAATTGACTCCAACTCTACATTTAATTAGATTAGAAGAAACTTTAATTCTAGTAAAAAATTAATTCTAGAATAAAGAATAAAGTGATTATTTTTCTCTCTTTTATTCTATTCTAAATTTTTGCTGATCACCTCTAAGATCGTGAGGCCTCCGTGTTCCTTACGAATTTATCATAGAGCCTCTCAATTAAAATATTGTATTATTTTTTATAAAAACACCTTCACAGAGATGAGAAACGACAAATCCAAGATTGTGTTTTCTCCAACATTTATAATATAGACAATTTGCTAAATACAAGATAATATTTTTCTGAAAATTTTCTTTACAAGAAGCATTTTCCTCACCCATGATCATCTTTCACCTTCCACCAGTGTTCTTGTGAATCATCGATCACCTCATATTCAGCACCCTGAAATACATGAAAACATAGTGAAATTAATTTTTTTGAAGGGCATTCAGAAGTTTCAATTTTTATTCAGTTCTGCATAAAATTTTGTAATGTCATGAGTTTTCACAGTTTAATAAATATTTCAATAATTATTGATTGAATATTGCATTTAACGTTAGCATTTTCTTACTATAATCATGTCGATATAAGTGAGGAGGAACTCGGATTGACAATTATCAAAGTATAGTAACACCATATAGAAATAGCAATGTTGGATATACACTTAGCACTAAAGGATATTACAAAAATATAATAAAAAATTGGATTTTTATGGTTGAATATATTGAATTTAACACCCAATCTACTTTATAGGCGTCTTATGAAAATTGAATTTACATCACTCACAAACACGTCTACGTTACATTATGAAAACTTAAAACATTAATGCTAGTATAAAAGTGCTATTGGATTCCAATCTGAAATATAGTTTTCTAGCATGAAGTTTGGAAAAAGAACAAGAAATAAAAATATCAAAACAGAAAAGCTTAACAAATTTTCATGAAATATTCCAGGGTGGCAAAACCTTCATATTTAATAGGTTGTAATTGTAATTTAACTAAAAAGCTTTTCTATTTTAAACTTGAAACATTAAAAATAGATTATGAGAATTTTTTAATTAGAACTTGGAACTATGGAGGATCTCTTTTCAAAATAAAAGCAAAGTTATTATTACCTTTTCGAGTGAGAGATCACCTCCTTCTATGGCTTTGAAAGGATACAGAGCAACCACTACTTTGCTCCTGACTCCCGGGTCCTGAAAATAAGTAATGTTTTGTGTCATAAACAAAATTCATTCAAGGTTATGAAAATATATCAACAAAGTAGCAGAATAATACAATTATTCAAACATGTCTTGGCAATAACATACACGAGCCGTTGCCTCTAAATAAAGTTATTCGAGAGATAATCCACGTAAATGCATCTACGGTATGAGGCTGGTTCTCTACACAAATGTTTTCAAACAAATTTTAAAAATCTCAAGTTTCAATAGGTTTGAATAGTTTACCATAAAAGTCATGTAAGGCTAGGCAAACACCAGTTAGTCAAGACAAGACACCTTTAGTCACAATACTTCACATAGTTGCTTATGAAAACATGTCTAATTGCAATGACTAATCGGTATGTGTTACTTCATAAGCAACTATGTGAAGTATTGTGACTAATCGTGTCTTGTCTTGACTTGACTAACTGGTGTGTGCCCACCCTAACACGTGACTGTATCACAGTGTACTTTAAAAGAATTAATGAGCAAATTATTGAAGGAGTATTACGAATATTGAAATTTGAATAAAATAACTCGTAAATGTTGATAGTTCAAAATTGATATTTAACAACAAGATTGGTTTATAATTTGAGCTTAAAATATTGTTCATCTATTTCATATTCCATGACCAATTGCTAGTAAATAATTGAATACTGAATTTATTGCCAAATACAAGAAATATTTTTACAAATAAAATAATCATTAGATTACAATAGTTTTTGGCGTGACTGGAAAAAGAAGCCTTGAGCTCCAGCCACGATTAGTTTTTGAACTACTTTACACGACACTACAGTCAAGTTTTTTGAATGAGTTTTTCATTCAAAAAACGTGACTGTAGTTTCGTAAAAAATAGTTCAAAAACGAAATAAAATATTGTTTTATTTCTTCCGGAGGAGACGATAAACCGTCGGTCCCGACTACCTAAAAAGTAGTAGTCATCTCTCATCATCATCCCTCTCACTCATTACCCACGCACAAGCCTAAAAGCTTATGTGGGCATCACCCTCAGTATTATTATTAACAAATAAAATCAAAATACAATAAGGTTTAAAAAAAAATTGAAAAATTTTTTACCTTAGATTTTGGAGTACCACCCGGCATGACTGAAGAAGAAGCTGCTCCTGAAACAAAATACAATAATCAATAAATAAATTATATAAAAAATATAATAATTGTAAGACCTGAATAGAAACCTCAATTTCTCAGAAACAGAATCTTCTATCTTATTAGAAGGATTTTCCAAAGACGTCAAACACTGATTCATCAAAATTTTGAGCAGGAAAAACAAAGGATAACTGAAACCTACAATTTCTTTATTCAAAGTTTTCTTTATTTTTTCTAACCAGTCGAGATGATATAAAAGGAACATACGTTTCTGCGTATCAAACTGAGTATTACTGTTGCTAAAGATGATTCACCAAAAGTTGGAGCAGGAAAAACAACAAAGGATAACTGAAACCTATTATTTTTATTCCAAGTTTTCATCATTTTTTCCAACCAGTCGAGACGATAAAAAAGTAACATAAGTTTCTGCGTATCAAACTGAATGAGCATTCCTGTTGTTAAAGATGAGGCCAAGGTGGAACTCCTTCAGCGAAATTAACTTTTAACTATCAGCAATCCCTTGGAGGTGACAATAATGCTTCCCATTGAAACAATGCTGACACTTTAGCGTGAATCTCACAATACCGATAATCGGAGTGAAGATTCTACCTGCGTTCAGGAGGCGTGAATACAGACGCTATCAACGCTTACTTGAAGATTGAAAGTGAATGGAAAATGCACTGGGGTTCACAATGGTTGCACCAACACAATTATTAATACTATTATTCAACGGAATATTATTCTAGCATATCTTATATTTTTGTACTGTGTGTTGTTTAAATTGGAATAGGAACAGTTTTGGACTTGATCCTGTTGATGCTTTCCACAAGTGATTGCACTTATTGTAGTAAATGAATAAAATTATTTTTGGGAGAAGTTGGTAGGCATCAATTTATTTTCTAATGAATAGGAATTCTTAGAGCTCAGTAGTAGATGTGTCTTTAAAATCAGTATGGTTAAGCTGTATTAGCAAATTAGTAAAGGTTTTAAACTTTCAAACTCAAGAAATATTTTAAGACATTTACAAGGCAGTGCATATTACCTTGGTTTATGGTCAATTTATTGTCTTCTGGAGTAGCCTACATTGATGAATGATTATTAATGATAGGTAATTTTAAAATGAGAAATTCTGTTGTTTGGTATTTGAAAATTGAAAGATGATATTTGGGTATTTTTAAAACTGAATAATTTTTATATATTTTTTTAAATCATAGATGAATCGAAGTCTAATGGAATAAAAAGCTGTACTCAAATTTCTATACACTAGGAAATGTATTTTAATTGTTAAGCCATAAAATGAAGACATGTGAACATTTTAAAAAAGAAACACTAATTTGATTAAAAGTAGGTAGGCCTATTTTAAACTCAGTTCATTTCTTAGGATGTCCCTTAACATCAATCAGAACCCTACAATATTTACACTAGAATCTACAAATCTACAACTCACAATGAACCAAAAAATCTAAAATATTGATAAGATTTTTGGAGATATTGTAATAAATTGGACAATGAGTCCTCAGCATTAATCAGAAACCTGCATGTGAAATTTGGAATTCATAAGGAATATTTACACTGGAATCTACAATTTATAGCCCACAACTCACACCAACTAAAACATTTAAAAATAAGATTAATTTATAGATTACTATTTCTAGTTTTGTGAGAACGCATTTTTTATTGTAATCTTTAGAAAACTATTCATATAGGTTTCTTTGAATTGTAAATAGCATGTTGTCATGTGTATCAGAGAATGGAAAAAATCAATATTAGAGAAACAATGGCAAACATAGGGATATGACACTCACTACTACAGTAAGATTAAATTCAAACTGTCAGCATTGATGTTATCTGTAAGGAATACTGCCAGTTTAAACTGAATCTCTAGCCAGTCAGTTTGTACACACGCTACCGAGCCAGTTGGGTGAAAGTTGCAGCACAGCTGAAGAAGAAGAAGAAGAAAAAGGCAGATGTCCTCCTTTCAGTGGTCGTCTTCCCCCCTCCTTTCTCCACCCTACTGCCCCGCACTCCTCCAATAATGATTATTATGATAATGAAGGTGTAGGAGAGAGTGAGAGTGAGTGAGAGATAGAAGTAATGAGAGAAAGGCGCAAACGCAAATGCCAGTCGGTCAGATTGAGAGAGGAAGATCGACATGGTCGCCGTCGCATCTTATTCTCTTGTAAATCGGAAACTTGTTGCATGTTTCAAAGTAAAATTCTCTTTTCCAACGATACTTAAAACAGTATTGTTCAATAAGAGCGTGCTTGGCATTGAAAGTTTGCTGTTTTTAGCATATATCAAGACAGTAGGCAAAACGGTATAGACAAGATAATATTGTATAGGCTAGCATAGAGTTATGGAGGCAGCTTATATTATGGTTTTATTAATAAATCGAATGGGACAACTTATCATGCTTGGGAAGGTAGAAGCGTATATGGTTTTATTAATAAAACGAGTGGGAAGAAACTTGGAATATAAATTTCAATGAATCTGCGAATAGGGCAATGCTTACCAAAATACAATTAACTGATAGATGGAATGATTTTCTATGTTTGGGTGTATTCCCTCTCCCCCCACTACTAGATTAGAAAATTCCTAAGGAATCCTGTTCAGAATTAATTGTTAATTCACGTGATGTGTGATTTTTTATCTTTACTAGAAAAATATCCAAGTTGTATAGGGTAGAAGTGGTAGATTTGAATAATTTTGAAAACTCCTTCAAAAATACCCCTTTTTTGAAAATTCGTAGCTCCAGAACCAAAAATGGTAGAATCCTGCTCGACCAATCAACTTATTGCAAATTTTACTATCTTTAATTTTGTAAATAATTATTTTTCTCCAAAAACTCGAAGTTTTCGAGATTAAATGAAAAAATTTAAAAAAGTCCAAAATTTTAGGGGTTGGGGATGAAGCCGCCCTCTGGCGTGTCAGCAAATTTCAGATTCGAATTCAGCGCCCCAAAATACATGTAGAACCGTCGGGAAAATTCTTTCGGGGCTGTTTCCTGAAAAACGACCATTTGACTGGACTATCAGGTTAGTTATGATACTGAGAGAGATAAAATTTGCAAAATAGTGTAAATCTTCCTAATATGCACCAGGACTGTTTGAGAATCGCACATGACGTAAAAGTAAAATACATTTGATTTGATTGTTGACTCTATTTCTCTCTATTGCATACGAAATCCTCATATTTTGAAAGACTTTTCATTTGAAAGACTTTACTTATAGAATGAAGGACTCAATTTCAAAGATATATATTTTTAAATACTTTTAAAAGCAAGTTTCAAAAATAACTAAAAAACATTATAATTCACATTAATTTATAAATAAAAAAGATACCAACACGAAATCGGTCGTGTCTTTAGAAAATAAAATGTACTACTGATTCTATAAAAATACTATCAGGTAACCCTTTATAAATAAAAAAAAAATAATTGAACTAAATTTCAAATAAATGCTATTAACTTTAGTTTATTTTGCAACCAGTGAATTATTTTAGTAATATTTGAGAAGATTGTCTTATTATTTCAAGCTTGTGTAGAAACTGTGACGATCAGGCTTGCTACGCTGCAGCTATTAAACTATGGTACGCTGACAGGCTGCGAAAATCAAATAGCATTTAAATATGAATTTCCGGTGAAATTCTTCTCTAGAGAAGTGTTTGCCACTATAAAAACTACATTACAAAAACTAGGAACATTTTTCAAACTAGCCTCCTACTAATTTTGTGCTTTCTACCAAATCAAACTTAATGATAGTATATCCAAGTTTTGAGTTGTTTAGTATTGTTGTGTATGTTTTATTTCTGCTCTTACTTGTGATTAATTTGAAATCTAAATTATATGCTTCTCTTTTAAAATTTCTATATTTTTTGTTCAAATGGCAAGTAAATTGGTTTATTGAAGTTGAGAAGAATGAAGATGTTAACATCTATTCTTAGTCCCTCTTTTTATTATGAATGAATTTTAATGAATTCGAGTGAATTATAATTTGGTTAACATCACGAATTTCTGATTTATCTATTATGGGACACACATTCGGTATACTAACACTGAATGTCCATTGCATTTTTGGTTAATCAATCTATAGGCTAACAAGTCTCCATACTATCAAATATTTCTTCTAACGAAATAGCTCAGTTTTTGATCAGTTACTCATCTCATATTCACAAATTATAACAATGATTGGGAGTGGGAAAACAAAACTAATTTGTATCAATTTGACTGATATCATCTATCTACAATCAAGGAAAACCAACAATTTCTTATATCCTGTAAGGTTACCAAGAATTTTCACTCATACTGAGTACGGAAATAAATATAAGTAAATATTCGGTGGGAGCTTGTTATGAGACGAGTAAAACCAAGATAATGAACACAATTTCCAACAGAAAATTAATGTTACCTTGCTTATCAAGATGTGAGATGTTTCTATCTACTCTTTAACGCGGTTCTACAGCCGTTGACAAACGTGGGTCCCACGATACTATTCGTTTGATTTCATCTGAATTCTACTCGAATTCGTCTAATTTCGGCGTCCAGTCATCACCCTAGGCTACCTTTAATAGCTTGTTTGACGTAGAACCTGTTATTCAACTTATTATGGCCAACAATAAAACAATTACCGCTTCTAGAAAGTGTTCTTAGAAATAAACCAGAGAATTATTTTCGACAGTATTCAAGGTTGAATGTGTGGTAATCGATTTTAACTACAATAACAAGTTAATAGATAAGTGATAGCTTTAAGAAATAGAAAAATAGTTTTAGATTGTCTTTGATGATGAAGTATTATATTATGTATTGGATATTGACATGGAAGTAGTAGAAATAATAAATGTTGACATTGAAGAAAATAAACATTATTAGTTTATGACAGTAGCCCGGGACATGGGTATCATTAAATGATGAAATTTTCATCAATCGACATTAAAGGCAGTCAAATTATCACACCTCACACCCAAGTGATAAACCTTGGTTTGTTGGAAGTTTATATTGAAGGAGGCAACAATAGCCACACGTGTGTGAAATAAACGTAATCAAATGGTATTCTAAAAATTATTGATTTATCACAAACTGCGACATTTCATCAAGTTTTTTGACACTGCAATGACGACTTGTAGACGTAAAACAAATTGAATAATCACTCACTGACTGAAGCAGGCTTTAGGAACGAAATTATATTAATTTAGTTAATTTATACTAATAGATAAGTCTGTTGACAAAGGATCCTGAAGATAAACTACAGCCAATGAGTGATTTTTAAAGATTTTTCACATGAATGTGACATCGTAAAAATAATCTTAGAAATGCATAAATCTTCGTTTCAAGTGCTAAAAATATTCTAGTAATCAAATTACTTATAAAATTTACCTATCCTAACAATCCATCAAAATGAAAAATTGAACATTCAACGTCAACTTAAGTCTGAATAAATTCGTTGAGACTTGAGCTCCTAGTCGACCAAATATCGGCGTTGCCAGATGTGTGAAATTGAGACTTTTAAATGCAAGCCCATGTGTAACTGTAAATATTCAATATGACAACGTTGTATTTGTTAATGACAGCAGTGTTGTCACATTGAGCTTCTTTAGTCACATTACAATTAACTCAATATGTCTAAAAAATCAAGTCTGAATAAAATAATATTGAGATTTGAGCTCGTAGTCGACCAAATATCGGCGTTGCCAGATAGGGTAAAATTGAGACTTTCTCATGCAAGTCCATGTGACTGAATACATTCAATATGACAACAGTGCATTTGCTAACGCCAGCAGTGTTGTCACATTGAGCTTCTTTAGTCACATTAGAATTAACTTGCATTAGAATTTCACAGAATCTTAAAACGCTAATTATGGTCGGCTGGGAGATCAAGTCTCAACTTATTTTATTCAGTGTAATATAAAGTAGAATTTAGTATTTTTTCCAGTATGCGTTTAAATACGAAGTAGATGACGTTTAGTGTTTATAACTGAATCACTAGGTACAGCAGCAACAAACATTTTCCTCATTTTCAATAAATTAAAAAACTTTCCCTATTCTGGGTATTTTTTCATCTTTGAAAGTTCAGGAAATACAAGTTCCTATCAGTTCCTATATACAGAGGATAAATTCCGTAACTATCAAGTGATAAAATTTGTGAATCCGATACAGATGTTGTGGAATCTCTCCATAGTAATTAATTTTACAAATTACAAAAAATTGTGGAGGTCTTGGCAACTTCTCTATTTATTATAATTGATAAATACCGATCGATTGATACAATACCGATCAATAAAATCAGAATCAAAATTGATATTGATCAATACAGATTGATAAATACCTTCAATTTCCGATAATAACCGGTGCTTCAAAAAGGTCTATTTAATCGATAATCGTGATAGAAGATAATGCACCCTGTCAACCAACCCATGGAGTAATGAGCAATGCTTCGCTTTCCTATAACCAAACTGTTGATGCGGGTTCATTTCTTGTGAGTCCACCTGGGGTCTTTCTGTGTAATAGTGAAGATGCTACTTTGGTGATGGGCTTCTTGAACAACACTATTCTTTGTTGTCGCATCCATTTATTAGAAACCAGCAGGAAACCCGTGCTCCGCAAGGGTCTATTTTAAAACCTGACAGACTGAAAATTTGACGTAATGAAATCTTGAAGAATTGAAAATAGGCCTATAACCATCCTCGGTTGATTAAGAATCTATATGCAAAATTCCAAGTTAATCAGTCCAGTAGTTCAGACGTGATGATGGGTCAAACATAATTTTCCTATCCCGTACGAGTATCAGCCAGTTCTTTACTTTATTACAGTAATATCGGGGGCAACGAGCTTCGCTCGTTATTTTTATCCTATTATATTAAGCGAGCAATTTCTGTATTTTTATATCTGGTTATTTATGTTCAACGGATCTTGAAAACGGCTCCAACGTTTTTCGCGAAATTAGGAACATAGTAGGTTTATGATATAGAAATTCGATTGCACTAGGTCTCATCCTTGGGAAAACTCTCTGAACTACATTAAAAGGATAATTCATCCTTGGCTGAAACAGCTGAGACATTAGTCGTCTGTGGATAGTAAAAAAGTGAGTGAGCGAGTGAGTATGTGAAAAATCAAAATATTGCATCCCCGAAATTCATAAGATGACGTATAGCCAGCTGTGAAATTTATAAACACGATCATTTTAGAGAATTGTGTTCTGTTTATCAATAAATACAAATAACGAGCGAAGCTCGGTGCCCCGATATTTTATTGATAAACAGAACACAATTTTCTAAAATGATCGTGTTTTTATTTTACAGCTGGCTATACGTCAGCTTATGAATTTCGGGGATGCGATATTTTGATTTTCCACAGAATCACTCGCTCACTTTTTACTATCAACAGACGACAAAAGTGTCAGCTGTTTCAGCCAAAGGATGAATTATCCTTTTAATGTCGTTCAGCGAGTTTTCCCAAGGAGACCTAGTGCAATCGAATTTTTATATCATAAACCTACTATGTTCCAAATTTCGTGAAAATCGTTAGAACCGTTTTCGAGATCCGTTGAACATAAATAACCAGATATAAAAATATAAACAGAAATATAAACAGAAATTGCTCGCTTAATAATAGGATAGATTAGATAAGTTACACTAATTTTGATTGATAATACTTAGATACAAATTGATAACGGTAAAACACTGGATTTTTTTTATAAATTTACCAAAATTATCTAATAATTTTGGTTGTTGTTCCAGGTACCTACGCATTGATAACGGTGTATCACTGAAATTAGTTTCTAGTCTCGTTAGTGGAGTATAGTAACAACCTGGTCTAGTTTCTGGATATTCTAATAATAACCATTTAGTGCTGAGACTATTTCAAGTTGTAATAGCTTAATAACCTAACTTAATTTTAATATAATAATATTCAACAATTTCAACGGACACTTGATGAAGATCTAATAACTTGGCTAGAAAACTAGAATCCTCCAATTTCAATAAATAGATAATGAAAATGAAAATTGATACTGGAAAATAACAATAATAGTCTTCAATTTAAAAAAACAACTTGGAATTATCACAAGCACTTAAATATAGATTTTAACATTTTCACAAAACTAGTTTCCATTTCTACACCATTATTAATCTGTGCAGAGTTTACTAAAGACTACAGATTGATCTAGATATCTCTAGTCTTAGTAAACTATACACAGATTGATAATGCTGTCAATGAGATTGATAATAGTTTACTGGAGATTGATAGTGGCGTAGCACCCAAAACTAATATATCGTTAATCTGAGCATAGTTTTCTAGAGATTGGTAAAGGTGTAACGACCGAAACTAGTTTGTCAAAAATGTTGTTGATAAGAAGTTGTGTCAATTTCAAGTCGTTCTATTAAACATTGATATTCAACACAACATTACCTTCAGTACAACACTGAAAAATTTAATGCAATCACGAAGTAAATTTGAAATTTTGATGGAAAAATGAAGAGGATTACTACCTGACTCCTGGTGTAACCTGAGTCTCTGCTCGAGAAAGGCTATCCTAGAGGTGGCGGGTCTACGAAACACTCTGGCTTGTGGAGGCATCAGCCTCAGGCCTAAGCCTGTCATCGGTGAACAGACAACAACAACGCCACACTAATTTACTAATTATTATTCAAAACGAACGCACACTCGCGCATGCGTGTAGGCCAAACGTCAACTGATAACTACCTGCTGCGAATCTTCAAATGCACCTGAAATAATGAAAGGTGAAGAAGATGCATCGACAGATACGGGAAGATCACGCACTTGCAACGCGCGCACGATTCCGTTGCTTGCCGAACGATACGGAAGAACCGAGTGTTGCTTCACAAAAGATTACATAATTGGTACAGTTTGATGAACTGGTTGAAATTCAGAGAACACGGCATAAAAATAAGAACCGGATTCAACGTGTAGAAAATTGAGCACATGAGGAAATCATATCAGGAATAAAACGAGAATTACTTGGGTATTGGTAGTGAATTGATAGAAGGTAGTGTGAAACATTAAACTAGTACTGGTTTTGTAAGAGATTGTGGTACCTGGTCTTGTACTAGCATTATTTAGGTTACATCTGTTGAATTAAGCATAATTTGCACTGAGATGTTTGCATATGCAGTTGATCTATAACAGAAGACAATCTGCCAAAAAAAATCAGATAAAAGTTTATATGAACCGATATCTGGATTTCTGATTTAAACTATTTCTTCAATAGATTATTGAATTTACAGAGGTTATGTGCTAACAGTTTGAGAACAGAAATAGGAGATGAGCGTTTTAATTTTTTGTTTTTACGCTCATGGTTTTTATAAAGATAAAGATCATTTTGTGGAGATATTCGAGCTTTATTTTATTTATTTAGCGTATGGCAGATACACAACAAATATAATATAGCTCATGAGTCTCAAATAGAGATGTTCGAGCTTTTATTTCATGTGAAGCGCATAACTAGTTTTGAGATAGTTTGCCGGTTTAGTGGTATCATTGTTGTAATCAATTGTAAGATCTCCTTAGCAATGCACTGTAATCGTTGAATTCACGGTGGAGATGATTCAAGAATAAGAACTTATTAGTGGCCTGCCACTTGCCCTAACGATTTAGGTGGCGTTTTGAGACTTGAAATGAAATCATTCAATTACCTCTTTGTCAAGAGATTACTATTCTGATTTTGTCGAGATTGTATTCTGATATTGTATATTGTATTTTATTTATAATGAATGTTGTATGTGACCTGGCTTATGTACTGATGTACTTTGGCTTAAATAAAATCATTGAATCATTCAATACTAAAACAGTGCATGCAATTTGGCAGGCACTGTACTCGACCTCTGAAGTGGAATTTACTTCAAGAGTTTGAAATTTTCTCAGACAAGCCAACAATCTATGTTCTGTATGAGCTACGCTTTTGGAAATAGCTGAGGATTTTACTGGAATCCATTGAACAGCACACTTTCCAACATTTGAGACATTGAGGTTTTTAGCGTCACGATCCTACTCTAATTTTTTTTTTTTTTTTTTTTTCAAATCAAATCAAATCATTTATTTTGCCATTTAAAAAAAAACAAAAACAATCACAAATAAAGAGCGAATCAAAAAATTATGAATAATAAATTTAAACAAAATACAAGTTCAACTAAAAATAAGAAATAATAATACAAAATCATAAATATCTCTTTACATATGTTAATATAATTTACTTCTTATATATGGCATCACCAGCAAAAGAATAACTTTGCCCGCTGGTGACCGTTGCAAATCGAAAATAGTATAATAATATTTAAAATACAAAAAAAAAATCCTCATCATTTAGTCATTTCTGAGAATGAAAAAAGATAAAAGTAAATAAATTATAAGGGATACAATAAATTTTAATTTAAATAAGGTTTACTCATAAAGTATTCTTACCCTGGGTGAAACCATTATTTTGACAATCTACTATGGTGAAGACAACAACAACGCCACACTAATTTACTAATTATTATTCAAAACGAACGCACACTCGCGCATGCGTGTAGGCCAAACGTCAACTGATAACTACCTGCTGCGAATCTTCAAATGCACCTGAAATAATGAAAGGTGAAGAAGATGCATCGACAGATACGGGAAGATCACGCACTTGCAACGCGCGCACGATTCCGTTGCTTGCCGAACGATACGGAAGAACCGAGTGTTGCTTCACAAAATATTACATAATTGGTACAGTTTGATGAACTGGTTGAAATTCAGAGAACACGGCATAAAAATAAGAACCGGATTCAACGTGTAGAAAATTGAGCACATGAGGAAATCATATCAGGAATAAAACGAGAATTACTTGGGTATTGGTAGTGAATTGATAGAAGGTAGTGTGAAACATTAAACTAGTACTGGTTTTGTAAGAGATTGTGGTACCTGGTCTTGTACTAGCATTATTTAGGTTACATCTGTTGAATTAAGCATAATTTGCACTGAGATGTTTGCATATGCAGTTGATCTATAACAGAAGACAATCTGCCAAAAAAAAAATATCAGATAAAAGTTTATATGAAACCGATATCTGGATTTCCGATTTAAACTATTTCTTCAATAGATTATTGAATTTACAGAGGTTATGTGCTAACAGTTTGAGAACAGAAATAGGAGATGAGCGTTTTAATTTTTTGTTTTTACGCTCATGGTTTTTATAAAGATAAAGATCATTTTGTGGAGATATTCGAGCTTTATTTTATTTATTTAGCGTATGGCAGATACACAACAAATATAATATAGCTCATGAGTCTCAAATAGAGATGTTCGAGCTTTTATTTCATGTGAAGCGCACAACTAAGTTTTGAGATAGTTTGCCGGTTTAGTGGTATCATTGTTGTAATCAATTGTAAGATCTCCTTAGCAATGCACTGTAATCGTTGAATTCACGGTGGAGATGATTCAAGAATAAAACTTATTAGTGGCCTGCCACTTGCCCTAACGATTTAGGTGGCGTTTTGAGACTTGAAATGAAATCATTCAATTACCTCTTTGTCAAGAGATTACTATTCTGATTTTGTCGAGATTGTATTCTGATATTGTATATTGTATTTTATTTATAATGAATGTTGTATGTGACCTGGCTTATGTTCTGATGTACTTTGGCTTAAATAAAATCATTGAATCATTCAATACTAAAACAGTGCATGCAATTTGGCAGGCACTGTACTCGACCTCTGAAGTGGAATTCACTTCAAGAAGAGTTTGAAATTTTCTCAGACAAGCCAACAATCTATGTTCTGTATGAGCTAGGCTTTTGGAAATAGCTGAGGATTTTACTTGGAATCCATTGAACAGCACACTTTCCAACATTTGAGACATTGAGGTTTTTAGCGTCACGATCCTACTCTAATTTACTCATAAAGTATTCTTACCCTGGGTGAAACCATTATTTTGACAATCTACTATGGTGAAGGCAACAAAACTAAACTAATGATACCCTTTTTAGAAGACGAAAAATCAACGGACGTATTGATATTGAGGTTTTAGTGCTATGAACCACTCTACTTGACTTATCAAGAATTTCAAACTGAGTGAAACCACTACTTTGACAATTATCCAGTCAATCAACTGTGGTGAAGGCAACAAAACTAAATTAAACTAATATTAAAAAGTAATACTTTACTTTTTCACTTTTACAATCTATAAAGACATAACAATAGGATTTTAAAACATGAATATTTCAATAATTGAAATCAATGTTTGAACGTGTTTTCTCAATGAACTACCTAAAAAATATATTCTAAAATATACCAGTGGCGGCTGGTGATTGAAAGTATTGGTATATTTATAAAGTAATACCTACTTACTTTTAATATTTTATAAATACTAAGTCCAAAAAATTTACTTTTCCTACAGATACCTGAAAGTGACCATTTGTGCACTGATTGCAGGCTGCAAAGAATCACTTTTCCGCACTAGTGCGCAAAGTGAGTACTTTGCGTACTCCAGATTTGCAGCATGACAACGCAAAATAGTTAGTAGGTTATATGGAGCACCAGTGCAGCAAAATCAAAATTAAGTTGGTAACAGTGAGTGGGCTGCTATAGTGAGCAGAGGTGCAACCAAGCACAACGCGCTAATTATTAAGTAGATATTATAACCAAGGACAACGACAGCACAGTGCCACCACAGCACACACCACACAGCTGCCCCCCGCCATTCAAACACTACTACATTATTCAGGCAATTTTACCCATAATTACCCACTTTTCATATTCAATGGTAACTGTAGGAAAAATTTATGTGAAATACGTGCGCAAAGTTCCTCTGCTGCACTCAAGAACCATTCCGCCCTCGCCTACGGCTCGGGCGTAAACGTTTCTTTCGATGCAGCAAACTGTCACTTTGCGCACTAGTTGCACAAATAACTATTTTCACTTTTCATTAAACCCAATTCAAAATTCTAGTGCAATATATTTTTGGACTGCAAGTTCTCGTGATATACATAAGAACTGGAAACATAATTTCATTTGGAGTACATGAAATATAAAAATTCGTAAGTGATACAGTTTGGTTTAATAATCCTGTAGATTCTCTCCCAATCGTCGATTTGATAAGGCTGGCCACTAACTGGCTACTAACGATAGGTTAGTGACCACTAACTGCATGTTTATCATGTTCACACACACATGTTCATCATGCATGTTTTGTCATCAGCAAGAGGCTTCCAACATAAAATGAATAACCAATAACAATAAAAAAACCAATAGAAATTACAAATTATAATAATAGAAAATAATTAAACCTCAGATAGAGCAGCAAAGGAAAAATCGGAGATACAAAATCCCAACCACAAAAAATTTTGCTTGAAGCCTTTCACTGTGATGACACAATAATGTATGACGACATGTATATCATGTATGTCCCACCGTTTGTGGCCTGCTTTATGTACACTGTATTTGTAATAGTATTTTACGTCACATGGACGGGAAGGGGCCGTTTGCAGGGCAAGAATGATGTTCCTAGTCGAGGCGTTAGCCGAGACTAGAATTTTATTTGTGCCCTGCAAGAGACATTCACGTCCAAGTAACGTACACTATTTTTTGTAATAATAATCTAAAGAAGAATAATTGGAAAATAAAAAACATTACCTGCTTGTGCTGAAGTTACTACATGCATTCTATAAAATAACCTAGTTTACAAATTCCGAATTGGGAACTGTGTGATTCTAGTTGACAAAACTTCCACCTGGAGCGCTGAAGGCGGTTTTTTGCAGCAGTTTTGGTGTTCCTATTTCGGAACTGGGAAACATACTCGACTGTAAAGAAAACATATGATCTCTTTACAGTATAGTATGCTGTAAAGAAATCACATGTTTGCTTGTTCTGCAAATAGCTGTTTACCGGCTTCATTCCATGCATGGAAAGCAGCTGAAATTGAATGACTATGACAAAAATGTGTGTTACCTAACACAATTGAGCTAAAAGGTGAACTTGTGTTGTTTGTAGGAAAAGGCATACCATTTCCCAATTTATGCCCAATAAGCCATATCATTTAGCTCAATTGAATTGTTATTTAAACTGTGAGTTCGCTAAGCATGATATTGGAATCAACTTTGATTGTGTTACCTAATTTGGAAGGCGAGATATCGATGGGCGTGACGAGGGTTGTGTTGGGGTTGGGGTTGGTTTGGGAAGACTGAGATCCGTCAGACCAGAGCGTGGTCCGCTGACAGCCGGGGGCCGAGCGGAATGTGTAGCGACAACACGGCCAACGCTTGCTGTTCCACACGCCCAGGTGGAACCAGTCTAATGTGCGCCCGGTCACATTCTCCGCGCACACTGAAACACCAACACAACCATTCATCAAATCACAAATTCAACTCAAATCAAATGTTTTAATTATTGTCGTTGACAAGTACATGTATTGACAAAGTCATAAAAACGGAACATAGTCCTCAGTAGAGGTAAACAACAACAAAGAAAAATAGAATTCAATCAATAAAAAAACGAATAAAAAAGCAAGAAGCTTGCTCTTAAGCTGCGTTTACACCAAAGTTATCAACAAATAGTTTATTTTTCCGTCCTTATAGATCCTATTAGATTAAACGGAGCTTGACAAACACATATGCAAATCATAGTGTTAAGTTATGTCATAGATTAATAATAGCGTAAGTAGATATCCCATGGTATAGGACGTTTATGACGCAGCTTTTACTGTTATCTCAAGCCGATAGTCCACGTAGTTCTTTCCCGTGAAGCTGTGTGACGCTGGTAGTCTCTCATACTGTGCCGTTCATACACTCTCACCCCAACAAAACAGTAAAAATCGACAATAATCGGCTTGAAATAACAGTAAAAGTTGCAACATAGACGCCCTATACCATGGAATATCTACTTACGCTATTGTTTCTCTATGGTTATCTGATAGAATCTATAAGGACGGAAAAATAAAAATGTTGCTAGTAACTTTGGTGTAAACGCAGCTTTAGAATCAAGCTACAAAATAAAACGAACTGAACAAAGACCAGAACATTTCTGGACATGCCTACGAATGGATGCCTAACAATATACGTGTATGAACCTCTAAAATTTGTAGTTGACTAGACCAAACGTTTACTACGGATTATTGAGGATATGGTGAAGGAGTAAGAGAAGGAGAGGTGGAGGAGACTGATCATTCAATGTAGAAAATATACGTATTATAGAATGCTGAAAATATTTAATGAGCAATCATAGATGATATATTATGGATAAAAATGGAGAATAGTATGGAAATAGTTATGATTTATATTGAAAACTTTCAAAACATGTTGATCTTTTTTCAAATTCTTTATGAAATATTATCAGAGTTATTGACAGATTTTTGAATAGTCAATCAACTTAATTTCTTATGATATGCATTCAGTTTTATAAAAATCTGTTATTTTTGCTTGCTATAACTGGTCTGTAGCCGCTACATTCATAACATGATTATTATTTTTCCTCTGAGGTTTTGCTTGACCACCCTTCCCCTGGGTTCTGACACCCAAGGGAAAGTGACAAGCATTTTTACCACAATAACTGTTCCACATGTCCATATGGTAAGCACTCACACTGGGTCCATTATCATTAAATCGTTTGGTAATCCAAGAGAGAGTGACAAGCGGTTTTGCCAGAGTGACTGTTCCACAGGTCCATGAGGTGAGCACAAACTGGGTCCGTTACCTAAATCTTTTGGTAATTAACCAGAGAGTGACAAGCGTTTTCGCTAGAGTGTCTGTTCCACTTGTCCATATGGTGAAATTGGTCACCAAGGTCACTGTGGTTCTTGTGGTATGAATAGAAAGATTGATCCAGCAATCCCATTTTGATCGAAAACCATTTTTGGACGAATGGATACAAAGAGAATACCATTGAAAATCGTTTTATGGACTCCAGTATCAGAAGCAAGGTAGGTCGAGAAAAATATGGATGGAAAATCTTCCATAGAATGAGAATGACAGAGAATAGAGAAGAGGATTGCAAGAGGAGGACTGGAGAGATAAGGAGTGATGACTAAGGGGTTGCTAGAAGCGACTCTTACCTACCCTCGAAGTTACCAACAAAGCTTGCCTTATACACCGTCTCCCATGGTTTACACGTTTGATTTTATATTACGTGCCCATTCATGCATTTAACTTTTTTCAAATTTTACATATAGTTTACAAAGTAGGTTCTAAGAATATTCTGGGAAAATTTCAACTCCCTAAACTTTGTAGAAACAAAATGACGGCATATGAAAAACGATACTTTAAGAGCATTAAAAATGTGTTTTTGGTTCTACAAAATATTTTTATAGTTGCACTTTAGGGCAATATGACTTTTAAATAAAAACAACTAGAACATAGCCTAATAAGAACCTTAAAGTCTAAAATTATGCAAATTGAAATCCAGTGATAACAGCGCTTAAGAAATGATTCTTAAGCTCTCACAAAGAAACTCCGCGGTATCCGGAGAAGTAACTCTTCTATTGATCGTTTTAGTTCCTCATCATTATTGAAGCTATGAATATAAACTTTTTTCTTCAACTAACCCCATAAAAAGAAGTCACAAACAGTTACATCTGGTGATCGGGGTGGTCAATCTAAAAAAACACTTCCACGACCAATCCAACGGCCATGAAGTCTGTCATTTAGCTTGACATGATTTGGGAAATGAGGTGAAATGACATGTTGGAAGATTGTTTGATCCATTTCTGGTACCATCAAATGATCCAAGACTACCGCAACGAAGTAAACAAATCAGATATCATAATAACTCATGAAAGTAGTTTTCATAGGAAGGGAATCAGTAAAATTTTCAATATGCCATCATTTTGTTTCTACGAACGTTAGGGAGCTGATATTTTCCCAGAATATTTTCAGAACCTACTTTGTAAACTGTGTAAAATTTAAAAAAAGTTCGGTACATGGATAGGCATATAAAATTAAACGTGTAAACCTCCTCGTGGGACACTCTGTAATGATTATTATTCATGGTTAATGATTATTATTTAATGATTTCGGTTTAATTACCAATCCTGAGTGCATCAATCCACAGATCGCGTTCCGGTGGATTGGCGGCGATCAGATAGAGCGTGTACTCCTGGCCGGTTGCGTCGGTATAGCCAACCTGCAGGGGCGCTCCGCCCGCCAAGCTCTCCTGCACACCCCCACTTTGCTCCAGCAGCAGTAGCTGACAAGCGGTTTTGCCAGAGTGACTGTTCCACAGGTCCATGAGGTGAGCACAAACTGGGTCCGTTACCTAAATCTTTTGGTAATCAACCAGAGAGTGACAAGCGTTTTCGCTAGAGTGTCTGTTCCACTTGTCCATATGGTGAAATTGGTCACCAAGGTCACTGTGGTTCTTGTGGTATGAATAGAAAGATTGATCCAGCAATCCCATTTTGATCGAAAACCATTTTTGGACGAATGGATACAAAGAGAATACCATTGAAAATCGTTTTATGGACTCCAGTATCAGAAGCAAGGTAGGTCGAGAAAAATATGGATGGAAAATCTTCCAGAGAATGAGAATGACAGAGAATAGAGAAGAGGATTGCAGTAGGAGGACTGGAGAGATAAGGAGTGATGACTAAGGGGTTGCTAGAAGCGACTCTTACCTACCCTCGAAGTTACCTACAAAGCTTGCCTTATACACCGTGTCCCATGGTTTAAACGTTTGATTTTATATTACGTGCCCATTCATGCACGTAACTTTTTCAAATTTTACACAGTTTACAAAGTAGGTTCTAAAAATATTCTGGGAAAATTTCAACTCCCTAAACTTTGTAGAAACAAAATGGCGGCATATGAAAAACGATACTTTAAGAGCATTAAAAATGTGTTTTTGGTTCTACAAAATATTTTTATAGTTGCACTTTAGGGCAATATGACTTTTAAATAAAAACAACTAGAACATAGCCTAATAAGAACCTTAAAGTCTAAAATTATGCAAATTGAAATCAATCCACAGCAACACAGTGATAACAGCGCTTAAGAAATGATTCTTAAGCTCTCACAAAGAAACTCCGCGGTATCCGGAGAAGTAACTCTTCTATTGATCGTTTTAGTTCCTCATCATTATTGAAGCTATGGATATAAACTTTTTTCTTCAACTAACCCCATAAAAAGAAGTCACAAACAGTTACATCTGGTGATCGGGGTGGCCAATCTAAAAAAAAAAACACTTCCACGACCAATCCAACGGCCATGAAGTCTGTCATTTAGCTTGACATGATTTGGGAAATGAGGTGAAATGACATGTTGTTGGAAGATTGTTTGATCCATTTCTGGGACCATCAAATGATCCAAGATTACCGCAACGAAGTAAACAAATCAGATAATAACTCATGAAAGTAGTTTTCATAGGAAGGGAATCAGTAAAATTTTCAATATGCCATCATTTTGTTTCTACGAAGGTTAGGAAGCTGATATTTTCCCAGAATATTTCCAGAACCTACTTTGTAAACTGTGTAAAATTTAAAAAAAGTTCGGTACATGAATGGGCACGTGATATATAATTAAACGTGTAAACCTCTTCGTGGGACACTCTCTGTAATGATTATTATTCATGGTTAATGATTATTATTTAATGATTTCGGTTTAATTACCAATCCTGAGTGCATCAATCCACAGATCGCGTTCAGGTGGATTGGCGGCGATCAGATAGAGCGTGTACTCCTGGCCGGTTGCGTCGGTATAGCCAACCTGCAGGGGCGCTCCGCCCGCCAAGCTCTCCTGCACACCCCCACTTTGCTCCAGCAGCAGTAGCTGACTCACGCCCCCGCCTACAGCCGCACCTGAGCCCCCCGAACCGCCCGTACCCCCCAAGTCTGCCTCCTCGATAACCAGCACCTGGGCCAAAGTTATGCGGCCGCGCTCCTTCTTACGCTGATCAAACAAACAGATAGACAAAAATTAACAAACCAAGAAACAACGACAAACAAATAAATATTATAAAAATATAATTATATATTTTTGATTGTTGATATTGATTGTCAATTTATTGTTTGGTTTATTTTACTGTTGGTTCAGGTTAATTTTTAAACAATATCAGTGAGTTTCTGATGCGATATGCGCTTGCTAATACTTGTCGACTTGGATAATTCAATCAAAAAATGTGTGCTCTAAGATCAGCTTGATAAATTAGCCACTAATAATCCAAATATATATATATATATTAAAATCTCTAGTATTTAGTAGATTTATTTGTATCTAATATACATTTTTATCTCAGGGTGCAAGATTCGGCACCTGACGGAATAGGTAGAGCCATTCATCTAGTGAATTAGAACTATAATAAATTATCGCAAATTGTATTGCAAAAAATTAAATATTATATGCATATGTTTTAATAGCCTAGATTTCGTACTTCTTTGATTAAATAGAAATTTCTAAAATATTGATCTATATTTTTCTTTCAATTAAATACCTTTAATACTAATTTTTACTTGCGCAAGTATTACTCTTATTAATTTCTTAATTTATAATAAAACCCTTTCGGCGAGCTAGCTTTGATCATCAGATTAATTCGAAGCACTAGGGCGCCCATCACTAATTCAAATTTAATCACTCACGTGTCGAAAATCTTCTTGTAAGCCGCCGATGTCGATCCAACTCCATGCGGTCCGGGAATATGGTAGCCGGAATCGTCTCCTCCAAGGGGTTATAAATTTAATTAAAAATGAAAAATGACTTCTGCTTCACAATAGCATCACGAAGTCTTTTAAGAAATTTAATAATTTACTTTAACTTTAACTTTTACAAAATCATTAGCAAGATACTTCGCTCTAAAATATTTGGGGTCCTCTTATGGTGGCATTTGGCTGGCGAGTGCTGGTTCTTCCTTCTCAAGTTTTACAGATCCTCTTTCCGACTTTCAAATTAGCATAAAATTTAAATATCTTAGTCCTCCGCCATTTAGGTTCAAATAGATCTTACAAAAAATACCAAAATATTGCTTAGATTATATGATTAATAATTTCTTTGCATTCGAGCCATATCGATAACATAGATTACACAAATTTTAACACAAAATCTAGTACATTTATATAAATATATAGAAATATTTTTGAACTGGCCTACAGTTGCCGCCTATTAACTGCCGTTTTACTATTGGTGCATGCAAATTTTATTCGGTATTCATGCGCCTGGTAACTCTTATTTCCTGAATACATTAAATTATTTTTATTTGGTTTTTTATTTATGCTCTTTGCATGCTAGTTAATATTCTATACATTAATATTAATTCCATGCTACCTAATAATTAGCCACGTGGACGGGTGTTTTTTCATATTGCACACCATCTGATTGCAATAAAGCTCTGCCAAGGGGTTTTGGTCAGATTCTACGTTCCTCGGTTTGATCGATCTCTAGGTCACCGATCCGTGAATACATGTACATAACCTCAATCTTCAAATATTTTATATAATAATCTATTTATGAGCAATAAACTTCCTTCAAATCCTTTTTAGGTTCTTGTACCATTTAGCCAGAATAAGCTGATGCTATCTAATCTTAGTTATTATCTATTTGGCGATATTAGCCAGTTACTTTATTTCAGACCTATTACTGTTTCTGTTAGGGCTTTTTATCTACCCAGATTTAATATGTTACACGCGCCCCTGGGTTTGAATTCAAAATATTTGAGAATCACAATGTTTTTAATGAAAACCCACCCTTCAATACATCGATATACACTATACTTTATTTATAAATTATACTCTCATACTTCTATCACAGATCGCAGACATATTTGCTGCATCTCCTTTATACCTTTATCAAATACAATAACAAATTCTCCTCCTCAACACACATAAAATATCATAAATATAAACTTCTAAACGTACTCCTCCTGACAACACTTAAAACATAGTAATTTTTAAATTCGCCGCTTGCAGGGCTGCCAACCTAACTACACACATTTCATAATTCTCATAAATGATTCCTTTTAGACAATAATTTCGATTCACAAAACTTCTGGGCTTATATCTTATAGTATTTCTTAGGTCTTAATATAAATAATTTTCTATACATCAGGTACAATACTTTTCTTTTGCTAATGGCTCTTTGGTTTTGGTAGCTGGTATTCACTTTAAGTCTTTTTCAGGTAACAAACGTGGCATAATTAAAAGTAATAAATATAAAACATATAAATAAATATATCGACATTAATAAATATAATAAATAACAATAATAAATAACTTTTTGGGTACAGTATTTCTTTTTATAAACATATGTTCAACAGACGTCACATATTTGATTTAGGTGGCTTTGCTCAGCTGGTCGCTGTTCTACATTTCATACGGCTACATGTTACATCAGAATTTGCTGTCGACTTTCATAACTAACCTAACTGCTCAATTTTTTCTCTTAAAAAGGTAATTAACAAATTTTAATTTTATTATCCCCGCTTGTGTCCTTTTTTAGTGGATGTAGCTAATTTAATTACACATTTAAAATTTATTCTTTTTCTTATTGCAGGCTTCTAACGGCTGGAAGGAATTAAAACATTGGATTGTTGCCACGCGGTCCTATACCAAGATTAAATTTATTAAGGAAGGTTAGTAATCGGTTTGATAATAATGTTTTCCTTGATTTCTTATTGTATTTATTTCAAATTTGACGATATAGCATGTAGAAATCCCGTGGTTTACTTGCATCTTCTTGCATTCTATTTGTAGATGTTGTAGGCTGGTGAGGTTATCTGCTGTTGATTTGTGAGGCTGTCCTATTGATAATTTATCTTTATGAATTTAAAGCCCTTGTATCTGGTGTATCTTTTAAAACAATTCCTTGATCTGGTTCTGTTTTCTTCCTTATGATTTCTATTTATTCCGTTGAGTCTCGATATTTTCATTTTAGTGGCATTTTTTATAATTCTAGTTACACCAATAAACGACTTTATAATATAAAGCTTCCAATCAACTTCATCCGATACTTTCCACTTAAATTCATTATTAGGCTTCATCATCATAATAAACAATTCAATAATATAACACTTCCAATCAACACTTATAAATTCTTTCAACAATAACATGGTCTTAATTATAGCATCACTTTTCAATATTATCACAGCCATCATAACAAATATTACACACCATATCATAACATTTATAATCTTTTACATAGTATAACTTCTCATCAGATAGTAGCCAGGTACTTCCATTTTATTGCCATTATTCCTTATTTCTTTTGATTTTATTAACCACTTTCCATTGTTCATTAGTCCATCTTCCATTTCATTGTTGCCCATGCACGAATCCATAGTAGTCTTATCGGTTCCATTTTTATTCCAACATGAATCCATAGTAGTTTCGTAAGCAGCTCCGGTTTTGTTCCAATTATTACTTCCATTTTGCCGGTCACATCGTCGATCATAGCCTTTAAAACGTATGTGCCGCGGATGCACGCCGTCGGTCCGCTCCTGTCCTCCTCGGTGTCGGTCCGGTGTCCTCCTCGGGCGTTTAAATCGTGCATGCGGCCGGTATGCGCGCGCGCGGCTCCTCCTTTTCTTTCGCCTCCGGGCCTTGCGATGCATGTTCTTCTCCCGAATGCCGTCCTCTCCGTCCTGATGTCGGCCGTCCGGTGTCCTCGGGCGCTTCCGTCTCCGGGCCTTGCGGTGGTCGCTCCTCTTGTCCGGTAGTCCGTCCTCCCTGGTGTCATCCTCTTGGTCCTCTATCCTGGGTTCCTTGGGGTGCCTTGGTGGGGTCGAATGGTGCGCGGGTGTGGTGGCGGTCTCTTGATGCGCGGGTGTGACGTTCAAAGCGGGTAGTATGGTGGCGGTCTCCTCCTGGCGGCTGGTTTTTGGTGGTGGTTTATCTGGTGTTGGCTTTTGTTCTCCTAATAATATTTTCGGTGGATCATTTCTAAAGGTGGTGTATGATGTTAAAATATCTGGATTTTCTTTGTTTGTTTCATTGGAGCTTGTAGGTGTTATATCGGGGGTATCATATAGTCCTGGTTTATTAGCTGTAGCTTTCTGTGTATCTGGTGGCGGGTTGTTGGGTGTTGGGTTCTGTGTTTTTTGTTGATTTAATCCTGTTGCATGCGCTAATGTGTAGTTGGAATTTATTTGAAGAGGTGGTGGTTTGTAATTTCTGTTGTAATTGTTCTGAGTGTGATTATTATTTGAGTTTAATCGATCACGGCCATCATAGTGATTCTTACGATTGCTCTGCTGGGCATAGTGGTTGGTTGTGCGATTTTGAAATTTTTCATTATTCCAATTACCATTTTGCCTGTGCTCATAGCGGCGTTCAAATTGAGGAGCAGATCGGTAGCGATCATATGATACCGGTTCATAATTTTGGCTGTTATGCGGATTAAATTTTGAATTATGTTGATTTGGTGCGTATCTCTGGTCTGAGCGGTGGTTTGATATTGCCATTGCAGACTGTATGCCATATAAATGATTTATCAGCTGCTTGCAATCAGTAATGGGTTGTGTGGCGAGTGCCATTCTAACTTGATACGGTAGCTTCTTTAAAATAATACTTGCTAATGCCGATTCATTAATGGGCTCGCTCAATTGAGAATTTTTAAACTGTAGGGCAGTGACGAAAGTGGTACATGCACCGTCTAAGTTAGGGTTGAAATCGCATGATATGATGTCCGCTAGCACGTCCAACTGTTTACTTCTGCTCCAATACTGTTCCAGGAAGACAGCTACAAACTCATCCAATGATGTAAATTCATGGGCTCTACTCCGAAAGAACATCAGGGGTTCGCCAATCAATAAATTAGTCAAACGAAGACGCCAAAAATTCCAAGAGGTAGGTGCAAGAGTTTGTACTAATTTTATCTGATCAATGAATGGTTGAGGTTGCAAATGGCGATCAGTATTATCAAATTTTCCTAGTCCTTGTAATATACTATGTACGTTGAGGTTGTCTGTTTGAATCCCTTGAGGTCGTTGTTGAATATGATTTTCTAATGCTGTTATTTTTTCCTGTGTTATCTGCCATTGACTATTATGTGTAATTTTATTTGCGTTTACTTCTTGATTTAATTGAGTCAGAGTGGATTTTTGAATTAGTAGAGTTCCGTTTAAAGCTTTACAGGTTTCAGTATTTTGATTGATGCTACCTTGCAGTTGGTTCATTTTTGTGGACATATTAATCTGTTTATTTTGTATTTCTTTAATACTGTTAATATTTTTGTCAACTGTAGTTGTTAATGTTTGATTGGCAACGGTAATTTGTTTGTGGATTTCTTGGTGGCAATCGGCCTTAATGTTATTGGTTATATCCTGAATGGGTGTAGTGATTTGTATGGTTAGGTTATCTATCCTTTCGTTGAGCTCACATGTAACCGTATCCAACCTTTCCGATAATCCTGCCGTAACTTTATCCTGACTTTCTTTCTGTAGATTTATCATTGCTTTTAATTCTTCCCTATGATTCTCTACTTTAGCCTCAATAGTATCCAACCGTCGTTCTACTGATTTTATAGCGCCCGCTGTCTCTTTCATGCCCTGTTCCATTGTTTGCTTATTTGCCTCTTTCATTTCCACATTCTCTTTTTTAATCTCCTGCATCATTCTGTCCATTGTGTTTTGTAGCATAATATTGAACATACTGCTAGTTTGTTCCATCATTACCTTTTGAAAAGGATCTAGCTCTGTGACTGAAAATAGACTTTGTTTGCTCAGATGTGACTCGGCCTCTGGAGATGCGGGTTCGGCAGGCTGCTCCTCGCCCCCTTCAAAGTTGATCTCTACTATCCGTTGATTCAATGGTGTGTCAGCGGCGTCGATTCGAGTGGATGATAGAGGTTGCAGACCTGGTGGATCGAAGACTATCGACCCGACGCTTCCTGGTTCCCTTTCTCGTGGCGTATTGGCATCTACCGTGGTGGGGTTTGATGTGCTTGGAGTCGACAAAGTGGGATCTGTGCAACCGCCGTACATATATGAAACTTCAGAGTTTGCGGGAGTGTGATTCATTATGTCAAATATGATAAATGCTAATTAAACAGTGACAAAAATGATAAGCGAAGATGCTTAAAAAAGAGACACAAACCGGGACTTACAGTGAACAGTGATGTGTAAAGTGTTTGGATACTCTTACAACAAGGTATTTATACTTAAGTTTTTTACAATGCTCTAGCGCCCCCAATGTTTTGTTGATTTATTCTTGGCTAGTTTACAGGCTGCGACTTATTTTCCAACCGGCTTAAACACCTAATATATTTTTGACTAGAAAGTAATAGCAGTTTAGGCTTATAAAATATAATCTCTCTTTATAAACATGTAATTTTTCACAGTACTAATAATATAAAATTTTCTTTAAAACATATAATTTCTCTCTATTTAAAGCTATTGTTTCCCCAAAAAGTAATACAAATTTTCCTTCGCCAGTTTTCCTCACAACTCGTATAAGTTATCTATAATTTTCAATATGGTTATTGACTTAATTTCAAATAATTATACAATGGGCTTGGCTCTCATCGTCAGTCCCACGTTGGTACGACATGTCTTTGTGTCACGTTATTCTTTATATTTAAATAACGATTAGCCTCCTGCTTGGCATCAGTCGGTAAAGCATGAGATTTGATATAATTAGGTCGTGGTTTTCTAATAGTATTCAGTCTTAAAAAATCTTGATAGGCCTAGATATGGGCTTCTCCAATAACTCTTGTAATTCAATAAATAATAAATATATATATAAATGATACTTATACTATAGAGTTGAGGAATAAAAAATAAATTGCACACCATGAAAGTTTCATACATATATTACATAAATAATGCAAAGATCAGTCGAGGCAAAAAATATATATAGAGCGATAAAAAAAAATATAATATAAAAATAGAACAATAATTGAAATCAATAAAAATATCACAGGCTAACTTTATATTCTAGATTTATGGCACGAATCATTACCATGTGCCTTTATCTTAAAATCATATGCATTCTGTTGCATGTAGTTGCGATATGCGCTTGCTAATACTTGTCGACTTGGATAATTCAATCAAAAAATGTGTGCTCTAAGATCAGCTTGATAAATTAGCCACTAATAATCCAAATATATATATATATTAAAATCTCTAGTATTTAGTAGATTTATTTGTATCGAATATATATTTTTATCTCAGGGTGCAAGATTCGGCACCTGACGGAATAGGTAGAGCCATTCATCTAGTGAATTAGAACTATAATAAATTATCGCAAATTGTATTGCAAAAAATTAAATATTATATGCATATGTTTTAATAGCCTAGATTTCGTACTTCTTTGATTAATAGAAATTTCTAAAATATTGATCTATATTTTTCTTTCAATTAAATACCTTTAATACTAATTTTTACTTGCGCAAGTATTACTCTTATTAATTTCTTAATTTATAATAAAACCCTTTCGGCGAGCTAGCTTTGATCATCAGATTAATTCGAAGCACTAGGGCGCCCATCACTAATTCAAATTTAATCACTCACGTGTCGAAAATCTTCTTGTAAGCCGCCGATGTCGATCCAACTCCATGTGGTCCGGGAATATGGTAGCCGGAATCGTCTCCTCCAAGGGGTTATAAATTTAATTAAAAATGAAAAATGACTTCTGCTTCACAATAGCATCACGAAGTCTTTTAAGAAATTTAATAATTTACTTTAACTTTAACTTTTACAAAATCATTAGTAAGGTACTTCGCTCTAAAATATTTGGGGTCCTCTTATGGTGGCATTTGGCTGGCGAGTGCTGGTTCTTCCTTCTCAAGTTTTACAGATCCTCTTTCCGACTTTCAAATTAGCATAAAATTTAAATATCTTAGTCCTCCGCCATTTAGGTTCAAATAGATCTTACAAAAAATACCAAAATATTGCTTAGATTATATGATTAATAATTTCTTTGCATTCGAGCCATATCGATAACATAGATTACACAAATTTTAACACAAAATCTAGTACATTATATAAATATATAGAAATATTTTTGAACTGGCCTACAGTTGCCGCCTATTAACTGCCGTTTTACTATTGGTGCATGCAAATTTTATTCGGTATTCATGCGCCTGGTAACTCTTATTCCTGAATACATTAAATTATTTTTATTTGGTTTTTTATTTATGCTCTTTGCATGCTAGTTAATATTCTATACATTAATATTAATTCCATGCTACCTAATAATTAGCCACGTGGACGGGTGTTTTTTCATATTGCACACCATCTGATTGCAATAAAGCTCTGCCAAGGGGTTTTGGTCAGATTCTACGTTCCTCGGTTTGATCGATCTCTAGGTCACCGATCCGTGAATACATGTACATAACCTCAATCTTCAAATATTTTATATAATAATCTATTTATGAGCAATAAACTTCCTTCAAATCCTTTTTAGGTTCTTGTACCATTTAGTCAGAATAAGCTGATGCTATCTAATCTTAGTTATTATCTATTTGGCGATATTAGCCAGTTACTTTATTTCAGACCTATTACTGTTTCTGTTAGGGCTTTTTATCTACCCAGATTTAATATGTTACATTGTTTATGGTGGCCTGAAAACATCCACTAAGAAGGGATTTTCAGAAATTTGCCCCCCTGAGGGAGCTGGGGCCCCCCCAAAATTTTGTACTTTTTAACCGCTCATTGCACAGCAAGTCATGGAACTTTTTTGTTCAGCTACGAAAAAAAATTAGATCTATGCAGAAAAATTCCGATCAGGAGCACAGGGGGGTCCAGGAGAGGGCATTTTTCGAAAATTTTGATGTGAAATCACACTACAGCTCAAACTGATTGTCCTACAGACTTGAAACTTTGCACAAATATTCTTCAAACATGCTAGACGCGCACTAAGAACGGATTTTGAGATATTTTGCCTCTAAGGGTTTCAAAGGATGAAAAAGGATGATATTTAGTAAGGTTATGAACATGGTAAGGTGAATACCATATGGAACTGAGATAATTGACACATGATATTCTAACATATGTTATAATCATTGAAAAGCTTAAAATAATTTCATCAATCAGCTGATCGAATTTAATTTTCCATAGATTGAAAGCACTAGCTTGCCACGTGTTTGTTCCATTGTTGTATGAGTCTCATACATTCCGATTAGAACAGAGCACAGAGATTTTCTTTGGTTAGGAGTTTGTTGATAATTCTTTTTTTCAAATTTTATTGCAAACAAAAATCACATTGGAAAATTTCTTAATAGACAACAAGATTTTAAAAAACAAGATGTCAAACATAAACCTATATCCATTTGTAGCATGGCCAGAAAAAGACAAACTTGAGTACTAGCCGTGAGTTCATTCAATATAACTCATATTTTTGTGTTAATATTTTGTGAACAAGAAGTACGAGTTGATGAGAGATGTGAGTAATATCTTTTATTTGATCTAAATGGTTACTCATATTGTAGTAGTCGGGGTCACTTCAATCAAAGTTTTTTATTTTGAAGCTAATAAATGTCATACATATTGATTGTCCATAATGTAAGTGATTAAACTAATCAAAATTAATGGCTTACTGGTCCTTCACAGAACTTATAGTATTCCTGGTGATTGAGCCTGTCTTTTTTCAGTGTTGACTATTGATAATAAAGCTTTATTTACAACTAGCTTACCTGGCGAACTTCGTACCGCCAAAAGTCAATGTAGCCTACACTTCACTTTATTTGGTGAATCATGAAATTTATCTGACAATCAATATTTCCATTCACATCTAAATACGGAATTTCTATGTGCTTAGTCATGCAGCATTCATTATTCCCAAAACATATTCTTCTCAATCAATTGGTAGTAATATTTAACAGTAAAGTGTTGAATTAAAAAAAATAGATAGGATAAATTAGTGTTTCAAAGATGAGTTCAATGTTTTCATAGATGTTGATTGTCAATAGATGGTCCAGGAAATATGCGATGTACGATGAATATATCACCAGGAATTACATATTCTTTCCATCTTCCATTTTAGGATTTTCAGGATGAAAATAAGCTAAGCTAAATTCAAAAAAATTGTGAATTATTCTGACATTCTTCAGTAATAATAAATGCAATATGAACAACTCTCTTCCATGAGGTGAATAATTTTTTCCAACATTTTCCGGTTACTCAATGATAGGGGAGTGATAATTATTTGTATAGGTCTTCTGAGGAACCATTATCTACAGCTGGTACCAATCAACTACACTTCAACTCCAAACTACCGTTGTAATACCAGTAGCCTACACAATTTATCATAGGGTGACGTGTTTATTACAGCTGGTAACTTTAGATGCTAAATCATATTATCTTGAATCATGATCATCTTTCCGTTCTTCGGTAGCCGCTAGGCCGACAATTTCGAAAACATAGGCCTGTAAAGTAGATTAATAAATAATCATTATTAGCCACCCTATTATAATTTCTGGTCAGAAACCATCCCCAATATTCACACAACATATTCCCAAAGTTCCATGCCGTTATGTTAAGTATTTTTCAAGTCATAGGGAACAAACACACAAACAGACATTCATTTTTTTATATATATAGAAGATAGAAGATTTCATTCGGCTCAAACAAAAGCCTCTCTAAATGGTGGTAGAATGATAAGGTTGACAACTTTCAGTTCTGTTGTTTTAACATTTTTTTTAAATCACTTTCAAAAAGTTCATGTAGTACCTACTATTGTGTTTGAGACACTTCTGGCGATAGTTTCACAACTATTCTGTTCCACACTCCTATCACTTGCAGTTGTTAACCATATCTATAATAAAATAAAGAGTTGGCTTATACACGTATGGGATAGGAAAATTATATTTGACGCATCACCACGTCTGAACTACTGAACTAATTAACTTGAAATTTTGCTTATGGGCTAGATTCTTAATTAACCAAGGATGGTTATAGGCCTATTTTAAGTTCTTTAAAATTTCATTACATCAAGTTTTCGGATTATCAAGTTTGAAAATAGATCCTTGCGAAGCACGGGTTCCTGCTAGTAATATATATAAAAGTATTGATATGGTATAACCATATGACATTGAGTAAGGTTAGAAAAATAAATTTATCAAAGTAAAGTACAACAACAAACAACAATTTAAGGAACCAAAAAACAACATCATTTATTTATTTATTTATTCATTTCATTACATACAAAGGCTCACAGAGATCCATAAAGAGCCTTATTTACACAATTAAATGAAACAACAATTTAACTTATATACATTTTGAAATATATTAAATAAAGAAAAGAAAGCAAAAAGCATTTACACAGTTGAAATAATCAAATTAATTACATTCATATAAAGAAAAATGTGAAAAGAAAGCAAAAAGCATTTACTCAGAATAATCAAATTAATTTCATTATTATAAAGAAAAATGTGAAAAAAAGGTAAAACAATCCTTTCCAAAGATTCTAGAGGAAAATACAATTAAAAAAAAAACGATTTAAAGATTACAGGAAAGAAAATAATAGCTAAAAAAAGCTAAGTAAACAGGAAAAGAAAAGTCTTAAACTAGGAGAGTTCCAGCCAGAGTTTACAAAACAATTCATCTTAAAAACGAGCGTCTTAAGATAGATTCAGTTCACAATGTTTCTTATATTCATTGAATGAATTCGAAAAAGGATCAATGTGTTCATTCAAGCTATTAAACAGTCGTAAGGTTTTATAAAGAAATGAGTGGTAATGATGGTTTGTTCTAGCAAAGGGAATCTCCAACAATATATTCCTTCTAGGTCTTGCATATGGTACACTGAAATTAATTAGGCTGATAAAATATGGTAAATGGACGTTATGATTTAAAATATTATATAGGTAACAACAATAGGGCATTTAATGATCTCCGCACCTGCAATGACCGGATATTAAATAAATCATACACACTATTATATAAAATATATTTTTGATTGTTGATATTGATTGTTTGGTTTATTTTACTGTTGGTTCAGGTTAATTTTTAAACAATATCAGTGAGTTTCTGATGAGATATTCGCTGTCTAATTTTTCTAGTTAGGCTATTATGTTAGGATAGAAAAGAAATAGCTCATTAGTCTTTAGAATATATGGCTATAGTATTGACAATAAAAAAATGTTAATAGATAAACTATTGTTGGTGTCATAGGAGATGAGGTTAGTTTTATTTTGAAGCACACAATCAAAATAAGGTTTTTTTGGAGCAAAACTTTAAATCCTTATTAAAGTGCAAACAGAACGAGTGGGTCGCGATTTGGCTTCCAGTTTTGATAGATGCCACTAATCAGTTAGCAAAAATAATAAAAATATTTGTCATATCTGACATCAGTTAGCAAAGATAAAAATATTTTTCAGACGTCATCGTGTTGCAACACGATCGAGACTTGAACGTTATGTTGACTCCCATACTTTACAATGTGTTTGTGTTACATGGAGGTCGATGGCGAGCGCGACCTTAACTGAAAGATAAACGTCGAGATGACCGTTCTATTCGTACCCTTAGAAGTCAACCTCAAATTTGAAATAACCCCAAAATGTAAGATCGAAAACCTTCACCGTTGTTCACACAACATATAATTATTATGTAATTATTAGTTAAATTTGAACCTAAATTTTCTGCATTATTTTAAAATCTTATGTTTTTCATTTACTGTTTTGCAACTCTCACCAGCAGGCAAAAAGTTTCTTTTTGCTGGTGATGCCAAGATTTTATAATTTATTTTTCCAAAATTTTATTCAAGTATATGTATGAATAAGTATGTTTATTTATTTATATTTTTAATGATATGTCATATTATAAAGAGTTTAATAAGAACAATATGAATACTTGTAGTACCCTTTTTTATTTAAAATAAAACCCTTTATTTAAAGGGTACAACAAGTTTTCATATTGTTTTTATTAATTTGTAAAAAAGTAGCCCATTAAAGTGAAGTGTTTTTATAAAGAGTTTGTAATGTCTTGAATATTCTAAATTGGCAATAAATGAATTGAATGGAAAAATATATTGGAAGTTTGTGACTCAAATGTGCATTCATTACTTTCGTTCTCATTGTTAGCAAAACCTAAATCCTCCGTCCTTTAATGTCCTCTCTACATGTACCTAATACCTATAGTGAGGTCCACGTTATAATGGCAGTGGAATCAGATAGGAGAACAGCGTTGCCGATTCTCTGCCTTAATTTATTTTACTTTTACATAGATAAACACGGATTTGGCAACGTTGCGGAGCTATAGAAGGATAGCGCTATCTGTTTTGTCGAATGATAGACAAGGATAGCAACACCAATGTTGATCAAATTATTCAAATACTTGAAGGAAGCAACTATCAAGATGTCATGGAGAAGGCAAAGATTGCTATGCAGCAGCTCAATGGATGGTTTTTTGATAATTAAGCTTAATCTAAGCAAGACAAATTTTATTAAGTTCTCTAAAGGTATCTTCTTTCACTCATTAGATGTAGTATTTTGTTTTGGGGGGCTGGAATTCATTTGAACACAAACTTAAAAATGCAGAAAAAGCACTTCGGATTTTTGGGGGGTCCATCTTTCTCCTGTAAGACCATATTTAAAGCACTCCGTCTACTTACAATTCCAGCGATATACTTCCTTGAAGTTGTTTCGTTTGTGTTCAAGAACAAAAATATGTTTAATGCTAACCGAATTTGTCATACTTCTGAAACACGAGGTAAAAATACAGGAATATTCCAGTTACCTATCCATAGATTGACTCTTCTCGAAAAGAGACCGTGTTATTCAGGACTCAAGTGTTTTAATTGCTTTCCACAGGATATAAGGCTGTGTAGCAGCTATAAGTTATTCGTAATTCGTATCAAAGATAATTAGGACACTGGTAGAGGCTTGTCCTTATACCATTGAGGAGTGTTTTAGAGCATTCATGTGACTCCATTCTTAAAATGACATGTTGTATGCCACTTGAGCACTGCTCAGAATTTGTGGCTTCACACAACAAAAATATATTAATAATAATAATAATACTGCCATTATATCGTGGACCTCACTATATAAATGTCAATCAATCAAGAATCTTCTTTATTTCACAATAAAGCAAGTACAAAAATGATAAATAATATGAAATATAAAATACAAATAATTAAATACTTAAATTAGGGTTTCATATTATACATTACGGAATGAGCCTACATGGGCACTGTGGCCTGTGCGTAGACTCGAGTTGGTATTTCAAGTAGTGAATCTTATGAAGGGGAAAAAGAAAGAGAGCCGAAATAAATTCAATTTATGAGGGTAATTTCATTCAAATGATTGTCATAGTTTCGTATTGTAGAAGGTCATTCTATCTGTCTGTATCCATTCCTATCTATGCACACCCATCTACCATCCCATGTCCTCTGTCATTGTGGGAAGCCTCAACTTTCAATATTTTATTAGATCAGATATTGTTCCTAAACATGCTATCCAGAAAATGCATGATTGGTTGGAAAATATAGTCACTTGATTAGTGTGCTGAAAACACAACACTCTGCTCCTCCATTATGAAATCAATCACACTCAATAATTCACACAGATTACTGCCCTGATATTCACTTTGAAATGCCAGCATTTATGTCCAAGCACGTGATGCTGACAGTTTGAAGGGTATCTCACAAATAAAGCCCAGCATTGTCACACTCGAGGTATAATATGCACAATCTAAGATCTCATGAGAACTATTATTGGCAATTATAGATAAACCGACTTGATCAACCTTATCTGATTTGTTAACATTACCAACGATATCATTTTATTCAAGATCCATTATTTTTTTATTTAAATTGGGTACCTATATCAAAATTTTCAAAGCTAATCATTATTTTAGTTTCAAGTGATTAGTGAGTGTTATTTTGTTATTAAATTTGGTTTGTGAAAAATCTAAATTCGAACTTATCTGTTTCCAAATGTTTGGACTGAAAATTGGAATTCAAAAGTGTATGGAACACAACCAACTTTTTGGACCACCGTATTTACAGTGTGTGCATCAAAATTCGGGAAGAAACAGTTTTGGGCTGTGCCTGTTGGTCCTTCCCCAATCAATTGAAAGAATTGTGTTCTGTGTATCAATATGCTCCCATGCTTTTGTACTCCGGAGCGAAGCTCGGTGCCCCGATATGAATGTATTATGTTCCAGGTTTAACCCAACAGCTGATCAATCTCCGTTTAAACGTAGATATGGACCTCAATGATTCAAATTGGAAACTGGCACAACCAGCTGGAGAACCTAGGTCAACCTGCAACTTCAAATCCCTTACCAGACTGAACCAAATTCAGCAGCTATCACACCAAATCTCTACAGATCAGATAAAATCCCAATGTGGGTGTATTTTGGTCAATGTGTCCAAAGCGCAAGGGAAAGATACAACACATCTCTCTCACTTTCTCTCCCTCCAGCGTGAGCAATCTCTCTCAATCACTATTTCTCTCTGTCCGTTTCTCGCTCTTTCTCTCTCGAGGTTTCGGGACCAAACATATTATTTTATTAATCACCACCGAGTCGAGGGTTTGTTTGCATAATACAATATCATATAGAATATCACATTACCGAGTCTGGGCTCTCCATTAAAAGCCGGGCGGGCATTAAGCATGAATGAAGCCAGATGAAACCCGCCAACTGGGATTCAAGAAGGGTTGGGGAATTATAATGGTGATGGTGAATTAGGGTTTCGGGGGGTGCACTGGGAGGGGTGAACCCCCCTGGAGAGGTAGGGGGGTCGAGGCAGGGGTGGGGAGGAGCGTCAACTCAGTCGGATCGATATAGAAGCAAGCAGAGAGCAGGGTAACCATTTTTGGAATGGAGCAGCATTGCTTTTCTCTCAGTCACTCTCATGCGTTATTCTGTCGTTAGTCACTCATATAAACTCCCAATATTACCAATTCTTTGTTATTTCATAACTCAAATCAAATAAAGTTCAATGACAAGTCAAATCAGGTTTTCAATGACAACATATTTACAATCATTTAAAGTGATAATGTTGTTACTTCTAAGTGAAGTTCTTAGCACAGGGTATATATTATAATGTTGTAATGTATCTATTACAAATCCCCCAGAACGTACTCGTTAATAGCTGTTAATAATGTAAAAGTAACCTAGTTGTTGAGAATACCCCTACACATTCGCTGAGTGTTTCTCCCCTGGTCACTAGTGATACAATACATCGGGGATCAAATGTAGGGCAATAAGATGCAGCGACATGTTGTGATACGTTTTTCATACATTTTTAAAATTGATTTTTCAACTTACATATTTGGTGGATTTGAAGGAGCGCGGTTTTATGGATAAAAATTTGTTACAAATTTTGGTAAGATTAGCAGTTCTAAAATTAAGGGGGTTAAATTTATTTGAAAAATAATATCAAGATATGTTAGAGCAACAGTTTTTCTATGAAATTCTGTGTTAGTTGTTTTAATTTTCATTTGATTAAATACAGTAACATTTTGTTGCTATGATTTGTTACATCGGCCTTTTAATCAAGTTTTAAAACAATAATAACGGCTATATAATAATTGTGAAAAATATGTTGTTTTCATAATTTCAATTACCTACTAGCTTCTTTTGAAGCAAATGACTTTTCTGGATGAAATTTAGTTTAAAACTATTACCTACCAATATTAGATGGTGATGGAGCATCCATTTTCGTATTTTATTCTGTTGCTCTTTTGCAAGAAATAGAGTGAATTCAATCAAACAACGTTTTCTAACAGGGTACTAACATTGATGCTAAAGAATTCCGCCGTATATACAGACGCTATTGAACACGATTCTAACGTAGTTTTGGTAGAGAAAAGTTTGTTCCGAATTTTGATGGTACGGTTCGGTAGTTGTACTCCATGTAACTGTACTGAAATCGATGCAAAATACTTTTTAAAATGACATACGAATCTAGTTTCAACAACCGAAGCAATTGCTACTAGAAAGTTCTTGAGGCATAATTTAGCACAACAAAATCTCATTGTCAACCTATTGTCAAGGTTCATTTTCGTATTCAACTTCTATTTTTATCTTCACACCTATGTTTTTTGACACTAATTATCCAACCAAGTGAATATTCAATAAGAATAGCCGAAGTCGAATAAATTTAACACAGGTATCGGAGATATTGCAGAATGTTTCCATAATAAAATTAAATTCGTATTCTATTTGAATAGGTTATAAATATTTTAATTAATGTGTAAATAGTCTAGACCATAGTAATGAGTATTCTATCGGAAAATATCACATCAAATAGAATTATTAATTTAGTCTGTATACTTGTATTTTTTCTTTAGGGCTACTTTGAATATAAATAAATAATTATAATTATTTTTTATAATTTAAAAAGAGTACTCTTTATTCTTTATTCATTTATACAGTAAGTACATCATCAAAATGATAGGGAGAGAAAAAATAAGGTAACCTTGTGCTATTCCTCTCCCAAATTTAGATTTTTTTAGTCCGAAATAGGTTAAGTCTTTAGTTCTTCAATTCACAAAATTTTCAGTCTTCAATTATTTTCACAAAGAAAATTTCCAAATTTAGATGCTTTAAAACTAAACATAGAAGAAATATTTCACATTATTATAACTAAAATAGGAAATATTCACATATTAAAAATATAATCTTGAAGAATTACCGAAAAACTCAGTTTTATATTTTTATTTATATGTCTGTATACTTTCCTATACTCAAATCATCATCATGTACTATTATTGTATATCTAGATGTGTCCTAACTTGTCTATTTGTGCAAATAAAGGTATTTATTATTATTATGTTCCATTACCCACGCACAAGTCTAGAGCTCATGTGAGCATCATATTCAAAACAAATGTCAAATTATACTCCCATAATTCCTATTAAAGTAATTTAGCCTACTTTCATCAAACTTTTTTACTTTCCATAAAGCTTCCTATTCATTTTTCAACTATTTTAACAGATAATTATTAATAAACGATAATCCCAATTAAATGCTGTAAATCACCCCGAAGACTTCTGCTACTGCAAATATTGACAACAGGCTAAACAGCTAGATGGAAATTCGATGAGCGCTACTATACAAAAATTATTTTTCAATCTAGCTGTTTACCCTGTTGTCAATATTTGCAGTAGCAGAAGTCTTCGGGGTGATTTACAGCATTTAATTGGGATTATCGTTTAATAATAATTATTTATTAATTAGCAACAAATGCATCTTCCAATTTATTTCCATCTATTCTAACAGACACATTGCAATATTCAACCCATATTGAACAAGTGTACCGTAATATGTTATCTATATTATAATTTAATCAAGAGAATGGAAAAAGCTAGCGAGTACAAAAGGCATAGAATGTATGGCAGTTCTTTGTAGCCGTATCTCGTATGTTGGACAACTGGGAATACTCTTTTTCCCTTGTGTTTCCCAACTCCCCAAAGTCATACCGTATCTCAGCCACTGTTCCTTTTCATTCTTTTCCTTCACCTGTTCCACTCATATTATTCTGCATGTTCAATTATTCTCCCTCAGTTTATTCTTCTTGTCTACTTCGTTTTTTTCTCTTCGTCTATAACTTGTTTATTAATTTCATCCTCTACTAGGTCAGCTATCATTCATGTTTTTTCGTCTCATCGTCCTCTGAATTTTTCCACCGTTTCTTCTATTCTCCTAGTCAACTCTCTCTGTCCCCTATTTTTTCTTTAATTCAACTATTCTTATTAAATTTTCTTTTTGTCTTTGTTCTTTGTATCCTCTTCTTTCGCCAGTTCAATATCATCCTCCACTTACAGCCTGTTCTCTCCTTATCTTCCTCCTACGAATTTGTCGTTCTCTATAAAAATATTTTTCTCTTTGACCTCCTTTCTTATTCTTTTGGTACTTCTTCTACGTCCTTCTTCTTCTATATTCGTCCTTCCTCCTCTTCTTTTATATTAGACCTTCTTCTTCTTCTTCTATCTTCGATCTTTCTCTTCTTCTATCATCGTTCTTTCTCTTCTTCGTTTCTTCTTCTTCTTCTTCTTCTTCTTCTATCTTCGTTCTTTCTCTTCTTCGTTTCTTCTTCTTCTTCTATCTTCGATCTTTCCCTTCTTTTATCTTCGTTCTTTCTCTTCTTCGTTTCTTCTTCTTCTTCTTCGTTTCTTCTTCTTCACTTTCTTCGCCCATTCCTGTTTATACCGTCCATCTCTAATTATTCCCTAATGTTATTTTCAACCAGTCTTTCTTTTTTCTATTTTTTTCACACATCCTTTTCCAGCCTTGTATATTTTTTCTTCCTCCAGACTCTTCTTCCCAATTCTATATTTTCCTTCTTCCTCTTTGAGGAAATTTATTCTTCCTTCCTTTCTCTACAATTCTAATACTGTATCTATTTTAAAGTCAACTTCCCTGCCAATTTTCCTCTTACTCTCTCTTCTTCTCTCTTTTTTTTGTCATATTCATTCTTTATCTCCATCTACAACTCCACTTTCCACTACCTCCTCCTTCAATATCCCAGTCTCTCTCCCACTTCAGAACTACTCCTTCTATCTAAATGAACTAGCACGCATTTGTAAAGTATGAATACATTGTTATGTTATGTGGAATCGTCGAAATGAACTAACACGCATTTGCAAAGTATGAATACATTATTTATTGAAATTGAAATGAAACAGGACTTGACTTGCCATAGTAAAAGAATGAATACTCTTCAATATTCTTCATATATCAATACTCTTCTTCAATATTTTTCCTTTAAAACCTCTTTTCAAATTCTTCTTTCCTTATTATGATTATTTTTCTTTTTCTATCAATATTATTCCTCCTATCAATATTTTTCTTCTTCTTTTCCTCCTTCCCCATATCCCTTCCTCTCCTCTCACTTCTTCATATCCAGCTCTCATGCTTCTTTCTGGCATCCTCTTCTTCCTTCTTTATCACATCCTGCTCCACCCTCTTCCATAATTTATTCGTCTCCTTCACTATTCACTCAATTTCTTTTCCTCCAAAAATATGTTTACCTCTTCATACTCCCCCATTCTCCTTTTTTCTTCTCCCACCACCCCATGCTTCTTTCTCATTACCGTTTCCTCCTTCTTCATCATATCCTCCCCTACCCTTCTCCTAAATAAAATGAAATTGTTGTTTTTTCAATTACTATTGATTTATACTTTTTTATCATATTTCTTATTATTCTATTCAAGATATTATTTCCCTATGTTGTTGCGATGTAAATGCATTAGAATTGTATAGGAGGGTTAAGTAGGAGAGAGGGCCGGCTGCACCCTAACTTCGCCCTCCAGGTTATCTATCAGGCTCTATAAGGCAGGCTATCTATCTACCCTCTTCCTTCATTTATTCGTCTCTCCCACTGTTCACTCAACTTCTCTTCCTCCCATATTCTTCCTCTATTCTTTTTAGAATAGTTTTTTTTTTAATTTTTGTATAATGTATGTATGAAATATATTGTATAGTGTGACGAAGGTAATGCTTCTGATGAACTCAGAAGCGTTTACAATAAAACATATTCTATTCTATTCCTTCTCCCCCACATTCTCGATTTCCATTATTCCACCCTTACCCTAGTTACACTTTTGTCAGTAGGGGACTGGCAACCAAATACTCCTTCCAATACTGAAATTCACTTTCAACTGTCAGTATCCTTCATAAATCACATCAGCGCACCCCATTCATCCAATGCTGAAAGTTTAAATTGGATCTATGTTGTGTTGTCTGTGCTAGACGGTCAGTATTCCTTATAAATAACATCAATTCTCCCAATTGCATCAACGCTGACAGTTTTAATTGAATCTCACTATAATCCCGGGGTGGCTGCGTCCAACCCGTTGTCATGACAACCTTTCGCATACTGCGCATGCGCCAATAATTCAGTTTTCAATAGGACCCACAGAGTGGCATAGAGACACACTTACAGGCTGCCATAAATTGACGCGAAGACATTAGAGGGAGTCTCTAACGTTACTGACCAAGTGACCAATACGCACTGAATTCTATTCGTACAGAGTTCACTGCCAATACGTCTTTATTTTCATATCCTCCTCCTCCTTCTCCTTCTTCTTCTTTTGGCATTACATCATTGTCCTCACGGACCACATCCTCACCTCTAAGAATATAATTTATTTCATTGTTCTGTCATGAAGACAGTCAAAGTAAATTTCTTACGCGGCTACTATAGATATGTAGTCTACTAAAGATATGTAAATTGGTCCAGCACAACGTTTACAGTAACTGTGATTAGCTTTAAAATTTCTTTCAATACACCTTCTTCATAGTTGACCGAGCGAAGTGAGGTCTAAGATTCAAGTCGACGGTTTTGCATTTCTCTTCATGTTTAAATGTTTATATGTTGCGCATTTACGGCGAAACGCAGCAATAGATTTTATCGAAATTTGACAGGACATTTTTTGAAATTTTTGAATTTCGCGTCGACGTATACATGAGGTTTTTTAAAATTTTGCATTTCAAGGATAATACAAGAGGAAAAGGACTTTCCTTCGAACACCAATATTACCGTAAAAATCAGACTATAGAATTATTCATCATAAATCAGCTGTCTAGTGGACTATAATACTACCCGTTTAAAAACATCGAACATCTTGAAAATGTGTCTTTATATCAACGTTTCCATCAAATAGACAACTGTCTACTAACTTTGTCTTTCCATAAGCTGAGGCCATGATTCTAGTTTGGAGTTATTGATAGAAAACATATTTTTTTTAATCTGATGATTAAAATTGCAACAAATATTATTAAAAAGAAATTGATTTCTAAAATCATGAAAAGTGCGAGATGAAGTTTGTAGGAAATCAGCATTGTGGTAGTTTATTTTGTTAATTTCAGCACACCGATTTTTCGTCAACACAACAACACAGAATGTTCTCTGATGGGTTGATTGGATTGGCGTATCGACGGCAGCCAGACCTGATAACAGAGCTCACACTCACATTCCGGGACGACACGTCACGGTACGATAGGACAGACAGCTCTATGTTTATTTAGGATTTTTTCTAGACATTTTAAATTTATAAATTATTTTTTTAATTTTTGAGAAAACATAACAACAGGTCAATGTAACTTACTGTGCGCGAGGTCTACTGTTCACAGAACTTCTAGTTAAACCTTCAATACGTATTTTTATAGGTAGACTTTTTCACCTTATATGTAAACTATAACAGTTACAAAAAATATATAATTCATAATATGAATTGTTCCAGAATAACGTTGACAGTGACTGTTATTGATTTTCAATTATTGTCTCTTAATACACATTTTTATAGGCTAATGACGATTTGTACAAGTTGCACTTCATGCCTTATTTCCACGATTCCAGTAAACGTTCTAGCAACTGGAGGAGGCAGGTTAAATTGAACCGTGTGTGTACACTTACTTGAATCTATAACATGTTCAAGTAAGTGTAAGCCTACACACTATTATATGCTTCCTGTAACTTACCTGGAGTAACTAGAACGTTTACTGGAATCGTGAAAACCACGCATCAACTGTCTGTTCTGTTTAGAGTAGTGAGGAGGTAAATATATCAAAAGTCCCCACCCCTACCCCCTGTGCTAAGGGCAAATAACGAATATTGTAGGAAATTTATCAAGCTTCATTTCTGGATAGTTGGTCATGTCGGTTGAACGCATTTTTCTCAAGATATGAGCCTGTAAGCAAAACATTGAAAAATTCAACTTTTAAACCACCCTCATCCCTTTAGTACAAGGGGTAGGGATGGGGACTTTTGATATGTTCACCCCCTAACTGGTCCCAACAAAGCTGCCAAGTCAAAAATTGTGTTCAAAACATTCTCTCCAAAATCCTTTGTCAATTAGTCTATTTTTGTATAACTGGAGATCTCACACTCAACACTGTAGCTGCTGCAACAGTCGTGGGGATGTGCGTAAACTTGTGAAATCATACATCAAATTGAAGAGAATTTGATGCTCTATACGCTCATGATCAGCATGGATTTTTCTCATCGATATTTAAAAAGTTATTAGAGCAAAAATAGCAAAAAATTGAAGGAAAATGTGTTTTTTCAAAAATGTCACATCTTTTAGAGCGGATAACTCGAAAAGTGAAAGAGATATAGAAAAAGTTGTGAGATCAATATTGTAGGAAATTATGTAAGCTTTAATTTCCTATAGAATAGTCATGTCTGTAAAATGCATTATTTCCTAATTATATGCGAGAAACCAAAAAATGGTACCTTTGAACCACCCCCACCCCCTTAGCACAGGGGGTAGGGGTGGAGACTTTTGATATGTTTACCTCCCCACTATCCTAAACAGAACTGCGGAGTCAAAAATTGTCTTCCAAACTTTTCCCTCTATAACACTTCATTGACTGGGCTAATAGCTAATAACACCAAAAATATTAAATGTTGGCCTCATTCAGCTGATTAACATTTTTTATCAATTTACGGAGACTTTATTATAACAGAGCTTCATCTTCATACATTTTTCCATATCAGACCGGGGTTAGAACAAACAAGCCTCATCACGAGCATGAGTAGAGCTAGAGTATGATTACACAGCCCCAGCCTAACAAATCTGTTACAGAGAGACTTTTCACACAACACACATTTCGATACAGCAATTTCCATAAGAGGCCGGTTAGGACTAAAAGAGGAATCTATTATCAGCAAATTATATGTTATAATAATTCAATCAATAATAAATAAATAAAGATAGCAGATAATCAGTTATGTAATTCCTTAATGGTAGCCCTTCAAATGTGTACACGACACTCTACCTAAGTCTGCCTTCTACTGAATCTGTGGGCCCATGTCATACCAGACGCAATTTGCACGAATAATCGATGTGCTCCACTCAACTCGGCCGTCAAGCACCCTCAACCGATATAATTATGTGCGTCCCGGCACATATCACTCCCTAACCATTAACCTACCCCCATCCATCTGTTCAATGTAGGCTATACGTGTTGCAAAACTATAGGACCGTATGAACAATTGTGCGATATCATAGAGTGAAGATACGGTTAAAAGTATCGTTTGTCTCTGGCAAAACCTAGACATCTGAACTAAATAACCAAGGAATATAGAATACAGATCCTTTTATTCTAGACTAGCACGCAACTCGTGCTCCGCAAGGGTCTAATTGAAAACTTGATCTACTGAAATCTTGAATAATTTAAAATAGGCCAATAACCATACTCGGTAAGTTATGAATCTATGTGCAAAATTTCAAGTACATCAGTGCAGTAGTTCAGACATGATGATGCGTCATTCGTGAATTTCCTATCCCCTACATATATAAGCCTATTCTTTCCTTTACTATATTATAGATTCTTTGTAGATAACTATGAACAAGCCCCCATCAATGTGTTGAATGATACAATGTATACAAGCTATAAACACGAAGGACACGTATGGACAGGATTGTGCAAAAATGAGCTAAATCATTGATCTATAAATCCAACTACAGGAGGTAGCACTGATGATGGAACCTAAACACTTGTAAGGAATCAGAATGTTAGGATAATGTTAGTTTACGATGAAACTGATGATCGTTAAAGCTGGAAATTTATGCTTTTTTTGAATGTAAGGAAATTTTCTATCGAGTGTAACTCAAAATTTACTTGAGATGCAGGCTGTAGAGGACAAAATTACGCCTAGAGGGATTTTGAATTATACATTTAAATCGGAAGTTATTTTTGATTAAATACTAAAATTCTTTTTTCCTGAAATAGGTATTAATTTTGTATGTAATTTATTTTATGTAGCTCAAAAGTTTAATTATTGGAGAAAGAGAGTTGGAAATAATTGCATTTCATTCGATTTTTACTATCTGGAAAAATGTAAGAATGATTTTTTTTCTGTTCGTGTTCGATGGCTGGTTTTGGCGGAAATTGCAGTCAACTGGAAGAAAAACTAAAAATTCGAGGTCTCTGGGGCACTTTTTATTTAGCATAAGGAAATTTTGCATGCAGAAATTGGTTCTGGACTTATTTTATGAATCCAAACATAAAAAAACAGAACTACATATATTATAATTTGGAAGGACGCCCCGTTTTTCATGTCTTTATTGACTGGACTATATAGCCAATGGAGCAAAATCAGATGGAACCCTTGTCTGGTATAAAAAAATAATTGAATTCTACTCTTAACCTAGACACGAGTTTGCGTGTCAGCAGAGGTGACTCACAACTCACAAGTCTAACAGGAGGAGAAAAGTTAATTTTCCAAGTGCTACAAACAATCCAAGAAACCCTTGCATCATGTATTACCAGGGGATGTCTCCGGGGGGTGGGGCAAATCTCACCCTAATAGCATCATTCCCCCAAGTGGACGTATGTTTTCTCTCTTACTCTCTCTCTCTCTCGCACTGACAGGCCACAATCTTCTAAAAGTTTAAGAGGTCACCGATTTTCAGTTACTGCATTTTTAACCATACTTGACATGACCTAGAGTCCTAGACGACAGAAAGAACCTACAGAGTATACTAGAATAGATAGAATGGTAATCTGCAATGTAACTCAATTCAATTGAACTTGATAGAACTAGAACTATAAATCTATTTCCGATGGTTCGTAACCCACCTAAAACTGTAGTTCCATTCGTCTCTCATTATCTATTAAAGAATATTCTTTCCGAAGAATGGACATTGATATGTCCAAAGCTCCGTCAATTTATGTAGATGCATAACAATATTATCTATAGTTATCCAAATTGCTTTTTTCCTATCATATACAGTTCAATAATTATTTTCTTAGTCTATATTATGTAAATTCATCTATAATTTTGCTTTATTGTAAGCTATTATTATATAAGTGTATAAGCTAGTATATATTGTAATCTACATAAATAAAGTACTCAATCGATCAATTATCATGCGCCTCATTGCCATAGCACATGCCTAGAGCTCATGTGGGCATCACCCTCAGCAAAAAAATAGAGTAATAAAAAGTAAAAGTTGAAAACTAAGTAAAAGTTTTCAACCACTTTTTCCATGATGGAGAAATACCGTATCATAACTCACAATACAACTACTGCATAATTTCATGGACAGGATGGGCAGTTATAGAGATTAGATTAGGATTTCCGATCTCGATAAATCTTCATCTATTCCATTTACTCATTTATACAAGTAGAAATAAACATCTTGTTTAAACAAGTGCAATTACACATCTTGAATCTTTTAATTTACTTCAACCCTAAAAACATAGAAAATTGATAGGCCTAATAATGATGTTACACTGTTACCGTATCTAAACCTATCATACAATCTCGTTTGATAATTATTGTTCTGAATTTTTCAACAATTTTCCTACTAACTTTCAGCATTTCGTTTGCTAATTTTCTCACAAGTCTAAGATAAGATAATTAATTTAGTTTTTTTAAGTTAAGATAAGTAAATTCATCCTGTTCAGAGCAAGGGATTTTACTTTATTGATTTTATAAAATAAGTTTATCAAGTATTTCAATTCCCAGCATAACGTATTTAATCCATTCAAGTGATAATTTACTATAGTTGGGTCCACGTTATAATGGCAGTGTTTAATTAGCAATGATATTGCTATCCTTGTCTATCATTCAACAAAGTGGATAGCGCTATCTCTTTCTCGCTTTGCTCTGTTGCCAGATCGTCTTTTAACAAAGTAGAATTAATAAATTATTATCAAAATATTTCATCTTAATTAAGAAAATTCATTTTAAATTATTGAAAAATATAATTTCTTGCTTGAATAAATATAATTGATTATTTTAAACGAGGCTGAACAGTTAATATTACATCAATAAGCCTGTTTCAGCTACCGTCTAAAGAAGGCATTGACAAGACTGAGGATCGACAACGTTGTTCTCCTATCTTTCTCCGCTGCCATTATAACGTGGACCTCACTAGGACTAATAACAAAGGACTTAATATTTGTTTCCACTCTTTCCAATGTTCAAAGTACTTCTTCTGCATTTTGGCTATTCTATTGTAATTATTTTCTGATTTTATTTCAAGATTAAAAGTTGTGAAAAAGCCAAGTGTTTGTTTCATTACTACTTTCATGCACTCATGTACTATTCATTTAATTTTGTCATTTTTGAGTTATTAGTAATGTTGAAGGTTGAAGGTCCCTTCTCAAGTATTACCACTTAGAATCAATACTGTGTCATCTGCAAGTGACATGGAAATCAGTCCGTTTCCAAGAAACTTAATAAAAATGTCAAATTAGTTAGGGATAGCAAGTTTAAAATTGTATTTATTTTTCAACTAAAATATACAAGGTAGATCTACAAAATGTGGTTATTACAATAAATTTTGAAAAACGAGGATACCTTGATATTTCAAATATTGATGTCATCAAGTCATACAAACCTTCAAAGGCAGCATCTAAGCCCCTTACGTTACCAACCCAACGCACAGAATATCCCTTGTCGAGAGGCAAGCGCACTGAAGGGATATTATGCAAATAAGGACGAATCCATTCTCAGAGACTAAGTCCCCGGAAAGGCTTCGTGATAGGAGTATGCAAATTAAGCGGGTGATTCATGGGGGAAAACTGTGAGAGTAATTATCGAAGTATTAATGGATGTGCGTGCAAAAAAGTGGTCTATTACTTCAAAAATCAAACTGATCAATTCAATTTATTTGTATGAGTGAATATGATATTGAGGTAGATTTCACATAATTCGAATATTGGTAATAAAATTGGTTAATAAAATTATATTGGTATATTGATAAAATTAATTATTATTTCCTGAGGCTGATGCGTGAGTAAAGAGACTGATGATGATGAGTTGACCTAAAGCTTTAAATGGGTTCCGAACCACAGAGAAGCAATTTTTAAAATTATAAATTATATTTAAAGAGACAGCCTTTCAAGTGGTCACCCTTACAACGGAAGCAGCAGGCACATAGATCCTAACTTATCTTATCGATAGCTTATCAGCACGACCACAGAACCAATCGCTACCTTTGATAATTCAAAATTAAAATAAACTCATAATAGCTGTTGTCAACAACAAAGTTTGTCGTAAACAAGATTCTGGATAGATAGGCCTAGTTCATTTCATTTTATGAGTATAAAATCAATTTGAAAACAACAGACATGTAAGCCCAAACCCGTTTCCGAATTAAGAATACTGCAAGTAGAGGAAAAGGTAGTTTAAACCTATCACAACTTGAAAAAATGAAATGTACAATATTCGATGAAATTTGAATTAAAATTGAGAAATCATTAAAAAAGTGTAAATTTTCAAAAATCTGAGATTAAAAGGAATTGATGTAACATTAAAAGTACGTCAGTAATAGAAACTGACGGACGAATTTCTTTGATAGCAATCAGCCTCATAAATGATAACTAATCACTCGGATTGGATAGGTTCCTCATCGCGGTAGACAAGACGGAACTTGAAGCCAGCTCTACAAAATTACTTAAAAAATAAGTTACTGGTGGTTCGGAGCCCACCTATAACTGTAGGTCACCCACAAAAAGTGGGATCATGGAGACGCCGTAAATAAATCAATTGGAAAGAGACAACAACAATCGGAAGTACTGTAGCAACTTTTTTTTAAATAGACGGTGCATTGTTATCATTCAATTCACAGGAGAATGAATAAAGAGTTATTAAAGTATCACTGCAATTGTTATATCATGTCAATAATAATGGACTAGAGGAGAGTGTAAATAAACTTACATTTTTTAGGTTTATAATGAAATTAAAAATTTCACGGTACAAGGATCATAAAATCAGCAAATTGATGGCAAGTTCCTGGGAAATCCTCATTATTAAAATTGATTACCAGGATGTATGATTAACAACGATGATGTAATAAATTTGCTGGCATAAATTGGGAACAAGCAGCAATAAAAATTCGACTCATAATTCTTGATGTAATTTAAATTCTCTTCGGACAAATCCTTCCAATTTGAAACACTATTATGTAATTAGCCTTTTGTAGAAAAAAAACAATGGGTAATGATATGAAGATAATTAGTTCTGAAATTGCTGATTAAGAAGTTGGATTAGTAAGTAGTAGCAACTATTTATAGTTAGTTGGTTTTCAGTATTAGGAAATGATAAGAGCATTATTAAGTTATTCAAACCAATCATTGGAATAAATAAAGAAACTATCTGTTCAAAATTCAATTAGATCTAATTGTTCAATCAATTGTTGGTGTAACTATAGCTGTAAACAAGTGAACAAAGGAAAATTTCTTGAGAATTATATAAGGATACTAAATAGACTTCTGTTTTTCCATTAATGTTTTAGACTTTTTCGATTGTTTGTCGATACTGGATTGGCTGTAAGAAACAACACAGTTATTCATTTAAGGATTTTAACTCGCTGTTCATAAAAATTTGTGTTGCTTCTCAATAATTATTCAATTTATTAATTTAATGAATCAAAAGCAATACAATAGTTGAATGAAAAAATCCAACGCTAAACCAAATTTCTCGTGTCTTCAAAAATTAATTTTTCTACAACTGCGCATAAAGAAAGAATTTACATACTCAATTCTCCTCGTTGAACAGCTTATTTCTGAGGAGAATCTACTTTTTCGCTCGCTAACCATCTGCGCATGCGCAGTAGATTTTCTTTACGCTCGCTAATCATTCGCGCATGCGCAGAAGAGTTTCTTTACGCTCGCTAATCAGCTGATGATAAGCAGCTCGCCAAAAGACAAACCACTCTCGGTCAGATCTTAACCTAAAAAGTCGGTAATTGTACCGGTTATACAGACATGATGGATATCAGTGTAGACGAATTATTATAAACTCCGCCAGATATAAGTGATTCAACAAGTTTGTGCAGTTGTAGAAAAAATTTTGTATGTAATTCGCGCGTAATGCTTCTTTATCGATCTTGCAAAATTATCACGCTCTGCTTCGCGTCGAGTGATAACTGTTTTGCGCGAGCGATAAAGTCGCTCATTAGGCTCTTAATACATATATAGCTATTACCATAGTAGGGGTATGTTTTTTGAATTGTTGTTTACAGATTGATTTAGTTTAATACTCGTATATTAGGTCTTCAGCATCATATCAATTATTTTCATATTAATATGGAATTTATATTATATGATTATCATATCATTTGTATATATGATATTTATAATTATTTTTCATATTAATAACTAGTAGTTCTGTGAACAGTAGACCTCACGCAGTATTCTCATCCACAAGTACCTGATTGAAACTATAGTTATATGGAAATACAGCAATAGACTGGCTTCTCCACACATCTGTGTAATCACTTGTCAGCTGATTTATGATGAATAATTCTATAGTCTGATTTTTACTCTAACATTGGCATATGAAGGAGGCTCCTTTTTCCTTTTATATTATCCTTGAAATGCTAAATTTCCAAAAACCTTGTATATACGTCGACGCGCAATTAAAAAAGGAACAAGGTGTCAAATTTCATGAAAATCTATTACCGCGTTTCGCCGTAAATGCGCAACATATAAACATTTAAACATTAAGAGAAATGCCAAACCGTCGACTTGAATCTTAGACCTCACTTCGCTCGGTCAATAATTCATACTAATATTAATTAATAGCTGACGCAAATATTAATTAAATTTATAGCTCAATCCAAACCCAAACGTTGAAGATACCTATTAAATATTCAGTGGAAATTATTTTACGATTTGTCAAAGGGAAGTAGTTTCATCTGGGTTCAATGAGCACAAAATAATAAGACATTAAGGATGTTACACCTATTTTTTTCTTAGGATTCCACCTCCTTTCTCCAACTCCGCCCATAACATTGCAACTATATAATTATAGCCTAAGATAAATTGCTTTGAAAATTGAGTTGCTAAGTAATCATGTCAAAAGATAAGTTACTAAAAAATATAAATCTAAGCACTCACTACATGTTTCGGCTATATAATAGCCGAACATCAATTTATATTCAAGAGTAGCCTTAACGAAAAAATTCTATAAGTTACTAAGTTTAGCATAATACAATATACGATATACGCTGTACATAAAGATTATATTTGTGTGTTAATTTACTTGTTGAGTTTTATGACACCATCGATTCCACAAGTGTGGGTCATATGGATGAATAAGGAGGTATAAGGTATTAAAATCACACCGAAATAACTAGAATTGGAGTAAGAGAAAATGTGAAAGCATACCTCAGTATTTGTGTCATAATAGATGAGGGATTTTCGCGTGAGGACGAAAAAGCGTTGTTTATAGTTGATGGGTGTGAAACGTTTCTTGTTCTGGGACCGCTTCACCATAAATCCCTGTTTCACTACTTCTTCACCGACATCCCTGCCGGCCATCACACTCTATCTGAAACCAAATATCAATGAAAAAAAAATTGGACAAGAAAATTAATAAAATTTTACAGAAAAGCTGCGTATAGAGAAAGCAACCAGAATATTATATACTACTGAACAATAATAGATATCTACAGCAAAGCCTTAGTATTTCAGAGTAGGGAAAACTACACGCCTTTATAATATTGTTCAACTACCTCCTGATGGAATAGAGTAGTGAGGTCCACGTTATAATGGCAGTGGAGAAAGATAGGAGAACAGCGTTCGCTATAGTGAGTTCCACGTAATAATGGCAGTGGAGAGAGATAGAAAACAGCTTTGCCGATTCTCTGCCTTGCCACTGCCTTCTATAGAGTAAAGCTGATACCGGTAGGCATATATTTACTCATCCATGGACAATAGGATACAATACAGGTGTAAACAACAGGCATCCGCCGCCCAAAACTGCTTTAACCTTAATTCAAAATAAACAGTCCAAAGGTTATGTAGAGTTTGTATTTGTGATTTACACACAAATTCAAGTTCAAAAACATCACTGTATATATCTGATATATTGACTGTTCATTCTTGTTTATAATAATCAATTATATTTTATTCGTCAAGGAAATATATTTTTCAATGATTAAATAGTAAATTTGAAATGAATTTGCATAATTGAGATTAGATATTTTGTTAATAAATTATATTTCTACATTGTTAAAAATCGATCTGGCAACAATTCAAAGCTAGAAAAGGATAGCGCTTTTCTGCGATGTCTAATGATAGACAAGGATAGCGACACCAATGTTAATCAACTGTATAATGTGGACCTCAATATTGTGATGTATGTCTGTTTAGCAGGAAGCTAAATGACCTTTTACTGGCAGTTTCTGTCTACTCACTGACAGAAGTTTTAGAGCATGCGTTCTGAACGAGCAAAAAGCACGACGTAATGTGACTGAAATTCCGTCGCGTCTATTCTGCCCGTATAGTAGTGGTGGGGTAGGGGTCATATAAGATACAGTAAAACCAAACAATCTAAACTATATGGGCGTCTTGCACGCACTGAATTTTTTCCCTTGTTGACCGGACGTATTTGTCTCGTATGAGGTAAACTATACGAGCCAAATAGCCGCTCCCTCCCTATACGAGGTACAGTAATGCATTCTGAAAACGCGATAAATAAATTCAGCGCGTCCAGACACCCGTGTATAGTGAGTCCACTTTATAACGGAATAAGTATTTGATTAACATTGATGTTGCTATCCTTGTATATCATTAGACAACGCAGATAGCGCTATCCTTTTCTAGCTCCGGACCGTTGCCTGATCGTTTTTAACAATTTATAATTATTATAATTGATTAACAAAATATTCAATCTAAATTGTGAAAATTTATGATTTATTCATTGAAAAATATATTTTCTTGACAAATCAAATATAGGGCCTAATTGATTATTTTTAACAAGAATAAACCGTTAATATTACATCATATAGGTATCATCTATCATCGACAGAAGGCAGTGACAAGGCAGAGTATCGGAAACTTTGTTTTTCTATCTTCTTCCACTGCCATTATAAATTATTAAACTTCATAGTTGGAATTTGATGCAGTCATTTAATAAACTTTGTACGTTTCACAATCCATTATATTCTATAGTACCTACTACTAATAATAAAAATATACTTTTATTTATGTGATATGTAACTTATCAAATTTTTATAATACTATATCTTTAATTAATATCATGCTTTGAAAATAATGGATTTCGTGAAAAATGTGTAAAGCCATGTAGGCCTACTCAAACTTTAAAATGTTATGTCAATATTCAACATAGACAGTGTTTATAACTTGTAATGTTAAAACCCTAAAAATGAATACGAGATAAAAATAATTTGTAGTTTATTTAAAATGAATGAAGAACAAGGATTAAATTAATCATCCTAAATTTAACCTATAGTTCAAGAAAGAGTCACATGTTCTAACCTACAGCTCTGAGATATAATTTAATATTTTGCAGAATAGTTTATCTAAAAAATCCAATTTTTTATTCAAATATATATCTTGTTTACAATTAAGTTTAAGTCATTATTCTATACTGGAAATCCTATACGATCATAAATGAGGAAAATTAAACACGTTGGACCATGAATACATTTTTGAGAGGAACTAAAATTATTGAATTGATACAAACCAAAAATATCTACCTATTATTCTACAGGATATTATACATATAAAATATCTCACCGCAAAACAAAGAAATATATTTGCAACACTTTGGTAAAGATATCACTTTTAACGTCTAAAGAACTGATGTTTGGTGAACAAAAACACACATCCAATAACTTGTCTGTCACTGAAACTAATTTTTGTCCAACTAATTAGCTTGTTTTCGTTCCCATTATGAATGAACAAGTTTGAGGATTTAATCTCTTTTAGAGTAACAAGATAATTCTTGAATGATAGCTAGGAACATAAACTTTTTGACAAACGTAAGTAAAAATAGATTGAAAATACTTCAGGAAAGTTATGGAAACTTACCTGCCATCGGAAACTACCTGTTAACCACTCATTCAACTTTCAACAAAAACAGACAACCCCTGGATCTATCTTGAGTTTATTATATCTGCAAGCAACACTTTTCAAAAAGTTGATTTCTCGTTGTAAAAGTTGACTATATGTCGATATTCTTGAATTAGAACTGAGAGCTACAGGTGGGCATTTTATCAACCAAAAAGGTTACAGTGAGTCAAAGTGAGCACAGAGAAGGACGATCCCTTGGAAATGTGATTGGTAAAATTTCCAAAATACTAATTATATTTAATTTCTAATTTTATATGTTATGTAATTTGAGGAGGAAAGTTATTCATTTTACTTTTGATTAAGAATCACAACATTGATATGATATTTCAAGGAACTAGAAATTTCTATTTTATTCCAATTCTAGCAATTATTATTACAAATCTCCCTATAAATTGAACCTTTTTTAAAACCAACTTTTCTCATGGCACTACAGTATCTAGTCAGTAATTATTTCTAGTTTCTTGAAATAGCATACAATGTTGCAATTATTGCGACTACTAAAGAATAAACGTTATTTTGAAACTAAACTCACATTTTCAGGTCAGGTTTTGAATTATTGCATTAATCGTCAATATTCAAGTGAATTTAACCAAATAAAACAAATAATTCAGCAATATTGATATTCATATCTGTGTAATTTTCGAAGTTTGAATGAAACAGCTATTCTCCATTCGAGCAATTTCGACTTATCAAAAAGTTCAGCATCTAAAAAAAATGTACCAACTGAAATGTACTTCAATAAAACTTTTTACAATGATAATTCTAAATCGAACTTAAACATCGAATAAGTTGTTAATTTTTATATTTTCAATATATTATTTTTCATCCTCAAAATTATTTTACTGCTGACACCAGTACTGCCAACATAGCGACTAGCAAGTCATTTATGACCGCGATTCATTCAAACGTTCCACAAACGGATTATAGTTAAGCATGTAGCTCATTGGATTATACAATTGAAATAAATAATAATAGTAATAGTGATGATGAAAATAAAATTCTCTCATCAATGGATTCTCTTTAAAAAAAAAACTCATCGTATATCATAAGTGCTAGAATACCGTATTCAAATGTAACGTATCATACTACAGACCAAGTCTAAAACAATAGTACAATTATATTATATAGGTACTACCGTATTGTATATAGGCAATTTAGCTGAGAATCATACTGTGTATAGCGTATAACAAAGATTAAAAATTCCTTTCCTCGTTTCCATTTAGTCTCTTTTTTACAAAAATTTATATTTCCACAATTTTAAAAATTTATCTAGTCTTACTTTGTAAATGAATGTTACAATTTTAATGTGCGTGACTATTGTCTATGCTTACCATTGTTTAGCCATGACAAGTAATAAATTGAATTGGATACAGTGTATTCCAAATGTTAACGGATCATATTATACAAGTCTAAAACAATACAATAGGCAATTTGGCTGAGAATTATATGAAAAAGATTGAAAAATCCTTTCCTAGTTTACATATTGTTTCTTTTTTATACAAATATCTGGAAATTGTGATCACTCTGGGATACTTCCTCCAGATTATCAGAACTGGGTTTCTCTTTGATTAATAAATTATTACGTGACTTTTGCATCTTACATGAAAGATTTACCGTCCAAATTTTATCATATTATTTTTATAATGGTAAAACCTTTTATTTTCATTTTTAATTATCATGTAAAGCTGGGTACAGACTTACGAAAAGTATATATATGTAAGTATATACAACAAATATATATGTTGTATATAACTTAATTTTACAACACGAAATTCAGCGCGTCGAAGCATTGCCGTCTCTACAGAGACGGCAATGGTCGAAGATGCCAGTATAGTTGGGGGCTTCAATCAACATGCCTGATACGTATTCGAAACAAATTATAGAATGCAGAATGCAACACTATATGATCAAAGAGGAGTTTGTTCTTCCCTTAGTAATAGGAGGAGTTAGTTAGTTAGTAATAAGAGGAGTTAGTTCTTCCTTTATCTCTGATAGGATCAACATAAAATACATTGTAAGGGACAAGACATACTGGAGTGACGCAGGTAGAGGGTTGTGGAGAATCCTGAAGTGTTGAAAATTAATGCATGTATTCGAATGCATAATGATTTTTTTACCTTTAGTCCAGGCAATGAATGCTCAAAAAAGGGTATAGAGGGAAAAGTTTGGAAGACAATTTTTGACCCCGCAGTTCTGTTTAGGGTAGTGAGGAGGTAAACATATCAAAAGTCCCCACCCCTACCCACTGTGCTAAGGAGGTGGGGGTGGTTCAAAGGTACCATTTTTTGGTTTCTCGCATATAACTCGAAAATTATGCATTTTACAGACATGACTATTCTATGAGAAATTAAAGCTTACATAATTTCCTACAATATTGATTCAACAATTTTTTCTATATCTCTTCCACTTTTCGAGATATCCGCTCTAAAAGAAAAGAACACATTTTCCTTCAATGTTTTGCTATTTTTGTTCTTATAACTTTTTGAATATCGATGGGAAAAATCCATGGTGATCATGAGCTTAAAGTTCTCTTCAATTTGACGTATAATTTTACAAGTTTACGCACATTCCCACGACTGTTGCAGCAGCTTCAGTTATGAGTGTGAGATCTTCAGTTATACAAAAATAGACCAATTGACAAAGGAATTTGGAGTGAATGTTTTGAACACAATTTTTGAATTCGCAGCTTTGTTGGGACCAGTTAGGGGGTGAACATATCAAAAGTCCCCATCATTAGGTACCCCTTGTGCTAAAGCGATGAGGGTGGTTTAAAAGTTGAATTTTTCAATGTTTTGCCTACACGCTCATATCTTGAAAAAAATGCGTTCAACCGACATGACTAACTTCTCAGAAATGAATCTTGATAAATTCTCTACAATATTTGTTCTGTGATGATTTGTGATATCTCCAACAGTTTTCGAGATATACGCTCTTAAAAGTGTAAAATTGTCTAACAATGCATCGTAAAAATGAATGTTCACCGTAGATTTGTAGAGCTTTGTTTTCTCTTTAATTTGATGTACTATTTCACTACTTAATGTTTTCCTTCTATTGTTATAGCAGATTCAATGTTGGGGGTGAATTTTTCAACTCTGCAACAAGTGTCAACTTGGCAGTTCCACACCTTCAATAGACGGGCTAGAGATGCGTATTTTTGCTATGTTCACCTCCCAACTAGTCTTCATTAAGCTACAAAGTCAAAAATTGTATACCAGATGTTCCAGACTCGAATTTCATTGTCAAGTGATCAATTATTACAAAATTAAAATTTCACCCCCCCCCACATTGAATCTGCTATAACAATAGAAGGAAAACAGTAGTGAAATAGTACATCAAATTAAAGAGAAAACAAAGCTCTACAAATCTACGGTGAACATTCATTTTTACGATGCATTGTTGGACAAATTTACACTTTTAAGAGCGTATATCTCGAAAACTGTTGGAGATATCACAAATCATTACAGAACAAATATTGTAGAGAATTTATCAAGCTTCATTTCTGAGAAGTTGGTCATGTCGGTTGAATGCATTTTTCTCAAGATATGAGCGTGTAAGCAAAACATTGAAAAATGCAACTTTTAAACCACCCTTATCCCTTTAGCACAATGGGTAGAGATGGGGACTTTTGATATGTTTACCTCCTCACCACCCTAAACAGAACTGCGGGGTCAAAAATTGCCTTTCACACTTTTCCCTCTATATCACTTTGTTGACTGGGCTAAGTATCAATAGTCATTTATTTACTTGAAGGGAAGAGTTAAATTCCATAGAAACTAGATTTATTGTGAAAAAACTCAATGAACACACACATCTTTTAAATACTTTGTTATAATTTTCCTAAAATGTAAGATTTTTATAATGATACAAAAGTTTTGTTTACAATGCTGTGCTAAATGGGAAGTAGAGCTGCATATAAACTTTCTTCTCAATCCTGGTGATGCGGTCACCACACTCAATTCAAATAAATTTGTTGATTTGACTAAACATAAATAAATAAAAAAGACCGGTTCTAAAATTCTGTTTTACCATACTAAAACTAGTGCAACAAAGAATTCAGAATTGGAAAAAACAAAAATTCAAATCAGACCAAAAGTAGTTTCAAAAAAATTGCAATGTTTCAGTTTTGTCCAATGTACTAAACATGATATGAAACTAATAACAATAAATATGTTTGATTAATAATGAAGTTTGTTCTTACACTTCAACAAATGAATAGTACAAAGTAATTACAATAAATAAATATAATTTACGTGATGGGCTATAATGCTGACAGTTCAACTTTTGGCTCAATGCATACAACAAAACGAATCAATGGTTATACAATACAGATGTATATTAATAATAATTATCATCATCCACACTATTTGTACATTTCATTAGTAATAGTTTTTATTACACTAGTTTTCAAAAACAATTGAATTTTATTAATTTATAATAATCATGTCTAAACAAATACATATAATATAAGCTCATAGAATACAATAAGAGTAATAGGTTACATATATATAAACATGGTGATAAAAATTAGACAGTTAACTTGTATAATATTAATTACGATAAATAAGCGTTTATAAATAATACGTATTGTATGGACAGAAATGTATGTATTAATCAATATTTTTACAACAATAACATGAGTAACATGTACAAGTATCAACATATAATCATTAGAGGAGACGTTAAACACAACAATGTTGAAATAAATAATAAATAACAATGGCTTTACCAAGTGATGATAGATGGATTAAATTAGAAAGTAGAATATTCATTGCAATAGAAGAATGAATCTGATGATAATTTACCATGGATTGTGGAAAGACTACCTGATGGAATTAGAATAATCAATAGAAAGTGGAAGTTTCCACTTGGGGTGTTGGGGAAGATTACTACTCAACTAAAAATATTTGTTCAGAAATCGAATTCAATTCAATGCCTAACTGAATCAAACAAGACATTGCTTACTAAAAAATTGATTTGTTCAGAATTATAAAAAAATTACTAAAATTTCATGTGTGAGAAGAGTTTTTTTTGTTAAATTATCAACAATAACAATAATAGGTGATATTCTTTTTTTTTTTAATATCTGTTATTGGGAAGATAAAAGGAGCAATTCAAGGTTAAAATTTCCTTCAAAGATAGAAAAATGTTACCAATTATTGTGTTAATAATATCATAATATCAATGCACGATTCTGAGACTCAATGAGGTTCATTCAATGTGGATGCTTCAAGTGCAGAAAAAACTAGGCAATAAAAGCTCATTGATTATAAATTTAAAAGTAATTACATATTCATAATTCATCATATCGAATGAAAGATTCAATTTGTATAGTTTTCAATTGGCAGGCAGAAATTTGGCAGAAAATTTACATTACGATTAGACTAGAAAAACAAATTTTCAACTTTATAGATGATAAGAGACAATAGATGAATAATTATGGCTGTGCAATTGTGAAACCTCTGACAAGCATCAATATAAAGCGCCGAAATTCATCCAAAATTTGAAAAATGAAGAGGCACATAGCAGATCTATAGATTCTTCAAAAAACTTCAATTAATTTCTACCTCTTCTAGAGAGGGTTTATATTTTGAAGCATCAGAAACTAAAAAAGTATAAATTGATCTAATGAGTAAAGATAGTTTTTAAACTTGGTTCAGTATTTTGAAATCTCAAAAACTGAATATGAGCAATAATCAATTTGATGGGAAAAGATCGAATTAATTCAGATTTGAGATGGAAGCCGTCAATTCTTAGAGTGATAAAAGTATTATCGTCAGGAATTAGGCGATTTTTCTTGGCTCTTTCAGGGTTATCCCTAAGATTTGTTCAAATTATCACGACAATTTCATTCATTCTGTAATTCAATTTTAAATTATGTCTATCAGTTATGCATTAACTTAAGACTAGTAATATAAAACTTGTCATATGCTGGCTTGAAAACAGTCTACGATTCTTTCAACAAAAATTATTGAAATAGAAAAAATTAAACGCGAAATAATCGAAAATAGAACACAATCGGGGCTGTCAAAAATAACGCAATATTATAAACCAATTATCGGAAAATGTTATAATTATGAGTCGTGGTTCAAGTATAAAAACTTGTTTCCTCTCACATTAACACTTCTAATATCATATTCATTAACAAATACGTCAATTTCAATATCATATGCATTGATAATTACGTGAGTTTTAAAATTGTAAATCCAAATAGGTTTGCAAACGAATTAAAAGTACTGAACACATAATTTGAGCAAACCTCTTTCACACGATATCAATTGCACAGCAATTTAGAAATATTTCAACAGCATTATATTAGAAACGAGAAAAATTAAAAAGAGAGCTCATTCACTTTGTTTATATTATTATGCATACGAATAAATAAATTACAATCGATAAATACAACTACTAAAAATGTGATGGAAAACCTGTTTCAATTTAACCTATAGCAGACTCGATATTCGAACCAAAAAGATTCTGAGGAAGCCATTAATATAATTTTATTACATTTAACTTATTCATAATTCAAAAATTGCTACAACATCATTATATTGGGAACTATTTATATCCGAGAATTTGATTTTTAGATTTGTCTAAAAGTGACAATAATTTTCAATAATCAGTCGAGTAAATAAAACAACATTTTTGAAATCTTCATTCAAAAAATTACGATAAAATCTAAGATCACATTAAATTTGATTGACCTTTAAAGACAGTGTTTGATAGTTCAATGAACTCCTACAATGTTTGACAACATTATTCATCTAGTTATAAAATATCATTAGAAATAGGCAATAATGGGATCGTAAATGTTTATGGAACACTTGATTTGAACACCATTTTCAACCAAGAAATAGAAACATATTCATTAAATATACGTTACAAGCCATAATTATATAGGACGATGCAAAACTTACATAATTTCAGTTGATTGCGGATTCGAAACTACGATATGTTTTATTTAAAACTTTCAACTTTTTTCAGTGTCCGATGAAATAGCAAGAATAAAATGTTTCAACAGCACTGCATCAATTTTCACTCTCAAGTTTCTCAACAAATTATTGAAACAACTAGCGGAAACAAGATAATTCACAGAGACAAACCCTTACCTTAAACAGTGAATAAAAGTTATGAACAACGATTAAAGGATTTATGGTGGAAATACTTTAGGTGAGTTCCGAGCCACTGGTGAGAAACCGAAATAAATAGAACAGGATACATATATTTTGCCTAAGGACGGACGAAAATCACTTTTTCAATAACACATTGCAATATTACAACAACGCCCGATAGGGTTTTAATCGAAATTCAAATACTTGAATACGAAGATAGAAACAGAAAAAATCAAAACAACTTTTAAATTAAAAACAGTTTTGTTTTGAAAAATTATGTGAGTTTTGCATTAATTTACAATATCTTGCATTATAATAAAAATTATATTGATTTATGCTCGATTGCACTTGAAATTTTCTATTAATAAGTAACAGATAAATGTCAAATTGAATAAGAAATTCGTAAACTACATCTATTCAAAATAAGAGAAATTCTTCTTTGAGAAGAAAACAATTCTTCAAATCATAGTCATTTTTCATCAATTCAACATTGATGTATGGCTTGATAATTCTAAAACCGTGTTTTTGTTCGTACAAAATTTATTTACATATATAAGGCTATTATTCAAAACATGAATGTATCATGTGTACTTTTACGTGGAGTATTATGTTACATTAAGAAATGGATGGATGTTCAGTAAAATTATGTTTTTTGCAAAATTGCAAAAAGAAAGATGTAAGAATCGGATCCGGTAGGAATCTGCACAAGATTTAGCTGCCTGAAAAAGAGAACGTCTAGTTAGGACTGAAACTAAAATAAATCAAGAGCTCAAATCGAGAATACAATGTTTTTTTATGTATTTATTTGTAAATTTTGCCAAATGTAGATGCTAACAAGAATTGCTCAGAAATTCATGATAAATGTTATTCGAGTGATACTAATAAAATAGGTTATAGTTCATTTTGTACAAATAGAAATAGAACTCTTAGGGCCGTTTGTACAGTGACAGTTTAAACTAAATTTCATTTTAAACTGGATTGAATCCGTATCAAGTCTCGTTTGTAATAATGTGTTTCATTCCGAGTTCAAGCCACCAGCTGATTAAATTTAGTTTAAGCTTCGACTGTGCAAACGGCCCTTAGGGCCGGTTTCCGAGCTCGGGATTTAGCTAAGTTCTAGACTTTAAACAGCTGGAGTCAGAAAATTGGCTTTCCGAAATGGGGTGTAGTCGAAATTAAATTTCAAAAAACTAGAAAATTGAACTCAAAATAGAATAAATATGAAATAGTGTAAATTTTTTAGGTATTTTGAATTATTTAGGAATGTTTCATTTCGTCAAGGAAAAACGTTTTCAATTATAGAAATGAGAAAATAAAGATTATTGACCGAGCGAAGTGAGGTCTAAGATTCAAGTCGACGGTTTGGCATTTCTCAAATTTTTGAATGTTTAAATGTTTATATGTTGCGCATTTACGGCGAAACGCGGTAATAGATTTTCATGAAATTTGACAGGTATGTTGCTTTTTTAATTGCGCGTCGACGTATATACAAGGTTTTTGGAAATTTTGCTTTTCAAGGATAATATAAAAGGAAAAAGGAGCCTCCTTCATACGCCAATATTAGAGTAAAAATCAGACTATAGAATTATTCATCATAAATCAGCTGACAAGTGATTACACAGATGTGTGGAGAAGCCAGTCTATTGCTGTATTTCCATAAGGTCTATAGTTTCAATCAGGTACTTGTGGATGAGAATACTGCGTGAGGTCTACTGTTCACAGAACTACTAGTTAAAAAACTGCGACTACGCCTCGTTTCGGAAAGCTAATTTTCTGACTTCAGCTGTTTAAAGTCTAGAACTTATCTAAATCCCGAGCTCGGAAACCGGCCCTTAGAAGTCTTATCTAGTGCCTAAAGATGGGCTCAGCTTGTTAAGTTAATTTTATTTTGTGCGTAAATGCATTTAAAACTTTGTAAAGAATACCTCTGCCCATGAGATCATGAATTATAGGCCCGGTAACACGTCAGTTTATTAAACTCAACTGTGACTAACCGATCTTTGTGGAACAGAAATGAATCCGTAAAACTAACGCTGATTTGTTAATCAGCGTTAATGTCTATATTCAACAGACTTACGTGCAAATGGCTCTAAGAATAATAATATTATTCATTATTAATAGTAGTATTAGTAGAAGTATAAGAGTACAATAATTCTATTACTTGCACTGCACTGCACTGTACTGCACTAGAATGACTCGACAAAGCTGGCGGGAAAGAGCCCCGTCTTTCCGGTGCGTTGCTGGGTGCCCTTGTACCAACCGTCGTCCCGTTTCCGGTGCACGTAGATCACGTCTCCCACCTAAGCAAACGCATTCAATTCATCTCATTGCAAACAACATACAAATATCATTCAACTACCGCTCCACAACTTGTCAAGTATTTTCAATAATAGAACAATAAAGAATTTTTAGCTACCATGTAGTTGTAGTAAAACAACCTTTATTGACAAAATTATAGTAAACAATACACTACAACAATAGAATTTATTACACAATAAATTGAATTATATTTGATATTAATCACGATTAAAATTTAACCGGCTTTTATGCAACCGGGCCACATGAATCATATTTCGAATCAGGAATTTTCACAAAAACGCCTACCAGTAGCGCTTGAGTTGCTCCCGGTTTGGTATCTTAGTCTCTCATTTGTAACTAACCTGCAACTCTAGTTCGTAATCGCTGTTGGGCGGATAAGGCACTATACAGCGGAAGCGCTCCCTCACCACAGGCACCAGCTGCTTACTCCCCGCCTGCTGCTGCTTGGTCGTCGAACTGCCCCCTCCACCACCTCCTCCACCACCACCACCTCCAAGAGTGGCACTGGCGTCCAGCGAATTCGACTTGCGATGGTGCTGCGGTGGCGGCGTCTGAAAGCTTGATTCTCCGCCTGATGATCTGTAACAAAAATGAATAATTCAATACAACATTCATCTACTAAAAACTAATACAACACAAATTTACAAAAATTAACAATAATGGCCGAGTAAATAAATAAATAACATGTTAAATATAATAAGTTAATAAGTGATAGTGGATTAACCTACATTTCAATTTGGACTATAGAGTAAATCCAAGAAGTTGGGTTTTCGTATCTCTGATTTCTTTTGTTTATTTTTTCATCGCTGCTCTATTTGAGGTTAAATTATATTTCTATCATTATAATTTGTATTCGTTCATTTATTGTTATTTGGTGTTCATTTTATGTTAGAAGCCTCTTGCTGATGACAAAAATGAATGATGAACTTGTATGTGTGCATGATAAACATGCGTTAGTGGATAGTATTTTACTATCATTATAATTTGTAATTCTCCAGTGGTTCATTTATTGTTATTGGTTGCTTATTTTATGTTGAAGCCTCTCGCATATGATGAACATGTGTATGTGCATGATAAGCATGCATGTTCTACAGTTAATGGCCAGCTTTGAATACATATTAAATAGATTTCAGTTGAAAAAGTGTTAAAATGCAAGCTAATAAGGAAATCGATCAACTATGGTAAACCATGAGCTGAGGTAGCAAATTTTTGCAAATTAATGTACATAAAAATTACAGAAGAAAATGAGGTAACAATGGGTGTTTTTATAAGGACATTGTCTAATTCTGCATTATTCCAAGCGATGTTTTCAAGTAGGTTTCACATTAATTTGTGTATCCAGGATACAAATTTGACTAAGAACATGGTGATGGCAATAGAAAATATATTAATTAAGGACACAGACTTATACTGCACTATGAAAAGCAATGAACGGAAGTAGGTCTAAAATTAATTTTTGTAAGAGATAGATGACATACAGGGTGAACATATTTATGTCAGATTCTCAATTTGTTACAGCATTATAGGTTAATAAACTTCATGCAAGGGAACAAATTTATTTGGTGAATTATCTGTATGCACTACATTGAAAATGTTACAGCAGGTGTTCAAAATGTCCACTAGGATTCAAATCCCATCTCCACCAATCACTTTATACAGCGGTTTAAAACTAAAAGACGACAGTTTGTTTCAATAATTTGTATTAATAATAGCTTTTAATAGTAATTAATTCACGTTGTTATCGAGAATGAATCTTGAAAATCAAAACTTCATTCCACAATGACAAATAAGCTTGAAAAAGAATTGAAACACAAAAAAAATATTGCAATGAAAGCATATGACATGCACAACATAGACCAAAGTAAGGTTAATAGATACAAATTGGTCAGCCTCCATATAAGGTCAGGAGTCAGATTTTACCGTTATGAGTTATCTAGAGCTACCGAACGACGAGATTGCCATGGATTTCATTGTTTCAGTCAGGGACCATCTCCTGGTGTGGTACCTCTAACAGGACGCAACCGGTGACCCGACTATACTTGAACAGTTGCCATTCCATTCCTTAGCCCTAACCTTTTACAGCACGGACTGAATATTTACAAATTTCAGTTAAGTGATGAAATAATCTAACGAATTTGTATCCGAAACAGATGTAATGGAATCAATTGAGAGTTTTAATTGAAAGTAGTGAAAATTAGGACTAGTAAAATAATATGTAGAACCATAATTGGACTGTAGAGATAATTAGATAAATTGAATTTAATTAGAACGTAATTTTTTTTGCTGGCTGCCTAGCATACTAGCATCCACTCGTCCCATCACCAGTGTCTGACTCTTCTTCCCCCCTGCCATAGTCTAGTTTCCACGTGTTGGCCTAGGAAGAGTCAAGCCTGGAGACAATAATGCATTCTTTCCGTGCACTCTTCTTTTAACCGCTGAACCGATCGGAGCGCGTCTCAAAGTCCGGGATTTATGACACCAATTATTTTTTGGGAGTGTGGACCACCAAAACAACAGCATGTCGATGGACTTCATCACTATCATCACCATGGGTGAGTCCCAAAATTAGTCTTCACCCATATTATTAGGGGGCGATCGAACTTTGATAGTGTATCGACAGGTCTTTGCCATTGTAACGATTCTAAATTTCTTTTAATTTTTGTATTAGGCTTGGCAGCCAGAATTTGTGTAATAATCTTAGAAAAATGTTTCAATAAAACAAACTTTTATAGAGTGAACAATAGCATCATTTCCAACCACGATCACCCTTAAGAAAAAGCAGTTGTTGATCTATCCAATATATTACACAGATACTTCCTAGAATTTATTCTCTATAATATTTGTTACAAAAAAAACTTAGTTAAAAATGATACTTAAAATGATAAAGCAACTCAGACGATTGTGTTTGTTGGTAACAGTGCATGCAATATTTACTACACAATCCCCTAGAATTGGTTGAAAAGGCTATAAATCGCCTTATAAACAGAGAAAGTAAAATCACTGGTGGCTAGATATTTTTATTACGACACTTTCCATCAATTTCCTACCAAACCGATGCAAATTGATGGAAAGTAATGTAATGAAAGTCACTTGCCGTCTCCACTCTCCCCGTCTATGAGCCGCTTACGGGCCTCAAAATTCAAATTCAAATACATAATTACAATCACAAGTAATAAGGTAACAAAAACACACAGAACAGTTAGATAAAAAATAATGAATATATGACAGGGCTTGCCATGCAATGCCTGCAAGCACACCTCACCTAACTCCATACAATTTTTACCTTTGTGGCTTCATCACGTATCGTTTGTACTTGAATTAGTATTGCATCGTATCATGTGTTTTCACAATTGAATTACTAAAGACACCACTCATCAATGTTTGGCAAGGACTCGGCTATGGACCTGATGTATGCCATGTGACAAACGGTAGAAATAAAGAGCGTTTATTCAGTTCTTGATAAAAACTGTCTGAGTTTCTTTTTCAATTGACATTATATTTCATACCTTAAAGCAGGCCATTCACTATCCGATAAGTTAGCCAACTTAAGGTCTTACAAGTCGATGTCAGAACGTGAATGGGGCTGTTGTGGGCGGGGCGAATGCTGTCTGAAGTCTGGTGAACTGTTCAACTGACTTGGCCGACCACGCAATATATTCTGCCTCCTAGATTTGGAACGTGAATGGGGGAGTTGGAATAACTAACCCACCAAACCAGTTTGAGCATGGCTCAAACCTTCTTAGCTAAACCATAGTTTAATGTTAATTTAATAGTTCCATGATGTTTGACTGTCGGGTTTTCACTCAGATCTAATGTTTTACAATATGTATACGGTACCATAACTCATACAACAAAATCCAATACAGATTATATTCACAGACAAAATGTATACCATACTTCGGTTGTTCAGTATAAAATAACAGCGGATAATAACTAAAACGGAACTAGAACGAGGAGTGGATGACGATTGAAGACTGCTACAAGCAGATGGATCTTTAAAGGCGAAATAGTTTAGATCTAATGTTTTACAATATGTATACGGTACCATAACCCATACAACAAAATCCAATACAGATTACATTTACAGACAAAATGTATACCGTACTTCGGTTGTTCAGTATAAAATAACAGCGGATCAACTAAAACGGAACTAGAACGAGGAGTGAAGATTGGATGACGATTCAAGACTGCTACAAGCAGACGGATCGTTAAAAGCGAAATAGTTTAGAAACCAGCCGGAGCGTGAGTGGTAAAAGATCAGACTAGTGGATCAACCATAGTCGGACGAAATTGTCGGATAGTGAATGATCCGCTTTAGGTTAAATGTAAAAAAACATGATAAAAAGTTAAAACTCCGATATTCACAAACATCCTATATACTTCCTGTTGTTTATTATATATTGATAGTTGTTTCGGTGTGCAAGTCTACATTGACCGCTTGAAGCAACATACCTGGGAGACGCAAAGTGATTCTATATTTACAGCTTGTAGCAAAAACGTACCTGGGAGACGCAAAGTGAGCGCCGTTAATCGTGGGCCGCTCCTTGTGCTTGAGACGCTGCGACGAGGATGGACTGAACAGTCGATGATGATGATGCTGGTGATGGTGGTGCGACGGCGAAGACCTCTCATTGGTCGACGGGGTCACTTGCAACAGCTGACTCGGACACGATCCCGATCTGATCGAGAGTCGATAGTATCCGATCGATAATCGACGACGAGTCGATAGTATTGAATCGATAGTATCGAGTGCAATGTAAGAGTGTGTGTGGAGTGTTGTGTGTATGAGTGAGCGTGCAGCGTCCAAATTAACATACAAGAGATACAAACAACACACTGTTAGTAAGAGATAGGAGACAAATACAAAGCGGATGCAAAATTATTGCTGCCTAAGGCTCAACTCACACTTACGCGACTCAGGTCGAGAAGAGACTCGACTCTAGTCGAGAGCATGTGTTTTCAAATGGTGACTGTCGCGGAGATTAGAGTCGACTGGTCTGAGTGTCACCATTTGGAAACACATGCTCTCAACTAAGTCTCTTCTCGACCTGAGTCAAGTAAGTGTGAGTTGAGCCTATGAGTCTCTTCAGACTTAGCTACGCTACCCTGAAATACGTCTTCGGAAGAAGTAGCCTACCTATCTCCCAAAATTGAAAGCTACGTTATGCTGATGTGAACGGGACAGATTCGTAGCTGGATTTAACATTGGAAGATAGGACGTATTTCAGCCTAGCGTAGATGTGGAGATAACCTCCAGGTCAGAGCGTTTGCAGACAATTTACATGTGAAACGAAATTCTATAACACAATATCAGCATCACTCTATTATCAACCAATTAACTAATATTATAGAGAAATCTTTATACAATATTTCATGTCTGCAAACAGTCTGGCCTTTGTTGTAGTTTCTATGTTAAGACTGCTATAAAACCTCGCACCAATTTCATTATTTCAGGCCGACTCAAGTTTTCAGATGTTTTCTGAGCTAAATGTTGAGCTATGTTGACAGAGCTAAATGTGGATCGGAGTAAACAGTCACAAAATGTTTTGGTCAGACAACGTTGGCTTCAAACGTTGATAATTTTTGGAATTTTATAAAAAAATTGAATAAGGAACAGTTTTAGGCAGTGCCTGTTTTTCCTTTCTCAATCACACCTCAGTTTTGTGTATTATTAAATGAATGGACAATTTAATTCAATTAAATTGAATTTCGTTGTTCATTGCATGGAGTCATTGACTCACTCACCAATCCCAAAACTACTAGACATTAATAATAACGTAGCAACCGAAATTATTATCTCATATTGTTTTAATAAATTAGGGTTTTGACAATATCAAATCATTAACCAATTTAACTGCAAGATACCTAACTCTGGGGATCCTCCAAACAAATGAAAATAGTTTGCATATGTGATGTCAATGGAAATTTCGACAATATACTATTTTAATGACTTTTAGAAAAAGTTTTGGCGAATACTATTTTTGTCATCTAATGCAATGAATATAAATAATAATTCAAGAATTAGAAGTAGCAGTCGTCGCATAAGAAACATACATTTAGACGCACACAATCCACAACTTATTCACATTTTATATACAAATACAATCATAAATTACAAAAATGCATAGAAGCAGTTAGCAAATTGACAAAGCAGCAATCATCATAGAGGTAAATCGTGAAATTAGTATTTACATTGAAAACAACACATTAAAAACCATATCAATGTTAGCTGAAACACTATGTGCTATGTTAATCAAACACATTTTCCCCGAGATTATATTATTTTCAAAGATTCATTTTCTATGGCATAATAATGATAGATAGATAGTTATGTGATCAATCTATTACTTCATAAAGTGAAATGTTGTAAACTAGAGTTATAAAACTCTCGAGAAGATAATCTTCTAAGTGTAGACCGATCAATTCTATTCTACATAATTTTGCAAACATAAAAACCGGTATGTAGAAACAGTTATAGTCAGATTCACTTCAAAACATCGGCATTAGTTGAATGGGCGGCATTGATATAATCTACAAGGAATGCACACCACACCATTCAGCAAACTGTATAATAATAAAATAATTATTATTCCTCCAGTTCAACACCCATCAATTAACCTCGTATCGTGTTTTTCTAATTTTCAAACATTCTTTTGCATTTGTTGTGTCTTTATTTGAAGAGAATTTGATTGATTGAAAGAGCATTTAGAGAGAAGGAAACGTTGGTTTCCGGTCAAAAGAAATTTCTTGTAGCATGTAGAGCTGTGAATGACGTTAATTAACCTATACAAAATCTGTCCAAAATTGGAATTCGTCTACTGGAAAAGTTTTATTTTCAATTAGAATAAGTTATCTTAATCTTGAAACAGTTTTGGGCGAATGCCTGCTGATTCTTCCCGAATTGTACAAATGTTCTGTGTTGATGTGAAGGTGATGTTGTCGTGGAGATTCATATTGTATGATAACGACTTGATATTACCATAGTGAAAAGATGTCCCATGGCATAGGTAGTTTATGCTCCAAATTTCAAGCTAATGTTTTTTTAACTCAAGCCGACTACTGTCTATTATTACTGTTTTGGCCGGGTGAGAGTGTGAGAACGGCACAGTATGAGAGACTACCAGCGTCCCATAGCTTCACAGAAAAGAAAGCTGATCGGCTAACAGTTAAAATTGGAAAAGCCCTATATCTTCTCATGCTACACATTCTTATGCATATCTTATAAAACATACCAGTATTTATTTTATTAATCTTCCATTAATTATTTTTTATCTTACTGAGCTGAGTGTTTTGTTTTTCTTATTGATTCTGAATGTGAATATTGTGAGTTTGAATAAATAAAATTTGAATTTGAATTTGAATTTATGCTCCTATGTATACTATGTATACTCATATATACTAAGATTGATAATGGTGTAACAACCGAAACTAGTATATCAAATTGCTACAAAAGTTAGTAGTTTTGACAATATAAAGTCATTTTTATTCAATTGTAATAATTTACTGTGGATAAATAAATACATATTACTCCTCAATGTTAGCTTACATTAAATTTTACAAGATTAATTTTGCTTCTCACCTGACATGTACAGGCGTGAGCTGTTGCACTGAAGGGGAGTGGTGAGTGGTGGTGGGAGGAGTTGGCGCATGCGCAATGGTACCTCCGTCCTCGAACACGGGGTTGTCCATGGAGTAGGTGGCGGGTGGTGGAGGAGGTGACTTCTTCATGCTGAATATGCGCATTATGCCTCCGCCCGAGGTACGCTCTTTCTTCTCCTTCACCTTAAAATAAATCAAAACTTTTTAATTCATTTCTTATTACAGAATTTCATCATCTCTTGCATATATTGATTTCGAATACGATAGTTGTAGTGATAGCTATAGAATTTTATAAACCTTGGTGTCGCTATCCTTGTCTTTCATTCGACAAAGCAGATTTTTTCTACCTCTGCAAAGTTGCCAGATAGTTTTTCAACAATATAAAACATATACCAAGCTCCTCACACGCTAACGACAACCAAGCTCCCCGACAGCCAATCCCCTATTGGGCATTGAAGCCAGCTTAAAGCGGGAGGGGAAGTAGTAAAATCACAGGCATTGTTTCACACATTCTATGAATTCGATTATTAGAAGAAAAACTTGTTAATGTTGAAACTTCTATCACTGCGAACATTAAAAACTATTTCTCCTTCCGAATCCAACTGACTTGGAAGTTTTCATCTTATTGAATTGGCAAACATTTTCAGATTGAGTGTTTATACGTCTTGCAAGTGATTGCTGTATGTATATGTACCTATAATAGCTGAACCTCTTTATGAATTTTGAACTATTGAAAAATGTAATAAAACTCTTTAAAAAGGAATGAATGACTTGAAAAACCAGGCGTGATTTGAGGACTGTTCCAAAATCCATTGAATAAGAGCATGAAATATAATTATTATATATATATATATTATTATATATATATATATATTATATATTATATATTATATATATATATATATATATATATATATATATATAATATATATATATATATATATATATCAGTTTACTCGCGAAAACTCTAGAGAAAAGCTCGCGAAGAGCTCCTTTTAAAACCACTTTCGAGGGATTGGTTGACGGCGTCAACTGAGCTCCTGAGAGAGGAGCTTGGCTGACGGGGAGCTTGGTTCTCGTGAGCGTGCGAGGAGCTTGGTTGTCGTCTACGGTCCCGACAACCAGTCCCCTCTTAACCAGTGGGGAATTGGCTGTCGGGGAGACTCGTTGACGCCAGCATGCGAGTAGCTTTTGGTTGTTAGGTGGTGACGACAACCAAGCTCCTTGCACGCTGGCGTCAACGAGTCTCCCCGACAGCTAATCCCCCTCTGGTTAAGAGGGGACTGGTTGTCGGGACCGTAGACGACAACCAAGCTCCTCGCACGCTCACGAGAACCAAGCTCCCCGTCAGCCAAGCTCCTCTCTCAGGAGCTCAGTTGACGCTGTCAACCAATCCCCTCGAAAGTGGTTTTAAAAGGAGCTCAGCTGACGAGAACTTAGCTGTCGGGGAGTTTGGTTGGCGCGTTCCCTCAGCTATCCTCTACAGTAGGCAGAGGCAAGGCCTCTCGGCAACGCTTTTCTCCACTGTCGTTATAGCGTGGACCTCACGATACTGAGTTGTGCTTTCATCCATTTCACTGCTAATTAAACCCTAACTGACTAATTCATTGTTTGTTTGTAATATCTTCCCAGAGACTCTCAACAGAGTATAGAAATTGAAAATGAACGCTACCAAAATAATAGATAAGGAATTATCTTATATTAAGAGCATCATTAGAAACAAACCTTTTCGGAAGATTTGGAAGCAGTGACAGTGACATTGGGAGGTGATGTTGTGACAGTAGTGGGTGAGTTCCTTCCTACCGAGTTGCTGTTATCGTGATGTGAGCTGCCAACTGCAACCAACAAATTACATTTGAATAAAGATCATCTTTACTTACAAAAACAAGTCTATTAAGGTTTATAATTATTGTATGATTTTGTTGAATTTGAATTCTAATAAAATTAACGTGGCAAAGTACAAAGTTTGTTGTACACAGAATAAAACTATAAAAAGAACTGCCTTGATTTAGAAGAAAGCTACCAACAAGTCAGATGACTTCAGAAAACATGAGCATTCTCAACGTTGTACTGAATTTATTCTATAAAAATCGTTATACTCTTCCTAGAGCACCGTTTTCATAAACCTTTATCCTTACGATCAAGCCTGGCATTTGAAAAAAATAGTTCTTCCACCATAAAGCAGCCTGCACTCAGGGATAATAAGTAGCACCAACTAAGCACCCAAGTTAATGCGGGAGATGCCATATATATTTGAGTTATCAGTTTAATGAGAAGTAGATAGCTAATTCCCGGATGATGCAACCAGCATTAAATGATTGATGAGCAATTGCATGACATAAATTTAGGAATATTTAGGGCTTCAGTGAATTCAGGGCTTCTCATATCTTGAAAGTTTATATGGATCTAAAAAAATCAAATCAATAGGCTCATTGTCTTTTTCGTTGAGGCTACTCTTGAATAGAGAAAAAAATTTAAGTACACTTTTTTAAAATTGTTTACTTACGACATGTTTCAGCCATGATGCCAATCAATAGGCTCATATATGAAATTAATATACCAGGTTTTACTTGAATCACACTATCTACGATAGAAGGCGGTGGAAGAGTCTCATCAGATGTGAATCAACCTCGAGTCTTTTCAGGTAATGAGTTTACCAACCAAAACAAAGTTTTTGTCTATATGACTCCGTCCACACTAGTGACATTTCGACAGTAGTCATACTAGAAACTAGTGACATTATTATTATTATTTTTTTTTTTTGAAGGGACGGATTCAAGGATGCAAAGATTCAAAGAACCCCACACATCAACCGAAGCTTATTGTGTTCCCAAGTAGTAAGTTAGTTAGACAAATCAATTCCAGTGTCCTTTACAAGAACCAGGAGTTTTTCCCTATGCTAACATCCCATTCATCAACTGGTTGCTTGTCGCAATCCAGTGTGTTATGCTTGGCAGTCTCTTCAGACTGATTAGTCCTCGTGACCTACGTCAGTTCCACTCCTGGCCTAATTTGAAGGTCCTTCCGCTGAGGATGGGGCGGCCAAGTTATGCCCACTAGGGCACCTGGCCACCCTTGACTCAGCCTCTTGACCCACATTTGTGCCCAGAGTTTCACCCATCTCTGGTCTCTGAGTTTTTTTATTTTTGCCCCTCCGAAGCTTCACAGGATCAAAAGCCTCACCTCTCCCAATAAGTTTTGCCTGAATGGCCGCCCTTCTTTGAGCAGTGGTGAGGTTTGGTCTTTCCACCCACAAACTCGTGACCTAAGTGAGTTCCACTCCTGGCTTTTTTGTAGGCCCTTCCGCTGAAGGAGGGGCACCTGGTCACCCTCGACTCAGCCTCTTGACCCACAATTGTGCCTGGAGTTTCACCCATCTCTGGTCTCTTGGGTTTTTCTTTTTTGTCCCTCCGAAACTACCCTGATGGGGCAGATCTCATGGGTTTGAAGGCGAGGCAACTTCTGGAGTTGCCTTGGGGTCCCTTTTAGTCGCCTCCTACGACAAGCAGGGATACTGTGGGTGAATTCTGGTTTTCAACACATTCTTGAGTGCGATGTTCGACTCAAAGCTCTCCCAACCCACAGGGGGCAACTAGTCATATAGTGACATGTTGCTATATGCGGTGATACGGACCTGAGGCGGACATGTTGTGTGGCCTGGTGGGTGTGTGTGTGGCTGCATCGCCAGAGTGCCACGATGACGAGATGGTGTTACCCGGACTCACCGACCGCGGAGGCAGCTCTGGGGGATTGCTACTTCCACCACCCACTGCAACCAAAATCAACCAAACTCATCATATCAAATTCATCATTTTGTCACGCAGCCTGTGTCAAAACATTGTATTATGTTCCTTGAATTTAATTCTAATCCAATCGCAACTAATCAAGTATCATGCTATAGTTGTAAAAGCTCCATTAATCCTGCATATTTTTGATAAGGTTCGTAATATAATTAATTTTGGACTGGTAAAAATTAGCATAGAATTCAGCATTAGATTCCAAGCAACCAGCACATTTTGAAAAATTCAAATTTTTAAACCATCTTCCTCTTAGCACCTTCCAATCTATATTATTTTTTACACGGCTCTTACTCAAAGACGGAGATGCCAGATACTCTTTCCTCCACTAATCACTCCCACTACCCAACAGCATTCTCCCTACTTTTGTGTCAGCATCCAATTGTACGCAGCATGCTTACTCCACTGCTCCACTACTCTGTCCATGCTACAAAATGTGCAAGGAGAAATCGGTTTCTCCTCTTAATGTTAAAAGTAATATCTCTCAGCAGTAGTGTTTAAGAGAAAAAAGGGTCCTATAGTCGCCCAAGCTAAAATGGGTCTCTCAAGGTCGAAGTTTCCTCTTGACACCACCACCCTTCTCTACCTACACTGTTTCCACTTTGTACTAAGGATGGCTAGTAAGAGAGAAAGTGAATGGATGTGAGAGAGAGGGTGTGAGAGTGAAGTTTTGTTCTTGTGAGGAGTATTGTTTGTTTTCTCTGGATTGTTAACTATGACGAAGACAATATAGTTCACAGTTTTACAAATGTGAATCAAAGAATGACACAATAGAACTTTTGAGCCTGGCGTGCTCAAAAGAATTTGTGACAGGTAGTGACGGAAAAGAGGAAGAGGGAAGGTATAAGAAGGAAAGAGTGATCTTCAGGGTGTAAAAATATAGTTAATGTATATAGACTGGTCGAGTGAGGGGTGGACAACAGTGGCAACATTGCAGTGGCCTTGAGAGACCCATTTTCGCTTGGACGACTATAGTAATTCTTATGTTTTATTTCAATTGTTCAGGTGTGCATTGTAGTTTGTGGAAGATAAAATGTATTATTATTTATTTACGCACCAACATTGCCGTAGCCGGGCGCAGTGAGTAGCCTAGCATTGGCTTGCCGCAAGTGGGCCGCCCGTGGCTCGGGGGAGGGTGGCGCATTAGTGGCCGCACCTGCCCCCACCCTCCCCGATGCTCCTCCCACTATGGCGATGCGCCCGATACCCCGAAGTTGCGCCTGAACTGCTGGCAGCGATCTACAACACAACATCAAACCAATGGTCAACGAGAAACCATACAGAAACATAGCATAACAACTAAATAGAAGAACTAATTATCTACACAAAGTTTTTCCATTAAAATCATCAGTTCTTTTTCTCAAATTCATTACAATTTTTCCAATCCAGACTAACCCCTACTCAAAGGCGATCTCCTATGTAATGGTATTTTCTAATATTATGTACGTAGATAAATTGGCTCGTATATATTACTTTATTAATCAAAGTCAACAAAGGGTTGAAGAGGGAAAGTTTGGAAGACAATTTTTGACCCCTCAGTTCTGTTTAGGGTAGTGAGAAGGTAAACATATCAAAAGTCCCAACCCCTACTTCCTGTAGTTAAGAGGGTGAGGATGGTTCAGAGGTACCATTTTTTTTTCTCGCCTATAACTTTATTGAATATTGAATTGAAACTTGGAAACTATGCATCTTACGAACATGACTATTCTATACAATATTTAACTATAAAACAAGTGTTAACTTAGCGGTTCCACACCTTTAACATCCGGGCTAGAGATGCCAACTATTGCTATGTTTACCTCCTTCAAAGTAAAAAATTTTGTTCCAGACTCCTAAAATTTCATTGTCAAATTATCAATTGTTGCAAAATTGAAAATTTCACAGTAAGATACAGATATGATTAGCTTAGCATCAGCTGTTGAGAAATGAAATTCGCGTTCGTAGCGCTAAGGTCTGTACGCAAGTTTAAATAAACTTTTATTGAAAGCTTTTCAATTTTTAATGTGAATTTTCCCATATATAAAACTGAAATTTGTTTTCATGTTTGTAAATGTTGTTTTGCAGGCCAATGGAGAGAAGGCCTGTCTGGAACAGGCCACTGCACAATCGCCAAAGCTGTTGCTCACAGCCCTGTGCTTGAGATGACGTCAGATGTCATGAGCACGGAGTTGGTTTTTACTAAACCTTTCTCTGTTAAATTCTGCTCTAGAGAGGAGTGGAAGTCTGAGGAAGGGCCCCATCCCAAAAGAGGCAGCCTTGTCTGGTACACAGACAGTTCTCTCATTGAAGGGAAATCTGGCTACGGGGTGTACAGTGATTCACCTAGAACACAAATTTATGCAAGTCTGGGACAACACTGCACCATCTTTCTGGCAGAGATTTGGGGCATCACGGCTTGTGCCAACATAGGCATTGCCAGGCGCTACTGCAATAAGCATATAGTAATCCTGTCAGACTGTCAGGCAGCCCTCAAGGCTCTTCACTCCAACGAAATCAAGTCCAAATTGGTGTGGGAGTGCCACAAAACGCCCAGCAGGCTTGCAACGCTCAACTCTGTGCATCTTGGGTGGGTACCTGGCCATGTAGGCATAGGAGGTAATGAGCGTGCAGATGAGCTTGCTAAGCGGGTTTCTAGTATGCCATTCCTTGGCCCAGAGCCGGGCTGTGGCATAAGTAAAACAACTGCCTTCCACACAATAAATGAATGGTCCAGGGACTTACACCACCAGCAATGGCAGGGTCAGCCTGGTCAAGCACTTGGCAAAAGACTGCTGGCAGACACAAGCTCTCGCTTCACCAGGTGGCTGGTGAGTCTGGGTAGAGGTCAGGTCAAGCAGGTAATTGCCCTGATAACTGGACATGGCCACTTCAGGAAACATCTCCACACAATTGGACTCAGAAATGAAAGCCAGATGTGTAGGCTTTGTAATCAGTCTGCAGAGACTGCCAAGCATATCACACTGGATTGCGAAAGTCTTGGAGCTAGAAGAAGGGCTCTGTTTGGCTGCAAGCAACCAGATGAGGAATGGGATGTTGGTATAGGGAAGAAACTCCTGGATCTTGTAAAGGAAACGGGAGTTGGTTTGCCTAACTAACATACTTTTGGGACACACAATAAGCTTCGGTTGACGTGTGAGGTTTCTCGAATCTTTGGATCTTGAATCCGTTCCTTCAAAACATAAACATTTTGTTTATTGATTTGATTTTGGTACTGACTTGGATGGCGCGACATAGTTGCCGGGAAAGACGCCACACTTCTGGTGCTTGTTGGTGCCCTTGAACCAGCCGTCCTGACAGCGCTCGGTCACCGTGTACACGTTGCCACGCTTCAACTCCAGTTCGTCCGACTTCTGCGGCTTGTACGGGTAGAGCGCCACATAGGTAGCGGGCAGTAGCAGTGACACGTGTGGCGTGACGTGGTGCGACGTGACGTGAGACGAGTGATGTGGCGTGCCATGTCCGTCTGCGCTGCCCGGCAACAGTAGCGACACGTGTGGCGTGACGTGAGACGTGTGGTGTGCATCTGCGCTGGCCGAGCGCTGGTGATGGCGACGTTGGCTGGCCGAACGTGTCAGTAGTGATTCGGTGTGTGTGGGTGTGTTGCAGGATGACGTGTTGCTGCCACTTGTCATCTGAAAATACAAATCATATTAATACAACAATAATTCAATAGCATTCCGTGTGATTTTTCTTTCTTTCTTTGTGCTATGTGTTTATATACATGATTTGATTCCTCTATTATGATGTCTTTGGGAAGCTTTTAAAACAAACAAACGAACAAACATATTACAAAAGAAGGAAAAACTATCCAATCATCTAGTTGCACCTCATCTACCTTTACTTCAATTCGTCAAAAACGAAGTTTTCAGCTTCCAATCTAAATCAAAGCATACAGTAATAAACGTGAATAATTCAATATGAATCGCGTGTAATGTGATTCAAATTGAGATTAAACCACTAACTGATTTAATTCAGTTTTGAGTGATTATATTCTTACAACTATTTGCCGTATAAACTTGATTACATTTTTGAAAAAAATAAATGACATCAACTTACTAACATGAAATTCATACAGACTATCATGATATCATTTCCATTCATTTTCCATTGTTATCATTCATGATTTCTCTAGCATGTGATTTTATGTAAAAATTAAAAAAAATAGCATTTAGGCTCAACTCACACTACCTCGACTCAAATCGTACGACTCCCGTCGAGGATACTCCAGCTTCTCGACCTTACGACATTTTTGCTCATTGTTACTATTTCAGTTCCTTGCTACTCCATTTTCTAACTCTACTTCATTAAAAATATAAGATATAATTTTATTCATATTTCTATTCAATCATTCAGAACTACACAACTTACAGAAAAGTACCACAGGCTTATAAGCCCAAAACGGTTCCAATTCTAATTTATACAACAGTCCAAATGTAGCTAGGTTATGTGTCATTAACATTCTTCAATTACACACTCAATTTGCAATTCAAAACACAAAAATCATTTTTAAATTAAAAAAAAATACTTCTAAATTGAATTAAATCAATCAAAATTAGAAAATTCCAAACTTTAAAAAAACTTGAAAATTTCGAGACCGAAAAGACAAACACTTGAATCGTCACTACTTACAATTAATAATGTAACAATTCAATAATGATTATTTTGAATATATTGTCTTATCTAATTCTTATTATTGTCTAAAATGATAAAAAATCGAGGCTCGACCAACATGTAGAGTCGACGCTCGACTCAGTCTCACAGTCGTGAGGTCGCGGAGACTAGAATCGACTGGTCTGAGTGTCACCATTTGAAAACACATGCTGCGTCGAGAAGAAACTAGAGTCACAGTCTCTTCTCGACTGGAATCGCGTAAGTGTGAGTCGAGCCTTAGTTGATCGGCATCGACATTATTATCAAAATTAGTTATAAGAGAAGTTTTGTACTCTTTCGTATTTTATAATGCTTGATTGATACTAAGAATAAAGCAACAAGGAGGAGATATATGATAAATAAATAGAAATACATACGACAGCCAACGAATGCGGCCCAGTCGTAGAGCTGACTTCGTTTGAGGTGAGTATTTCGGCTGAATGCCGGTTATTGTGCTGCTGACTATGGTGATCGGGCGGCTGCAAATTGTGCTGACTGTGCTGATTCGGCTGCTGCTGCTGCTGGAGAGCATTGAAGCTGTGGCGCTTGGCAGCCGACTGCGAGGGGGGAGGAGGCGGCGAGGAGGGGGATGACGCTGAGGATGAGGTGGGGGGAGAGGTGGACGAGGATGAGGAGGACGTCGATGATGTCGATGATGATGAAGGTGATGTGAGAGTGGTCGATGTTGAGCCATCTGATGCCTGCAAATACAACAAAATATCGATTTTTATTTATAATTTACTTCTACAAGGCTACTTGTTTCATGATATAAAATCACTTGTACCCTTCTACTTTCTTTAAAGACATGAACGGTGTCGGCCAATCACTACATTATCAAGGGTAAGAGTTTTATTTATTTGATAATGTGACAATTTTTTTCAGGCTTAAACTATTGAAACAAAATTCATTGAAACATAGGTATAATGAAAATGAAAACTACATACGTAGAATAAGTTAAAATTAATGGTATTTCAAGGCTTATTAAAAAATTGTATAATACTGCTTAGCTGCTAGATACAGAAACTACTTAGCTGCTAAAAAACACGTCACACTTTAACCAGTTATCGAAGAAGTGAAAACTATCCGCCACCAAGGCAAAACAGCTGATCGCTCTTTCAAAGGTTTAAGGTTATATTCTCATGTTCATCGACTCAGTCTATGATGATTTCACGTAGTTTTCATTTTCAAGTAATAATTCTTAGGGGGTGATCACATTGAATGTTTGTATATTATGCAAGTGCACGTCAGATCATGCATGAGCCGAAAAACAAAATTCTGCAAAGTGCCATTGAAACGCGTTGTGACTTGCATGTAGCTGCTCACACTGAGCGCATTCAGCAAGTGCACGCGTTCAGGGTGAGTGTTCCAATTGCTCTTTCCACATTGTCCTTCTCACCTGCACGCTTGGTCATGATGCATAACCAAGCGTGCACTTGCACATATACGCATAATTCAATGTGATCACACCCTGAGATTACTATGACAAAAAATGTTTTACGTAACTTTAACGGAAATATACAAAGTGTTTCAGAAGTAGTGTCGAACATTCCAGGGTATTGTTCCTGGATTATAGGAGACTACGAATGTCATATTTGAAGTGTTCAAAACTCATTGGTTATCCTTATAGCTGTCATTTTGTTTTTTCACTTAGGAATTTTTATCTCAAGAACGAAATGTTTTATTGATCTGAAATTTGGCATGAATATTTATGCTAAGAAGACTCAACTTTAAAAAATAAAATAAAAAATGTTCGATGTAAATTTTCAAAATGGCGGCCATTTAAAATGTTTGATGGCGAATTTCACGAAAACCGTTCACTTTACAGAAAGTTTACAGGAGACAAAAAAGTTAGCAAATTCTATCAAGATTTCAAGGATACCTTATTCATTAAGATTGATTAGAGAAATCAAATCTTTTCGTACTGCATGCATGACCACTGTTCACCATTTAAACATCAATATTTCATTTTTAATTTCAATTGTATTTAAGATGAAGCTTTGAAACTCGGTATGGCTCCATATGGCCATCCAGCTGATTTTACAATGTTTTTCAGATGATCTTGTTAGTTCATGGTCATGCATGCAGTACGAAAAGAATTAATTTATTTGTTATTCTCTGACCAATCTTAATAGATAAGGTATCCTTGAAATCTTCATAAAATTTGATAACTTTTTCGTATCTTGTAAATTTTCTGTCAAGTTAACGGTTTTCTTGAAATTTGCCATCAAAAGTTTACAATGGCCGCCATTTTGAAAATTTACATCGAAATTTTTTCATTTCATCTTTTAAAGTTGAATCTTTATAGCATAAATATGCCAAATTTCAGATCAATACAACATTCCGTCCTTGAGATAAAAATTTTTAAGTGAAAAAACAAAATGGCTGCTATAAGGATAACCGCTGAGTTTTGGACACTTCAAATACGACATTTGTGATCTCCTATCATCCAGGAATAACACCCTGAAATGTTCGACACTACTTCTGAAACACTCTGTATTTACCGTATGCATATGATAATTCGAACTATTCTGTAGAATGACTGACCAGAGCGTGGGGGGTAGTTGTGGTACTAGTGGTGGAGGTAGTGGTGACCAGAGTGGTGACCGTGGTGGTGGTGGTGCCCGAGTGGTCTGTCGGGATGAGCGGAGTGGCGTCCGAGTCCACCGTCGGAGTGGGAGGCGCCACGCGAGATGGTCCCGGTTGACTACTGAAACGACAAACAATACAACGTTACAACCAATTATAATCTGAGCTTAAAGATTCTAAAACACGGCACAAATTCACACAGCTCTCAAATTCAAGAAACACGGGTTTTAGAAGGCGGTGGAACTGGAAAAGTAGCAAAAAAGCCATCCTATAATCTCTATTGACTTTATTACGTGGATCGGAATTTCACATTGAAATTGAAATTTATTCACAAAACTGACATGTTTACATTAGTCTATATAAGCATTTTTAAAGAGGATCAGAAGATTGTAGAAGAGAAGAAGGAGGTGGAAGAGGATGAATTGGAGAGGAGGAGAAGAGAGAGGAGGAGGTTAAGTTTGTTTTTTGGTCCTGCAAAATTATTTCTTCAATATTTAAATATTTCCTATTTTAGTGATAATAATGTGAAATATTTCTTCTATGTTTGGTTTTGAAGCATCTATATTTAAAAATCTTCTTTGAAAAAATAATTAAGGACTGAAAATTTTGTGAAGTGAACAAGAACAAGATTTAACCTATTTCGTACTACCTTATTTTTTCTCTCCATATCATTTTGATGATGTAATTATTGTATCAATCAATAAAGAATAAAAGAATAAAGGAGGAGGAGGAGGAGGAGGAGGAGGAGGAGGAGGAGGAGGAGGAAGGGAGGAGGAGGAGGAAGGGAGGAGGAGGAAGGGAGGAGTAAGGGAGGAGTAGGAGGAGGAGAAGGAGGAAGGAAGGAGGAGGAGGAGGAGGAGGAGGAGGAGGAGGAGGAGGAGTAGGAGGAGGAGGAGGAGTAGGAGGAGGAGGAGGAGGAGGAGGAGGAGGAGGACAAGAATGAGGTCGAGTGACAAGGAAAAGGAAGAAAGTATTTAGTAATTAGAGGAAGTTCTAAAGTTTAAAAGTACAATAGATAAAAGAACATGGATTAATAATTAATAATTTTCTTCATTTGGGTACACAATAAATATTACTGTTGTGAGTTTTAACCATAGAGGAAGACATTAAGTTATCTCTTATCATAACCGTCTCATTACCCACGAACAAGCCTGGACCTAATGTGGGCATCATCACCCTCAGCAAAAATAAAAACAAATATTGGATGGCATACTTACTTGATTGATAACTTCATAAGTGCTCGAGCAACGTTATTTAGTTCAACGAATGCCAGAGGAAAAATGCCTATTCTCTCACCAAGCCGTCCCTCAGCCCAGTTCTCATCCACTCGTCTTATCACAGTAACTACGTCACCCTGTAATCAAATCAAACTAATTAGAATTATACATATTCAACTTTTTAATTGTTAATGAATAGTTGGTTAATAGAATGAATAATATAATACAAATGGTATAATTAATATTACCAGGTTTTTATTCTTTATCTTACATCTACAAATTCAATTTTTTTCTGATAAAATATTTTTGGACTGATATCTGTTTTGAATCTGATGAAAACATGAAAGTAAGATTTATGTTTCTATGGATGGAAGACCTAACCTTATTTTGGACTATGTTATTTTACCTTAATCCGGGAGAGAACTAGTTTGGGGTTCACATGGTTTTACTCTCCCAACCATCCTAAGTGGTTAGTGCAATTTTTCTTCTCGTTCATACAATATTGCTATCTATTCTAGAGACTAATGAGCAAATATTTTTTCATACTAGTTCTAGAATGACGCAGTGAGTTACTTATAAGCTGCATACATACTTGAGCGCACTTCATTTTTCATTTATTATTAGATCTGAACCTTTCTATTTCTGTACAAATACCGAATCAGCTAATGAAAAGTGAAATGTGCGTGTTCGTGGCGTTCTAGTCTGTACGCAGCTTATGAATCCCTTACTGATATTATTAAAAAAACTTTGATATAGACTTAATATCATTATTAATAACTTAAAGACTGTACAAAAAAGCTAGATTCAGTCAATCAATGCTGCAAGTTTGTGCTTGTGAAAATAAATCAATGAATGTACTATACTGTCTCAAATAAAACGATTAAAAATACAAGCATGAGCTTCGATCTTGTTCATTTTCAAAATTAAATCCTTTTAATTTAATAACAAGTTGACAAACAATTTGATAAGGATCAGATAGAAAAAAATATGATTGAAGAAAACGTGTTTGTAAGTAGAATTCAGTGTTTGATTCAATAAGATCCTACTTGACAGAGCAATCATCTAATTTGAAGTGTACCTGTTTACAATATATTGTAATATAATTATAATATCTCACTTTATTGAACGTAAGGCATCCTTCTTCATCATCATTATTCATACGAAAGTCGAACAGTGCTTTACATTGTGGAATATGATTCGGCAGTGGTGTCAAAATCTGTAAAACAAAGCATTGATTCAATTATTTCCTATCACAGTATTGTGGGGGATATCTTCACTCAGAAGTAGTTGAATTCAGATTTCAGTAAAAATTCGATAGATCAAGAGTATATTAATGATTTCTTGTAAAATAAATAAATGGACAAATCATTCTATTTGTTCAAGGCCCTCAGCTCATACAAATGAATTGCTACATAGGTAGGTCATTGAGAAGAATGAAAAGAGAAGAGACTAGAATAAATAGTTTTAGTTGGGTTAGGTTAGGGATTACCAGCATGTAAATAAGAAAATACAAACAGAAATTAGATAATATACTGGTCTACACCAGCCACCCGTCCAATGGCAGTACTGACCGCTCGTTACTTCTTTAATCAGAGTGATTAGAACTACAAACTCTTTTCAACACTCCTTTCCATCTGATTTGGTTTGATAAAACTTGTGTCTGATGATTGTTTAGTTCTCTATTAATATTAACTGGTAACAATCGAAGAAAACTATCAAGTATTAATAAGCTTAATTTAAATTTACTAATTTATTTGTTAATTATTTCTAAACTGTATTTTCAATTACCTGAACATAGCTAAGAGGAAACACTCCAGACTGTCCCCGGCATTCCCCATGATACCAGTTGTTATCTATTTTTCGCCTCAAAATGATAAGATCACCCTCCTTGAAACTAAGATCACTGCAAAAATAAACATACAACCATCAGAAAATTGTTAATTGAAACACATTCATTCAATCTCTAGAGATAATTATGGAACTCTAAATTAATTAATGATTGATACAACAATACACCATACTATGATCTCAAAAATTTCAACTTGAAGGGATCAGATCACAAATGCTACAAAAACTATGAAAAAACGTTTCAGAAAAACGTTTGTCAAAAAATGTATGATGTAGGTTTGAAATATCCAGCTTGTTATAAAAATGATAAACTATGGAAAAATGTGGTTAGTAACAATATTATAGTATTGGTAAATTATTAGAGTACACTGATTTAGACTGCAAATTATTTTAAATGTAATAGACACTTACCCAGGCATTTTTGATAGGTAATCGTACACGGCTCTTGCGCATGGTTGGTTAATCCCCTGCAAAATTGAAGAATAAATGTTGTAGTTTAGACATCATAAAAAATTAAATCACTTTATCTTGATTATTGTAATCTAAGAAAACTGATTTTCAGATTTTGAGGTATGTTTCAATACTGAAACTGTTTATGGATTCTATTACAGCTACTATCAACATGAATGGGAACTTTAAATGGATTTTATCTTGTACTAGAAAATATGTAAATCTTTCTCAAATTTCCATGATGTGTTGTTGTGATGAGAGAATTGATATCAATCATAAATAATTGGTAGATGTGATAAATAGCTTCTCAATTTGTTCAATGTTAAAATAACCTACTTAGACTAAAGTCTGAGCATCGTTCATAAATAAGTAATAAATTTATCTTCATCATTAGAAAGGCAAAACTATTCCAAAACAGCATATAGTAATAGGCAGAAGTTCTATTATTAATCTATCTAAATTTAAAATTGTTTGTTTATTCTGATTTGTATATTCAAATTGATGATTTAGTGTATGAATTGAAATGGACATAACCTACATAGTATATGGACAATTTAAGACAAAATTAGGAAATTGAAAAAGTTTTGGGGAAGGAAAAGAAGAAGAAGAAGAAGAAAAAGTTTTGGGCAATAGCCTGTTTTTTCTTTTCCAATTACTGTATTGTTTACACTATCCAATAAATAAATAGAGAAATCAATCTTTATTGGCTTAGCATTTTCAAATATTAAACCAAAAATCCAATTTTAAATAAGTTCAAGTGGGCAACAGGCAATACCTTCCAATAGAACTGGAAGAAGGAAGAAGTTTAAAATACAAAGTCAGCTTGTTTTCAAATTAGGAAAATTAATTATTTTCTTTACAATAGTGCGTCACCCTAGTATAATCACATCATTATTAAGTCAACAATTTACCGAAAAGGGATTAAATCATGAAGCATCAGAAAATGCAGAGTAAACGAACGTTGACATTATATTAACAACAGCTTACATCATACCATAGAGCTGTAGTGCGTCATTTATCTACTAAATCATCAGCTCTATATGCAACATGAAAATTACATAGTTGAAAACTTATTTTCCATCTGATTTTAATAAATAGACCTGTTGGACATAATGTTATCATTCTCCATAAATTTCAATTAAGAGAACAAATTAAACAAATATACTTAGTATAAACAAGATAGTACCAGAATAAAAACTTTACTTCTGAGGAAAAGTAAAAAAATAATGAATGATTCAACTGATAATATATCAATCATGGAATCGATCAAATGAAAATCAAATCAGTCTATATTTTCGACACGATTCAAGTTGCATAAATGTATAAATAACCTTATCAGTGATATAATATAATACAGTGCCTCTTTACCTAGGAATATACAGGAAATTGTGAGGAGGATAAGGGAAATTCAAATTAACAATGTACAAGGTCCACTCAAAAACAGGATTCAAACTTATCGAAACCAAATGTTGCTCCAAAGAGTTCAAAGAAAGGATTGTTAATTAGCGGGGTGTATTACAGTAAAAAATTTCCACTCTTCCAAAGTAAAAGAAAAATATGTTAATAAGGAGTATTAAAGAATAAGGTATCTTTTCAAAAATCGCATTACCTAGTCAAACAATGTAAATTTACAGTAGATAAGCAGCAGTATACTAAAAAAATACCCCAACTTCTATATGTAGTTATACCAATTCATTACATTTTCACCAGAGCTTGAAAAATCTATTGAACTTAATGCATGCTGAAAAGTAAATTTGTATGTCTTCATGTTGGTGGGGACTCCCTTACGAGATGTATGATGTACGTAAATTATTATTCAAAAAATAACTTCACTTATATGGGTTACTTTATTCAAATTAATAAAAACAATACAAAAACTTGTAGGGTAGTAACCTTTTTTTAAAACATTTTAACAAGATAATTTAACTTGAAAATGGCCAATAGTCGAAACTAGTCGTTAAAATGTTTTAAAGTTTTTAAAATGTTTTAATAAAAGTGTACTACAAGTTTTTATATTGTTTTTATTAATTATTATTCAAGTATGGTAAACTATGTCTAAAATAATTAAAGATCATATGGTAAGGTCACATCTCCACTGATCAGGGTGATATTACACCAAGTCGCACAAAATGATCGCTTCTACTGAGTAGGAAGGCTTTAGCATTGGAAAAGGTGAGACAATGTCACACCAGACGCATCCCTACATTTTCTCATAAGCAGTGTATTTTTTTCTCATTGTTTTGTGTCCGGCCTGTTGTGACATCACCCCAAGTAAATTCATTTGACTTGAGTCCCTTGCGGGAAGGTCCCAGATCGATATCACCCTAACCAGTGGAGATGTGACCAGAATATCTTTAATGATTTTAAACATACTTCACCACACATAAATATCTATTTACATACATTATACATCCCGTAAAGGACTCCCACAAACAAAAAACAAAAATCCATACGAATTTACTTTTTCCATAAATAGTAAGTAAGTAAGTTCAGTAACGGAATGCACAAGTGAGAGATGAGTGGAGGCATTATGTTGAGGAGACCAGAGTCCACCCATAACTGTAGAGCCAAATGATGTACCGTAAGGCTAGGCGCACACCCGTTAGTCAAGACAAGACAAGACATGATCAGATACGTTTAGTCACAATACTCAAATAGTTGCTTATGAAGACATGTCTAATTGCAATGACTAATCAGTGTATTGCGTCATAAGCAACAATGCGAAGTATTGTGACTAAACGTGTCTGATCATGTTTTGTCTTGTCTTGACTAGCTGGTGTGAGCCTAGCCTAATGTATAATAAGTTCAGTCAATTTTTCAATCTCTGGTTAAAATCTATTGAGCTGATATTGAATTGAATTGGATTTATTTGTTTCCAACAGAATACAGCATACAATGTAAATTTATACACAGTATACATAATAGAAAAAGTATAAGTTCACGATTACTGAAACTACGCTCACATGAACCTAAGGTTTGTTTGTGAGTCGTGATTTCGAATATTATTATTGAAAAAATTGAAAATAAATAAATAAAAGAAGGAGATCAATCTCCAAAATAAATAAAACAAATGTTCCACTTGAGTATTGGAAAGAATATACGAATTTAATTGAGAAAACATTGGTATATACACATAGAATTTGGAGAACTCATTAGTATTCAACGCCAAACTGTGCATCATAAATTATATTATTATTATTATTGTGGTAAATTGAAATATAGGGATACAAGGAGTAATCGAAATTGGGTAGGTATTATTCGAGTACGTATTGGTAGTAATTAGAAAGCGAAAACCACACCAACCAAACCATACCAAACCAAAGCTGTTCACGCCACCACTGCACAGAGGTTAACAAGAAAGTGGAAACCGCCCTACCTTGATTAGTGGAACAGACTGGTGGTTAGCAGCGGCGGTCGACTCAGTGCTGCCAACCGACTTCACAGCAGTATTGCCAACTGATGACTGTTCAGCACTTGAATCACAATCAATGCTTTCGGATCGGACGGGAGGTTGGGGAGGAGGAGCGAGGTTGTTCGTGTCTTCATCTTCTTTCCTATCTTGGTTAGTTGGTGGCATGGATGTTGTAAGGGAAATGCAATCGGCCAACTGTGAGTACTGATACACAGAATTTGGTCGAGAACGGTCCTTATTTTCGGCCCGTTTCTCAGTGTTCGGAACAGACTGATTCGTACCACTGGAAGGTTGATTTTTGATTGATACAGTTGTTGAAGTAGCACTGGATTGAGTCATATTAGCTTGAGATGAACTCTGTTGATTGTTAAGTGATGTATCATCCCCCATGGATGTCATATTTCTAATAGACGGTACATCCCCCGTAGAAGATGCATTACCCATAGATGTGACATTTCTGATAGTGCTAATAGTTGATACATTCCCTGTAGATGAAACATTTCCCATAGATGTTACATTCCTAACTGTTGATAAATTCCCTGTAGATGTTACACTCGCTTGACTAGTATTCGTGGATGTATTCGCTGCACTAGACAAACCAACTTGCTGTTTGTTCAGGGAAAATACTGACGTAACTTTTGAAGAAGAATGGGTTTGGTTATTGGACGACCCACTAGCTTCCGCATAACTTATTTGAGAATTAGCAGGTCCTAGAGAGGGACTACTCCTTGAATTTGATAGCAACAAATAGTTTTGAGGTGGGTTAGTTGGTGACTGAGTAGAAGTCAACACTGTGTTGTAAGATAGACGGTGTTGCCCAGTTACAGGAACCAAACCAGGATTAGTAGCATTACTAACAGGATTGTGTTGAGTTCTAGGAGGCACAATTCCCACAGAAGATATACTTCCGAACCCAGGATAACTATGGGGACAAGTTTGCGTCAGTCCCCCATTGGAGAGACCATTTGATGTGTGAGTAGACACAACAGAGGCGCCATGTCTAGGGAGACATACTCCACCTGCTGAGCTGGATATTGTGTTGACTTTAACGATTTGAGTGGCAGTGCTTTCACCCACTAGTCTAGCCTGTGGGAACGAGTAGAAGAGTTGATGTTGGTTGTTGGATGATCTTTGAACAGGCTTGGGATCGTTTTTGGTTGAGGAGTTAGGGGTAGATGTGGTGGGGATTGATTGACCAGTAGTTGATCCAGGAGTAGTGGTAGAAGGATTGACAGCTGTTGAAGAGTGATTGGGATTAGAGGTTGTAACCGGAACGGTAGAGGAGAGGTTTGGATTTAAGGTGATTGTGGATGGTTGACCTGTAGCTGAGAAATTGGGATTGATAACAGTTGTGGGGTGGTTAGGATTGGAAGTTGTTGAACCAGGAACAGCAGACGAGAGATTAGTGTTAAATCTGATTATGGCAGGGGTTGTGTGACCAGTAGGATTGGGACTAACTGTGGATGGGAGGTTAGGATTGAAACTGATCGTTGGCGGATAATGTGGATTGAGATTAGTTGATGAGAGATTAGGATTGAAACTAAAGGTTGGTGGTTGATTGAGAGTAGTTGTGGCATGAGCAGGGAGATTAGGGTTGCCCTCACTTTTGCCCATCTGAGGCATCATAATGAGACGTTGGTGTGGGTTGTAACAGAATCGCGGCAAATGCGCTAGGAGAGGATTAGACCCTGATCCCTGGCTAGAACTAACCGATGTGGCCAACTGATGCAGGTGTTGTTGCTGTTGTTGCGGCGGTTGTTGATGTTGAGGTGGTTGTTGTTGCTGATGGAAATGCTGGTAGAGTTGCGGATGTCTGTTGGCCGGTGGTCCGCCAGAGTTGCGCTTCTTGGGTGCCGCATTGCGCATGCCCTCCAGAATGCGCATGAGCAGAACGTTGGGCGGAAGATCGTCTATCTTGATGTCGACGAGCACCCTACACTCGGGACACCGCAGCTCCTTGTGCGTACTCACTATCTCCTCCAGACACTTTTTGCAGAAAGTATGCTGACATGGCAGCACCTTGCTGGAGGTGTCCAGTCGCTCGAGACACACTGAACACTCCAGCAGGTCGTTTAGCATCCATTCATCCATGGTGCGAATTGGCGACTAATGAGTTGTGGGTCCTAAGCATGGGCGTTGCATCAAGGATATGCACCCAGTAGCTGTGACGTCATGCCAACTAGAAGGCCCGTGTCGTGCCATTGTTGCACTGAGACCGACATCTGCAACAGAACAACCCAAGTTGTCAACAACAAACACACAATAATAAAAAACAATACTATTAGGAGAAAATATAAAACATTAATTCTAATTCCTCAACTAACCCACAGGCCTATATAAATCCTTTCCCTCTTCTCTTGTATTGTCGTTTGTTCTTTGCTCTTATTTCTAAATCTAAAGGTTATATTAATTGATTTCTCTAAAAATTCTACTTAACAATCAAAGTCACAAAATATCACTGTATAATGGTACTCGTCCCACACACAAGTCCAAGACTCATGTGGGACTATTTCCTTTCTTGTTGTGTCGGTGCGAATCAGTAATGTATTTTGTAAGTTATATAGCTGTTTTTGGCTGTCGGTTGGTGGCTGTGTCGAGGTTGTGTTTGTTATTAAATAATAAATAGTGAGCATGTTTGCGATGCAGTCGTTGACCGATAACTCGGAATTCTATATAACGGAATTACAAGTTTTACGAATGTTTTACAGAACTTGCAAAATTTGTATGGCTATAATATTCTTGGTCGATAATGCAATATATTTTTGTAAATTGATTTTTATTCCTATAGTTTAAAAACATTTATCTATGTATTCGTGTGCACTGTAAAGAATATTATTGAATTGAATTATTTGGAAACCAACTACATAATATAGGCTTTTAGTGCTTATTGAGTGCGATTTCTTTGTTTAGATTGGTTTTTAATCTACATAAATTAAAAATTTTATGTTTATATAGCAAATAGGCCTATTCCTTACCTACTTTTTGAACTGAGTCATCACCTAGCCTTGATTTGGAAGATGAAAATAACACAAGGATTGCCTTAGTATTAATTTGTATCTACCAATGTTTTCACATTAGAATATTGTTTGTTACATGAATGAAAATGTAATAAACACGTCACTCAAACACGTGATAAAATTGTTTACTGGTATTAAAACACTAGTTTTAAGCACATAGGAAGTCCGTATTGAGATGTAAATAAAAATATTGATTGCCAGATGAATTTCATGATTCACTAAATAAAGTCAAATGTGACATGAGATACATTGACTTTTTGGCGGTTCGCCGGGTAAGCTAGTTCCCTATAAAATAAAATTTATTAGAACTCAAGTTCTATCAGTTTTAATATTATTTTATGTATAACCTTCAAAAGTAAGGTTAGGAATGTGAATTAATATAGCACATTATATTGAACATGGCTTCATCTGTTGGCTGGACAATCAATATTGATTATTCAGAATGTGCTGCCGCACAAAAACCTGTTTTCATTACAATATGATTTATTATAATATTTTAAATACAATTTTTCTTTTCTAATTATTTAGGCTATCTATTTTTTTAGTTTTTCAATATTATGTAGACTAGCTATGTAATATGACAAATTTGGAGAACCCAAGTTCAAATTACTAAGACTAGGCCTAGGTGACAATGAATGAGTCAAACCACTTGTGACTCATCAGTGCGAAATTGACAGAAATTGGGAATACATTTTAGAAATGACGCATCATAGTTTTAAATCATTTTCAAAGAAATTTTAACGGTTGTCATAAAATTTCCCAGTAGATAAATAACATTTTGAAACAAAAAAATGTCGTTCAAAATACCATCAATTCAAATAGCACAGACATATATAGAACTAAATAAAAATGCATACGTTTTTCAACAAATTGTCACATAGGCCTATTTGCTAAAAGTGCAGAAATGCCAACCATAATATGGATTATTGCTCAGTTTTAAAAGTGAAAGAAATTGGACAGATTCATTGATGCCCAATAAACATATTGATTACAATCATTCGACTAACGGGCAACGATAATATGACATTTTTTCAATTCCTCTCTGCTAGTGACCTACTAAAAACAACAATTAATCTTGTTATGATTCTGTATAATCTAATTATTGAATATTTTGAAGTCAATCATTTGTTTAGTGACAGTCAATATAGATCTATCAGAGGGACTAGCATGGCTGTCTCTGAATTTATGAAGAGCTGCATTAATTTATTCTGTTGATGATGGTCATAGTGTGTAAAAGGTAGTTTTTATGATATGTCTAAGGCATCTGATACAATATCTCATAAAATATGAATTAAGAAACTTACTTTTTATGGTTTTGACAATGCTACTATTAGTCTTTTCATCTTACATGAGTGTCTTTTTTTTACAAAATTTGCTATTCTGATAATTTCTTGAAGGTAAAATCAGGTGTACCCCAAGGATCTACTTTCAGGCCACTTCTGCTCATTATTTACGTAAATGATCTCCCTGCTGCCATAAGTACCAATTTTGTAAAGCCTTTTTAGATTGCGGATAATCTGGTACCTACAAAATTAAAAATAGACCTATCAATGTGTTAAGTGATTTTCATAGTTTTTTAAATGTATTAATTGACGACTGGACAGCAGCAAACTCACTATGTCTCAACAAAGAATAAACTCAGATGTTGGAGTTTGGTTTCAGTTCCAACACAAATAATTCAACATTTTTAGGCATAGTTATTCAAAATAATCTCAAGTGGGAGTCACACATCCATGGCAGGCTGTCAAGAAGTATTTTTCTACTAATTCGATTGAAATTTATTGTATAATAATAATAATATCGAGTGACCTGGCTGGCTCAGGTCTGGTGTCAGAGTTTTCAGGTCGCAGCTGATCAATTTCAGGGCCTCTGACATGACCTAACGACTGCTTTTTAGGCAGCCGGGACCGACGGCTTAACGTCAATTATTGTAAACCCTTATGTGTTGAAAACGGTTTATTTTGCTCATGTGCATAGTCATTTATCTTATGTTATTAAATTATTATCTAAATTTGGGAGAGAAATAGTACAAGGAGTATCCTTAGTTTTTCTCTCCCATTCCGTGCTTCTTATAAAAATTATAATAATAAAAATAAAAATAATTAAATAAAATACCTGGGTAGAGGATACTAATATTACAAAACTGTTTGTTTTGCAAAATCGAGCCCTTAAAATTATTGTGGTGTTCCTAGTCGGTCTCATTGCAAACCATTTTTCAAGTGTTATAAAATTTTGACAATTCATGCTATTTATGCACTGGAATTTTTGTTGTACATCAAGAAAAACTTAGCCTGTCTTGCTTAGAATAGCTCTGTTCAATTTTCAAATCAATATATTTGTGTTTTTTGCTTTTATTCCTATTTAGAATATTTTCTATATTTTATACGATATTTGTACTGTTATTTGCTTAGATTAAGGCTTGTATTAGGCCTATATCAAGACACCAGTTTTGACAACCAGTGGTTCGCCAAATGTCTGAGCGTGACGGGTGGGGGGAGGTCTGTCACTTCTATGTCTTCTCCATAGTGAACATCCAGGGAATCGTCCAGTTTGTTCTTACCATCTTTGGGGGATTTATGTAGGTAGTTTCCTAATAATTAATATGGTTCTTATATCACGCTCATAATTCTAGGGTTGCCAAATTCCGTCTGCCGGTTACCAGCTTTTGGTGGCCCGGCTGGTGTCTCACTCGAGTCGTCAGCCTGGCAACCAATCCAGATTTCTTACTGGTGTTTAATGGTGCCTTATGCCTAAAAGTCCACATGTTGACCCAGTCTAGTAACCCAACGTAGGCAAATGAAAGACAGACTGGCAAACCATTCATCCACACACTGGCTTTAATCGTCATTTGCCTTTATTGGGCCACCATATGGATGGGGCATTACACACGGATGCCTATGGTTGCTCTCTGGCGAACCTCTAATAGCCGACACACACTACAAAGAATAAATGACTACATAGAACACTAGCCAAATATCTCCTTACAATCACATATATTTTGGTATACAGCATAATATTAGGCAAAAACAAGATTGGGACATCATCTTACAAGTGAATTTAATTTATAATTAAAAAAAAAACTTTAGATGTTGAGATGTAGAACGTGGGAAGCTATTTACTTTGTATAACCTAACCTATTTCAATTGTCTTTAATCAATTCTAAAATCATAAAATCTAAAACAGGTTATGCATAAAGTATTAGTAAATAGTTTGATGTTAGGAATGTTTTTGCTGATTGTACAGTATTTTGTTTCAGTATGTCGAGTTTGAAGAGAATAATCAAAACTAAAAGCCAACCGGTATTTACTGGCTTTTTATCAGAATTCGCCATTTCTAACTAAATTTTGAATTAAAAATATTAAATTCTAATTTTGTTTATGTTACAATAATTTATACATTCTAGAAATAAATAACACAGAAAGCTCAAAATACCATACTGTCACGTCTACTTGCTACACCTACGTTCCTCTTGTAAAGGTTAGGACAGCAAAAGTAGACTGGTTCGGTAGGAAATTCTTTTTTGAACAAAGTTAATTTTGAAATAAGTATATTACAGAATATTTTTGAATTAAAATGGAAAATTCAAAAAAAATTACAAAAATGATAAAGAGGATGTGTCATAGATGAAATTCAATTATAAAGATAATATCAATTGTCTTGAATCCTCTGAAATTTGAAATCATGAAATATAATACCTGTTAACGTAATTTTGTATTGTTGCCTTTAATTGAAATTTACAAAAATGCTTAGTTCATGCTGAAAAACGTTGACTCTGATGTAAGGAATTTCGAATCGGCACCTGTGTATTACTCAATAATTAATAGCTCAACACTGACAAAGGGGTGAGGGAAAGTATAATATTACGCCTCCAAATAAGTACTTGTATATAGCTTTAGCACTTACCTTCAGTTGTGACTTGAAAGAGAAATTATGGTGCTTGAAAATCCGTAGGTTAATTATGACACTTGAAACTGAACAATTCCTAATTATGCATTGAACACTGATGAATCAATTGTTAGGCATCCACTTGAACAGCACTGGCCTATTACTTCCGTTGAACTGACAACTACATCACTGCCAGATTGCACTCATAAAACTCTTGCAGGCCAAAATTATTAACTGAACAGATCTTTCACCGGGAAACCAATAATACTTTTCAATTCAAAGCCGAAAGCTATTAACGAACGCGATTGTAATTGCAGATAGGAAGCTAAATAACAAAAACTTTACGGTCCAATACCAATGAAGGACAAACTGCCTGATACTTTTGGCAACATTGGCCAAAGCTGGAGAATTTTTGTATAGCTTTCGCTACCTATTAGCAGGAATTGAAACTAAATCACTGATGGCGCGTTATTTTGAACTTCAACAGGTCACAGATTTTTGATACTTCAGTGCATCCCGAAACCAAAAACAAATAAATCCTCAAGTTTTTACTGAAACATAATTCTCAATTTGAAATTAGAATAACAGTAAGAATAATAGTAAGGAGTAGTCACAGACCTCAAATTCCATTTTTATAGCTGATTGTTCCTTGCTCGTGACATTAATGCAAGCATTCTTTAATGAGTACCGTACCTAATAAGTAGAATTAATTATAGATGAAAACATTATAATAATCTACTACAAATGAATGAATTACTATAATATAGATTTATTCATTAATATCTGATAGAATAAAACATTTTCATATTTATTAATATAACTCCTGTATCCTATGGAATTGTAAAATTTTCCACTCTAATAATAATTATTTTTATCACTCAATACAGCGATAAGAATATAAGGACTGTTAAATAGGCTAGTTGATGATAATTTTATCACGAAAATTAATTTATCTTCAAGTACTTATCAAAGATCAAACTAGGTACCGTACCTATAAATAAACTGCCTGTGTCTTGTGGTTATATTTACATAACCTTATGAAAAGTGTTTATAATAAATGTAGTTCAGTCAAGGAAAGGTTATAGAGGGAAAAATTGAGAAGACAATTCTTGACCCCGCAGTTACGTTTAGGGTAGTAAGGAGGTAAAAATATCAAAAGTCCCCACCCCTACCCACTGTGCTAAGGGGGTGGCTTAAGCTTTAATTTGTTATATGACATTGAAGTCCTTAGGATACATAGTTTTTGAGTTTTATGCGAAAAACCAAGAAATGGTACCTTTAAACCACCCCACCCCCTAAGAACAGGGGGGTAGGGGTGGGGAATTTCGATATGTTACGTCCTTACTACCCTTAACAGAGCTGCGGGGTCAAAAATTGTCTTCCAAACATTTCCCTCTATACCCTTTCTTGAGCATTCATTGCAAGGACTAATGATAAATAGATATTATCATAAAGTAGGTACTCAAGGCTATTATAAAACTGAATATTCTTATTTGAATGTAGGTATGAAAAAATAGCTATAACCACGTGGAAATGGCCACTGTCCTGTATCTGGAAAGAACAACAGGGGCCCCAATACAGAGCCCTGGGTTACCCTTCCCCACAGGTGAGATTAGAGTGCTCTGATGGGGTACCCCAGTGCTCTGTTCTGAGCCCCCCCCCCATCGTTAGTCGTTACTAATAATGGTACCGGAATTATGTTAAATGCTACGATGTTGACACCTCGAACAGTATTGAACATCACAAAGGAACATGGGGAACCACAGCGGACTGATGCGACTAAGGCAAGGCACACACTAGTTAGTCAAGACAAGACTTGATTAGACACAATACTTCACATAGTTGTTTATGAAGACATGTCTAATTGCAATGACTAATCAGTGTGTGTTGCTTCATAAGCAACTATGTGATGTATTGTGTCTGATCATGTCTTGTCTTGACTAACTGGTGTGTGCCTAGCCTAAGGTGAGGGAACATAAATTCTGACTGTCTTCAACCTATACATTTTCAGATCTGCTTTGACAGCTTCTCGTGACCTAGATGCCTTGCCTACCAAAGGAGACTCATTCACATGACACCAGGAACAGGCTGCGAAACACGAGGCGGCTTGGCACGCTAGGACAGGAAGCTCTATCGATACACCAACCCAATCAGCCAAACTGAGAGCTTACTGTCCTGTCGTGCCGACTCGTCTGAAAATGAAAAAAACGCCTTGTGTTTCTAGCCAAGTAGTTATTTTTCTCTATGGTTTACTTGCCTGCTGCTTGGTTATAATTACTTTTTCGCCACACTTGGATGTAATGAGCTGGTTTACGTGCGTCATATGGAGGCCGAAAGTGATTGTTTTCCGACCAGGCCGGTAAAACTTTACGGCCCTAGGGCTGTAAAATGACCTTGAATAACAGCTGATCGTGTCCGATCTCACAAAAATCATAGAGAGATAATCTCATAATGACTGTAATAATCTATATATAATTATGTATCGTGAATCGCGGTATTATGTCTATAATAATATATTTTATAAATTACTGTTTCATAATTTAATATTTATTATTGTGTTTTTGATATCAAACAATAGAATACGATGATATATCTCCATAGCCTGAACAATATAATGTTGGCTACATTGTCCATTGTCAGAAAGGTACGTATCGCAAGTATTTGAAAGTGAAGAATCGAATTTGAATTCAAAGTACAATAATTGTATCAATATTTAAAAGTGAGGTAGAGTAATAATTGTTTCTTTTTTATTATCGAATTCCACTTCTTAATGCAATACAATCAACAATAATAATAAGCAAATACAGCACAGATCTGAAGTTTAAGGTAAGCCTACTGGTGAAACTCAGCCTTGACTGAAAAATTCCTAGTAATTTTTCCGTAATTCATTATTAAAACTTTTAGATAATTTTTCTTCAATATTAAACCATATAGAGAAAACATTAGGCCCACTCAAGATTGAATCTTCGAATGTTTTCTCTATGATTTAACTATTTTCAGAGCAATATTTTGTTGTGAAAATGCAAGCAAACCGGCTTCAAATTTGCGCTTTACTCTATTATTATAGTAGCCTACATAGCCTACGTTATCTGACTTAATTCAGAGTGAAAATTTTATTGTGAGACAGATAATAATATTAATTTTAATAATATAAGTCATGAGCCAAAGTCTGTTGTACGGTACGCTTTTTAGGAGTGAAGTAAACTTTTTTAGAAGTCTAGTATTACAGTATTACGTGTATGCTAAGGGTTATCAGTCAGGCCTCAACGTTCAACAGTACGGAATAGCCGAGAGCATAAAGGCATACATCAGTCAGAACTCAAAGCTCAGTGAATAACAAACATGATCTAGGTTCGAATCTCGGTCAATGACTTTTTTTTTGTCGATGAATTTCGACTTTTAATACCTATTTTTACTTTCCTTGCCCTACTACCATAGGTAAGGAAAGTATTGCTTTCCAAAAAAAATTAAGGTACCCCAATTTCAAGTTTTCTATACGTTTCAAGGTCCCCTGAGTCCAAAAACATGATTTTTGGGTATTGGTCTGTGTGTGTGTGTATGTGTGTGTGTGTGTGTGTGTGTGTGTGTGTATGTGTGTGTGTGTGTGTGTATGTCTGTGAACACGATAACTCCATTCCTAATTAACCGATCGACTTGAAATTTTAAACTTAAGGTCCCTATACCATGAGGACCTGACAATAAGAAATTCAATAAAATTCAATTCAAGATGGCGGAAAAAATGGCGGATAATTACTAAAAAACCATGTTTTTCACGTTTTTCTCGAAAATGGCTCTAACGATTTTCTTCAAATTTATATCATGGATAGCTATTTATAAGCCCTATCAACTAGCATAAGTCTCATTTCTGGGAAAATTTCAGGAGCTCCGTAATATTCTTGAGAAAAATGGCAGAAAATGACTAAAAAACCATGTTTTTCACGGTTTTCTCGAAAACGGCTCCAACGATTTTCTTCAAATTTAAACCATGGATAGCTATTTTTAAGCCCTATCAACTGGCATAAGTTTCATTTCTGGGAAAATTTCAGGAGCTCCGTAATATTCTTGAGAAAAATGGCGGATAATGACTAAAAATCCATGTTTTTCACCGTTTTCTCGAAAACTGCACTAACGATTTACTTCAAATTCATACCATGGATAGATATTCATAAGCACTATCAACTGGCATGAGTCTCATTTCTGGGAAAATTCCATGAGCTCCGTAATATTCTTGAGAAAAATGGCGGATAATGACCAAAAACCAGGTTTTTCACGGTTTTCTCGAAAACGGCTCTAACGATTTTCTTCAAATTCAAGCCATGGGTAGCTATTCATAAGTCCTATCAAATGACATGAGTTTTTTCCTTGGAAAATTGCAGGAGCTCCGTAATATTCTTGAGAAAAATGGCGGATAATTACTAAAAAACCATGTTTTTCACGATTTTTTCAAAATAACTTGACCGATTTTTTTCAAATTCATACTCTGTATAGTTATTTATCAGCTCTATTAACTGGCATGAGTCTCCTTTCTGGGAAACTAATGGGGGGTCCACCCCATCCTTGAGAAATGGACTTTGTAACCTCCTTCTCGTGCATGAGGTAGGTAGGTAGAGCAGTTCATAAAAAGAACACATAGTCGAGATATTTCATCTGTAGAACAGCTGTTTTGACGACTTTAAAAAAATGACGACTAAAAAAATCATTGAATTTCACAATTTACACAAAGGAAAAAGTACTCTGAAAACAATAATATATACACATATACAAAAGTCTGATCGTAGTTTCGAATATGAGCAAGGAAAGTTGTGTGAGTGTACCACACCAGATTTTTGGGTATTGGTCTGTATGTATGTGTGTGTGTATATGAGTGTATGTGCGTCTGTGTACACGATATCTCATCTCCCAATTAACGGAATGACTTGAAATTTGGAACTTAAGGTCCTTACACTATAAGGATCCGACATGAACAATTTCGATCAAATGCGATTCAAGATGGCGGCTAAAATGGCGAAAATGTTGTCAAAAACAGGGTTTTTCTCGATTTTCTCGAAACGGCTCCAACGATTTTGATTAAAACTATACCTAGAATAGTTATCGATAAGCTCTATCAACTGCCACAAGTCCCATATCTGTAAAAATTCAGGAGCTCCGCCCCATCTATGCAAAGTTTGATTTTAGATTCTCAATTATCAGGCTTCAGATACAATTTAAACAAAAAATTTCGAGTGGAAAAGATTGAGCATGAGAGTCTCTACAATTAATGTTCAGTAACATTTTCACCTAAAATTGAAAATAAGCTCGATGTTCGAGAAAATAAGATTATTAAATTGCAAACTGTTGGCAACTGTTGATTGTATTAAATCATTCACTATGAAGTGATAGCAGACTTGGTGTGTCTGCAGCGTTATTGTCCTGTCACCAGTTGGCTTAGATCTTTAATAGTAGTCTTGAGTTGCGCGGGAACATTAGCGTCAGTTGATCAATTTTCATAACGGCAAGGAAAGTTGTGTGAGTGTACCACACCAGATTTTTGGGTATTGGTCTGTATGTATGTGTGTGTGTATATGAGTGTATGTGCGTCTGTGTACACGATATCTCATCTCCCAATTAACGGAATGACTTGAAATTTGGAACTTAAGGTCCTTACACTATAAGGATCCGACATGAACAATTTCGATCAAATGCGATTCAAGATGGCGGCTAAAATGGCGAAAATGTTGTCAAAAACAGGGTTTTTCTCGATTTTCTCGAAACGGCTCCAACGATTTTGATTAAAACTATACCTAGAATAGTTATCGATAAGCTCTATCAACTGCCACAAGTCCCATATCTGTAAAAATTCAGGAGCTCCGCCCCATCTATGCAAAGTTTGATTTTAGATTCTCAATTATCAGGCTTCAGATACAATTTAAACAAAAAATTTCGAGTGGAAAAGATTGAGCATGAGAGTCTCTACAATTAATGTTCAGTAACATTTTCACCTAAAATTGAAAATAAGCTCGATGTTCGAGAAAATAAGATTATTAAATTGCAAACTGTTGGCAACTGTTGATTGTATTAAATCATTCACTATGAAGTGATAGCAGACTTGGTGTGTCTGCAGCGTTATTGTCCTGTCACCAGTTGGCTTAGATCTTTAATAGTAGTCTTGAGTTGCGCGGGAACATTAGCGTCAGTTGATCAATTTTCATAACGGCAAGGAAAGTTGTGTGAGTGCGCCACACCAGATTTTTTATATTAGTTACCGTAATTTATATTTCAATCAATTTTTTAGATATATTTTGAGACAAAACTGTGAAATATGCAATTATATTAATTTTTTCATCACATTATTTCAAAATAGTAATGAAAATTCTATTCATCCATCTATCATGATATTGCACCGGGCGCAAAGCTCGCGCCTAATATTAATAGTATAAAAATATGGTCATTATTGTAAATTATTAATTAGTAATATTGAAATTAATTGACAGTAAAAGTTGTCATAACCAAGATTCAAACTATCAAAATAGGCTGTTTGAATTTTATTTATTTTTTAATTTCTTATATATTGGGAAGTTTTTTTTGGGTGTGGCGAAAAATAGCGTTCGCACCATGGGCAAAAATGTATTTCCGGCTCTCAATCTTTTCTAGTCCTCGGCCTACGGCCTCGGACTTAAAAACCGATTTCGAGCCGGAAATATCTCATTTTCGGCCCTAGGTGCGAAATATACTATAATATGTGTTTGTCTTTGTTTTAATTACTTGCCTGTTTTTGACTATTCGTCTGTGACCTTGCCTGTTGACGTTTTAATTTTATTTTTTTGAGTTGTTCCCTTGGAGATATGCCCTCGTGGCCTATCTATGTTATGCATAGAAACCATTATTATTATAGCTGTTACTGAATCCATTCCATAAAGTCTACATAAAGGATAACGTCACTAGACATTGCAAATATGTACAGCCATAGAGAAAAAATTGCATAAGTAGATATCCCATGGTATAGGGCGTTTATGTCGCAACTTTTACTGTTATCTCAAGCCGATTACTGTCGATTTGTACTGTTTTGTTGGGGTGAGAGTGTATGAGCGGCACAATATGAGAGACTACCAGCGTCACACAGCTTCTTGGGAAAAAAATACTTGGACTATTGGCTTGAGATAACAGTAAAAGTTGCGACATAAACGCCCTATACTATGGTATATCTACTTATGCTATTTTTTCTCTATGGTACAGCCTACTAGCCCTGAATAGCTGTAAAAAGCCCTGAATAAAAAATTTCCAAGTTAACAAGATACATACATACCGTAGGTGCTTAAGAAGAAAACAAACCAATGTTGAGTATTTTTTTAGAAAATCAAATATATTTTGAGCTTGTAAGTACACAAAAGTCAAATATTCAATAGTAGAAAAGTATAATAGCATAAACATATAATATATATGTGTAAAAGAGGAACTTCAGCACCGTTTATTTATAGGCACTAGAAAAACCTTATGTTAATATTGTATACAAGAAATACTGTATTCTTAATACTGGAAATATGCAAGTTTTTTTCTTATAATAATTATTAGTCTACTTCTGAATTATTTCAAGGTGCATCACGAATTATAAGTGGCGCACCTTACAGCTGCATTTTACTTGGAGCTGTCTACTAAATAAAAAGATTCCTAATAGTAAGTGAGCAGTTTCTTCTGAATATAAAAGTATCAGAAGTTTTATAACAACCAAAGATTGTCTTTGGTAACTTATCAATTAACATTTAAACACATTTCAAAATCTATACTATGAAATCAAAGATTGTCTTTGATAGTATCAATTGACATTCAAACACATTTGAAAATCGATGATATAAAAGCTATCTTATCTCACATTTCAACATTTAATCACATGTCAAAATACATGCTATAAAAGCTATATCTCACCTTTTCGTTACATAAATTATTTAGAAAAGTTATCAATTAAATTGGTAATACTATTTATGATCTAGATTCAATAGTTCTGTATTCTCACAATTAAGAGATCAATCATGAAACCAAATGTTAGCATTTGGTTCTGGCTACTCGATTTATCAAGTAAAAAATGTTACACCTCTCAAATCTTACAATCTCAGACTTATTCCTTTATTAGCAAGTACAAAATCTCAGACCAAGTCACGCGGCACCTAGGGACATTAGTAGCGTCCACTAGCTACTACGGGAATGTGGAATTGGAAATGTCCGCAACTCAAATGTAAATGACATTTCCGATTCCGCTTTCCCTTAGCAGCTAGTGGACTCTACTAATGTACAAGTGTATACTATAGCACAAAAAATCTTACACTACAAAACATAATTTGTACTTATTCTTTGGTTACGAATTTGACGTTAAATCTTGAAATTGCAATAACAGCAAAACTGTATAATACTCATTGAAATTAATTACGAAACTTTGTGATGGAAGCTAGATTGAAATAACTCACTACCATAAATAAGTGAATTACCATGAATTACTACTGATATTACTGAACTACTGAATTACTACAAGTTTGTAATTAAAGGTAATTTTGTCTAGTTTTATTGAGAAAAACTGTTTAAAAATCAAAAGAGCTCAAAATCTTCAGAAAATAAAAAAGTGGTGCAACTCAATATTTGCATCTGAATATTGTTAAAATAAAATGAAAAAAAGGAAGTATGACAACGATATGAGTTAGAGTACTATTTCATGTACAGTATCCAATAAATAAACTCAATTTCTTATAATAATTGATTTTTCCTACAGTTACCTTGAAAAGTGACCATTCCTGTACTGATTACAGAACGCAAAGAATCACTTTTCCGCTCTAGTGCGCAAAATATTACTTTGCGTACTCCTAATACTTTGTGTATTATCTTGCAGCCATCCCAATCAGCTGTTGACATTGTTGGCGTGTATTTTGAATGCGAATTTGTTATATCTATATTTTTTCTGATTTTCAAATAAATAAAAATGAGAACTCATTAAATTATACATTTTGAATATTATTAATTATTCATTATTTCAAATAATATTTTTTTCATTCATAAATTGATTGGTTGAAAAATTATTTAGAAATTAAGATTTACTCAAAATTATTCAAATTTTCAATTTAATTTTTAATTTGAATAAATACTCGATTATTAATTTTCAATTGGATTATCAAGTTTAAAATAAATTAAAGTTGTTATTAATAACAAAATTATACAGACAAACATTTGATGGATTTCAGCCATCATTTTACCCAGAATCAACCACTTCTCATATTCAATGGTAACTGAAGGAAAAATTCAATGTGAAATACGTGAGCAAAGTTCCTCTGCTGCACTCAAGAAACCATTCCGCCCTCGCCTACGGCACGTGCCTAAACGTTTCTTTTGGTGCAGCAAACTGTCACTTTGCGCACTAGTTGCACAAATAACTATTCTACAGTCCTTCTCATTGAAGTCTCTCTCCTGAAATTCTTGAAAAATTGAGTTAGACCACGTTGATTCTCACCCCTCTAAATGTGAATTACTACTAGTGTTTGTGACGAAATTAACAATAAATTTATTTACTTACAAACATGTGTGGAAGCAAAAATCCAAAAATGTTAAGAATTGAAAATAAAATAAAAAGTTAAAGACAATGATATCATGATTTTGATACGACCGATCGATAATAATTTATATACCCCTCAAAATTCCACTGATTTTTCAGTTATGTATGGTCAGTGATGCAACGAAATATCATACCAAATAACAAATTGGTGCCAGAACTCAGATTATTTACACCTAAATTCAGTGAACAGAGTTGGGATTGATCAAGTTAAGCAAGCCAAGGCACACACCCGACATCGACTTACACAGACTATTGTAACTTAAATACTAAGTGTCAAAAATGACTGAAATTTTAGTGAGTATCTATAACAAAATAAGAGCAGAAAGATACTACATATCTTGTTAACGAGAGTTATTATCTTCATGGATAGATCGGAAACTTTCCAATCTGCCCACGTATTATTATAATACTAAAATCATTTTAATAGGTGATTATGTAAAGATGGATAAATGAATGAACTATCATGTAGAATTGAACAAACCAGTATTTGCTGCTGAAGGGAAAGGAATTCTCTCCTCATTTCAGAGGCTCGACAATAAGTTGCTTGAAATCTTCAGCTATTGAAAGCATTATCATTAAGAGCCATCAGAATCAAACTGCCTCAGCAAGCGAAGGATGTCTTGTTCTTTTTTGATAATTTCCAACATCTGCACAAATCAATAAAAGAAAATTAACATTGAAAATCAACATCTAGATTTAGAGAAACAATTATTATAATCTGAAAGAAGTAATTGTTTCAACATGGAACTATAGCTTCAGTAATTAGTGCAATCAATAAAATGGAATTGACTAGAAATACATTTCTAAAAAAAGTTATGACAAGGTTCAGTCTATTGGAGGACAATTCCGAGTGTCGGCCGACAATCGGTAAGTGTGAAAACGGCTGGATTATTCATAGATTAACGATAACTTCGACTTAAAAGTTTTAACCGACAAACTCAAACTTACTCAAAATCTTACAAGAGAGCAAGAACAAGGGATTAGAAGTAAATTAAGTAAGATTTATCTCAATAAGGCCTAGAATACAAAATGATCCAGATTAGTGTAATAAAAATGAATAATGAAATAAAACACCCATATATTGCCAAATTCTACAATATATGTGTGTTTTTATTTCATTATGGAACGGTTCTACAACATCACTGTGACTCAGTCGAATTTTTAAAAATGAATAAATAATAATAAATATTTTTTGCATAAAAAGCTGTACAATTACAGATATGGCAAACGTCAATTATTATAAAAACAAATAAAATAAAATACATGAAAATGATCATTGTCACAAAGTACAAAACACAAAAGTACAATAAGTTATCAACCACAGCTATTAATTGATAAGTACCTACACAATATTATTGAAATGTATCCACTAATTATCCATGTATTCCTTTATGGAATAGAAGCCACTATTCAATAAATATTTCTTTAATTGGGCTTTAAATACATTTTTATTTGTTTTAATAGATTTTATTTCATTTGGGAGCCTATTGTAAAAAATTATTCCTTGATAAAATGGATTTTTCTTTGCTATTGCTAAATTAAGGTAAATAATTGCTATCATTAGGTAAATGATAGTTATTAGCAGTTCTTGTTCTATGACTGTGGATATTGCTATTAGTGGGTAGAAAATTATTATCAACGGTGCTAACGATAGCCTTGTATATGAACAAAGATGGAAATGTGAGAATACTTTCAATTTTAAAATAATCTCGGCAGGACTGATATCTCGTCAGTTTACACATACATCTAATGGCTTTTTTTTGTAAAGTAAATATTTTTCTTGATGCAGATTGATGCTGTTGAACCACTGACAAATGTTATTGACTGATACATAAGCATTCAACTCCAGCCGCTCACAGTCATTCTCAGCATTTAGGATGCTAGTGTCATCCGCATATAAAGTAATATCAGCTCCTAATCCACTGCCCTTTATATCATTTATGTAGATGTTAAAAAGAAGCGGACCTAGCACCGATCCTTGAGGGACTCCAAATTTGACTTCTCTTAACTTAGATTTAAAATTGCCATTGCTGTTTTTTATTTCAACATATTGTACTCTGTTAAGTAGGTATGACTCAAGTAATTTCAGTGCAAGCCCTCTAACGCCAATATTTCCAATTTATTTAGTAGAATTGTAAGTTCAACTGTATCAAATGCCTTGCTGAGGTCAACAAAAGTGGCTGCTGAATGTTTTTCTTATTCAAATTATCAATAATTCTATTCACAAAGGTAACAACTGCTGTTTCTGTGGATTTTCCTTTTATGAACCCATGCTGGTCAACACTAAGAAGTTTGTCAAAACACGAAGAAATTAAATCAATAAAAATGAAACAAATAGATGAATAGAATATAGATAAAAATACTAATACATACATTGACTTGTTCTTTCTCTTCAAGGTTTCCCAGCCAACCATTCAAAATATTATTCATTTTAGATATGTCGGCCATGTAAGTGTCCACACATTTCTCGAATTCATCAAGTGGCTGTCTATACCGGTTTCTGTCATGATGCTTGGTAAACGACTCAATAGTTAGGTTTATGTCAACAATCAACAATAAATGGCGTATTCTCATTACATACATTTTCGCCTGTAAAAATAGATAATGAAACGAGATACATGTAAAGAATCGAAAACATTCATTGAAAGGCAAACTGAAACTATTACTTACCGAGTAGAAGATAAAACTGTACTTGACTCTATTTTTTTATTGAAATTAGATAATGCATATAATAGATTCTGACCCGGTTGCACAAAAGTTAAATTTTAACCGTGATTAATCCCAAGAGATTGTTTCTCCTGGAATTAATCACGGTTACAATTTAACCGGCTTTTGTGCAACCGGCACTCTGTACTCCAGGTAGTACAGTTAAAATGCTGAGAGATGAAATTACTCAGGTGAAAACTTGATGCAACACTTTTCCATTGATTATTATCTTGATATATATGTTTATACAGAGTGGGTGAAAAGTCCGAGAACGGCTTAATATCTCATACACAAAGGTCATTTGATGGTGGATGTGATTGGGGATCCTACTCAAATTGAAAATACTACTTTACTATGACTTCAAAAATCTGGTCCGCCATCTTGGATCCGCCATATTGAATGCAACTTTATTTTTTTAAATAGGAAGGTGGTCATGCGATACATGATTTCGATACGAAATTTTAAGAAAAAAGAATGGCGAAAACCGCATATCGATATCTCAAACCGTTCAGAAGATATTCACATTATTAATCAATATCATGCATATCAGAAATGAGATACATAAGTGGTATTGATTAATAATGTGAATATCTTCTGAACGGTTTGAGATATCGATATGCGGTTTTCACCATTCATTTTTTCTTGAAATTTCCTATCGAAATCATGTATCACATGACCACCTCCCTATTTAAAAAATAAAGTTGCATTCAACATGGCGGATCCAAGATGGCGGACCAGATTTTTGAAGTCATAGTAAAGTAGTATTTTCAATTTGAGTAGGATCCCCAATCACATCCACCATCAAATTACCTTTGTGTATGAGATATTAGCCGTTCTCGGACTTTTCACCCACCCTGTATGTTTAGCCATTATAATGGTCAACTTTTTAGTGGGGGCTTCACTCACTTGAAAAAGGCATTTATATATTGAAACATGTTGTGAATACAGTAACTATATAGCCATGGTTATTAATAGTTACTGTAGTTGTGAATAGAAGTTTTTAATAAATGGTACTCAGATTCTTTATTTCCTGATAAACAAATTGTTCAATGCAAACTGAAGTGGCGTGGCGAAACGCCACTTCTATTTGTTTTGGACCATTTGCCTAAGAAATTTGTTTTTGCCACGTCACTTCTTTGCCGAAAAAACTCAAGTTGAATAAAACCCAAGTTTAATAGAACTAGACCTTACCTCTTTGGAATTATGTTTAGCCAAAAAAAACTTGGAAAGGGAGACTACGATTTCGCGACAACTGATCTCTTCAAGAGCTGGAGTCAGATCGAAGTGGTCAGACAAAGCCAGCATATTCTGGCAGTCAGCTAGCACTTTTCGATTAACGCCGCTGTTGAGTGATTCGGTCTCATCAATCAATCTGTAAACATTGGCTTCGAAAGACTCCAGCAAATTGCCAATCACTTCGGTCACAAAATTCTTGCAGATCGGTTCACCTGCACTGCTCACATGTGCCACAACCTTTATTGCTCGTTCTCTCTCTTTCAAGTTGAACGGTTCGTTCAGTAGGATTTTCTCGATCATCACGTGCAAGTATTTGAGAAACGATTTCTGAAAATGAAAAATATATCAAATTTAATTTCATTCAAAATACAGTTCACAAACATAAACATAAATTACATTTTTAATGAAAAATTAGCATCCGCAAAGAAAGAATCTGAGCAAAACAAAAAATAAACATTACATTGACATTCTCTAAATAATAAAAGAAAAAATCACTTGATAATATTAACAATTCAAACATCAAAAACAACCCTTAAATTACAATATTGTAATATAATCAATATTTGAATTGCATACTTCAATCAATAGTTTAAAAATCAATAATTTAGACAAACAAATGGAGCACGACCAAAATATGAATAACAAAAGAAACCTATTGAAAAATAGCTCCGGGTACTGTAATTTGTACTACTATTATTTATGTTTTATTTTGTGTGATTATTTCTGTTTTGGGTTACAGATATACAAATAAACTTCATAATTATGTTTGAATTATTAGATTACTTGACAAAACTCGTCTATATTATAATATAGGAAGAATCGTATTATACTGTACATGTACGGGATAGGACATACACGAATGATGATGCTTCATCATGTCTGAATTATTGAACTGATTAACTTGGAATTTTACATTAATATTCTGAATTTACCGAGGATGGACATAGGCTATTTTCATAGCTATTGATCAATTAATTTTAATAATTAAAACAAAAGTATCCAATTTGATTCAAAGTTTACGTAACTATAAAATCCCAAACAAATAGGACTCCGTAAGTTGGTTGGTTGGTAACAAGCACGGTTCATGAATCAAAGGTTGCGGGTTCGAGACCTATCAAACTCACTTTTTTGCTGGAAATTTTCAACTCTTATAAAGATTATCCACGTGATTTTGAAGAAAATAATGAATAATCAGGCCCTATTCTTTTTTTCAAGTTTCCTAGACATTTAGATGATTGCATTTTACAACACCAAATTTTCCCCAGTGCAAAGCACGGGTTAAATGCTAGTAAGTAATAGGCCCAAAGTTTATAATTCTGTAATAATGCTTTAAAATAGTGTGAGAAAGAGGAACCTATCTTATTTTTGACTAATTATTTGGACAGAAATAGCTCGAGGGTTCGTCTGTTTTTTCTCTCTAACAATTTAATGATAAGTGCTTGTACAAATAAATAAACGATTGAATGAATAATCAAATTATTTGAACTATTTCTATCACAAATATCATGAAACACTAGAATATTGTCTAAAAATATCATGAATTTATTGTGAAATTACATGTTTCAATATCTATAGTGTCGTCTTCACATTGAAACATGTCTATAATTTTACAATAGGTTTGTGATATTTTTAGACAATATTATATTGTTTCATTATGGATAAATATCACTACATCTCACAAACAGTATCTGCATATCATCTTTGTTTATTTACGGTTGTACGAAGTATTTTTCAACAAGAATTTACTATTTTCACTAATTCACTATCAATCTCTCTATTACCAAGGGTTAATGATAAATAATTTACAATTACTTTGGTAAGTCTGTGGTCGGGAAACCACATAGTTATAAATTTTTAAGCGTCTTTTCCTGATGTATTTCTCAATGTTCGAATACTCTTCAACCAATAAGTTTATAATTTAAATAACATTTTTCAACAATTTAATAAGTGTTGAGCAATTTACCTCAGTAAGATACACGACTGGAATATGGATGATGATATCCAGGCTTATATTCAGGCAGTCTTCTTTTACGTCCTTCCAATGTTTCAGGAGACCATCGATGTATTTTGCAAAGTTGATTACAAAATTGACTAGTTTGTTCATTCTATCGTCATTTGACATATCATTGATGAGCATCTAAAAAAAAGATATACTGATAAAATATTCAATATAATACTCATTAATGAAATAAAAAAACAATATTGTATTCTATTGATGCTTCCAGATAGCATCTGAAGAAATATATACCGATAAAATATTCAATATAATACTCATTTATGAAATAAAAACACAATTGTCTTTTCTATTCAAATAATTATATTCACACAAAACTCAAGTTTCAATTCTCATTATGATGATGATTGTGTCATGATAGTTAAAGATCGAGTTGGTATGAATAAATCTATTCAAGTAATAGCCGGCCAGATTGGTCTAGTGGTTAGTGGCGTTAAAACCTTCAGTTTTCTAGCACTGTCTGGTCGTGGGTTCGAATACCGTTGATAGGTAAGGACTTTTGATCATAGAGAAAAGATAGATAGCATAAGATGATATCTCATAGTATAGGGCGTACATGTTTCAAATTTCACTATTAATTCAAGCCTACAGTCCTAGTAGTTCATTTCGTGAAGCTATGTGACGCTGATAAGTATCTCATAGTGTGCTGTTCTTACACTCTCACCCGGCCAATACAGTAATAATAGACAATTGCCCAAAAATCGGTTTGAAATTTGGAACCTGAACGACTTATTCCATGGGATATCTACTTATGCTATCTTTTCTCTATGGTTTGAACATCTCACCAATCACCCACGCACTCATTCCATGATTAAAAAGACAACTTATTTTGATTTCTATTCATTGTGGACTAAATCTATAACACCTTTAATATTGTAGCAATTTTGCAAGCTTTGTTGATGATGAAAATATATTATATTGGGCGTTATTACATTCACTCTATGATGTGATAGATGCCAGATGGAGTAGGAATCGAACCCATGACCGAGACAGTGACAGCAGACTGAAGCTGAAACAGACGCCTCAGATCGCCTGCTTGTCATCTTCTCACAATTGAATGTGACAGTATAAAAAATACACATAAAAGTACTTTGTTCACATTGTTTTATTGAAAAATGGTTCAAAAATAAAGTGAATACTGTGTAGATAAAGTAAAGTATCATAAGTTTGAAGATCTCCATAAATGAAAAGAAGAAAATATTGCCAAAAATACATTAATATTGTGAGGTGCGGTTAGGATAAGAATTGAAATTGGAAAAGATAAAATAGAAAAAGAATTTTGAATGACAGCCAGGAGTTTAATCATCATCATCATCATCATCATCATCATCATCATCATCATCATCATCATTTGCTCGACAATCCAAAGCGGATCTTGGCCTCCTCTAACATTTGCCTCCATTCTACTCTATCCATGGCAGCACGCCTTCAATCCCTCAAAACTCTTGCATCTCCGGCAACTGCATCTATCCACCTCAACCTTGATCTACCAAGAGGTCCTTTAGGTAGAAAAAAGTAAATTCGTATGGCTTTTGTTGGTGGGGAGTCCCTTGCGGGAAGGTCCCACCGCCTGAATATATAATTTAAGCCGTCAATGGGCCTTACGACTGTCATACTTCACCCAGGACCGTCAGTTAACGTGCCCATCCGATAACACGGGAGTGATCTGGTTAAAAAACTTTTGGTATTGAGAGGGTTTGAAAATGAGGGTTCTTTTGGTGAAAATGACTCATGAGCTCTTGCAACATGGCCTGCCTGCCCAACTGCACTCCTCCAAAAATTCTGCAGAGAATCGTTCTCTCAAATATATGTTTATTAAATTCTCATCTGATCTTGATAGAGTTTAATACAGTACGAATTACTTGTTGATGATAAAATAACAGCTTTGAAGCCATTAAAAAATATAATTACAGTAGAACGTCAATAATCCGGATTAATTGGGACCGGACCCCATCCGGATTATCAAATGATCCGGATTATCGAAATTACGTTTAAAAAACGGTCAGCACGCACTATTCAAAAAACAAAGCTGTTAAAGTTGCATACACAGTATTAAATTATTCGTAGGTAGACCACCACCTTTGACGACCACTCCCTTTCTCCTCGCTTCGCGCCATTCTCCCGTCGCCCGCTCTGAAGTAAGGAGCTTAGTGCCAAGGACAGAAGGTACGAAAATTTTATTTCTTGCCAGAGACGAATCCGGATTAGAATAGAATAGAATAGAATAGAATTGTTTATTGATCAACAAATATAACATAATATATATGGATCGTGTCAAGTTAAAAACTACAAAATAAAAAATAAATAGGCTATAATAGGTACAGTCATGCCATGAGAAAATGTCTTAAATTAGTCGCGACAATAAGTTATTCCGTACAAGCAGGCAAAACAAGGTGAGTAGTTCATTCTCATTTTAAAGTTAACATGTGTAAATTTAACATTGCAATATTTGACTATCAAGATATTCCTCTATTGTATAGAATGCGTTACGTCTCAGCAGTTCTTTTACTATTCTCTTGAATTTGCTGCTTGGAAGACTTCTAAATGTTAAGGGAAGTTTATTGAAAAGAATAACCTGCTGGTATTTATGGCTTTTATAAGTCTTGTGCAGCCTTATAGAAGGTTTTATCAAGTCAAATTTATTTCTTGTGTTGTGATCATGATTTTCTTGCTGTTTCATAAAGTTATCTTCATTTTCCTTCATGTAAATTAGATTTACATAAATATACATACTAGCAAGGGTTGGGACGCTAAGTTTCTTGAAAGCATCTCTACATGACTCGTTGAATTTGAGTCCTGCAATGCATCTTATGGCTTTTTTCTGCCATAGAAACACTCTGCTGGCAGAAGAGCAGTTGCCCCATAAACGGAGACCATAATTTAAATGTGAATGGAAGAGACCGTAGTATGCCATCATCAAAACTCCAGGGCTGACTGATAGTCTAAGTTTACGTAGAAGAAAGGTGACTCTTGATAGTTTTTTACAAAGAAACTCGATATGGTCTTCCCAGCATAGCTTACTGTCCAGCATTAAGCCCAGCAATTTGACCGGCTTCGTGTAGTTTTTTAGGCTAGGATCTATTCTGCTCTTCAAGGAAAATAATATCCTCTCAGTTTTGGTCTCATTAAGACGGAGGCTGTTGGCATTGTACCATATTTTTGAGGTTTTTGTTGAAACGTCAAGGTCATGAATAAGATTTTCCGCATTCGCACCAGAATTGAGAATTGTAGTGTCGTCGGCATACAATATTGAAAAGCATGGTATATTACAACTGAAATCATTTACGAACACTAGAAATAAAAACGGCCCCAAAACAGACCCTTGAGGGACGCCTGTTTTCACGGCTTTTGGGCTAGATAGTTTATTATTTACTTTTACCACCTGTTGTCTATTGCTCAAGAAGCTTTGAATCAGAGTCAGCTCGCTACCTTCAATACCATAGTATCTCAACTTTTCAAACAATATTGAATGTGACATGGAGTCAAACGCACGACTCAGGTCCAGTAGATCACCAGCAACCATACATTGGCTTTCAAAGCTCTCAAGAATGTAGTTGACAACCTTTTCAATCGCCATAGTTGTTGAATGATTTGGTCTAAATCCAAATTGATTGGGGTTGAGCAAATTATTTTCTACAAAGTACTCATACAGCTGTCTCAGTAGACATGCCTCAATGATTTTACCTACGATCGAGACTATTGCTATTGGTCTGTAGCTTTCTGGCAGTTCCTTTTCACCTTTTTTATAGATTGGATTTATTATCGACATTTTCAAGCATTCAGGAAAAGCTCCAAGTATCATAATCAAATTAATTACACATGTCAGTGGACGGAGAATCGAATCGATAATGTTCTTCACCGTATAATTTGAAAGACCAAAGGTATCCTCACTTCTTGAGGAACTGAGATTTCCCACTATGGACTTCACCGTTTCAATGTCAACCTCTTTCCATGCAAATCTTGGTGCAGCCACATTTTTTAAATTGATGAGATTACATTTTTCCAGCATATCTTCCATTGTAACTGATGTAGAGATAGACATATCCTGAGCATGAACTCCTGCACTAAGAAAAAAATCATTCAGTTTCTCAGGAGGAATGTTGATTGTAGTTGATGACTTATTCTTGTGTTTAGATTCATTGTTGATGATTTTCCATGCTGTTTTACATTTATTGTTAGATTCTGTCAACAGCTTGTCGTTGAGTGACAACTTTGCCCTAGCAATCGCTTCAGTGTAAAGTTTTTTGAAATCTTTGAATCTCTCTTTGTCTTCATTGGCACCTCGGATCTTCCAAATTTTATACAAGACTAACAGGTGGTTCTTCATGGTCTTGAGTTCAGGAGTGTACCAACTATTAACATGCATGTTTGAGTCCTTGGCTCTATTTTTGTGGGTTTTCATAGGGCAAAACGTCGTCAGGTATTGAGACAGTATATTCATAAATTTTTGTACTACCTCGTTCACGTCCCATACATAGAATATCTGTGACCAGTCCAGACTTGAAAGGAATTGACTTAGGTTGTATAACCTACTAGGAGACACTACTCTTATTAAACAACAGTTGTTTTCGTCATCCTGTCGGTTAGGCCCTTTGAGAAGAAAATTATCTTGATGAATATGAACCAAAACTCCGGCATGATCTGATACAAGGTCTTGCTTATAGATTTCACAATCATATGAATTAGTATCAATGTTAGAAAAAATATTATCTATACAAGCATGACCTCTTGTTGGATGAGAGTGCATGCTATACAAATCAAACGATCTTAGAACATTTATAAATTGCTTTACGTCTGTCTTCTCATAGTCAGATATGTTAATGTTCATGTTGAAATCACCAGCTAAGACAACATACGAATATGGTTTAGAAGTAATATATATTAGTAGCTCCTCCAGCTTGACAAGGAAATCCTTAACATTGGAGTCTGGTGCTCTATACAGACATAGGATAATACAATTCACTGGCAATAATTTAATGGCAGACAATTCAAAGAGGCTGTCTGATGTGAAATCTGATACGTCCATTCTCTTGAATCTCAATGAGTCTCTAATCAAAATAGATGAGCCACCATGCGTTTTTGTATTCCTACAATATGAGTCGGCCAATGTAAAACCAGTGGGCACATAAAATGATACTTCATCTTCATGTAGCCAATGCTCGTTTATGCAGAGGATGTCAATTTGTCTACTTTCAGCTATCAGCTCTATCTGGTTTACTTTGTTCCGCATTGAACAGATATTAATAAGAAAAAGATTCATGGTAGAGCTGTTTCTCAATTCTTTATTCTGAACCAGTAAAATCCACTCTGAGTCATTCTTGTCTGTTGTCAACGAAGTGTTATCGTCAAAATCAAGCTCTATGTTCAATTGATTGTCGTTTATTGATAACTGATACTTGCCGCCATCCATAACAAGTGAGGCCTCATCATTTAGAACAGTTTCAGTTGCTTGTCTAAAAGAGGCAGCTTTCAGCGAAGCCTTGTCGTTTATTTCAAGTTTAAAGGTATTGAATCTTCCACTTCATTGATTGCCTGCATGGATGCTCCACTTATAAAATCAGATATGTAGCGCTTTCCCAGCGAGTTGAGGTGTAGCCCGTGTCGTGTATGGAAACGCCGACCTATGTTACTAATATCTAAAAGCCTAACATTTTTGAATTGTCGACAAATTCTAGCTATCTCTAAGTTTGTTCTCTCTATTTGATGATGAATGTTAGAGGAAATTGGAAGATCATATCTACGAGGCACATTCATGAGTATGATATTCACATGCGACAGGTCATATAAACATTTTTTCAAAGAACTTAGAAATTTTTTTGCACCAAATTTTTCCATATCATTTCCTCCTCCCATCAGGACGACCAAGTCGCGATCTGACATATTTTTGCTCTCATGCTCACAGCTTGAAGCAACATCTTCGAATTTAGCACCTGGTTTTATCATTCCTGTCACCTTACAGTCTACTCTTTTTGCCGTGAGATTCACTATATTTTTACCATGACTGTCCGCAAATATTGTTATTTTCTCGAAATTTATTTGACTTGAGCTGTTTCTAATTGCTACTGGGGGTGACGTAGTTTTGTGAGACAAGAAACTTGAATTTTTGAAGTCTCTAACCCGGTTTTTCACAAGACGATGAACTTTGGCCTGATCCGGACGTGAGTTTGACACATTGAATAAACTTCTTCTATTTTGCGAGATACTAATCATATGGAGCTGCGCCTCGTCCGCTTCTTCACACTCAGTCAACACCTCACATCCCTTCCTAGAAGTCGCAAAAGAACTGGAGAGACTCCCAGGAGCTGGAGTAGCTCCTCCTCTGTTGTTTCCAATGCTCGACGAATCATTCATGAGATTATCACTTGATTTAATGTACAACTCGTCATACCTAGCTCTCCATTTGTCAGTCTCTATCCTCTCTAAAACTTTCTCATTCCTGAGCAACAAGTTGTCAGCCTCAAGAGCTTCTATTGAAGTAGACATCAGTAGAATTTTTTCTGTAAAAGTTTTATTATCCTCTTTGAGTTTGTTAATAGTTTCCTTCAAATCCTGTATAATTTCATAGGGGACAGCCTCCATTTGCTGCTCAGCCTCCGATGGAGCCTCCTCTCCTGATAAACAATTTACAGGTTCATTTGTGTCAGCAATCCTGCTCTCTGTCTCAGTCTGGACGCCAGTCTCCGCGGTAGATTTATCCCACCCATTCTGTTCTTAGCTTCTTAAGTTCGTCTCTAAGAGCGGCGTTTTCACAATCCTGGTTACCATCGTCTGTATGTACGACCAGTGAAGAAGACAACTCGTTGACATTGGATTTCTCCTGTTCAAGAACTTGCACCGGTGTGGAACAAAACCCTGTATTATTTCCTTCAGGCTCATATATTGAGCTTTCTGTTAATGATGGCGTAGGTGATTGATTGATCGTTACTTTTAAACAAGAGCTTTGCTCATCATTCTCATCCTCCACATTAAAGGATGTCTGATGAGTAACTGAGGGATGATTATGTTTTGCTAATACTTTGCTAGTGATTTTATCGATGCTAGCATTAGTTTTTAGGGAAGCATTACAATTTTTGAACAAACATCTCCATGAGACCTGCAGCCCTGTGGCCATTTCCCTACCTTTTCTATAAGAGAAGCCATCGTAAAGAAGTTTTGGATTACCCTTAGAGGTTTGCGTTATTTTCAAGCTGGACATCCTAGAATTCACCAATTTACAATTTTAAGTTTATGGAAACAAAAGATCTTATTCAAAATAAAAGAACGCCATTGTAATACATAAGATATGACAAATGTTAAGAATCACAAATACAGCTCAAAAGAAAGAAAGAGATCTGTCCGGAAAAGAAAGATAAAAGCTGGAAAAAAACAACATGTGTGATGTTATGAGATTTAGGATAGATGAAAGACAATTAAAAGTAATCGTTTAAAGTTCAATATAGTTCAGATTCAGGTAACAAGTGCGAAGAATCCAAGTCTGTATTTAGAGCGATAAGCGTAGCACACGGAATCAACAGGTAGATAAGTAATTGTCTAACTGGTAGTCTATCCCACAATCACTGCTCATAGAAATCTCTGGCTGGTAATCACATCGGTTGTAGATGAAATACAAGTGCATTGATTTTGTTATTAATTAATTCGCCAAATGAGAATAATATTTGTATTATGAATGTTCAGAAGTTATTATTGTAATTCAAGTTTACAAAAGAGTAAGATTTACTCCAATAAATATAGAAGAAAATTGGATTTTTATATTTTTGGAGAGGACGCAGCGATTAGAGGAGAACGGGGAGGAGGGGAAACGAAGATCGCCGAGAGAGCGAGCACGGCGAGGTGAAAGGAAGCTCCTGATAAGAGGTTTAAAAGGTATATCCTACTGGGTGTGGAGATAATAAATTGATATAAGATAGGGAGACGAATGAATTGAAAGGAAATGAAATCGTAGTTATTTATCACTCTAACTGATTATAATTGTTTATGAGCTCGGCTGACTATATCAGTGGAGTTTACAGATGTTGAAAGTTCAGAGCTGTTATCAGTAGAAACAGAAACAGCAGGCTCTTTTCCCGCGCAGAGGATTGTTGAAAATAGAATTCTTGTTATTGGATAGTATGAATTGAGGTTATGATTAGCAAAATTAATTAGCGAATCACTTTAAGATTCAAGAGTGAGCAGGAGATTATTGACGGTCCGGATTTTTGACGTCCGAATTATCGACGTTCTAATGTATAGCCCATACAGGGTGGGTGAAAAGTCCGAGAACGGCTTAATATCTCATACACAAAGGTAATTTGACGGTGAGTGTGATTGGGGATCCCACTCAAATTGAAAAAACTACTTTAAAAATCTGGTCCGCCATCTTGGATCCACCATATTGAATGCAACTTCATTTTTTTAAATAGGAAGGTGGTCATGCGATACATGATTTCGGTAAGGAATTTCAAGAAAAAAATGGATGGCGAAAACGGTACATCGATATCTCAAACCGTTTAGGTTTCCTATTTAAAAAAATAAAGTTGCATTCAAAATGGCGGATCCAAGATGGCGGACCAGATTTTCAAAGTCATTGTAAAGTAGTTTTCTTAATTCGAGTAGGATCCCCAATCACACCCACCGTCAAATTACCTTTGTGTATGAGATATTAAGCCGTTCTCGGACTTTTCACCCACCCTGTATAATATCAGCTACCTACAAAATTTAAATAAGAATTAACTTGAATAGGATGAACATGTATACACATTTAATTATAACAAGATTGGATAAGCATAAACTTTAAAGCCATTAATTTGTCAAAATCACATTAAAAATCAACTACAGAAGTCTACTGAATTAAAAATTATAGAGATTTACAAAAAATAGTGCTTACCTCTCTGGTGGATTGAGCAACTTGCGGTTGGAAGAAGCCCTTCAGCTGACATACGACACACCTCAACACTGCCAGCAAGCGGTTTCCCACTTTTTCACCAAACACTCCTTCTTCCAACAAATATTTAATGAAATACTCAAAATTGAGCAATGGAGAATCCGGGTTTCCCATCCATGGGTTAACAAAAAGATCGGTAGGTATTGTCTGGGAAATTGAATCACAATAATTAGAGAAGCACAAAATATTATTGATGTTTGTATTAATTTAAAAAGAAAACAACTTTGGTAGGAAGAAGGCTGTTGTGTTTTCCTATATTCTTGTATACAGAGGGGTTCAATAATTTTGCATGCGGGCTACTCGTGCGACACTATATTTTGACAAACATTGAACAGAGTACGGTTCTTTGTTATCTTTAGGCTAGAAACTAACGGTAGAAAATGCATGTCATGAGAGGCTTTTAACATACAATAAACAATCAATAACAATAAATGAACTACTGGGAAATTACAAATCATGATGATAGAAGAATTTATTCAACCTCAAATAGATCAGCGAAGAAAAACTGAACACAAAAAATCTAAGATACAAAAACCTCTGCTCGAAGCGTTTCAGTGCGATCACAGCTATAATGGCACAACAATGTATGACGACTATATAAATAGAAATATAAATCTCAGTACCCTTTTAGAAGTAGCCCTAAAGAAAAATACAATAATATGACACCTATGTATTATGCATGTTTATCATGCACGTTTTACCGTAAGTGGCCAGCCTTACATCTACTGTCAATATTAGTGTATACATTTTTTGCCCCTCTGTATAATCTTATTAATATTATACTATTAGTTCGGAGAACAGAAGAACTCGCTACACTCACTAAGATCACTACTCACACACGCCCGCCTATTCACACACAAATACACATACAAATTGGATTCAGAGTATGATGAGTTTGATGAGTACCTATAATATATTATATGCAATAGGATCTGTAGAGAATGCTGAGAGATATAAGTTCTTCATACTTTAGAGCTAGGATGCACGGTTGAAAAGATAAAAAATTTGAAATTTGAAATGTAGGACTCAGGGGAAAAATGATCAAATTATAACAAATTAAAATTTTTCAACATTTGATATATAAAATAAGACCGCCTTGGAGCGCTAGAAAATAAAAGTATCTTATACTTTTGAGGTGGGATGCAAGTTTAAAGAGATGAAAAAATCTGAAATTTGGGACTTGAGGAAAAAATGATCGAGTTCAAATTTTGAACATAATTACCTATAAGAAATAAGACAACCTTGGAGCGCTGAAGAATAAAGGTCTTCTACACATTTGAGCTCGGAAGCACGCTTGAAAATATAAAAAATCTAACTTGGATTGGGACAAAAATGAAATTCGAATTCCAAAGACTTGAAAATTTTGAACATGATCGTGATACATGAAATAATCTGAAACGCTGAGTAAAATGAGCCCAATTTGAACCTGATCCGATAATCCGTATTGATAAGTTGATTTTTAGGGGGAAAATTTCCGAATAAAGGGCCGCCATCTTGAAACGGGGATGAATGAAATTCTTTTAAATACATAGATTTCTGCGTCTTGTTTCAAAGTACTTTTGTATACCAAATGTTTATCCAAATCGGACCATAACTGCGACTGTAGCTGCGGTACAAAACAAACAAACAGACAAACGCCGATTGACTTAAAACATAGAATTCACTTCGCTCATTCAATAATATATTCCTAAATTCTTATTGTACCTATATAGTGATATTCACGTTATAAAGTCAGTGAAATGATATGACAGCATAATTGCCAACGTTTCTACGGCTGGTGTAGATTTTCAATTAGTTACAGAAAGGCTACTCACTTTGGATACACTCAGTTGCAATTTAACAAAGAAGCCCATATACTTTTTGTAATGTTCATAGCCTGCCAGGTGAGAGGTTGCAGTTAATCCACATAGCAACGTTTTCAAGAATTCTGCAAGCAATTTCACTGCTTCCATGTCAGAACTGCACAGGTTTGTCAACAGGAGTTTCACACCTGTTAACTTGATACGGCCGGGACAGTGTCTGTGAAAAAGAGACCGGAAAATTAAAAAAAAAGAGCATTCAACTATTGAGAATGCTTGACAACCTACTAAAACAATAAACATTGACAAAAACAATTCATCATATACCATAATCAGTTTCTTACATAAAGCCTCTATGCAACGCCTTGCCGTTATAACTCAATTTGATAATTCTTTTATTTTATAATACATTTAATAATTGGACTTCAAATAAACTTAATTCTAAGACCAAATTACATCCGAATTAACTTATGAATTAATTCATTTTTTCTCCATGCAACAAAAGCCAAATAATTGTCTGATCTTTTTATACATAAATCAATATTTTTGAAAATTGTGTAAAAAATAGTAAGAGACTATGTCTGTTTTTCCATTACTTATTTTTGCCATTAAATGAATAAGTGAATCCTTCCACAAAGAATAAAAATTATTTATAGTCGACAAGCCTTTAGTAAAAAGGTCCAAGTAATTATTTGAATTATTATTAGGCCTAATATATTGTTTTTAAACTGTTATGAAAGTAGCCAATGTTTGTGTATTTTTTGGCTTCAAATTTTCTGAAATAACTCAATAAATACTAAGTTTTCAGTAATTATATGTATATGGATTAGAAATCGCATTTGTTCAAATGCTAATTAATTAATAATAAATATTAAACAAAAATCCCAATTTAATGTTGTAACCCCGAAGACTTCTGCTACTGTAAATATTGACAACAGGGTTAACAGCTAGATGGAAATTCGATGAGCGCTACAATAGAAAAATTATTTGCCAGCCCGGGAATCGAACCCAGTACCTGGGTTCGATTGCTAGTCAGGAATTCTTACCCTTACACCAAATTGACAATCTCTGGATAGCAACACTCGTAGTGTAATATTTGATTCAAATTCAGTTAATTACCCTAATAGATTAAAAAACTTCTGTTACTATTGTGGCTAAATGCTTCAACTTGAAGACTTACATACTCATAGGAACACAATAATATTTATAAAAAATTGTGAGATGAACAATACTGGGCTAGGCCTGTTTGTACTCTCCTCATCATAATTATATTATGAATTATAATTGTTTGAATAGTAGAATATCATATCAAGTTAAGAATGTGGTGATAAAATTATAAAAGAAAAGTATGTAATTTGGCATGTGGTGGTAAAAAAATAAGAAATAAAAGTATCACTTACTTTTCCAAATATATTAAAATCTTCATTGAAGTGTTGAGAAAATCTTCTGACGCTTTAGGGGACAAATTATCAATCAATAAATTGACAGGAGTCGCCGTATAGTCGAGTGAAATTTGGCATTCGTCATAAAACCAATCTATCAGTTGTGGTTGATTGGAGTTCTCCAACATATCCAAAAGGAGCTGGAAAAATAAAGCGTTGATGGTTATTATCAGAGTAGGTTGATCAATGACATTGAAAACAATACAATACTACTCTGTATAGTATTATTTACTATAGTGAATGGAAAGTCATAAAGGACTTGGCAGGCTTGGGAATGATAGTCCAAGTGCCGGTTGCACAAAAGCCGTTTAAATTTTAACCGTGATTAATTTCACGAGAACCAATTATAGTTGAGACTCAGAGCAGTAGAGAATGCAAAAGCCCTCCCACTCAGGACTATAGAGCAAACAAGACAGAGAGAAATATTGAAAAGTAATTTTATCTACGAATATCTTATAATGTAGACATTATAAAAAAAACATGAAAACATTATTATTTGAATCGGACTTTTTGCGACTACTACCAGCGGCCAAAGACTTTTCTTTTGCTGGTGGTGTCTGAAACAACTTTTAGTTTTTTTTTCATTTTTTTTATTTCATTTATTCATATACAATAGATACAATAAAGGCAAAAACAACAGGCATTCGCCCAAAACTGCTTTAAACCTTAATTTGGAATACACAGTCTAGAGGTGTTTCAATCATAATTAATTTTGGGGAGTCTCAGACTCTTAGAGTCCCCTTTAGCTTCGCCACTGCCCTAGACAAGAGAAGAGTCCTATATTTTGCATTGATTTATTCACAAATTTCTTATGGCATTGAACTTTGGGGAGCTACAACTTTGCAGAACATGAATAAAATATTCATTTTGCAAAAAAGGGCAATAATATATTTAGCAGGTTTAGGCTTTAACCACACTTGCCGAGATGCATTCAGAAATCTTTCAGTTCTCACAGTTCCTTGTATTTTCATTTATAAAGTAATTATGTTAGTGGTAAAAAATATAAACAACTTGACAACAAATCAGATGTGCACCATCATAATACTAGGAATAGAAATAATATCAGTATCATAGACTTTCTCTTTATAAGAAAAAGCCCAGTTATATTGGTGTGAAATTATTGAATAGGCTGCCAACTCATTTAAATCCTAGGACGCATACCTTTAAAACAGACTTATATAGGTTCTTAGTTGATAAGAGTTACTATAGTATTGACGAATTTTTAAATGGAATGTAGTGTGTTTCAATGTTATTTATGTATGCCAATGTAATTTTAATGTATGATTTACATAATAACTTGCCGTGTGAATTATCTTTTATAAAGTTTTTTGACTGTAAATCTTCCTCACGTTATTCAACTGTATGGAAATTTTCTGTATTATTGTTGAATAAAATTAATATTTTATTCTATTCAACAATTGATATCAGAACAGATATACCGGGATTACATCAATCACAGCTATCCACTATAGTGAGGTCCAAGTTATAATGGCAGTGTTTGATTAGCAATGGTACTGCTATCCTTGTCTTTCATTCAACCAAACGGATAGCGCTATCTCTTTCTCGCTCTGCTCTGTTGCCAGATCGTCTTTAACAATGTAACATTAATAATTAATTAACAAAATATTTGCCCCCTGTGGCTTGGGGGAGCTTTGAGTCAATCATCGTACTCAAGAATGAGTTGAAAACCAGAATTCACCCACAGTATCCATGCTTGTCGTAGGAGGCGACTAAAATGGACCTCAAGGCAACTCCAGAAGTTGCCGTGCCTTTCAAACCCACGGGATCTGCCCCATCAGGGCAGTTTCAGAGGGACAAAAAGAAAAACCCAAGAGACCAGATATGGGTGAAACTCCAGGCACAAATGTGGGTCAAGATGCTGAGTCGAGGGTGGCCGGGCGCTGTGCGCCCTAGAGGCAGTTTTTGGTCCTTAAGGACCTACAAAAAGGCCAGAAGTGGAACTCACGTAGGTCAGGGGTTTGTGGATGGAGAGGCAAAAACTCACCACTGCTCAAAGAAGGGTGGCCATTTAGGCAAAACTTCTTGGGAGAGACGAGGCTTTTGACTCTGCAGAGTTTCGGAGGGGCAAAAAGAAAAACCCAAGAGACCAGAGATGGGTGAAACTTCAGGCACAAATGTGGGTCAAGAGGCTGAGTCGAGGGTGGCCGGGCGCCCGAGAGGCAGTTTGGCGTTCCCTCTCTCAGCGGAAGGACCTGCAAAAAGGCCAGGAGTGGAACTCACATAGGTCACTAGTTGTGGGTGTAGAGACCAAACCTCACCACTGCTCAAAGAAGGGTGGCCATTTAGACAAAACTTCTTGGGAGAGGTGAGGCCTTTGACACAAAAAGAAAAAACTCAAGAGACCAGAGATGAGTGAAACTCTAGGCACAAATGTGGGTCAAGGGTGGTCGGGCTCCCTAGAGGCAACTTGGCCGCCCCTTCCTCAGCGGAAGGACCTACAAAGAAGGCCAGGAGTGGAACTCACGTAGGTCACGAGGACTAATTAATCAGTCTGGAGAGACTGCCAAGCATATCACACTGGATTTCAACAAGGATTGGAACCAGGTGATGAATGGAATGTTAGTATAGGGAAAAACTCCTGGTTCTTGTAAGGACATAGGAATTGGTTTGCCTAACTAACATACTACTTGGGAACACAATAAGCTTCGGTTGACGTGTTGGGTTCTTTGAACCTTTTGATCCTTGAATCCGTCCCTTCAAAAACAACAAACAAAATATTTCATCTTAATTATGAAAATTCATTATGAAAGTATTAAAAAATATAATTTTTTGTTTAATAAAAAATAATTGATTATTTAAAACTAGAATGAACAGTTAATAAACCTGTATCATCTACCGTCTATAGAAGGCATCGACAAGACAGAGGTTCGGCAACGTTGTTCTCTTATCTTTCTTCGCTGCCATTATAACTGGACCTCACTAAAGGCCTATCTACTATCTACTGTGATATTTTTCTGGAAGTTGTGTCAAGATAAGTGATTGAATAAATAAATAGAATGCGGTGGAAAAGGCAAAATGGAAAAAATGGCTTCCTATCATTTCCACTTACTTTATAACGTGGATCTCACTTTTAGATTCACCTTGATACAAGAAAGGAGAAAAATGTTGGAAAAACGAGAAAATAATACATTCTGAAAAGAGAGAAGAGACAAACTGGACTGACCTCGACACAAGCCTGTTGAACTTGCAAGGAACTGTCCATAATGCAGTGAGCGAGACCCTTGAGTATGCCCGCATCATTCACCATGTCCACATACTTTTTGCAATGCCCTCGAATGTAGTTTAATACTGACAGTCGGATCATATGGTGTGGCTCAATACTACAGGAAAACACATAAAAGTAATGTTAAGAATTTAAAATTATTTCGGGTGATATAATGTGAATTTGATTGAAACAGTTAGACACACATTAATTTTTGGACGTACAATTTTTTGCCTTCCTAATGAATTCTATCACGTTAAATGGAACTTGACAAACACATAATAAGGCTAGCTGCACACACATCGAGTTTTGTTCGTACGATATTTTGCTGTCCTTATAAATTCTATTAGATTGAACAGATGATGTTTGACAAGTTCCGTTTAATCTGATAGAATTCACAGAGGACGGCATAAGGCACAATAAGACGGCATAAGGACGGCACAATATCGTACAAACAAACATCGATGTATGTATGTGTGTGTGTGTGTGTGTGTGTGTGTGTGTGTGTGTGTGTGTGTGTGTGTGTGTGTGTGTGTGTGTGTCTGCAGGGCTCAACTGGTCTACAGTAACTATATTACCCAATAGTAATATAGTTACTGTAAACTGGCCTAACTCTAAAACATATCAAGATTTATTATAATCAGAATATTTTGAGTATTTTAAAGGCTGAGAATATTTTTAAAACGAGTAACATACATAACTTGAAAAGGGATGTTGTGGAAGAAAAATTTAAGGGTAGGTATCTATTCAACAATGGTTCAAGAAGTATGAAAATGTCATGAGAAATATATTTAATAAGAAAGTAACAATACAAATGTAAAACTACAATTTTATTTTCAGAAAAATCTTTCTGCTTGTGACTGCAAATTAAATAATAAACGTTATGATGAAAAATATTTTTCGCAATAATGAAATGACTAAAGTTCGATACTCTCCCTAATACATTTTAAGATGATAAACAAGAAATGAATATATAAGTCAAACAAGTAATGAATTCATACAAGGAATGAATATATAATAGACTCGATAGAAAATAAAATAAACAAGACGATATTCTCATGACCTATACACCTTGCTCTTTTCACATGGTTACTTTTCAATTATTGAAAATTATTCTCCATTACCTTTGTTAGAATCCAGAAAATATCTACTATCACTATCACCACAAAAGAATGCCACAATAAGATACCATAACCACGAAATATACCTTATAGTATATTACCTTCTTCCTCATTAGTTTATTTACGTTAAAAATAGTAAAACCACACCATGACATTCATGGAATTCCAGAAAATATATACTATCAAGGTATTTAGACTTGCTATCAATGACCTATACCAAGTAATGCAGATGAAAATACATTAATGCAGAATTACTTACTAACTTACATACATTAATTTGAGGCTGATAAATATATCTGCAATAATAATGATGTTTAGACAATAAAACTTACATCAAAGGCAGTGAAATACAGTGGAGAGCACAAGCTTTCATATAAGCCAATGAAGTAGTAGGGGTATCTTGCTCCATTCGTAATGAGTCGTATTCATCTACAAAGGAATTTAATGGAATAAACTAAGAAAATTAGTAATGATAAGTTAATGATAATAATTTAATTAAAATGATAATAACAATGTTAATTAGTAATGATAACAATAAGTTTATGATACGATTCTCGTGTTGAATAGATTTGAAGTAACGACTTACGGTATGCGTAATCTTTTAATCCAGGATTAGCAAAATTTAATAATGTTTTCGTATGTTCAGCGGATTTGAGTTGGTTAATTCAGGGTTTAGTTGACATCAAAGATAATATAATTTTCGTTATTGTTATTTAATTAAAAGTTAATTTAAAGTTATTGGTTACCAAAGGGTGTTTGGCTAAAACGTTTTTAAACTTTAATCGGTTAGATATAATTATGTTCAAAAGAAAAATGGAGCCAGAAAAGTTGTCACTGCAGAACACCAGATCAATTTTCTACTGTAAAATTTGTCATTAAGTAATTCAGCTTTTTTAATTTTCAGCCGACGATTCTATAAGGTGCGGCAGAACCGATCAAGCAGTTTGCTACGATTGTCACATACTCCAAGATATGAGTTGACATTTTTCCCGTGGTCAAGTCAAGTTTTGTTCATTATTTAACCACATTTGAGTAGCAAACATATTTTGGACCATTGCTAATAGTGGTTTAGCCGCTCACATTTCGAATTATTAATGAAATACCGAAACAACGAATTATTGATTAAGTTAATGCCATATCCCGCGACATGCATGCAAGTACGATTTTTATTTTGTTCGTTTGAAATTGTTTACATTGTTAAAAATGTCCTTGTCAATAAAAAAACTGTTTTATTTCTTTTGCAAGAGCTACTAAAAACTTCAGAGATCGTCTTAAACAATGTATTGTTGCTAATAATCGACATCTTCAGTATTTTTCTTTTTTTAATGGTGATATGGCAATTCTAGGTATTCCTGAACTTATGTTGTACATTAACAGCACCTGTAGCAAAATGGAATTTGTCATTCATACATTTTATAAATTGTTAATAATTGTAAATTGTAACTATTTTATAAAATAGTTAAACGGGATTAAAATTATTAAAATGGTGTACTTTGCTTATGCTCGGCCATCTTCCAATATGGGATAAGTGTAGGCCTATGGGGAGGACACCCATTTCAGAAAGATAGAACTGATCCAGAGACATATTAGACATTATTTTTATTTTACAGAGTGCGAAATAAATTAATTTTTGAATTGAAAATTTAATATTATCAGGGCTGTACTTGGCAAACAAAGACGCTATCCCAGCTCTCTATTATAAAGCGAATTCAAAGTTCTGGAAATTAGGCAAATTTTTGTGAAGAATTTAATTATTGTTTACCTGAATAAAAATCTGTACACAGCTCATGTAAAAAAGTACAGTTTTCGTTCGCCTACCATTTTTCCTGTGCCACGAACAGACCCAACTGTGTGTAGGAGGCAATTTGATCATATTATATGCCATAAATTAATCAATTGTATTTCGGAAAATTTTCTCATAAACCGGATTTCAAAGTCAATAGAGGATTGAATAGAATTGCAAGGTGAATTCAATAATATTTTGTAGTAATTGATAACTTCTGTATACGTATACATTTTCAAAATTTTCTTTCTTGTATTTCTCTTTTCATCCTTCTTTTTCTTTCCTTCTTCTTCTTTCGCTCTCGAATATTTTTCTTTTTGTGAATATAAAAGTGATTTACATTTTTCCTTTCAAACTCTATCACTGTAGTACTACTATGTAAGCTAGCGCACAAACCTAGGTTTTGCTGGCTTTGTCAGATTGGAAACGAGTTATTTTTAGTTTAAGAATCTATGTGTTGATTAGAATCTTATTATGTATATCTTAGTTATCTATTATTTTTATGATTCATACATTGTATTCATTGTAGGCTATTGTTATCAATTTGATGAAATAAATTTGATTTTGTGTTTCTCTATTTTATTTCTGCTAGTATTTAATAATTGTTAAATTTAGTTTTAGGATAGACTCCCACCAACGAGCAAGTTATACTTTCGCTGGTGTTGATTTTCATTTCCATTAAATAGTTAATATACATTTTTATTCATTTATATTAACCAATGCACAAATCAAATACATGATTAGAAAAGGACCAACAGGCCTAGCCGGTATTTATTACCTATATTATATCAGAGATCATAGAAATAATTTATCAATTATTTACTATAATAATTTTATTTACTTACTTTATGATTATATTTATCATATAGGCTATATTGTGTAAAAATGGAAATAAAATTAGATTTTGATTTTAATTATTTCAATATGAAATAAAAAATTCACCAATTAAAAAGAAAAAATTCCTCTATATTTCCTCTATCCTGTGGCCATTTTTATAGCTTCTCAAAACTGCTTAATCGGTTCTGCCGCACCTTGTATTATTCGAGATTATCTTTACTTATGTAAGTTATGTTGCAATATAATATGTTACATCATCAGACACGTTTAAATTAACATATTTTTATATATTTCCATATTTTTTTATTGTACCGTACATTGGAAATTGGATAAAAGAGATTCATGTACTTCAATTATGCGTACGAATTTTAATAAGCATGTATTTTAAGAATATTATGCCATATCCATTCGAGTCTATTGAACGGTACTCCACTACTAATGAAATGAACATCTATTCAACCATTATCTGAATTATACAATGAGCTACAACGAGTACAATATACCAATATAAATATTACATGTTATTATTCAAGTAAATACACAATGAAAAGTGGGAAATACATCACAAACGTCCAACAACATAGATACAGTTTTTTACTAATGAAAAGATATTCCTCCAAAGCCAAACAGGCATAAGAATAAACAAACATAGAGGCTATAAGAAGGTTCATTTTTACGCTCCTACAATGAAAAATTGCATTTATGGAGGTTAAGGGATTTGTAATTGAAACTTACCGGAAGTTGTCACTCTCTGATCGTTATGTTGATCATGATTTTCCAACAACCAAGTAAGCATTTCGAACACTGAAAAAACCTTTCTGATTAGTATTTTTTAACAAATCTTATCTATTTCCAAGTAGTGATGTGGATCGGGAATATTCCCAGTGGGAAGGAACTTATGATTTGGCAATATTTCCGAGACCAAGAAATTTTGGGAATTTATGGGAACTTAAGGAAATTTATAAAATTGCTATAAAAATGATTGAAATTGATCAATCCCACTCATATTTTACTTCAATATAATCAATAAATCATCATTATATTTGATATTGATCAAGATCAGCCACATTTTACATTGATATAATCAATAAATCATAATTCTTTGAGCCTTTTTTTGCTCACTCACTCACTGTCTTTTAAATAGTCAATGAAAGATTATGGAGGAAAAATTTTGGAACACAATTTTTGACCCCGTAGCTCTTTTACGGGTATTAAGGGGGTAAACATATCAAAAGTCCTCACTCCTACCCCCTGTGCTAAGGTGGTGGGGGTGGTTTGAAAGTGCCATATTTTGTTTTTTGCGTATATCTCGAACAATATGCGCCTTTCGGAATTTTTTTTTCGAACACAATCATAATATTAAAGCTCACAAATTATCCTGCAAGGTGCAAGTTTCACTTCCAACATTTTTCCATATCTCTCATAGTTTTCTAGGTATAGCCTAAGCTCTCTACTAAGGCATCACATTTTGAAGAAAAACACTTCCATCTCCAATTTTTTAATCTTTTTGGCCTTATAACTTTTTAAAGATTCATTGAAAAAATCCGTGCTAATCATGGGCTCATAGAGCTCATATTATCTTCAATTTCATCTATGGTCTCATTATTTTACGCATCTACCAACGATTATTGCAGCCGTTATAGTGTTGAGTGTGAAATCTTCAGTTTAACAACAATAGATCAATTGTCAGGGAAATTGGGAGGGAATGTTTGGAACACAATATTTGACTTCGCAGCTTTGTTTGAACTAGTTAGAAGGTGAACATATCAAACGTCCTCATCCCTACTCCTTGAGCTTAAGGGATGAGGGTAGTTTAAAAGTTGCATTTTTTCATTTCTGGCTGACACGCATGTAACTGGGAAACACTCCTGGGGAGTCCGGTCTCACAAGGTGTCAAACTATCAAAAGATAAACTGAAAAGCTTCAATAAACTACCAAACTATGCATTTTAGCGACATGGCTAAGTGAGTAAAAATGAAGCTAGATAAATTTCCTACAAGTTTTGTACAGTAGAGTTTTGTGATATCTTCTTTAGTTTTTGAGATATTCACATTTAAAAGTGTAAAATCTTTGAAAAGACAGTTATTCTTCCAACTTTTTGCACTTTCAGGGCTTATTACTCAACAACAAGCATCGAAAAAATGTAATTTTTTACACAGGGGGTAGGAGTGAGGACTTTTAATATGATTACTCCCTCACTATCCTTAAAAAAGAGCTACGGGGTCAAAAATTGTGTTCCAACATTTTCCGTCTGTAATATTTCATTGACTGGACTATAGGAGTATTTAAAAGACAGTGAGTTGAAGAGCATTCAATTCTCTTCAATTTAATGTATTTTTTCACCACTTTATGCTTTCCATCAATTTTTATAGCAATTTTAAAGTTGAGTGTGGTAGGAGTGAGGACTTTTTATATTTATATGCTTACCCCCTCACTACCCTTAAAATGACAAAAATTTGGTTCCAAACTTTTCCCTCTATATCTTTTTGAGCTTCTTTTCGTTGCCTGGACTAGTATCTTATTACAAGCCTCAATGATTCTTGAAAGGTTGTGAGCTGTGGAATTATTTTCTTTTTGATATTGAATTAAACTCGAGTATGCTCCTTGTTTTAGTTTAGCCAATTTTGCTGTATTTTATAATTTTTGGATTTATATTCTATTCTAATCTTTATTTAGGGGTCAATTATTTTTGTGCGGAGAAATTGAATTAAATCATGCAATGAAAGTTAAATTACACTCCAATACTTTGTTGACCTGATCTACAGGCATTTATTAGTAAGTAAAAAAATCTTATTCAACTTGTAAGACATGAAAGTAGCATGATAATAGTGGTGCAATTGAATGATTTATTGAGTGCTCATTTCTCCTTTCAGTCTATGATCAGTCTATGAACTTCAAATCAAGTTATTCATCCTTATATTTCTTACATAAATCTGTTGTATAACTGGTGATTGAGACCTTGTGTAACAAAAAACGTCTTTTCGGTCATTTTTTATGAAAGAAATCATAAATTTCCTCAAGTTCCCATAAATTCCCGGGAATTTATGATTTTTGGGAATATTTCTCTTAAATTCCCTGGGAATATTTCCTCAATCTTAATTTCAAAGTAAGCATTTCAAACACTGAAAAAAAAAACTTTCTCATTAGTACCGTATTTCTTTAATAAAACATATAAATCTTATCTGTTTCTATCTTCTATACTATTGTAGAAACAGAATCAAAATAGATACAAAATAGCTGCAAGTTGGATAGATAGATAAACGTAATTTTATTTGCACTTTACAACATTAAAAGTGATGTGGGCGAAGTTGAGGCAATAAGAGCCCCCTCTTTCACTTCCCACTAGTTAGTAACTTAGCAAAACATAATAGTTGAATAGCATGGAAATGAATAATTTATTTTATAGTTATGGAATTAATAAAAAACTAATAACGTGTAACGTATCAAAATCTGATGGGTAAACAAAATCCCTATTTGAAAGAAATTTATAGGTCTGAAGTGGAATAATAGTCTAGCATCGCCAAATGCGATAACGTTTTAAAAGATTAGATAATATCATGTATCATGGCTAAATTTTAGAACAGCCGAATAGAAATAGAAGTTATTTGCTACTCATATAATATTATATAAAGTATTGAAAATTTGAGGTTAGGCGTAAAATATCTATTGATCGGCGACATAATAATCGATCGAGTCGCATAACGTAAAATCTAGCCAGACACCTTGGCAGAAATTTATTGCAACTAAAAGGTATGCAACTAGAGGAACTAAAAGAGCACATGGCTAATTGTTATAAAGTGAGAAACAACCTATAAACATTATAAAAATGTATTGCATGTAAAAAATGTACTTAAAACCCAAAATAAAAATAAATTAATGTATTAAGGAAGTAGGAGGTTCGTAGGCGCATGTATACTGTAACAAATTTGCATGAACCAATCAAATGGTAGTAATCGATGGACGGCAATAGTGAGCCGATTCAAATGTATTTATATATATTTCTAAAAATGATAAGATTTTGTAAATGTTTACTGTTCAGTTTATGTATTGGAGATGGCCCGAGGACAGATAAAATATCAGATATGTGATATAAGTAATAATTTAATAGATTGGCATGAACTATTTGAACCTTCAAATGGCGTAGTAGCAAATTATTCAAATTTATGTAAATTTGCAAGTTAGAAATGAAAATTGTGAAAAGAAAAGTAGAACTTGCCCACTTGCCTGTCAGACACTACCATGGAATATCACCAAAATTTGTAGAGCACAATACCCTTTATTGTACATTTTAAAGACTTAGAGTTTTAATCTAATTATTAATTTTCTATAAGACTTTGTGATGCTGTTTTAAAGCAAAAGTCATCCAAATATTTATTTAATCCCTTGGAAGAGATGACTTCGGCCACCAACAATCCAGGACTACCAGGAATTTCGGATTGCCGCCAGCAACTTATAAAAATTCAGCACGTGAGTGAAAAAATAGTTGAAATAAAATTAGGGCGCCATCAGTGCTTCGAATGAAATAAAAATAAAAGCTAGCTCGTCGGAAAGGTTTTAAATATTAAGAAATTAATACAAAAACTTGCGCAAGTCTTAAAAGGGTATAAGAAATACTTTATTGAATAAGAATGAGTCAATTTATATATTAAAAGTACACCAATTAAAAGAATATTAAGTTCTAGACTTGTAATACTAACGTTCACCCAATCATTGATTTTATAATACAATTTGTAATAATATAATGTAGCTCTGGTTCTTTGGATAAATTGATTTATCTAATTCCATCAGGTGCCAAATCTTACACCCTGAGAAATATATTTATTATTGAGAAATGTACTAGAAATCATAGAAAGTAATATATTTATAATCATTGATTTGTCAATTTATCATTCTCTGATTTGGGAAACAATATATAAAGTGGGATTACCTAAATCGACAAGCAACAGCAAGTCGATATCAAAGCTGCATGCAAATAAATGCATATTATCAATGAATTGAAAAGCACATGGTAAAGTTTCGTGCTATAGAACTGAAAAATAGCGTACTGATCTGTGATATTTTATCTTGATTTTGTTCTGGTTTTATTGTATATTTTGTTGCTCTGTATATTTTCTATATTGATCTGATTTTTTTAAAATTATTCATTCAATATATTATGTATCAAATTTTTTATGGTGTACCATTCATTTTACTCCCCAATACCATAGAGTATAAATCTCATATATATGTGTTAATAATCAGTATTAAATTATTGCGAGAGCTCCTGAATGAGCCTATTAAGACTTTATTGAAATTGTATCCTAGAAAACCACGACCAGATTTTATAGTATTTAATTCTCATGCTCTACCGATTGAAGCCAAGCCGAGGCAAATCGTTATTCATTAAAAAATAACGTCAGAAACGCTATTTCATTTTTTAATGAAAAATTGCAATTTTTTTAAGGATTCGAATCAAGTTCTTAACTGGCATGGATGAGATGAGAAAAAATAATTTAATTCATATTGCTTCCGACGTCAAAAAACAACATTGCCTCTAGTAGGAGCACCTCGTGGAAGAAATAGATAAATTTGAGTAAATAAGGAAATTTTTATTTTTCAATAACTCTATGATATTTAATTCTCTTCCCTCAAGACATCCACACATATCTCAGTTTATAGTGATCCCAGATCAACTATAAGGAGAATAAGGTTGCCGTTACTTATATTATCACAAGCCAGATTTCAATAGACAGTTTGAATTTTTTTATACGGTATTGTGTAATTCCTTACAATATTGTTCTCACAATATTCAAAATTGAAAAGTAATCCTCTATTGCAAATGAGAATTGAAGAATTCTAATGTTTAGAATATTATTCAAGAATCTCAAAACTCCCGAAATTTTACATGGAAACAAAAACAATGATCTCGATCTTGAAACCAGTTTGGTATTCAAGAAATATATTCATTTTCTAGATAGGAATAAATATTATTAACTAGATTTTACCTAGCAGACTGCGCCGTATCTTTTCATTTAGAAGATTGATAATTAATGATTCAATAATTTCCAATATTATAATGATTTCGTGTATAAATTGATATGGACATAACCTACATAATATTTGGACTACTTGAGGCCGAATTAAGAAATAGAAGTTTGAAACATTATCCTGTTTCTTATTTTCTGAATATTGTATTCGTTTGCATGGCAAAATTGTATCGTGATATAAATTTTCGGCTCTAAATTTAATATTTTCTAAATTCGGCTTAGTGGTTTTGTATTTTGTTTTGGTTTTGTATAAGTTTTGACTTTTTAACATCAAAAAGAACTTCATTTCGAAGTGAAAAGTGTAAATTTAAAGTATTGTGCTCCTGCTCACTATAACCTTAGTGTCCGGTTTCCCATTAGGGAACTTTAGACTATAAACGGCGAGGTGGAACTACCCTTGGGTCTCCCCACCATTAAAAGCCATACGCTAATAATAATGAATAAATAAATTTTAGTGAATAAATCAAATTTCTCATAATAAATTAACAATGAAGAAATAAAATTCAGTGACAAGTGCCTGGGAACTTCCATGCTAAGGTAGCCGTTTGGACCAGAACTTCCAACATTTAGATATGTGCAGAATTGTGTTGAATAATGTTAAGAATTCTAAATAATGAATAGATGAATAACAAAAAAGAAAAGAATAGATGAGTGTAAGAACAAATGAATAAATAAAATGACTTAATAGTTATTGAACGTAAATCCAAATTAAATGCTGTATAAATCACTAATTAATAATTATTCATTCATTAGCATTTGAATAAATGCAATGCCTATCTCAGTAATTTCCATCTGTAAAATGACTTACTTGCAATGATAGCAACTTCTCTTTGTCTGATGTACTCTGAAATGCACATCTGCCTAAGCATGACATTTAGAACTGCCAGCATTTGACGGTTTTGTTCGAATACAGTGAAGACATTCTCTGAATGTAGCATTTCACTCACAAACATCTTGAAATTCATCAGATAGGTTGTCAGTCGCTTTTCATGATCTTCGAAGAACATTTTGTTTAGTATCTGAAAAAATAAATGCAATAGACAAAAATAAATGCAATCAAGACGATATCAACATGTACAATATCCAACATAATCAATACCAATAATAAACAATATTTTGAATTTTCTCCAAAGGAGGGCGAAATGAAAATTTACATTTCTAACCAATATGAACACAAATTTATTGAAATTTGTTCATTTATTCTTCATTTAAAATTAGCTATTCAATTTGAATTTTAATCAATAATTTATCACTAATTAGAATTATATTTCTACGACAATACTAAACAAAATGAACACAAATTTGTTGAAATTTTAAAATGGACAATTAAATTTGAATAAATTTTAATCAATAATTATTTATCACTAATTAGAATTATATTTCTACCCTGTAGGAATTGTAATATGCCCTTCTCTCAGGTCCTTTGGGAGAGCCGAAGAAGTAAAAATGTACTAATAGATTTGCTTTAAAGAATGGAAAAACAAAGGATTTTTAATGCTCAAAATTAAAATATAAAACAAAATACATGACTCTTACTCATCGATGTTAGATTATAAGATACGATCTTGATTCTCCTATTGTCTACTTGTATAGGAATTTATACTTAAGCTGTCAGCAGTGGTTGTATGTGAAGCATTGAAATGACTGTTCAAAGTAAATTTTACTATAGTGAGGTCCACATTATAATGGCAGTGGAGAAGGATAGGAGAACAACGTTGCCGATCCTCACTGTCTTGTCAATGCCTTCTTGACGGTAGCTGATACAGGTTTATCAATGTAATATTAATTGTTCATTCTCGTTTAAAATAATCAATTATATTTTATTAAGAAAGGAATTATATTTTTCAATAATTTCATAATGAATTTTCATATTAAGTTAGAATATTTTGTTAATTAATTATTAATTCTACATTGTTAAACGCCGATCTGGCAACAGAGCAAGGCGAGAGAGAGATAGCGCTATCAGCTTTGTTGAATGCTAGACAAGGATAGCAATACTATTGCTAATCAAAAACTGCCATTATAACGTGGACTCACTAAATACATTTTGAAACCTTTTTGCAAACCTCTCAGCAAATATTTTACCAGGTTGCTAAGCAGCAACATAAAACAAAACAAAATTTTTTAAAACCATGAAAATGTGAGATAAAATTTTTATGTAAGTTTTCATAAAAATTCTTTCAGTACTTTTACAATAAATTCACAGTGCAAAGAAAAATTAATCAATTATTCAAGAAAAATAGGAATTTATGTAATTAATTTGTTGATGGAAGTGTAAGATTTTAAGATAAATAAGTGCAGCTAAATAAAACCTATAATACTGTCATATAAAATCTGCTGCCCAACAAAAAGTAAGCATACAAAAAATGAATGAAAATGAAAAAATGATAAATTAGAGGCTCAAGAACAATGAATTTACGTGGAATATATTTTTATTGAAAGTGAGAGAATTTGTGGTAGAAAAGAAAACTGCTCCTAAAACTGAACCTAAATTGAACGATAGTAAACTATCATATGAATCTTAAATGCAAGAAAAATGGATCTAAAGACCAACAAGTCATTCAAGACCAACAAAAGCAAACTCTGATTAAAGTGTGATGAAAATCAATAACTATAGCTACATTGGTACTATTTTTGAAATTCCCGTAATTTCCTCAAACGCAATTAATTAATGTTTCATCCTTTTTTCAAAAAAGGAAAGTTTTCAATAAAACCAATCTGTAGATGCATTTGAAGCTTGAAAATTCTTATCAAAATCTAAGGTGAAAGAGCAAATAAATTACAAAAAATAATGATCTATTCAAGAACAAAATTATTATAAACTATAAATACTTATAAAAATCTAATCTTGTAATACATATGAAGTTATTATGGTAAATTAGGTGTATAGAGGATATTGGATTTACTAACATCTCAAAAAAAATATATTGTAGAAAAATAATTGCAATATTTAGAGAGCAAATGATATTCGAAATCTAATGATAGATCAGGTGCAACAACAATAATAGAATACAAATATTGAAAGTTAAAATTCTTCAAAATAAAAATTTTATGAAAAAAATAATTATTAAGTTGAAATTCTTTAAAATAGAAATTTTATGAGAAAAAATAAATATTAAAAATGCGCGGTGGACAGAACGTTAACCCCGGAGACAACCTCCAATTTATAGTTTTGATAACAACTCTAGTAACAGATTCAGGCAATCTAATAAAAAAAACCTACTGTACGGGAAACCTAATCGCACCTGACTGGGTTCTAACGGCTGGCCATTGTTTCCCTATGAAAACCAAAGAGATCCACCTGGAATGGAAGCTTGGCCACACTTTTTGGGGCTACAAATACTGGCAATGCACCAGAAAAGCTGTCGACTTTCATTTGTTGGATCGACAGAAGTCAGAGGGTGCATTTGGAGACAAAGATTTAGCCCTGGTGAGGATTGTACCCTGCGCAGAAAGTCCCAACCCTGTCAGGTTGGCAATGAACAAGACTACCAACCTAGCAACGAAACGTTTGAAATGTGTAACGGCTGGCTTCGGACAAGCATTCGAAGGCGATCAAACAAGACCCAAACTGAGGAAACTTGTTGTTCGTGACTATGAATTGTATCTGGATTGCGAAGACAACAAACTTTGTATAGATTTTGATGAGGAGGGGAGAGGTACTTGTAAGGGGGACTCCGGGAGTCCACTGTTTTGCAATGGCCAACTGTACGGTGTTTTGTCGAATATCCGATACAATGTTGATCCTTGGTACTGTGGCAAGGCAAGAACCACAACGTATTTCGAGGATGTGAGAGACTATCAGGGATGGATTAACAAGACTATGTCGTGTGAAGTGGTCAACTCTAGTCCAGTAGCCTATTCCAATTTCACATTGATTTTGGTCATGTGTTTGCTACTACATATGTGCTGGATTCAATAAAAATACTACAAATTTTCGTATAGTCTCATTTCATACGGGTGTGTGCACACAGGCGTTCCTAGTTCTATCGGTTATAGGTGATAGGAGTATATACCATTCTAAAGGGCCGTTTGCACAGTGAAAGCTTAAACTGAATTCAATCAGCTGTTGGCTTAGACTCAAAATGAATCACATTATAACAAATGATACTTGATACGGATTTAATCCAGTTTAAAATAAAATTTAGTTTAAACTGTCACTGTGCAAACGGCTCTAAGACCACTGAATCTCGGAACGCCTAACGACCCTCAGTGTGTACACACCCTACCATCGCTCCGTTGTTGTCATTAGTTTAAAACTACATTACTTGAATAATTTAAACTTATTCACTTTTAATATTAAATAATAACTCAATATAATTTGAATAATACAAACATTATGTAATAGATTCTATTATCAATAACTAGCCAATGAATGTTTATATAAAGTTGAAGATTTCTTTTTAATAGATTTTTAAACTGATGTTTGTTGTGTTATTAATGACGTTGTAACATTTTAATGTTGTGTGACAATAAATTATTTGATTGATTAAACTAGAAATACATTTTAGATCATCACTGCAGTGAGATTTACTTGTGAAGTGAGTGGAAATGATAGGTAGACATTATTGTTCATTTTCTTTCTCAACAGCCTTCTATAGTAAGATAGCTTTAGATAGCTGGTTATGATCTAATATTTCTCAAATATTTTTTATTCTTCAACAGAATATATTTTGTATGATTTAATAATGAATGTTCATAATAGAGATAGAATTTTTTGTTTTTTTCTTATATTTTCACATAGTGAACAAACAATTTGAAAAGGGATAGAGCTATATCTGCTTTAATCTCAGGACAAACGATGATATCGAACCAATGTTAGAATCAAGGCTTCTGACTTTGAAACATGAATCTCACTATAGAGATCATTACAGTTGACAATATAGTTTCTGTTGTTTAACAGGCTACTTATTTCAAATTTCAGTATTTAGTATCACAATATTATCTTTGTGATCTTTGATATCATCTTTAATAATCAGAAATTTACGGTGCAAATTATTCATTTACTTTTCATCATCGGAGTCAGTGAGGAAGGAGGTATGGACTATTCAGTGCCATAAGCTAACACTACGTTTAACGCTAAACCACGTTTACTTGTAGATACGGTTGCATTTCTCATAATAAGTTTCATACGGGGTTTAAACGAACAGCTGACATTTCTCCGTTTAAACCGAGTATCTGCATACGGACCTTGATAAATTATTGACCGAGCGAAGTGAGGTCTAAGATTAAAGTCGACAGTTTTGCATTTCTCTTTATGTTTATATTATTCATGTTCCGCATTTACAGCGAAACGCGGCAAAAGATTTTAATGAAATTTGACAAGTATGTTCCTTTTTGAATATCGCGTCGACGTATATATAAGGTTTTTGGAAATTTTGCATTTCATTAATATAAAAGGAAAAGGAGCCTCCTTCATACGCCGATATTAGAGTAAAAATCAGACTATAGTATTATTCATCATAAATCAGCTGTCGAGTGGATTATAAATTGCATGCCACGACGCATGCAATTCTATATCTCAATGCAACTTGGTAAAACATCAGCTGCTGTGTGGACTATTAATTGCATGCCTCATTGAATGCAATTTTTAAGCACTATTAAATGAACTATTGATTGCTTGCAATTATAATAACTGAAATAACATAGTATTGTCTCTCGACTTTTCTCTGCTTTGAACTCGGGCTGTCCTGTTGCCAGTACCGTATGTCTTCAGAGTAGATTTTTGCCCACACCTTTCTCTATCAGAGTTCCCAGTGTCGCTCTGGGCCGGCTAAACTCAGTCGGCGACTGGGGAGGGCCGCGGCAGGGGACGGGAGTCTTGGTGGGGCGTCCGTTAACCACCCTCGTTCGAGTTGGGGGTTGAAACAGGGTTTTGAGTGTTTTGGAGAAATGTTTCCCTCTTTTAGGAAAGAGGGGCCGTGCTTTCGCACTGCCAAACAGGGTTGGTCGCGGAATGAAGGGAATAGGAACCTTGCGGTGCCAGTCGCGAGAAAGGGCTTCGTGTCGGGACTAAGTCTTAGTCCTTGGGCACCGGGTGTCTTCCCGGGGTCCGGGTTGGTTGCGGAGCTCTGGTAAAGGCTTTCCCTGGCCTTCCCAGAGGTCCTCTTTCGGTTCCGCACTGGTTTAGTGCGCTGCGGCGGCTCGCGCTCTGGACTTTCCTAAGTCCTACTTGCCGGGTACCAGCTGTCCTCCTGGGGTCCGGATCGGCCGCGGAGTTGCGGGAAAGGTTTTTCCACACCTTCCCAGATGTCCTTTCTCGATCCCGCACTGGATTAGTGCGCTACGGCGGCCAGCACTCTGGACTTTCCTAAGTCCCACTTGCCGGGCACCAGCTGCCCTCCTGGGGTCCGGATCGGCCGCGGAGTTGCGGGAAAGGTTTTTCCACACCTTCCCAGATGTCTTTTCTCGATCCCGCACTGGATTAGTGCGCTGCGGCGGCCAGCACTCTGGACTTTCCTAAGTCCCACTTGCCGGGCACCAGCTGCCCTCCTGGGGTCCGGATCGGCCGCGGAGTTGCGGGAAAGGTTTTTCCACACCTTCCCAGATGTCTTTTCTCGATCCCGCACTGGATTAGTGCGCTGCGGCGGCCAGCACTCTGGACTTTCCTAAGTCCCACTTGCCAGGCACCAGCTGTCCTCCTGGGGTCCGGATCGGCCGCGGAGTTGCGGGAAAGGTTTTTCCACACCTTCCCAGATGTCCTTTCTCGATCCCGCACTGGATTAGTGCGCTGCGGCGGCCAGCACTCTGGACTTTCCTAAGTCCCACTTGCCGGGCACCAGCTGTCCTCCTGGGGTCCGGATCGGCCGCGGAGTTGCGGGAAAGGTTTTTCCACACCTTCCTAGATGTCCTTTCTCGATCCCGCACTGGATTAGTGCGCTGCGGCGGCCAGCACTCTGGACTTTCCTAAGTCCCACTTGCCGGGCACCAGCTGTCCTCCTGGGGTCCGGATCGGCCGCGGAGTTGCGGGAAAGGTTTTTCCACTCCTTTCCAGAGGTCCTCTTGCGCCTCGATGTCCCACTGGTGGCCTACCAATGGGGAGTCAGGTTTCGACCAAACCTGACGTGTCGCCGTTGGTCGAAACTGGTAGCCCGTCGTCTAAACAGGTTAAATGTCGTTCAACACTCGCCCCAAACGAGTGTAGAGCAGTGGAGTTCACCGTGTTGGAGGCTGATCGTCTTTAGCCTCAACACAACTCCCGGTCGCTGAAGAAATCGGAGTTCACTTAGTACAAGACGTACTGTGACGTTGCTAGCTGCTCGCTGCTTCCTTCTCACCTCTCTCGACCGCTCGACTTGGCTCTCCGAACTCGACTGCCTCCTGCTGGCCTTTCTCGAGCCTCCCCCAGTGACTGAGAGGGAGGGGAGAGAGGATGCGCAGCATCGCTGAGCGGTAGGCCAGTGGCTGGCTTGAACGTTGACCCCTCAGATTCTATGAAAGATAGCCGAGCGTCAAATAAATGAGCCCTAAATTCAATTCCTTTCTCTAGTTACGATATACATCGTGACAGTCTTGAAGGAGATTAGCTTTTGATGTTAGCATTTTTGATACACCGACCCCATCAGCCATTAGCCGTTTTCACACCGATACCTCGCCAACACGACATACAGACAGGATTTACTCTGATGGACAGTATAAGAGGAGGCTGTGGTTTATAACTGCGCGTGGTCTATTGTTCACAGAACTACTAGTCCTTTGTCAAAGTAAAAATAAAGCTAGTTTGAAAGCAGGGTCTTACCTTTAAATCACCTAGCATCTGATCAACATCGTAGCCAAACACAATATTTGCGTGATCCACAACTAAAACATCACGAATGGCCGCTTCTGGTATAGTGGCCATAAATATTTTCAAAAAATTGAACATAAGTTTTTGTTCATCGCCGCATAATTCCAAAAACATTTGAAAAATATCCTGAAAAAGAGTTAAATAGAATTATAAAACAGAACTATGAGATTTCCAAGACTTTGTGAAATGAAAACGTTAATGAATACAAAATCTACAGTAAAAAAATACATGTAAAGACTGAATTTACTAAAGTTTTCATGTTTGAAATATAATTTTTTATTACAAAACGTACATCACTTCTAATTACAAGAAAATAAATTGTAATTTTTACCTCAATTTCATCCCAGTGCATTCTCTTACGTATCAACTCATCAAGTATGGGTTTCGCTTCTGTAAAAGTAAAAAATGGCTTCAAAAATGTCAACTATTTCACACCAAATCAAAATTGATACAATAACAAATAATAGATACAATACCAAGGAATAAAGTCAATCCAAGTAACAAATTCATTGTTAAAAAATAAACCTCACGATGAACTAACATCAGCAATCTACTCCATGTTTTGATTGTACCGGTACTACCAGTATCACAGCCTACTATAGATAGATTTATCTAAAGTAAGCCATGCCAGTATGCGTTATTACACTGACTTCACAACATTATGCAGTTAATTTAAAATCATTAGCATATGAAATTTTAATCTGTTATAAATGCGGCCATAGTTTATTTGATCGTGGATTAAGTAAAGCTTGAGTTAACTGGTGTTGACCATTATGGGCCAAAAAACATTTTTGACTTTCAAGAATTGTTATTTCATAATTTAGTCATTTGTTATTTGTATTTATGAAAACATAAAAAAATAATCTATTCTCAAATTTCTTTGTTATGATATGGCTGAGTGCGTGACGGTGGCGGAGGGATTCTCCGCAATGCAAACTGTAGTGGTGACGAAGGCTTTACATGAAGTTACTAATATATTATTATTATGTCTTATATATATTTTATATGTTTTTACGTGGGTGGTTTTCAATAAGACAGGCCTACTACAGTATATATGTTTCAAGGTGAATGTAAATAACAGCAAACTGAGAAAGAATAAAACGTCTGTAGGCTATGTCTGACACAATAGTGAAGACAGACGGACGTTCTCTATTGACGGACTGTCCGACAGACTGACGGACGGATTTTTTCTCCGTCTGCCTGCAAATCAAGGGTTCGCTTTTACTGGACATTCTGACTAGTTTGTCATGAATGAATAGTTTAGAACCGCCTACCATGGAGAAAGGATAAGCATAAGCTTGCTTGGATAAGCTATATTGCTTGTCTCTGTGCCTACGCAGTCCTAAGTTTTTTAGCATTCCAGGACAAAGCACATTTATGATGATTATTCTCAAAGAGCAACATGTTACAAACATTTGCAATTTTAATTATACAATAATTTAATAGAATAGTACTTCTCACCTAGAAACAAGTCAAGTACGGATAAGGACAAGTAAACTATAAGGAAAGTACGGTACCGTAGGTAGGTATAAGAAATAGGCATTGATTTAGAAATTAAAACTTTGGATAAGCTTATACAAAATCTTTAGGATCAACTTCATTTATTTTAAACTCACCGTCTCTTGAAGGAATTTCATAACGGTCTCCTCCTTCCGCCATACTGAAAAATACATACGTTGTAAGTGATTGAAATGGAATAGACCCAGAATAAAGTGGTTATAAGTAATTGAAATGTACCTAATAATAGACCCAAAAATTAATTGATGCCTTTAGGTAGTCGACTATAAGGAAAATTCGAGTAAAGAAGAGGATAGAGGACTGGTTCATTGTTTTGTGCAAACATACATTATCAATTTGTGTATTTACACTTGGAGCACTCAGAGCAGTCTCGGAAAGACATAAATTGTATATCTATAAAATATATCTATATCTTTTAATATATATTATTCATATAATATATCTATATCCTTCAATAGATAGCCTATCTATATCTTCTTCTTCATGTGCCGTCTCCATGGCGGAGGTTGGCTATCATGATGGCAATTTTCACCCTGCTTACAGTTGACTTGAAAAGTTCATTTGAGGTGCACTTGAACCAATCCCTTAAATTGCGCAATCAAGATATCCTTCTTCGCCCCACTGACCTCCTACCTGTTATTTTGCCTTGCATAATGAGGTGCAATATTCCATACTTGTGACCTCTCATTATGTGACCCAGGTACCTTAATTTGCGCTCCTTGATTTCACCAATAAGTTGCAGTTTCTTACCCATTCTCCTCAGAACCTCTTCATTTGTAACATGATCGGTGTATGAGATTCTCAGCATTCTGCGATAGGTCCACATCTCAAAGGCTTGTATTTTCTTCTCACTCCATCTATTCAATGTCCATGCTTCCACACCATATAATAGTACAGGAAACACGAAACATTTAAGGAGACGCATTCGTAATTCAAGCTTGATGTCTTTTGATGTCAGTAAATTCTTGATTCTGATAAATGTGGAACGTGCTTTCTCTATTCTTATTCTGAGTTCTGAGCAGTTATCAGCATTGGAAGTTACCCGTGTCCCAAGGTACGTGTAGGAATCCACCCGCTCCAAACGGATTCCTTCAGCGAATAGATCCCCGATAGGAGGTTGGTCTTTGGTGATTACCATGTACTTTGTCTTTTTAGAATTCAGACTCAAACCACCTTCTTTGCTTGCAGTAATGACACTGTTCAGCATCCTCTGGAGATCTTCCATATTTTCTGCCAGCAGTACAGTGTCATCCGCATACCTTAGGTTGTTGATAGGTGTGCCATTAACTCTTATACCTCCAGTCTCATCTTCTAGGGCCTTGCTGATGATTCTTTCGGAATAAATGTTGAAAAGGAGTGGTGAAAGCACACAGCCCTGACGAACCCCTCGTTTGATTTCCAGCTCTTCACTCAACTCAGATTGCACCCGTACTGTGGCCTTTTGGTTATAATACAGGTTCCTTATCAGGCGGGAGTCACGAGCATCCAATTGCATTTCTTTGAGGATATCTAGTAGCTTGTTATGTTGCACCTTATCGAACGCCTGGATTTACATCCAGGCATCGCTGCAAAATTACGTTAAAAGCAAAAAGAGCCTCTCGTGTCCCCAAACCATTCCTGAAGCCGAATTGTGTATCAGATAAGTTCTCTTCTACCTTTTTGGAAATTCTCCGGTGTATTATTTTGAGGAATGTTTTCATTGTGTGACTCATGAGGCTTATCATGCGATAATCTTGACACTTTCTAGCATTTGTCTTCTTTGGGAGAGGTATAAAAATTGACTTCAGCCATTCAGTGGGAATCATACCAGTTTTGTAAATCTGATTATATAAATGTGTGAGTATTTTCACATAATCATCGTCAATGAGTTTGAGAATTTCTCCAGGGAGTTCGTCTGGACCTACAGCCCTTCCACTTTTGATGTTTTTTACGGCAACTTCAACTTCACTTTTTAATATATCTGGTCCAGATTCTTCACTATTATCACAGCAGAGGAGCTCCCTTTCGTCATTAAAAAGTTCCTGTATGAATATCCTATCTATATAGTTGATGTATATATCCTTTTAAGACTGCTGGAACTCAGAACTCCAAAGTACACAAACCTGTATTACATCAAGACACCAGCTGGGTCACCAGTTGTGACCATGTGTAAAGCTTGAGGTGCACGTACACGTTATGGTCAGTGAAAAAGATAGGACAACATCGTAAGCGATTCTCTTGATTTTGCAAACTGTTCGAAACGATTGTGGATATCGTGCCAATTCAAAATAGTTTATGACAATTTTTTACTTTCCTTGCCCTATTACCATAGGTAAGGAAAGTATTGCTTTCCGAAAAAAAATTAAGGTAACCCAATTTCTAAATTTCTACACGTTTCAAGGACCCATGAGTCCAAAAAAGTGTTTTTTAGGTATTGGTCTGTATGTATGTATGTATGTGTGTGTGTGTGTGTATATGAGTGTGTGTCTGTGTAAACGATAGGTATCTCATCACCCAATTAACAGAATGACTTGAAATTTGGAACTTAAGATCCTTCCCCTATAAGGCAGGAGCTCCGCCCCATTATGCAAAGTTTGATTTTAGATTCCCAATTATTAGGCTTCAGATACAATTTAAACAAAAAAAATCAAGTGCAAAAGATTGAGCATGAAAATTTCTACAACTAATGTTCAGTAACATTTTCACCTAAAATTGAAAATAAGTTCGAAATTCGAGAAAATGTGATTATTAAATTGCAAACTGTTGGCAACTGTTGATTCTATTACATCATTCACTATGTAAAGATAGCAGACCTCGAGTGTCTCCAGCGTTATTGTCCTGTCACCAGCTGGCTCAGATCTTTGAATAGTAGAGATGCGCGTGAGCACTAGCGTCAGGTGATCAATTTTCATAACGGCAAGGAAAGTTGTGTGAGTACGCCACACCAGATTTTTTATTAGTAATGCAGTACTCTGAGATCTTTCATCACAGACACTCATGAAATATTCTATAGTGAGGTTCACGTTATAATGACAGTATTTGATCAACTTTGGTTTTGCTATCCTTGTCTATCTTTCAACAAAGCCGGTGGTACTATCCTTTTCTAGATCCACAAAGGTCCCAATTATGTTTTTGACAGTGTAGAAATATGATTAATTAATGCAGAGAATCGGCATCGCTATTCTTCTATCTTTATTCACTGTCATTATAACGTGGACCTCACTATAGTATCAAAAATGATGTACCGTAGGCTATTAGCTTAAGAAAATTACGTCTTTTATGAGCATAGCAGGAGCAGCGACAGCGTACGGTACTGTTGTAGAGGTCTCAAAATATCATGCAAAATAAGTTGCTATTTTGGAGTTGGACATAAACTATTACTATATTTTGAAAAGTTGAACGTAATTGTTTGAATGCCGTATAATTATTTAGCAGTGTTTAACTGAATTCAAAGAGTACACGAAGTAAGCCAACATCAAAAATGATGTGACAATCCAGCACAGTTTTTAAGTTTTTAGAGTTATGCAACAGGTTAAATTACACTTTACTAAAATGAGGATTAGTAAAGATTATTTTTATGAGTTACTGATCTAAAAAAATAATAATTTATCAATTGAGTTACGGTACCTGATCTGAGAATGGCAACACACAAATCTTATAATATGTCTTTCAAAACTAAATCCACTTTCCAAGCAACTGCCACCATTGTTTTGTTTTGACCGGTGAAAATGGTGGTGGTGGATGGAATCTTGAATGTCATGTCGTGTGCGTGATTGTGTCTTGAAGACGGAAGCACGACAAACTGGGTCGACGACAAAGTGGCTCCTTGGAGAAGATGTGGTCTGTGTTTGACCAAGGCCTTTGACTGTGTTTCTCACTATTATTATGTTGATTGAGAGATGGGTTGTAAGCGGGGGGTGGGTGTTTATCAAGAATAGTGTATAGTGCTATATACCATCCTTCGGTGTTTATGAGGTATGAAGTTACTCAGAAGGGTAGTCATTTGGGAAAATGTAAATTTCTTAAATAATAATATCAAACGTAAAGCAGCATGTTTTACATAAAAATGTAGCACCATTATACAATGATAACTGTATACTGTAAGTTATTCCGAAATAATATGAAAATATTTCGTGGCGAACTCACACAACTTTCCTTGCCGTTACATAAAATTGATCACCTGACGCTAGTGTTCACGCGCGTCTCAAGTCTACTATTCAAAGATCTGAGCCAGCTGGTGACAGGACAATAACGCTGGAGACACTCGAGGTCTGCTATCTCTACATAGTGAATGATGTAATAGAATCAACAGTTTGCAATTTAATAATCACATTTTCTCGAATTTCGAACTTATTTTCAATTTTAGGTGATAATGTTACTGAACATTGGTGGTAGAAATTTTCATGCTCAATCTTTTGCACTTGAAATTATTTGTGCCGTTTATGAGAAAATCGCTAAAAACCCTGTTTTTGACATCATCTTCACCATTCTAGGTGCCATCTTGAATTGTATTTGATCAAAATTGTTCATGTCGGATCCTTATATTGACACACAAACACTCATAACACTCACATACACACACATACTCAATACTCATACACACACATATAGACTAATGCCTAAAAACCACTTTTGTATAAGAAATTGTATAAATGTATAGAAATTTAGAAATTGGGGTACCTCAATTTTTTTCGGGAAGCAATAATTTCCTTACCTATTATGGTGATAGGGCAAGGGAAGTTAAAAACAAATTCTGCCCTAATTAGAAACAAACAAACTCTGCCCTAATATAGAATTATCGAAGTGGCTAGTTGACAGAAGTGTCAAAAATATTTACTGTATATCAACAAAATTCCCATATAATTCCTGTACATTTCCGGCTTAAATGAAATTCATATACAATTCCCGATTTTCTCACCCCGTGGACTTCTTGTAAATAATTATTCGAAGAAATCCAAGTAATGGAAACAACTTCTTTCAAAAAATAATTCATAATAATATGTTTCGAGGGGGAAACTGAGAACAAAAAAAAGTTGAAGAATCAGGATTCAATCCAAGAAACATAATGTACCAAAGCCAAGTGTTCTATCCAATACACACCGACTCCGCTCTAATATGAACGTCTTGTAACAACGTTATAACCTCCTTATGAACAATCACATTTTACAACAATTTAGGCTATGCTGTATAAAATTTCAAGTCCCATGAATGAAATTTGAACATTAATTCTGAATGGAAGAATGAAATAAAAACTTCGAGGTGCACAAGATTGATATTTTTAGAATCTATGTACAAAATTTGGAGATCTAAATCATTCCCGGTTTTTTGGTATGCAAACCACAAATTGACATGTTTTGATGCAAATAAGCACAATAACCCTACTCTCTCTAATTATCATAGAAGATTATAGTATTTATATTAGGAATAGTGTTATTCTGCATTAAGGCATGCACAGTTGGCTTATTCCCCTTGTACCTCCGTTTGCCCAAGCAGCGAACAATTATATAGGGATCTTCTCATTATATCCTGTTTTTCATTCATTAATCATATTTTCATAATTTTCATAATATCTCAATTATCTTCTCATAATTAATTAAATACTGTAGCTCCTCTATCCTTTTCCAACTCCGCACCTTTGCCAATTTGTTTGCAGTAGGTCATGTAGAAATCTGTCCAACCTCCTCCCCACCATAAATAAATATCTATACCTACGCAATGGTTTCCACAAAGACCTTAAAGATGCATAGACTCACATACAGCGCTAGTGTCGTACTTGGAATTGAAATCCGCCATTGAGGGGGCAACCCATATGATTCAGCAGCTTCTCTTTGTCACAGAAACAGAGTAACGGCCAGCAACAGTCACAGGTATAACCTAGTTATTCAAAAGTATTCTTTGAGTATCTATGGTGAGGTCCACGTTACAATGGTAGTATACGATTTGCAATGGTGTTGCTATCCTTGTCTGTCGTTCAACAAATGTGAAAGAGTTAGGGGTTAGGTTTTATTTAGGTTATATTTAATAATGTATTATTAGGATAGGTTAGGTTTTTGCTTTAAAATTGCAATATGCTAGAAGGGGCTAGGGTCTAGGTAGAGTTATGTTTTTTGATGTTTCAAAGGTAAAAGGATAGGTTAGGGGGTTAGGATATTGCTTTGAACTACATGTTTGTGAAAATGTTCATGAAATGAACCACATGTTTATGTTTTGTTCTAAAGATGACAAATAAATCTAAAGTATTAAATGTGAAAGGGTTAGAGGTTAGGTTTTATTTAGGTTATATTTAATAATTTGTTATAAGGATAGGTTAGGTTTTTGCTTTGAAATTGCAATATGCTAGAAGGGGCTAGCAGGTGGAGTTGTGTTTTTTGATGTTTCAAATGTGAAAGGATAGGTTAGTGGGTTAGGATTTTGCTTAGAAAACTAAATTATCAAATGTGAAGGGGTCAGGGGTTAGTGGTTGGGTTTTTTTGGATAATATTTAATAATGTTCCATAAGGTTAGGTTAGGTTTTTGCTTTAAAATTGCAATATGCTAGAAAGGGCTAGGGACCAGGTGGAATTATGCTTTTTGATATTTCAAAGGTGAAAATATAGGTTAGGATTTTGCATGAAATCGCAATATGCTGGAATAGAGGTTTTTACAAATAGTTATGTTTATTGATGTTTTAAATGTGAAATGGGCGGTTGGGGGTTCAGTTTTTGTTTTGGCATGACAATATGCTGACTTAGTTATAGTGTTTTTTAACATCAGTTAAATAACAACTGTTATATTTTATTAATTATATTTTTCAAAAGTACTCTTCCTTTTATTAAATAAAATGATAATATATTGATTATTATATTGAATCTAATGATAAATCATCATTGGATAATAATATCTTCATCAAATAGAATGACGATTGGCTCCAGTTACAGTGCTCGGTAGCCATTATCACAAAGAACGTTACATTCAAAGAACTGACTGAATGGAACGGGAAAAACCCGTTGCTAACGCATGCGCGATACGGTGCTGTCTGAGACAGAGAGTGGTTTGTTAAGATTCTTACATACCAATGCCACCAATGCCTTTGTGATCTATTGTATTACAAATATATATAGATGTAATACTCGTGCTAAAATACCCCAATGGCGGCCTTCAATTTCAAGTAAGAGCTATCATTGGGAAGGCATAGGCATTGTGGGTCTATATCTCTTAAGGTCTTTGGGTTTCCAAAACGTCCCATGGCGTGGATATTAGACCAGTTATAGAATAGACACGCCCCATTGTATGTATATTTATACTGAAAGTCGATGAAGCCAACATCTACTGCCATATCACCCCATCGTGACGTCAGCATTATAATATATAATTATAAGTTCTTAATTATATAATTTTAGTTCTTTAATAATTTACTTACATCTGAAAAAGACACAATTTGCTATGGAAAACAATGCAAACAAACAACAGAAAATTTTTCTATACGATGCTGACGTCACGTTGGGGCGATATGGCAGTAGATGTTGGCTTCATCGACTTTCAGTATGGGAAGTGTCTATTCTATAACTGGTCTTAGGCCCACCGCAAAGTAGACCCCAAAGACCTTAACCTAGCGCCGCAGTGCAGGATGGTTTCTTACAGCTTGGCGTTGTTGTCATTCGAGATGGGTGTCTGGCTTGGAAGTGTTTCGGCCGCATTGCAGGATGACTGTTAACGGTTGCCGGAAGATCAACAGCTGGATTTTTTCGTTATTTTTGGTGATAGAGAAATTCTGATTGCAGATTCGTTCTCAGCGACCCCAAGTTTAGCCTAAAGGCTCAGAATGTCAACAATGTTTTTTAAATAATTAAAAATCATCATGAAAAGTCATTAATATGGTAGTACACCACGTTTCTGGAAACTTTTACTGGTGACTAGAGTTATTATTGACACACAAAAATAAAAATAGTCGTGAGAAAGAAAACTGCTGATGAACGCGAATAAGACCGTCACTCCATTGTTCTATGTCTCGGCTGCTTGGCTGAGCCTGGCTGGAGGGATGAAATAACCGACTGGTTGTTCTTTCGTCTGTCCGCTAGGCGTAACTACGCCGACCATTGCTGGGTGGGAGGTGTTACTGCGGCCGCTCGCATTCCCACAACGCTGCTATTATTTGCTGTCTCAGCGCCTAGTCCGATTCAGCCAAGCAACCAGCCTGCACTGCGGAGCTAGGTTTAAAGATGCATATCTCTTTAAGGTCTTTGGTAGACCCACGCTAATCCACGAAAAGCAACCCACGCCACCGTATACATACAGTACGGAAACTTGGCTAGTACCCTGACGCTAAAATCCGCCATCTTGTTAGGAAGCGCCGCATTGTAATAGTATTGATGGTAGGTTCGGATCACTTCAATGATCCGGATCAATTGATCTCGTTCACTGCTACGAGCCAATCAGAAGACCAGGATTGGAACTTCCCAAGGTCACGTGACGTGTTTAGTATTGGGGTCAGTTAAAAAGCATTGGTTAGATAGGCGATTTATCACAAGTTTCCATTCTGTACTTATTCTGTGCCCACGCCGTGGGATGTTTTGTAAACCAGTGCTAGGCTTCTCTAGACATCTGTATAATACATGCAATGAATAATACACTCTTGTTAGCTGATTGATTATGAATATTTCTATAGCAATCGATTAAAACCGAGGAGATTTTTTGATGGAAAGTTTTGTGAAAGCATTGCTAGCAATGGCGCGCTTCAAACAGCATCCAGCTGAGAATTTTCCACAAAATTGATTTCCACGCGTGGATCGTTTGTGATTTTTGTTCACAGTTTTCGTGGAACGTGGGTCACTCGTTCGTTGTACTGCGCAAGCTTACAACTAGTGCATGCGCCGTCAAGTACTCTGCTCGAAATGTTTCGACATTTATGAACATAATAATTGACCATTTGTGAGCATTAACATTCTGCATAGGCATAACAAGCCATAACATTGAACCCACTTTTCATGAAAAACATCATTAGCAACCTAATGTCATTGTCACCAACAAACTTATCCTATTTAGAATCATTTTCCATCTCACCATCGTCTATGAGACGATTCATCATCTAAATTGCCTACTGCATAATATTATTCCATTTTTCCGTCAGTTGACCGATGTCTTATAATTAATTATTAGAAAAGTTGTAATATAATTATGTTTATATTGTAAATATGGAGACGATAAAATAAAGGTACCTCCTTGATAAGTGCGGTGTCCCTGCAAACAGTGTCTCTAGCACTTACAATGGAGAAAATAATAGATGACATGGCTAAATCTTCACAATATACTGTACTTACTGTACTGGCCCTTCTCATTAGATTGAAAGTTGTATTCATGAGCTAGGTCTACTGTTCGCAGAACTACTAGTTAATTAGAAAATAACTATGGGTCGGATAAAAATGATTCAGAAACCAATAGGCTAGTAAGAAGACATTTTCCCCGTTATTTTGGTATAACATTCTTACTCATTACGACATCCCTTAATTCTAAGGGAAGTAATATTAATTTATAAGAGAAACATATTTTGGCATTTCTTTATTTCCTTAATTTTTTGAGAACACAATTTTTTCGTAATTTTTTCGGTTGGAGGGCCAGTCAATAAATAGCCTATCTTGAGACAATTCACTTCCAGTAACAACAAGAAAAATAATGTCATGTCAGTCAATAGTCATTTAGAAAAGGAATCAGGAAATTCATATAACAACTAGACAACGTGATTTTTTCTGTACTTAATATAGGTATAAATCTAATTAATAAAAACATTATAAAAATCTTGTAGTACCCTTTATTTTTTAAGATAGTTCAATAGTTCAAATAGTTCAACCTATATTAAAGGTATAAATATAATTAATAAAAACAATATAAAAATCTACTACAAGATTTTTATATTGTTTTTATTAATTTTTTAAAAAGTAGCCCATGTGAGTTAAGTGTTTTTAGGTATAAATCTACTATAAATTCTACATCGACATGAAAGTTCCATTAATTAAGGATCATTAAACTCACAATTCTCGTCCGGTATTCCTTAAAAGAAAGACACTATTGAATTTTATAATACCATTTCTTCAAAAATGCATTTATTTATAGTATGATTCTATCAGCATTTATATCAGATTCATTTATTGCATTTATCGACCGAGCGAAGTGAGATCTAAGATTCAAGTCGACGGTTTTGCATTTGTCTCTATGTTTTAATGTTTAAATGTTTATATGTTGCGCATTTATGGCGAAATGAAGCAATAGATTTTCCATGAAATTTGACAGGTATGTTCCTTTTTAAATTGCGCGTCGACGTATATACAAGGCTTTTGGAAAATTTTAATTTCAAGGATAATATAAGAGGAAAAGGAGCCTCCTTCATACGCCAATATTAGAGCCAAAATCAGACTATAGAATATTATTCATCATGAATCAGCTGTCGAGTGGATTATAAATTGCATGCCATGATGCATGCGATTCAATCTCAATGTAACTTGGTAAAAAATCAGCTGCTGTGTGGACTATTAATAATTGCATGCCTCATTGAATGCAATTTTTATGCACTATTAATAATAATAATATCGAGTGACCTGGCTGGCTCAGGTCTGGTGTCAGAGTTTTCAGGTCGCAACTGATCAATTTCAGGGCCTCTGACATGACCTAACGACTGCTTTTTAGGCAGCCGGGACCGACGGGCTTAACGTGTCCATCCGAAACACGGGAGTGGCCCGAGAAAATATCTTGCCCGGGCCGGGATTTGAACCCGGGCCTCTGAATCATGAAGCCAAAATCTGATCCACTATGCACTATTAAAAATGAACTATTGATTGCATGCAATTTATTTATTTATCATTTACAATCAACTTAACGACAAAGAAACAGACTACAGTCCAAAACTTCTTTTCATCCCAATTTCATAAAATAAATTGTACAAATAAAGGTTATGTGCGACTTTCCAATTCTTCACTAATTTCCACATTGAAACAAAACACAAACACTTGAAACAATTATTAATTTTGAATTTATAAAGATTAAGATCCGAATTGATAACAAAATTCCTTCTACTTAGTACTATTAGTATGTCCTATTCCACCCTCTAGGTTTCCTAATAATTGCGAAGTATTGCTACAACGCGGACTAGCTACAGTCGGATATGGGTCGGGGTCAGTAGCCGTACTGACAGGTGGAGATACCGGACCTACACTTCTCCCTCTATCCTGATTCTTTACCCTCTGCTTCTTTCGCGAGATTTTTACTTTCAGGGGAAGAGTGTTTGCCCGTGCCGTTGCTGGCCGATTCGGCCCTCGGCCTTTGGAATACAGGGTGGGTGTTAAGGGAGATTAAGATAACCCTATACAAGGAGACGGATCTGACTATCAGATCCCTACCAATAATTCTATTTATAAAGGTAGTACGCAATCTGAACCAACTGCGAATTGACGGCGAGCAAGCTGTACCTGCAAGCCCGGGATGTGGGTTTTCAATGGGGTTTAAGGTGAGAGCTATGAGGTAAAGGTATAGCGGGACTATGGAGTTGTTAGAGATATTTAAGATATCGTCAAATAGGGCACGGTATAGGGTGTAAGCTATGGAGAATAGGGTGCAGGGTATGAGGTATACGGTATAGGGTGTAGGGAACAGAGAATCAATAATAAGATTATTATTCTCTACAGCAAATAAATATCTGCTCAATAATCCGCAATCTGAGAATTGCGCTCTAGCTCTCAGCAAGCTGGACCTGCTAGCTAAATACAGTATATCAATTCCAATTATGTGGTAATTAAAGTTTAGAGGATAAGGTTTTAGGTGTAGGATTTCTGAATCGCGAGCCTGCAGCTGCGAAAGGATTTTCAGCAATTCTGAAACTGCTAAATAGGATTTCCGCGCTAATCTGATGACTGCGCGCCGGTTATTAAGGGCCAATCTGTGACTGCCCTTAAGGGTATGGGAATCACTCTCAATCGTCCGAAACGCTTTTAAATTAATAGTCAGTATGTCGACTATTATGAGAGGATAGAAAAGATTTTTCACAGACACAGTCTGTAGAATAATATCGGGAAGACAACAGTCTGTCGTTGTCAGGGTAGGAAAGGATTCTTCCAGGATTTTCCACAAGGAAAATATCGAGTCAGAGACTCCTAATTCAGGAAAAGATTTCAATAGACTTTTCCAAGTAATAGCCAGTCTAAGGACTACCACAAGATCGATCTCTAATTTGCAACTGAGATCACGGGAAAATTCGTGAATTTTCCACAGGTAAGGCCAGCAAATAATATTTGCTATTAAAGAAGACAGGTTTCTAAGAATTTTAGAAAGGATTCGCGGGTCTGAAAACCCGCGACTAGGACGATCTCGAATCTGGAACTGAGATCAGGAAGGATTTTAACACAGGAAGAATTAAGAGAAAGAAAGAGAAATGATGCCGCAGTCTAGAAACTTCGGCGAGGAAGTCCTCAAGCTGTACCTGAGAGCTAGAAGGATTTTAGAATAGGGAAAGTGAAGAGAGAGAAAGAGAATGGACGTCGCAGTCTAGAAACTTCGACAAGGACAAACTCAAGCTGCACCTGAGTTCTCTAGGAAGAGGATTGGACTTTTCCTACTTGGAATTACAGCAAGTCAGAAACTGCTAAGCGAATTTAAAATACAGGGCCACTCTATAGTATGAAAACTAAGCAAGGAAAATTTACCATAAATGATAATAATCTCTATACAAGGATAAAATTTAATCGAGAAAACTATTCTCAAAAGGAACAGGGGTTTTCCCACAAGAATAAAAATTAATTGAGAAAAACTATTCTTAAGAAGGACAGGGATTTCCCTACAAGAATAAAAATTCAATGGAGAAAAATTACTCTTTAAACTAAAGGCCACCTTACTACAGAGAAGGAAAAATATACGGACTACCAGTCCTGACATACATTACCTGAATCGACGTGGATACTGATACGGAGAATAGCGAACCGATTCCCACTTCCCGTATTATAATTAAAAACGTCGTGAAGCGACAGAGTCGAGGCTTATAAATTAAGCACTCAAAAATAATCTGCTATAAGAGCCTAGCTAAATTTCCCACTCAACTATTTGTAGCACAAACTTGAGATCCCTTACAGGTTTCAAAACCAAGGATAACTCGTTCACCTAACAACAATCTAACAAAATATATCCGGCAGTCGACCCTATTCTAATTCTAAAATAGAATAATTTCGCTAATTTTTCGCTGGACGACGGCTCTCCATCCGTCACAAAAATTCAATTTGTGACAGTACACAAATCTAATATGATGCAAATACAATTCAAAATATGATAGAAAAATAGAATGTATTCTACCTAATAAAACAAAATATTCACCTTACTAAAACAACATAGTATTGTCTTTCGACCTTTCTGCTTTGAACTCGGGCTGACCAGTTGCCAATATGTATATATCTTGAAGGAGATTAGCTTTTGATGTTTGCATTTTTGATACACCAACCCCAACAGCCGTTTTCACACCGATATCTCGCCAACACGACATACAGACAGGATTTACTCTGATGGACAGTTTAAGAGGAGGCTGTGGGTTATTACTGCGCGAAGTCTAAACTGTTCACAGAACTACTAGTTATAAACTATTCACATTCATATATGCACCTAGGTGTCAACTAATATTGTCTCCACAATATGTATGAACTATTTTATTTATACCTGCAAACTATACTCTGTCGGCTTCTTTCGGCTATACTCAGGTTTTCTCGAGTTTTTTCAGTTATATTCGGATTTTGTTGAGGTAGCCATGTTCCACGCTAACGTGGATTCTCTTTGCGTTGACAGTAATCCACTTGTCACATTGACAGTAATCCAATTCTATAGCAATGGTTTCCAAACGTCCCACGGCGTGGGTTGCTTTTCGTGGATTAGCGTGGGTCTACTTTGCTGTGGGCCTAAAGCTGTGTCCACACTATGTCGATCGACTCTGTCGACCTGGTCGATCGATAAAGTCGCTCGACACCTTCGACTGTGTCACTCGACAAAATTGCCTCAGTACATGTGGACGAGTCGATCGACAACCATCATAAATGTTCATACATAATCGAGTGTTTTAAGTGTTTTAGTGTTTTAAGTGTTTTAGTGTTTAGTGTTTTATCTTAGTCAGCTTATATTTAATCGAGTGTTTTATTTTAAATAAGAATCGAGTTTTATATAAAATGAGTGATGATGAAGATGCTGGAGCAGCGGCTTCTGCTGCAATTCTTATTGCCATCTTGGGAAGCCAAAAAGATCGTTGCCCGCGGAGATTTTGAGTACGGCCATGGTACGATCATGGCACATTTCAATAAAATTCGACGTTTGGGTATCACTCCAATTCATTTTCAATAAAAATGTAAGCACTTGAACAACAGTATATTCACTATTCACTAACTAGTATATTCACTAACAGTATATTCACAACAGTATATTCACTAATTCAAACAGTATATCACTATTCTATTTTCTAAAACGGCAGTGACAATATCGACACGTCCACACTGGTGCGTTCGACTCGACTTTCTTTGATCCGGACCGACCTGAATCGGGTTGCGTTCGACTCGACTCGACAGCGCTCAACAATGTCGAGCGACACGTCCAGACTTGTTCGACATTGTCGATCGACTTTGTCGATCGGTGTCGATCGACATAGTGTGGACGCGGCTTTACTATGCGTCCACACTATGTCGATCGACACCGATCGACAAAGTCAATCGACAATGTCGAACAAGTCTGGACGTGTCGCTCGACATTGTTGAGCGCTGTCGAGTCGAGTCAAACGCAACCCGATTCAGGTCGGTCCGGATCAAAGAAAGTCGAGTCGAACGCACCAGTGTGGACGTGTCGATCTTGTCACTGCATTTATTTATAGTATGATTCTATCAGCATTTATATCAGATTCATTTATTGCATTTATTGACCGAGCGAAGTGAGATCTAAGATTCAAGTCGACGGTTTTGCATTTCTCTCTATGTTTTAATGTTTAAATGTTTATATGTTGCGCATTTACGGCGAAACGAAGCAATAGATTTTCATGAAATTTGACAGGTATGTTCCTTTTTAAATTGCGCGTCGACGTATATACAAGGCTTTTGGAAAATTTTAATTTCAAGGATAATATAAAAGGAAAAGGAGCCTCCTTCATACGCCAATATTAGAGCCAAAATCAGACTATAGAATATTATTCATCATGAATCAGCTGTCGAGTGGATTATAAATTGCATGCCATGATGCATGCGATTCAATATCTCAATGTAACTTGGTAAAAAATCAGCTGCTGTGTGGACTATTAATAATTGCATGCCTCATTGAATGCAATTTTTATGCACTATTAATAATAATAATATCGAGTGACCTGGCTGGCTCAGGTCTGGTGTCAGAGTTTTCAGGTCGCAACTGATCAATTTCAGGGCCTCTGACATGACCTAACGACTGCTTTTTAGGCAGCCGGGACCGACGGGCTTAACGTGTCCATCCAAAACACGGGAGTGGCCCGAGAAAATATCTTGCCCGGGCCGGGATTTGAACCCGGGCCTCTGAATCATGAAGCCAGCATCTGATAAACTATGCACTATTAAAAATGAACTATTGATTGCATTCAATTTATTTATTTATCATTTACAATCAACTTAACGACAAAGAAACAGACTACAGTCCAAAACTTCTTTTCATCCCAATTTCATAAAATAAATTGTCCAAATAAAGGTTATGTGCGACTTTCAAATTCTTCACTAATTTCCACATTGAAGCAAAACACAAACACTTGAAACAATTATTAATTTTGAATTTATAAAGATTAAGATCCGAATTGATAACAAAATTCCTTCTACTTAGTACACAAATCTAATATGATGCAAATTCAATTCAAAATATGATAGAAAAATAGAATGTATTCTACCTAATAAAACAAAATATTCACCTTACTAAAATAACAAAGTATTGTCTTTCGACCTTTCTGCTTTGAACTCGGGCTGACCAGTTGCCAATATGTATATGTCTTGAAGGAGATTAGCTTTTGATGTTTGCATTTTTGATACACCAACCCCAACAGCCGTTTTCACACCGATATCTCGCCGACACGACATACAGACAGGATTTACTATGATGGACAGTTTAAGAGGAGGCTGTGGGTTATTACTGCGCGAAGTCTACTGTTCACAGAACTACTAGTTATAAACTATTCACATTCATATATGCACCTAGGTGTCAACTAATATTGTCTCCACAATATGTATGAACTATTCTATTTATACCTGCAAACTATACTCTGTCGGCTTCTTTCGGCTATACTCAGGTTTTCTCGATTTTTTTCAGTTATATTCGGCTTTTGTCGAGGTAGCCATGTTCCACGCTAACGTGGATTCTCTTTGCGTTGACAGTAATCCACTTGTCAGCTGATTGATTATGAAAAATTCTATAGCAATGGTTTCCAAACGTCCCACGGCGTGGGTTGCTTTTCGTGGATTAGCGTGGGTCTACTTTGCTGTGGGCCTAAGGCCGTAAGGCGTAGGTCTACTTGCGGCGGGCCTAAACAGTTAGATCACGTCATTGATCACTAGAATGCCAGACATAAATTAACTTGATAGTTTTATCTTTAAAGACAAATGATCAGGATCAAAGTGCAAAATTAGACCACACCAATGTCCTGATCTTCAAAAATTATCCAATTCTGAGGAGTTGTTCAATCCTAAGAACTCGCTTTCCGGTCAGATCACCATACTTGTCATTGCAGCTAAACTTTGGTGAGAGTTAGGACATATGCAGCTAGTTTATCATTTATAAATTCATTCAATCTGGTAGATTTTCCGTAAAATAGGTAGTTACTGATTTTGAACATACGAATTTTCATTCAAATGCTATCAAATGAAATTTTTAATTATTATTTAGATGGAGAAAATAGTATGCATGAATGTTTAAAGGCGCTTTGCGCTATCTACTGGCCAAACGATGAACTGCTCTCACTCTCCTCCACCGACAGAATACAGCAATGTATTATGAAGAATAATTAATTATTACAATCTGCTTCTTTATTAAACTATTTTTTCTTTTTTTCCACTTTATATTTCTAATTTTCTTTTTCTTCCATTTCTTGTTCTTTTCCTTCTTCATCTTCTTTTTCTTCTCCTTCATCTTCTCTATCTTATTTTCTTCTTATTCTTCTTCTTTTTCTTCCTCTCTTTATTCTTCTTCGTCCTTTTCTTCTTCTTTTCCTTCTTCTTCATCTTATTTTCTTCTTCATCATCTTCTCTCTCTTATTTTCTTCTTCTTCTTTTTCTTCTTCTCTTTATTCTTCCTCTTCCATTTCTTCTTCTTTTCCTTCTTCATCTTATTTTTCTTTTCCTCCATCTTCTTTATCTTATTTTTCTTCTTCTTCTTCTTCTTCTTCTTATTCTTAATCTTATTTTCCACCATCTCCCTTCTTTCTCCCGTGCCCTGAGAAACATAAGTTTCGTCTTTTTTTCTTCTTCTTTTCGCTTCTTTATCTTCTTCTTCTTTTTCTTCTTCTCTTTATTCTTCTTATTTTACTTCTTCTTCGTCTCCTTCTTCTTCTTCTTCTTCTTCTTCATCTTCTTTCTCTTTTTCTGCTTCTTCTTTTTCTATTCATCTCCTCTTTCTTCATCAGCTTTTCCTCCATCTTCTTTTTCTTCTCCTTTTCGCCCTTTTATCTTCTTCTTTTTCTTCTTCTCTTTATTCTTCCTCTTCCATTTCTTCTTCTTTTCTTATTCTCTTTATTCTTCCTCTTCCATTTGTTCTTCTTTTTCTTATTCTCTTTATTCTTCCTCTTCCATTTCTTTTTCTTTTTCTTCTTCATGATGAAGAAGAAGGAGGAGAAAAAGTAAATAAAGAAGAAGAAGGAGAAGTGGAAGAAGAAAAAGAGGAAGAAGGTGAAGAAGGAGAAGCGTTGGCGTATGTAGTATACCAGAAACCAGATGTTATGCAAAACAGATGACATAAATCAGTTATAATATTTAATAGTTTGTTGATTGGAATTCACTCGATCCTACATGTTCTAATAGAGATTACACACGTTGAGTATTAATCTTTGAGACTTATTTATTTCTAATATTTTACATGGCGCAGTCGATAAATAAAAATCACAGCAAATGTCAACCATTCGACGGAACAACCGAAGATTGGATATATTGGCACGAAAGGTTCAAGATTTTCCTACGAAATGGAAACATCAAAAACGAAGAAAAAAAACGAGACTTACTACTTGAGAATCTGGGACCGCAACCATTCAAGATAGTTTTCGATTCTATGCATCCGACCCCCATAAACAACATTGGATTTAATGATGCGATAGAAGTCTTAAACAAATACTACACGAAACCACAAGCACCTCTATCCCAGAGAGTTTGTTTTTCTCGACGATTCCGGAATGAAGGTGAGACCATAACTCAATTTGAACTAGATTTAAGGTTTCTCGCAGGAAATTGTAATTTTGGTGATAACCTGGATGAACGTTTAAGAGATCAGTTCATATTAGGCATCAACAACGATAGTTGGCAACTTGAGTTATTGAGAATGCATGCATCAACACAAACAACTTTTACAAAAATAGTAGAATCAGCAAAATTGCTAGAAACCGTTAACCTTCAACAGCAAGAAATTAAAAACAGTTCTACAAATTTGAATAGAGTAAAAATTTCTGATAAACATCAGGCAATGGAATCTAACCCTCAAAAGTACAACGAAAAATATGAAAAGAAATCGACTCTAAAATTGAACAAAAATACACATTGTCTCCGTTGTGGAAACCGGCGACATTCTGATGGTGTCATGTGCACTGCAAATAACAAATTTTGTAAAGCTTGCGGAGGTAAGAACCATTTTGCTAGAGCATGTCTAAAAGTAGGGAACGCTACAATTGTAAAAGACAAACAGATAAATCAGGTCCGCGAAAATTTATCAATAGAAGATGACAACCTGTCACTTTCCGATATTGAACATATAAGAACTCTGGAAAAAGGCTGTAAAGTAATGGTGAACGTTAAACTCAACAACAACACAGTGAAAATGCTGTATGATCCAGGTGCCGCTTACAGCGTTATTAACGAGAAATTATGGAAAAAAATTGGAAGTCCCATTTTAAAACCAACAAGAAACCTCACGGCATACACAGGGATTGACATTGAAACACTTGGAGAAACACATATAAATGTCAATGCTTTTGGTGACTCCAGGAAATTACCAGTAATTGTTATAAAGAAAGATGACATACCTTTGTTTGGACTTAATTGGGTCCTCAAATTCAATCTACCCTTACCTCCCGGTGCTGAAATATGCTCAGTAAAAAAAACGATAAGCTCTCCACAAAAAAAGAACTCAGTTTTGGTAAAAAAAATAATCACAGATTTTTCTGATGTTTTCAATCCAAATCTGGGAACAATAAAGAACTGCAAGGTACTTTTCCACATGTCAAAAAATGCCATACCAATAGTTGCAAAACCACGTCCAGTTCCGTTTTCCTTAAGAAAAGCAGTAGAAATGGAACTACAACGTTTAGTAGACAGTAATGTACTATCACCTGTAAACACAAGTGAAGAACCTATCACATGGTCCTCACCAATAGTTATTGTGGTGAAACCTACAGGAGCAGTCCGGATATGTGCTGATTTTAAAACCACCATAAACAAGTTTATAAGTCCAGACAACTATCCCCTACCTAGGTTTGAAGAAATCACTTCAAAACTTACAGGAGGGAAAGAATTCACAATTATTGATTTGAAGGATGCATATCTACAAATGGAAGTTGATACTTCTGTACAAAAGTATCTCACTATTTCTACTCATAAAGGATTTTTCAGATATTCACGCCTTCCTTTTGGGATAAAAATAGCAACAGCAGCTTTTCAGTGTAAAATGGATCAAATCTTGGCTGGCTTGGAAGGCGTTGCATGTCTTTTAGACGATGTAATAATAACAGCTCCCACAAGAGAAGAACACATTAACAGAGTCAGGGAAGTGTTAAAACGTTTTGAAAACAATGGACTTCGAGTACAAACCACAAAATGTAAATGGTTTGAGGAATCAGTAAACTATTTGGGACACAGAATAGATCAAACAGGTATACACCCCACAACTGAACACATCAAAGCCGTAGAAGATATGCCATCACCGAAAAATGTCAAAGAACTAAGATCCTTCTTGGGATCAATCAACTACTACAGTAAATTTGTTCCACATTTACAATCACTGTGCGTTCCGTTACACAAATTACTTCAAAAAGGAGCAAATTGGCACTGGGATAAAAAACATGAACAAATCGCTACAAAATTGAGACATTTATTAACAACATCAGATACTTTAGCTCATTATGATGAATCACTTCCTCTAATTCTTGCCACAGACGCAAGTGAAGTCGGATTAGGTGCAGCTCTTTTTCACAGATATACTGATGGTACTGAAAGGCCAATTTTGTTCGCATCAAGACGACTTGACAAAGCTGAAAAACGGTACAGTGTGATTGAAAAAGAAGCATTAGGTTTAATTTTCGGAGTAACACGTTTTGAACAGTTCCTCTATGGCAGACATTTTGAGATTCGTATTGATCATAAAGCTTTAGTGAAAGTTTTCGGTGAAAATGACTCTATTCCAAAAGTTGTTTCCAACCGTATTGCTAGATGGGCTTTAATTTTGAGCTCATACGACTACTCAATAAATTATCACAGAGGTGCAGATAATGCAACGGCGGATATGCTATCAAGGTTTCCTTTGGAAAATGTATTGAAGTCAAAAAACGAAAAGTTAGGGGAAAACAATAGAGCACATCTTTTCCACCTTCGATTTCAAGATATACCATTATCAACAAAGAGCTTACAAGAAACAACAAAACATGACACAACACTTGCAAAAGTTACAAACTATCTCCGAAGTGGTTGGACAACAGATACAAATGTAAACAAAGAACTACTACCATATTACAATAAACGAGAAGAACTATCATTTGAAAATGGCATACTCCTCTGGTCGGGTCGTTTAGTCATACCCACAAGATTAAGAACAAAAGTACTACAAATTCTTCATGAAGGTCATCCAGGAATTGTAGCAATGAAAGGAAAAACACGATTCCAAGTATGGTGGCCTGGACTGGACAAAGATTTAGAGGAACATGTAAAACACTGCACCGCATGTCAAGAAAACAGAAACAGAGATGTTGAGATGCCACTTTTCTCATGGACTCTTCCAACAGAAGTGTGGTCTAGAATCCACATAGATTTCGCAGGACCATTTTTAGGGAAAATGTGGTTAGTCGTTGTAGATGCTAGATCGAAATGGCTCGAAGTAATACCCATGTCAACAACCACAACAAAATCCACGATCAATATATTACAAGATCTATTTTCTAAATTTGGCTACCCAAGAATAATTGTAAGTGACAACGGTCCTCAACTGACTTCGTATGAATTCCAAAATTTCTGCAAAGAACTGAACATAAAACATGCACGTATCACCCCATATCACCCAAAAAGCAATGGATTGGCGGAGCGTTGTGTACGAACGTTCAAAGAACGTATGGGAATTTCAAAAGGAAGTACTGGCACCTTACAAGAAAAACTAAATAAATTTTTATTCGCTCATAGAACATCCCCAAAGAGAGCAACGGGAAAAACACCTGCTTTTATGATGTTCGGTCACGAGTTACGCTGCAAAATAGATCTATTACTACCAGATGTTAACGACAGAGTAGACGAAGAGTTAGTTAGACAAGGGAACAGCAAGCCGAGAGTCAACGCAAAGGTGTTCGGAGAGGGCGATGGCGTATGGGTACTAGACAGATCAGGCAAAGGCTACAAAGAAGGAAAAATCGTTAAAGTAAATTGACCATACTCATACCTAGTGAACGTTGAGGAAACGATGAGAAGATGCCACGCAGATCAACTGCGATATGCAGATTGAACTTAAGAAGAAAGGGGGAAGATGTAGTATACCAGAAACCAGATGTTATGCAAAACAGATGACATAAATCAGTTATAATATTTAATAGTTTGTTGATTGGAATTCACTCTATCCTACATGTTTTAATAGAGGTTACACACGTTGAGTATTAATCTTTGAGACTTATTTATTTCTAATATTCTACAGCGTAGAAAAAGAAGAAGCAGAAAAAGAGAAAGAAGATGAAGAAGAAGGAGAAAAAGAAGACGAAGAAGAAAAGGAAGAAGAAGAATAAAGAGGAGCAGAAAATGAAGTAGAAGAAGAAGAGAAAGAATAAGAAGAAGATAAAGGGGGTCGAAAAGAAGAAGAAAAAGAAGAAGAAGAAGAAGAAAAAAAAGAAGGAGAAGGAGGAGAAGAAGAAGATGAAGTGGAGGTGGAGGAGCAAGAAGAATAATATGAGGAGGAGGAGGAAGAAGAAGAAGAAGACGAAGATTTTTTTATACTATGTAAAATAGTATAAATTAATATGCTGGGTTGCTGGGTACACTTGAATGCACCCAGTCACTAGCAGTGATTACTTATACAGAGTGTTCTGAAAAATGATGCCCATAAGTCAGGGCGAGATTCCTCACATCAAAAGAAGGAAAAAAGATCCAATTAGCATAGGTCCGAAAATGCTTGGTTACCAAGTTATACAGGGCGGAAGATTTCGTCTGAATTTCTGTGCCTCTGCTGAAACGAAGCCCCACGGGTATTTGTTGGCTGTTAATTGATAAGATGTACTAATTAGCGTACTTTATGTAAAATGAACTAAGAAATTGAATAAAACCGTTTCCAGACCTTTAGCTACAGTAATTTTTAAGATATGTGACGAAATATGCGAAACTTGGTCCCGAAAAACAAGTTCCTTTAAGCAGATTTACTATGTTCAATGTACAATAAACACAACATATTTTTTTACAAAACTTGAGAGAAAGATGTTAAATAAGTCTATAATAGACAAACGCAACCTTCAAAAATAATCCTTAATTTATTACATACCGTACAAAACGCAAGAAAAATAGAGAACTATACAGAGTACTAAACAGAGAACTGTACAAAAATAGAGAACGAAACTTAACAGATTTTGTCTATTTTTCATGCATTTTGTATGTAATTAAGGATTATTATTTTAAGATTACATTTTTGTCTATTATAGACTTATTGTACATCTTTCTCTACGAAATTAAATTTTCTACAAGTTGTGTAGAAAAATATATTGTGTTTGTTGTACATTTAACATAGTAAATCTGCTTTAAACCTTAAAGGAACTTGTTTTTCGGGACCAAGTTTCGTGTATTTCGTCACATACCGGTCATCATCATCAGCATCTTTACTACAGGGATTAGGTTTATTGATTAACCTGTTCCGGTACCCATCTCTTTCTTGGCCTCTCTACATCTCTCTTTCCAGTACGGATAGGGCCTATATAGTTTTGCACTTCAAGGGGCATTCTTCCAGGTGGCATTCTATCCAAATGACTGCACCAGTTGCGTCCATTTTGTATTATTCTTTCATGCAGAGGAGCAACCGATAAAACCTGCCTTATATCAGTATTTCTGATTCTATAAACTCTAGTGTAGCCAAATACACTCCTTAGAAATCTCATTTCTGCAGCTTGAATTCGACTGTCCATTCTCCGTGTGTGAATCCAATTCTTACTTACATTATATATTATAGGAGAGTCGGAACTGCAATAGTATTATAAAACTTCAGTCTTGTTTCTTGTCGTGTTTTATTTTTGAGGTTTCTATGTATAGTGCCACATATTTTCTGGAAATTTTATTATACACATCAATATATATACACTCAATATCTTGAGTTTTTAATTTATTGTGATGTACTCTGTGATTCATTTAGAGTATAAATTCAACCTACAAAATTAAAAATATTCCTCGACCGAAAATCAAGTGCGGAAGCGCAGTGTGTGATTACATAACCTTAACTTTTGAACATTAACATTTTATCAAAATTTTTGGAGAGAAATAATACAGGCTTAGCCTAGTTTTTCCTCCAATGTCATAATTGTATTATGATTGGGTATAGTGTTTTATACAATAAATGAATGAATGAATATATCACATACCGGTATCTTAAAAATTAATGTATCTACAGGTCTGGAAACGGTTTTATTCAACATGAAGTACGCTAAATTGTACATCTTAAGATATCATTAGCTTCAAGCATTAAGTCTTATAGTTGTAGAATTGTGTGAACGCTATGAGGCCATGCAGGTGAGTGGAGATCATGAGTACAAGAATAAAACATCTGGTGTGGCGCACTCACACAACTTTCCTTGCCGTTATCAAAATTTCCATTAAAATTAAAAAATCAATCAGCTGACGAGATCTATTCTGCTATCTCTTCCAGTGAATGATTTATTAATAGAATAAACCAAGGTACCAAGAATAGGCTACATTCTAGCTACATTTGAATCAACAGTTGCCTCTCTCATTAAGTTTGCATTTGAATAATCAAATTTCCTCGAATTTCGAGCTTATTATCTCTACTATCTATCTTCCTCCTAGCCAACACAAAAAAAAGGGTAGTAGAATGTTTGGAATAAATTAAATGAATATAATATAACTACAAATAACAGTGTTTCAGTTGGTTTTCACAATCATCAGATTAAATATATAATGCTCTGCAACTATTTTTTTTATTCGATATTTTTCAATATCCAGCAATTATATGCAAGTTAACATACACACATCTTGAAATTTCCATGATTCTAATTGATGTAGTAGAAATAACTAGAATTTAATAAACACTATGTCTATCATGAACAAAACTCGTTATAAACGTTCTTCAATTCATAACTCTGTTGAAGTTAAGAACAACATCAAGTTCCATTAATCATGACATTTCAAGTTTCCCCTGCTGGTTCGAATTGCTAGTATCGTGGATGGGATGGTGGTCCGTAATGGTTGTGTGGTGGAGGAGGGGGTGGTCCATAATGGTTGTGGGGAGGTGGGGGGTAATGCTGGTAGTGCGCTCCTCCATAAGGTTGAGGATAGGCTGGAGATGGAGCGTAATGAGGCTGGGGAGGCAAGTAACCCTGGGATTGAGGTGGATATCCTTGAGGGGGTTGAGGTGGATATCCTTGAGGATATCCTTGGTAGGGGTTGGGCTGGTAGACATAGGGACCCGGAAGGGAACTGAGTGGAGATGAGTCTTCAGTAATTCCAGCCAAAGCTGCTCCTTCTGCGATGGGGTCTACAGAGAGTGCGGAGTTTGCCTCCTCAGCGGCTGCATTCATACTTTCCACAGCATCAGACAATGGAGCTGCAATGTTTGTTTCTATGGGCGCTGCAATGTTTGCTTTTATGGGCGCTGCAATGTTTGCTTGTATGGGCGCTTGCACTGTTGCAACAGGGTCAACTTCTGGTAGCAACGATCTTCTCTCCAATTTCTGATGCGATTCGTGTCCATGGAAATGACTGTAACTATGGAAAGGATCATAAAGCTGGCTCTCATCCAAGTAATCGCTGTTACTTTTCTTTGAGCCATCGCCGTATGACCCATGATGCTCTTTTGAATCGTCAGCGGACACAACAGCCTGTTGAAATAGATTAAGGGTATCATAACATTGGATGCACATTTGCGCAAGTGCACGCATGCACATGAGAAACAAAATCTGGAAAGAGCCATAGAAACACGTTGTCACTTGTCTGTCGCTACTCACACTGTACGCCACCAGAAGGTGCACGCTTGATTATACGTTCAGTGTGAGTGACAAACATATGGCTCTTCCCAGATTTTTCTTCACACTTTATTGTCACACGTGCACTTGCGCAAACGTGCTTCCAATGTGATCATATCCTAACAGACGATATATAGATTAGTTATACAATTAATAAAATGTTGAAAAAATTATAAAACATATTGAAAAATTAATAAAACATGTAAGAAAATTAACACGGAAGACGACCCTTCAGAAGAATCAAATCGGTGGCTAGTTCAAGACCGATATAGAGAGGCTTGGAGCTACAGAATTTGCTAAGGATAGATTTACCTGGAGGCTTTCTATTGGTGTGGACTCCAATATAGATAGACCTGGTAGTGAGTGAATGTGTTGTAAATTTATGATAAAATTACTGTATACAAGAATGTGAACTATTTTCCACCCGCAGAAAATAGATGCTTGGCCAGTCTTTGGGGAGGGTGGCTTAAAATTGGGGGCGGGGTCCCAAGAAAGGTCAGCAGTGTTTAAAACTGCTACTGGCGATATTTTTTGCAATTCTCAATTCAAGCGGGTAGCCACTATTTTTTTTTTTTTTAATTTCAGGGGGGTGTGCGTCCATGGGCTTGGGATGAGGGCTGGTCAACCCAGTTATATTGATTACTAAAATACTTTGATATCGAATGATATTGACTCCTTTAATAAGTTAATTAAAGGAATAAAAACCTACATTACAAGTGACTTTTGAAACATCACATTTTAATCCAGAAAGGGAACAAATCAAAATTTAAAAAAGTCAATTATTCCAATAAAAAAATGTTATGAGGAAATATTGTGACTCTTATATACAATCAGATTTATGTAAAAAAGTCAACTTAATTTTTTTAAGAAATTTACTATTTTTGAACTTTGTAATAACCAGTTTTTTACTCTCCAAAAATGGATGTGTTCCCTTTCTGCAGTAAGCGATTCAAGTACTTTTCAGAGTAAAACATAAAAACAGCAATCATCTCTAAATTAGAATCTGCTTCGCTACTCATTCAAGTTCAAATATTAAATTGATACATTTTCTATTCCATAGTAGGTTTCGAAATCAAATTTATTTCAATAGTTCTACAGTATCTTACATTTTCAGAAATACAGCAAACTCTTTTAGTCAATCAATAATCACTCTACAGTTGTGATTAATAAGGATGAGAGCAATCAGCAAAACTAAACAGGCTTCTAAAAAATTTATATTCACGCTCACAGCTATTTTTGTCAAATCACAAATGCTTACATATTATTATTTCACAAGATGCCTGAAAATATTAGGCTAATAAAAAATTAAAACTTACCGCCAATGCGACTGTTACAAGTAGAGTGAAGACATACATGTTGAAAAAATTCATGCACCCTGCATTTTCTCCATCATTATATAGCACCTTTGTTGACAATGTACCCATTGTCATGACACAAAACATTTACATAAGACAAAGTTTTGATGCATTGCATTTCACCCGTACAATATAAAGTAAGTTTTGTTTCTTATGACAAAATAGGCATACGCTTGATAAAATATATTGTGTGCACAACGAAAATGACACTTATTTATGACTTCCATCTCTTTGTTAAAGATTTTCTATTTACTCAAATGGTGATGACCTCATAAAAGTAAATAATTCAAAGTGAAAATTATTATTACCAGTTAGTTATCGTTATTACAATATTAAAAATAATATGGTGTCTTTTTCCTGGGTATATATTTATAGAAATCCCCTTTTCTTTCATTGAAATTCAATTTCCTCAATGCATTATTCCATCCCGATAAATAACAGTTTTGTTCAATAATCGTATCTGTAAGGGATGTAACATTATAAATAAGCAGTAAATGTTTAAATCTTTACTGCAGTGAAGCAGTAAATGAATCAATCAAGTTCACCAGGATACATTAAATTTGTTGAATACGAAATAAAAGACATGCATTCATAAAATAATACTGTATTATAAAAAGCTTTCAACTGTATTAAAAGCATTTCTCGAAGATCACTTTCAATTTTTCACATTCAGAATCAGAACAAATAGCCTTTATAAAATAGTCATCGATGAAATTCCATTAAGCGCAGTGCATTGTGTATCCAATGAGCAGTAGGCTGATTCAGATGAATAATATCAATATTTATTCTTGTCATCCTCATAGTTGCTTCATGTTTGAGTGGCCAGTTTACGGGTGTAAATTACGTTTCCAGTAGAAAATGTTATTTTCATGAACTGAAACAAAGTAAAAATTTCCAATTTTTCAAGTCAAGGTTATATATTCAATTCTAGTGATTTTTCTCATTGAACAATATCTATTTATAGTAGGACTATATAGCATTACAGTATATAATATCCAGAGTAACCTATATAATAGAGTATATAATATCTCTGACGCCTATGCAGAGAATAAAGGGATGAATATTGTACTACAACTTTTACTTATTCTGTCTTGTAGAATGTAGAGAAAAGGCGATGTTACAGATAACCACATTGAATCAAATAATATTATATAGCCTACTGTGGGTTCATCGAAATAATATAAATCTAATATATCGACTAAAATATTTGCCAGAATCATTTTTTTACTAGGAACCTGCTTTCGATTGCTTCATCATTATCAATTATTTTCTATAGAGTGAGGTGACAGTTGAAACATAACTAGCTTACGGTACATCAATTTAACGTATACTAGCAGTTTACTAAATATCTATTACAATAGAAGCAACCGAAAATAGTATTTTTATTTGTTTTAATAAATAATGGTTATGGGCAATTTTTTCATTACAGTATTAAACGAAATATTGAATGAAAAAGACTAAGAAATTGTCAAAAAACCACTGATTTATTGATAATTAGAAAGACCGGTTTCGGTTATTACACCATTGTCAATCTCTGATAAACGTTTATCAGTGGTTTTTTGACAATTTCTTAGTCTTTTTCATTCAATATGAATAATTACCACAATATCAACTTCTCAACTATACAAAAAGTTGAACGAAATAATTTTTATTATTATTATCAAACGAAAATCCAAATTTAATGCTGAAATTTCCATCTGTAGTTACTATTATTTTTACTATTTTTAATAGAATTTTTAATTTGATTCAGGTAACATTTAACAAACGTAAATTTTCATTTTCTATTCTGTATCATTGTAGCCTATATTAAAGAGTGGGCCCATTTTCTATGGCAGCTAAAGCCAACACTCCTCAAAAAGGGTAAAAAAGTAAAAAAAGTGAAGCTCACATCATTTATGTTGATATAGGTGTTGAAAGAATAGCAGTCCTATTTTGCAACAAGTTGTGCTGTATGCTAGCTATTAATTTGAGTGAATCTCGTTCATTTTATCAATTTATTTTTCATCACAAATTATTTATAAGTTATAGGTATGACTGGAAGAGAGCTATGAATATGTTATAACATGTTGTAATGGAGCGGAGAAAGATATACCTTCTCGTATACACTCTCACCTTCGCCGCTGCACTATGTTTTGATCCTTACTATATATCTCCTTCGCCGCTCTACTATATATATATCTTGATCCTTACTACATATTTTTCAACATCTTCAACCACTTACATCTTTGAAAGATAGGTAGTTAAGCGTGTAGATGCCATAAGGTTTCATCTCTGTGTTGACATTGGCGCGTATCAGCATTGTAAGAAGAGTCTGATTAAACCACTTCGGCTTGTCAGTCCAGGGAATATTTGCGAGAGTTTGACGTAAGATATCATTCTGAAAAAATCAATAACTTTTTCAATTGACCTATTAGGGCCGTTTGCACAGTCAAAGCTTTAACGAAATTAAATCAGCTGGTGGCTTAAACTCAAAATGAAACACATTATAACAAACGAGACTTGATACGTATTTAATCCAGTTTAAAATGAAATTTAGTTTAAACTGTAACTGTGCAAACGGCACTTATATGTATAAGATCTTTAAATGGATTAAACAACCAGATATTAATAAAAGATTTTAGCCAGGTCACTCCCGTGTTATACCGGATGGGCACGTTAATTGCATGTCCCCGCTGATGTATAACAGTCATGAGGCCCATTGACGGCTTAAATTATAAAATCAGGCTGGGAGATACCTTCCTGTAAGGGACTACCCAACAACAAAAATTCATAACATACATAAAAATATTAATCTGAGTACCCTTATAAATTATTTTCAAGTGATTTTCAAGAAATCACTTGAAAAAGTACGGTATTAGTAGCGGAAACATGTAGTGACAAAATGATTTATAAGGGTGTATTCAGATTTCTATTTCTATTTATATTAAAAGTAGCCCTAAAGAAAAAAGACAAGGTTCATAACGTACGGATTTACATTTTTAGGATGAGTGGAGAACCGTTTAAATGATGAAAGAAGCTTATCCTGCTGTTTCAATCTGAATAGAAATAGCTTATCGTAGATTTTATTCATTGATGGAGACAAAATAAGTTATCCTTGGTTTCTCATTAAAAAATACAAGAAAAATAGAGAGATGAATAGTGGAAAATACAATTAAATAGACGGAAGTCAAAATATACGTACCCTATATAAATACAAAAGATGAGGAATTGACGGGGTCCCGAGTGAAGATCAGAAACACAGCTAATAAATGTCAAGAGTTTTCTTTACTCAAATTATCATACATTTACTATAATTATTCATACAGAAATCAAAGTACAAAATAATATAACTTGATTGTATGATTATTAGTGAAATACTATTATAATGATTTACTATAAGTTCTACAGTATATTGTCGTTAATGATACAATTTAGTTACATTGATTGCATATTTATTTATTTCATTGACAATCACAATTTGTACGGTATCTAATGTGTCACTAATGATAATAAAATAGTTTCCAATTCAGAAGCTTGCTGATCTATCTGAAAAGTTAATTCATTCTTACACTTCAAATATCACCTTTATGACGAATTGAAAAAAAATGAGGTACGGTAGGTTTCTGTAAATTCTTGTGATTCGTCTTATTATCACTTTTTTCTGTCTCTGTACTCTCATCTCTTCAAACATTCATTGTCTGAGCCTTTATCTTTATGCAACTTTTTGACAAATTGGAACCTAAAATATGGGCAAAGTTTCCCGAATTCTGCCACTCATTTCAAGCGATGTCAAGGTTCAAACAAGAGAATAAGCAACAAGGTAGATATTCACCTGGTTGAAAATCCGTTGCCCATTGTGAAAAAAGAAGAAAGCTGCAAGGTTGATCACTATGAAGAATGATCCGAAGTTCAATCTCTTTTTTAGATCATCTGACTGTGGAATGTAAGTAAGAATGCTTTTAAACATTAAAAGAATAGTTGTCAATAACTATTATAACCGTATTATTATGAAACATTTTTATACTCTTTTGTTAGAGGATACAATTTGTTCAGATGTGAGGTTTCTATCAAGCTTTCGTGTTTTTTGTTGAATGAATGAAAATAGGTGAAATAATGGAGAAAAAATAAATTTAGGAGAGATAAATGGTACAATGAGTTGCCTCTTAGGGTGGGCACACACCAGTCAGTCAAGTCAAGACAAGACTAGTCACGATTAGTCACAATACTTCACATAGTTGCTTATGAAGCAACACACACCGATTAGTCATTGCAATTAGACATGTCTTCATAAACAACTATGTGAAGATGTGAAGTATTGTGACTAATCGTGTCTTGTCTTGACTTGACTGACTGGTGTGTGCCTAATCTTAGTTTTTCTCTCCCGGTCAGTGCTTTCTTGCAAAAATAATAACAAAAAAATGTATAGAATAAATAAATAAAATGACAATGATAGGTAGTAAGAGATTTTTTCAGAACACTACAAAATAGTACCGTAGGCTATACCTCTGATTAATTTTGTGAATATAATGATTTCTCTAACATTAGGCCTATATACTGTATACTGGAAATAGCTGAATAATGCTGTCTGGTACTACGTTCATTAGTAAGCTATGTAATTTCCTGAATACTTTTTTTATTTTTTATTCAGTTTTACAGAATAAGCCTTTCTATGTTCCAATAGACCTCTTTTACGTATACTAAAATCAGATCCACTTTTTCCCAGCCCGCAATGCCGTACCGTATATAGGGCCTAGCATTTAACTAATAAGTTACAGTTTGGTTCTTTTCATAATGTATTTTATAGAATATATACCGTATAATATCAACATTATGCTATAAATATAAACTCAATTTTTTCATTTTAACAGAGCCATTAAAACTTAATTCATCATATATCTATATAAACTGGAATTCATTAATTATATACCCCAGCAGCTGCTGGATAAATAATAAATAATATTCTATTCAATTTAATAGAAATTGTTGTGAAGATGTTTAAGGATAGAATTCTTATTTATGATTCATTTATTTGCAGGCTCAATGAGTCATTGGAAAGTATATGAGAAGTCATTTACCGTTAGAAAGAAATAAGCCATGACGATGCAGTAGAGTATAACCGTTGTATTAATCGAAGTTACCACCCATTCTGAGCACTCCGTGACAATTCTAAAATTTCTGTAATTAAATTTAAATGAAAATTTCAATTAATAGCAACAAAAATATTTTACCAGCTCTAAATAAGCCAGCAACTCATTCAATAAACATTATCATACAAAGGTGAGGAGTCACAATTGCACTCTTAAAGTCACTAATTAAATTTATTTCAACGTTTTCAAGGAAGGTCATTGTATTAATATATTTTTAATAATCCATTTTCAGAAATTCATGAGTAATATCTCAAAATCGGCAATTAGACTGTAATTAGCACAGATATTACATTTTTTCTTATTTGATCTCTAGACTGGTTCCTTTCATCAAACGTTTGGTAGGCTAGGCCTATCTCATCTTACGATAATCTTCAATCCATCATTATTATGGTTTGCAAGAGGTCATTCTATATTTATATAGTATCTGTATTACTAATAAAAAAGTCACAAAATCAGTCGCTGAGAAATATTGCGCTGTTGTCACGTTGTCGGTAGGGGAAGTGACTTCAACGCAAAGCTGGAAGTGCAACAGTGCCACTTCGCTGGCAAGAGATTTTCGGCAGTCCTCGCTTCATGGTTCCATTTCTGACAACAGCATCAAGTGCCTTCCTTATTTTGTGTCCACTTTCTGTAGTGAGATTCACTTAAAGTGGTGTTTTGGTGGCTTCCAAAAAAAAACGGGATTAATTTTTGAACGGACATGACCATAGCCACCTCTAATACAAGGCCCCGGCCTACGATATTTCAACGTCGCAGCGTAGGCCTAGAGTCTAATACATGATTGGTGAAAAAGATCAGCTGGTACTTTTTGAAATCTTTTTCACCAATCATGTATTAGATTCTAGGCATACACTGCGACGTTGCAATATCGTAGGCCGGGGCCTTGTATTAGAGGTGGCTATGACATGACTCACCTGTTAATTGTTTGATGACACCGTACTACACGAGCCATATCATTCCTCAACTTTGTCATTTTACTCTGCTGTTGTGCGAAAGAAAACTGCTCGGTTGAGGATTCATCTTCATCATACTCATGCACAATATCGTCCAATAGCATGTACAGTGTTTCAAAATCAGCCAACACACGTTCGATGGCTAGATACACTGAGCAATGCGCCACAAACCCCTCACAATTCAACGCCATTACCAGTAATATGTGTAAACTATAAGCGTAAACAAAAAATACTGGAGACTTAAAATCAGGTAGACAGTACGATAGATAAGGAGTTGGCAAGCTTGTATATTCATTCGAGTGACTCTCTAGCCCAATGAGCTGGTTCAAAATATTTCGGTTGATAACGAAAAAAAGCATTACAATGAAAAACATGGCCGAGTTTCTTGCAACTACAGTCATGTTTTCTCTCTTTTCTTTAAAGAACTTTTCAATTCTTGTCCACAGATCTGCGTTGCTGCTATCAAACTGTGAGTGGCAAACCGCGAATTCATCCTCTATGAGTTCTATGAGCTTAATAGACTCGCGATGATTCAAACTGCGTCTGACCGCATTGTAAATCAACAGCAATGAATTTATAAAATCTATACATGCAGGTAGAGTTTTATCTATATTATCTGGCTCAGTGAGCACTGCCTTGAATACATAGACGTGTACAATAATGTCTATTATAATTAAAAATATAAGTGGTAGAGAGTTATTGTAGCGCATCATAGCAATGTATTTCCTCAGAAAATCTGTGATTTCCATTATTCCTGAATAATGGGCAGATATTTTGATACCTGATATTTTCAAGACAAATACTATTTACCGAACACAAAAAGTTCTGTGATTATTACAAGAATTTAGTAGTTAGCATTTTCGATTTATGATAAATTCACTGAAATTATTCAACCATTTCAATTATAAAATGATCTAGCCTATTCATGATGTGAATTTCTCCTTTGTAGTTTTATCACACTCAATCCAAAATACAATAATTAGGAACAGTGTGTGTAAATATGTATTTTCATGCTCCAGATGAACTCTGTGTTCCTTGTAAAATAAATCTTATGTTCCAAAAAATTGTTCTGTAAAAGTGAGAAGTAACTAGCAGAATCGTATCGAACAATATCAAGAAGTACTTTCCAAAACTTGACGTGAAGAACTAGCACCACTGACAGAACGGAGGAAAATATGACGATTTCCCGGATTCCGGACTGCAGAGAAAAATAAGCAAGTACTGTAATCAACCTGACAATTATACTCAAATAATAGACATTATATCATCCAGAAATACCAGTTTCTAGAAAAAGATATTTCCGAAAACTACTAGTTATCTTCTATAAGGGTAAGTATTGTTATTAGTGTCTTGAAAACTACACGCTATCATTATTATTCAGCTATCAATATGTAATTATTTTTTCAATCATTAACTGCCAGATGATTGCTGTCTTGAGTACTAGAATAATTTTATTATTCGTCCTTTGTGAGTCAACAACGCCCTACCAGAGCACCCACGGAAAAAACGTCTTAGATCCATTCCTTTTTAAAAGGTATAATAATACGACTCAGCTCGAGAAGCTACAAGTATAGTTATCTCCACAAATTATACCTACAAAAATTATTGTTTTTTTATCTATAGACTTGAAATGTAAGTTGATATACAATCAAATTAATCCTTAAAAACAAGTATTGGAAATGAGAACTAGACGGTGAAATACATTGTGAACATCAGGATCTAGCGCTCCAATTATTGTGCATAATAGATTTCTATCAGGACTGAATCGTTTTCATTATCTTTCTGTGGAGACTGTTGAGGAAACTCTTGAGATTGAATATCATTCAAAAATAAGGAGAAACTTTTATTTTCCTGAATGTAAATTACAAACTATTTATTGCAGTGAATGGTGTCTCAGATATACTTTTATTTTTCCGAGTGTTAATTACCTACAAACAACTTGAAAACAGTTACCTACAAACAGTTTATTTTGGCGAAACTTAGATGTAGTAAGGCGACTTGTGAGCAATGAATTTTCCGAGTGTGAATTAGAAAATACTTGAACAGTTTTGGCGAAACTCAGATAAAGTAAGGTGGCTTGCGAACGGTAATTCCGAACTCGGCGAGGGTCGGAGCCAGGTCTTCCATGGTGAGTGAGTAGCGCCGGTCCTTGGTCTTGGCTGACTTGCTGGCTGTTACGTTACTGCTGCGCACCTTGCAATGTTGCAGCGCATCATTCGCGATGTCGCAGATGAACTTCTGTGCCTCCAGCTAGATCAGTCGCACAATCCTAGGATCATAAGATTCAAAACCAGCTGAATTAAGGTATGCCGATGTAACTGCGTCTGGAACAGTGGGCGAATAATCTTCGAGCTGATGTAGAAAATCGACAATCGACGTTCCAGCCAAAATTTTCACATCTGCATCTGAATCGGTCTGATCGCTTGTAGGATTCATCTTAAATTAAAATGTTTTCAAATGAGCACAACAAGGTAGATGATAGTGAAATCAGTACCAAAGCCAGAAACATAGAAAGAGGAAAGGAGCATGATTGGTGCACTCAGCCACCTGTATGCACCAAATCTACCCCAGTCTTTTGCAATTTAGAGGTGATAAGGTATGAAAAGTTGTGTTTTACTGTCAACATATGTCTCATGTGTGTGACAAAATTTGAATTGTTTTCAGCTTTCCAGTTCCATCAAGAAATTGTGCCAAACATCCGAACATATACTGTGTCTAGTCATATATTTTATAAAATATTTGGCCGATTAATGTGCCCTAAGAAATCATTATCCAGTTAGTAAACTGAACTGAATAAAATATGAATACCAAATAGTTTCTTCATCCAAAAGAACTTAATACGAAAATTATTTATTTAAAACAATCGGACTCACATACTGATTATAATGATTGGGTATTTTTGGATATAAGTTCTTTAATTATTGGGAGAATATTGGTCTTGAAAGTGAAAAATGATAATATCACCTCATTCTTTTATCGAAACTTTTATTAATCAAAATTTGGGAGTTTTGGGTAATGCCTGGTTGTTTTTCCCCAACTATAATGTTTCGTGATAGTCAATAAATGGAATAAATATGAATACTAAACAATAACTTCACCCGAAATAGCTATATTGAAAAATTATTTATTCAAAACAATATCGAACTTACATATTGATTATGATGTTTGAAAATCTTAAGATATTAGTTTCTCACATTTAGAGGGAACCAGAAAGGATAATCGTTTGAGGTTGAATTTAAAGGATTCCCAATTTATGTTCCATGAGAGCATGAGGATGAGGTCTGGTCTCACGGAACTCAGTGGTGTTGAGAATGTCTGAGAAATCGAGTGTTTCGTCGTTACCGAGGATGACATCTCGACTGAAGTTGGAGGATGGCAGGAAAGGAAGATGGCCGACATTCTCAAAGGCCTTGAGCTCCATGGCGACGCGGAGGGGCGCGTGAATGCCCTGGGTGTTTCGCATTACGGCCATGTGGAGGCGCTGCTGGTTCTTCTGATAGTTTCGTTCGGATGTCTCCAGGGGGTGCTGGTAGAGGGTGGGCCTCGCCGCACCCAGGCCAAACGTCATCGGGTCCGGGATGCCGTACTCGTTCTGCTTGTCGGCATTTGGCTGGCGGTGGAAGCCTGTCGACTTCTCTTTCAGTGGAGGTAGACCAAAATCCTGCAAAAAACAATTAAAACTTTAGTCTACTAGCAGGAATAGCTCGGATGTCAATTTTTTTATACTTGATGAAGTGGAATTGATAGAATAAAGTAAACCCCTGCTTAGGGGTGAAACATAGTGGCACGGCGAAGCTAGAGTGTTGTATGGAAGGTAGCTGAGTGTTTATGGAATGCATGTATCAAAACATAGTGGAGAGTGTAGCTAAAGTGTAGGATAGAAGGTAGCTGAGTGTTTATAGAATATATACATGTATCATTTATATACGAGTAATACATTAAATAGTATAATGTAGAATGTATACATTTATAGAATATAGCATGTATCTAATGTCACAGTCATATGTTGGTTCATTCTCTGGCCCAGCCTGGAAAAGGTGCAATTCCTTACGAAGGCTAACGCTGACAAACCACCCATTCACACACTGGCCTTCATTGGGTCAACATATGGATGCGAAATTACATTGGTCTAGTTTCCTTGAATTCGTAAAGTTTTTTCAACCTTTGAGTTGAATGGGTGATTATGAAAAATTAAGTCAAGTTTAGCCTACGCAATTCAATTCAAGTTTATTGTATTTGCTTTTAGGAATGTATTTGTTTAATAATTTATTTAAATACAGAAAGAAGATAGAAAACAATTGTAATAACTTCAACAGTATAAAATTATAAAGTAGATATTCTAATTAATCTCAAAGTTTCAAAAAATAATGCCCTATTGATCATTTAAATAGTACCTTATGTTATTCAATATTATTCTTTTTATGATAACAATCATGCAAGGCCTTGCCCACTTATCTACAGGATTTTTCAACAAGTTTCCAATAGCAGCAAGAGACCTGTCGACCAGGCGAATTCAGGGCGCTCTGAGGAGATTGCTGGTAGAGAACCCACCATGCATTCCATCAGTTAGTTCTTTATGTTGGGAAACATGCTGGTAAGTTCAATTCAATATTCAATTCAAAAGTTCTTATTTTTATTAATTATTTGTTGTTGTGACTAGCTTTGTTTTTTTGACGTGTCCTTGTGGTTTTAGTGATCACAGTATGGACAAAATACTAAATAGTAAGCAAGATGCTTTGATAATTTTATTTTTTCTATAATGTTCCGTATCCATATAATTTATGTTTTTAATTCATATAAAATAATTATTGTTCCTCAGTAAAAATTAGCCTACTGAACAATGTTATTTTCTAGGTTATGGCGCAGCACGATTGTAAAATAAAAATTCCATAATATGCTGGTTTATTTAAAGATACGTAATTAGCCTGTTGCATAAAGTTTTGCAAAAATTCGATAATTTATATTTAAATAAACTAACTTAGTTTTATTTTGAATAAATAATTGACTGAGTCATTTCATGAAAATAATGTTCATATCAAAAATATGATAAAATATAAATTTCTAAGAACTTACCATTTTATAAGATGGGATTGAACAAAACAACTTGTAGTTTTTGGAAAATGAATCCAAATATTAATTACTGGAACTGCAATAATTCAACAAATTTAATTATTGAGCGGAGAGATTCACAGGTTAGTTTCGGCTTTTAGCAATTTTGTTTGTCACCACCACAGAGAAAAGAGAAAGCAGAAGGCAAGGTACCTCCAACCGCACAGTCACTTCGACTAAAGGTCTTCCGCCATTAAAGGTAGTAGAGCGGCGCGTATTTCAAATTTCAGTAGAATTATGGAGTATTTAAAACATTAGTGGAAAGGGCAAAAATGATTTTAATCAAACTAATGTCAAGTTCAAGACTTGCCATTTGAGAATATTATTAATAACATCTATCTCCTTTTGACAATATTACTTCTTAAAGATGGCTCTCTCCTAAAAAAATACGCTCTTGAAATCTGTGTTGACAATTCCTCATTGATCGCTGCATCATCTCATCTGGGATGTTGCGGATTTCATTTTGAATTACGTTTTTATTTTGAATCAATTCAAAATTATTGATGAAATCCACTCTGCATGGCATTCAATGGCAACTGTGCTAGTGAGTATTGGTTTGTAACCATGTAATTTCACGATTAGGTTGCATTTCTTGGTCCCATGATCTGTCCACCTGCGATTTTCTGTTTGTGGAGCTATCTCAAATCAAACGTTTTCACAATTTGACCAATAACTGTGGTTGAATCATAACAAACAATTAAACATGAAATTAACAATATCCCAGCTAAAATGTTGCAGAGGTCAATGAGGAATCGTCAAAACAGATTTGAAGAGTGTATTTGTGCAGATGGAAGCCATCTTAAAGAAGTAAGTATCAAAAAGTGATAAATGTTATTAATAATTCTCAAATGGCAAGTCTTGAACTTTATATTAGTTTGAATAAAATCATTTTTCTACAACTGCGCGTAAAGAAAGAATTTACATACTCAATTCTCCTCGTAAAACAGCTCATTTCTGAGGAGAATCTACTTTACCACTCGCTAACCATTCGCGCATGCGCAGTAGATTTTCTTTACGCTCGGTAATCATTCGCGCATGCGCAGAAGAGTTTCTTTACGCTCGCTGATCAGCTGATGGTAAGCAGCTCGCCAAAAAGTCAGATCTTAACCTAAAAAGTCGGTAATTGTAACTCCGCTGATATAAGTAATTTAACAGGCTTGGGCAGTTATAGAAAAAAGTTTGTATGTAATTCGAGCATAATGCTTCTTTATCGCTCTTCCAACTGTTTTGCGCAAGCGATAAAGTCATGCATTATGCTCTTAATACATAAATAGCTATTTTCCCCTTCCCACTAATGTTTTATAGCGTTTTTAAAAGTTCCAGTTATTCTGTGTTATTGGGGACCAAGCTTCACTCTAAGGGTGCAAAATCATGAAAAATTATTATAACATTCATACAGAAATGTTCTATCTAATAACAGTAAATTTAGATTAATTCCCAGAGGAATGCAAAAATTTCCCTCACAAAGGCCCGATTGCACAAAAGTCGGTTAAATTTTAATCCTGCTCAACTTCACGTGAACCAAATCAAAGAAGACCATTTCAAAGAGATGGATCTACTGGAATTAATCAGGATTGAAAATAACCTGGCTTTTTTGCAACCGCCACTAAGTACCTGATTGAATTATTACAAAAGTTCAACAGCTGAATCATAATTTTGACACAGTCCACACACATGAACTCGCTCACTCACTTCTATCATCAACAGACGACGAAATAATTATTATCAGCTGTTTTTCCAAGGATGAATAATAATTATCCTTTTAATGTCCTTCAGCGAGTTTTCCCAGGGATGAGACCTAGTTCAATCGAATCTTTATATTATAAACCTACTATGTTCTGAATTTCGTGAGAATCGTTAGAGCCGTTTTTGAGATCCAGTGGAATACAAACATATAAACATCTAAACCTCTGAACATATAAACAGAAATTGCTCGTTTAATAGTATAGGATAGAGAGAGTATGAAGACATTGTAAATTGAAGATAAACATTGAGAGTGAATCTAAGAAAGTAATAACAAGATTAATATAACATAAATTTGTCATTATAGTGACCGGTAGGTTAGGCCACAGTACTTAGATGAAAACGGTAGGGGTCATGAAATGTGTGCGCAGTGGCCAGCCAGCTAGATTGCGAGCCAGTTAGATCGCCAGCTAGATAATATAGGGGATATACAGTCAATTGGTGTATAGTAAGGTTCACGTTACCGTATAATGGCCGTATTTGATTAACATTGGTGTTGCTTTTTCCTATAGAAGGCAGTGGCAAGTCAGAGAATCGGCAATGCTATTTCCCCTCTGCCATTATAATGTGGACCTCTCTACAGGCTACATACAGATAAGTTATTATGAATCATGCGCCTGCTACACCCGTTGGGAGGGTGGCCATTTGAGCCAACTCCTCTGAATATGACTCATGAGTTGTAAAATCGCTTCCCGGTGGTTCTGAACTCACCTAGAACTGTAGGTTCACTAATCTCTGGTTATCATCTGCATCATTACCCAAGGCTCATGAGGTTAGTATCATCCTCAGCATTTCTATATATTTTTTTTTAATAAAGCAAACGATTAATATACCGTACACATAATATCCACAAGACTCATGAGTATTTTATTCAATTTGCCATTATGAAACATTCGTAATCAGCACTCATTATTTTGTTCTTGATTACTGTATACGGTATGGTAACTGAAATATTTGCCTTGGCGATTACCAAGTAAAAAAGTTTCACTAAACTTCTGTTTATATGTTTAGATATTTATATGTATGTATTTCACCGAATCTCGAAAACGGCTCTAACGATTCTCTCGAAATTCAGAACATAGTAAGGTAAAGGTGCCAGTAGTTGACCATGCACTAGTAGTTGACCATTTTGTATGATTCGATTAAATAACAGTTCTGTATGCTTCAGCCAACTTCCAATGAGCTCTTCAAGTACCTACCTACTGCCATCTTGCGGCATAAGCTAGAAGCTTAGCAATTAACTACATCTGGTTCTGGTTTATAAATGGCTGACATTAGTTGGTGAGCAGTTCATGAAAGTATGTGGTATGTGTCTTTTTCTTATGAGATTTGATAAGAAGAGTGGTATGGTATCAGATAGCAGCTGTAAGAGCCAAATATTGGATTCATTGGGTAAGACTAGCAATAATTTTGTTTTTTTAAAGTATTTTCTAAGTCAGATACGGTACACAATCATGTTTCTAATAACATAACCCTACTTATACACCTTTTGGTGGGGGTGGTCATCTACTGAGTCACATTTTCACAGATGAACTAGAGATTGAGCTGTGTGGTCAACTTCCATCGACCAATTGACTTGGTTCAATTGACTTGATTTTTTTTATACATATAAATACATTTCCATAACCAACTTAAGTGGATAAAAGTTAAGAACTTGTTCAAAATTGCAAAATAGGATGGGTTCTAGTGTTTGACCGTGTGGTCAATTACTGAATCAAGATATGGTCAACTTTTGAAACACACCTCCTCTGAAGAGAGATTCATCTAATAAAATAGAGATAAAATATATTTCAACTGAATTTGAAAACTAAGGCCAATATATTAAACTCAAAAAATTATGACAAATATATTTTTTAGTGAAATAGGTAGTTCATCTTTTATAAAAAAGGCAATGTACTTATGAGCATTTTATCAACTCTTTTACAGTGTAATCTGGGCCTAAGATGATGCTGAAAAATTACTAAGTGGGGTGCTTCAATTCTAAAAATTTGTTCTCTTTTTCAGGATTCCAAGATGCCTGGAGCCAAGAGTACATTTTTAAGCTACAATGAAGATGCTATGAAAGCTGCAGTTGAAGATGTGCTCCTGCACAAAACATCTATCCGGACAGCTGCAAAGAAATTTGGAGCTCCTAGAACAACATTGAAGTATAAATTGGAGGGTAAATCACCGATGGAAAGAAGAATGGGCCCACCTTCCATTCTATCAAAAGAAGAGGAGGCTAAAATAAGCAGATGGGTGGAGAACATGGCAAAAGCTGGTTTTCCAATCACTATTGAACAGTTATGCATCAGTGTGGAGAGATGCTTAAAAGCTGTGAAACGTGATTCACCCTTCAAAGATGGAAGACCGGGCAGAACATGGGTCAAGAGTTTTCTTCGAAGAAATCCTCTTATTTCAAAAAGGGTCTCTCAAAATTTGACTGTCTCACGGGCAGCAGTTACTAGGGAAAGCATAATCAACTGGTTTTCAGAAGTGGAGCTGTATATTAATAGAAAGCATGGTGATGAAAAGCTTTTGGAAGACCCGTCTCGAATATTTGAGTCAGCTTTTTTTTTTAAATCCAAAAGGCCCTAAAGTGCTTACCAGGAAAGGTGATAAAACAGTTTATCAGAAAGTTAATGCTGATGAGAAAGAGTGCATCACAGTATTGGTAACTGGTAGTGCAAGTGGTGTTGTAGCTCCAACAACCTGTTTGTTCAAATACAAACGTATTCCTCAAGAAATTGCAGATAATTATCCAAAGGAGTGGGGGCTAGGAAAAACTGATTCAGGGTGGATGACTTGTGAAGCATTCTTTGAATTCATTGCTGATATTTTTCATCCATGGTTTGTGGAAAAACAAATCACTTTACCAGTTATCCTTTTCATTGATGGCCATGCTTCACATTTATCTTTCCAGACAAGCAAATTCTGTGAAGAAAATGGGATAATTCTGGTGGCTTTGCTACCCAATGCCACTCACATTTTGCAGCCCATGGATGTTGCTGTTTTTAGAAGTCTCAAAGAAGGATGGAAGAATAAAGTACACAAGTGGAGGCTGGAAAACATTATTAAAGACGGTTCTCATCTCTTGAAAAAGAATGATTTTGCAAAGCTATTACAAGAAGTGATAGATGAGAACGTTACAGAATCGATGTTGTCCAATGGATTCAAGAAATGTGGATTGTACCCATGGAATCCTCAAATAATTGAGGTACCAGGCCAAGGATCATTCAAAGAGCAAGATGAAAGTGACTCAACTGAGCTGAAAATACAGTATTTTAAGCAAGGATTACGTTTCTTGAATGACATGATAGGGAAAGAAAAGCTCTCTGTTTTTGAAGCATCAACTGAAACATGTTGTGGAGATCCACTGGACACATCTTTGTTCAAGTGCTGGAAAAAAACAAAAATGGAACTGGAGAGACTTGAGCTGGATGTTAGGAACAATATAATTTCTGCCAACCTGTCACTGAATGATGATGCTGTAGAGTCGCCTGCTGATGGAAACAACGTTGATGAAACCCCTCCAACAGATATTGATGTAATTTTTGAGTTGTCTGGAACTGAGCCATGTGATTTGGGGAACAACGTTTCTGCCAACATATCACTGAATAATGCTGCTGTGGAGTTTCCTGATGATGAAAACAACATTAATGAAGCATGTTTAACAGATATAGATGTAATTTTTAATTTGTCTGAAACTGAGCCTTTTGTTGTTGGGAGCAATACTAACATATTACTAAATAAAGATGCTTCACAGTCTCCTGTTGATGGAAGCAATATAAATGAAGTTCTTTCGCCAAACCAGGATGTAGTTTTAGAATTGCTGCCAACAGATTTACATCCAGAACAGTCCACAGGGAAAGAAGATATGCAGGCAACAGATGTAGGCCTATCCACCAGCCCCCCCCCCCCCCTAACGGGCCATCAAAACAAGGAATACCAAGCCCATTCAAAAGACACTTTTTCTACCCTGAATCTGAGAACAATAAGAGAAGAAGGGTCGGAAGAGAAAGAGTACCAACAATAGTCTCAGGAAAACTTTGTCAACAATATTTTGAGAATAAAAGGAAGAAGAGAGAAGAATTTGAGCGATTGAAGATAGAGAGAGCCAACGAGAGAAAACGAAAGAAGGAAGAGATTGAGAAGCAGAAACAGAATAAACTTGAGTTTAAAAAGTTGAAAAGTAAGCAGAAGAAAATTCTACCAAACACTGATAGCTCTGATTCAAGTGTTGAATTTTCATGTGAAGAAAGTGAGTTCTCAGAGCCCTCAGATCATGTGGACCCTGATAATCATGCTTGGAAGCCTTTGCTGAAGAATATTGATGAGCATGTTATTTTTGAGTATGACAGTGATTATTATCCTGGAAAAATAATTAATTTCACTGAAGCTACAGCAAAAATCTCATCAATGGTTAAGTGTGGTCGCCTATGGAAATGGCCAGAGAGGCCTGATGTGCTAGAATACCAGTGGAAGTGTGTTAAATCTCACATAGATGAGCCCAAAAAAACCAGTAAAACTCGTAATGTCTACTCTGTTCCAGAGTTGGATTTCGTCTGGAATTAAGTTGAATTTTTTTTCAAATTCATAATTTTTTCTCTTTTTTAATGCTAATTTTTTCATATTTTCAATTTATTCAAGAACATTGAACATTTCAAAGAGAACTCATATAATATACAAAAGTGTCAAATACTTGTTTTTAGCCATTTTTACCTTTTCATTGGCTATCGGTGTTCTGGTCAACTACTGGTGCAAAAGTGGTCAACTACTGATTTAAAAAAAATTTGCATGGTCAACTACCGAACCAAAAACTCAATATTTTTGTAAGTGATTTAAAGTGTTTATGATTGATTAAAATGAAATTCTTATATACATTACTTAATCTGGATATTCTAATGAGTTTCCTAAATTATTTAATAATTCTCCAAAAGTTAAAATATACACTCAATAATTTAATGATATGCAATCAAGCTCTTAAGTGGTCAACTACTGGTGTCATTACCTTATGTTTATAATATAAAGATTCGATTTCACTAGGTCTCATCCCTGGGAAAACTCGCTGAAGGACATTAAAAGGATAATTATTATTCATCCTTGGAAAAACAGCTGATAATAATTATTTCGTCGTCTTTTGGTGATGGAAGTGAAGTTCATGTGTGGGGGACTTTGTCAAAATTATGACTCAGCTGTTGAACTTTTGTAATCATACAATCAGGTACATAGTGCCGATTGCAAAAAAACCGGGTTATTTTCAATCCCGATTAATTCCAGTAGATCCATCTTTTTGAAATTGTCTTCTCTGATTTGGTTCACGTGAAGTTAATAAGGATTAAAATTTAACCGGCTTTTGTGCAGCTTGGCCTTTGTGAGGGAAATTTTTGCATTCCTCTGGGAATTAATCTCAATTTACTGTGTGATTAGATAGAACATTTCTGTATGAATGTTATTTTAATTTCTTCTTTCGTGATAAATTTGTTATGCTTTTGTACGCCAGAGCGAAGCTCGGTCCCCTATATTATAAAATTATGGGCGAATTTTTCATAATAATATAATATGAAATAAGATAATTATTTTATGAGCTTTTGGATTGTTTTTAGTGTTATTACTATTAAGTTGGAAGTCTAGTGAATAAACTACCTACCTACTCAACTTAATTCTAGGTACTGAGTCCTTAAATTAATTCTAAATACTTAGGTAGTTCTTTAATAGATGTTTCAAGAATTAATAGAATTTTATTAAGTGGTTCATTGGATGAATCAAGTCAGAAAGACGGGTTAGGTAAAACGAGAGAATAAAATACGCAATTACAAGTTTTTATAGGTTTTATATTTTTTATATCTTTTTTTATCAACTTAATGGTTGGTATTATAGTAATAATATTCGATAATAATAATTAAAACTATGACTATTCTTACTTAGCATGTACAAAACATATATAAACATGAGTGGGAAATAAATCGAGTAAAAATATTTCAAACAATGATAAAGACCACACGTTATTACTGTATTTACTGATTGTTTGCCAAGCAATCACTAGTGATTTGTTATAACTTCTGAAGGTGAGTATTGACATAAAAATTAGAAACGATTTTCTATTTAGATTTGGTTCTATTAAGAGTAAAAATTGTTTTTCAGTAGCAAAAGCTAACCACCCTTTATTACATCAAAATAGCTGGAACATCAATTTATTAACATATTTACAATAAACTGTTACAATCAACACTGTATAGCTGAACATATTTGTAACTGGAAGACATAGAGAATAAACAAGAAAGAAGATGTTAGGGAACAACTTTGCATTATGAAATTGAAAAAATCACACTTGAGTATTTTTGTACTTTGAATTAATTACCTACTCTTTTAATGAATATTATTTTATTATTGATCAATAAATATTTTTATTTCAGGATAATTCAAAAATGATTATGGATATATTATAACTACATTAATTTGTAACAAATCGTTGGGAATTCACTGCAAAAACTGGAGGAATGTTCTATGCAATAATCGAAAATGTATTAGGTCAACTATTCCAAAACAGAACTGATGTGAAATGCACCTGAAAAAAAAATTGCAAATACCAGTTGAAGCGATATATTTATCAATGATCAAATAATAAGAAATCATCACTTAAGCCTGATGAATATATTGACAAATGTTAAACTTTCAATATTATACAGAGTTTATTGACAGTTTCAAAGTATACAAAAGCCTGATATGAATTGAATGAGAACTGAAAAAAAATCAATTAAACCCATTTTTGAAATTTTCACACTATTGCTTTCACATTTGAACAAGTGGTTAACTACTATTATTATTATTGTTATCATATATGAGATGAAATATGTTTTTTATAAGTTTCAATACACAAAATCTGTAACATTATGAACATTTTACAATCACATAACTACAGACCGAAACTTCACAGTAAATTTCAAAGACTTTATTTTTTGTTGGAAATAAATGTCCAAATAAGTTACAAAAATATTCAAGAGGACCATAATGGGGAGGTAGTTTTTCCTGAGATGGATGAATATGAAAAAACTGGTCCCTTATTACTGTACACAGAATGTCTCTTATAATAAAATATTAATTCTCACCCAAAATTTTCAGAAACCTGACTTACAGGAGCTATACAGTGTTGTATTATTATCATAGTGCTACTGAAACTAACGGAAAATAATTATTATGTAATCTACAACTAGTAAGCCCTTTTACATTTTAATAGCTATAATAATGATAATATCCATTAATATTAATGAACTACAGACTAATATTCTTAACCTAAACTAAAACTCCATTAATATTTTTTTGTTTATCCAAAATACACTACGATTTTTGAATATATTTTAACAAAGACTTGTTTAATTATCACAATCCACTAACGTTTGAACAAAATAAGATATTTCTGCACAGAATGGATGAACGTTGTAGAAAATATCTACTCCCTAAGAAATTAACAGGGAAGAAACGTTTGCAGCAAATATATTTTTATTGTTAAGAACACCAAAATACAGTGAAATACATTAGTTCACTAATAGAAAAGTAGGAAATCTATGTTATTCCGTTCAGATTTCAAATCCAGTAGAAAAATTGAAACAATTAATATTGTTAAGTTGTTCTAAGTGCTGGATACTAAAACAGCTCGCTTGAATGTACAAAAAATATTTTGGCCATGTCATTTACACACAAATACTTTTTAGAAAGGCACTATTCGACTGAAAAATAATCGTTGATAATAAAATGGATGGTTGAAACTATACATAGTATAATTTTCTGAGTCTAGCATCATTATATGAACGAACAAGACTGGAAAATGCAAATTAAATTAATTTGCTTCAAAGAAAAAAATATCGAATTTCAACAAGTAACTGTCAACGTGGAATTAACGATCACAATAGATATAAAACTAGTTGTTAGTCAATTGACTAGGATATGACGGTTACATTAAGTAGATTCAGTGATTCAATTTGTTGCAAATTCGAGTTAGATACCAGGACAGTAAAAGTCCTGCTCTTTCTAATTTCTGCTACAGCATTAAGCGTAGAATTAATTATTCAAGAACAAACTACCATGTACAGCATTAGTCTTGGTTTTAATTCAAAAGCCCTCTGCTAAGGTTAAGGTACAGAAGATAATGATTTCAATGAGTAAATAGAAGAAAAAGAGTAATAAGTAGATAAGTAGTAGTCTACTTATTTGAGTAATAAGTAGAATATTAATTTTCCCCACTATGATTTATCATACTAAAACAATACCTCCAACATACAAACTATTAATTTAGTTGAAATACAGCATGCTATTACATTCCAGAGTTATCTTATATGATCTCCGTCATTAACAAAGTTAATTTATACCCATAAACTTACTAATAATAATATTCGTATGGCTTTTATTGGTGGGGTGTTCCTGACGGAAGGTCCAACTCGCCTGAATATATAATCTAAGCCGTCAATGGGCCCCTTACGACTATCATACTTCAGCCAGGACCGACAAATTAACGTGCCCATCCGATAACACGGGAGTGACGTGTTCAAAAACTTTTGTATGAAACTAAACTAATAATAATGATTATTGGATTGAAGGAATTTTTGACACGTGAAAAATAACAATATTTTCGTCTACAAACGACAACAGTGTAACATGGAGAGGTGAGAACCCTATGTCTCACCAATAAAATTATATTTATTACTTAATTACTTTATTAGTTAATGCGACTTATTAATTCATGATTCACCATTAATTAAACTGCAAAAATTGAACTACAATTTATTACTTAATCACTTTTTTAGTTAATACGTCATAGTAATTTATGATTCACCAATGCCTTGAAACACGCTACAAAACACATTTGGGAACATCAATTTTTTTAAATGATTGAGCAATTTCACATATATGTAATGTAGAAGAGTGTTCATTCATGTATTTGAATAGCGAATAATCTTCAGAAGCATAATATTATCGAATATGCCTGACAATGACATGATGTATGAAATTTCAAACAAGAAAGGAATGATAAATTACAATGATTCTAGAAAAATGCTAGACTGAACCAGGAATCAAAACCGGGAACCTGGTTTTGCAGAAATTAATACAGCGCTTAATAATGAAATATATTGATTTGCTAATACAAATAAAAGTACATTTAATTTCAACGTCACTTTTATATTAAAAGTAACTAAAAGTACTGTAGATACAAAAGTTATTTCAATGTTCGTTTATCAAGTAAAAATACATCAAATACTAATCAACCTAGGTGATATATTTTAGAATATATTTAGAATTATTTTCATCTATTTACATTAAAAGAAAAATGCAGATTCTAGATAAAGTGGAATTCAATTGGTAAATATAATTGAAATAGATAAGATGAATACGTTGTTACAACACAGTTGTAGAAATTGGACAATGATAACAATTCCGAAATATATGCATCAACATAGAATAATATCAAATAGACAAAAAACCAGAATATTCAAGTATGTGAACATACATAATTTTAGACAGGGAATTGAAAGGTAACGAAACAATCATCAGACAAAACAACAAAATAAACGCAACAACTAATCTAGATTTTCAATTATTATCAAACAAAACTGAAAACTGTGAACTCTGCGAATTTTCAACAGGCTGCACCCAACAGAGGAAGACTATATTCAATGAAGTTATCCAAGTGTGAAAGTTATCTTGTTTAAATTAGTATTATAATTATTATTGTTACACACACGATTTATAGCTAAATCTAAGAAGAACAATATTATTCCTAAAGGAAAAAACTGTGATTATTAAAATAAAATCTGAAGAGATTAATAAAAATATTACTATTTACCCACCACCTTTGAAGTCTAACATCTACGTAAAACTAACTAAGTATAGTAAATTACAATTGATGAGAAGGGAAGAAAAAAGGACAAGTCAGTTAAAACAGCGAAATTATTGAAGAATGTGAGAATTAGTAATAATTAACCTCATCAACAAAAGTTTACTAGTCAAGTAATGCAGTTCTACTGAAAATAGTGACATTTCAAGAGGGAAATACTTTTTGATCTCCTTTAAACTATAAATTTTAGAGATATGACGAAGAATATGATCATATACAAGTTTAAATCTATATATATAATCATGTTATTATAGTATAAAATAAGTCTAGGTAGTTGGCCTATTATAGGTTTAGTTTACATAATAAATTTATATTTAGTTACGGTACTAAAATTTATATAGATTATTACTGTTATGAAACTTTGTCAAGGAATTAATATCCTTAAAATATTTCTACAGCAATGAATTAATGAAGAATATATCAACATTATTTGAACAAAATGTGATCATATTAATTTATTGGTAATGATTACACTAGTTCTCAGTTAAGAAAACTAAACTCAGAATGGTAAAGGGTAAACGAATAACCGACTTGACCTCGGAAATAAAATACACTAGTACAAAAAGAAATCAGTAATCATCCTTGATATTTATCAATAATCGTTACTCATACACTATCACAATCTACATTGATACTCTTATATACATTCAAACCCACAAAATGTACTCCAACTAAATTTTTAGACGACCTCTAGCCGGTAAACACCTTGTAAATAATAAAACCTACACCTTGTTCATAGAAAGAAATCTACTTGCAGAGTTGTAAAAGCTCTACCTAAAGCAAAAAGGAATATTATAAACCATGAAGTAACAATAACTTAAAATTATAAAAACCAAATAGTCTAGTACAGTTATGAGTCAACAAAAATAAACTGATCTATCAATAACACTCTTAGTTTTTTGATTGTTAAATATGGATATTTTACTCATCATTAGCAGATAAGGACTTATCTTGACGATCAATAGATGATTGAATATGCAAACACAGGTTTAAATTATTTTATAAATCAATCGATAATATTGTAGATGGAGAAATTAATATACGTGAAAACTACACATTATGGCAACTTGAAAATAAAACAATGGTGAATTCATACATCATCTCTCTCACTCCCACACATTCATACTTTTTTATGTAAAGCATAGAAAACTCTACCAAGATTTATGCTAAAACACGCTTAATTTCCGTTTACTGGATTATTGTATTGCAACTTGTACAACACTCGTAATTTATGCTAAAAATATTCACACATATTTATTTTTTATATATTTTTAAACGTCTTTTTTATCACTACTAAGAATAGAAATTAGAGGAATCAAGACTTGAAGTTCTGTTCACACGACATTGTTGTAAAGGAAACTTCAGTCCTCCCATAACAAACGTAAATAGAACACTCACACACCGAAAATAAAAACTATTTCTGTCAAGTTCGAAAGCTTGATACAGTCTGGTGGTTCGGAACGCACCTAAAATAAAAAAAATCGCCATTTCACCATAACATGGTGATTGATCAAAATAAAATACGTACCCCAAGGGTCTCTACATTGATAAAAGCTATACGCTCATTATTATACAATTTCCAACGAGGAATATTTACAGAATCAAATGGAAAAAATATTAAGATTATTATTTATTATAACAAATCTAAGCTATTTCATATTATTTTATCACCATAAGCTTGCTTTTCAAGAGAATAAGATTCATTTGATTTGTTTTCAGAAATGTTGAAAAAACAACACGTACAAATATTAAACATTTTAGGAACATAATGCTGAGCTCAGAGTACTGGTGTGTTGGAAAAATTCTAAGAACCTTACTTTTTGGAAATTTTCAACAAATACGCAATATGTATGGGGTTGACACAACCCATTCGAATTCTTCCAATAATTTACACCGATGAACACAAACAAATTAGGCAACCAGTCAATAAAAATTCCTAGTTTATAGATTAAAATAAAACAGATAAATCTTATAGATTGTTGGATTTTTCATCTATACAAATAGGAAATTTAAGCAACAAAAATATATGCGAGTTAAAATTTGAAATAGACACCACACATTTTATAAGTCATACTTTACTACAATGAATTTACTTAGATCTAGCCTTCTAGGCATCTATGAATAATTCTCAATTCAACAGCAATGTATCCATCCATTGGTTGAAATGATTACCAAGCAATTCATCATAATTATGATGATTGAGGGATAGAAAACTAACAGTTTTTAATGTGCTGTAGTAACAACACAACACAACGTTTATAAAAAACTTTCTTCAGTGATTTAAAGATGAAGGTATGTTTGTTTAGCCGAATACCTCTGTTCAATGTGATGATTGCTCGGCAGTATTTGTAGGGGCGTTGGATGTTTCGTTGGTTGGAGGATCTTTAGGCGTTGTTTCTTTACTTTCAACCACTGGTTTCACTTCTTTTGATGGAACAGAAGCAGCAACAGCATCTGGAGCATTCTTGGTTGCTGGTGTATTTGTAGATGCAACGGGAGCATTTTTCGGTGCAGCAGCCGTTGCAGATGTCTTTGTAGATGTTGCAACTGTATCATTTTTCGGTGCAGCAACAGTTGCAGATGCATTACTGGATTTTGCAACTGTATCATTTTTCTGTGCAACAGTTGCAGATGTCTTTGTAGATGTTGCAACTGTATCATTTTTCGGTGCAGCAGCCGTTGCAGATGGAGCAACAGTTGGTTGTTTGGTGATGGGCTTGATATCTCGTTTCTCCTTCTTCGATTGTTTCCAACTCTCACAGCTCAGATCAAAGTTGACACGAGGCTTGGATTTGTGTATGTTGCTGTCGTGATCTGAAACCATATTATTACACTTTGTATTTTATACTATTTTTCGCTTTGATGGGTTCTCCTTACTAGTCCAAAAAGCTTCTTAGTGAAAAATTGTGCTTCAACCATTCCCTCTAAATATCTTTGTTGACTGATCTATTGTTTCAAACACTAAAACTGCTCCAACAATATGATGATAATCTATGAATAGTGGTATGATACATATTGTTGAAGGGAATTTGATGCTCTTCAAGCCTATATTCAGAATATTATATTCTGTAAATCACCTATACAGAATTATAAGGATTAAAAGACCAAAAACTTGGAAGCTGAACGATTTTTCAAAAAATTTGACACTTTCAAGAGAAATTATCTTGAAAACTGTATAAAAAACTTACTGAGCAAAACTTTATAAACTTTAATTTTGTACAAGACACTCATAGTACCCTGAAACTCATAGTTTCCAATATCTATGTGAAAAAAACAAAAAATATAATACCTCTGGATTTAAGGTACCTTAGCGCAGGGGGTGGTAGGATTTTTTCTATATCGTTGAGAAGGTAAAACCCGTATTGTCGAACCAACTGGTTTATTGAAACAATTTCAGATACTAGTTTATGTTCTAATCAAACAATTATAAAAATTTTACAAAATAAAAATAATGAAAAAGAATAAAGATGATTGATTGTTTTTATTGAGGGCGGAGTTAGGACTCAAGGTTCTCTCTGCCACACAACACTAAAGATATAAATAAATAGAATAATGAATATTAAAACTAGAACATATCTTATTCACTCTGTTTAATATCCATACTTTTCTACCATTCAAATTAAACTTGAATTTTAAAAACACTTATGGAGTGAAAATGCACTTACATTGGTATGACGATCGTTTCGACCTGTTGTTGGTCATCATCAGACTGTAGAAATTTACTCTAATGTCAAGGTTATGTGTGGTAAGGGATGAAGGAGGGGGAATAGGTGGTGGTGGGGGTTGGTGGATGCGTATGTAAGTGTATGCAAGGGTAATGATCCAATGGAGGTGCATTTTCACTCCATAGTGTTTTTAAAATTCAAATTTATATCTTATTCAAACAAAACAAATTTCAATCTGAGGACAGTAATTCAATATTGACGTTACGTTAAAAGCTACATGAATATGGAGTGATAAATATAATTACTGATGATTACATGGATTTATATAAATAAGAGCAGAGGACCAGTCCTAGAAGGTTGGCGGTTTTTGATATTTTCATCACCTAGCGAAAAATATAGGAGTAATATGTTTGGAACACAATTTTCCAAACGTTGCAGCATTGCAGCTATTAGAGCTTCAACATTGCAGCTCTGTTATCCCAAACAGAGCCCAAACACTTCCTTCTAAGCTAATAACTTTTCGTTGCCTGGTCTATTAGTTCCTCAAGGGAACTTATAAAGTAGAATACATGCCGCATAACATAGAATAGTAAAACAATGAAATTAATAAAAAGGGTACTAAAAGTTTTTATATTGTTTTTATTTAAAATAACAAAACTTATAAAGTAGAATAGAACGTACTGGACAAAACGCACTCACTTTTCAAGTCACCTCCAAAATCAGCATACCATTTGCTGCTCGCGGCCTGCTTGCCCATGGACCCGGATCTCGTCCGACCCGACCCTATCGAGTCGGCTCGCTTGCGGGGCACCTGTTGGCCTTGACCTTGAGTCGCTTGTCCTTGACCTTGAGCGGGCTGACCTTGACCTCCAGACATGCGGCGCTGCCTGCCATGCACTGACATGTCCCAGCTGGAGCTCTCCGACACGCTACGATTGCGCCCTTTGCCGCGTAGGTTAGCGCGGTTCGCAGCGAAACCGTCCATTCGTTCACTTTTCTAAACACCACAAAAAATTGAATTATTAATAACTATCAGGTAACCCGTGCTCCGCAAGGGTCTAATTAAAAACTTGACGTACTGAAATCTTGGAGAACTGAAAATAATCTTATAAGCATCCTCGATAAATTAAGAATCGATATGCAAAATTTCAAGTTTATCAGTCCAGTAGTTCAGAAGTGATGATGCGTCATCCGTGAATTTCCTATCCAGTACGTGTATAAGCCAGTTCTTTCCTTTATTATAGAATAGATAGATTATAAATAACTTATACATATAGCTGATTCAGCATTATAGGGTTGAACTGGTAACAAACGATTCTCTCCCGATATTATATTATAGACTAGTAGGTAACCCGTGCTCTGCAAGGGTCTAATAAAAAACTTGACAAACTGAATACTTGACGTACTGAAATCTTGAAGAATTTAGAATAGGCCGGAATTTAATAGCCATCCTCGATGAATTAAGAATCTATATGTTTCAAGTTAACCAGTTGAGTAGTTCAGATTTGGTGATGTGTCATTCGTGAATTTCCTATCCTGTACATATAAAAGCCAATTCTTTCCTTTATTATGTATTATAGACGAGACGATGCTTCATTCATGAATTTCCTATCCCCTACATGTATAAGACGATTCTTTTATTCTATAAATATTGATAATTAATAGTATTGTTGAAAATACTAAAAACTTAATGAAATAAGACGAGTTCCGCTACTTTTGACATTTGGGCAAAATAATATCAATCATTTTTCAATAACCACTCATCTTTTGGAACTAAAAAACTTATAGCATGTCAAGAATTTCATCTTTTTTGGAAAAACCTTGTTTGGTTTCGTGTTTGTGGAAGTAAATAATCAGATAAATACAAAACTCTAGTTGATACATTTTTTTGGACTTAAATTGTGTGTAAATCAGATCATAAACTCTACATAACCTCTGGACTGTTTATTTTAAATTAAGGATAAAAGCAGTTTTGGGGGAATGCCTGTTGTTTACACCTAGATTGTATTCTATTGTCTATAAATTAATAATTAAATAAAATTGTCTCGACATTGACGGACATTTATAAATTATAATATAGTTCGAAGAACAAGATATTGATGTTGTCAATATCAATATATGACTGACCTTGATATATAGAGGTATTGACAACATCAATGTCTTATTCTTTCATTCATGGAGAAATATTACAACATCTCTTCCCATATAATCAAATTATTATAATTTATAATATTTGTAAATCAACAGGAAATAACTAATTAATAAATAAATAACTATGAGTTTACTCGAATAGAACTGTGATATCAATCCAATAGCAATAAAGGCGTACAAACCTCGTAGACTCTGAAGTCTTCTATCGTCTTGAATTTGGACAGATATTCCTTCAGTCTGGGATCAACACACAATTTCGAGCTGTGCTTGTAGTATTTCAGGAACGCCCAGAACTTTTCAAGACCGTAAAGCTGACCTGTAAACAGAATTTTGTGAAAATTCTTTGCTCAAAATTGAAATATCTATATCACAACTTGAACACAAAATCTAATTTGATCGATAACAACTGCATCTATTTGAACTTTATTCCAATAAAAACTTATATAGCTTAAAAACCCAGTTTTTCACGACTGAAACTCACATTTAAACATGCTATGTCGAACTCACAGAAAAATCTTCAGGAGCTTGCAAGAATATATACCCACATACTGCTTGTTTATCACGTAACGGGAACGCGACTAGGTGCCACCCCGACTACTTGACACCCCGTCAACCTGTCCCCTTTTAAAACCGGTTTTTAGGGGACAAGTTGACGTGAGCCATCCCCGTCAACCTGTTTCCTTTCTAAGGAGGTGACAACTAGTCGGGGGGGACACTCTGACGCGAGAGTGCGAGGTGTCAAGTTGTCGTTAACGGTCATGACTAGTTGGCACCTTTGGTCCAATAGGTGACAAGTAGTCGGGGGGACAACTTGTCGGCAATGGTATATTTTTATGCGGGTACAAGTAGTCGCCTATGGCCAAAATGACCAAGGTGTCAGGTAGTCGGGGTGACACCTAGACGGCGACCACACGTAACTAGTTCCACTACAAGTTGGAACAAAACTAAGTGCAAATATTTATTTTTCAAATAAAATTATAGAAAACACTTACCACTCTCATAATCGCGCATAGTTTCTATTTGGAAGTCTGTATACAATTCAGGACGGAACTTCTTCTCCAGACCATAGCTGAAGTATTTGGAGTCAACCCAAAGATACAAAAATATTACAACATGACGATCGTCACGATGCTAAATTGTGCGAGATTTCATGCAAGCTCATACGTTTGGATAGAAATTAAATCTGACAAAACATTCGATGGAGAATTGTCAATTTGAATAAATCCAGTCATATTTATGGGCTTGCATCATGAAAAGATTGAATTTTCGCACAATGTGGCAAACAAATATTTTGTCCAAATCTTTTCTACTCAAAGCATTGTGAAGATCGTCTAGTTTTAATGTTTTTTGCATATTTGAGCTTACTTCATAGAGGCCTAGAACAACCTTTCAAATTGTGAGAAACTTCAAAAATCGTGAATCGAATAGATTTAGTAGTGGCTGAACTCGAGAAAGCAATTTTCATCTGAGAATATTCTTGGAATTGGAGCCACAAATTCTCGGGCCCAAACAAATTCCTATTATACAGGAGCAGATTGCATAATCAAATGGTTATATGATACTGGCATTTACCAGACTGAGGAGCTCATTGTAAATATGATATAGAATGAGCTACTGTCTTCTTTTTATTCTACCTTTAATAACTAACAAACCTTTATAACTAAAATTACTAATTACATTTGTTATACATGTTTTGGAAAAGAATATTATGATCACCCCGACACATATTATTATAGTGGGGTATCATAACTAGTAGTTCTGTGAACAGTAGACCTCACGCAGTATTCTCATTCACAAGTACCTGATTGAAACTATAGACCTTATGGAAATACAGCAATAGACTGGCTTCTCCACACATCTGTATAATCACTTGTCAGCTGATTTATGATGAATAATTCTATAGTCTGATTTTTACGGTAATATTGGCGTATGAAGGAGGCTCCTTTTTCCTTTTATATTATCCTTGAAATGCAAAATTCCCAAAAACCTTGTATATACGTCGACGCGCAATTTAAAAAGGAACATACCTGTCAAATTTCATGAAAATCTATTAACGCGTTTTGCCGTAAATGCGCAACATAAAAACATATAAACATTTAAACATTAAGAGAAATGCCAAACCGTCGACTTGAATCTTAGACCTCACTTCGCTCGGTCAATAAGAACTAAGTTTAGTATTAGCAGTTTTGTATGTATAATATAAAAACTATGTATATGTTTTGTCAATAAACTCCTCTGGTTGCAATTCATTGGCAATCAGAGAAATTAGTATTATTATTATAAAACAGATCAAAGTCCATCAAATGCTGCAATTATAGAATTACAATTACAATTGCAATTACAGAAGGATCTAAGAGAGTCTAGAGATGTTCTTCTTGAGTAACCCCTTTTACTCAGTTAAATAATTTCTTGACAAAAAACTATGTGTAGGGGGATTTTAAAATCTAAAACCCAGAGCATTATAGCTATAAAGCTATGTAAATAGCTTTGGTACTAATATATGCATATTTATGTGATATGGTTTGTAGCATTTATTATATGACTGGCCTATATGTCAAGTCTAGTTGTGACATCATGTTTGGGCTTTCTATTCTATTCTATAATAACCTATAGGTATAATATGGACACTTGTATTCTGGTACTGACCTTTCAAACAGCGCGAATGATACTTGTGGTAGACCTGTTGCGTGAAGTTGTTCTCCTTGAGGAGCGAGTGGGATGGATGCTGGAAGTGCGGCAGCGACTGGGGCGTGCCGCCGCTGAGAAAGCCCTCGTTCGGGGATGTGCCGGTCGAGCTGCCGATTGACGACGTTCTGGGACGATGCTCCCGCACATCCATGATCCAGCCGACGTGATGCTCGACCGGCGGATTGTCCGAATGACGTGTTTTGCGCTTGAGGCCGTCGACTGGGCGTCGCGTGTCCTTCACCACCGCGTAGAACTTGGGCCGGTCGCGGTAGCGCCGCTGTTTGTCGTCGTACTGCTCGCGTTTCGGCGGCTTCTTCAACGACGATTCGGATGGCACTGAGATTGCTTTCTGAAAATCACAACAAAAATATTTTTTACTAGTAAGAATTCGCAATCATAAAAAGTTTCAGGATATTGATGACTCAACTGTTATATACTCCTCAAACTGATGACATATTAATGGCTAAACTTAAACTATCATTGATGACTTGTTACTTAATTAACTTGACTACAAACGCTTTTTATTGTACGCGAATACGGAACTTGAAGCTCTTAGCCGGTGAAAAAAGTTCTGGTTTATGTTAGACTCAACCCTCCATTACATGCGGCTGATCTTTGAGATAAAAAATTAGTATTTTGGGTTGTACAGCCCCTCGGTGAGAGGCCCATCACTGAGTTCAGCGCCCTAGCCCTAGTGCCTCCAAGCTATTGATAATTAGTAAGTTTGTCATTAAGTTCATTGTTATTCATGATTGAGTTATTGTATAATGTGAATGTGATTTTATAAGTCTAAATATTGAATTCTAGAAATTGGTACCTATTTACAAAGTTCCTATTCTTGAATATGTTTTTTGTTGTTTGTGTTTTTCACTACTTTATCATGTCTATATTTTGTAAAGCTTTTATGATCTACTTCTGTCAACTATGTTCTTGTTATCTACTTAATAATAAAAAATTATTGCATGTATTTTTCTATTAAATATTGATTAATTTATCAATTTATTCATAGACAATACATACAAGATACAATCCAGGTAAAAACAACAAGCATTCGTCTAACACTCCTTTAAAATGTTGTATAACTGTTTGGAAAGTGGTGTATACCGCTGGAAGTTGAATGAATGAATAAATCTACAAACCTTGGACTCATCGTGAGACACTTTGCCATCAACAAGTACGTCATCATCATCATCATCCCTAATCTCGCCCTCTTCCAACTCATCATCGTCGTCATGCATGTAGCGCGCATGCGTGTTGAGTGAGGGTGGTGGTGGAGGGGGCGGGGCTTCGGGATTGCTTCTCTTCGGCGCTGACCGCGGCGCCAGCTTCGCGAAATCCTCCTGAGTGATTATGTTCACTGTCTTGTAACTGCCTGATGTTGGCTGAAACTGATACAACAATTCAAATTATTAATTTAACCATAATAGTATCTTACGTAACAAGGACGGGAAGGGGACTTTTGCAGGCGAGAATGATGTTTCTAGTCGAGGCGCTAGCCGAGATTAGAATTTCATTCGAGCACTGCAAAAGACATTCACGTCCAAGTAACGTACACTATTTTCTGTCATAATAATCTAAAGAAGAATAATTTAGAAATAGAAAACATTACCTGCTTGTGCTGACATTACTACATGCATTCTATAAACATAACCTAGTTTACAAATTCCGAATCATGAATTTTTGTGGAAGTTGACAAAACTTCCACCTGGAGCGTTGAAGGTGTTTTTTTTTGTATAAATTTTAATAGGTAGTTTAGGTGTATAGGCGATTTCTTCTTCTTCTTCTTTTCCTTCTTCTACTTCACCCTTTTCTTCTTCTTCTTCTTCTCGAGGTATCTCTGTTTACTACTTCTCTCTTCTTAATTGTTTTATAACCACAAATTTCTCTTCTCCTTCTTCTTCTTTGTCACTCCTTCTCCTTCCTCATATTCTTCTTCTTCCTCTCCTGCTTATTCTTTGGGTGTCTTCGTCTATTTCTCTCTCCTCAATATTCTTCCATTTCCACCAATTCCTTTTCTTCTCCTTGTCCTCGTCTTCTTCTTCTCCTCATCCTCCTCCTTATATTTTTCTAAGTCATCTATAATTTTGCTGTATTGTAAGCTATTGTATATAAGTGTATAAGCCAGTATTATATTGTAATCTACATAAATAAAGTACTCAATCAATCCTCCTTCTTCGTCTTCTTCTACTGTCTTTTTCCTCTTCTGTCTTCTTCTATTATTACTGTTTCTCCTTCAAAGTTTTCTTCTTCTTGTTTGGCTCTCAGTGTGCACACACCTTTAGCTTGGCAATAACTTTTCGAGCAATTAGTTGGTCTGTAAGCTGTAACTCACCCATTCCTGTTCGCTCCAGAGGTTCTCTTCGTAGTACTGTAGGCCGATGTTGATGGCCTGCTCAAGGTCCTGCGTCATCTTGACGCGTGACGTCCAGTCGCCGGTGCGGTCGTAGCCCTCGTGTTTGGGCGCCCGGTACGACGTCTGCGTCACGATCAGCAGCTTGTTGATCTCGTGATCGCTCAGCTCGTAGTCGTCACTTTCATCTTCCGACCTAACAAAACAAAATTGAATCATAACAATTTTAATCTTATAAAATTAAATTAAATTCTCTTCCTGGCCACTGCATTCTATAGTTGAGAATGATTTTGTATGCACCAATGTATGAAAAAATAAATAAATCGAACTACCGTATATCAAAATTGGAATCGGATAAAACATTTCGAGCCTTAATAGACACATGTTTGTAATTTATTCATTTCAAAAGTCACCTTCATTCAAATTTAAATTTATTTCACACTCATAAATACATATTATACAAAAATCAAAATAGAGTCTAGCATGACAAATACAATAATTCAACTAAGATTAAATACAGATACTAAGATTAATTCAGATACTATAGTGAGATCCACGAGATAAAATAATATAATAATTCAGATAGGTACTAAAGTGAGTTCCACTTTACAATGGCAGTAGATAGATAGATAAATGTATTTTATTTTCACTTTATCATGGGAAATATTTTTTCAAAACGAGAAAGATAGGAAAACAGCGTTGTCGATTCTCTTTCTGGCCACTGCCTTCTATAGATACAAGATAGTTGATACCGGTATATCCGATGTAATATCAACTTTTCATTGTTGTCTAAAATAATGAATCATTTTGGAAAAATATTTTCCAATGATTTAATAATAAATTTTCATAATAATTGAGATATGAGATTTAATATTTAGTAATTAATCATTTATGTCTACATTGATGAAGAACGATCTGGCAATGTTGCGGAGCTAGAAAAGGATAGCGCTAAACGCTTTGTCGAATGATGGACAAGGAAAAATGGATTAAAGACCCTATTGTATCAGCCATTTGGAAGAAGAAATCGTGGACGTCCCAGAAACTCAGTTATTTTAAATTAAATAATTTATTAATTCTATTATCGAACTGTCAGATATGCAATGCACTTATTCTGTAGAGTTGCTTGCTTTATTGTTTTATTTTTTGGCAAATAAACTGAATTTGATTTTGAATTGATTCTAACATTATTTTTTTCATAAATTACTGACCAATCAGTGAACTGCTTCTGTCGGCCGGTGAGACTGGGAACATCGAGTTCTTCATCGAACTGGAAGTCCAACTCCTCTCTCTCCTCGCGATAAGAGTCCGTGCGCTCTCTCGTCGATCTCACAGAGTCATGTCTTTCTCTCTCTCCGGTCGCCGATCGGTACGAGTCCGCTCTCTCTCTTGATTTCACTTTTCTCTTTACCTGCAAACAAATTCAATAATTTATAATTTGATCGTATCGTGAGACATGTTGAGGTTTTTCTCCATAATTAAAAGAATTAGACGTTGATGTTGTCAATACTACTGTATTTATTTATAGTAGATTCATAAAGATCTATATAATATAGTAGATATAGTAAATTTTCACCAAGTTTATGCTATTTGGAGTGTTGAATAATAGTGCAATGATAATCCTCAATCCATTCAGTTTGATTCTTCATTGTTCATTATAATTCTTACTAGTTAGGAATAGAAGGTATTGATACTATTAAGGCTCAACTCACACTTAAGCGACTAAGGTCGAGACTCGACTCTAGTCGAGAGCATGAGTTTTCAAATGGTGACGTCGCGGAGACTAGAATCGACTGGTCTGAGTGTCACCATTTGGAAACACAAGCTCTCGACTAGAGTCGAGTCTCTTCTCGGCCTGAATCGCGTGTGAGTTGAGTCTAATACTATTATTGTTCAATTTATTATTTTTTGTAAGGAATGTTCTTTATTTGAATTGATTGTAATTCATTGCATTTGTATTGTATAGTTGAAATGTATGTACTTTGTGGAATTTTTTCCAAAAACCATTTAAATTACGGTACACAAAAAGGTTTTATGGCGAGTGAAGATGAAGAATCAGGTTTCATAAGTTCAGCCATGGCCATTCTATATAGTTATCTTCTAGAGAAGACTACAGATTGGCCATGATTCAGTTGAAGATGTGGCAGGTGTTGCCATGATGGTTCAAATTAAATTGTAACTAAACATTAATTTGAACAAATTCTATTTGAACTCGAAAACTATTCATAACAAATAATCAGGTTTTCAAAATTCAAGTTTATATTCAGTGAGAAAATTGATGCTACTAAGGGTTTAAACATAGCATAGCCGCGAAGGCAGGAATTTAGCAGAGAAGGAAGTTCAGTGTTAAAAATAATGCATGTATTCGAATATATCAGAGCATAGCGAAGCGATGAAGGTAGATAAGAAGGAAGCGAAGACATTTAGATAAATACATTATTATCAACACTCTCAGATACCTACTGTAATACCCTCTACCTTCGCCGCTCCACTATGTTTTGCCATGTGCAATGAGATTTTTCAATATTGTAGGCATATAAGACTTAGGCTCAACTCACACTGCCTTGACTCAAATCGTACGACTACAGTCGAGGATACTCCAGTCTCTCGACCTTACGACTTTCTTGCTCATTGTCACCACTTCAGTTCCATGCTACTCCATTTCTGATCTCACATTATTAAAAATATGAGATCCAATTCGTCACTTCTGCGCATGTAATAAATTTTATAATTATTATTATTATGAATATTATTGCCTTATATAACTCTTATTATTGTCTTATCTAGAATGATAAAACATCACTTTCATGAAACATAACCTCACTTCAATTAAAAATGCATGGTACTATGCAACTCAAGTCGAGGCTCGACCAACATGTCGAGTCGACGCTCGACTCAGTCTCACAGTCGTGAGGTTGTGGAGAGTAGAGTCGACTGGTCTGAATGTCAACATTTGAAAAAACATGTTGCGTCGAGAAGAGACTAGAGTCGCAGTCTCTTATCGACTTGAGTCGCGTAACTGTGAGTTGAGCCTTAGAATAAAATAATATCGGCTATGGCAGCTATGATAGGAGTGCTCTAAACATTCATAATAAAATATGAACTTTCATTATGTGAAAAAATAAGAAATTTGCAAGTTCTGATTTGTGCCGTTGTATATTTGAAGTCTAGTGATATTAGACTCCCCAAGTCAGTTTCAGGAAATACGGTATAAATCATAATGAACCATATCTTATATTTTTATTTTAAGAAGAACATAGTATTCACTGACCTCTTTCCATACTTCTTGCTCGGTTATTGGTGATGTGGGAGTGATGTTGTTGACCTTCAAGGCAGGTATCGATACAGTCTCGGCTTTGTTGCAGCTGTTATCTACAAATTACAACAATTCTTCAGCACATCTGCTAAACGATCTCTCACGGTTCATGCAAATAGATTGAAAACTTGAGACAGAAATAAGAATGAAATACTCTTCATTAAGCCGCGTTTACACCAAAGTTATTAACAAAATGTTTATTTCCCCGTCCTTATAGATTCTATTAGAATGAACATAACATGATGAACATATGTGTTTGTCAAGTTCCGTTCAATCTAATAGAATCTATGAGGACGGAAAAATAAACATTTTGTTGATAACTTTGGTGTAAACGCAGCTTTAGGCGTATTCAAGGTAACATAGATCAGAGAACATATTGAATCTACACAGTGAAAGATGAAGAAGGAGGAGGATGATGATGCGGGGAAAGGGGAGTAAGTTAGAGGAGGATAGAAAAGGAGAGCAGAAGTTTTCTATGTTTGAGAAGACGAGAAAAGTCATGAAAGTGGGTAAGATTCAGAATAGATTAAATCTTTTCTAAGTTGAAATGGTAGTCAAACAAAAACTTTTTCAGTAATTTCACAAAAGGGCTATTTGGGAAGTTAATTTGGGAATTTATTACATGGAATAAATTATCAACAATTGATAATGAGATGAATACCCAAACTAGTTGTGGCTCCAATAAAATGAAAAGGGTACTAGTAATAATTCTATGTGATGTAATAGTAATTCTATGTAATCCAATACTTTGGAATTTTTTCAAATAATGAGAAGATTTACTGAAACAGAATATTAAACTTTATTCGATATAACTTTCAAAAAAAAAAAGATTTATAATTTTTCAGGTAATAAAAATAAATTCAAAGTGATAAAAGATGATTAACAAAGGTTTGATCTAAGTTTTCAGCAGAGCTTTGATACTTACTGTTTCAAACCAATAATTTGAACCAACAATCCATTTCATAGAATAAGAATCCTTTAAAATTTTTATCTGTTTGAAAAAAATTATAAATTACCGAATGATAATGATATCTTCAAGAGTGCTGTACGCATTATGTAATACTGACATACTGTATTCATAGAATGTATAATATATTCCATCAGAATTGTCAATTACTAGGACATTCTATCCTATGTAAAACAATTTTTGACTACAATTCAAAGTTCAGCGTTAGGGAATCAAGTCTTAAATTCCCTGATAGACATAGAAAATTCTATTTTGAACTATATAACGATTTTGAAATGTAATTCTGAATCTAATTCTAGAGCGACCTAAGAAAATAGTATGAAAAGCACAGTAATTTTGTTACAAAAAATTTAATTTTATTATTATTACAAATAATATCAGTTTTTACTAATCAAATGAAAATTCAAACACAAAACATAATATGAGTTTACAATAGGACTGTAGAAAGAGTGGGAGGATTCAATTTGTAAGAAATTTAGAGAAAAATTACTATGGCCCGGTTGCACAAAAACCTGTTGAATTTTAATCATGCTAAGAGAAGCCTTCTTTTTGAAGAGTTGACTTCTCTGATTGGGTATCATGTCATTTTATGACGGATAAAATTCAATAGGCTTTTATGCAACCGAGCCAATAACTTCTAAAATTGACGATGGATGAGTTTAAGAAAAAAATAAATTAACAGCATCAACTCAACTACTATTGTATTTCAATTCATGAATATTAGAATTAGATTAGCTTTATAGATACAAAGTTACAAATGTAAATTCATAGTGTATCTATACTATCTAGTAAATTCTTATAAAGTGACTGTTTTTGTAAATTACAATCAAGAGCTCATTTCTCAAGAATAGTGAATTTCTCAAAAATAGTGAATTTCTCAAAACCCTAGCTGTGCTGAAGTCACCAGGATGCACTATGGCTTTGTTTACGAAAGTAGTGGTGTAAATCCCGCCAGTGGGTGAAGTTCTTGTAAAAAATATCAGAAAATCCTACTTTTGTTTACAAAGAGTCCTAATTTTTACTTGATGCTCCAGTGGAACTAGTTTGTATGTTTGACGATAACTTTCGAACTCTTTTATCTATAACCTTTAAATTTCCAACACATATTATTCTTTGAAAGATATTTCATTAATCTCATTCCATTACCCAAAGGTTTATGAGGACATAATTCGGGAAATCATCATAAAAGCAGTTTTAGAGCATGACGTTAGTATTTCCATGAATAATTGAATTCCATTCATTTTCTATCAAGCTGTTCTGGAGTATTTCAGTAACTAATCGATGGAGAAGTTACATAAGATATCATGAATATGGTTTTGAAAAAAACCTTAATGGTAAAATAAAGGTACCATATTATAGAAGGGTTTATCTCAGCAAAAGAGCATCAGTGCACTAGCATTATCGCTCTCTATATTATAAACTGTGCCAAATGATTGTAGCCCTATAGAAAAAATAGAAAAGGTACAGGTACAGATAAAGGTATGCACTACGGTGCCTACATAGGTACTACAGTTTTAATAATATGCAGATATCTTTAGTGAGTAGTACATTATTAATAAAACATTTCAAGTATTGTGTAGTATACTTATTTTATCTGTGTTACGTAAGATCTATACTGATCTGTGTTAAGTATTAAGTATTGTATTATTGTGTTAAGTATTGTATAACCTTAGTGTCCGGTTTCCATTAGGAAACTTTGGACTATATACGTCGAGGTGGAACTACCTTTGGATCTCCCCACCATTGAAAGTCATACGCTAAAAATAATAATAAAACATGCAATATTCATCACAAATAAACACAGTAGTCAAAAATAGTGTATGACATAAATAGTGATCAAGTTTTTAGTGAGTAGAACACTGATTAAGATATAAGATATTGCAGATATAAGTATTCATGAAGGTCTTTTCCTTAGGTAGGTAATAGAGCATGCAGTTTCAGGTGAAGGTAGGACAGAGGGGCACAGGTGGAATTGTACTAGCAAAGATCAACCCACAACACCCTACCTTCACTCTCAGCCGATCCTTGTCTGGAGACTGATGAGGAGGTGTCACCACTAGTCACTGACTCTTCCTGGGTGCCACCCTTCTGTCCATCACCAGCAGTGGCCTTCAGTCTTTCAGCTTCATGTGCCACGTTGGGCGTTGATTGCTCCTCCTTCAGTCTTTCGGCTTCCTCGCCATACACACCGTCTTCAGTGGCCTCCTCGGCACACTCAATGTCCCGGTCAAAGCCATTTACAATCGGCACAAACTCTGGCACATCCGGGTTGAGGTTTTCGGTGGGTATGTAGACAGGTGCCGGGACGCGTGGTTGTGGGAACATGATCTGCTGGTAGCGGCGCGGCATGGGCGCAGGCGGCACTGCTTGCAGCGGCTGCGAAAGCATGGGTGCGCCCAGTGGGTGCATGGTGGCCACAATGGGTTGCGCCTGCACGCCTCCACCACTCACAAAGAATGGGTTGCCCACTGGGTCGGGCAGAGGCCACTTCTTTGGGTCGTTACGGGTGCGCACCTAAAAAGTAGCACACACAAACCTTTCATCACTTTTCATAATTAATTTCATCAGTTTAACACAAGCACTATATTAGAGAAAACGAAATAAACAAGATTGGCACTATTTTAATAATAGTTATTATTTAATTATAGTAATAATTATTTTAATATATTAAATATAGTATTTATTTAGTAGTTAATAATAGTTATTGACTGGCACTATTTATAATTTTTATACTCAGGTTGGGCACAATTTTCAAATTATTGAAAAAATTCAAACTAATTTTGAATTCTATATGTAGAAAAGTAATAAATTTATTCGAAATATTATTGTAAAAATACTATTAAGTACTATCAATAATTCAAAGAAGTAAAACTCAACTTGGTTGAAAAATATTGATGTCACTTCACTTAAAAAATCCTGCCAAAATTGATTATAACCTTCTGTGTTGTGAGGGTAATGTTGTATTGAATATCTTTATTAAATACAAACTTGAATATGTCACAACCACATAATTAAGAAATTCATCATACCTTGCCCTATTTATTTATTAAAAATAAATAAGAGTTTGTTACAATTTCAAGTCATTCTATCTATGATTATGAATAGTTATTTTATCAGAAATATGAATCAAATTCGTGTAAAATTAATTTTAAAAACACATAAAAATATGATTGAAGATAGAGACTAGGTAAAGGACAAGTACTTACCTTCATACCAACAAGCTGCAGTTTGTCAGAGGTGCTGATAGCCTCCAGCACTCTGTTCAGATCGATTGTCAAGTTCCTGACTCGATAGAAGGAAGCAATCAACGTCACTGGCAGAAAACCTTCAGCATCCATTTTCCGTCTCAAAAATAGATCTTTCATCAAATTCTCTTCACTGAAGTAGTACTCTCTGCAAATTGACAAACCAAATAAAAAATTTAACAATAGAAATTGTGTAGATAGAACATTATTTGAATATACGTTTTCATGGCATCGATGGATGATACAAAAATTAGAAGACAACTTCATCTGTTCCAAAATTAAAACAAATGAAGTTTGAACAATTGGAAAAACACATGTTTCCTCTTGTTTTTCAATAATCCTTATTGTTGATAGAAATGAACGAAAAAAGATTACTAATCTGGGAATGGGATTACAAAAAATACGAATTGTGGTCAAGCCCACCTTTATGAACAATATTATAGGAATAGTTGTGGTTGAACGTCCTATTATTACAATAACTAGTTTCAAACCCCACCATCAATGGTTCACATTTCATTCTTAAGCTGCGTTTACACCGGAATTAATAACACGTCTTATTAACAAAAAGTTATTAACTTGACTGAATCGTTAAAAAAGTTAGCAAAAGTTAATAACTCGTGATTTTAACTGAAAATTCCTTGTTATTAACAAGATTTATGTTATCTATCGAGAGTCGGTAAAGATCAAAGAAAATGTGTTATATTTTTTAACGAAAATGTTAATAACAGAAGTTAATAGCCTCTATTATCGCATTAAATTTTGTTTATAACAGGTTCCTATCTTCTGCGCAACGCCCTCGCATCCTGCTACACAGAGCGCGCCAGTTTTACCTACCAACTACAGCGGAGTGACTTCAAGTTATTAACTCTTGTTTATAACAAAACTAGCAGCAAAAAGAAAATGTTATTAACATCAGTTAATAACAAAAATGTTAAAAACTTTTGTTATTAACTCCGGTGTGAACGCAGCTTAATTGGTTCAATATTTAACCGACAACATGGTTAGTACATGAATATAAAATAACACATTTATTCAATTTCGAAATTAGGTGATGAATTCGGAGTGAAATGCAACTTACATCTGTTTTCTGACATAGTCCATGAGTGTTTGATCATCCAAATTAGCGTAGCCCATGTTTTCGAAGAAGACTGCACCCATGAATGGTTGAAGTGCTGTTGGCGCGAACTTGTTGATCTAAAAACAGAAATAAATTTTGAGAAAATTGTAGCAATATGGGTCGTTAGCACAGTGGAAGCTCAAACTGAATTTAATCAGCTGGTCGTTTTATATCAGAATAAATTAAATTCAAAAATTTGAGTAGAAAAATGTAAAAATGTAGTAGAATAGAAAAATTCAAAAATTTGAGGACAAAAATGTCCAATTTGAGTAGCAAAAAATCTGGTGTGGTGCACTCACACAACTTTCCTTGCCGTTATGAAAAATTGATCACTTGACGCTAGTGTTCACGCGCATCTCAAGTCTACTATTAAAAGATCTGAGCCAGTTGGTGACAGAACAATAACGCTGGAGACACTCAAGTTCTGCTATCTCTTCATAGTGAATGAATCAACAGAATCAGTTGCCAACAGTTTGCAATTGGATAATCTCATTTTCTCGAATTTCGAGCTTATTTTCAATTTTAGGTGAAAATGCTACAGAACATTAATTGTAGATATTTTCATGCTCAATCTTTTCCACTTGACATTTTTTGTTTAAATTGTATCTGAAGCCTGATAATTGGGAATCTGAAATCGAACTTTGCATTGATGGGGCGGAGCTCCTGAAATTTTTACAGATGGGACTTGTGGCAGTTGATAGAGCTTATCGATGACTATTTTAGATATGAATTTGATCAAAATCGTTGGAGCCGTTTCCGAGAAAATCACGAATAACCCTGTTTTTGACAACATTTTCGTCATTTTAGCCGCCATCTTGAATTGCATTTGATCGAAATTGTTCGTGTCGGATCCTTATAGTGTAAGGACATTAAGTTCCAAATTTCAAGTTATTCCGTTAATTGGGAGATGAGATATCGTGTACACAGACGCACATACAGTCCAATACCCAAAAACCACTTTTTTGGACTCAGGGGACCTTGAAACGTATAGAAATTTAGGAATTGGGGTAACTTAATTTTTTTCGGAAAGCAATACTTTCCTTACCTATGGTAATAGGGCAAGGAAAGTAAAAAAAAAAATGTTAAAAATTCCAATACTGCCCCACATGGCCGTATTTCTGGCCGACAGATAATATTTTCATGGGTAGATATTTTGAGAGAAGCAAACACTATCATAAAGCTAGATTGCCACAAATCACTACCGTTGTACATGTCTAAAGTGAAAATATTATTCCTATGAGTCCCTAGTCCCACTATTATTCCTACTGGTCCCACTCTGTCCGGCCGAGCTAGTACGAATAGTCCCTTCCATACATGAGAGAAATATTTTCACTGAACCGGACACTGACTCTGATACTGATAAGTGGGAATCCAGTTTAATTCTGATATTAAAAGATCATATAGATATGAATTTGATTTATAATAAATATTAAGAACTTATAGAAATAAAATAAAATGAGAATAGCACCCTTTTTCGAAAAAAACACGTACTTCTTTTGAAAACAACAAACTTATTATTAAATTATTTTTTATAATAATTTGAAGAAGTTTGTTGTTTTGAAATGAGTAAAAAATGTTTTTTTTTCGAAAAAGATACTATTTTCATTTCACTTCATTTTTATATAAATTTGAATACCTTAAAAATGAATTACAGTATACAGAGTGTCCCACGAAAGGTGTAACTTCAGAAGACATTCCACATGACATTTGCAACAAAAAATTGTTTAGTGAAATTTTCTTAAATCGACCCTAATTTTCTAGAACTATCGATTTTTCGATATTTTTGAAAAACGGCAATAACTAGAAAACTATCAGTCAAAATCTAATTTTAAGGATATTGTTCGAAAGAGGAAGAAATTTCTAATAAGGCATAACTTGTTCCTTTGTTAAACAGTTTGAACACTCATAAAACGTCCATAAACATCAAACAAAGATACAAATTATACTAATCTTATTGAAAATTTCTACCTCTTTCAATGAATATCCTTAGAATAAGATTTTGACTGATAGTTTTCTAGTTATTGCCGTTTTTAAAAAGATTGAAAAATCATAGATCTTTAAAACTAAGGTCGATATAAGAAAATTTTACTGAACATATCGTTACAAATTTCATGTAGAATCTATGGTCTTCGGCTATTATACCTTTCGAAACTGTATTAAAAAAATAAAACCTATAAGCTATCAAATATTTTAGTGAAATGTAAACTCTTCACTTGAATGGGCTACTTTTATAAATTAATAAAATAATATTGAAACTTGAAGTACCCTTTATTATTCAAAATATTACGACTAGTTTCGACCATAGGTCATTTTCAAGTTGAAATGTGGAAAAATTAAAAAAAAAAAGTTTCCACATTTCAAGTTGAAAATGACCTGGCACAAAACACGCATAGTATTAGTTGGATTGGTTGTTATACCTGCTGGATTACCTGCGTGTATTCGGTCGGGTAGTCTGGATAGTCAGGGTTGTGGCGCATATTGGCCCGGTTGTTGAACTGTGCCCTCGGTCCGCCCCGTGCGCCCATGCCGCGTCCACGCCCCGCCATCCTGTTGTTCACGTTGTTCAGGCTGTTGTTATTGTTGCTGTACCTGGGACCGCGTCTGTTGCCATAGTCGCGGTGGTTACCGCCGTTTATGTAATCGTCCCTGTCATGACCTGCAACCAAACATTCACTAACTTCAACAAAACATAAAGAACAGAGTCAACTTATTTAATTATTATTACTAGCGTATGGCTTTCAATGGTGGGGAGACGCACGGGTAGTTCCAGCTCACCGTATATAGTCCAAAGTTCCCTAATGGGAAACCGGACACTAAGGTTATAGTGAGCACAATACGTCTTTAAATTTACACTTTTCACTTCGAAATAAAGTTATATTATTATTTTTTGTGTAGTTGAGAAGTTGATATTGTGGTAATTATTCATATTGAATGAAAAAAACTAAGAAATTGTCAAAAACCAAAGATTTATTGATACTTAGAAAGACCGGTTTCGATTATTACACCATTGTCAATCTCTGATAAACTCTGATAAAATTGTTTATCAGAGATTGACAATGGTGTAATAACCGAAACCGGTCTTTCTAAGTACTGTATCAATAAATCTGTGGTTTTTGACAATTTCTTAGTCTTTTTCATTCAATTATATTATTATTATTATTATTATTATTATTATTATTTATCATCAACTAAAGGACAAAGAAACAGACTACAGTCCAAAACTTCTTTTCATCCGAATTTCATAAAATAAATGAGTTCTTTTTTATATAAAATTATTTATATATATTTTAAATTATATTCAGACATTACATCCCGGTTTCAAAGAAACTTATTAAATTTAATGGACCATGAAATCTATAGGTTAATATTAATAGTCCATTAGATTATTTCAATAAGTGTCCTGCAAACTGGGAAAGAGTTGTTGGATGTAGTATAGGCCACGAGCTATGACATGAACCTCAACCCCTCAAACTGTGAAAGAGTGGCTGGCGTGGTAGGGATGGAAATGTCTCTCTCACACATCTTCTCCTTTCACTCTGTATTCATAGGGCTAGTGTAGGAATTGTTGATGCCGTGAGGGTACCGGCTGTTAAGAGTAAACTGACCAAACACTTCCTTCACCCTAAAAAATGAAGGTTCTTCTTAAGGTGCGTACAGATATACGCGCCGCGAACATGAGCAATTCACTTTTAATCAGCTGATGCCAAGCTTTTTATATCTGTATCTTACAGTTTCTATAAAAATAGCCTACATATATGGTCAGCTGATTAAAAATCCAATCCTACAATTGTTTGTATTTTTTATGAGTTAACTGTGATTCGATTTTGATTTTTGACTTTAGTTTTTGATTTTAGCGGGTGGCTTATAAAGATTAATCGGTAATCGAGACGAAACCGTATCACAGAATACATACAGAAAGGAAAGAATCAATCAAACGCCCATCCAACCTATGCTTTTTGCATGTCGCCAATACTTGAGTGCACTAAGACCACGTCACGTGACTATGCCATCTTGTTAAAAATTAAAATTACGGCTATCCGGGTCTTTTGATTGGCTCGCGGCAGTGAACGAGATCAATTGACCCGGATCAGTAAAGTGATCCGAACCCCCCCCATCTATACTATTACCATGCTGAGAAAGAATATTCTTTTTTGCGAAAGAATACTAGCCGAATTTCCATTTTGTATCGTATTCTGTGACCGTACTGTTCACTCTCTGCGTTACATGAAGGTCGATTGAGAGCCTTACTTACACTGGAAGCTACATATCGACCTGAGCGTTCTCTTCGTACTTCAACTAACAAAACTAGCATTTCATAGTAAAACTAACAATTTTTCAGCTATGCTCAATGGAAATTTATCGACTATTTAGTAAATTTTCTCAATATTATGAAGACATTTCACAATATCGTAAATATTTTGTGTGAAATACTATAAACTTGGATTTTGAAAAAATGAAATTACAAAACTAATTTTCAAAAGTTGTAAGCATAGGCCTACTTACCGGAATCACCATTCTGTCCTTTGTACTGGTGCTTAGGAGAGCGGTCTCTCTCTCGCTTGTTGCGACCTTTGGGCAGATCTATTTCAAGACGCACCCATTTGTTTTTAGCAGCTGCAACACACAACAAAGCTTGTCACCAATCACCCATCACAATTCTCAACGAACACGGATATAAAGTTCATTTCAAATTCCAAAAAGTTCACTTCATTGTAAAATGTTCACTATAATATAAACATATGAAATGAATATTTCAAGATGAACAAATAATACATACAGTATGTGTAGATTTATTGGTTTTAAAATTTGTGAAAGTGAGCATCGAGTGATGAAAACCCGTTGCAAATGTATGACATTTATTGGAGGATATAAGACTAGAATCTAAAATGATGGACAGAAAAACAAAAATAGATGCAATCTGTTCTAGTCCACAGAGAGACTAATATTTCTTCCCCCATCCCATCCTTTCATATCTACCGTCTATTTACTTTTCCTGATACCTTTTTCACCTTCTCAAGGATTGAAGGTTTTCCTAGTACATGGATATCCATAGTTGGAAATCCCATTCAATTTGTTATTCTGTGTATTAAACTTGTATGTGTCTGTAAAAATAAATTGAAATTGAAACAGCGTCACATAGTTCCATGAAAAAGAACAACCAGGACTATCAGCCTCGTTGAGATGATTGTCGGCCTTGATCTTGTTGGGTGCAGCCGAGTTGGAGTTAGCATTGGCGTTGGCGGCAGTTGGTTTAAGAGCGGCGGCCTCTTTGGCCGGCTTGGCGGCGGGGGTGTCTTTCGGAGACGGCGCCGGCTCCTTGGTGCCCGCGGCGTGATGGCCGTTCTGCTTGGCGACCGCGATCGCTGTCGCACTGGCGGTCGAGTTGTCCTCTATTTCGCTGCTGTCGCCGCTCGTAGCGACGCTGCTGCCGCTGCTGCTTGCCGCGACTGCGGGAGTCGAAGGGCCGTTACTTGTTGTGGTTGTGGTGGGCGGGTGCATCTTCTTCTGAAATTACACCAAAACAAACACACATCAGACAATTATTCCAAAATTAATCAATTATTTTATTCTTCACAACATGAAGAATAAATATTTATTTTATTTAAGAATATTTTTTTATTCACAACATGATCCCGCCAAACCAGTTTATTTCAATAATTTAATCCCTCAAAAATACATTATAATATGGTCACGCTAAAGATAGATAGATAGATAGATTTCATTCTTTTGCTATCGGACCATACAGTCATCAGCAACGTCAGTAAAATATTCATAACACTTAACACTTAATTATAAAGAATGTGTGAAAAACTCCTCCAAAGAATAGAAGGGATTTGCACGCAGAAGATCAAATAGTGATTTGCTGAACAAAGTGACTGGATAATTTTTTTATTGTTTCTGGCAACCTATTGTAGACCTTTGTTCCCAAGACGTGATGGGACTTCTGTACTTGGTTAAACATGTACGTTCGTTATCAATTAGCTGTCTTTGGTGGGTGTTAAATGAATGAATCATACCTCTTGTGCTCATTTTAGTCTTATTTTTATGTATATTCTGGGCAACAACATAAATATATTGGTTGTAAACCGTCAATATTCCAAGAGAAACAAATAACGGTTTACAATGTTCCCTGAAAGTGGCCCCCACTATTATCCTCACAGCTTTATTCTGGAGAAGAAGAACACCATAAACATGATTACTTCCACCCCAGTGTAGAATACCATATGACAGAAGACTGTGGAACAAACTGAAATCTATAATACTAAATAAAACTAAATATTAAACCATCTTCTCTTAATAATTTTATTCTTCATAAAGAGATTACAATATTTTGGTCCCGCAAGTTTGTTTGAGAGCCGAGAGACAATGTGATCAATGTGTTAGTGTGGCCGATTCACAGTGTCAATTGAAACATCTTTGTCATAGACTACTGAATTATCACAGTACACAGTACCTGATTCGGTGTCAATATATCGCAAGCATTGTGAACTGTTATTTACGAGTCGAGCAATTGAAAACTGATATGAGTCATCACATTAAAAGCACACAAGCTCAAACTCTATGTTATTGTTGTCTCTTCTTTCGACCAATCGACTATAAGGAGGTTTTTCAGAAGGTATATAGAGTGATATACCTTACACTCTATACCTTGTGTAACTTACAGTATGTAAGTTAGAATATTTATTTTATCAATTTGTATTTGAATTTGAATATACTACCAATATCAAATTAGAAAAACTTCCGATTAGGTATTTAGCAAAAACTAGACCATTCTAAACAAATCGAGTATATTTTGGAAACTAATAAAAAACTTTTGATCAAGAGTCGGATAAAATTGGACAGTTTTGAGCGCTGAGCACTCGAACTTATCTCTTTCCTATTAGGTTCGGACGGTTGCCAGTCGATATCACCACAGACTCTTATCACACTTCAAACCGTCACTTCAGACAAGGTAATTGATCTCATATACACACTAATCGAGCTACATACTATTCTACTTACCAACATTGAGGAAATCTCTATCAAAATCGATTTTCTAAATAAGGGGAAAATAGAAGTACTTTCACCTCCAGATAATGTAAAAATTATCGAACATTATAATAGATTGATTGTAGCCTTTCTTTCATTTCATTTATTGGTTTTACGTTATAAAGTTCCTGAGTTACTAAAATTTTCAATTCCATGATTTTAGGTTTTCATTGTCCTACTGACAAACACTGAGTGCCAGTTGCATTAAAGCCGGTTAAATTTTAACCGTGATTAATTCCACGAGAACCAATCAGAGAAGACCTTTTTGATAAGACGGCTTCTATGATTGATTCTCGTGAAATTAATCACGGTTGAAATTTAACCGGCTTTTGTGCAACCGGCACTGAGTCGTTTAATGTCAATTTGGATAAATTACTGTATCTATCCTGAGTAATGAAGTACTTCTCATGCTACTAACAAGTCTATACAACTTTCAACTATAGTCCCATATATTATGTGTATTTTTTGCAATACATCAAGAGTAATCAATTCAAAACCTTCAAACCGACAATTCGGAGTTATTGGCAACCCTAAAGGGGTAGGGCTTGTTTTCACCTGTCCAATCCATTTCGGACCGCGGATTCGCTTCAGATTTAAAAGTAGCCTGAACCCCCTTTGCCTTGATTGGAAGCACCACAAGTATTTTCGTTGAATTATCTATCATAAATGTAATCTATGATATAAAATTGATATATGATGTATGTACAATTTTAGTTTTATGAAAAAATATGAAATCTTCACTTACTTCGCGCGCATGCACTGCTGTTCCAAGGGTGGGCCAATCTTCAGTATCCGTAAAGTCACTAGCCTGGAAACAATTTCAAAAATGTTATTGAGATTTTTACAAAGAAAATATTATGTAAATATTATATTAAGTTTTCAAACTTATGCAAAACCAAAAAGAGGAATAATTTATTATTATCTCGTATAATCGTATCATCCTCTAAACTTGATTTCACAATCAGTACATTCTAAATTAGATAATTAAATAAGCAAATATAATATGTCATTGATCAAAAACAATAAGCAAACAAAACATCTTTGATACCTCAAACTCTGAGAAATGTATCTCTGTTTTTTATGGTTAAACTATCCACTATATCACTTCAGTAATACATTATATTGGTATCTGATTTGAAGAATGAATTGTATTTTCTGTTTTGAATGTTATATAATTTTAACTGTAATTTTCCATCAAATTGTATTTCAAAAGTAGGCTACTATTCTTGCAAATGCGTGTTAATACTGTAAGAAATGTATAGGGCCAGGCCAAGCAAGGTTTTTCAGACGAGTCAGCAGAGCAGGAAACTCTACGATTGGCTGATTCTCGATCAGCCAGCTTCCCGAATCAGCTGATTTCCGAACGCCAACCCAATCAACCAATCGGAGAGCTTCCTAGCCTGCCGACTCGACTGAAAGCCGAACCGCCTCGCATGGCTTGGCCCTAACATTAGTTCTGTATCTAATTCATAGTGCCCTCAAGTATGTGATTATATGAATAAAGTACTGTATGTATAAAAAGATTAATAATGAATAAAATACTCCACTCTTACTATATACTTACTATACACTCTTACTATATACACTCTTCAATACTATATTCTTCATTGTACGTATAAGGTATAGATATTCTTCACGGACTAAATCAACAAATAAATTATACATAATATCAATTCACAGGAAAATAATACAAATGAAAAATTAGGGAAGTTTCAGACAAAACACAAAAAAGGTACAGAATTCGCAATGTTTATTGCATGTACTAGACGTGAGAGGTGGTAGAATGCAACAACAATTTGATACCTGTCAGTGTACGGTGAGGGAATAATATCAAATTATTAAACGAGCAGCTCTGTTGAATACAAAACAGGACAGAGTCATTGACATTAGCAACCATTATGTCGAGTTTACATATGTCATGTGTGTGTGATTCATAGCACAAGTACTGCGCAATCACCTACATGTAAACTAGTTCTACCACACATCAACTACTTCTATTCATTTATTATTCTCAGATATTTTAGTTAGTATTATTTTGAAAAGAATTACGCGTTTCAACTCAATTTCCATTGATAATTTTGCGTTGTATACATTCTTATAAAATCTCTTGTACAAGTGAATGTTGTTGCAAAATGAAATTTTTTGGCAAATTAATTTCAATTCGATAATAATAATAATATCGAGCGACCTGGCTGGCTCAGGTCTGGTGTCAGAGTTTTCAGGTTGCAACTGATCAATTTCAGGGCCTCTGACATGACCTAACGACTGCTTTTTAAATTCAATGAAATAGATTTTTTTTCAATTCAATGAAACAGTACTTTGAATATGTTTCTTCAAAACATAATAATGAAACACAAAAATCAAGGTATTTAAAATGTTTGTACTTTTGCACAAGACAAAAGTAAAATATACTAAAAAAGTGTGCTTGTCTACAAACGTACTCAAAATAGTTTTTAAATGCGACCCAAGTTGTTTTACATAAGCTGAAGAGATGAAGTATACAGTAAAGAAAACAATTAAAATACGATAGTTTTGACTCATCCCTTGATGAAAAGCTTTCAAGACTAATTTATTTTCAGTTAGTGAAGAATAGCATACAGTTTGAAAATGAGAGGATTCTCAGTACTTCACAATGCTGATAAATTACGTAAAGAAAAATGTGTACTGATCTGATTATAATAACCAAAAATCTGGTGTGGCGCACTCACACAACTTTCCTTGCCGTTATGAAAATTGATCACCTGACGCTAGTGTTCCCAAGCATCTATTATTCAAGTCTACTATTCAAAGATTTGAGCCAGCTGGTGACAGGGCAATAACGCTGGAGACACACATGAGGTCTGCTATCTCTTCATAGTGAATGATTTAATAGAATCAACAATAATTTGCAATTGAATAATCACATTTTCTCGAATTTAAAGCTTATTTTCAATTTTAGGTGAAAATGTTACTGAACATAAATTGTAGAGATTTTCATGCTCAATCTACTCCACTTGATTTTTTTTGTTTCAATTGTATCTGAAGCCTGATAATTGGGAATCTATCTGCATTGATGGGGCGGAGCTCCTGAAATTTTCACAGATATGGGACTTATGGCAGTTGATAGAGCTTATCGATGACTATTTTAGGTATGAATTTGATCAAAATCGTTGGAGCCGTTTTCGAGAAAATCGCGAAAAACCCTGTTTTTGACAACATTTTCGCCATTTTAGCCGCCATCTTGGATTGCATTTGATCGAAATTGTTCGTGTCGGATCCATATAGTGTAAGGACCTCAAGTTCAAAATTTCATGTCATTCCGTTAATTGGGAGATGAGATATCGTGTACACAGACGCACATACACTCATACACACACACACACACACACACACACACACACACACACACACACACACATACATACAGACCAATACCCAAAAACCAGTTTTTTGGACTCAGGGAACCTTGAAACGTATAGAAATTTAGAAATTGGGGTACCTTAATTTTTTTCGCAAAGCAATACTTTCCTTACTAGGAAATTTTTAATCCTTACTAGGATTATTAGAAAAGTTTTTAGACAAGGATCCTTAGGTAGCCTAGCAACCAGCTACAAGAACAATAATATACTCTTCTCTTCGAATGTCAGATGTTTCTATTTTCTTCTCAGTGGAACCATTTGAGAAGTAGCTAGAAAATGTAGATCAGCGAGAATAGAGTGATCTTGTCTAGTAGGAGGAATTGTTCTGATGATCGTCAGAGTACTTCAGAGTACCTCAAATGGTTCCACTGAGAAGAAAATAGAAACATCTGACATTCGAAGAGAAGATCATCATCATCATCATCATCATCATCATCATCATCATCATCACCTAGGCTTAAAATACTTCTAGAAAGTCGCCTTTGTAAAATAATAAATAAATAAATTGGTTTCAGCTATTGCTATAAGCGAGTTCGAAACTTATATGATTCTCAAATATCAATATAATCGTCCAATTCTTAGTTTTAACCAATAATTTCTATTTTTATTCAAGAGGTACCGTACCACCACATCCTACAGGACACATACTATTGAAAATTAGCAAAACTATATATTTTTTACAATTGATTAATTGGATTTGACTGAATATGTTAGTATAACATTTGCATAGCAAACGCCAGATTCGAGTTGATTTTGACATCAGAAAACTGGAATTTATCTACTCGACTGTCCACATGGGATTACCGATAATTAAGCCTTCAAAACTTTCCATCGAGGAATGACTCAATGCATCGCCAAAACAAAACTGAAACACACAACGATCTAGAATAGATTTTGTAACAGCCATTATTTAGAAATGAAGCCGATACAAAATGTAAATCATCCTGTGCATCTCAACTCAAGGACGCCACATTTCTATCAAAAACTGGTTTTCAAAGATAACAGATTCCTAATACATAAAAGAATGTTATTCGTTGATTCGATCTTTTGTCAGTGGAAAATCACATTTCTTGATCAGAGCACAGATCATTGAGTTATATTTTCCAAATATCATAGTATTTGTCTTTTTTCCTTAGGGCTACTTTTGAATATGAATAAAAATATAAATCTGAGTACCCTTCAGTTTACTCAGATTTATATTTTCATTTATATCATAGTATTTTTTTAAAATGAATAATTTTAAAAATAAATTTTGAGCATACAGTAATACTTCTTCTGAACTATTTAGTTTTAAATTTGAGAGTGAAGCAGTTCTAAGTAGATATCAGTTGAATCTTTGTGTTGTATTATCAGATTAGGCCTAATTTGTATTGTAATTTTACTTAATACTTCTCATACTCTCAATTTAATAAATTAATCCCAATGTTAATAAATGTGCAAAATTACATTGACATTTTGTCCAAATGTACTGTACTAAAAATGATGTTTCAAATTCGAAAAAGCATTGCTAATAAAGACGAATAAAACTAATCTCACCTTTTGATTTATCCTTTTCCTATCACGAGTTGCTTTGACAACAATAGGAGCATTAGGAGCGCCATTTTCTGAAAATGAAGAAACCAAAACTTTAGTTTCATGGATAACGAAGTTAAAAAAAAAATCATGGAAATGACAATGAATTAAAATTATAATAATAATTCATTTATTTGATCCATAGATTCATATACATGAATATAAATAAGATCTTGTCAAACATAAATTTACACAGAAATTGTCAAGTACAGAGTAAAAATTTTATAAATATAAATATAAAAATACATAAATTCAAATCAATTTGGGCAGGTAGGCTACAATATAAACTAAAATGTTATATCACAGTTGGGAAAATTCTTCTATAGAGTAATAGGGCCTTTCTACTAAATAATTTCATTTTTAAAGCTTTATTAGAAACATTCTTGGCTCCAGCAGGAAGCTTGTTTAAGCTTGTTTAATAAATTGACACCACCTACAAAGCATGTTTCATATGACTTGTCTGTTCTACATCTTGGAAGATGCAACATTCATCTGCAACATGCAACATAATCCATTACTGAAACTGATCACTAATTTATTACTAGAAAAAAGTCTGGAATATTGATATTCAAATGACAATTTATAGTAATCAATATGAATAGTATAAATTTGAAGGCTTCTGAAATAACTAATGACAGTCACTGTAAACGTTAAACTGGATTGTTCCAAATTCAATGCGGTTTGTACCAAAATATGATCACAAGAAGTGATAAAGGGTTACTAGTAAAAAACAGTCACGACTTTATGATCAAAATGAGACATCAGCAATAAACTGGGTTCGCCTAAAAAAGGTAAGATTTGGAACATCAAAAATAATTAGGCTAACTGTAAAGATTTCATAATGTACAAAAATAGGTAAAAATGTATTACACGTTTCACTAATCAAAGTAACAGAACAATCAAATCAGAAAAGAGAACCCACTGTAAAATTAATAACATACAACATCTATTAATCACATGATATAAAGTTTTATAAAATTATCAGAGAAATAGTAAAAGCATTATTAAAGTGCTGACTTTGGAAATTAAAATAATCATTACTCCCAACCACAACTCATCAAAATAATAACACTAAAATTTATCACAAACGTGTGCCCTGTGATAAATAATAGTGTTATCCATCAATGACAATATACCCACAAACTACCTTCAGAGTGAGTACTAATCAGTCTAGATCGCAAACGTTTGTAACAAGCTACTATTAATTAATTAGGGGAGTAGGAAATCAATATTTTACAATTCATTAATAATCACAACAATAAATATAATTATCAAAGCCCAGTACATGAACACATTGAAGGAAATATTGTCCACTACTAAATCAAAACATCAATGGCTTATCATATAAAACGTAATTCACAAAACTATTACGAATTAAAGTAGGAAAAGAGTATTCATTGTTAAAGTTATTGACGTGAATTATTTATCAATCACAATATCGTATCAAATAAACAATAATTATTTTTTACTACATCAGCTATCACTATCACTTAAGACAATATTACTCATCAAATTTACTCCACATTTAGATTTCATTCACACTTATCAGAGTAAAAAACTCGAAGTCAATATATCAGAGAATAGCAGCGACTTACTTTGAGTACTGAATATGAATGAGTATATACTTAATGAACACACAAAACCGCACTACTAACTGAGACGTAGATTAACTCTTATGAAAGAAGGATGTCTACTAACTAGTCTAGGTCGTATGAGTTTGTTTATCAGAACAGTAGCATGCTAGCAATGCTGAGAGGGGCTGGCTATAGGCTACGTTTAAAAATAAGCTAGCAAAACACTCTCTCACACACACACACACCACACAAGCACCTCTAAATGCTCTCACAATATGAGCTCTAGCGCCAATAACCAAACAAGGTTTGACATGCACAAATGATGCTTAATTGGAGACCCACATAAAACCAACTCAGATTAAAAGCAAATTTGTAAAGACGGAAAGTAATTTTCCACCACATCGGATTTGTTTTCACTCTGAGATGTAATAATTCTCTCTGAAATGTGATAATTATTTCTGAGATGTGGTGGTTCTCTATCTCTGAAAAGATACTAGAGAACTATTGAGAAGGCTGATTTAGTTTCAGGGCCGACTTTTATTCCAATAAATACGAGAATTACTACAAATACTCGTACTTCAAACAGAATCAATTTCATTCCATTGTCTTCAATATATTCCAGTTTTGAAACTTAATATAAATTATTCACAAGGGCGATGTAAACCTGCGAGAGACACTGATTTTATACATTCATTTTTAGCTAAAAATATCGTAGAAATGAATTTTATTGACAGATATTCATCTTATTAATGACAAATGACAAATAAGGTTCCTACTTAATTTTACATTTTCTTTTAGACCGCGACTTCTTGCAATTATTTGAATTGAGTTAATTTTTATTCATGGTTGCTTTAATCAATGCAATTTAATGCTAGGAAACGGCAAGTTCAAAATGTTGAAACATTAAGTTCAACCCAGAACTGTTTCTCCGAATTACAATATCATATTATTGGATAAATCATGAAGATGAATTTAATAAAAAAATAAAAAACATTCAGTATTACAGTGGGTAATGATATTTTTTCAAGATTCAAGAGATTCTTTAAAAACATATCTCTAGATGCTATATTTAATCAATCCATTTGTGAGACAGAATTCAGTAAATCGATGTAGCTCGATTCACATAGAAATATCAATTGCTGGAGGATATCTGAATGAAATTAACAGGTCTCTAGCTCTAGACTAGACAACATAGAAATATTATAAAAAGGAATACTTGCATTGACTACCACGACAAGAGTCGAGGTAAAAGTTTTATAACCGGGAGAAGCTGCTCTCACTGATAATAGCAACGTATACTACAAATTACAAAGCACAGCCCGCAATTGATCATTGAGCGAGAGAAACAACGACTATTTTTAATTTAATAATAGAGTAGGACAGATGGGCTGTGATGACAGGTAGAATGCCTTCATATTGTTATCAGCGATAAAAAGTAATGACATTCTTTATAATAGATTAGCCATCGACGCAACCCTATATTATGCAGACGGAGTCAACGTAATAATTGATGTTTGAACAAAAAGAGGCATTCCATGAGGACTGCTTTGTTCATCTTCTCTACTGCAAATGAAAATCAATCATTCATCACTCATTCACCCACTTCTCGACAAAGGGCAAATCTGAAATTTTGCCAAATAATGTTTAAGGTTAAAAATGGAAAGAGCTATTTTCTGGAATAACTAGTTCCTGTTGTGTTATTCATATTTTTGTATTCTATAATTCTTATATCGTTCTGAATAGTTTGGGATTCGACGTGATTTCTTCACATTATGGCCCGGCCACATAAATAGAGAGATCTGCGAACCTTTAAGATTACCTGTTTTCGTATTTATATCTATATCTTGGAAAGCGATCTCATGGATCGCTCCCTAAGATACTTATGAAACCCATAGATCGCATATCTCTCTCTGTGTTGTCCTTGGAATAATGAAACCTGTATCGTGAAAATTAAGAAGTCTTTATTTTGTTTTTAATGTAGATTTTTAGAAAAATCAATAATGATGATTTTCATTGAACTACTCGTCAAAATAAGGCTGAATCATAAATTTGTTTTTTTTTCAATTGTGCTGACTTGATAGGGAAAATGTGGAAGCTTCAGCTCAAACATTAGACGTCAATATCTCAATGATAAGACATACTTGAACAGTATTTTACGTCACATGGTCGGGAAGGGTCCGTTTGCAAAGCAAGAATGATGTTTTTAGTTGAGGCATTAGCCTAGAATTTCATTCGAGCCCTGCAAGAGACATTCACGTCCAAGTAACGTAGGTACACTACTTTTTTGTGATGATAATCTAATGAATAATTGGGGAATAGGAAACATTACCTGATTGTGCTGGAGTTACTACATGTATTCTATAAACATAATCTAGTTTACAAATTCCGAATCAGGATTTGTGATTGTAGAACAAAACTTCCACCTGGAGCGCTGGTCATTTTGTCATTATCATGACAAAAAAATAGTGTACGTTAATTGCTAATTGAACGTAAATGTCTCTTGCAGGGCTCAAAAAAGTCTAGTCTCGGCTAACGCCTCGATTGAAATTGCCCCTTCCTGTCCATGTGACGTAAAATACTATTATGAATCTCGTGTGTGGACAAATTCTTCTGTATTCCAGGTTGAAATTTTCATAAAATAGGCCCGCAAGCTAATTCTTGTAGATTTAAATGAAATTGGGAGGAAAACACTATGAATTCAGGATACAATATGATCATTTCCAATTATCAAAGGGAATTACAGTACTTCATGTACAAGGACATTAAATAAATACTCTTTTTCGAACTGGGTCATATTGATTACAAAATTAGGGTAACTTTGATCTGTTTATGAAGATTACTACTTTTCCAAATTGAAACACGGCCAAAATTTCAAAGTTTAAGTTCCTTGAATTAATGTTGTAACAAATCTCATATAAACAATGAAAATAACCAAATAAACAATGAATGGAAATAACTTACCAAATAAGTTGTAAATGAATCAATAATATTGTCTTTCTTTTTTTAGGGCTACCCTACTTGTATATAAATAAAAATAGAAAACTAAGTACCCTTTTTAAAATTATTGATAATGACATCATACAGCCGAAACATGTTGCGACTAAATAATTTTAAAAAGGGTACTTAGATTTATATTTTTCCCTTTTTGTGTGGTTGAGAAGTTGATATTGTGGTAATTATTCATATTAAATGGAAAAGGCTAAGAAATTGTCAAAAACCACAGATTTATTGATACTTAGAAAGACCGGTTTTGGTTGTTACACCATTGTCAATCTCTGATAAACTCTGTTTTTTGACAATTTCTTAGTCTTTTTCATTCAATTTCTATTTTTACTTATGAATCGATAACTTTGTAAAATAAATAAAGGAGCATACATGAATATCAATATTTTCACGACAAGAAATATAATAAGTTGAAAATTCAAAGAAACTACCAAGCCACTACTTTTCCCATCATCAACTTCATACAACAGTACTCGTAGAGAAAACTGCCCATTATTCTAGTATGCCTCAAAAAGCAAGAATGGTAAGAGGAATAACCAAGTTGCAAATTGCAAGTGGCAAGTTCGTAGTTGCATAACTCAGAAAACACCCATTGAAGCACTGCTGATTTCTCAGATAGTGGGTATTGATTTTACCGTACACTAGTTTCACATTAATGAATTATTCATTAAAATATAACAATAATTATACTTGTTTGAGAGTTCAATGCTCCAGCGGTAGGAGGTAGGAGCTAGTTCTCACTCCTCCCCTTACTCGCTCTATTCCTTACTCACTCATTCATTCACAGTACATATGTGTCCTTCACCTACTAGTAAATGCAATAATTGTAGTCATCCTTCCACAATATCCTAGTAGAAATTTCTCATTGAAAGTGAAAAAGTAGCTATTGTGAGTTCATTGCCCGTGAACTTTCAGAGAAGGCTAAAACTAAATACGTGACACAGAGCAATTGGTGTCCCAAATTTTCTATAGTGAGGTCCACGTTATAATGGCAGTGGAGAAAGATAGAAGAAAAACGTTGCCGATCCTCTGTCTTGTCAATGCCTTCTATAGACGGTAGCTGATACAGGTCTATTGATGTAATACTAGTAGTTCTGTGAACAGTAGACCTCACGCAGTATTCTCATCCACAAGTACCTGATTGAAACTATAGACCTTATGGAAATCAGCAATATTACTGGCTTCTCCACACATCTGTGTAATCACTTGTCAGCTGATTTATGATGAATAATTCTATAGTCTGATTTTTACTCTAATATTGGCGTAAGAAGGAGGCTCCTTTTTCCTTTTATATTATCCTTGAAATGCAAAATTTCCAAAAACCTTGTATATACGTCGACGCGCAATTTAAAAAGGAACATACCTGTCAAATTTCATGAAAATCTATTACCGCGTTTCGCCGTAAATGCGCAACATATAAACATTTAAACATTCGAACATTTTAACATTAAGAGAAATGCCAAACCGTCGACTTGAATCTTAGACCTCACTTCGCTCGGTCAATCAATTATATTTTATTAAGCAAGAAATTATATTTTTCAATAATTTCATAATAATTGAGATGAAATATTTTGTTAATTATTAATTCTACGTTGTTAAAAGACGATCTGGCAACAGAGCAAAGCGAGAAAGAGATAGCGCTATCCGCTTTGTTGAATGATAGACAAGGTTAGCAATACAATTGCTAATCGAACTCTGCCATTATAACATGGACCTCACTATATGAGTACAGGACTATGAGTACATGATTCTTCTCATCTCTAGCAAACCGATATTTGGGTATGTAAATTTGTTTATGTAGGGGATGTACGAAAATGCTATGCTCTCTTTTTCAAAATTCGAACTTGCGAAGTTGTTTATTATATTAATATGAATATAGAAATGAAACAATTATATATTATCGTTTACCGATCTGAACTACAGTTTTCTAAACATATTAATATTTATTAATACGTAATTTAATTTTACATTCTTGAACTAAATATTGAATTATTTTTCAAAATACAAATGGCAAAATCTGAGGACTGGAAAGGACTCATGTCTCAATTGCAGAGAAAAACTTCCCTAGTACAGAAAATATTCCCTACATTCCCACTTGTGGATTACTGCATGCACGTATTCCAAACAAAGTACTGAATTTTATCAACATAATGGATTTTTTGTAGCAAACTTTCGCTAAGCAATTATTATGTAATGCATCAAGTAATAAATATACAATACTGCACCAATATGTCATCAGAACAAGTTGGCTCTTCAACTCACTAAATAAATCTATAACTTATCGTACACATGCCGCTCTATGACACAAATAATCAACAAAAAGAACAGTTATGACGATAAAAAGACATCGCTACTTTGCCTTGACCCATGGGCCACTTACAATACCCAATTTTTTATAAACAATTTTCGTTCAGAGTATTAGAGAATGATGCTCCACCTCATTAGCCTTATCGAAGTATTAGTTGATTTGTTACGTTAACTGCTTTGAAAAATTATGTTCTCTAAAAGTTCACTTGCGTTTTACTTTTGTACAGTTTTGTCAACTTGAGTATCTAACTGTCAAGTTAAGTTAATAATCAGGTGTTGATTAATTCTTGATTAAAGTATATGTAAGTAGAGTTAAGTAATTGCTAACTTGAGTTCAGTGTTACTGAGTTGCAGCGTTTATAAATAAACTCAACAATTAGGATTTACTCACAATAAACTTACTGATAGAAACATAAATTATTCTCCTTGAGTAGAAAATTATTATTTTGAGAAAAAAAACTACTTGATGTTGTCGAAACCATCAATTCGAGATACCAGATTCGGTTCTTACACCATTATCGATAAAGCTTAAGAATTGAGCAGCAAAATATGTGGAAGCCTAGAATTGGTAAGTAACTTTTTGTTGACTAATCAAAGTTGATCTCTACTGTCATTGATCGGGACTAGACACGCCCAAGTATTCCAAAAATATGGTCTAGTCTCGTCCAATGACAGTAGAGCTCAACTTTGATTAGTCAAAAGCTACTGGCCAATCTTAGGGCTTCTATATATTTTGCTGCTCAATGCTTCAGCTTTATTGATAATGTGTGACAACCGAATCTAGTATCTCAAATTGTTTCAACGAATCAGTGGTTTGACAAAGATTAGTCGCTTTAATTAAATATTTATTTAATTATAAATTGATACATACAATATCATTGTCAACTATGAATGATTGGAGAAGGAACAACAGGCTTAAAGCCCAAATCTGTTCCTTTCCCAAATTTAGATAGAAATTGTCCAAAAATAGGTTATGTTTATACTTCATGATTTTTGTTCAATTTAGAGTCCAAAATATTTATAAACTAGGAATTTAGAATTTAGAAACGTTGAAAACCCAATAAAATAGGAATACTTCACTAAATCATCACTTATAATAATTGATTGATATCTACCACACAAAATTACATTCACAACAACACAGAAAATTTTTATTTTCTCATTTATCATTTTTTTCTGGAATTGCAATTGGAGGACATAAATGAAGTATTTAACAACAGAAAACTATACATTATTTAAAAGTATGTGTTACTTTTATATTGATGCTGAAAGGTGATGTCCTTTAATAATCATTCCAAATATGAAATTGAAATAAGGAACAAAACAAGAGAAAAATTAAGATGGGAGTGAAAGCCTTTCAATGAGACTAATTACTGCGTACGATATCTTTCATTTTCATTTGAGAAACGAAATAGAAAAGTTGGAATGAGAGAATGAAAAAGAAAGAGGGGACAAAGAAGAAGAGGCATTTGAAAAACGTGTCAACCCTTATGTGCCAATCAGGTCTGACACACATTCCGACACATTTATAACATCACAGCCTTTATTATATCTATATGATACGACAGAAAAGTGCATTCAATTGATCTATATATATTGTGTCTAATATTGACCAGTGCAAGAGTGAAAACGTCAATGACAAATAAATTTCAGACCAGGGCGACAAAATTGTTGGCAGAGGAAAATATTCTTCAGAGGGTCTGCGCCAAAACCACAGATTGTCCGCAGACTAGCTACAGAGTACAGGTCCCAGAAATACTAGTACCAGAATCTCTAGCGGAAAATATTATTGAATCATTTCATTACATCAAATAATGTACATTCCATTAAATTTATGGAAAGATGTTTATAAAAAAATCAGTATCTTCTTTGCTTGAATGTAGCAGATGCAAAATACATCATCAAAAAAAGGAAAGACTCAATCTATAAGTTCATGATTCAAATCCACGATTTTTACAATCAAAAGTATTTTGAATTTGGAAAAGTTGATAGAAATGTAGAACTACACCGAAAGTAGAGAGTTTCCACCCTCTAAAAGTACGATCATATTGAAAATTCTGTTGGTTTCAGGTAGAAAAGTACTAGTGTATTTTAATACCGATAATATTTAATATAAACCGATAATAATGTTTTTCAAATACAGGTTGAATTAAAATTGGCTGAACTGATACAATAGGAATTGTGATATATTGCAAGACCTGAGCCAAAGAACTATTTTTTTTTCAATTATGAGGTTTCTCTGTTCGAGAGATGAAATCGAGGGAGGGTTTTAGTTCCTCAAGATCTCAGTTCATCACGTGCCGATTTTGACCATTTCTTGATAAACTGAAACAAGTGGGAAGTTGAGCTGTTCAGTTCGTCAAATCTCAAGGCATCAAGTTTGCGTTGCAGGCCAATAGTAATATAACCCCAATACCTAAAAGGTTATGTTTATTGATGTTTCAAAGATAAAAGGGTTGGTTAGGTGTTTGCTTCTAAAAGGCAATAATAATCGAATATAATAGGATGCTGGACTTTCCGGAAGCAACGGGAACTTGACGAACTGAGATTTTTAAAGATATTTAAAGGTATCTTTCTTTCTATTTAAAGGTATCTATCTTTCTTTATTTTATTTTGATTTTACTTATGCTTTTACCACCCTCTGACTATGAGGAGGGTAAAGATACCCTTCTGACTCTATGCTATTACCCTCTCACCCAGCTGATTCGAGATCAACTGAGAACACGATGAAGTGAATGTCACCAGAAATCAAGAAGACCGAACTCAAATAAGGTAAGAAGTAAGCTTTAAACTTCAACGTAAATAAGGTTATCAGTTGTTATGAACGTAACATGTTACGTGTGAATCGTCAGACACTCTGTCGATCTTTCAACCCCTGGCCTGTGATCTGCCGCTGTAAACAACACATTTCTCCTTCACACAGCAACCGAACAATGCTACCAACTATTTATAAATAGACGGACCGCTTAGTTGGTCCAACTACGAAAAAAAATGTGCGTTGACGTACACAAAAAATTAACCGCGTCTGGCAAGGTGAGCTGTCAAGCCAACAGTCATTGGACTATAAAACTTACGGTCAAAATAATGCCAACTACACAGTTTTTTGGTGAAACTATTTACTCCTTTTTTTGAATTCTTTGTTGAGAATCGTGCCCAGATGAAAAATAGGCTGGTGCGTGGAGGATATATTCATGAATTCAGAAACATTACATAATATTTTTATATATTTTCTATAATATAACATTATTCAAGTTTTCAAAATGATACCTCACTATATAATATAATATTTGTCGAGGATATCATTAAATAAATACGAAATTATGCTATATTAAGACAGTGGGAGTATATTTAATTGGTTGTGGAAATTTGTGATACAGTTGTGAATTATTTGAAACATCGAAATGAACTGAGGAAAAATAATATTAAATTTATTTCATGATAATGATAATGAGACAGGAGTCACATAGTATCAACAGAGTATGATACTCAGAGTATGATAATGCCACAGAGTAAACCATAGTACACCATAGGGTAAAGATACTTAGATTATTTGTCTACACTAAACAATTTTGAAAGGAACTAGTATTTTTTTTTTGTTAGATATTGGTAACAGTTGAAATTTAGTAATACGTTACTTTTTAATCAGTCATAACAGTTAGTGGAGCAACCATCATTCCAACTGGTGAACCGTAATTAGAATAGATAATAACCTAATATCATATTGTAGGTATCCATCTAAATATTTGTAAGATAAATATTCTGTAGAAGAGATACATGAAACAACATACCTGTTGTTTCCATTAGATAAATAAGATTAAAGGATTAGATGGTTGCGTTAGTCAATTTTTTCTACAGAGTATTGAAAAAAGAATATACTATACTCAAGTGCTAAGTGCTTCATGGTTTTTTTTTGACAGCAATTTCGTCACTGCCAACATAATAGTGCACAAACTAAAGAGTGATAAAGTAAATATATTCATAGTTAGAAATATCGCCCAATTAATTGAATTAACAATTTAAGAAAATAAAAAATAAATCTAATTTCGGGATATATTTTTGTACTTCAATATGAATACTTACTTATGCACTTGCATTTGTGTCATTTATTCACTTGTATTTTATCATATTGAGAAAAATTCAAATCAATAGAATACTTTAGAGGCTTGCAAACAGACTCCAAATTGAACAGAAGTTCTAGTACATTTGTAATAAGTACAAGAGTCTGTTTGTAAACTACAATAGAAAAATTTGTTCAAGTGAACGGATGTTATTTGCCCTGGTAATGATGCGATGCATGCAAAATTTCGTTATTTGATGTAACATAATATAACCACAAATTGGCACAAGTTCATGTCAACACAAGCTGTTAGAATGAATTGCGTTCAACTTATCAACGTTGACCAAATATTTGAAGTTCTACTGTTGTAATCGAATGAAACTACAATCAACGAAGAGTAGTTCTGTATTTCTGTAATACTAAAATGTACAATGTTGCTCAGATTGGAGCCAGAGTATAGAATTTAATTATTGGATGAACTGTGCAACCTATAGTCTGTCCAAACTGCCATGAGCCCTGAAATATTAAGCTGACCCTAGCTCCCCCATGAGCAGGCACACACGCCCGGCCTACCTGCGCCATTGATATAATATGAATACTACGTAGTATACAGGTAGGCAGACCTTTACTCACGCACAAAAGGAGACTGCGCTTGTGTGTGTGCGAGTAGTAGGAGGGTCGGCTTAATCCTTCAGAGCGCATGCCTGTTTGGACAGAGTATAAATGAAAACACAATCATCAATCTGTTGAAATTCCGGCCCGGGCAAGATATTTTTCTCGGGCCACTCCCGTGTTTCGGTTGGACATCTTGAGTAGTCGGTCCCCGGCTGCCTAATAACAGTCTTTAGGTCATTTCAGAAGCCCTGAAATTGAACAGGTGCGACCTGAAAACTCTGTCACCAGAGCTGAGCCAGCTAAGTAACTCCTTATTATTTATCAATCTGTTGTGAACTGGGAGCTTAAACATTGAGCCCTACGATTGGCCATTAGCTGTTGACGAATGAAGGTAAACTCGACTGCCATTGGCCATGACAATATCTGGGGCGTGTCTAGTCTCGGCCAGTGACAGTCAAGCTCAACCTTCATTGGTCAACAGCTGATGGCCAATCTTAGGACTTCAACCACACTATAATATTCTGCTGCTGAATGTTAAAGCGTTCAACAGATTGGCCCAAATTATATTTATATTAATAATAATACTGAGGGTGAAGCCCACATAAGCTCTTAGACTTGTGTGTAGGTAATAAGTAAGAGGGATGATGATGAGAGATGACGACTACTTTTTAGGTAGTCGGGACCGACGACTTATCGTCTATTATATATTCTGATCAATGCTTGAGGTTTCAGTCTACCAGGGATTGATAATGATGGTAGAAACAAAACTAGTATCACAAATTGGTTTGATAAATCAGTGGTTTTTACAATAATTAGTCGTTTTCATTTTACATAGATTTCCACCACATCACCTTCACAACAACGCACAAGACTATACCATATATTATAGTTTTGTTCTGTTTTGAATTAATTGGGTAAATCTTTTCAACAAATGGAGAAATCAATAGTTGAATTTTATTGAGAAAAAGAAAATATAGTTCACGAAAATGTATTACAGCTGCTTTATTTTCTGTTTCTTTTTCTTATTATCTCTGTATCTTTTGTATTGAATTTGTAATTTCTGCTAACGACGTGGTTATGTGGACATTACTGACTATACATTGAACATTCATTACTGACATGATAAACAATGAACTGAAGTGAAAAAGTTGGAAATTAAGAAGGACACGAAATTTCTAGGCTGAATAGTATGTATAAAGCCACCTCTAATACAAGGCCGCGGCCTACGATATTGCAACGTCGCAGTGTAGGCCTAGAATCTAATACATGATTGGTGAAAAAGATCAGCTGGTATTTTAAAAAATATTTTTCACCAATCATGTATTAGATTCTAGGCCTACACTGCGACGTTGCAATATCGTAGGCCGCGGCCTTGTATTAGAGGTGGCTATGATAATACATTTCAAGCATGTCATTTTTTCAATATACAGTACTGTAGAAGATAGAATATGGTGTTTAATGATTCTTACAATAAGTACAAGATAGGGAGAGAAAAAATAAGGTATCCTTGTGCTATTCCTCTCCCAAATTTAGATAAGATTACACACAGTCCGAATAGTTTAATAGTTTGATGGAAAGGTTTTAGCTCTTCAACCCATCTACTCCATTTTACCCCATCACCATTACATAATAGAGTAACTCTCACACCCTAGCTGGAAAAAGCAATAAGGAAAGTTATAAAACTTTATCAAGCCAACAACCCCCCCCCCCTACGCCCCCCCGCCATAAAAACAACCCCTGCCTCCCACCAACCGACATCCATCTAAATAATAAACAAACAAGCCCTAAAAACAAATTCAATTCACTCCACCTAATTGGTTTCAATGCCAAAAAATAACAACGTCTAATTGACGTTCAAATTCAGAGAAGCTCTAGAAAACAATTATCACTTTCGCTGAAAAAAACACTACAACCACACCTATTTTCAAGAAAGCCTCACTTTTGTATTTAAAAGGTATTAATGAGTATGGAGAATAATATTATGTTTTCTCTTCGAATCAAATTCAAATTGCTTCTCATAGATAAAATCAATCATAGATCGAATCATTCTTAATATGAAGCCTACTTTCACAATATGATAAAACTAAATAGCCTAGATAGCCGAGTCGACTAAGGCGTTGCACCCTTCAGTCTGCTAGTGCTACCTGGTCGCGGGTTCGAATCCCGCCGAATCCCATCAAATAGGCATGGACGTTTGATCATCTCATAATTCACCATCGCACTTTACATTACCCACGCACAAGCAAGAATCCCATGTGGGCATCATCCGCAATAAAAAAATAAAGAAAAATATTTTTACAATGGAAATCTTCAAGAAAATAATCTTCGAAATAAATATAGAAGCACATGAAAAGTCTGTATCGTATTCAATTGAATTCATAATTATATCAATATAATTAATGAACTGAACAATTGCAAGTTTCTTACAATGATTATTGGATAGACTATATATGTACCAATCAGTTTCAGATCAATATGAATCAGTTTCGATTATAGCATTTGATAATTTTGTCGATAATTGTTTCTTACAATGATTGTTGGATATAATGTATATGTACCAATGATTATGTATCAGTTTCGATTATAAAATAGTGCATTTGATATTTTTATCGATAATTCTGTTGAGACCTACGTTTACCGCAACTGTCAAACTATTTTTGTGAAAAAGCTATTGATCCATGTTCATATTTACTCCTCAGTTATCTTTAAAAATTAATCGTTCTCAATCAATATCGAAAAATCGTGAGTAAAAATGTTTGAAAAAATTAGTTCTGAATCTCCAATTCCAACACGTGTTAGTTTTCGGTTCAAGGCATGATTAATTGGTTACGGTAAAATCAGGCATGAAACACTAACTTTTTCACTTTAATTTATGCTGTTTATTTTCTCTAGTGAAGCATACCAGTTGAAATAAAATAGGATGAATTTTTTGTGAATTGCATTATAAATATTCACTTCGAGCACATCAGATTCTCTCTCTATTTATTTAGGGTTGTACAGTATTCAAATTGCGCAATTCAAATTTAAGAATCTTGCATTGAATTTTTAAATCATTAGGCTGCCTATACTGTAGTAAACATTGAACTCATGTCAAAATGAAGTAGCTATCGATTACCATTCTCCATAATTGCATGGTGTTCTAGTATTTATTCAATTCTAATTCCAATCCAATTAAAACAGCGAACTCTGACCAGTTCAGAAATGAGAGAATAAATTTATCCTAATTTTTATCAAAAAGGAACAAAACCGCAGAGACAACTTCAAACTTTCAAATAAGCCGACAACAGAACCCTTAATTGAAAAGCATCCTTTACTTAGTTACGCTCCACACTTGACCTCCGCCAGAAAAATAATTAATTTATCCTGGGATCAACTATATATTCTGAGACCTCTGACAAATTCAAGTATTACTGGAATTGCAAGAGGACTTCCACAAGACGTCATCAACCTTTGATAGACTGATACCGAAACGACAATTCGAATCAGCAAGGATTTTAGGAGTATGAACAATGTGTTAGAAATGAGTGAGATGGTAATGATCACTAACAAATAATTTTGAATATAATTGTAAAGTGTAAACAGTACGTAATAAGATAAAATGGATCGTTATTAATCCAATAACTATTAATCTATTACATAATATAATGAGTCTCTTGTGAACAGAAATGTAATTAATAGACCCCAAAATAATACAAGTAATTGAGAAAGATAAAAGGCAAATAAAGTCAACATTGTACAGATCACTGAACAATCTCAAGTAACAATATCGTAAATAACAAACATTCCTGATTCATAATTAAACATGTGACATGAAAGAATAAGTAAAACGAATACCACTTGAACAAATACTTACCGATCAAAAGTTAGATTACTAAACCAACATGACAATCAAATTCACAAAAAATAAAAAGGAAGAATGATATGGCAAAAAAGGAACTGAAATCTTGAGTTCATGATATTGAATTGATTGATGACTGATTAAACATTATAGGCTAATCATCAAGGGCTCGATTATGTGTAAAATCATCACAAATGGTAGCGTTTGTGTGGCATTGTCATTCATCCCCTCATTATCACCACCTGGACTGAAAATACTCGTGAAGAGTTGCCCTCAAAATAAGAATAATGTTTATTTTTCACACAATCAGAATACTCAGCGGGAGTCAATTAGTGACTGAAATGAGTTAATAAAATTTATTCAATAAACAATCATTATTTTACTGCTTATGCACAGTGACTGTTCTTTTTCTAATTTTTATAGATTAAACATTCAAAGCCAGATTTCAAAGATATTTTTAATTGTTTTTTTTTATAATACAGTAATAAGGTAGAACAATTGACCAAAGCATCACTCAAAATTTGTTCATCAGTCACTCAGTTTTTCTTATTATTTAGGTTTGTATAGAATTTAGTTTTATTTAAATTTTCAAAAAAATTGTAATACAACTATTAGTACTAGGAGTACTGGAGTAAGATACTTCTATCACTCAAACTTTATAAATATATCGTATTTTCCAAAAACAAATTTGAAAATACTATAAAGACGAAGTGAGGAGTTCTATGAAGATAAATATTTTGAGAATAAAGAGATCCCATGAGAAGAAGTTGCAACTCAGTTACAGATACAGTAAGAGTACAATGGCCATTTAAAAAGCAGACCGGACTTTGCAACTTGCAACCTACGTTCAAAGGATACTTTTCAGGAGTGCAATGACAACAATAAAAACTGCAGACCACATGCTTATATTCCCAAAAATAACTGCAACCATCCAACAAGAATTCAGCAGAAATACACAAAATTAAAAACTTTCTTGTTTAAACTACCCACCACTGCTACATTGCAAATATTCTGAGGCTCTCCAAAAAGGACAATTTTTTGTGATTTATTTCATGTGTGACTGGTCGTGCAGGAATCCCTATTTGGAGATAGCTCGAGTTCTTGCTCTGCAGATCTGTATCGTTACCAAAAAGAAAAGAGAAAACAACGGAAAAGGAAGAGGAGAGAGAAAGACACTGACGAAAAGCACAGAAAAACTGACCGTATGACAACTGAGAGGTTTAATTGGACGTTTCTGGTGGTAAAAGGCACTGAATTGACGAAACCTGTTGGCATGAGTCAAATAATTCACTCACAATTATTGAGTTCAACCTGCAGGTTGTCTGGAGGTTATCAAATCAGAAACCAATTAATACAAATAAAGAACCTCAACTATATAGTTAATACTCTGTCGAATAATCAGGTTTTATTTTTTTAGCAATCTAAAAATCTTTTAATATTATTCAAGAAGTAAGAGTAATATAATAATCAACTCTCATGATAAACTAAAGATCTACTTTTTAGAGGAAATTTGGGGCAACTTCTCAGCCAAAATATTGTTTTTTAATACCTGAATATATTGAAGATTAAATTATAACGGATCACGTACAGACTAAAGACACGACGAAACAAACTTAAATTTTGAATTGTACGACTCATTGAAACGTGAATAAGCATCAATATTCAACTTTATGAGACCAACAATAAATATGGATTCCCACATATCAGTATTAGTGAACGTGTCCGGTACAGTGAAAATATTATTCCCATAACTTCTAATGGGACTTTTCATACTCGCTGGGCCGGGCTGAGTGAAAATAGTCCCATTAAAACTTATGAAAATTATATTTAAAATTTAAACCATTGTTTGGGAAGCGGTTTGACTCAGTGGTCGCGCTGATAAACTATCGCTTAGATAAGTTAAGTATCATGCGGCTGATACTCCCTTTGGAAGGGTGAACGCTTGAGCCAATTTCTCTGAATGATTCATATCGAGAGTTGAGTATGAGTAGTAAAATCGCTTCCCAGTGGTTCGGAACCCACCTGAAACTGTAAGTCCATTCATCTCTCGTTATCATCCGCCTCACAAGTCTAGAGCTCATGTGGGCATCAACCTTGGCAAAAAAAAATTAAATACGATCACCCTTAAAACAGCACAGAGAATTATATTTTCACTGACTCTGATACTGATTTACACTTTAGACTGTCTGTATTCCTTACAAATATAACACCAGCGCTTCCCATTCAACCATTAATAACACTTTCAAGACAATCTCACAATAGAAAATATCACAATATCAGGCCTATCACTCACCGGTAACCATAGAATAGAATAGATGATAATCGCCAATGGTAGATTAGAATCAACTCACCTGAAAACAAAGACAAGCTAACTATAGTATATTTACAGGTTAACATTGATATGAATTTTATTTATTTATGTATTTATTTAAAAAATGCATACAGGAGTGGGAACAACAGGCATTATAGCCCAAAACTGTTCTCGATTCAATTCACAAAGTTCTTCATAAGTAACATGAGAAAAAAGTTAATGAAAAGTTCTTTATAAGTAACATGAGAAAAAATTTAATGAAAAGTTCTTCATAAGTAACATGAGAAAAAAGTTAATGAAAAATTAAAAATTAGAACAAATAAGAAATAAAACAATAGGAAATGTTAAGAATAATAAAGAATAATTATTGGCATTGCATTTTATTTTGTAATAGTATTTTCTCATGTTGTAAAATTTGTATTGCTTTTATTATGTATCTCTAAGATGTTGTAATTTTATATTTCTGCCAATAAAACAATATGAGTACAAATAAGTACTAATATCAGAAATAATACAGAATATGATTTAGTAATGAATATGAGAGGACAATAAAACAGAATTTTGTTCCACTCCAAAGCAACACATAGTTAAGAGGAAAAATACTTATGAGAGAAAAATCATAATATGTTATACTGTGATACAAGCCGTGATACATTGCTGTGATACAGAATTGAAACAGCCGTTAACATAATTCAACAACTTCAAGATTCAAGGAACCAAAAGACTCTCCAAGAAAGAAAAAAACAAAGTTGACCGTGAACCACTCCATTTTCTACCTCCTTTCAAATTTCCTTCAATGTTTGTCTCCTTTCTTTCTTTTCTCCACTGAAATCTCCTGTCTCTCTCATTTCCTTTCAACTATTCTCCTCTATTTCATTCTGGAAAGAATCAGAGCGCCTTTTTGTGAAATCTACCCTGTCGATTCTGGTATCTTCCCACCCAACAATTGCAACCAAACGGTACATCTGAGTTCTCTTCCACAGCAGTTTTCGAAAAAGATACTCGATTTAGAGGATCAAGCTAGCATGGTAGTGGCCAAAGTTTCAATCACCTTCAGGTTTCTCATTCAACTCGTAGAATTTTATAATGTTCCGATTAAACTTTCAATATTGTACTAGAAGATTGAGGTCTACTCACGACTGAATCTGTAAACTTGGAAAATATCCATCAATTCTGAACCATGTTTCAATACCAATTTTCGCTCTAGTTATGAGAAGTTTCAGAGCAAGTTTACAGTTATTTTAAAATAGAATGCAGACATCAAATTAGAAAACATAGGAACATTAGAACTCTCTTGACTTATTGTATCCCAAACAATAAACTTGGCGAAGTGATTGTTTCAAGACATCGGTAATAATTTGAGTTAAAAATAGCTGGCATTCACCCAGAATTCCTAGGTAAACGTCACTGAAGATTACTGATGAAAGTGAACGTTACCGAACAAAAATAAAAAAGCTATTGACTCACTAGTAAACAAGATAATATTAATCGAACTGAAACAATAATAAGGAAACACGTAACGAAAACAAGGAATTGAAATTTGAAAATTTTCGGGTCAAACTCAAGAAATTTAAAATTCGATGAGAAACAAGTTACTACATGATAAATTACAATTGCATTATTACTCTCGTTGTATCATTGATCTGAATTGTTGATAAGTAATGCCTTTTTCTAAAACGTTACACGAATACTTCTTTTCATAACAGAACAGGGTTACTTCAAACAGTTTATATCCAAACAAAATTGTATCAAATCAAGAAAGTTGAAAAATAGACATAATTTTCGTGTAAATTAGAATTTGACATTTTCAAAGTAGTAATGAACTTGATGGAAACCAGTAATATAATCAAGGCTAGGCTATAGGTACGTTCATTTTTCTTGCCTGAATAAAATCTTATGAGAAGATTATTTTTATTTATCTCATCCATTTATTTATTGTAAAAAATACTAAAATTATAATAAAATTTTGACATTGAAGGAAAAAATAGGCTGAGCCTGTACTATTTCTCTCCAAAAATGTTGATAAAAAGTTAATGTTGTCCAGAGTTTGAGGTTATGATATCATACACTGCTTCGTCACTTGATTTTTGATCCAGGAATAATGATTTGAAGATTTTGAATTTTGAAGGTTGACATAATACTTTAAATGAATCACAGAATGTATCACAATGAATAAAAAACTTGAGAAATATTGCACTTATTTGAAAAATTTGAATACAAAATCACAAACCTACTCACTATTATTAAGTTACAGCTCAATAGATAATTTCTTATTTGATCCTAACTAACCATAATTCTATACTCTAATTGGGAAAGTTTATTGTTTACCCAATGTTCAATGTAAACATTTCAACCTTTGATTGCGCGCTAGAATAACTAATCTGTATTGGAGACAAATATTTGTACTTTTACTCCAAATGCACTTTGAAATAACTAACTAGCAGATTGAGAATTAACCACAACTAATTTGCGTATAAATAGAACAATAGTTATTGGAACAATAATTGAAAATAATGATTGGTTGTAGAAAAACATTATTTGAAAAGGTAATACAAACAATAAAACCGGTATAAATTAAAGGCTATAGTTCAACACCGTTAAATGGTTACTATCCGTATTAGATTTCACAATAATAATTGTCGTCCAAGGTAAAAATGTACAGTATTTTTGCAATTACTGTCATTATTGCCAACTTGCGGAAGGAATTGCCACAATTTCCCCTCGACACGTGGCTAACTTAGAAAGGTAGATCCAACTTTGCCATCAACTTATTCAATTTAATGATCTATTTTTGTGTAGAATAATGATAGTTGAAGTACTCAACTAAATTCGAGAAGTACTTCTCGAAATTATCTAATCTCGATTGTTTATGTACTAGCAGGTAAGCCATGCACAGCCAGCCTAATTAAATGCTTGACAAACTGAAAACTTGACATACTGAAATCTTGAAGAATTATAAATAGGCCTATAACCATCCTCAGTAAATTAAGAATCTATATGCAAAATTTCAAGTTGATCATTTCAGTAGTTCAGACGTGATGATGCGTCATTCTTGAATTTCCCATCCACTACGTGTATAAGCCATTTCTTTCCTTTATTATATTAGAGAAGATAGATTTCTATGTCATAAAGGTCTAGTGAATCGAGATAAGATGGAAACACACTCATTGGCATCTTACTTAGCTGAAAAGGTTTAATAACAATTATTATACTAAAAAGCCTGTATCACAATTATGTTAGAAGTATTTTTTCAACGGCGCTGTTGACTTGCACTCGTTGACTTGGTGAAGACTGGTTTTGATTGGGGTACAATTTTTCCACCAAAAAAAAATTTCAATCTCAAAACTGAATTCTTTGTTCTGTTGAAGAACATTACTCGACGATTTGACTTGACAATTACTTTAAAAACGTTCTCTTGGAGAAGAGCTTAATTCTCTGCTAAAATTATAGCTCTAGTTTGAAAGCTCCGCCCACTGTGGGTGTGCCTTGTCTCGACATCAACCTTGATTGGTCAACCAACTACCAATCATATGGCTCCATACTTTATTTTCACTAAATATTTTGTTGCTTCCAGTTGATTTGAAATTTTTAAGGTGGGGTAGCTCCGGAAACTAGTTTCTAATTTTTTCAATAAGTGGTTATGACAATCTCAAGGTATTCTATTTTACATGGATGTCTATCACAACCTCACCATCTACAACACTTGCATCTGCAAGACATTGTTCTAATTTTGATACGCTCGTGTTGCTAAGATGCAGTACTGTACTGAACCCTCAAGAGCCTCAATATGAGTCTGTCAATAAAACAAAGCTTTATAGTTTATTCTTACAGCAGTTAACACCTCTAGCCATGTAAAGCACACGGAAGGTGTCACATGTTAAAGAATGATATTGATTCTTAAGAATGATTTGATACTGGTAGATTTTATTACTTTCCTAGTTTTATGCTCACTTCTATGATTCGTTTTATTACTGTGTTAAGCGATAAAATAGATCATATAACGACATAAAAATACCGTTAGGATGAAATCCAGATATCTAATAAAATATAAGCCATATTCTTCCAAGATTTGTTGCGTGAATCATTTCAAATATCCGATCGTTGATTTGATGTTCAATACTTAAAATAGAAGGTTAAGTTTTATATTAGTGACTAAAAAAGACACTTTCATTTCATAGGTGAACTTACTATTGTGATGGATATCCCAGTATATCATTCTATGTAAAATATAAAAATATGACATATGTTTAGGTCTGATTTTTTACAGATATTCATAGATTTCATTTATAGACAGTCTACATGTCCAAGTCGTCATTATTAAAGTATTGAAAACTTGATAAAATATACCAGTAGTAATAACTCGAGATTTGAGATTCGAGACTTCAAGATTCAATATTCGTTTCAAAATATTGAATGTTTATTTATATGAGTAAGCCACTCCATTCTTTTACAAGATTTGTAAAATGTTGAAATTGTTCTCTTGAAATCAAGATTGAAAATGTTGAAATGCATGGCTCTTTCCATATAAGTTGGGAAGATAATTATTCGAATTGAAAATGTTCAAATAATTATCTTCCCAATATATATATGTGGAAAGAAACATGCATTTCAACATTTTCAATCTTGTAAAAGACGATAATTTGAACATTGTGCAACTCTTGTAGAAGAACAGATACTTTGAAGTACTACAAAAAAATACTCTGAAGAGGAATATTAAAAAACTCTATGAAGAAATAATATTCAAAAATACTTTGGAGAAGAGTATTCTAAAATACTTACAAGAAAACTATTCAAAAATACTTTTGAGACAAATTCTTGAAAACAAATCAATACAAAGATTCTGGTGTAAAGAGCCAAGTTTTCCACATAAAAAAAAATCCTTCATTCATTGAAATCCGCTGACTCTGAATGAACTTTGATTCAAATGAAGTAGTGATATAAATACAGTATGCAGTAGTTGTTGATGATAGAAGAGTAAATAAGAAGCTCTGTTTCATTTTGAGAGTTTATGATATCACAAAAACTAGATTGAAGAGGAAGAAAAGGTAACATTAAGCGCTCATACATAATCAAAACTTCTAAATCAAGAAATAAACAACGATTGTTCAGAGCAATGTATTTGAATAGCGTCACCACCAACACACCAAACTCCAAAAAGAAATTTATGACCGTAAGTCGACTACTCAGCCTTGAAAGTATTTCGAGCAAATGTTTTCAAAAAGAAAACGGTTCTGACATTCAGTTAAGAGCTCAAGTTGTTTTGTTTTACAATGTAAGCACTTGAGGCCGATGCTACACTGTGCTGGGTGACTTGGCCAGAGAGACAAGTTTGCTTCACACCAATCAGCTGTTTTGAATTAAAATAAACTCTGGTTTAGATCGCCATGATGATCGCTATATTAATATTCTTCACAACATAAATGTAAGTTATATTGTGTATTTTTGAACAATGCATTTTTCAATGATGAATTTTTATACTTGGAAGAGTGATCCTGATGGAGGACTGATCTCCAAATTGATAGCTGGTCTGGAATCACCATGAATTCTCCATGAGAACAGCTGTTTTGAGACTGAGAAAATTCCATTTTCTATGTTGATTTGAGGAGTTATGACCATCCAATCCCAAATAATCAAGTTTGAAGTGATACATTTCAATCCTTTATTTCGAGCAACGTATACTGGTTTTGATGTTCAAATTAATCTCTAATCATTCCTGGACAGTCTCCAAAATAAAACAGAAAAAACTCTGGAATGCTGCACCAACAAAGATCACACATCAAAAATCAGCTGATCATATGAGCTTGAAACAGCTCTTTTCATGTATAATTTAATAATAATTTTGAAAAATCAATTTGGAGATAGTAAGAGTATACCATTCAAAGTATACTGCACCCTGAGAATGCCATTTAAAAATATAATATATAGTTCTAAAATACACAATATCTACCTATAAATCTTCCCAATTCCAGAAAGAGAAAACATCTTGAAACAAAATAATACGATCTTATTTATACAGGATAGGAAAACAGACAATTCTATAGAATTGAGTTCATATGAGTTTTTTTTTCAATTTTTGTGTAGTTGATATTTTGGTAATTGTTCATATTAAATGAAAAAGACTAAGAAATTGTCAAAAAAGATTTATTGATACTTAGAAACCAGTCTTTCCAAGTATCAATAAATCTGTGGTTTTTTGACAATTTCTTATTCTTTTTCATTTAATTTATATGAGTTCATAGAGTTCATGAATTTATTGTAGAGATTACTTCGTTTACAAGTTTTATGTGAGACTTCACTACCAAAATGAAATTGATTTTTCGATAGAGTTCACAAAATTATACTGTACTTAAATTCAAAAAATCGAATAAAAAGAAACTTTTTCCAAATAATGAAGATGTTTCAAAATCTGAACAAGTTTGAAACTTATTAAATCTTATTCAAACAAATCCTCCAATTAATCACGTGATAGTTTACGAAAATTACTATAGACTAATTGGTAGCAGAGCTATCATTCTTGCAACAAGAGAGCTGGTTGATAAAATCCGATATTTACGTTGAATTTATCAAATATTGCGTTAAAAATAACGTCGAGCATGGGCAATGGGCCAACATTTAACAAGCAACATTTCAGTTGTGGGCGCGATATGAGAATCTATTAGCACTCAGCTCAAGCCACGCTTTGACGCCTCAACTCCAATAAGCTGTATCCACACCAAGTGCAACTTTCAACTCAACTTGCAACTTCTTTCCTAGTCGCCAATAAGCTTTATCCACACCAAGTGCAACTTTCAACTCAGCTTGCAACTTCTTTTCTCCTCGCCAATAAGATGTATCCACACTGCGTGCAATCTTCAACTCAACTTGCAACTTCTTTCCTCCTCTTGAAAGGCGACAACGTGTGCAACTTTCAAGTCGACTTGCAACGTTCCCTACTCAGCAATAAAGTCGATGAAGCTGTATCAAAGTTATGTGCAACATTCATCGATTCTATCATATTACAAAACTATCAAAACCGCCCAGCAGGCTTGAATTCAAAACTCCTATTCCAATTCATACAAAGGAACATTCACATTATTTTTGAACTGAACTATTCACATTTCAAACATGAAAACCTTTAATTTTTCAATTTAAAAATATTGATATGAGTCCATGAAATCAACACCCTAGACTTGCAAAATAAACATAAAAATCAACTGGCTCTTTCATCCCTCTATTTGAGTCTTCTTACCACGTTTACATGATACTAGTTTAGTTGACCGAGGACAATCGTACCTGTTTACACATTGTCAGTTCATCCTATAAGCCTGGTTTTTCACTAGTAGAGTTAGTGGTCTAGTAACTGGCATACTTACTCTACCGAGCTAACTCTACTCTAATTACTTGGTCGGGGAACTGCTTTTACTACAATTGAGAATAGTAGGTAATAAAGTGTGATGTCTAGTGAACAGAACTAACCTTAAAATGTCAACAATTTTTAATAAATTAACACTTTTTTATAAATTTATACTTTTTAATAAATAATAATACTTCTTAAACTTGATAGCTTACGGCACGACTCTACTACTCTATAAGCTCGAGACTGATTTCATTAGCATAGTAGTGGTAGAGTAGAGTGACAAGCGGTGGTGGAGGAAGGCAAGTGGTAGAGTACTATCCCACGGTGATATCCCACTCTACTCTACTAAAAACTAGTACTCTACCATGAACGTTTTCATTGGGAGAGTTCACAAGACAGTTAGTACTTACCCATGGAACTCTACCACTAACTCTACTAATGAAAACGAGAGGCTATAATGCTGGATCAAACGTGTGTACATAAGAATACTATCATAATTTAGAAATTCAGCTTATTATACATTTTCTGTGGGGGCGACTTTTCTGGACCACAATTCTATTTAAATACACAAGCTTTTTACCACCAGAGGTAGGTCAAGAACGGGCAGGAGCTTTGAAAGTGTTTGCATGACACTGACGGAGCTGATGTTAGACTCCAGATGCTATATCACATCAAATCGTTTATTGCACAAAAAATGCATAGTACAATAAATAATCTTTTTGAATATCGAGATTTACTTAAAACTGTCAACATTACGCAATTGAATAACATCATTGCTAAAAGTTCTTTTTTCCGCTTTTGTGATTGTAAAAATCATACTTAATTGAATTAAGTAACACTACAGTATAATTAGTGTTTATGATGCTATCTATCTAGAGAAAGTTGGAATAGAATTGAAAAATCAATCGTTTATTGAATGAATAAGCTACCTTAAGCAAACCTTGAAGAGGCTGCTTGACAAGGTACCATACAACTAATTAATACAACTAGCAAAGTCAACTATATATCCAGATTCAATAACATTGGCAAAAACTGCATATTAAACCATTTACCAGATTGAATCTCTAATGTTGAGGCATGCAACATGTATGTTTCTATCCCGTGCAACATGAGGCATGCATCTCGATGACTGAATGTTCACTGAGACCGGATCTACAACAAGCCATCCAACCGCACGACATTCAAATATCTCACATTCTGATTTTTTTCAACCGATATCGTCCACAACCACACAGCTGCAAACTGTACCGGTTTTTGCATTTCACGAAAAACAACAAAAAGAAGAGACATGAGGAGTAGGAGGAGGAGGAGGAGGAGGAGGAGGAGGAGGAGGTGGAGGAGAAACATGGGAAGGAGAAAGAATGAGAAGAAAGATGAGATGGTGGATTATGTATGATGATGATGATGAGGGAGAGAGGAGGAGGAGGAGGAGGAGTAAGAGGAGGAGGACGATGTGGAGGAGAAACATAGAAAGGAGGTGACAGGAGGTGAAACAGAGAAGAAGAAAAATGAAAAGGAGATGAAGAAGAATTCTATCAAAGCCAAGTGAATGTGAAAACTGAGTTACAAATCTCATTTTTCGTTAGGTCATTCCCCTAATAGTTTAAATAAAGATAAAATGCTTTGATAAGGTTCGAAAAAGAGCTTTAGATCATTTTTTCATCCCCATTATAAGAAATTATAATGGAATGAATTTATATTAAAGTATAAAAAACTCTTTACTGCTCCTATAAGATAAACGTTTGTAAATCTAAGAACGTACGTTAATCTATGTACTTCAATAATTGAATTTGAATTTCTAATCAAAATTAATATTTCTTCAGTTTAAATGGAGGAAGGGAAAATGATCAATATAGTCACAACAGGTCACATAGTGTGATATCAAATTATAATGGAGGTGATCCCTGACAAAAAACACAATGTTATACTTGTAGAGTCACTGTGTAGTGATAAGTCATAAGCCCAATGATCACAAATTTATACATCTATGAAGCTGTATAAATTTCTCCTCTTTCTTTTGTCTTTCTTTCCTCTTTCTCCTCCACGTGCCAGTTGCACAACAGCCGGTTAAATTTTAACCGTGATTAATTACACGAGAACCAATATGAGAAGCCATCTAAACGCCTTTTCGTGAAATTAATCACGGTTAAAATTTAACCGGCTGTTGTGCAACTGTGCCCAAGTTTCTTTCTTTCTTATTCAGAATCCCTTCAATCGTTCAAAATTAGGTGAATGAGAAGCATTGATATTGTTTATGAGGAATCCTGACGGTTTGAAGTGAATATCACTAAATATGAAGAATTATTATGTAAATCAGTACACATCTTCAAAACACAGTTAACTTGTAATAAATATGACAAGAGAATAATGTTTCATACAACGATAAAAAGATAGACAGTTGCAGTGAATAAAAAGATAATTGAATGTTTCGAAAATCTAATGGAATTTTTTTACTTTCCTGTCTCATCGCATTGACTGAGTCAAACTTATCAATGATAATGTAAAGGTCATGCGACATTTACAAAGATAGGTTGCATTTAAATTTAATTATGAGAATAAATTTTTCTACGACTATTGTCCAATATCTATGAGAAAGGCGGGGAAAATCAGAGAGTTGAGTAATAATACAGTATAATTATTGATTAAAATAATTTCAATTACTTTATTCTGATTAATTATTAATATTATTTCGTATTATTCTCTGTGTTTAAAATAATTTTCAGTAGGCCAAGCTAGTGAATGAAAAGGGGGACAGATAGAGAAAAGCAGAGAGAAAGAATAATTGTTCTAGAATGGAAAGAAGTGAAGATTCACTTTCCAATTTCAATATCATAATACAGAACTCAAGTTTATGACACAAAATTAATAACAAAAGTATGATAAGAGATAGCATAAGTATAGTAATAAGTAATAACAGAAGTAAGATAAATACAGTAGTGATAACAGATAAAGGAGAGAAAGATAAGAATGAATCATTCTTATATTGGTGAGTGATGTTGACTTCTGGGTTATGGTGGATATTCCATATTTAATTAAATCATTGATCGGAGATCAAAACAATTGTTCAACGTAATCTAATGTTGTTATCATAACCGTAATATTCCGATAGTGAATCACATTCATTAATAGAGAAAGTCTTGTTGATTATGATTGTGACCATTGGAGTTGACCGTAAACAAAAATTAGAACAATGACACTGCCAAACGTTATCCAACCTATCAATAACTTATCACAATATCAATAACTGAAAATATATAACAGAATAAACATTAAAACGTTGATTGTGATTATTAGAACGAGTTTTCAATTACAGTGACCTGCATTTGAATGAATTCAGATGAATTTCTAGTGATTTTTACTTTGAAATTTACCCGTATTACTCCGCCCTTATTAAAGGCAAATTATTCAATTTTATAATAATAATACTGAGGGTGATGCCCACATAAGCTATTGGGTTTGTGCGTGGGTAATAAGTGAGAGGGATGATGATGATGAGAGATGACGACTACTTTTTAGGTAGTCGGGACCGACGACTAATCGTCTCCTCTGAAAGACGGGAATAATTGTTATTCCTATTCAAATTTCAAATGCAATATTCAAAGGTAACGAGAAATATATAGATGATTTTGAAGGATACAAGAGAAAAATACAGTACTGATAATAATAAATATATCATTCATTGTACACACAGCAAAATACCTCACACCAACAGATATTGCATTATCAAATTTTTCATTGAAGTTTTTCACATAATTTGATTGGGAATTTAGTTTTGCACATTATGTGTATGTTTTAGCGATATGGAGATCCAAATAATATCTTGTGATGCAATACAAAGTCAAAATAGTTTATTTATTGATTAAGATTTGCTAAATCATCATTCTCAATTGTAATGTTGTGCTAATTCATTTAATGCACATTAATATTAACAGTTTACACGCTTTATGATAACAAATGAATGAAACAATAATTTATTCGACCATCGCACCATGTTCCATGTACAATCAAATTAAGTCAATAGGAAGCAATAACACATCAGAACTTTTATTGTAACTGATTTCAATAAATTGTACTGTACTTCAAGTATTGAAAAGTTTGAGATGAATATTTTCACGATTTTCCATTTTTCACGCTTAGCACGGCTACAGTCTCAGTGCTATAACACAAGCAGTTGCGTCTTCATTGAAGTATATCAATTAAATTAAATTCAAATGATTTATCATGTATCATGGCATATTTATCAATAGTCAAGAGCTAGTTGGATTATTCTTTCGGGACTGTTTCTTTATTGAAGAATCTTAACTAAATGTTTCAACTAGGTTGTGATAGTATTCAGTATTCTCAACTTTCAGACGAGTTGATCAAATTCAACTTCAAATAAACAAAACAATGGGACATAAAACTAGCAGAAACTAATAAAAAAATAATGACTGAATCAAACTGGTTTTGATTTCGACTTCTAACTTCGCAATCATACTGAGATTTGAACTGAAAATCGTAATAATGACAACAAAATTTCTTCCAGAGTAAGTTATAGAAATATAATCGAGTCTTGAGTCCATCTATAAGCCCAATATCTATCTACTACATGTGATGTAAAATTGTCGGGAATTTAAGATTGAGAAAATATACCCAGGGATTTTGTAATTTGCATTTTTTGTAATTGATAACTTTAGTCTGCATGTCAATGGGGAAGAAATATTCTCGAAAAATCATAGATTCCTGGGAATTTAGAACTTTTAAGCAGAATGACTAAAAATGCATTCTTTCATTGAACCAAGTAGCAATCACAAGTTATAAGTTGGAAGTTGTAAGTTATATAAAAATGATTAAAATAAATAACTTTGAACTTGATTATTATGCTTATGATCAAGATTATGATTGTTACGATCATGATGATTATGTTAAAGTGATAACCATCATGATGATTATGATAATTATTGTGATTAGGATCATGGTAATTATAATTATTGTTATGATGATGATTATTTTAATATATGGTATGGTCATGATGATTATGATTATGATCATTTTTGGAAAAAATGACAACTAATAAGGTATGAATAATTCCTAGATGCCTGACATTACAAACATTAAAAATTAACTGAATTGAAAGATATTTTGAAATGTTCAATCTTTGCCTCAAATCCTCTCCATTTTTCCTCAGTTTCCTGACAGCATTCAAATCGTTTCAAACCAGCAAAACTCACCTAAGCTTATTTGACAATTATCTATACATATTTTTTAGCCCATCTATTAGTTCTACACCTATTTTTTCTCCCACATTTTTTCTAGCCATACATTCTACCTACGTCAGTATTACATTATCACAGGCAAGAACAATCACGTTCAAAAGCAACAAGCACGTCCATAATCAAAGTGAACATAATCATTCTCCCACAAAATTCACACGAAATGTTTCTAGTATTTTTAGTAGCATACCAAATAGACTATAGCATCACATTTTCACCATTATATACTTCAAATCTGTTCCTCCTTTTCAATGTTTTTTTTTTATAAAAAGAACTAGGAACAAGATCTCCATAATCTATAAGTCACAACCTGCTGCTAAGTTTATAATGTACCGATGATGGTTTGATAATTCGTTTAGTAGCTTGGATTGAACACTGTCTATGTACCAATGTGCATAACATTGGTAATAAAAACAATATAAAAACTTGTAGTACCCTTTTATTAAAACATTTTAAAAACTTTAAACTTTAATGTATGGTACTACAAGTTTTTATATTGTTTTTATTAATTTGAATAAAGTAGCCCATAGTGATTTTATAACATTAGTAGTATTTGATAAGCTAAGTAGTATTTAATTATCCTCGTATATGAGATCCAAATTACCATAATCATACTATCATAACCTGATCATACTGACCATAACCTAGCTTACTCAGCCTACTATTGAGTGTTTATAAAATAAAATAGACTAGTAAATATACTTTGGTAATTCGTTTAGTAGAGAGAAAACTTTCTATGCAGCAAATAACAGTACAGAATTTGTGTATTTCATAAGCGGTCATCACCCACCTCAATACAGGAACAAGCTTTCAAGATAGTAAATAGTTTTGTTTTCATATAGAAGAAAGAATTTGGAATGTCATTAGGCTAACAACTAATATCCCACCTAGGCTAGCTGTCCATCAACTAAAAGCGATCTGATATTTATTTAACGTCATAGCACAGTGCCTATAAGACGTTCCAATGCTATATAATTGTACACCAGAGGTTGTGTGAATTTCCATTACCTAAGGGTCAGTCGCACAAATTAGAAGATTCAAAGTTGATTGAAGAATGGATTGAAGAAAGTTGAAGAATGGATTTTTTGTTATGCTGGGATTCTTTTTGAAGAACTATTTCTTCTTCTAACCATCTTACCACTTTTTTAGGTAATGCTTGATATTCTAAATTTGAAGTCTAGTATCTTTACGTGAAAGTTTCGTTGAATGGATTTTACAAGTTTATTTTTAGTTCTTAAATATAATCACTTGAGAGCTGCTCATCACTTACATACAGTATTCTTTTTAATCACTGATTACAGAATAAATTGTAGAATTCAAGCTATTTGAATAAGGTATTCAATACGTTACTGTACTATTACAGTATTCTTCTCTCTCACTCTCTCTCTTTTCTCTCGCCTTTCTCTCTCTCCACTCTCTCTTTCTTTTCTCTCGCCTCTCTCTCTCTTTTCTTTGTATTTATGCCAAAGTGAAAAATATATAATAACATACTTTCAAATATCATGGTATTTCAATTTTGAGTTGCATTTACATCAGTCACATACATGAGCCTTGAAGATTTGTAAAAAATTATGATTGAATAGAATACATTGAAAATGATAACAAATATTATAATCTAATTCGGGAATAGTTTATTCTCTCTTCCACTTAAATTCAAATTTCTCCTCTCAGAAACCCCTTCAAGACTAGAACCAGAGGGAAAAAAATCAATGTATAATTGGTATAAGGACATGAGATATAAGGTATACACACCCAACAGTATCTTTACTTAAATGAAAAAGACTAAGAAATTGTCAAAAAACTATTGTCAAGTTTATCAGAGATTGACAATGGTGTAATAACCGAAACCGGTCTTTCTAAGTATAATAATTCTGTGTTTTTTGACAATTTCTTAGTCTTTTTCATTTAATATGAATAACTTACACAATATCAACTTCTCAACTACACAAAAAGTATCTTTACTCTATGCTATGAAGGTGAGTGTAAGCATTTTATTCATTTTGAATAGCATAGACGGGTGAACAATTGGTGTGGAGTATTGTAAAAATGGTAATCGATAATTAACTGATCGATTCAGTAACACAATTTTTACAAAATGAATGAACCAGATTAACAAACAGTGAAGAAAATGTACGTCAAACACCTTTAAAATAGGCAAATTAACGTCACAAATAAGTTGGCGATATCAACCTGGTCAACTACTAGCAATATATTACAGTTTTCCTCGTGTGATGTTAATTGATATTCCAGATTATTAATTGGCTATTGTCTTCCAAGGAACACCGTTAATTGAATTCAGCCGTGCTATACTATCTACGACAAGAGTAGTAGTCTGTTGGGAGATACGACCTACAAAGGATTCTGCTCTAATGACTGCGATCGATTCAAACTAATTAACAACTAACGAATTTCCGTGCTTCGAGTAAAACATCATTTCAACCAAAAAATTAAGGATCAAATAATGTAGATTTAATAATAAACTATAATAGAAACAATTCTAGAATATAGTTACATTATAATCTGGGAACCATATTGAACCTTTCTTGAAACAGAATCATCAAAATTAACGAATAAATGAAATTACAAATTAAATTGATCAGTCAAAGACATCAATCTTTGAACTCAATAGACAATGACTGAAAGTTGATTTAAACATCGATTACTTTTCTTCGTTGAGAAATTAGAAGACACACGTTTTGCTAATTTGAACAAGAATAAATTCCACATTTATACCGTAACCGCCACTTGTGGAATACAGTGTATGTAGACATATGACATTTGAATTCTGCTCTTCTATTTTCGTTGAATTCAAGGTAGCAAGTTGTCAGGGCTGACATTTCCATAATTCCATCTTCTAAATTCAGCAATATTGGATCTCCTTTTATTCTCAAATCAAGATGCATTTCAAGTTAGATTTCCGTTGAAGCAACATTTTTCAACTACTTATTACGCATCTTATTCAATTTACATTGATATATCAATCCAAATTCGAACATTGAGAAACAGCTATTCATGAAGAGCCTGACATCTTGAAACTCAATGGCCTGAGTTTTATTCAGTGTACTCTATTATCAAAAAAACTGTGATTATACTCTAGTTATGTATACAGTATCTTTGTTCAACCAACGAAATCTGAACAGAATTCATCTATTTCAACGTAAGAATCGCGATTTGAAGTGAAATCAGCTCTGTACAATGCGATCGATTTTCTAGATCAAATTAGAAAAAGAGATTTTATTTTGAAACTCTGGTTTTGCAAGAGCTAAACAATTATACTGATTATAACTAACCAAGATAGCCACTACAAAAAGAATCATAGTTATTTGATTCAACGAATAATGAGGATTTCTGAAACACCAGATTGTACATTTTAATGAAAAGTCTATCACATTTTCTACAAAACTTTCCAATATAGATTTCCAAATTTAAAAACGAATTCATTTCATAAAGTAGGCTACAATATTTTTAGTGGGCCTAAACAATTGCTATAGACAGGAGCAAAACGTTCATGGCTAAAATAGTCCCTCTTCCAATTTAAATTACAGTACCTTCCAATTTACAATGATTATTGTATCTACATGATGTTTCATTAGATTCGGTCCTAGTTGGCTAGTTATCGGCCCTAATTCAAAGAACTTTGAATCCTCCCACTCCCAAGCCTATAAATATTCTGGAAACAATCTGCTTTTTAAAAGAATACATAAATGAATTCAATAAAGAAACATTTCACCAATATTCGACCAGATATAGAAATAATTTGAGAGATGATGCACACCGAAGTAGGCCTACTATGTATGAGCGAGGGGTAAGGAGTTCAGGTATCCGGATGTACAATTTATTGCCATCTCACATAAAAGAAACGTCTCACATAAAGTTTTCAGACTTTTATTGAAAAAAGAGCTGCTATCCATATGTGCCTACTCAGTGGAGGAATATAAAGATTTTTACAAACCTCAAGATGGAGGTTTAAGGAGATAGATAACATTTTACTGTTTGATTAATGACAAATTGCAAATCATTATACCCTTTTACAGGTGGTCAGTAGATGTAGTAATAATATTAATAATTGATTTTTCAAATCATATTCGTTATACTGTGATTTACACTACAGTCCAAATGATTATTGATGATTATCTGCATGATGGTTTATTGTATTTTTCAAATCATAAGTGTGAATAAATGTAATGAAAATACTAATTCAAGAAAATGTTAATCGGCACGCGGCTTATTACAGAAGACATCTGACCGCTTCAAAATCTCGAGGCCAATACGATAAAAACGGTAAAACAAACCTGAGGAGCTACAACATGATACAGATAGTACTTGTGAGTGAGAGAGAGAGAGGGAACGAAGAGAGCGAGTGAGAGACGAAAAGAGAGTGAAAATATTATTAGCAACGTGTCTAAATGTCAAGCAGCAGCAGCAATACTGAGGGGCGGATCCGCGTCTGGTTACTTACTTTTTTTAATCTATCAAGTCTCCACACGAATACATTATTAGCTGACGTAATGCCTGCCTATGTGGAATAATCTTTTAAATCACAAACTGCTTTTAATCTGGACCTCAACAACCTATAATTGTCAAGAAATCCTTAGAATTATGAATTCGACAATTCAATTGTCTAACAAGATAATCACTGACGTGATATTCTTAAAATTAGACATTCTCATTGCAGTGATTTAAATATCATGTGTTGAGTAATAATGATCAAACGATATAATAAACTTTTTCGATAAAAAGAGTAAATAATTCAATGCTGAACTAAAGTGATTTTTCTAGAGATGAGCCCAAAATAGCATACTTATGACATTTTTGAGACTTCTTACTTCATTGATTACTATTTCAGTAATCAATAATCATAACGAGCATTTTCTGAAGGTGATACAGAAAATACTGCATCCTTTCCTCTACGGTGATATCCAAGTGACACAGGAGTTTGAGTTTCTAGTTGAATTGCGAAAGGACAATGATAAAACGAATCTATAAGGAAAATCAACTTCAAACTATAGTGAGGTCCACGTTATAATGGCAGTGTATGATTGGCAATGGTATTGATATACTTGTCTATCATTCAACAAAGCGGATAGCGCTATCTCTTTCTCGCTTTGCTCGGTTACCAGAACGTCTTTTAACAATGTAGAATTAATAATTAATCAACAAAACATTCAATCTTAATTATGAAAATTAATTACGACATTATTGAAAAATCTAATTTATTGCTAAGTTAAATAAAATTGATTAAAAACAAGAATGAACAGTTAATATTACATCAATAAACCTGTATCAGCTACCGTCTATAGAAGGCATTGACAAGACAGAGGATCGGCAACGTTTTTCTCGTATCTTTCTCCACTGCCATTATAACATGAACCTCACTATAACTGCATATCTTATAAATAACATGAATGCTGCCCATTCAATCAATGCTGAAAATTCAAAGTGAATCACACAATCCGTATTTACAGGAAAGTAAATCCCTAATAGAACCAAGCTGACTGTGAAAGATGTTAGTGGTTCTGACGACTGTGGTACAAATGGTCACCCATCCAAAAGGTGTACCGAAAGCTCTACTTGAGTAGGCTGTATACAATCCTAGCCTTAGGGTGTGTGCACACAGAGAGCGGTCAGCGGTCTTAAGAGGATATAGATGTATCTATATAATGGGCCATATGGATAAAACCATAGCCACCTCTAATACAAGGCCCCGGCCTACGATATTGCAACGTCGCAGCGTAGGCCTAGAATCTAATACATGATTGGTGAAAAAGATCAGCTGGTATTTTTTTAAATAGTTTCCACCAATCATGTATTCGATTCTAGGCCTACACTGCGACGTTGCAATATCGTAGGCCGGGGCCTTGTATTACAGGTGGCTATGATAAAACCAAAGCATATGCTCATGAGCATGAGCATGGAGCATAAGGTTTTGCTCATGAGCATTAGGTAGAAGCATAAGCATTTGCTCATTTTTATATGAATAATCTTTACCTTATACTCGTACCTTATGCTTCTGAACTCTGGAGCAAATGCTCACGTATTTTAAAGATTTTTCATCAGCTGATTCGCCTTTGTGGCATTACTTTGGTTTTATAGCTCACAAAAAGCGCTAAATATGCAAGTATAAACACCGCTTGTGTTTGGTCGTCTGCTCTGTTCTCTATCCATGAATTGAATTTAAGGTTAGTTGAGTTCTGAATTTTGAAATAATAGCGTGAAGAAATGTCATCTCTATAATAATCTTCAGCATAATCTTATAATCTCAATAGCCTTCTTATAATAGTCTACACTCTCATCTTCTTAAATGCCTATTTCCTATTACGTGATGGCTATCTTTATATCGGATAGATATATTTTGTATTTATTCTTTTGTAGGAATAATGGTGATTTATATCATGGTTGAATCTAAAAAGAGTTTTATAGTTCTCAACTATTGGTTGTGATCGTATCTGGTAGTTTTCTCTTACACGAATTAGCTGAGCCATTTTACTACGATCAAAAGGTGAAAAGCTGCTCCAGACTAGACTCACCTTTTTTGAAGCATTTGCTTCAAAAGTTGAGCAAATGCTCTAGTTTATTCATACTCATACAACTTTGAGCATAAGCTTTTACTTTTGAGCAAATGCTCAAACTATTTTTTATGAGCATGAGCAAAAGGTTTTGCTCACGTTTATTCATATAAAATGAATCATATGCTCCATATTTTAGAATTATAAGTAAATGCTCAACTTTATTCATATGGCCCATTGTATAAACTTTATCAAAACCACACTAAGGCCGCTGGAACTCGGAACACTCTCTGTATGTACACACCAAGCATACATGTTTTGTGAATTATTGGGTGAATGAATTGAAATTCAATTCCAACTGTTAACATTCCTTGCTTTCCATTTTACATCCAACCAAAGCTGACAGTTATAAGTGAATAATCACCCTAGGCCCGAGAGGAGATCCCAGCAACCAACCGAACGCTATCCTACAGCGCACATTGGAGGTTTGTTAAAAGTTCAAATAATCATTATAAAAAAGTGTCCAACGTAGGAATATTGGCAGAGGCGCCTCTCAAGGTCATTCGGACTACTCGACGACCTTGGTGAACCCCAACAGCTAACTACGTGGCTAAGGTCCCCCCTCTCACCACCAATCACACTTCCAACATCACAGTTAGCAATCACATCAGCTGTTCGCGCGCACAAACCACAGACACTCGACAGACTGGCAGCGCACAACTTGTTTATGTAATACACACGCAATAGAATGGAATGCCACTGATTACCTACAGATTAACGCACCAAAATTAACTCACTACAGACTGGACGTATACAATTAATTGAATGGTTCTCGTTTTCAGTGCCTGTAAAACTGAACTATAGGTGTCCCGTCCCCCCGATGGATGCTAGCATAATTCTTGATGAATTGATTTTTTAGCTGGGGATGAGATCTACATGATCCTTAGTGTGATTCACGTTAAAAAGTCATCACCTAACTAACATTGGTTTGTTATCCTTATCTGTCATTGGTTAAAGGAGGATATTATCCTTTTCTAACTCCCCACAGTTACCAAATACTGTGGTCTGTGGGCTGTTAAGAATATTCAATCGCAATTATTAAAATGTATTGTTACATCAAAGGGATGTATAATGATTTTCTTGATGGTTATAAATTATGTTATTAACTATTGATCATTATTAACAAAATCGCTTAGATAAGCTAAAAATTGATCAGATAAGTTAAGAATCATGCGCCTGCTACCCCCGTTGGAAGGGTGACCGCTTGAGCCAACTCCTCTGAATATGATTCTTGAATTATAAAACCGCTTCACGGTGGTTCGGAGCCCACCTAAAACTTTACGGTACATTCATCTCTCATTATCATCCACCTCATTACCCATGCACAAGCCCAAAGCTCATGTGGGCATCAACCTCAGAAAAAAGCCTACACCAGGATGACTTGAATCACACAGCTATCTACTGTAAGTTATAAGGAGGTGTAAAATGAAACTTGGCAACTTTGCCATCCTATCATTTCCAATGCGTTTGAAGCGTGAATCTGACGATGTATTCAGTGCCTATACAACTAAAATATAGGTGCCGCAGATGCTAGTTAAATATTATTCTTGATAAATTGTTCTTTAGCTGAGGATGAGATCTACATTATCCCGAGGCTTGTGCGTGGGTAATGGGAGGAGTACTAATAAGAAATGAATGGATTTCGTTTTTTTACAATCAAATGTGATAAATAATATTCATGGTTGATGAATAGCATAGAAAAACGATTAATGAACAATGGATTCATTCATTCTGAACAACAAAAGAGACAACATAATACACCATAAAGCAGACAAGACAAACCATAAAACAGATAACATAAACTATGAAACAAAGTTATGATCCAGGCTTGAAGCCACCAGCTGAAGATAGAACTTCACTACTCTCTTATCATGTATAGTATTTTCTTTTATTGCACAATAACTATAAGTTCTAGGGAGTGAAACAATTGGAGCTACATGAAGATGAACATTGACGGCATTGCTTGGCGGTGACAAAACCTTTATTAAAATAAAATGAGTTTGTCACTAAAAAAAATTTGTTCAGCCAAAGTACTGACAAAGTACTTTGTCCTGGAATAAGTTCAATCTTAGAAACCCTTCATGAAAACTAATCAATGGACATTTCGCAAGAATGTGGATTGGAATTTATAATTTTTATTTCACGAAATTTATATGAAATATACAGTTATTTAAGACTTGCATGAATTAGGTATTATTTGAAGTCTCAAGTCAGGTCTACACCCAAGATAACACAGAGACTAAAAATACCACAAATCACTAATCCTATAAAGTGCCGAACAAGAGAATAAACAGGAAAAAATGTCATTGCAACACTCAATAAATTATTAAACTCAGTAAAACTGAAGTGAAACAGAAAAAATAAGAGTTCAAAACTCGCAATGAAACAGTAAAACTTCATCACAGTTCAAATTCATAATCTTGGAACTAGTACGGTATTGAACTTTATGGAGCCACAAGTTTTACTACCAGAGTTTGCATACAGTCTGCGCACAAGGCGTAAGTTACAGATTGCCAACAAAACACAGATTCGAAAACAAAACAAAAGACAACATGGACCGGCAGATGAGGGCAATGAGCAACGTATAGCACACAGCAGTGAGGTGCCGACTATTTCAGACTAATAATGATTATATCATCAGCAACCGCTCTGCAAATAGATTGCATGACTGGGGGCGGTACCTCCCTCACCAACACCTCCCCCCTAACAACCTCTAGTAAGTCAACTTCAACCCCCTGTCCAATGCCCCCTCAACAAAGAATGACGGGAAATTTATCTGGCACTGCGGTACTGGTTAGTACTGTATTATTATATTACCGATATATTAAAACAAACTAAAAACAAAACATTGGTAGGAAGAGTGGACAGGAATCAGTGTAGTTTATCATTCTCACATAATATAGGTACAATACCTTTAACTTACCCGAGCCAGCCAGGTCACTCGATATTATTGTTTTTAATTGTGGGTAGATAGATTGAACCAATTTTCAGTTTATTTTTTTGTTTTTCAAATGAATGTATTTTTATCTTTTTATCAATTAAACTATAGGTTAAACATAATAAACTATTATGTCAATAAACAACAATGACTCCAATAATGACAGTCTTGAGTATCTCTCACTTTTGTGTCCAAAAAGTACCTACTCATTATTTCATACATTCAACTCCGAAAATAAAGACGAAAAGTGAGCGACACAAAAGTTGTGCTCAAAAGTTTAACATATATAAAGAGTATTTCAATTTAAAACATACGGTCTGTCTAAAAAAGGACCTTTTGGGTACAAGCATACACATATCATATGGTTGTCAAAGCCACAATACTACTCTACTATCAAGAATGTGTTTTTCAAATATATTCTCAATCAAGAACAAAGTTGGTTATTGCTAACACATGAAATGGACCAAGTATCTACTTTTATTTTTGTAGTTGATTTTTAGATACGGAAAAATAATATTTTTAATACAGTAAATGCTCTAATAATATGATGAAAAACCTCGCTTATATCCAAAAAGAAAATGTCAACAATTGAGTTTGAAAAAATTTACAATTGTCACAACTACATCCAACCCAAATGCGTATTCCACCTTCCTCAATGAAGATAGCCAATGCAATTCAGTAAGTTTATCACGTTCTGAAATCAAAATAATGAGAAAAAAATACCGGTATGCTTAGCTTATGTAGGCCCTATACATTTAATAAGGGCCTTATAAGGCACACCATAAAAACCATAAATTTAGAATTAAATTACGCCCCTTTGAAAGTTGAATAGGCTACTGGAAAACAACATAAACAGAAATGACATTTGAGATGAACTCACCAACTATTCCTTGTTGATGCGGCTGAAGAACCCTCTTTTCGTTGGCAGCGACGGCGGTGGTGGCGACCGTTGGGGGGACAGGGGCAGATGCCCCTTTCTCAGCAGGTTTGCCAGTTATCACAGAGGCAGCATTTTTATTACTCGTCCACGGATTAATCTTTGGTAAGGGCGCTTCGACTAACCTTTTTTTCTCCTCAGGAACTTCGGTCGTTTCTATGTTCTTTGCGTTTTCATCACACAGACTAGGTTTCGGTTTATCATCACTTTTGTCAACACCTGTCTCTTTGACATGATGTTTCACTTTATCGGCAGAGGGTAACCTTTTAACACTTCTACTATTTGCAGACTGTATTTGCGGAAAGTCTTCAACCGGGGGATTTGAGCACTGTTTGACGGATTTAGTTTGACAACTAGTTTTGGACTTAACCTCAACATGCACAACACTTGGGTCAGTGCTCGAAGTGACACCCGATGCGTTTATATTCTCTTTATTGGAGTCCATGTTTTTAGCATTTAGTACGGCACCAGCGTAAGAACCGACACTGTCTCTGCTCTGAGAGCCATCGCTCGACTGACTGGCCATCGGAGCAGCCATTTTCAACGGCAGCCGAACAAGGCGAAGACAGGCGCACGAGGTGGTTAGACCGACACGAGGAAAACCTAATCACTGATTTAGCCGGAGGCTACAGTCAAAGCCAGTGATTACAAAAAGCATATGCAATTGTCTTCTACTAAAACAAATAAATACACTAAAATTCGCCAAATGCATAACTAATTCAACAATCAAAAAAATATATTACGGATATAAACAATATGTTGTTCGGACTACGCATCATAACAAAGTTGCTATCACGACGTTGATGAATGATGAAAAGAGACTTTAACAAATAACATCACAGTAAAGTTTTACTTACAACAATGATATAAATAAAAATAATGTTACTTTTACACACAATAATGCACAAACGTCACAACACACGGCACAACCTTATCCAGACGGGAATGAAAACAAGTCTAGGCAGTGTGTGCACAACATTTGACCGAGTGCGATTATAACTTCTAAGAAGTAATAGGGTAAGTAAACTTGTCACACACAATCATTATCATTCAAAAACACTACTTTTACTCATTAACTCTTGTAAACAACAATAAAACTACAGAAAATACATTTAATTTTTATTCTTAACCATGTGGTCGTACAAAATGGATACAGATACGCTGTTATAAACACTCGCCAGATGGTAGCACAAATTGGGACAACTGCGCATTACTACAGCGCAGTGTTATTGTTTGTAAAAATATATTTTCAAATGTTTTTGTTCCTCATTATACAAAATGATAGTCAATTTGAAATTTTTCAAATATTGAATTGATGTTTAAAGATCGATTTGTCTGATAGTTGACATTTCCAAACAAACTAGAATTATTATTGATATTAGACCAGGTTGACCGATCAGCTGATACAAAAATCGAACGCTTGAACCGCGAAATTTGAAAGTACACTTATATACATGGAATATTGATTGAGAAATTACCAAGATAACTAATTTTTCTACTTGAAAATTATGCCTAATATTGAATTGTTTTAAAAAGTAATTATCTTTTTCTAGATATATATTTATTTATCGAGCTAAAAAAAGTCGAGTGGTAATTTACTCTCAAGTTTAGACTACAGTATTTGGATAACTGGAGGTTGTTGAATATATATAAAAAATAGCGTTAATTTCAAATACAAATCCACGAAATCTTAGGGTGAAAAGATATTTATTGAGATATTCTCCGTTGATCATTACTAGTTATAAAAAACTATTGGAACAAAATTGTCTATTATGGAAGAGCCTTATCAATTTATTGAAATACAAGTATATCAAGTGACACAGAATGGTAATTAAAAAAAATGAAATTTATTCAAATTATAAGAATAATTATTGAAACATCAAATTTTGCCATTCAAGTTTCATTAGATTGCCATACAATTCAAGTTTCATTGCCATACATTCATTAGGTAATGGAATGTATCATTCTTTGAAAATTACTTACCGTTTGCCTACCTACCTTTTACTTCTTTATTTGGCTTCCTTGTATCTCCTGCACAAGTCCCGTTTAGATAGAAACATATTCTTGAACTCTGTTTCATTGAAGATTTAATCCAGAATACTTTACATTAATTCATCTAAAGTTTATGGTCATTTTAAGTAGGTACTTTAGCTTTGAAAACGCTCCACAAACAATAGGCGGAAATCTGGCAATCTAAAGAGCTAGAAAGCCCTGCACCATATTTTCTTTCAACTCATAATATAAGCGACGAATACTACCGTAGAGAGGGTGAGCGAAAGTTGTCAGCATCTCTAACATTCTTTGATAAACTACAAATGAACAATTGGATGTGTAAAAACAAAAATACATCATTCTGGTATCTAAAATACCGTAATAATATATTAATCATCCGTAGATAATACTTCAATCTTGCTGAAGTTTATAAAACTCTTAGGCCCGGTTGCACAAAAGCCGGTTAAATTTTAACCGTGATTAATTCCGCGAGAACCAATCAGAGAAGCCGTTTTATCAAAAACGCATTCTCTGATTGGTTCTCGTCAAGTTAATCACGGTTAAAATTTAACCGGCTTTTGTGCAACCGGGTCTCAACTTTCTAGTTGGATTTCTTCAATAGAAAAATACAGTAGCAAAGATACTATCAGCCTATCAGGTAACTAGAGAATTAGTACCATGCGTAGCTTCAATATCTATCAATAAAATAATGTAATATGATAAGCGTCTCTCTCCCTCCCTCTCTCTCGTACTATTCCAATAATTAAATTCAGTTTCCAAGAACACGATATTATTTGTACGGTACATACTGATATACAATCATAAATTATAAACAATAATCAAAGTAATAAATTTATTAGAAAATCAAAACACAGTTATAAATATTTTAAAAGCAACACTTCGTATGATTAGGAATGAGTTGAAAGTGTAATAGTTGAAGTGTTTTTTTAACAAATACATATTATTGAGAATACAGTGGAAAATATTGGAATGAGCTCAAAATCTATAAAAATTACAGCACATTTGAATAAAGATAAAAAAATAGTTATGATAACTTAATTGTGTAATTTGGTATTTCTTGAGAACCGTAAGAACATTAAATAGTTTTAATGAGAAAGAATATAAGTGAGGACATTATACAACTAAGGATATCGGTATTACAAAAAAAGCTAGAAACTAAACTTTGACGTAGAAATTGAACATAGAAGATGGCATAGACAAATACAATTTAACACACCCAAAATTATGAACTTGAAAATCCCTTCTCATTAAATTCCAAGAATGTGTCACAATAGATTTTATTAGATAAAAATGCTTCAACATTTTGAAACAATCGCCATTAAGTGCGATATCTGCCAGATAATTTCAGAAAATTTGTAAAATTCATCAGTCAGATGAATTTTAAGACAATGGGAGCAGAATACTCAGAAATAAAAAAATAATTATTGAATAGTTGGATAAAATTAACAGTAATGAAAATCATTCATAAACTTTATAATAGGATTCAATTAGTAAACAAAACCGTAATAAATTTAATTAAATAGCTTCTACAACAAGAAAACTCAAACAAAAAATAATATCTCATAAATAATTTGAATAGGTACTTATTCAGGACTCCAAATTCAGAATTTAAAATGAGACTAACAAAAAAGTCTGCGATGAAGAAAAATAATTCCATCAAAATGATATTTACAAATGAATAGTTGATGAATCTATCATATTTTGGTTCTTGAATTCTAATTATCCAAAATATCTGTGAAGACTATGAACGAATTACAAAATTGGTATAAGTGCCAATAAAAATATAAGCGGGGAAGTTAAGTTTTTATAAATTACTTTCAACAATAAATATATTGAATATCTGTTTGAGTACTTTTTGTACATAAATGTGCAATGATCAAAAGATCAGAGTAAGATGGAGATATAAGGGTTATGGAAGTGATATGAGAAATAAAAATGTAATTAAAAAATGGAGAGTTGGGTTGCTTTTGAACAATTTTCGAAATTAAGTGTTTGTGCTCAACACTTTCACATTAATATCCTGGAATAGATAGATGTGCTGGAAAATTCTAGTCAACTTGACATAATTTATTAGATTTATACCAACTCGGTAGGTACTTAATGAATGTGAACACTGAGTTAAACTCTGAATCAAAGTCCTGTAAGTACATTGACCAACAACAAACTTGTCATTTTCAGTGAAATTGTTCTGGGCCTGGAAAACACACCCACATTAAAATAAAAAATATGATAAATTATGAGAAAATAATCTTCTTCTTATTTCTTCTTTCATTCTTGAATAACGAAGGATCTTCAAAGGATAAAACGTGATGGATGAAGGAATAATGTTCAAGGACGAGGACCAGAGGAGAATAAATGTTCTAACAGACGTTTCCTGAAAAAAACTTAAAATATTAGAACAAGCAATAAGGAATTTGAGTGTGTTCACACAGAGAGCGGTCAGGCGTTCTGAGTTCTGCGGTCCACGTTCTTACTATGGACAAAATGGCGGCGGTCTAGTTGGATTCCCCAATCAAAGATTAACATAGGTACTATCCGGTAGAGATCTAGAATCTGTAGCTTCAGTGAAAATTTGATAATACGATCGTTATCTCTCTCATATTAATTCAATAATTAATTTCAGTTTTCAAGAATGTAGAACTCGGAACGCCAGACTGCTCTCTGTGTGCTCATACCCTAAAGATTCAAATTATTGTGTTTTTAAGATTGATTTATACTATGATACTTGAGTGAATAGTAATTAGTAATCCTATCATTAAATAGCCTGTTCTCCGATGAATTTCTGCTCTGCCAGGCAGGAAAAATAGAATACCAGTTTTTTACGGGAGTGTTCACACACTTGCAGTCTTCTGACAAAGAGAACCCTTCCATAAGAACTAATGGTATTCTATTCCCTGCTTAGCAGAGCAGAAACCTGTATTGGAACGCAGGGATCTAGTTGTATTGTCCTAGTAGCATAATTATGGCAAAAGAAGAGTAATTATAAGCATCTAATTGAAGTAAAATAAATAAATGAATGCGTGAATAGAAAAAAATATAAATGAATAATTAAATATATAGATAAATAATAAACAAATGCTTATGCATGTGAAAATAAAATAAATCTTCATTTTATAACTATTATTTATAATATAAAGGATATCATTTCGTTATTATATCTAATTAAATAAATGTATGTATCTTGGTTTAAGTGCAGTAGCATATACTTATATTTATTTTTTGTAAAGCTTTTTTGTATTTTGTTTTTGGCAAAATAAATTCATTCATTCAAAAAGAAAAAAAATGAATAAGTTTATTTTCAACTTATGTTGAGAGAACACACGAGGCTTTTTTTCAGACGAGTCGGCAAGAGAGGACTGGAAGCTCTCCGATTGGCAGATTGGGTTGGCGTATCGAGAATCAGCCAATCGGAAGCTTCCTGTTTTGTCGTGCCGTTCCGACTCGTCTGAGAATCGTCTAGTGTGTTTTGGCCCAAAATTGTGCATGGGTGGTGAGATTTAAGCTTTATACCAAGGAACGCTTGTGGCGAGTAGTGGGAGAATCACAGGTAAGATAATTAATTGATTCATGGCAGATAACAGGTCGTTCTATGCCAGTATAAAGTTAATCAAGTCTCGACTATTGTCCAGAGCTACAAAGATGAAATTATATAAAGCCGACATGTATGTCGAACATTTGTTCAGTGTGGACACGGCTTAAGGCATTAGTCAGGCATGTAGTATGTTATGACTCTGAGACTTGGGTACTTACTGCTGGGGACATAGAAAGGCCCCATCTTTGAAAGAAAGATTATTAGGACAGTAGTCTCTGTTTGCGAAAATGGAATTTGGAGGAGAAAAAATAGCGAAATCTAGAGCTTCTTAGGGGGGGGGAGTGAAGACATCATCCGATTTATTAAAGCTGGCAGGATTAGGTGGATGGGGCACTTGGTGAGGATGGATGATGAAGGGATTGCCAAATGTATATGGATGGAAAGAATATACAGTAGAAGAAGAAAAGAAAGGCCAAGGAATGGATGGATAGATGATGTAGAGCGGGATTTGAGAACGTTTGGAGTTCGCAACTAAAAAGGCAGGCAGAGGATCGGGAGAGATGGAGAGGCTTTGTGAGGGAGGCCAAGGGTTATAGCTACCTGCAGAGCTGAGGAGTAAGTGAGTGAGATTTGCCTTTCGCACACCACTGCGATTCGCATGACGGTGACGTCGACGAATTCAACCATTTAACCACGGATTAAAAGATTTCAGCCATTTAACCACGGATTAAAAGGTTTCAACCATTTAACTACGGATTGAAATATTTCAACCATTTAATCACGGATTAAGAGATTTCAACCATTTAACCTCGGATTAAAAGTTCTCAGGCTCCCGCTGCCGTCATGCGAATCGCACAAGGTCCATGTCTGGTTTTCACGGCTGCAGTTACTTCTCGCAGTTGCTGGAGGCAGGTTACCGGAAGCACGAGACTTGAACAGGTTAAACGTTCAAGTACAAGTATTATAATATAAATAAACAAAGGTATGCAAAACCTCCCAAGTCATAATATTTAATATTTCTGACACGAGGAATTTTCAAGGAAAAAGGATCTTACATAAATATTCCACCAAAACGGACATTTTTAAACGTTTATTCGCAAAAGAACAGCTAAACTTTTTACAAATACTTTGACAACCCTAACAATATCTAAGAAATCAAAATATTCAACATCTACCAAAACACCTGGCGATCTTGATGGTGATAAAGACAATAATTGCAAAGATAATCCGATTCAAATTATCCTAACATCAAAATCTTACACAACATTATCTTGTCAGTACTTACATTTAATGAGAAAATACACACAAAATATTTCTTATTAGACTCTATTAATATTTCTAGAAAAACGATAACTTAGGTCCTCAAAACTGGGGGCCGAGTAAACAATATTTAATGTATATAATAAAACAAATACATTATATAATAATATAGTTCAATATAAGTATGATGTATATATGAATAATATTTAGAACAATTTTTTTTTATATATTTTGTTTAGCAAAATGTATATAGTTCATCTCATAATTCGTTTTAATGTGACATGTACTAAGACACAATAAAGTTATTAATTTGTCTAATTTATGTATATATATATGATTCAATTAGGCTAAGAAAAATTTCAGAAATATATCGTCTTAACAAGGTATTGTATGCGCTTAGTAATAAGATTTCATTCAGATTTGATCCAGTATAGTCACACCTAAAATTGGATTTACACAGTTGAGAGCACCAACACAAATGGAAAGTATGATGATGCGAAATTTTATTCAGCATAAATATTTAAATCATACCTCACTGAAAAACTGACAGGCCAAATACTTATAAAAGGTATACGAGTAGAACCTCTATTTGTATGATATGTTATTAATTAATAATAATTCCAAGAAAACCTGAACAGTACCTCAGTTTTGAAAATAATGTTACAATGAATGAATCATCCAATTTGAGTTTCATTTTACTCAAATATATTACATTTTATATGTACATGAACAAACGTGTAAAATTGTATTATCTTTATAGGAACCATTGGAAAAGTAAGTAGTAATCGGAAAAAAATGATATTCAAATGTGATAAAAGTGTCAGATGATGAGATCGATTAAGGAAAAATATGCAGATGTGACCAAGATTGAAGAAAACATAATGTTAAGAAAAGTATGATAAATCAGGGGTAGGCCTATGAGAAAAATGGAGGAGAATATGGAAAAAAATCTGTCTTAGAATTCATTTTAATTCACAATCCCACTCCAGAATGTATATTGAGATTCCTTTTCACTTTTGAAATTGTTACAGGTTATTTCAATACCTCACATGGAATAGAACTTATCTAACCAATCACATTCATTCAACCGGTATCTTATCGTTACATTAATAAATTTATAAGACTGAGGATACCATAAAGTAGAAAAATCTCTTATTATCAATACAAGTTTTCTTCAAAACAATTAGATTGAGCAAATATGTTAATATGTACAGTTGAAAAATATATTACAAAGTTCAATGTATTTCTATATGTAACGTCACAAAGCGGTTTTCTCATTTAATGAGAATGAATTCATGAAATGAGGGTTGAAATCAATTTTGAAGAAATGGAAAGAGAGGAAGGATAATAAATGGAGGTTATTGGATATAATAGGAATGGAAATGAGTGAGTCAGTTAGAGATTATGAGAGGGAGAAAGTAATGATTCGTCCCAAACTGGAAGATTCATTCATACACATTATTTCAATAAAACTTCAACGACAAATTGTGTTAAACCTGGAATATGTTTTTGCAAAGCGTTTTCAAAATATTAAAATTATACGAAGCCCTAGTTCAAGTGATTTAGTAACTATGTTTCCAACCTATAGCTGTATCAACTTGTCTACAACGACTACATAAAATAAAATAATAAATCAATAAACTCCTAGTCTGCTGAATATTTGTACTTATGATTGACTATTTCAATGGATATATAACATTTTTGACTCCTAGTATTGGAACCATTCAACTTTTGCTATGTATTACATACTATTCTCTTATTGTTTTCTCCAAGTAGTAATAGCACACTTAGCAGTCGTTTTCAACACTATTGTCACCTCAAACTAGAAATAATATCAATCACAAAAATGTCTATATTGATAATATCATTAAATTAAATTTACTTGATGAACTAGATTTAAAATTAAAAAGCAACATCAAGACTTGGAATGCATCGAATTATCAATAAAAATTACCATCAAACATTGAGAAAACCTTTCGTACACTAATAATAGTTGGTAGTGTAACAACAACATTACACATTTCTAATTATAGCCACACAACACACACACAAACACACACAACAAGACATTATCTTGGTTTTGAAATACACTTAATAAAATAAATCTTGAACTTCATAACAAATTTCTTTAGAATATAAGTATCATCTACCTATTTTTTTTGAGATTTTATTTTTCATTATCAATAATACCTATCAATCATTATTGCACATTGTCTAATTTTAAAGAGTGATGGAGTACATTTTTTCGATTTGTGGATATTTCCATCCTCAAACTACTAATTATAAATTTTGGGAGCCAACTTCAAATATGGAAAATTAATCACAACCACATTTTCTTGTCACTTGCCACTTGTCACACCGAATATTTATAATACACCAATCTAGAAACACACTCATTATAGAATACGAACATCTATGGAAATATAAGTCACAGCTAGTTGAAAAACATCTACTCAGATTCAATGGAAATGAACCTACGGTATAGAAATGTATAGGCTATTGCAGATTTTTTTAGAGAGAAAGTGAATCAAGAGACACTTTATACAACTTGGGAAAATTGAAATAAATACGAATCTTAATCTCTCTTTTATTCTATTTTTAGAATAATAATTGTGGTTCTTAATCAGTATATCTTGCTAACAAATTTAATTAACTAGTCTTGTAAGAGTTGAACGATGTTTTGTAAAATTAGTAATTGATAGTTATTAGTTCATGTAATTATTGTGGTAAGATTAAGGCAATAGTAATGATAATCAGGAGTAGAATTTCATTAATTTTATAAATTGTCTCCATAGAATGAGAGGAAAACACATTTTATTCAATTTATAGATATGAAGCTGTGCATCATATAGATAAACCCAGTAGCTAATCTACTACGAAAAAATATTAATCAATATTCGACAATGGTACCCATCCTTTTTACAGGTTCAAAAATCAACAGAAACTACATAGTAGCTAGGAAGACGTTTTGCTTTAGCAATCTTAAATAACTATATATAATATTATAACCATTCATTCAATCGATTGTTTAAAATGGTAAAGAGTATTTTGTATATATAACATTTCCAAATTATAAACGGTTTTGCCAAGAAAAAAAATTGGCTTTGGTTCTTAATGACTTAGAAGAAATTAATAATACAGTACAACAACTTGTGGAAAAACCTCACATCAAGAATATTGTACTGACTGTTATTACAGTAACACACATCTAATTCTTCAACTTTTGTGTATGTTATACTTGTGTATAAACTATTAGAATAGTCGCATCAGAATTTCATCTAAATAATAGTAATCACTACTCTAAATTAATTAAATCGATGACATTATAATTATATTATAGAGCTTGTAAGCGTACATCTAAAAATATTGAAAATAAAAATTCAAAAATCTCCACATTCATCAAACAATTGGATTATCTCACTTAGATCAACATGAACATCAACAATGCTTGTTACACAGTGTATAATAACCAAATAATTATCCATTACATTAAATGGAAGAAGTACAGATACACAACTTGGAATTTCGTTTTTAGTAAAAATGCTTAAACAGCTATGAAATGTAGATTTTTCAAATAACAACATAAGGCGAAACTTACAAACTATTCAAATTTTGTAGGAAATTTTAGCTACATGAAATGACTTAATACTATGTACAGGTATATAAATACAATTTATATCGAGTTGAATTTATTTTCAAATTCCAATGCAGGCCATCTAAAATTAGTGTTTCAGTATTGCTTTACTCATACATTCTACTGTTATGAGTTTTATGCATTTTGCTCTAGTGCAAAGTGATTTGGATTTGAATATTACACATCGAATAGATTCAATATACTATAAAGATAATACAAAGATTCAACAAAGGCAATTGGGTGGTATGTAGAACATCAAGAGTCTACACATTCAATTATTTTAAGAAAATACTGTCAAATACAACAATTTCACAGTTCAATTAAGAACAATTATTACATCAATATAATAATAATATTTTCAGAATATTTCAATCTGATTACAAATCAAAATAAATATTGGTGAACAATAATATTTCATAATATATGTATAAAATTCAAAAATAATGGTCAATTATTGGAATTGCATATTTAATTTGTGCATTAAGGATAGTTAGGAGCTAAGTATACAATATATAATTTTTAGTAATAATTGAGAATATGTTTGATAAAATGTCTACAAAAGCAATTTGAGCCTAATAAATTCAGTTCATTTTGTCTACTGATAGTAAACAGATTGGGGTTCAAACTTTTACAGGGAAGATAATTATTAACATCTAAATATTCTCAACGAAATTGAATTTGTATTTTGTTGATTGATAATATTCCAATTTGTATCTTGGAAGTTTGAAGCTCTTTGAAACTTTTTTACAATTCGGTCAAAAATTTTAGTCAGCGATACTTAAATGAGTAAAACACTTTTCAATCGTGATTTACAGATTCTCTACAGCTTTTACAACTTTATTCATAGATGGGAAGATCCATTATCTCACAAAAAGGACCACTCGAATTTAAGTTAGCTCTGGAATAAGATTTGGTATTTCCAAGTACAAAGTAACTGGAAGCTCAGTGTTTCAAAATATTTAAAAAATTGATTTAGTTTGAGTTTTGTCCAAAAACTGTTTTCTGTTCTCTGAGCAAAGAACTTTGCAGAGCTTCATAATATTGCATGTGAACATTTAAATATTTTATAACAATTATAAGACCTTTACATTTCAGATTTTGATCATTAATTCCCAATACAAATTCAATTTTGACAGAGATAAATAATTTTTCCAACATAAGTAGCAGAATTAATAGTTGAAAATACTTTTAAAAATAAAACTGAATTGTATGGATGGAATGATTTGTATTACCACTGTGTTGGTTAGTTTTAACAGTATAGTAGATGTGCACTATTTTCATAATACAGTTATTGTTAATGCCTATCAATACAATAATTATGCTGAGACCTGACTACAGGTTTGAATATTATCTAACAATACTACAGGCATCATTACAATATCATTAAAAAGAGCAAACGCCTGTATTTTTGTTAAAAATATTAATTATTGCTGAGTATTCCATTTATTTTTCCTTGTTCGCAGAAAAATATTGCAACAATTTTCAAAATACGAATTGATAAGAGACTGATTCATGATTATCCTTCGCTAATATTATATTACCTTGAATTAGTTTTATGTGTTATAGTGAATAGAGCTGAAAAATAAAATATCAACTCTGCTATTGACTTGGTAATACTTAATGCTTATTCTAAGTTTATCCTAGGTAAATTTAAAGTAAATGAGCGTTAATTCAGAGTCAGTATTGGTCGGTTCAGAAATAAAGTAAGAGTTTTAAAAGTGAATAAATAGAGTAAGTCTTAAAAATAAGAAATTATAACAAGTATCTACAAAATCTAGATGAAGAATAAACAGTTGGATAATAAATTCAACAGAAGCTATACAATAGAAATAAATTTTTCTAATCAATGAAAATAATGGTCCATTAATATTTTTGAAACATGTTTGAATTTTTACACAGTTAAAAATAAAGAATCGCAAGAATGAAAGTACTGTCACAAAGGAAAATCTCAACGGTTGTAAAAAATATCAAAAGTGGTGGAAATTACAAAAGATTATTTAGTGTAATAATAATTTGTAGAGATATATAAAACTCCATGTATGGAGAATTGGTAACGTGTTATACCCAACTCAATAAATTGTATTAAAAACAGATTATTTGAAACAGAGACCATTGTAATTATAAATAAAAAGAGAACATTGTACGAATAAATTAATATTCGGGTTTAAAGCAACAAGGATCAACTATTTTTAATAGACTCTTCATATCTATTTAGTAATATGCAGATCCCGGATAGAAATAATGAAACCCAGCAAAAAACAACATTTATTTAATACTGGGTGAGTTAAAACTGATTTCAAAATAATTGTTTAAAGAATTCAGAAAATAAATATAAGTCTTATACCACTTGTCTAATATCTATTCCCCCAAAATATTCTAATTAACATATAGATTCAAGAGAATACATCTTAGTAGATATTCAAATGTACATCAATATTTTTTTTAATTTTTACAATATCAAAAATGTGTTACAGAGAAAAACATGTGAGCGAATTGGCAAATTTAAGCTCTTTTGAGAAAAATCGTTATATATAAAATTTATTCAGTATTATTAATAGGAAAACATCAATGACAATCCTTTTAAATGTTAGATCTTAATATTGGAACAAATTATTGTGCTTTTAGATAAACAACAATGAGACTTGGATTGAATTTATGACATTAGTTAATACAAAATTTGAATCACATTTAAAATACAGATTTATTTAATAATTATTGATATCCAAATACAAGACCAAATAAAGCGAGTGAGGAAATAAATAGGTCCCGGTAAAAAAGATCATAGATCTAATGGCACAATTAATTAATATTATATAATATATATAAGGTGGATAATTTACCTAATTTATTATAAAAATTATACTGAACTTCTCAGTTTAAATAAAGAATATAGAATAATATTTCACTTTTGTTTTACAATAAGTATGAAGACAATTACACATATTTAATAAGCTCTTGAAAACAGATTTGTTCATAAGTTTTGAACATTCACGAGCTCGATATTATCTTTAAAAATAATATTCAATCACTGCAATTGTTATAAAAACTACATTGAAGATTGCTGAGAAATAATTTATAATTATATATTATGATAAAAATCAAAGTAACATTACAACAAGAATACGAATAAATTTAGTAAAGACCAATGAATTTAAATACTTCACTAAATATTATTTTATAAATACAGTGTTTAATAGATTTTAATAGATCTGGTACTAGTAAAAATTGATCTACTCAGCAGCAAAATAAAATGTGAATAAAAATAATAATCAATATATCAACATATTTGAGTAGTTTTGTTTTTCAATATCAATGTATTAACTTATCCTGAAGATACTATTATCACAAGCTTGGCTTCACAAAGTAGGGTTTTTAAAATTGAGAGAAAATTATAAAATCATATCAGCTTTGGTAAAAATGTGATCTATTGGAAAAAATAAAGCAAATAAAATAGAAAAAAAATGTAAATAAAATTGAAAAAAATATTTCAATAAAATTAAAAATGCATCGTTCAAAGATATTGTATATAGTATTTGACTGACTAGGTTTTTTCAAGTCAAGCTATGTATTTATATGTCTGAATTAGATATGTGATAAAATAACTGGAATATTATTGGTTGAATAATTATAGTCTTGATTTGACAATCACAATAAGAACACATTAAAAGTAGTGGAGTAAAATTTGTTTAAAAAACTGGATATAATGTACAAATATAGACATAGACTATTAATAATTTTATTTATATTTTCATCAAAGTAAACTATCAAAATTTCACGATAAATATTATATAGAGCAATAAATTATCACTTCATTATTCACTATCATATTGATAACGCAAAAAGTTCCTGAAAAGAAAGTTTTGGAAGGAAATGAAATATTATGAAAATCAATGACTGATAAGAGAATTAAAGATGTTATTCCACTCTTAATCACATTAATTTTTTTCAGTGGGTAATCTATGAAGAGATGAATTATTAATCGATGAATCATTATTAATTTTATCTTAAGAGGAACCCTAGAAAAAAGCTGAATATTAGATATTCTACATTTAAGAGTGTTTAATCAGTTTCGAATCCAACATTCTAATATATAAGCTAGAAGGAAAACTATTTCGAATAAAAGGTAATTCAGAATTCGATTTGCAGCAGTAAAGGGTATGAATGATAATTATCTAAAAGATAATCATTTTAATCGGAACTGAATATAGGCACCTTGGACAGAATTCATATAATTGTGTTTCAATATTATGTAGAGTAATTTAATGATGCAGAGTATTTTGGAAATGCAAATATGTTGTACATATTTGAATGAAAATATTATTTAATATAAAAATTATTTTAAATAAGTATTGTCAACTATTGAAATTTCAAGTATGTTGGTTGACATGTATCCATTGGTTCTTTCAATACTGAGGCCCGGTTACACAAAAGCCAGTTAAATTTTAACCGTGATTAACTTCACGAGAACCAATCAGAGAAGGCGTTTTTGAAAAGACGGATTCTCTGATTGGTTCTTGTGGAACTAATCACGGTTAAAATTGAACCGGCTTTTGTGCAACCGGCACTGAGATGTATAAAAATAGAGGAAAAGTAATTTTGTATGGTTTTACAGGATAGTGAAGAAATCTTATCATTTTCATTCATTAAATTATTTGAATTTGGTTAACGTGGATGTACAATTTTAGGCAAGTTTCATAAATGATTCTGATGAGCTTGAATAAGTTTCATCAAAGAAATTGATTATTTATTTTGGAATTAAAATAATGATAATTAAAAAAGTTACATTGCTATAATACTGGAACTCATTGGTCAACTACTGTATTTAATTTGAATAAATCATTTTTTAAGAAACATGAATTGAGTAATTAATTTAGAAATTATTATGATTTGGTGATACTTTTATAAATTATTTGTTAATATTTTAGAGATTACTACTCATTCTAGTTCTTCTTTGGTACGGTATTAAGGCTTCAAATAATCAATTTGATTACATTATTTTTTAGGTTCAAACAAAAAAAAATTAGTTTATTTAGGCTTTCTAGAGAATATATATTATCTATGAAATAAGGAAACAATTTATTAAATTATGTCATTAATTCAAAGCTAAAATATTATTTATTTTGATTTGGAGTTTATGAAACTAAGTATTTGTGATAAAAAATAATTAGGATACTCATACATATTAAGGCAAAGTTTAGTAGTGAGATAGGCAGCTTTATTTTGTAATTATATTATTAAAAATAATGTTGTCTAATAGTACAATTTAATATTGTCATAGATTATATTGTTTTGTTAGTTTGACTACAAGCACAAGATAATTGAATGGTTCAGTTTCATCTAATTCTATTTCATTATCTTTTGTCAAAGAGACTATGAAATTTATCTTTATTTAATAAAATCTCAATGTTGAATAGAAAAATTAAATTAGTTTGTTATGTTTTAGTTAAAATTTAGTTTCCTGACAAAATTTGCAACAGTATTTCCAGATTCCAGGATCTATAACTTTACAATAATTTTGGAGACCCTTGTAAATAGTTGTTTAACATATTTATTGATAATTCTTAGGTTATGGGGGAAAAATAATTTTATCTTAGTTGAATGCTGTTTCAAGTAGACAGTGTGAATTCAATTTTTAAATTGCACATAAAAAGTATTTATAGATTAATTTTCATAAAATTGGTTACTTCTTTTGCAGTACTCCTAGGTTAAATTCATTTGGAAAACAAAATTATTGCAACACTATATTAATTGATATCTTCAATACCCTAGTAGAGAAATATTTAGGCCAACAAAAATGCTATGAATAATTTCCAACTTTTTGTTCAAAGATCTCAAAAAATGTAAATGTTAATAGGATACCATGTAGTGTGTGATTTTATGTTCTGTATTTTTCTACATAAAATTGATTCTTCCGACCAAAAAATTCATTTTTGAATTCTTATTATGTTAACTTGAGGTCCATCTGGAAGCCTTTTTGGATTAATTACAATAAACAATTAGTTACTTCAATTATATTATTATCAAGATAAAAATATTGCTCAATATTGTTTTAGGCATAATCAGTTTCAAGAAAATATTGTTTATAGTCTTCTAGATATATATAAATCATAAATATTCTACATAGATATTGAAGAATGAGTGGGAAATAGTATATATCTATATATTTCTGATGAACAAAAGATCCATCTATCGTAAATTATCTGCTCAATAAGTTCAACTATAAAATATTGTTTTAGTTGGGAATTATAAATATGTACAAAATGATAATAAGGAGTATAATATTCACATTGTACATTGGTTTTGATATGTGGTATGAAAATTTACAAAATGACTAATTTTTCTTTCAATTTAAGGCTCACCAATACAATATTTTTAATCTAAAGCAAATTTGAATAAGCTCTTTGTTTTCTTTCTAATAACACTAATTTGCTAGAATATGTTTAATAATTTCTGTTGAAGGAAAAAGTTTATATGTTTATTATTTTTCCGTCGTTGGGAGGATATAATAATTATAAAAAGAGTAGAATTGCCAATGAGTATTTCAATAAATATCATTACTTCCATATGTATGTAGTTCCACTTATCAATTCAAATCATAATTATTGAGCAAATTTCAATTGTATAGTATATAAGTCTTTTGACAAGCATTTTCTATTAAAATATTATATTAAAAAATATCTGAGTGGACTAAAAAACTATGAACAAACATAAAAATACAGGGATAAAACATTAAAACCAACTAAAATTCATATCTCAAGGGGTAAAACTCATGAGTTGTCAAGTATTTTCAAATAAATTGATATAGATTTCATAATAAGACATAAAATAGATAGCTTGACTTAAATATTATTGGATTAGCCTGGGTCGAGTGTGATGCATTTGTAAACTATACGGCAAGAAAATCTACAAAAACGTTCTTGATTCAATATCTTTGAAATTATTCGCGTATTAGGCACTTGAGAAACGATATACTGAATAGAAAATAGGTACGTAAAAAACCAAGAATGATAGGAAAATCGAGGAATACAAAAATGTTATATCTATGCTTAATTTGTATATATAATATGTATAAATATTTAGGTAATGAAGTTTTGGCATCAATTAAACATCAACAATAATCATCATAATTAATACTCATATAAGACTATCCATTTACACCCATCACACAAGACTTACACAACCACTTACACAAAAATGCTTCGTACACATTTAATAATACATCTATTAAAACTAGATTGCAACATCCTCAAAGAATAAAGTAATAAAATATTAGTTGACATAAAAATATGTTTTGTGTGCCTTAGCAACATTAACGTTATTTGATTGAATAATCTCTGAAATCGAAAAAACAATGAGCTACATCAAGAATCATGACGACAACCATTCTTCAAAAGTTAATGAAGTTTTGCCCTAATTCAATTCCTAATAACATGGAGAGCCCAGTAATTTTTTTTTCAATTATTTTATGAATTTTATAATTAAAAGTTTGACTGAATTCTTAACACACTAAGTTTAATAATTTCAACACCTAACACACAAATCACACCTCCTCATACATGTAGGTGCATTCTAGAATTTGGTTACATTAATGGCACTGATGAATATTAATGATAGTAATTATTACAGCTATAGAATTATTAAATGTAAATGTGCACAAAAATATGGAATCCGCCATCTTAAAAATTGATCAAAACACTGAGGCAGACCTAAATTACATTAGCTTCATTCAAGCAGACATCAAAAATGAACTCCATTCTTTCAAGTGAAAATAGATTTGAACTGAAAGAGAGCGTAGAGAAAACTATAGAAAACCATCTAAATATTGATGGAAAGAATATTTTCATAACAAAGTTTAAATAGTTTTGAGTAAATTTCGGTGTTATAGAGTATACAGATTTAACCAATTGACTATTGATTTAAGACAATTGGAAAATATTGAAAAAACAAAATATGAAGTTCCCCTAGATTTTTAATTTCCCTTGTTTTAATTCACCATTTGATTTTTTTTTTCAATTTCAATGTATTTTCCAAGATTTTTTATAACATTGGAGTAAATAACGTAAACTATACTTCAAGATATTGATATTTATTTAATTTTCAGTCAAAGCGATTTATGGGGTTAGTGATTTTTTTAATATAATTTTTGGGGTTAGATTAATTTCTTCCAATAAAAATTTTTTTGAATGATTTTTGGCTAATAATTTTTTTTTGTTTTAAATTTTATACCGATGTAGATTACGTTATTATTCCAATATTAATTTTTATCTTGATTAATGACAGAGAATAGAAACACTTTAAGCCATAAAGATAACTACTTCATCCAAGCTGGAGTGTAAGAATCATGTTTGGAATAAATTCTTCAATATTTCCAAATCAAATCGTCTCAATTTATTATCGAACTTGAGCGCTTGTAAGTGTTTCTAATTATTTTTTTTTGAGATTTTTAATTTTTTTTGTAGACCACTTCATACCTTTTTTTTAGATTTTTATGTTTTTTAATTTTTTTTCAAGGGAAATTTAATTTCGGTGGAACAGTCAAGTGTCCCTACAAATCGTTTCCATATCGAACTTACAAGCTTCAAATAATCTGAAATTAATACTACAATGCCTATATAATACGTCTGTATTTCCGATTACTCTAGATGTAGTTATTTTCTAAAGAACAGGAGTTCTGCACAGGAACATTTGAAGAGGAAACTTGACTTGGATTTCAGACAAATTTTGTAAATTGAACTAAAATTAAGCTCGATCTTTGATCTTTTAAAATGGAGTCCATTTTTTATAATATTCACAAATATACATAACATAAATATGAATATCACCTGAGAATGCCGTTTGAAATAATTACTATATTACACTGTAGATCCTGTTTCACCAGAAACAATTCAATTCTAAAATTATGAATTCTAACTCAGCAATTGCTTGTGTGTCAATGTCAGTACTCATGAAAACTTGAGGAAAATTCTCAAGAAAATAAATTCATCAATCATTTGAAATCGAAGATAATTACTGGCCCTTCATAAAACTTCAGGCATGATTTCAGTCTTAAAAATCTACAATAACCAAAATTCACTTTTGATAAAACACAAAAACAAAATGAAAGGAATGATTATTGTTATACTAATCACAAAACAGATTAAAATATATATTAAGAGCAGTAAAACTGGAATTCACGGATCCAATCACAAAAAAGGTAAAACTCTAACAATATTATTTTAAAATAAAATTAAATATTTAAAAAAAACAAGTTAAAATTCATCTACCTAGATAGATATATATGAACATCTAATGAAGAATATTACGTTACTCATTAAATAGGAACAATGCTCTTATTATGTAACAATAACAGTAACAAACTACTTAAAATATATAAAATAAAAGTTTATAGATTAATATTGAAAAAGTTTTGAATCAACGAAAAGTGATATTGTATAAAGTGCATAAATAAGCATTCCGTAGATTTGGTTACTGCGATTTGGTTAAATGCCTTGTTTTTCTCGATTTTGCGTATGTCACTAAACACTAGATTACATATTATAGAAGGGCAATACAATAAAGTAATACTAATATTGTTTAGGTAAAGTATATGGCGATAAAATATCTCAGCTTGTTAGCTAACCGTATGTGCTTTAGTCTACAACCTGTAGAGAAGATCCTAGTTGTTAAAAATCGAAACATTTTGATACTTGAACACCAAAGTACGTAGTAACTGAGTTAAAAATATAGCTTAAAAATTAAATATTAAAATATAAATGTAAAAACAGTCGACAAAAAATTGTTAAAAATTGTGAAATGATAAATAATTAACTAGACGGAAGAGTGAGATCTGCTAGAGAAAAATGATAAAACGAGAGAAACGGGTACCTGTGTTATGCTACTAAGTACCTTTCGACTCAGATCGTGCCTTCAACTTACTGAATGTAGAGTGTGTTGAGCACAAGAACATGGTGATTGTTCTTAGCCAGCGTTACAACGTATCCTTCGGACGTGATTTTCAAGCCACAGCAGCGTGACACCTGTAAACAAAAGCTTTTTATAAGAGAACATCATTTTACTATTACTGTACTATACTTTCCATGTATAGTAGAGATGATAATGAATGAATGGAAAGTCTTGGAATTGGCACGTCACAACCACTTTGTGAGCCGGGTTCCGAGCTCGGAATTTAGCTAAGTTCTAGACTTTAAACAGCTGGAGTCAGAAAATTGTACTTTCCGATTGGCTTTCCGAAACGGTCGTAGTCGTAGTCCATGTTTAAATTGAATTTCGAAAAACTAGAAAATTGTACACAAAATAAAATGATGAGAAAATAGTGTAGAGTTTTAGCTATTTTGAATTATTTAGGAATGTTTTATTTCGTCAAGGCAATACGTTTCCAATATTATAGAAATAAGAAAATAAAGATTATCATAAAAACTACGTCCGTTTCGGAAAGCCAGATGTTTGAAGTCTAGAACTTAGCTGAATCCCGAGCTCTGAAAACGGTCCTTATTTATTGCAAATGACTCAAAATCTACTCAGTATCTTATAACGTGGTAAGTCTTACTAACGTGGCGGTTCCCAACCAGTGGGTTGCGAGGGTAAAAAAGGGGGTTTTTGTGGTTGGTGGCTTTTCGCAATTTTAAAGTAAATTACAAGGAATAGGCCATCTGAAACGCCTAAAAAACGCTTAATAAGGTCTTAACCTAAGGCTGGCCACTAAGGCTGACCACTAGGACATGAATGATAAAGTTGCATGATACACATATCGTCATAAATTGATGCATCATGAAAGGGAAAGGCTTTCAGTCATTTTTTGAGATAAGGTTTTTATATCTCAGATTTTTTATTGTTAGTTTTTTATTCGCAGCTCTACTTGAGGTTGAATTATTTTCGTATCATTATAATTTGAATTTTCCAGTGGTGCAATTATTGATTGTTTATTTTATGAATCCTCTCGCTGGTGACAGAACATGCATGATCAACAAGTGTTTTCACGATGAACATGCATGCACACACATGTTTATCATGCATGCCCTACCGTTAGTGGCCAGTCTTAGATGTTGTTTTCCATGACGAAACACTCTCTGATAACACTCAAAAAATAGTATTTATTCAAATGATCTGTAATTGTATCCAAAAATGAATAAACATCAACAGTGTTACAGTCCGGGTTCTGTAGCTTTGCCCATCGGCGGAGGGCGACTAGACAACAATACTATCATAAACATGCAGCTTTTTATAATGCATCTTTCCACAAGCAAAGATGCTCTTTTGTATCTTCTCAAAAACAGCGAGTTGCATCCGAAAAGATACACAAGGAGCTTTTTGGAGTTATGTCCTTTTAGCACAACACAGCTTATCCACAGCTGACATTCGTTCAACATGCTCTTTCCATTGTTGGTAATACGTTGCAACTCTCTCAATCATGAATCTCTGTGTGTAGGGAGCTTCCTTCAAGGAAGCGCTGTGGGGAGCTTCCTCCATCAAGGGATCTAGGGTATCCGAGGTCTGATGTTTTTGCAAAGCCATGAATATTCTAAATTCTGAATTCCTAGTTTATAAATATTTTGGACTCAAAATTGGACAAAAATCGTGAAGTGTAAACATAACCTATTTTTGGACAATTTCTAAATTTGGGAAAGGAATAGTTTTGGGCTTTGAGCCTGTTGTTCCTTTCCCAATCATTCATAGTTGAGAATTATATTGTATCTATCAATGTATAAATAAATAATAAATAAATAATAAATAAATATTACCCCGCGAACCATACCTTGCATGTATGCCGTTTCAAGAAATAGAAATTTCTTTATAAGACATTTAACAAAATGTATGGTCAATCGTCATATATTTATTATACAACATTTCAAGCATAAAAACAATACAATTCTACAATATAAAGTAATTCATAAAACCATTTTCACAATTCATACATACAAAAATCAATTTCATAAAAATCAGCCACTGTATAAATGCATTCTTGCTGCAGGATAAATTTTAACAGTTTTTTGAAACTCATACAAGAAAGGCTTCTAATAGATAGTGGCAAGAAATTGTACAATTTTACCCTGTAAAAATCCAGCTTTTTTGAGATCGTGAATACCTGAGGAATTCAGTTCTCATGTTATTTCTGTGCCTAGTGTTATGATTAGGTCACGGAGGCAAAGCTATGGGACGCGTATTGTAATAGTGAGTTGGTTTACCTTGACATAGGGGCACTCGAACTCGCAGAGCAGCAGGCCGTCCTTGTTGAAAACAGCAATATGGAAGCGATTGCCATGCGAGTCACCGACCAGCACGTCGCCGGCGTCGGAGATGTCGATGCCGTTGGGGAAGTTGGTGATGTTCTCGCCGCCGATACGTCGCACGAATTTGCCCATCTCGGTGAATACCACCACGCAGTGACCCTTGAAGTCGCACACGTAGAACTCTTTGCCTAAACACACAATCACCATTCATTTATGTAACTAAGATTCATGACACTGGCAGCGCCTATACACAATTGCTGTCAGTTTAATTCCAAGAGAGAGATTCTTTGTAAGAGATTGTTTTATTATCAAATAAGGTATATTTTAAATTTTAAAAGGAGAATAAATTTCATTTCATTTCAATCACCTTTTCTACAGAGACGATATTGTAGCTTCACCAAGTAGTTTAAACTTACTCGATAATACAGTATACAGTAATATGAATTTCCAGAGTAAGCAAATTAAATACAGATGTAAAAGATGGGACATTCAAATGGCACTATTTTAGGTATAAAAATTAATTTCACAGAAAATATTTCAATTGAATTTATTCCAACAAATCGGAAGAGCACAAATGGAAATATTTGTTTTATACAGAAAGATTGTTAATGTTTTAATATTACTACAGTAAGGTGGCGATCATCAACAAGCTACCCATTACAGCGGGGACTCTGCCACTAGCACGCCTGAGGAGAAAGTATTGAGGCTGTTCTTTGAGGATCACCCGAATAAGTTTTTCAGTTGTGAGAATGCTGCTTTGGAACGGTATCTTTCTTGATGCATGCTCTTGCCTTGAGTGCATGCTTTTCTTTCATTTTTAATGACTTGTCTATCTGTGACCATCCAATGTGGTTCACATTATGGACAGAAACAATCATAATAATAATCGTTTTGCACATATTATCTACTCAGGCCACCAAATTGGACTTTTGGGCTGGTGAGCTGAGAGTGTGATGACCGCGCAGAGACTAAACTAAGGGCAGAACGTTTCGAGGTGCGCTGGAGGAAGGTAGTGTGAGAGAATTTGTATTAAAAATTTGATTGAAGTAAGCTCAGGAGAGAGTTGTTGTGACTGTAATGAGATCAATCAATAGGAATTCGTAAAGTTTGTGTTTTATTTCTTGAATAATCTTTTACAAGAGATGGAAATAAATTGGAAGTTGCATTTGTCCAAATGCTAATAAATGAATAATAATTATTATTAAACGAAATTCCAATTAAATACTGTAAATCACCCCGTAGACTTCTGCTACTGCAAATATTGACAACAGGGTAAACAGCTATATGAAATTCGATGAGCGCTACTATGCAAAAATCATTTGTCAGCCCAGGAATCGAACCCAGTACCTCCTAATTGGTCAGGAATGCTTACCATTACACCAAACTGACAATCTCTGGATAGCAGCGCTCATTTTATACAAAGCCATAGCAGCCATCCAGTCTATTCATTAATTAGCATTTGGACAAATGCAACTTTCAATTTATTCCCATCTGTAGACTTCCCGGGCTGACAAATAATTTTTGTATAGTAGCGCTCATCGAATTTCCATTTAGCTGTTTGCTCTGTTGTCAATATTTGCAGTAGCAGAAGTCTACGGGGTGATTTACAGCATTTAATTGGAATTTCGTTTAATAATAATAATAATTAATCTTATATAAAGTAAGCAGAGCACAGGACCCTAAAAACCTTGTGGTGGCAGCACTGTCATGCTCACCACGCACGCCCCATTTCATCCTTAATCATTTCTAATAGTTGAATTATTTTTGTACTTGCCATTGACAGCGATGTCGGATGGTTCGCGCATATGGTCGCTGCAGTCGAACCAGTTGAGCAGATCTCCGGTTTCCCCGATGATGAACACAGTCGGCGAGACACTGTCCACGGCCACGATACGGCCGCCGTTCGACACGGCTAGGCCGGCCACGATGTCAATGTACCTGACAAACACATCAACACATCATTACATTATTAATTGTGCTCCTAGGCCAGCCACCAATCTACCTAGAAATGTACAAAACAAATCAAATCATCAATTCAAAATAAAATGAAATTATACATAATATTGAAGAGAATATAATGCTCTATGATACACATATAGAGCACATATCTTTTCAATTGATCGTTGAAAACTTGAAAGACCAAAAAGATTTCTTTAAACTGGAAACAGAACTGTTTTTTTATGTCATGCTTTGCAGAACGGTATCATACATCACAGTTTGGATTGAAGTAAGTGATCTTCTATTTGTTTTCTTGAGATCAAGTACTTGTTCGCTGAATTAAATATAATGATGTTCTTGGAAACAAAATTATTGTTAATAATATATTCCATTCTAAAACTGGAAAAAATACAATCCTATGGAAACTATGGTATATTTAATCCATATTCATATATGAAATCATGTGTTTGTATAATGATATTGTAAAATTGAGTTGAAGTAAGTGAATGGCGTAGATATTCTATGGAAACTGTGGTATATTTTAATCCATGTTTCTATGTTTCAAAATTAAATTTAATAATCTATTCCATTCTAAAACTAGAGAAAATTAAAATCCTATGGGAACTGTGGTATATTTAATCCATACTCATATATGTGAAATCATGTTTGTATAATGATATTGTGAAAGAGATTGGCGAGGGGCGTGGTTGTACCTTATTGCAATCTTCTTCAAGAACTGTCCGTTCTTGTTGAAGAGCTGCATGCGCGAACGCTCGTTGCCTCGGTCGCAGATGACGAACTTGCCGGAGGGGCGCATAACGGCTACCTTGCGCGGGTACCACAGCTGCCCCTCCTCCTTGCCCGAACTACCAAACTGGAACTTGAACACTCCGCCCTTGTCAAACACCTGCACATAAACATCAGCTTATAGAACGAGCAAATAGAATACAAAACAAGTAACAGACTATACCTTGTAGTTTCAAATATGATGTTAACATATCTAAGGCTGGACACTAACGGTAGAACTAAATCAAACATTTATTTTAGAAATATTAAATGAAAAAGATTAAGAAGTTGTCAAAAAAACACAGATTTATTGTTACTTAGAAACACCGGTTTCGGTTATTACACCATTGTCAATCTCTGATAAACTAAAACTAAATATAAGAGCAGCAGAATTTATACTAGTAGGCGAGTACTGCTATTAATTGGTCAAGGGCATAAACGCCTGCCATTAGCCTATCTATACAGTCTCCTCCCACTCAACGGTGTGACAAAATGGAGGCTTAAGGTTCGTACCCACTAGAAAGTATCATACCATGACCGTGCCCGTACCGACACATGCAAAAAAATATTCTTTGCATCATTTTATATGTAATACACCTATTAGACCGTTCCGTCACCGGCCAAGCACGGAGCGTGCCATGCACGTCCAGGTCAACATTTGTCGGCCAGTATATTTTGTCTGTGACGAAACGCTCCTTGCATGGTACGTGACGCCTGCAAACCCCGTTGTAACCGCGCATGCACCCCGTTGGTAACCTATTCTCTTGCTAACTGACGCGTTCCCAACAACTTCTGACCGGGCATCATACGCGTATCATACGCGTACCATACGCGTAATGTACTGGCATAGAACGCTGTTGATCCGTTGTAGTGGGCATAGTTGTTATTTTACGTGCCTGGCATGGTCTGACACGGTCCGTGTCTGGTACGTTCGAGTGGGTACGAACCTTAAAGCAATATACTCGCCATGATAACAAAATTTACTTTCAGTACAAAATAAGAACCAAGAAAACAAGTGAAAGATAATAAAACAAATATGTAAATGGAAAAACTATTGACTAATGTATAATAATTGATACCTAATTTAGAGTGTAATGGATGTATTTAAATTTTGTAAAATTGACTATGAGTGCTTGTTGCAGGCTCATGTTTGCCTTGTATTATTTACTAGAGTTACCAAACATGACGTTGTCTATAATGTGTAAACATTCTGTGACAATAAAGATATTTATTTATTTATGCTTACAATGTTATGATAAAACTAAATTCGTAGTGATGTATTGGTTGAAATGAATCTGGTCATTTGAACTATACTGGGAATTTTCCTTAATTACTCTTGTTATTTCCAAAGCCTCCAGAATATTCAAAGATCTGCCTTTGTTATTTAATTCTGCTGCTCTTGTATTTAGTTTTAGTTTATCAGAGATTGACAATGGTGTAATAACCGTGACCGGTCTTTCTAAGTATCAATAAATCTGTAGTTTTTTGACAATTTCTTAGTCTTTTTCATTTAATATGAATAATTACCACAATATTAACTTCTCAACTACACAAAAAAGAAATTTATTCATCATTGCATTTATACAATATAAATAGTGTCAAGATGAAAATAAAATAATAATTCACAATAATCAGTTCAGAAAGTCTTGTATAGAATATGGGATACTTGAAATTATAGTTTTAATTCTTTCTTAAAGTCCGCACCATCCTTCTTTCTGATATCAATCGGTAACTGATTGGCTCCCATGTAGGAGGGACGTTGCATGCATGTTTATCATGCACACACACACACATATGCGTTCATCACGCATGTTTTGTCATCAGCGAGAGACTTCTAACATAAAATAAACAACCAATAACAATAAATGAACCACTAGTAAATTTCAAATTATAATGACAGAAAAATAATTAAACATCAAATAAAACAGCAACGAAAAAAATTGAGATTCAAAACGTAACCTCAAAAAAAATTTCTCGAGCCTTTCGCTGTGATGACGCAAAAATGTATGACGACTCGACGTGTATTATGCATGTTCTACCGTTAGTGGCCAGCCTAAGGGTCAAAATATAGTGGAGCGCCGAAGGCAGCTGAGAGTGTTGAAAAGTAATGCATATATTCAAATGTGTCAGAACATTGTGTGGCGCAAAGGTAGGGTGATAGGTAGAAGGAAACAGACACATTCAGATACATGCATCAATTTCAACACTCTCAGCTACTCTACCTTCGCCGCTCCACCATGTTCTATTTCCCAGGACCATAAGCACCAACTACGTAACGCTAATTCATTATTACATAAAGATTTAGTCGTATTTATTATAATGTGTAATATTCTAGGTTTAAACCAACTGCTGATTCATCTCAGTTTATTAATGTGTCAGCGGCTATTGATTATTTATTCATCATGCTTTATGGATGTAGTTTCTACCTCTGCGTTCAAGTAGCACTTGAAGAAGTGGCTGTTTGATATCAGTGATGATAATGCCGTCTCACTCATCGTTACTGGGGGTGCGCGTGTCTAATTCAATTTGGGCGCCTTCAGAGAGAAAATTGATTGTTTTTTTTCTGCTCTGTCATGCTTTTCTGTTCTGCTTTTCCTAAATTGTATATGTTATTTGAATTGTAGCCTTCCTCGCTATTCCTTGGTCTTCATCAATCCATTTTCATCATCTTTTATTTATAAACTTAAAATTTTAATTTACAATTTAGTTTTTCACTTTTTTTTAATCCTTTCTTAATACATAAGAACTATAGATTTATTATTAAAAATTATTTAAATTTAGTTTAGATCTCAAAAAATTGAGATCTCTCTTATAATTGTATAGATATAACGCATTTCGTTATAATAACTAGAGCTTACGCACATGCCATTGTTGACATGTAAGCTCTTTCCTATCTGATTGCAAGGATAAAATTGTGATAGCTCAAGAGTTTTATTGTTTAGTATAGTTTTATATTTTGATTTTAGTAAGCATATTGTCTTGATTCTTGAATTGTATATACTTTATTGCTCAAGATTCTATGTAACTGTTTTAAATTGTATTCAGAAGGGAAAAATAAATGAGTTGAATTGAATTGTTTGACGACTGGATTGAGCTAACAGTCAAAACCGGCACGGCGTGCCCTATCCAACGACAAACCTAATAAAGCGTATTATTTCTCGATGAATGAACGGGGTGGATGTGTGAAATTGAAATCACGTTAGATGAATGAACGGGGTGGATGTGTAAAATTGCAATCACACTAGATGAATGAACGAGGTGAATGTGTAAAATTGCAATTACGCTAGATGAATGAACGAGGTGAATGTGTAAAATTTCAATCACGCTAGATGAATGAACGGGGTGGATGTGCCCTAGATGAATGAACGGGGTGAATGTGTAAAATTGCATTACTGACCTGAATACGGTGGTTGTTGGTATCGGCAACAATGATGTCCTCCTCGACGCCGAGACAGAAGCCATGGGGCGAATTGAACTGACCGTCGCCGGAGCCCATCTGGCCGAACTTGCTGCGTATCTGCATGGCCGATGATTTGCCGTTCTGCAGCCGCCCACTTGCGAACCCCCCCAGGCTCCTGCTGGTGATTGATGGGGCCAGCCCATCTGCCAACACACAATACAAATAATATAGAGTATTCTAATATTTATTTATTTATTATTTGGCGTATGGCAGATACACAACACATAAAGCTCATGAGTCTCAAATCTCTACATATACATTATATTTTTTTCAATTTCTTGAAGATGTGTAGTTTTTGTCAGGAGAACATAAGTTAGACTGACCGCCATTATATGCTAGTCCATTTAGCATTACCCAATGTGCACCATGGAGGCGAACTAGAGTTACACATATTTGAGTAAAAGCTGATTGCTGGAACAATTTTGAGGTTAAAGAGGGTATTTGAATAATAATACTGAAATATAATAATATAGATAGTAAAATGTATTTCTTGTTGGAGAAAAATCTGTTAACACGAGTCATCAAATTCAATAAAAAATATTCTACCTGTATGAAAAAGTACAGAATACAAGGAACATAGTTTCAACATAGTTGAAATAAGAACAATTTTTCACACTGATTAAAATAATACGTATATTTTTGAAAAGTTTATTAATCTTTCATAACCCTTTGATTAATTACGTCTATAACTTTCTGAGCCGTTTTATTGCATGCAGCAATAAGTCTATAGTGAGGTCCAAGTTATTTAATGACATAATATATATAACAGACTGAATTGGTTCTCGCACGTGGAGTCTCTAAGTAAGAAATTATCTAAAGGCCTTTATATGTTAAGAAGATTGCGTGGAGTTGTTGATGTTGACGTTTTGTTAAATGTTTATTATGCTCAGATATTCTCATTGTTGTCTTATGGAATCATTGTATGGGGCAATTGCAGTAGGTCCATTGAGATTTTTAGGCTTCAGAGAAGGGCAGTAAGAATAATAATGAATGAAAACCAAAGATCTCATTGTAGGCCTCTTTTCAAAAAACTTAAGCTGTTGACTCTGCCGTCCGTCTATGTTATGAGCCTGCTTCTCTATATACATACGTATAAGGGGGATTTGGCTACTAGCACTGAAGTCCATAATCATAATACGAGGCACAGAAATAACATGAGAACTGAATACCTCAGGTATTCACCATCACAAAAAAACTGGATGTTTATAGGAGTAAAATTGTACAATTTCTTGCCACTATCCATTAGAAGCCTTTCTTGTATGAGTTTCAAAAAAACTGTTAAATTTATCCTGCAGCAAGAATGCATTTATACAGTGGCTGATTTTTATGAAATTGATTTTCGTATGTATGAATTGTGAAAATGGGTTTGTAAATTACTTTGTACTGTAGAATCGTATTGTTTCTGTGCTTTGAATTTTTGTATAATATATATATATATATATATATATATATATATATAATATATATATATATATATATATATGACGATTGACCATACATTTTGTTAAATGTCTTATGTCAATAAAGAAATTTCTATTTCTATTTCTATAATGGCAGTGTTTGATTAGCAATGGTATTGCTATCCTTGTCTTTCATTCAACAAAGTGCATAACGCTATCTCTTTCTATCTTTGCTCTGTTGCCAGATCGTCTTTCAACAATGTAGAATTAATAATTAATTAACAAAATATTTCATCGTAATTATGAAAATTCATTACGAAATTGTTAAAAAATATAATTTATTATTTTAAACGAGAATTAACAGTTAATATTACATTAATGAACATGTATCAGCTACCGTCTATAGAAGGCATTGACAAGACAGAGGCAACGGCAACGTTTTTCTCCTATCTTTCTCCAATGCCATTATAACGTGGATCTCACTATAGAAGCAAATTCAGTCATCTAGTGCCATGTGGTGGAACGGGTTGTTTATAAGGTGTGATATGTAGAGGCCAATTATTATTAACTAAGTCCTTGGAAGCAAAAAGAGACTGTGTAAGATGTTTGATAACCACTGTACTTAGATGAAAAATATCTGGATTTAATTTGATTGGAATTACCTGACTGGGAAAGACTGGGCGAAGATGGTGCATAACCTCCACTGCCATTGGTCAATGGGATGGAAGCTTCGATAGGCGGAAGGAGACCTCTCAGACTGGCATAGGATGTCTGACGTCCTGTTATCACTCCGTTGGTTCCGTTTATCGAACCATTTGTCAACGTTTCTACAACACAACCGAAAATCAAAACATAAAACCTCAATAAAAAACGTATCAACAGAAATATTATAAGTTCTTTCCTAATATATAAGGTCTATTCCTTAAATAATTAAGAAACACTATGAAAAAACATTAAATATAAGAAATATATTAAGTCTATTCCTAGCTAAGCTTAGCTAGTAGTACATTTTTGGAAGAAGTAGCCGACATATCTACTAGTGTTAATCAATCTGTCCATTTCACACCAGCCTAGCATAGATTAAACATTTGGAGATAGGACAGCTACGTCTTCCAAAGACTTATTTCTACATATGCGTCGCTAGTTGTGAAAATACCTTTAGGTAGTACTAATACAGAAATTGATTTGGAAAATTCAAAATTGTCTGTGAACCGAGGACTGTAATATGTGATCTCTTTTGACTATGTTGAATTCATGATTGAGAGCAGTATTATTGGGTATGAGCCTTATGTCTTATCTCTATTGTCAAATTGCAATCTCTATTTCCTATTGCATGTATATTGTCAACATATAAAATAAATTAGAAGCACCTCAATTGAAAACCGTAGAACATTATCAAGAAGTGTTTAGGCTCGTACTACATTCAGCCACCAGTGAAGTTTTTTATTTAATTTAGACAACTTATTTGACTTGAGTATTTTAAGCCTAGTATGAGCTGGATGATGTTGATGATGCTGGATATAAAACGTGAGTTGCTTGTAATACAACGCTGATATTATAAAGTACAATATAATAGAAAGAGATATGATGAGTTTGTCAGACATCAATCATTGGCGGCCGAGTACAGAGAGCACGCTGAGACACTGAGACACCAGGATCGACTGCTTGGCTAACACGTCAAAATCTGGTGACCGGCCATTCTGGATGAGCACAATAACAACTAATGCCTCTCGACTCGTTTAGACACTTGGCGACCCACTGGTTGCCAACACACTGTAAGTTAAATATAATACGAGCACAATAATTATTGTAATTATTTTCGAAGTTGAGGAAAATATAAAGATGTGAACCTTAATGAAAAATTTATAATTCTATAATAATTTATAAAAGTACCCTTTTAAATTATTAAATAATTATTGACTACTAAGATTTAAGAGGGTACTAAGATTTGTATTTTATTTATATTAAAAGTGGCCCTAAGGAAAAAAATCTGGTGTGGCGCACTCACAAAACTTTCCTTGCCGTTATGAAAATTGATCAACTGACGTCAGTGTTCACGCGCATATCAAGTCTACTATTCAAAGATCCAAGCCAGCTGGTGACAGGACTATAACGCTGGAGACACATGAAGTCTGCTATCTCTTCATAGTGATTTAAGTAGATTTAATAGAATCAACAGTGTTGCCAACAGTTTGAAATTGAAATAATAACATTTTCTCGAATTTCGAGCTTATTTTAAATTTTAGGTGAAAATGTTACTGAACATTAATTGTAGAGATTTTCTTTCATGCTCAATCTTTTCCACTCAAAATTTTTAGTTTAAATTGTATCTGAAGCCTAATAATTAAGAATCCAAATTCAACTTTGCATAGATGGGGCGGAGCTCCTGAAATTTTTACAGATATGGGACTTGTGGCAGTTGATAGAGCTTATCGATGTCTATTTTAGGTATAACTTTAATCAAAATCGTTGGAGCCGTTTTCGAGAAAATCGCGAGAAACCCTGTTTTTGACAACATTTTCGCCATTTTAGCCGCCATCTTGAATCGCATTTGATCGAAATTGTTCGTGTCGGATCCTTATATTGTAAGGACCTTACGTTCCAAATTTCAAGTCATTCCGTTAATTGGGAGATGAGATATCGTGTACACAGACGCACATACACTCATACACACACATACAGACCAATACCCAAAAACCACTTTTTTGGACTTGAAACGTATAGAAATTTAGAAATTGGGGTACCTAACTTAATTTTTTTTCGGAAAGCAATACTTTCCTTACCTATGGTAATAGGGCAAGGAAAGTAAAAAATACATTATATGAAACAAGCACAATTTCAAAGTTCAGACAATGTTCATTCCTTGAGTCCATCATGATTTTTGAAATGCTGCTAACTTATAATTGGGGAGAGCTTAATTTCAGTATGTTACCCTCTTTCCTTCAGATTGATTGACAAGTTTCTCATGTAAAAACTCACAAACCAAGTAATGATTATGATAAAAACAACAGAATGAGAGTCAAAACATAGTGGTTGGTAGAAGGCGAAGGTAGCAGAGTATTGAAAAGTAATGCATCTATTCAGAACATTGTGAAGCGCAAAGGTAGGGTAGAAGGAATGCATTATTCTCAACACTCTCAGCTACCTTCACTGCTCCTCTATGTTTTACTGCTTCTCTGCTCAAATAATATGTCTACATATACGCTCACCTAACACATCACATTAATTACATCCTTAATAATTCAAATAAGATGTTAGGCTTTATTATGAAAAATGTTAAGACACTTTACAGACATTGATTTAATCAGAATGTGTCTGGCTTTGGAGAGAAGTAATGAATTCAGTAAATTAAGTAAATTCAGTGAATTAAGTAAATCATAATGAATTCCTCATATTCATGTATTACAAGAAAAATTGACATTAAAAAAAATACATCCATGCCCATATGACTAGTCTGAGAGTCAGTTTTCACACTATTTAATTGAAGAACAGACGAGATTTCATATCATAATTGTTCTCTTTAAAATATTAAATAACCATTTAGACCTTCCATACATAATTTAACTCTTCAGTATCTTTGTTCCGTTAAGTAGACCTACATGGATATAATGTTTTTTGATTTGGAAAGAATATAGGCTACCCTGTAAATCATACAAAATGCTTCATACAGATAACTGCTAAATTGTACGATTCTAGATATTCGCTGATAATTTGAGCAATTTTAGTGAAAAATGTTATCAAGCTATCAAACTCTAGATGCTAAATCAATTTTGCAGACCATAAATATTTCAATATTTTAATTTCTTCTCTTCTTAAAGTAGGCTTACTAGCCTACCTACTTTCTTTTTTCAGTTGGTTTATTTTTTATATCTTGTGTAACTTTCCATTTATAATGTTTGTTCCAAACTATTTTGTTATTTATCCCATTACTTTCTTATTAATTTAGTCTCTGTGTAAACAATAATTTTCACTGAGGCTTGTAGTGACATAAACCTGTATATGTTGTGATTTTTCTATTGAAGTACCTAATTAATAAATAAATGTTATGTCACATCTGAATGCATGCACAATCTACGTTTTATTACCTGAATATTTGGACGCATTTATTATGTCACATTCCTGGTTTAAATCAACAGCTTATTCATTTCAGCTTATACTGAGATAGTGGATTCTTGCTGGTGACTCTTGACGAGTATACCAATTTGCAGAGTTGGAGGAGTCAACTTGAAGAGTACTGAACTTTCATGATGCATCCCAACAATGAAATATTATTATTGAAGTATTGATGTTGAATTGAAATCAATAATCTCGCCGTCACAAGTTGATGAATGATTCTTGATTTTCATAAGTTGAATTTTTCTTTACCAGCTTCTTTCACTATTACGATGTAATCCGCAGAACTGTTTTTTCTTGAGTTCTTATTTTCGAAAAGTTGAATTGAACGAAGTTCCTCATCTTAGTATAATAACAATTTTAGGATATCAACATCAACTTTAAATGTTGCTAAGATCGAATAATATTGATCGAAGATCCAAGTAATCGAAGCGTTCTCCAAGCTGAATATTATTTCTTCGTAAGTAGGCCTACATCCAAATATATGAAAGTTAATTTTTGCACCAAGTTCCAAAATCTATCATTTATCAAATTCTTCTCAAAATGTTGGACAGTTGCTTCAAAAAAAATTGAAGACATCATCTGGTTTTATGCACTTCATACGAAAGTATTGAGATAAATTTTTGCTAAATCCTTTAAGCTGGGTTTTCGTTTATGCGTAAATGCCATCGTCGACCACGACAGGGTGAAGATCTCAGATTGGGTAGATTTCAGTGTGTCTAAATAGCCTAAAAGATTATGTTCAATTATGTTTTAATTGAGGAGGTTGAGTTTTTACTTTTTCATACTTTTAAATAGCAATATGTTGATATTATTAGATATGTTTGATTCTTGAATAATAAACACAAATAATGAAAAGTTATTTGATCAGCTGTTTTAGCACACTTGAAATTTGGACAATATGAATGTCAACAATGCTTGTCGTCGCCGACTGCGGAAATTTACGCACAAATTAAAATGCACTTTTAGTGGGATAGAAAATATCGTTTGTTGTTCATGTCTATGAACAGAACTTCAATATAATTTTCAAAGCGAAATTATTTTTTCGAGACGTGTAGCATTACTATTACTGTACTTAGTTAACTTATATAATAGTCTATTAATTGTCGAGTCAGTTTTCCGTATTCTCTAAATATAGTCATTTGTTGAATATAACTTTTCCAAATTAAAATGCCAATAATAAATCAATTCACACTCAATCACAATCCAGTCATTACACATTACGAATGTAAAACATTGATAGTCTTCTCGAATACAATCACATAAATCCTCAAAAAATATCAATTTTCCTCACAAAAATCATTAGTATTCTATGTAACCCAAATGATTGGTTAGCTTGTTAATAAATATTCCAACACGAAGAATAATGGATAAATAATAAGACTCAATCACAAGATAACAGTTTCAGAAGTTACATTTTTTGTCAATTTCAATGAAACTAATCATGGTGTAGGCTAAACTGTCTTACGCCCATATATGCTCAATAGTAGTTTAAACCAAGTTTGAATTAATCCAGGATTAAATGTAGTTGCATTTATGATAATGCATTTCAATTTGGTCTCTTGATGGTTTTAACTAGGATTAATAATAATAGAGCATATGGGCCTCAACTGTTATACCAATATCTATTAATAGTAATAGTAGGTATTGGTTATACTCTAAGGTTGTGAAACTATCAAGTCGTACTAATTATGGTTATACATTGCATTATCACCTTCGCCAATACGAAGAAAAACACATAACGTTGTAATTTCGAGTTAATTGACATTTTGACAATAATTAGTTACTACTCCAAATTGTGAATTGATTTTCTAATGGCAGTCTCATTAGTAAACTACAATACAAACACTTATAATCTTGTTTTGATTGATTGTTAAAAACACATACTTTTCAACTTAAAAATTATGCTAAATTGAGCTTAAAAATAAGATATATAAACATAACGTGCATTTTGGTTATGGAATAAAGGACATGTATGAAATTAACCAAGGTAGGAAAAGGGTAGGTTTGTTGAGTGAAATGGGTTAATGAAATAATAGGCAAATGGGTTTACACTGTTTATTTTCTTTTAATAAAAATTCCAAGAAGTTGGTCAATATCAACAATAGTATCATTTTAATTGAGGCGGCATAATCAAACAGAATAAATTCACAAAATAAATAATAATAAACACTGGCGAATATAAAATAGTATTGTAAGAAGATGCTACGAGATATGCAAATCTTGCAATAATCATTCAAAAGTAATATGGATTTCCAGACTAAAGCTGATGGCTTCCAAGTAGCATTGTAAGAATTTCAAACATGAAATTTAGATGATGAAAAAATTTTGAAATGGTGAGGATATTTAAATACGCTTCTAACATTCTAATGAGAATATAATACATCCTCATTGCAACCATGTATATTTTAATATTGTTATTTTTTCATCTGAAAGTCCAAAAATTAAAATTTCCTCAAGCATGCACGCTAGAATAGATATAACATTGAATTTAAAAATAGATATAAGCTGTTAGAAACATGTAATCAGAAAAAAGAGTTACTTCATCAATTCTAATTCAATGTATACTAAATGAATGCAGAATTAAAAGTTGAAAAGTTTGTTTAGTTTGAAAGTTATTATTTTTCAATATCAACTCTTTAGAATTTGAGGTAAAATAGTAGATGCTAGGGGAAATTTAATCAAGGCTGATTATTTCAAGGAATATTGAAAGAGTTATGTTGAAGATGGGATACAATATCAATAAAAGAGGATTCATAAGATATGTTAATTTCAACGGGTATTAAATTTCTCAATGTAAATATTTTTATAAATTATTAGGAGTTTCTATTCTTAGGTTTAGAAGATCCTCCCCCAATAAATGTTGATCTCATCATCTAAACTTTCAGATAAGAAATGTCATGAAATAGAATAGGCTTAGTTAATTTCAATTCATACCCATTTCATATTGGAAACAGGAATTAAATTAATCCAACTTCCTGAAAAGAATATTGGAAGAAAATTGAACAGATGTAAATAAACAATAAAATAATAATACACAAATATTATAAAATTAGAAACAAAAGACTAGTATGAAATACACAACTAGAATTAGATTTTCTTTTCACAAATAAATACATAAATTCAATGTGGGGAATAACAGTCGGATTCTAATAAATCACAGTATTGATTATAGAAGTTTATTGAAGTTCTTGTGTATCATCAATTATTATATAATTTTCCACTAAATTTACGTATAGTGATGCAACAACCACAAATTCAATACAAGAATACTTGACAGAGGACTGGGATGAATTTATAACGAGGTAGATCCCAAAAGAATTTTCCAACACTGAGATTGCAGTGTATGAAATTTAAAGTTTCGACGAATTTATCCCTTTTATGAGTAAACAATGCTTGAATATTGATACAAAAATAAGTAGCCTAATACAAAATTTGCATTGTGATGAAAAATTCTATGAATGGTTGTTTAAAATGGTTAGGGTAGATCTGAATCGAAGAGAATAAAGGTTCTTTCAATTTAATATTGATCATTATAGTGTAGAGAAATCTTCGTTTTGTTTTGTACTCGAGCTATGCAAGGTAATATCATCAATGAATATCAATTAAATATTGGAAACTCTGCCAGAAGATAAAACGATAGTATCATGAAAATAGCACGATATAATATCATAAGATTATACTTACAATGTAAGCTAAAACTTCATTTCAATAAGACATCTTCAGAGTACAAAGATTTAGACTGTTATTCAACCACATGAGGCTCCAATACCAAATAATAACCGATACAAAAATACAATGTTAAACAATTTTAGTGAAACTAGACATAATTATTAGATCAAACAGGTGTTGTGACAATGAAGAATAATTTATTGACAGAACACAAATTCTATCAACTACGTTTTTACAAAAAGAAAAATACTTCTAATCTAATAAAATCAGTCTTCATTTCAAATAGCGCATTGTTTAGTTACATTTTATTGCTAGAATTAGGATTTCGTTGACCAGAAGAATCAACTATGGTATTAGTATACTTTTTATATACTATATACATACAGTATATGTAATATGAGTTGTGTAAACATATTATTACACCGTACATAAGGCTTGGTTTGGCTAGACAATGTTACTTTCAAAAAGTTACAACAAATTTGAAAAAGCAATACCATGTTTCTTCTAAACATATCTACTGGTGCATTTTAGCATCATGTTATTATTCAATATAATTATGATTATTAACAGGTTGGTAAGTAGAGCTTAATAAAAATGAGATTTTTCAGAAATCAGAATGATGATGGCCTAAAAGCACCTAAAATATGTAGAAGTCAAATTTTTAGAGGTTTCAAGAATTTTAGAATTGAGAGAATGCTAATTACTTGTTAATACAGTAAAAATTTCATCTTTCAATAAATTTATAGTTATTTAATAAAAAAATAATTATGTACGTCGAAAATAATACATTGAAATCAAAGTGAAACGTAATTCAAATCTCACAATTCAAAGATTTATTTTTATTAAAATAAAAGTTTTTATTGTAGATTGTTTTTGTTGGGGTTATCGTCACTTCTTATTGCTTGAATTACTAGAAATCTTTGGTTGGGTAATGCTATTTAGTGAATGTATTGCTTGAATACAAATAATATAATTGTTATTGATGTTTGAAAAAGTGATGTAATTTTCTTTAGCGTATTCGAAAATTGAATGATTCATGAGACACTTCAACATTATTGCAAAAAAACTCATCAATTCATTTCAGATACAGTTTCGAAAAAGAATTCGCATCAATTTAAATAACTGTATCAAACAATTTTGTTGAGAAGGCAGTTGTTTACTCGTTTATTTACAATGTCAATATTTAAAATGAACACATTATCTTTCAGTCATGTATACAATAACAGTGGAACAATATATATACATCAGTCTAGAAGCCCGTTTTTTTTTCATTTTATATTTATTTTCTTATGTTACACAAGGTGGAAGGTTGATGTTAGTCTACCATAAATTTACAATTTATTAATACAAGTAGATCTTTACAACGAATACACTAAACCCAAAAATTAAACAAAAGCAACAACTAAATGTATAATGTATTAATAGGGTAGGATGTAACACATATAATAAAGAGTTGCACAGAAATTACCATTCGATGAAAGACTTACATTTTATCACACAATTATTCGTTTCTTGGTTTGATTTTCAAATAGATTCATGATTAAAGCGCAAAGAATTGAACATGAATACTGGAAACACTGGTAAAACGTTATAGTAACAAACTTAGGAATGACGTAGGCACGATAAAAATGGCAAGTACTAGTTTTATTCATCATTATTAACGGCTTGATATTCGATTCAAAAATTTATTTAAGAGGGGTAACTTGCAAAAATGTTTACAAAGGAGCGAAAGAATAGTTTTGTTAGCAAAGTTTCTTTCATACTCTCTTTTTCTGTAACACAACTTTACATAAAAACCTAGGTGGTGAACCAAAAAATAATAACTAATAATTGCCTTATCGAATGAATAGAGCTCAAATATCATACAAGAGAATACTTTTCAACTTATGGTCAAAGCAATATAGGTTGGATAATACAATTACAATAATATACAATAACATATTTACATTGCACTATGGCATAACGAAAACAATATAACTATGAATTAGTTTATAATACAACATTATAAACAAATTCACATGGAAATGCATTGCTGTACGTACTACCCTAGATGAGATCGTGATTACGTGAGAACGATTACAATGGGAAGAGTAGATAATTATCTAATCCTTCTAATTATGTACATGAAAAAATGCAATCATTGAGTTTGAAATGCACACTATTCTATGCATTAAACAATATAAGTAGTAGCATTATTACATATTAAAGACTCGAAACTTCAAACTCGAAAACGACTTTCTAATATATATATCAAGTTCAATGATATCTTAGTGCTAAGTATATTGAAGCTGAAATTATATCTACAACTTTATAAGTGATACTCTACAAAATGAAATTGAATAGAAATAATAGTTTCAATTCATTAAATTCTATATACCTTCAAGAATAGATTTTTTTAAATTTTATTGTCGTTTTTTTATTTGTACATTTTTGTTCAATGAGCTTTCAGCAAACTATACTCGCTAAAAGCTAGAAAAAAATGGAAGCATTTGAAACAGAAATTAACTACTGATAAAACCCCACCTAAACTACCTACGATCATTTTGTGCGGCGTTTCCAGATATTTTTTATCATTTTTGGTATTCACGAAAAAAGTGCATCTGAAAAAATGTAGCGTAGAAGAGACCAATGTCACCTGACCTGTTCACTCGTTACAATCGCCTCTTAGCTCTTTATTACTATTGAAGACTAGATTAGACAAAGATCTAACAACTTTTTTCAAGAAACCCAAATAATTGGATTTGCTCTTTCCAAGTTAATAGTAGGAATCAATTTTTTATTGTGGGTTTTACGTACTTATTTTGAAGTTTTCTATAGGTAAACATAATATTAACTTTGCACTAGGTGTGTGCAGTAACAACAAGCAGCCTCCACACAGTAACAGTAGTAATTTTCACTACTGCCGCGGGAACGCGGAATTGGAAAAAATGTAAGAGTTCTGGATATTTTCAATTCTGCGTTAACGCGACAGCTAGTGAAGGAACTATTTTCCTTCTATGTGCAGGCTGCTTGAAATTCATTTTGTACTAGTTTTGTACAGCAACACAAATCCATAATTCTCTACAAACAACTATAAACTATTGGTTAACGCAATAACAACGGCACCCCTTAGACGTTCAAAATGGTTAATTAATGTTACTCGAAATATTAAGTTGAGTAGTGATACTTGGCAAACATTCGTTTAGTATCACAATAGAATACTTCAGTAGAGAATTACTTCAGCAGAATACTACACTTTACTCTAAAACAAGTTGAGACAAAATATCCGTGTTGCTGAATTGTGCGAAGTTCAATCTTATCATGCAAGGACATATACTCATATATTTACAGCCCTGCATCCACTGTGTAGTCAAACTGAATATAACCAGTTTTGCAATTGCGTGGAACGATTTGAATCGCACTATTCGGTAACACACATATTTTGTTCGAGTCTCAACTTGTTATATTCAGAGTATTATCAGTAATATCAACATAAAATATCATTAGTATCACACCGATATACCAACATTAAACGTTCAGTATTATCACAACATACCACCCGTTTCAACATAGATACAAGCGGTATTATCACAAAATACTTTCGCTATCATCACAAAATACCAAACGTTTACCACATATACCACAGAACAGTTATAAGTTACATAAAATACCATCAGTTGCAAAGAAGACGTTATGCTTTATATGCCAAAATTTGTTAATCAGTGTAGACGTTCTATACTAGCCTACTTAATAGACACGACAAACCTCCGTTGAAATAGAATTCAAAGAATAGATATTTATAATTGAAGAATTTATATGGAAATATAATAAAATAAACTTCAACCAAATATTACCTATTAACTCAAGTGTATATAGGAAGTGATATTTGGTGTTACAACGAGGCAGAAATGATCGGAGAGGATCTCTCTGCCAATAAAACCTTCAAGAATAAATAAGATAAGAAGATAGCTACTTCAATTTTGGTTGAAGGTGTTCATGTCATCAAGCTGACTGCTGTAATGTTATTGATTGATTTTGAAACAGGCCTACATTTTGAGACCCATAACGTCTTCTTATACAAACCGTGTCATTAGTAACACATTTCGACTTGCACAGTACCATGATTTATCACATCACTTGATGAAGCATCTAAGGTTGCCTCATAATAAACATCTAGGGTGGCAATCGAGTGCCAAAAATACATGTCTATATAGAAACGGCAACTGGCAGCTATTTTTGAAGCCAATTCTTCAAAAGTGTAACAGGGCTTTCGAAACTTCTAGAATTTCTTTCGAAAAATTTTACTTATTTTGAGTCATTTTTTATAATCATAAATTATCATTAAAATATTTATAATTATCATTAAAATAATAAAACAACTGATTGTAAGATTTCTGGTGAATCCAACAGTTGACGCGTTGACGGTGATTGAATAGCTGAAAGGGCTTAATCTCATTATGTGTGTAATGTCTTTCAATAAATAATAATAGTAATAGAATGAAGGGAAATATAAATATATAGAATATATTACGAATACGAGATAATAGAATACGAAAAATATTGTAATAATAATGATTATTATTATTAAAATAATAACCAATCTATGGCAGAATTTTTCATGACAACGAAGCTTTACTGTGGGTCGATCTAGTAGAGTTGTATTTGAGATGGAATAACTTTTACAAATTTCCCATTTTTTCTTTCTATCTTAAAAAATAAAACAAACAAAACAAAAAACAAAAACACAGCTAACAACTACTGATTGTGAATTTTTTGTGGTTTTGAACTGAAGTGTATCTAGTAAGCTATAGAAGTTCATCCTCAAGATGTCACTTGTAATTACATAAAGAAGACTACCTAATTCAAAGACTTCTTAACTTCAAAAACTTTATTAGAATTTATAGACGTTAGACTCTGTTGTTATAGAAAATTAGCAAGTTATGCTTGGGGGTTATCAATATCAGCTGTCCAATGTGTTACTGACATATCAAAGTCCAATTCAATTTTTGTGATAAGTTCAAGTTTCATAGGAATATCATAATGTTTTAATGATAATGGTAACGCATATTATCAATCATTTGGAAAATTCATCAAAAATAAGGAAGAATAGAAGTTGGACGGTGTGAAGGGTATGTTGTTTCCTATCTAATTGAATCCGTGAATACCACATTTCATGTTTTGCAGAATAAATTCGAAATAAAAAGGCTTGTATGTACTATCAACTCCTCTAATGACCACCCCCCCCCCCTACTATCCCATTATGAGGTTTTTATTGGCTTCAAAACTAGAGCCTGCGAATGACTGTTTTCACACTCGATTGTCCGATTTGACACTAGACAATCTAGATTGTGTAGATTTCACACTCAATTGTCTGCCTAGATTTATCAAACGACACTCAAAATAATTGTCCTCCGATTGGCTAATAAGAGATTACAATGGATGAGTGTGAAAACGGCCAATTGTCGACTCACTCACTGCCTATCACCCAATCACAACCAATTACCAGTGTAGTTGTAGAAGGAGGAGGCGGTCCGCCCCGAGAGGCGGGACGTGGCGGAGGGAGGGTTTCGTCGTGAGGAGGTGTAGGTAGTAGCGGTGGAAGGGGTGGTAGGAAAGAAGTATGGCGAGGTGTTGGGAAGTTGGGGAGTATTGTTGTTGTTATTGTGGTAGTGATGGGGGGAAGGGGTGGAGAAGTAGGTGAACGCATCAACGTAAGGTGATGGTTGCGGTTGAGGCTGAGGTTGAGGCTGAGATTGCTTACCGGGTTCGTTGCCGAGCTTGGCCAGCGCCTGCAGGTTGGAGAGCGCATTGGAGCTGATGTCGCCCGGGAAGAAGTCGACCAGACTGAAGGTCTGCGGCGGGGTGGGGCTGGCGCTCTGCGGCGAGTGGTCCAGTTTATCGACCACTGCCAGGCTGGCCAACTGTGTCAGGTTGTACTCCTGCATCATGGTGAGTGGTGGCAGCACTACGGGCGAAGGCTGGCTTTGGAACAGTTCTCCCTCGAACGACGAGACGGGTGATGACGTCATCGAGCTGGGAGGACACGTGACTCCTGCGCTTGCGCTGCTCATGGCTCGCTGCACCCCCCCTCCACTGCGCTGGTCCTCTTGCGGCGACACCGACACTGCGGCAGTCGGCGGCACCTCTTTGCGGAAGCTGCCGAACGTCGACTGTCAACAGGAAGCACACTTTAGGGTTCAGAATTAACTTGTTTTTAAAAAAGAATGGCTCAGAGGTCTTATGCCTGACCATTTAGAATCCTTATTCAAAGTCATTTCTTAGTTTAAATGTTATTTTGGTGAGCTGTTATTGGAAAGTGTGCAAGGTGAGTGAATAGTTGCTAGTCTTTTGTTTCTCTCGTCTTTTTCTTTCACCATTTATCCATGAATAAAAAATTAATTCAAGTGATATTCATTCCTACTTGCAAACGTGGAGTATTTATACTTCCAGCAAGTAGTATTTTTTATTCCAATTCACAAATTTCTTTCTAATAAAGCATAGGCTACCGTATCTTTTGTAATTATTTTTTATCTAACTGAGCTTTGTGTTTTTGTTTTTCTTATTGATTCTGATTGTAAGTATTGTGAAATTGATTAATAAAATTTGAATTAGAATTTAGTCATCAAATTAATAATCATACATTTTTCTCAACAAATTACCAAGAACGATATTATAATTGCGATACAACAGACAGTTGCACAAAAGCCTGCTAAATTCCAATCATGATTCAATGTCATGAGAACCAAGTCAGAGAAGACATTACAACTATGATTAGGAGATTGGAAGAAGAATATACATGATAAAAAAAGAACTTCAACCCCTTAAAAACCACCCTTAGAATTGAAATATTGTCAAAATATTTCTTAGTGTGCATCTAGGACCTATAAAGGAATCTATATTCCAAGTTTTGTTACAATCCATCCAGTAGTTTTTTCAGAAATCGTGATCAGTGAATGAGTCACTTGAGAATTTAGAAAGTATTGATAGATATTAAAGATGATGTCCAAATAAGCTCCACGCTTGTGCGTGGATAATGAAACTCATGATGATGATGTGAGATGAATGGACCTATAGCTTCACGTGTGTTCCGAACTACTGATACTGATATGTGTGAACCAACCTGTATAGCGTCAGTGAACTTGTTCATGTCGGACTTGAACTCGATGTTGACATTGACGTCAGGCTTGTGCGTGTTGTTGATGAGGTTGAGCAGCTGTGTGGAGACACAGCGTCGCAGCGACAGGATTTCGGCAGCATTGCCCAGCTCTAGCAGGCGGGTGGTGAACTTGCAGGCGTTCTCAATGCACTCCACCGACTTCTCCAGACTGTGGAAGGTCTCCATCAGCTTCAGTTCGCGCTGCTTGTGAATTGACTTCAGCTCTTCCAGACGGTCGTCACGCAGTTTCTCCAGCACCGCCTTGTAGCTCTGAAACGTCTCCTTGATCAGGTCTCCGGCCGTATCGTGTTGCATCTGAAATTTGAGTATTCATCACATTAAAAAAATATTCAAAATTGATCATTTATTCGTAGCTGAAAATACAGACTGTACAAATGATAGGCATGGTAATTTCAAGTAGTAAAACATTGAATAGCCTTAGTGCCGGTTGCACAGAAACCGGTTAAATTTTACACACACATGTACAGAGTCAGGGAGCGTTCCAGCCGAGTACACCAAATTCACAATTAAAATTCTTTGTGCCGGTTGCACAAAAGCCGGTTAAATTTAAATCGTGATTAATTCCACGAGAACCAATCAGAGAAGCTTTCTTTTCGATAAAGCTTTCTCCATTAAAGCTTAATTAGGAAATTTTTCCCTAAAAATCAACCTAACTTTTCAATACATTATCGGATCAGGTTCAAATTGGGCTCATTCTTCTTAGCGCTTCAAAGCGGTATTATTTCATGTATCAAATGCTCAAAATTAAAAAAAAATGGAATTAGAATTTTTTCCAAGTCCCGATCCAAGTTTCAAATTTTTAAAAATATAGAATTTAATAATTTTTTTCCAACTCCCAAATTTCAAGTTTCAGATTTTTTTATCTCTTTAACCGTGCATCCTAGCTCAAAAGTGTAAGAGATTTTATTTTCCAGCGCTCTAAGGCGGCCTTATTTAATACATCACATGTTAAAAATTTTGAATTTATTATAATTCGATCATTTTTTTCCAAGTCCCACATTTCAAGTTTCAGATTTGTTATCTCTTCAACCGTGCATCCTAGCTCAAAAGTGTAAAGAACTTCTATTTCTCATCGTCCTCAACCGATCCTATTGCATATTTCAATCCAATTTGTATGTGTGTTTTTGTGTGAATAGGCGGGCGTGTGTGAATAGGCGGGCGTGTGTGAGTAGTGATGTTAGTGAGTGTAGCGAGTTCTACTGTTCTCTGAACTACTATGTAGTAAATTGCGTGTGATTTGGTGGAGGTTGCGTACCTGTAGATCGTTGAGTGCAATATGCAGCTGGGCGGTGAGCTCCTCGCAGTGGGCGCCCTTGGCTCGGCTCTCGGCGATCAGCGACTGCAGCTCCGTCAGCTGTTTGTCGGCCGCCTCCGACAGCCGCTCGTAGTGGTGCTCCGGCGAGCAGTGCTCCACCACCAGGCACTCATTGCAGATCAACACCTAAAACCCATCAAAATACATCTCACAATGTATACTCTACTAGACATTTAGCTTCATTTTTTTCACTGGGAGCGGAAAGGTGGTAATGTAAATTTGATTTGTTGTTTTTTTTCTCATTCAATTTTGTTTTTCATCGTTTTTAAGCTATCTATATATTTACTCGTTTATTCTTTCTAGTTGATACTTTTTTCAAGTTATTGTTTTCATTCATTTATTTATACAAATACTCCCACCAGCGGGCAAGATGTTTTTTCTTTTGCTGGTGGCGCCTAAAAAATCTACTTTTATCTCAAGTTTTCATGATTATCAAGTTCTATTTTATGTTATTTCTTAGTTTAAGATAATTGTGTTTTTGTTAGACTTGTCTACATCAAATTTTTGTAATGTATGAATTTTTTGGCAAATAAATTTCAAATTTGAATATTTAATCACCGATTAAACATCATAAAATACAAACTCAGGAAGTGAAAGTGTAAATTCTTTGTGAGAAAACTTAAAGAACCCAATATATTATAACCAATAAACTCAAGTGTAAATAGGAAATGACATTAGCAAGGCAAGGCAGAACATCCGAAAGGATCTCTGTGCCAATAAAAGCCATATGAATGAATAAATAAATAATCGTCGTTAAATATGTTTATTTTGATTAATATTGGTAAATTGTCTTGTTTGTAATTATGTAAACAGATTGGTATTAGAATGCTAATTATTACCATTATTTTATGTTTACATAATTACAATAGAAGTCAATTATTTCAATATTCATAATTCTCTAGTTTATTATGAAGATTTTATTGTTAGAAGTCTGAATCAAGTCGATGCGTATTTTTGCGTTTTGTGAATGATAATATAATGATGAATCATAGTTTTTTAATGATGATGATAATGGTAATTCAAGTCAGATTCAATGCAATTATATCAATATTTAATTCTCTAGTTTATAGTGAAAATTGTATTCTTAGATGTCTGATGTGCGATTCATGTCCTTCACCATTTTTTGAGTTTTGTGTTGTGTAGGTGATGCTGTGGCAGTACCCATACTGAATAAAATACAAGATGTCCATCCACAGATTCCCATAAATTGTAGTTGGACCCCATATTTTTGGAAATCTGTGGTTGGACAATATCTAGTCTTTTTATTCAGTTAATCAGCATTGCTTGAATGGAGACTTGAGGTGCGTACAGATGTACGCGCCGCGAACATGAGCAATTCACTTCTAATCAGCTGACTATATTTGTATTTTTACAGAAACGGTAAGATACAGATATAAAAAGCTTGGCATCAGCTGATTAAAAGTGAATTGCTCATGTTCGCGGCGCGTATATCTGTACGTACCTTTACATGCCTCACATTACCATAGAGAAACAATAGCTTAAGTAGATATCCCATGGTATAGGGCGTTTATGTCGCAACTTTTACTGTTATCTCAAGCCGATTACTGTCGATTATTGTCGATTTTTACTGTTTTGACCGGGTAAGAGTGTATGAACGGCACAATATGAGAGACTACCAGCGTTATAAAGCTTCACAGGAAAGAACTACGTGGAAATTATGTGGACTATCAGCTTGAGATAACAGTACAAGTTGCGACATAAACGTTCTATACCATGGGATATCTACTTATGCTATTGTTTCTCTATGACATTACAGTCAAAAATGTAGTAGAAAGCTTCAGACAAAGTTTGGTGAAAGTGATTTCTATTCATAAGGAAAACAGAAATATGCTGTCAAATTAATATCACGATATTATTTGGAAAAATACACAAACTTGTTTCAGACAGAAGGCTCTTAGCTTAGTTTCATCATGCATTATCATAATCAGCGAGAGGCTTTTAACATAACAGAAACAACCAATAACAATAAATAAATAAGCCACTGGAAAATTACAAATTATATGATACAAAAATAATTTAACCTCAAATAGAGCAGTGCAAAAAACGCCGACCCCACCTGAGTGGGAAAAGGCTGGGAAGAAGAGCAGCGCAAAAAATAACAAAAAAATCGGAGATACAAAACCTCAACAATGTATAACGACTGTGTATCATGTATCTTCTACCCCTTAGTGGCCAGCCTTACAAAATCATTATATAAAACGAAAATAAAAAAAGATCATTTGCAGAAAAAAATTTTATCAACAATTTTTTCAACACCTTTCAATCGAATAATTCTTTATTCTTTATTCTTTATTGATTCATACAATAAGTACATCATTTAATAGATAGGGAGAGAAAATATAAGGCAACCTTGTGCTATTCCTCTGTCAAATTTAGGTAAGGTTGCACATAGTCCGAAATAGGGTTTTCGCCACACTGCACAGAAAGCAGCTGTTTTCCAGTCCCTATGTAGATCTGAAAGACCTTGTTTGCAGACGACTCTCGTCTGACGTCAGAAAAGGGTTTCTTTTCCGGTCTAGGCCAGAAAGTGGTCACTTTCCAGCCGCTCATGGAAGTCCGTAGTTAATGAGTCATCCGCTAGATCGGGCGAGTGTCCACTTATCTGAAGTCGCCATGATTTCGAATCAAACTAATTCAGCATTCGCTTCGCAACCATTTTTATTCAATTATTTATTGTTGATTAGCGCATTCCGAATTTTCAAAAATGCTTGAAAATGACGACGCCCGTGATATTCCAAGTGAAATTTTAAAAGAATCTGAAATCCTGACGGCAAATCTTCTACCACTAAAATCAAGAGATAGGTACGATAACAAGTATTCTTTATTTATTTTGTCAGCAATACCAGTAGTGTGGCGAAAAATATCGTTCGCACCACGTGCAAAAAGGTTTTTCCGGCTCTCAATCTTTTCTAGTCCTCGGCCTACGGCCTCGGACTTGAAAACCGATTTCGAGCCGGAAAAATATCATTTTCTGCTCTAGGTGCTAAATATACTAATCTTGTAATTGTTCACTTTACAAAAGTTTCAGTACTAAATTATTTTCGCAAAGTAGATTTTTGTTGAATAATTTGAACAAATCTACCTGACACGTGTAGCAGTAGAACTTGACCGGTTCGGTCGAGTGCAGCTCGCAGAATACAGGCTTATGAATGGGCAGCGCTTCTTTCGACTTCTTCAAATCTTCAAACTTAACAACGTGATGATTCTCGAAACACCTCATGAACTGCAACATCAATGTTCAGTAAGTATGGCTTGTCCTTCACACAAATGAATATCAACAAATTTCAAATATTGTAAGCTTAAATGAAGATAAATTATCAACAATTGAAATCGTAAGTTGCAAATGAAAATATGAAGTCGGATATTATGTAAACCTACTTCCAATTCAACATGAAGTTAGACCTTCAAGTCTAGTACCTACTACTTCCTAGCCTCATTCAGCGTCTCCTTCTTTAAAGGAAATTGCTCCAAATTCCTATCTTGACTCGGTCTGTGATTTAGGACATTTTTATCAGACTTAGAAATTTTAAATTCAAATACTGATATTTTATTCTTCAAGTAAAATCGTTGAATAATTATTTAATAATTGATCAAATACCTGTGGAGATTTTTGGAATTTGTATGTTCTTTGCCTCCTATTTGTGTTCACAAATGAATAATTTAGAATCAAACTTCATACATTAGGCCTACATCAAATGGATACAAAGAATAATAATTCTACATGCCTATAATTAGTTAGTACAGTATAATATTATATTTAATGTGAAACAATCACTGAGAGGATATCAAGTCTTTGATAGTTGGTTTATTAGGTGCCGGTTGCACAAAAGCCGGTTGAATTTTAGTCGTGATTAATTTCACGAGAACCAATCAGAGAAGCCGTTTTTTCAAAAAGCCTTCTCTGATTTCTTCTCTTGGAATTAATCACGGTTAAAATTTAACCGACTTTTATGCAACCGAGTCTTTGTGTCATTTGCCAGTGACTGTAAAACTATCAACCCAGCTGACGGCTTCTGTTAAGCCTAAAGAAATGTTTAAATTGTCAAGAGAGAATAAATGTTATTTTGAATTTATTTTCAATTGAGGTGTCATTTGAATAATTTTTCTCTTTATTGTATTATTTGAATTATGTTGATAAATTTCTATTCAATTCCATCCTATTCTATAGTGATAACTTCAATTGTTATGTACCTGGTGGGCTGTGTTGCAATTAGGGCAAAGGAAATTTGCACAGTCCGAGCATCGCGCAATGGCATACTCCTTGGTCTTGCAGCTGGTGCACTCCACAGACGTGTTGCTGATCGCCGACATGTCCAAAATGTTCATCAGCACATAATCACAGGGCAAAGAAGCCGCTCCTTTCGGTCCAACCTATAGATCATCATAGATTGTAGATTGAATCTGGCACTTGTGAATAGCAACATAGCCCAAACATGTCGTATCTTTAAAACTAAAACTGAAAGGGTACTAGTTTATTCATTCCAGATAGATAGCTAAAATTCCTCTTTTTTACGCTTTATAATTTACAAGCATTGTGGAAGAAATTGAGGCAATAGGAGACCCATCTTTAAAAAGAAAACTAAAAGGGTACTAGTTTATTCATTCCAAATTAGTAGATAGCTGAATGCCTCTAATTTACGCTTTACGAATTACAAGCATTGTGGGAGAAATTGAGGCAATAAGAGCTCATCTTACTTTTTTACAGAAATAAATCTAATAGTATATAATGCTACAGGAAAACACTTCACTTATATGGGCTATTTTTGTACAAATTAATAAAAACAATGTAAAAGCCTTGTAGTACTCTTTATTATTAAAAACTTTAAAATATTTCAACGACTAGTTTCGACCCTAACTTAGGTGATTTTCAACTTGAAAATGAAAATTTTCAACTGAAAATTTTCATTTTTAACTTGAAAATAACCAAGTTGGGGTCGAAACTAGTCGTTGAAATATTTTAAAGTTTTTAATAATAAAGGGTACTACAAGATTTTTATTAATGCTACAGGAGTATGACAATACAAAAATATCTGTTCGTTAAGATACTTATGTTTTTGGCTTGGTTGAAAGACGAAGAGCCTCGAGAATTGAGAATCATCCAGAGTTCTAAAAACGTAGAATAACCCATAGTCCGAGATATAATTATTACTTTTAACACAGCTCTTACTCAAAGACAGAGATGCCAGATACTATTTCCTTCACTAATGCCTCCCAATGTCTAACAGCATTCTCCCTATTTTTGTGTCAGTATCTAATTGTACGCAGCATGCTTACTCCACTGCTCCACTACTCTGTCCATGCTAAAAAATGTGCAAGGAGAAACTTGTTTCGCCTCTTCATGTTAAACGTTATATCTCTCGGACTATAGAAAACACCCCCAAGGTAGTTTACCTTGTAGCAGAACGTATTTTTCATCAATTATTCAAAAAGTAGTAAAACTAAGGTTTCATATTGTAGATTCCAAAAGACAAAGATTCATATATTGTAAAGCATTATGATTGCTAAATTGAATAACTCTTACTTGGATAATACTATACTTGAATAATATTAATTTATTTCATAAAAACATATAAAGACTCACAGACAAACTCCAGTACGAGCCTTAATGACATATTTGATAGTATAACATTACAATTAAAAAAGAAAATAATATCGCACTTCATTAAATATTCAGTATAACTAATAAGATTAGAAGAGAACGATATTTGGGTTAGATTCCGGAAGTTAGTAAAGGGGTATAGGATGAAAAATATTTATATACAAAAGAGAAGAAACATATAAAGAGAGATAATATACTCTTACTCTAAAATAAAATATACTTTTACTCTTGAATAATATGCTTGATATACTCTTACATGAATTATATATTCTTACTATAGTTCAACAAATGTTTATGTATTAAAAATAACTCACTTTAGTTTTTTGTTGACATTCTGGACAAGTCAAAATCCCATCTCTGATTATCATGTCACCTCCTCCTTCATTATCACTCAGCTGCTTATTCAGGCAGCTCTCACAGAATATATGAAGACAGGACAGTAGCCTGGGCATGATGTACTTGTTACTGCGAAAAAGAGAACATCAGATTAAAAATTGGAATAAAAAACGCATTCGTTATCAACAAGATACTAAGGAAATACTCAACACAGTGCCCTCATGCTTTATTTCATGAGCATGGTACTAGTTACTGTTGAAAGATAACATGACATCAAAGATAACAGGAAAATAAAATAATATTCTGTACGCTTGAAAAAATCATCAATTATACAGCGACAAATCGGCTAAGAAGGAAAGATAAGCACATAGCTTCACAACTTGAAATTAACCAGTTATCACTCTTGCAATAAGTATGAGTCAATATAAAGCCTGAATAACTCTGTATAAATGAATATGAACTGCTGCAGTAGTCCAATCTTTTCCTCCTCAATAACTTTATGATTGAAAATCAATAAAATATAAAATATGACTTGATGACAGAAGAGCACAATTTCACATCTTGAAATGAACCAGTTATCACTCTTGCAATAAGTATGACTCACTATAGACTTTTTGTGTAGTTGAGAAGTTGATATTATGGTAATTATTCATATTGAATGAAAAAGACTAAGATTGACAATGGTGTAATAACCGAAACCGGTCTTTCTAAGTATCAATAAATCTGTGGTTTTTGACAATTTTTTAGTCTTTTTCATTCAATACTCACTATAGAGTCTGAATAACCCTTTGTGAATAAATAAGAACAGCAGTAGACCAATCTTTTCCTTCTCAATAACTTTATAATTTAGAAGTCAATAAATTATTTTTCATTTTGATAAATATATAACTTGATTCTCAGGCAATGGAGAGAATTGGAAGTTTAAACTCAATACAGAGTTTAAACTGATACTGCACAAACGGAATTTTAGTTTAAACAAAAAAAAACAACAGATTATTTATTCTTACTATAGTTCAACAAATGTTTATGTATTCAAAATAACTCACTTTAGTTTTTTGTTGACATTCTGGACAAGTCAAAATCCCATCTCTAATTATCATGTCACCTCCTCCTTCATTATCACTCAGCTGCTTATTCAGGCAGCTCTCACAGAATATATGAAGACAGGACAGTAGCCTGGGCATGATGTACTTGTTACTGTGAAAAAGAGAAAATCAGATTAAAAATTGAAATAAAAACGCATTCGTTATCAACAAGATACTAAGGAAATACTCAACACAGTGCCCTTGTAGAATTCATGCTTTATTTCATGAGCATGGTACTAGCTACTGTTGAAAGATAACATGACATCAAAGATAACAGGAAAATAAAAAATTATTCTGCACGGTTGAAAAAATCATCATTTATACAGGCTTTCAATTAAAGATTATAGGGAAGATAAGCACACAGCTTCACAACTTGAAATGAACCAGTTATCACTCTTGCAATAAGTATGACTCATTATAGAGCCTGAATAACTCTGTATCAATAAATAAGAACTGCAGTAGACCAATCTTTTCCTTCTCAATTAACTTTATGATTGAAAATCAATAAAATATAAAATGACTTGATGACTTAATATGACTTGATTCTCAGACAGGAAGATTGTAGGACAGAAGAGGACAATTTCACAACTTAAAATGAACCATTCATCACTCATGCAATAAGTATGACTCACTATAGAGCCTGAATAGCCCTTTATAAATAAATAAGAACTGCAGTAGACCAATCTTTTCCTTCTCAATAATTTTATGATTTAAAAGTCAAATTATTTTTCATTTTGTATAATTTGATTCTCAGGTAATGGAGAGAATTGGAAAATTCATCTCAACAACTTTCAACAATAATATTGAGCTTTTTATTGCATCACCCTCGACACACTGGAACTTCAATCCCCAATTAAGGCTACATTTTTGACGTGCCATTATGTTTTGACCCTAGAAGTCATGCTTTACTAGTTTTTTTTTAATGATATTTTAATGCTGTATTATGTTCTTAGTTTTTCTTTCCTCTTAACATTCTCCAATCCCATACCGCCTTCAACTTCCTACTTAAGCTTTTAAAAACTTTTAGTTCCTTCTTCAAATACCTCATTTTGAAACTTGAAATTTATAATTTAATCAGCTATTATATTCAACTATTAAATTTATATTGAGCATTTGTATCATTCATCTTTGGGTAAAATGTAACTGTTGTGATTTAGAGGAAACATTATGCTATGTAAGATTAATGCAATCAAAAATTGTTCTCAATTTTCTAGTAGATTATTGTACAAAAATAATTTAATGTTTGCAATGTATGAATTTCCTTTGATTCACTTCATCCATCTGCCCAAATTGGTTGAATGGAAAGGATTGATATTATTTAAAAGGAATAAAGACAATTGGAAGAGGAACGAATAATAGATAATTGTAAAAATTGTGTGTATTATGTATGTAATGAGGGCACAATAAAACTACACGATCAATGTTATGCTTTATTTGAAGAAACACTGATGATTCAACCAACACTCTCTAAAACCAAATTGATAACTTATATGAATTCAAGAGTTGGATAATAATTATAATTAATGAAAACTGATAACTATCCACTAATACATGGGTGGAATCTGATAAATTGTTCAGCATCATTGAGAAGCAACACTAGAAATTAATTTCCTGTTGTAGCCTAGAGGAAAAAATGTAACACTGTGCAACAATGTGAGTGATTGGTGTTATCTTTGAAAATTCGCTTGAATTACGAGACAGCTTTTCAAATGCAAAAGCGTTAATTACATAACAATGTGAACGACCTTTTCACTACAAACCGAGTTTGAATGTAAATAGAGGACTATTGATGTTTCAACTATCATATTCTATCTATAGATGTATGAAAATTTGCGTACTATTTTAATAAACAATAAACATAGCAGAAATAAGGTGAAATGAAATAAATGTAGATTGTCATTTGAAGAACAATTTGTGATACATCATACAGTTTATAATATATTACCAAACGTTTCTTCATTCTAAACAAGATTTAATAAGTAAACAGAAGTTACTATATATATAACATAATTTTATAAATAAGGTAATATTACAAATATTTGGATTTAAAAGACAGGGAAATGTATCATTAGTACTGAAAAATGAATGGATAGTTTTTGGAGAACTGTTTGAACCCTCAAAAACGAATAGAGTACCTAGTAGGCATGAGAAATGATGATTAAGCCCTTGAAAACGATAAAATAAGTTTAGAAGGCACGAGAAACTTACAACATTAAAAGAATATAAGTTTTTATATAAAAACAGAAACCGTTTTCAAAAATAAAAAAAATAACTAAATAGCGGAATCAGTATTTGATTGCAGTAAGTTATTTCAAAGTTACTGAAATTGTAACTGAAATAGCAGTAGTAAAGGAAATATTTATGAGCAGTAAATTTAAAAAAAGAGACTCAGCTACTCACTTGCAGATGCTGCAAATTTGATCTTCGTTAGCAGTAAGACTAGAATCGTTCTCCAGTGGGCTTGACGTGCCATTGAAGGTTTCGGCAAAAGTTTTTTCTTCAGTAGACGAATCCATTATGAAATGTTAAGATGTTTTTCCTAAAGCTAAAAATATTGAGTGTATAATGTTAACGGTTAAATATTTCCTAACTTTTCAATGCAAGGATTTCGTCCAGAGAAAAAACTTTTGTCAGGTTAGCAATGAGTTATTCAGATACTATTATCGCCTCAGATTACCGCCAAATTGATCTGGAACAAAAGAAATACAATTCCTTTCAACTCAAGAAAAAAAAACAAGCGATAAATTTACAATTATTTTCAAGGTTTTCGATTTTATTCAGCACTCCGTAAGCGCGCTGGCGCAATGCTTTGATTCTTGACACATCAATAAAACGTATAAAATACTTTGGCCCCATTTAGGGCCAAGCCTAACGAGACATATTTTCAGTCTGCACGACAGAACAGAAAGCGCTCAGATTGTCTGGATTGGAAGCTCACTGGATAAGCCAACCCAATCAGCAAATAAGAGAGAAACCTGTCCTACCATGCCAACTGAAAAAAACTCCTCGTATGGCTTGGCCCTAATGCACTGCGGTTGCGATTTCTCTGAGTACAAAGACTCTTATGATGCGGTCCGCAGCAGCTGAATTATTATTAATTTGTTGCGTTTAGCTGCTCAAGTGAGCAGAGCTCTAGACCTGGCTGGATGCTTGTCTGACTCGGACTAGGCGCTGAGACAGCAAATAATAGAAGCGTTGGTGGGAATGCGAGCGGCCGCAGTAAACCTAGCTCCGCAGTGCAGGCTGGATGCTTGTCTGACTTTAACTAGGCGCTGAGACAGCAAATAATAGCAGCGTTGGTGGGAATGCGAGCGGCCGCAGTAAACCTAGCTCCGCAGTGCAGGCTGGATGCTTGTCTGATTCGGACTAGGCGCTGAGACAGCAAGTAATAGCAGCGTTGGTGGGAATGCGAGCGGCCGCAGTAAGCTCTTCCACCCAGCAATGGTCGGCGTAGTTCCGCCTAGCGGACAGACGAAAGATCAATCCAGTCGGTTATTTGATCCCTCCAGCCAGGCTCAGCCAAGCAGCCGAGACAATAGAACAATGGAGTGGTGGTCTTATTCGCGTCATCAGCAGTTTTCTTTCTCACGATTATTTTTATTTTTGTGTTGCCTATAAACTCCAGTCACCAGTAAAAAGTTTCCAGAAACTTGGTGTACTACCATATTAATGAATTTTCATGATGATTTTCAATTATTTAAAAACATTGTTTACATTCTGAGCCTTTAGGCTAAACTTGGGGTCGCTGAGAACGAATCTGCAATCAGAATTTCTCTATCACGAAAAATAACGAAAAAAACCCAGCTGTTTTCCTTTTTTTTTTTTCCGGCAACTTCCGCATCTTCCGGCAACCGTTAACAGTCATCCTGCAATGCGGCCGAAACACTTCCAAGCCAGACACCCATCTCAAATGACAACAACGCCAAGCTGTGAGAAACCATCCTGCACTGCGGCGCTAGGTTAACATCTTCCACCCAGCAATGGTCGGCGTAGTTCCGCCTAGCGGACAGACGAAAGATCAATCCAGTCGGTTATTTGATCCCTCCAGCCAGGCTCAGCCAAGCAGCCGAGACAATAGAACAATGGAGTGGCGGTCTTATTCGCGTTCATCAGCAGTTTTCTTTCTCACGATTATTTTGAATTTTGTGTTACTTATAATCAATAATAACTCCAGTCACCAGTAAAAAGTTTCCAGAAACGTGGTGTACTACCATATTAATGACTTTTCATGATGATTTTTAATTATTTAAAAACATTGTTGACATTCTGAGCCTTCAGGCTAAACTTGGGGTCGCTGAGAACAAATCTGCAATCAGAATTTCTCGATCACGAAAAAACACAGCTGTTGATCTTCCGGCAACCGTTAACAGTCATCCTACAAAGCGGTCGAAACACTTCCAAGCCAGACACCCATCTCAAATGACAACAACGCCAAGCTGTGAGAAACCATCCTGCACTTCGGCGCTAGGTTAGCAGCGTGCAGCATTTCAAGTTGTCTTAGTAATCTTTTCCCTAAAAACTTCATAGCATTCACCCAATGTGTAGGCTACTCAAATCTATTTATTTATTTAATCATTCAGAATTACACAACTTACAGAAAAGTAGCACAGGCTTATAAGCCCAAAACGGTTCCAATTCTAATTTATACAACAGTCCAAATGTAGCTAGGTTATGTGTCACTTAACATTCATCAAGTCATTGGCAACGACTTCAAGTAAGTTAGTATTTCGGGTACCATATAAATGTTGAGATCTGTTTGGTTCAAATTTATGTATATTTTTACAACAGACAGACAAATTCCAAATAGTAGAGCTGACACCGTCAGCAGCCTCAAGGTTTTGAAAATTGGCTTGCAGGAAACACAGCCAAAGAGATGAAATCCACCAAGAACGCGAACAAGATCTCGTGCAAATCTAGCCCGTTGCCGCCCCACACTATAGCGGATCACAGACAAGAAACATCCATGATAGACCCTAAGCGCTTGATTGGAGACACCTGATAATGTTCTCAATGCGAAAAGAGCTCGAGACATTTTGAACCCTGAAATGCACATACCACTTTTCCTTCCTCCCTCCACGTCCATGAACATTTACTGAATAGCAGGCATCAAAAAAAGCAAAAGGGCAGGTCAAACTATACTGTTTTTGAGCGCATAAAAATATTCCTTCACTGAGTAGTTTGATTAATCTTCTGCAAGCTCTTAATTCGGTTTCTCAAAGCAATACTCTGCAGGTTCTTCACACTAACAAGCAGGTTGTTGTATAAGCGCAGTGCAAAGATAGAGAAGGAGCCCTTACTCTTGTTGGTTCTGCAGCATGCTTGCTAGAAGTCTGAAAAACTACCTAACTGTAAGGCTATACACTGTCCAAGTACATAAATGACCACACATACCAGCATCACAGAATAGATACAGAATGGAAACTGTCAATCAAACGCCTATCCAACCAATGCTTCTTACATGGCACAAATACTAGACACGTCACGTGACCTTAGGGAGTTCCAATCCTGGTCTTCTGATTGGCTCGCGGCAGTGAACGAGATCAATTGATCCGGATCAGTAAAGTGATCCGAACCCCCCATCAATACCATTACAATGTGGAACTTCCTAACAAGATGGCGGATTTTTGCGGCAGGGTACTAGCCGAGTTTACATACTGTATGTATACTGTGCCAGCATCCTAGACCGTGAATCCCCATTTATTGGGAAGAAATCTGACAATTCCCAGGTCAACGACCATAGAGAAGACTACAAAAAGTAACAAGTAAATAAGTAACATGGTATGTCAATGTCCAGTCTCCTCATTGTGATATGTATACGAAGATCAGCTCTCAGCATGACTGTCCTTGGTGTCCTTGAAATGCAGCAGACTGGACATCATATATTGGTTGATCGTAAAAATGCCCAGCTTAATGAAGATTGGCCTACAGTACTCACAATACCCCACAGCCGTAATGCACCTACAGTGCTCACTTGAAGCTCCACAGCTGTAATTCTGCCAACACCTATCATTGTAACACTTACACCGTACTTGGAGAGCGTTGGAAGCATTTACATGCACCTCTATTTTTTATAGCTTAAACTAAAAAAAAAAAATGTTGTACGGTAAATAACTGATTTAATATCATAAGTATTCATTAATGACGTACACCGCATAATAGAACTTACCTGACCTGGCAAAACATTTTCTGACTTTTATTAACATAGTAAATAATAATATTTCTAATAATAATTTTAACCTAATATTTTTTTAAAGCTATGGACAAAAAAATTAATAAAAGCAAGCAATACATATTTTTATAATAAAGTCCGAAAAATTAAAAAATCAATCATCGTTTAGCAAGATAGCAAGTAGACAAAGTTAGGCTGGGTCAGAGTAATCAATTTTACTAGATTAGCGTTTTCTTTAATTTTAAAATAAGAAAAAAATTGGAGTTAAATTTAATTACAAAGCTTTAATTACTAACGCTAAAACTTACTACAAGAGAAAACAAATGAATTAGTTCACTTATTATATCTTTGATTTGTGTAATAGCACAACTCAATAACCTACAATGTAAACTTTCGTTTAGCAAGATAGCAAGTAGACAAAGTTAGGCTGGGTCAGAGTAATCAATTTTACTAGATTAGCGTTTTCTTTAATTTTAAAATAAGAAAAAAAATATTTTGAGTTAAATTTTATTACAAAGCTTTAATTACTAACGCTAAAATTTAAGAGAAAACAAATGAATTAGTTCACTTATTATATCTTTAATTTGTGTACCTAATAGCACAACTCAATAACCTACAATGTAAACTTCACTATTCGTTGGTTCAGCCAGGCTTGTCAAAGCATGCTCAACTGGAAAAACAAATTATTTACAAAAATAAAAATTGAAAACCTCAGTTGAAATCATGAATACAATGTTGAGGCAATCAATCCATAAATTTTTCACAAGCTAAGTTACCCAAAGTAAAACTCGTAAGCTGATGAGAAATGAGATACTGCATAATTATAACAGATAAAGGTAAATTTTACTAATATAAAAAATGTTTTGAAAAGTCTAATAATAAGAGCTTATTTTTAATTATAAAATATTTTTATCTTGCCCAAAATAAAGCTTTTGACATGCAATAGTGACCTTGGCGAATATCGAACTGGTCTGAAAGCATCCTAAATGAAGATGAATAGCGGTTATGATGACCGAAGAAGCAATTTAATTACTTGCGAACTGACTTATAACCTTCTAAAAACAAAAATTTACAAATATTTCTACCTTATGAAATAAAATACAATAATAAATTAGAAAAATTATTGAATAATGCAGATAACTCACCAGTGCCATGATGAATATTGCAAATGGCGCGATCCTCCTGTAGGCCTGAAGGGATTCCGGATTGGGACCCGTCTTCGATCGGCTGCGATTGCAAAATACAAAACAATGTTCATCGGTGGGGGAAATCAAAAGTTAATTGAATCATCTCATAATAATTATAAAAATTATTTCATGAGCCCAAGTTTCAAACTATTACAATATTAAAATTATCTTGTCCATTATAGTGGCAATATTGTTTTTATTACTTATTCAACAAAACTGCAGGTTATTCCTTAGGCTCAACTCACACTTACGGTACGCGACTCAGGTCGAGAAGAGACTCGACTCGAGAGCATGTGTTTCCAAATGGTGACACTCAGACCAGTCGACTATAGTCTTGAAAACACATGCTCTCGACTATAGTGAGGTCCACTACTTTATAATGGCAGTGGATAAAGATAGGAGAATAGCGATGCCGATTCTCTCCATTAATTAATTATATTTCTACACTGTCAAAAACATAATTGTCGACCTAGAAAAGGATAGTATCACCGGCTTTGTCGAATGATAGACAAGGATAGCAAAACCAAAGTTGAAAAAATACTGTCATTATAACGTGGACCTCACTATAGAGTCGAGTCTCTTCTCGACCTGACTCGCGTAAGTGTGAGTTGAGCCTTAGTCAAAACATAGTGGAGCGGCGAAGAGTGTGTATCAGAGAAGACAACCGAGTGAGCTAAAAAATAATGTATGTATTCTAGGTCTCAGTTTCCTTCTACCTTATCTCTGTCACTCCAATATATTCTGATACACTTGAATACATGTATTGTATTCAACAATCTCAGCTTTCTTCTCTGATACATTCCCCGCTCCACTATGTTTTGACCCTAAGGGTGGGGCCATAAGAGGTTTTTTAAGTCGAGTGGGCAGGGCAGGATGCTCTTCAATTGGCTGATTATCAGCTGATTCCCGAACGGCAACCCATCAGCCAATCGGAGAGCTTCCTGTCCATAAAGACGCTTCAATGGCCCTTAATGCTCACATCATCATTCTCAGAAAAAAGTAAGCAAATATGACAGACATTTCGGAAAAAATAAACGAAATATATTGGCATTAAACAAAGAGATCGAATGAACTTTATTAAACTGCAAAATTATTTGGTTTAGAAAATTGCTATAGTTGATTGAAAGTGTGCCGCAGATAGAGATAAATATGTTCTACATATTTCGGAAGTCTCCCGTTCCCTCCAGCATCAGAATGTTGGGATTCTCCTTCTCGAAGTCCGTCGGTTCTCTTTCGCGTTCATCCTGTCCCCACTCGCCAAGAGTTTTCATCACATCTGGTTGCTTCTTCCTCTCTTCCTCTTCCTTCTACTGAAAAAGAACAAACAAAAAAGATCACTAGCAAATGCAATTCGCCATAGAATGGATAGTCTTACAAGTCAATTGAAAAAATATTGATGTTGCTTTCAATGATGAAACACTAAATAATAACTTTGTTAAAAAATAAATAAAAATATTTTTTTAATACTATTCATGAATGAATCAGCCTATCAAGAATCGATCTCTTAGATTAATTGGAAAGAAGATGTTTGTAAACAATTAATTAGAGATCATTTATGACTGTTGTATTTATTTTATGGAGAAATTAATAAAAAATCAACAACAAAGAAAAAGATTGTTTTAATACTATTCATGAATGAATCAGCCTATCAAGAATCGATCTCGCAAATTAATTGGAAAGAAGATGTTGCAAACAATTAATCAGAGACCATTTATGACTGTTTTATTCGTTTATATTATGGAGAAATTAATAAAAAAAAGATCAACAACCTTTAAAGGAAATAGTGATTATGAAACAGTCGTTAATAAACATTAGTGGTCAGCAATTTTCATTTGACACAGTATTTGATGAGATGTAGTGATATTTATTCACGCTATATTTATTTATTTACTCTGAAGATGACACTATAGGTGTTAAAACATGTTTGTGTTTCTTTCCAGATAAATACAATGTGTGAAAGTTAACAGTTGTGTTTTCATTAATTTCGCATTTGTTTTATTCAGTAAGGGGAAATAGAAGAACTTCAGTTGTCTTCTCCCGATCGTATATTATTGTATGATATTGTAATTGTAGCTCTGCTAATAAATAATGAATAATTATTGGTATTATTTATGAAATATGCTTAGTTTCTGGGTTTGACTGTATTTCATCAATCAATGATTGTAATAACTAAACAATTTCAGAACTATTCTCAAGACTAAACGTCATCATAGACGAGTAATGTATGCATGCATTTTTCCTCTATATTCAACGAATTTAATAAAAACACGCTTTCTAACTTCTAAGTGTCTACTTTGTTGGAATACCTTCTTTAGGTAATGAACTGAAATTGTGATTCAAGTGTCAGACTTGGCAATGAATGTAAAACTACTTATTCTGGAAAATTTCAACTCAAATTTTCAATATTCATTTAAGACGATTAATCACGATTGAAATTCAATAGTGTTAACATTTGAAACTAGTAAACAGAAAGCAATATTTACAGTAACAAAAAACAGAACACGAGAGCCAAATATTAATAATATTACAAAAATTACTTATTAAAAACTTTACTAAATATCAACATAAGCCATACTAATAATAAGAAAACAAAGATATTTGTAAAACAAAAATTTTTAGTGAAATTTGACAATATCTTTGTTTTCTTATTATGGAGAGATTTCACAACATCACCATCAATTCTACTAATTTTATTAAGCCATACTATTAGTAAGTAGAATTTATTATGAGAAGAGAATACAATTTAGAAATTAATGTTTGTAAAGGGTTAAAAATTATGCACGGCAACATACACTACAATCTTCAAAACTAAATGCAAACCTAGCAGTCTTTTTAAAACTGCCCGCACAAGATTGTTGAATAAGCTGTGAGCAAAGAGGTAAAATGATGGAAAAACAGTATTATTGCAGGTAAGAGTTAGTGAAAGACGGGGTTTGATGATGCACTGTGAAGAGGAATGAAAAATAATTGGTAAGTATACTACACGTTTGCTTCAAAATGATCATTATATCAGTTACTAATGAAATGATCATTATTATATCTAGTTAATATACATTTTCAACAATATCACTCTCGGTCCGTTTTTCCAAAAAATCGAGGTTGTACAGTAAAGAATTCTCGAAAACTATATAGTAAATAAATAATTACTGTATATAATATGATAATATGAAGAATAAATATGTACCATAGATGAAGACTGAATACAAAATAAAGATAGAGGATTATTGATTGTCAGGGATGTGTTGTATATGGCTATAGAAAAATTTATAATAAAATATAATTGATGTAGTTGGACCCACGTAATTGAAATTAAAGCACACTGAATTCTAAGAAAACCGTCAAGGTTATAAATTCATAAGTTCACAGCAAATCTTCTAATTTGTCAGTTTAAAAATGAATTATTAACACAAATCCCGAAAATTCTTGTTAGGCAAGAGAATTAGTCAAAACACGTACAAGTTCCAACAAATAGATAATTACTTCAATTTATGTCATTGCACCAAGGGCGGTTCATTGATAGGTTGATCTTTTTCTGAAGTTGAGTTTTTTGTTGTTTCATTCAGTTCAGTTCCATTCTTATCTGTTTCAGAAACATTGTTACAGCCTTCTGTATTGTTATTTTCTGATATGTTTTCTTCTGTTTTACCATCTTCCGTTTCTTTCGCACCATCTGCATTTCCCTCTCCCTCACCCTGTTCCATAATCAGTTTTCTCTTTTCCTCTAGCATTTTAGCTCTCTCCTCAATGAACTTCTTCTTCAACTTCAAATTCTTCTGATATTCGTCCTCACTCTCTTCTTCTTCCTCGTCGTTCGCCGACATTTTCTCAAGATTAACAGTTTTCTGTTGGTCGTCCCACCAACCGAATCTCCATCCCTTCCTTCTTTTCTCAGCCTGATCGAAACATTTCAAAACATCAACAAAAAAGACAACGAAAACGTATACAATGGGTCGATTAAATAAAAACTATAATCAAGTAACTAGCAACTATAGTGAGGTCCACGTTATAATGGCAGTGTTTGATTAGCAATTGTATTGCACTGGTATTGGTTTCGAAGCGTGGATTATTATTTTTTCTCTATTATTGTGTAAAACCAGGAAACAACCAATGTAACAAATTTATTCAAGCATAACTAACTGATTGCAACTCTCACCAGCGGGCAAGGCTTAATTCCTTTTGCTGGTGATGCCAAATTACACATGAAAAGTATCTAATAATTATGATTTTTGTATTATTTATGCTTACTTTTCATTTTATTTTTTATTATTATCCTTGTATTTCATTCAACAAAGCTTATAGCGCTATCTCTCTCTCGCTTTGCTCTGTTGCTAGATCGGCTTTTAACAATGTAGAATTAATTCACAAAATATTTCATCTTAATTATGAAAATTCATTATGAAATTATTGAAAAATATTATTTCTTGTTTAATAAAATATAATTATTATCATTGATAAACGAAGATGAACAATTGATATTACATTAATAAACCTGTATCAGCTACCGTCAAGAAGGCATTGACTAGACAGTGAGGATCGGCAACGTTGTTCTCCTATCTTTCTCCACTGCCATTACAACATGGACCTCATTAGTTCTAGTTATACAGCTGACTTGAATCACCAATTTCAGCAATTTTCAAGCGATTGTTTGAATATTACTTAGTAATAAAAACACTTGAATACTGTCTAAAAATATCACGAATTTATAAAAAAGTTACAAACGTGTTTCAACACCTATGGTGTTGACAATTTCAGTGTGACAATTCAAAACTCACCAAAAACAGTATAAACAGTATCTGAAGTCAAAATCACTTAGGGCCGGTTTCCGAGCTCGGGATTTAGCTAAGTTCTAGACTTTAAACAGCTGGAGTTAGAAAATTGGCTTTCCGAAACGGGGCGTAGTCGCAGTCCACGTTTAAATTAAATTTCGAAAAACTAGAAAATTGAACACAAAATAAAATAAAAAGAAAATAGTGTAAACTTTTAGCTATTTTGAGTTATTTAGGAATGTTTCATTTCGTCAAGGAAAAACGTTTCCAATTATACAAATGAGAAAATAAAAATTATCATAAAAACTTAGACTACGCCCCGTTTCGGAAGGCCAATGTTTAAAGTCTAGAACTTAGCTAAATCCCGAGCTCGGAAACCGGCCCTTAGAATGAGTAATTGCTAGCTTTTATCCAATCGACCTATGTGAAAATGTGTATACCTACAATTAAACTGTATTTAATGTGAAAATGTGCAACACATGACAGTGTTTTTGAATGAAGACAAACAAATCATTCGCTTCATTATTCAATTCAATGTAAAACTCACATAAGGATTGTTGGATTGGAAATAATTTATATTCAAAGATAAGCACCTTCCATTTCTATAGATAATAAATAAAATACAACCTTGGTGAATTAAAAGTATACTGAGATTATATTATTGATACAATAAATCATACCTAGTTTGCTTATGTGAGTAATAAGTAAATACATAAAAGCCAGTTTGCCGGTAACAGTAAAAATATAGAATAAATACAACATTGGTAAATGGAAAATATACTGTAATTGTATTCTTAATACAACATATACGTTGTTCGTTTATGTCGGTTATAAATAAATATATAGGAACCAGTTTGACTGTAAGAGTAATTAATTAGAAACAATAATCTTCTTAAAATTCAAGGATCACACTCAATAGTTTGGAATAGGACCACCATTCTTGGCAACTAGCATATCTGAAAAGAAGATGATACTTGGATTTAACATTATCATAATAACAAATAATATTATATAGATTAGGCTATATAAAAAAAGAATATTGTATAAGAATAAGAAAATAAAATTTGGGATAAAATATGTAACATCTCTTGTGAAATGAGGCAGTCAAAATTCAAATCATGAAGTTTATCCAAGTTATAAGCTTTATGATGCGGACCAGTGGTGAAAGCATGTTAATGATGTAGGGTCTAGATTCTAGATCAAAACTAAATTGAAAGCATTGGAGTAGTAGTAAAGATCCAGAACTAAGGAAGAATAAGTAGTACTACCAACAGAAATTGAATATTTAGAAATTCCCCTTACCTCCTTGTCTCGCTGTGCAAACTTCTCAAACATGTTGGCATAGATTTTCTTTTCTTTAGCTTTCTGTTCTTTCAGTTTCTGAGCGCAAACACTAATTTGGGCGGCCGCTGCTTTGTTATTTGGATCGATTTTTAGCGTCTCCTCGAAGTCTAGACGTGCTTTTTCCGGCTCACCTAGTCCCAAGTATGCCTGAAATCACGTAAAAAAGAACACATTTTAAAGTAAGACATTTTAAAATCAAATTTGCAGAGCATTAAGATAAATCTGAACGTGAATTTTCCGGTTTACCAAGTCCCAAGCATGCCTGAAATCATTAAAAAAGCACAGATGTAGAGATTTTGTGAAAATAAAATTACCAGATAAAACTTTTCTTCAGTGAGATATGTTAGGAAATGTATATTCAACTTAAAAAAAAAAACTTGACAATTCTTTTTCCACTGAACTCATAAAATATTACTTTCTATTGACTGCTGTAAATGATGCTCTTTTCACTTCATAACAAATGAAGGCAATTTTATCAATTCATATCATACATAGGTATATTATACAATACAATAGGAGAATTAAATTGAATTGAAACGAATTTGACTGGATTCAAACTTATAAACAATCGGAAACAAGAAATAATAATCAGTAATACTGTCAAATGAATTTTTTAAAACAAGAAAAAAAAGTTAATGGTAATTAATTGAGTAAAGTCATCAATCATTTATCGTACCAAGACTTCTGTTGATATAGACCTCTTAACGAGTCTTAGCGAACTGAAGGTTGCTCCACATCATCTATAATAATAATAATACTGAGGGTGAAGCCCACATAAGCTCTTAGGCTTGTGCGTGGGTAATGAGTGAGAGGGATGATGATGAGAGATGACGACTATTTTTTAGGTAGTCACTAGTCAGGACCGATGGCTTATCGTCTCCTCCGAAAGACGGGGTGGCCGTATCTATGTGATTGTGCTGTGGTCAAAAACGTTTGCCCCGGTCGAGATTCGAACGCGGGTTCTCTTGATTATTAGACCGGCGCGTTATCACTTACTCCAACGAGCCACCCAATAATATAATATCCTATTATATTAAGCGAGCGATTTCTGTATATCTGTTTATATTTTTAAATCTGGTTATTTATGTTCAACGGATCTCGAAAACGGCTATAATTCGAAATGATATAAAAATTCGATTGCACTAAGTTAGGTCTCATCCTTGGGAAAACTCGCTGAACGATATTAAGAGGATAATTCATCCTTGGCTGAAACAGCTGAGACTGCCTGTCTGTGGATATTAAAAAGTGAGCGAGTGATTCTGTGGAAAATCAAAATATCGCATCACCGAAATTCATAATCTGACGTATAGCCAGCTGTAAAATATAAACACGATCATTTTAGAGAATTGTGTTCTGTTTATCAATAAATAAAAATAACGAGCGAAGCTCGGTGCCCCGATATTAATATAATAAAACAAAGAATTGGTGTATACGCGTACGGGATAAGAAATTCACGAATGTCGCATCATCACGTTTGAACTACTGGACTGATCAACTTGAAACTTTGCATATTATATTCTTAATTTACCGAGGATGGTTATAGGCCTATTTTAAATTCTTAACGATTTTAGGTCAAGTTTTCAGTTTTTCGAGTTCTCAAACCGCAAGTGCTTGTGGAGCACGGGTTACCTGCCAGTCATAGAATATAGAACCTGTAGTGAGATTAATTTCAGACTGTCAGTATTAGTTCAATGGGTAGCATTGAAGCTATATGTTAGGAATGCTGACAGTTTACTTTGCTCAAATTTATTTCACTCACATATATATATATATATATATATATATATATATATATATATATATATATATATATATATATATATATATCAAACAAAGCTCAACATGACAACACAATCCAACCAAAATGTAATAATAATAAACGGTAAGTGAAAAAGTTATTTAATTTAATAGTTTAAAAGTGGATTTCACTTGAGTTGTTGGCAATGTGAATTTAGAATGAATGTTTACCTGTCCCCGCCTGAAATAGGCCTTCTCGTTGGCCTCCAGCTTCAGTTTGATAGCTTTGTCGCACTCATCCTTGGCTTTAAGGTGTTCGCCCACTTTGAGGTAGCACAACGACGTATTCAGGTGAATCGCCTCCAGAAGTTTCTTCTGCTTCTGCGCGTTGCTAACATTCGTCGGATCCACGTCCTTCACTTCTACATCCTCTGCAAAACGGAAACACATATTTAAGCAATTTTCAACTACAAGTTATTAATTCCGCAATGGTCGTTTTCACACTTAAGTCCGGTTTTCACAAGTAGTCAAGTTAGTGGTCGAGTAACTGGCATACTAGCTCTACCGAGCTAACTCTACTCTACTTACTTGGTTGAGTAACCTGAGAATAGTAGGTAAGGTGTGTTGTCTAGTGAACAGAACTATCCTTAAAATGTCAATACGGAACATTCAGTATCGCCGTTCAGCCACAAAAGTTTTACAAAAAGCATTGATATATGCGGCTGATCTTTTTGCTTGCAGAGATACCTAAAGCTATTGTTTTGTTTAAATTTTCTTCAAATTTGATCTCCATTATCGAATTATTTTTAATAGAATGATTTAATGACTTAATACTATAGCTATTATGAATTGTAACATGTATTAATTTTGGCAATAAAAATGATTATTATTAATAAGAAAATAAAATTAGACTCTACTCTACAAGCTCGAGACTGTTTTCATTAGCATAGTAGTGATAGAGAAGCGGTGGTGGGGAAAGGCAAGTGGTAGAGTACTATCCCACGGTGCTGTCCCACTCTACTCTACTAAAAACTAGTACTCTACCATGAACGTTTTCATTGGGAGAGTTCACAAGATAATTAGTACTTACCCAGGGAACTCAACCACTAAATCTACTTATGAAAACCAGGCTTTACCGATTTCTCGCCGACAGGACACGACAGAATGTTTTCCGATTGACTGATTAGATTGGCGTATCAATAATGGCGAGACCATATCGAGCGTTTTTTCAGGCGCTAATACAATCAAACCTCCCTGCCCTGCCGACTTTAAAAACACTTAATATGGTCTCGCACTTATCAACGACTCATACAGCTTTCTGTCCTGTTGCATCGTGTCGGCGAAAAATCGTCGGCCATTTACATTATTATTATTATTATTTATAGAATAAAAGATAAATAAATGAAATGGAGTGCTAATAAGGTGACTTTAAACTCAAACTGTCGGCAATAGTTGAAGGGGAAAAAGTCATGCTATTTATAAGGAATGCTGACACGTGAATTGCACTACAGGATAACACACATACTGTATTTACAAACAAAAAATTAGCTTATAGGATTTTTGAATAAAAACTATCAGATTTTGGTTAAAATATATACTATTTATATATTATTACTACTATTACTTCTATTATTACTACTTTAGAATTGTCAAGTTTTCGTTGTTATTGTAATTTCAGCTATGCACGTTATGTATATGTACTGTATATTGTGTATTGCGAAATAATAATTTTAATTCAAATTCGCAAAATATATTTGAGTAGAAAGAAATTAACTGAAACATAAAAAGATACGAATGGTATATAAAGTACAGTACTGTATATCTGTGTTAAATAGCACATCACGATTATTGGATCATTATGAGATGCAGAGTAAAAATAGAATATTTCTTCAACGTTTCATATTACTGATAAACTCATACACCCCTTTTATAGGTGTTCAGCAGATGCTACAGAATTTAATGAAATGAAATTTGCAAAAATTCTCCTGACTAGGAAGGAAGACAATAAAAATTATAAATAAATACAAAAGAAGTCTTACATTAATCAACAAGTATAAAGTTAAACATCAAAATACAATACATCATCATTGGCTATAATTTATATAGGAAAACTCACCCTCTTCTGGGGTTTCGATGAATTCGACAGCTTTACGGAACATTTTCAGAGCAATCTGATACCGTCCATCCTTGAAATACGTGGCTCCTTTCGATTTCAAAGTCTCTGCATACTCAATTCGCTGGTCTTTGTTCATTTCGTAATGCTCCAACACCTGAAATAATAAAAATATAAGTTAGTTGGATTACTTCGAGATCGAAAAGACTGCATGCACAAAGCAGGATCAAATATTTTGAATCGGATGATCATAGACGGATCATATTAAGGAATGCTCTAGAACATGGGTTTCCCATAGTTGAGTAGGTTAATTTCCGAAAAAATGCAATGTATTAATATTTGTAAATAAATAAATAATATATTGTCAAAAACATAAAAATGTCATAACAACGTCAGTTCAAGCTGTAGTAAATGTCATATATTGTATTTTTGAATGTAATGTACATTTTATTGATTAGATTGCTTATTTGTATATTAATGTAAATAAAATTTAATAATATTATTATTACTGATACTCGATCAAAATTAATACGGGTTAGAGCAAGCCATCATAGTTTCAGGATCACTAGAATTAGCGAAATCAGAAAGTTCCTTGCTCTTTTATAAATTAGTTGTAGCTATGAGATGAATATTTTCGATACATTACTAGGAAAAGTTCCTGGAAGATCATGAAACATGAACAATAAACTACAGTGAGGTCCACGTTATAATGGCAGAGTTTGATTTGCAATGGTATTGCTGTCCTTGTCTATTATTAAACAAAATCGATAGCGCTATCTCTTTCTCGCTTTGCTCTGTTGTCAGATCGTCTTAACAATATAGCATTAATAATTAATTAAAAAAAAAATCATCTTAATTATGAAAATATTGAAAATATAATTTCTTGCTTAATAAAATAGCCTATAATTGATTATTTTAAACGAAAATGAACGGTTAATATTACATCAATAAACCTGTATCAGCTACCGTCTATAAAAGGCATTGACAACGTTGATCTCCTATCTTTCTCCACTGCCATTATAACGTGGACCTCACTATAGAGCAGTCTGCACAAAGAGACAATATTAGCTTCCACTAGCTGCCATGGGAACGCGGAATTGGGAATGTTCGGTACTCAAATGAACATGGCATTTCCAATTCTGCGTTTCCAAGAAGCTAGTGGAAGCTACTATTGTCCTTGAGTGCAGCGTGCTTCAGCATAGGAGTAGATAATCAAAAATAATAAAAACAAGGGTACAAGTTGAGAGGTGCAAAGCATAATTTCTATAAATAATTCCATAAACGTTTACAATATTTCAAAGTATTTTACTCAATAGTTGTACCTTCTCGAACGATTGTAGCTCAACGACACAGGTGAGTTTGGAGTCGGGTGGAATAGAAAGCGCAGGCAGGCCGACAGAGCCCCACGCGTACTTGGGCGACAGCTCCAGTTTAGACTTCTCCTTCAGTTTGAACTTTTCCAAGGCCCGCTCCACACCCGACGGAATGTTCGAGATGACTCCTTCACCCAACGCGAAGTTAACAGTTCTGTCGTCGACCACTTTACCGTTGCACTCACACGTTATGTGAACTGAAACAAATCAATTATTCATTTATAAATTGAATAGTACAAAAAATATTCTTCATAAGATATCTTAAATTTAAAATCTGAACTTACAACTAGGAAAAATTATATCAGATGATGAATTTATTTTTTTGAAGCACATAATATCCAAATTCGAAATTAAATTATTAAAGAACAGAACTTCTTACTTTTGACATCCGCTCCCTGATTGGGGGAAGAAAATCCTTGTCCAGGAGTGATGATTGTTCTAAGAATTCCGCCATCTTTCTTCGAGCTCAGATCCTCAACTTCCCAATCCAACATTTCAATCTAGAACATTCAACATAATATAATAAATTTATGTTTAATAGTTTCTCAATTTTATAAACGATAATAAAAAATAACAATTATTAGATTCCATATTAATTACATACAAGTAATCTGAAAAAAAACAGTTAATAAAATGATGATGTTTGAATGATGATGAAAAACAAACAAAACAATTCTTAAAAGAAACAAAGGCTAACCCGGGAATGTTGTATAAATGGAGTTAGCTTTTCACTTTTTGAGAAAGAAAAATACCGGCATCTAAATGAAACACACTGTAACTAGTGATCTACATTTTACTCATATATAAATTTGAACAATAAATATTTAACTTTATATTTTTATTCCACTGTGTTTCTACAGCTAATGATGATAGAATGGATAACAAAACTAAGTTTTTCTTCTTATCCTGGCGTTACAGCCCAATATGGGATTTGGCCTCCTCCACAATCATCCTCCAATCTCTGTATTCCGCCTCCCTCCTCCAGTACCTAACTCCCATCGCTCTCAGATCCATAACAAAACTAAGGCCCGGTTGTACAAAAGCGGGTTAAATTTTAACCGTGATTAATTTCACAAAAACCAATCAGAGAAGGCTTTTTTGAAAAGACGGCTTCTCTGATTGGTTCTCGTGGAATTAATCACGGTTAAAATTTAACCGGCTTTTGTGCAATCGGCACGGAGTCTATGATTCAAATGGTTTTAGATCGAAAATCTGTCATTACAATTGTGGATACTGGGACACTTGAAATTACCTCAAAAATGAGTGTAGCATCAGGAGGTATGGTGGGGGGACTGCCGCTCTTTCCATAAGCATACTCAGATTTACATGTCAACACACACATCTCTCCCTTCTTCATTGTAGCCACTCCAATGTCCCATGCTTTGATCACTGACCCTGAAATTGAAAAAATCCAAATGAAACTCAATTATGTAAAATCAATTCCAAATAAAGTTTTAATATAGTCTAGTGTTTTATGGGTACCGTTCTTGGCTTGATCCTAAGGTACTTTTCTGAAAGTTGAGAAATACTGAATGATTGATGGAATAAATACTACTATTTTGTACATAGAGTGTTGATGCATTTTAATGTTTTCAACCTTGATCTAAGAGAAGAAGATACAGTTGAAATAAATTGAACGAGTATTCATCTCAAATTAATATTTTACTACATGGTTGATAATTACAGTCATAATCCGTATGTTATAACTGGAGTACCCTAGTAGAATTGATGTGATGAAGACATGATACAAAATGCTAAGAGAAATGGGAATCAATCCATGGTCGGATCAGCCACATATTAGTTATTGTATTAACTACGATATGGCGCCATGCATGTATAGGAAAGAGAAATACAATGTATATTTTGCATCAGGGCAAAAAATATAGGTTTAATAGGGATAGTCATATAAATTGTTACAATCATCTCTATATTTTTCAATTTCTATTATTATATTGAATAATGATTCATTATTTCAAGGTTCTTCTACAGATTACAAACCAAAAACGAAGATTGGAATATGCAATTTTGTGGTTTGAAGTTAATTATATTAAAACAGTATTATTTACGGCCGATTACGATAAGAGTCAATTATGCGGTTTATGGCTTCTGAGGTTTTGGAGTAGGCCTAATAATTTGAAATAACCATATATTGATAGGTATACAGAGTGAGTCATATGTATGGGAACCCTTCAATATTTTGGAGACTGTTGTAGATATAATACTGTTACTTTCAGGATATTTTATTGGTCAAATACTCCACCTTTTACGTACAACTGAATTTCAACCCCTCATAAGGGGGAGACATAGGGATTGTAACTCGAATATTTTAAATGCAAACACCCATTGTGTGGTACATCATTTTAAATGCCTTTTTAAAACAAGAAAGATTGAATCAATAAAAATGTGCTATGATACTTTTATAATATGATAATTTATCTATTAAGATACTTTTAGTATATAATACTTTTATCCAAATGGCGGCTGATTGAACTTTATCAATTATTTCATTAAAAACTAAAACTTCAATCAGCCGCCATTTTAAATACAAGTATCATGGACAATTTTTATTGATGTCATCTTTCTTGTTTTAGAAAGGTCTTAAAAATTATGTTCCACACAATGGGTGTTAACATTTAAAATATTTGAGTTACAACCCCTCTTTAAAAACTAAAACTTCAATCGGCCGCCATTTTGGATAAAAGTATCATAGACAATTTTTATTAATGTCATCTTTTTTGTTTTAACAAGGCCTTTAAAATGATGTACCACACAATGGTTGTTAACATATAAAATATTTGAGTTACAACCCCTACATCACCCCCTTATGAGGGGTTGAAATTCAGTTGTACGTCAAAAGGTAGAGTATTTGACCAATAACGTATCCTGAGAGTTACAGTATTATAAGATAGTCTCCAATTTATTGAAGGGTTCCCATAAATATGACTCACTCTGTATATGAGTATATTGGTACATGAATTTTTATTCATTATTTATTATTGAAACGTTCTATGAACGTGTTCAATATTGATCCTGGCGGCATGGTCAATATTAAACCCTCATTGGAAACGTCAAGATACAGCAAATTTCAATTTATCAGACTTCCATGTTCCATCAAAACAAGCGAAATTTCCTTGTTGAAGAACATCCAATAATCCTGGTTTTTACTAGTAGAGTTAGTGGTCGAGTAACTGGCAGAACTTTACTCTACTCACTTGGTCGAGTAACTGTTTTCACTACAATTGAGAATAGTAGGTAAAATGTGTTGTCTAGTGAACAGAGGTAACCTTAAGATGTCAATACTTTTTAATAAATTAACACTTAAACATTTATCTTATCAACACTTTAATAAATTAACACTTTATAATAAATTTCAATTAACTAAACTTTTTAATAATCAAAACCACTTCTTAAAGTTGATAGCCAACGGCACGACTCTACTCTACTAGCTCGAGACTGTTTTCATTAGAATAGTAGTGGTAGAGTAGAGTGAGAAGCGGTGGTGGGTGAAGAGAAGAGGTAGTGTACTATCCCACGGTGCTATACCACTCTACTCTACTAAAAACTAGTACTCTACCATGAACGTTTTCATTGGGAGAGTTCACAAGATAGTTAGTACTTGCCCAGGGAACTCGACCACTAACTCTACTAATGAAAACCAGGCTATAAGGAGCACTCTAGCGCTGCTTTTCAATGAATTGACTTTCTGTTCTGCTGGGCAGACCAAAAATACAATAAATTGGTTTTAAGAGAGTATTGGTTTTACATTCTGTCAATTGCTAGCTGACATGGTAGCTGGGAGATCACACTAAGTGACAGTCCAGCTCCAAAATTGTTGCTCGTTATAACAAAGCACGCAAAGCCTTTACTAGGAAGATCGATTCGCGAGCAACACCACTTTTTCTTTTTGCAGGGACAATAGCAATACATTTATGTGCGTTGCCAATCTCCAACAATTACCAATACCCCGAGAGAGTATTGAGAGGCTCTATTTGACAGACGAAATATGTCCTTGGCTGTTGTTATTGCCAGTCCGCTATGACTAGTATTCGATTTTGCTCTCCGAATTCAGGTCTCCATCCTGAATAGGGATAACCAGGCGCACCGCGGAGAGGCACTTTCAGCTTTCATAAAAGATGTCAATTGTGTTAATTTGGAGAGTAAGCTCAAAGCTGAAACGAATACACTGCGCCCAGTCAGTTGTTGGATGTTGTTATGTCGGAACGTCGGGAGATCGGTCTTGTAAAGTAATGAGTCTTAATAAAGTATAGTCCTCCAACAAATGTGTTTTATTTCTTCAATAGTTACATACACAATATCAATGTGTGAGCACTACTATAAGAGCAAATGATTTTTTATTTCATCGGCCCAGCAGAGCAAAGTTTTATTAGCATAGTATTAGATCTACTAGTATCACGTTTATTTTTTGCTATGTATGATGATGTCAACATGACTTGTCAATGGATATGATAATAAGGAAAGGATGATACAAAAATTACAAAAGCCAAAGCCAAAGCCATAGTCCATACTGACTTCAAGCCAAGCTAACGCAATCGGCAGTTAAAGATTTATCTGTTACTAAAAAAGTTAACAAAACGTTTCGCTGTTTTTGGTGGAATTTTGAGTAGACTAGACTCGAAAAATGTATTTACTTACCCTTTCCAAGTACAAAAGAGAACGGTTCATCTCGTTTTCTGCTCGAGTCAAATCTGGTACCATCAGTCAACGATCCAACATAGTGAACTTTCACGTTACAGCCGCTCTGAGGTGTGTACTCTCCAACACCTTCTTTGATAATCTCTTTCAGAACACCGCCATCTTGGTTAGGAGTTATGTCAAAAGCGTTTGGACCCTGCTTGTAAGGTTCCTGCTTGTTTTCTTCCATATTTCAGCTTGGGCCTGAAAAAATAGGGAATAAAATTATGAGAATAAATCGTCTGCCCTGCCATTACCAATTGAAGCGTTTCTGTTCCGTAACATTATCCCATCCAGCGACGCGGGTCTCTGAACCCAACAGGTTGAATATTTCTCCTCATGGAGTGAGACAACAGACATTGTGAGCGATTTGACATTTTCAGGGTGCGCCTCCAGAGATCGACATCACAGGTGTGCTCTGCTATATAGGTTCAGCATTACGCTACTTCAAATGGCCACCTTCAGGGGTGGATTCTGGGTCAATGCTGGTTCGACAATTATTGACACCAGTTACATAAATGCCACGGCTAAGTTTTGAACGATAATCTGTTTTAAAATAATGCTATCTGGCTGAATGCCAGATGTAGGGTAAGTTACCACTTCTACATTGACTGAATAAATCAAATTTCAATGAAGATGAGCTTGTAGTTGTGAGTCAAAAAATGAAACATAATGGCATAGATGGCTAAACACGGTAATGGCCACTAAATATCAACTATAGACTCGTGGAAAAATTCACTCAAGGAGTAGTATGGTCTGGCACGCAGCCAGTACTTGAGTCTCCTCTTAAACTCACTGTCACTCAAATGACGCACAGATGGAGGTAGCATGTTATACATTTCAATAGCGATATTAGGATAACAGTTCTGAGCCTTACTTAGCCTACATCGAGGAACATTGACTTTGAGAGAATTTCGAAGTGAGTAAGCACTCTGCAACCCCCTCATATTCACTGTCAGATTGGTATTCCTAATACCAACCAATAGCAAATGGGGTGTTTTCTAGTCTCCAGCCCATATGTTATAATAAGGAAGGAAGCAGAGCATCAACCCTAAAGCCCCCGCCAACAGTGACAATAGAGGTGTTTTCATCAATGGTGCTGTAGACTTTTGATAGCCGCCATTAATAGCCAGGTCTAGTAGGCGCCACTATTGTTTCTTTTGATAGGATGCTCAACAATCTCACGTCCTTTCTTAAGGTGCGTACAGATATACGCGCCGCGAACATGTGCAATTCACTTCTAATCAGCTGATGCCAAGCTTTTTATATCTGTATATTATCGTTTCTGTAAAAATACAGATATAATCAGCTGATTAAAAGTGAATTGCTCATGTTCGCGGCGCGCATATCTGTACGCACCTTTACAGAGCTCTAATTACTGTTAAACTTTTCTTTCATTTTTCATATAAAATAAAAGTATTTATGTGATGGTCATTCAATTTCAGCTGTTTTACATCAATGAAATCAAGCCGGTAAACAGCTGATTTTAGAACAAATAAAATATGAATCTCATTACAGCATACTATATACTGTAATAAAATCATTGACCGAGCGAAGTGAGGTCTAAGAGCTTGTTCACATGACAGCGATTTACGCTCGATTGGCAAATCGCTCGGTTTGCCAGCCTCGTACACATGACAGCGATTCATGAGCGGTTTGCGCTCGGTTATGATAAATAATTACTAGGTACATCTATGTACTCAATCTTAATATCTTATTCTATGAACTTAATCACTATATTACTCTTAAACATATATTACTGCTCTGATCGAAACCGCTCGGTTGACTGAAGACATGTGTACGCTCTCATGCCTGCTCTAGTATATCGAGCCGCCCCGGCAACCGAGCGGTTGTAGTCTGAGACTAAAACCGCCGCGATTCGCCGTCGACTACTAAAACCAGCGATGCATGTGTACGGCACCATGTGTTTCCCTATACCTGGCAATCGCTCGGTTTGTCAACCGCGCGACAACCGAACGTAAATCGCTGTCATGTGAACAGGCTCTCAGTCGACGGTTTGGCATTTCTCTTAATGTTTAAATGTTGCGCATTTACGGCGAAACGCGGTAATAGATTTTCATGAAATTTTACAGGTATGTTCCTTTTTTAATTGCGCGTCGACGTATAAACAAGATTTTTGGAAATTTTGCATTTCAAGGATAATATAAAAGGAAGAAGGATCCTTCTTCATACGACAATATTAGAGTAAAAATCATACTATAGAATTATTCATCATAAATCAGCTGATAAGTGATTACACAGATGTGTGGAAAAGCCAGTCTATTGCTGTATTTCCATAAGGTCTATAGTTTCAATCAGGTACTTGTGGATGAGAATACTGCGTGAGGTCTACTGTTCACAGAACTACTAGTATGTTTTCTTTACAGTCGAGTATGTTTCCTAGTTCCGAATTGGGAACAGCAAAACTGGTACAAGAAACATTCTTTTAGCGATCCAGGTGGAAGTTTTGTCAACTAAAATCAAGAAATTCCTGATTCGAAACTTGTAAAATAGGTTATGATTATAGAATGCATGTAGTAATGTCAGTATAAACAGGTAATGTTTTATGTTTTTCAATTATTCTTTTCTACATTATCATGACAAAAAATAGTGTAAGTTACTTGGACGTTACTTGGAAGTTACTTGCAAAAGGCCCCTTCCCGTCCTTGTGACTTAATATATTTATATAGACAGGAGGTGGATCGAGCTAAAAAGGATTACAATGCTAGAGTGATTGATGAATCTCACAATCCTGTTAAGGCGGCTTGGAGCGACTCATATAAAGCCAAGCCAGTGGTTTGATGCAAAAAGAGTCCAGATGAGGTCAACAATGCTTTCATTGGTGCTGTCTCTGAGATTGTTGAAGGTCTACCAGCATCTATGGCAGATCCAGCATTGTCTGTCCCTTTGTCTCATCATAGGTTTACCTGTTTTGAACCCATTAGTGGGGAGGACCTGATGAACATTGATCAGGGTTTCAGGACAAGTCACAGCCAGGACGTCTATGGCCTATCAGTGTTCCTGTTGAAAAAGTTGATATGGGTATTGATGGAACCTCTGCTGTTGCTGGTCAACAGCTGCCTCATGGAAGGTGTTTTTCCCAACTGCCTCAAGATTGCAAGACAGTTCCGATCTTCAAGAAGGGTGATCCCACTGATGTAGGCAGCTTCAGGCCAATATCAATTGTACCGGTGTTGGGTAAAATCATTGAAACGTCCATGTTAAGGCAGCTGACTGTGTATATGGAAAGGAGCAACCTTATAGGGGATATGCAGCATGGTTTTAGGAAAGGCAGATCTACCACCTCTGCAGTGCTTTCATTGGTTGAAAGAATTCATGTGGCTTTCGAGGAGCGCAAATCGGTTGACCTTGTGTTGTGTAACCTGACCAAAGCCTTCGACTGCGTGTCACACAACATCCTGCTGGACAAGCTACATAGGTATGGCATCGGGGACAGTGCATGGAGCATGGTGGCAGACTATCTAAGCGACAGGAGGCATGTTGTGTCGGTGATGGGTGTCACTTCAGAGAAAAGGAGAGTAACACATTGAGTTCCTCAAGGATCTGTGCTTGAGCCGCTGCTATTTCTCATACTCATCAACGATCTCCACCTTCAGAATTCTAGTCTGCTGTTTGCTGATGATACTACTATAGTTTGTAAGGGCAGTGGACCCCTGGAAGCTAAACGCTGTGCACAGGAGCTGTTTTCCGAGGCTAAAGAGTAGTTTGCTGCAAACAAACTCAAGTTGAACGAGGCCAAGACATAGGAGATGCTTTGTACTCTTGGCATCCACGCTACAAGGGACGAAGCAGTCACTTTGCTTGGCTTTGGAATCGATGCCAAATTAAGTTGGGAGCCGCATATTGATCAGGTATACAGGACACTGTCTAGAGTAATCTACCTGTTCAGAAAGCTAAGAAGTCTCCTGAGTCTCAAGAGACTTCTAATGATCTTTCATGCGGTGTTTGGCAGTCATGTGCAGTATGGAGTTCTTGTCTGGGGCCATTCTCCGCATGCCAATGACATCCTGCTTCTTCAAAAGAAGGCACTTCGTGTCCTTACCTAGTGACTTCGCTGCCCATTGTCGACCCATCTTCAGACGCCTGAAAGTGCACACCGTCTTCGGGCTGTACATACTGGCCTCACTTACTGCAGTGAAGATAAACAGGGCTAACATGATGAGTAGGTGTCAGGTGCATTCATACGGTACCCGCGGAAGGCTACAGTTGGAGATTCCACGCTGTAGGTTGTCAAAAGTGAAGGACTCTTTCCCAGTATTGACTCTCAAAATGTTCAACCTACTGCCGGGCTCGATGAGAGATCTTCCTATTGGTGTTTTTAAGAAGAGGATGTCAAGGTGGCTGATTGAAAGAAGCTATTACAGTATCAGTGATTTCCTTGGGAATAGCTTTGAGGGACTGTGATGCCACGCCACCTTGATTCTCAAGTTTAAAGTTTTTTTATTTTCATTTTTGACGCGATCTATCCGGGAACACCTGGCTAAAGATCAAGACTTTGGATATTAATATACTATTGATACTAGCCAACTAGGAACTCACATTTAAATTACACCTATCACAGGCTTATATGTTGTCTTTAGATAACAAGATGCGGTAAGCGCTGATAATCTTGTTTAATCAATTAATAAAAAAAGAATCTCTTGTATAACCAAAGATTACTAATGAATTGAAGATAAAAACGTCTATGTTAATTTTCTCATAAAATACCGGTATGCATAATAATTGAATAAATTTATTTGAGATCAATTTAGACATATAGGGGCTAGGTTACTTGACACCGGTATCATTTCTTCCAATAAAAGGTTAGGTATAATCAAATTTATTCATTCCTCAATTTTACAAACATAGAAACATAATTACAAGATAAAACTAATAATAATGTTTACTGAAATGAAATAAAAAGTATTTATTCATTTGATTGAGAAATTTTGATCTCTTTGGTTGCTGAGTGATGAAGGTAATGAGACTTCAGAAAAACTTGTAAGTACTATTAATATAAAGCCTACCTTAAATTATTTACCGTAAATAATAAATTATTCAAATTTTAACTTACTAATAAGAGCGTGAATTTCAGAAAACAAGTAGAAACTTAGCTTACAAAGATTCCGATACTTGTTCAAGTAAACCTGAATCTGAACTGAAACAGAACAAAACAACGAATTCTGATTTCTGAACAACAGCACATGTTCTGCGAATGGAGTAACATAAAACCACAAAAATGTGTTCTAGAATGTTCCATAATTATTTCGAATAGATAAAATTAGCAATTAATTTGACTTTGTCATGAATTTGATGTTTAAAAATAAATTTCTTCATTTGAATTTCAAGCAAATAGAAATTTGTTTTGAAATTGTATTTTAATGATTTTTAAACTTGAACAGCATCATTTTAATTATATATAAGAATTAAATAATGATTCTTAAAAAATTAAGGAATTAAAATAATTACTGAATAACTATTTTAGTATAACTTAATATTTCACAATAAGCACAACTTTTAAGTTGGCTAACTTGGTCTCAATTCTCTCATTCAAAGATGGATCAAACAAACCAAATTTTTTTAGTTGCCAAGTTGAAGTTGAGTTGACACGATTCTTGTTTGTGTGTGTCGGGTTCGCATTTATCTATGGTGTGTTCTAACCTGTAAAAATGTCTAGTTACTATTTACTTTTACATTTTCATTCTATTATAAATCATTGTTTTTTTTTTAATTTAGTCAGCAGTTTCTTTCTTCCATTGTTTCTTCAAGTTTAGCTTTGATAAACTTTGTTATGGCATTTGATAGTTTCTATACAAATTGACTAACTACCTTATAGAATAGTAGTGTAAGTTAATTAATATTGACAAATATAATTTACTGCTTATTCATGTTTAAATATTGTCTATACTGATAAGTTCAGGGTTATTATGTATACTGAGGCTATTTATCATGCTCTGTTGAGCATTGCATGTTACTGTACCTATACATCTTGTAGACCTCAATGACACTTTAGTACTCCTCAACAAGTGTTAAGCCATCGTCCAATTTAAAATAAATTATATTTAAATATTCAAGCCTTTTGACCTTGACGTGCATTGTTTCAAGAATAATAATAATTACCACTTTGAGTTCGATTCTGGCATTCAAATTATATAATAAATTTGGATTACGCCCGACTAAATTGAAGCTGATTTTTTAGTACTCCAGTTCCTATACAGTATGGTGTTGACCTTTCTGCATTCAAGTACTCTGAACACAACTATCTCCTATATTCATTTATTTCCTATCTCAATACTATCAGTTTGATACCCTCTAGGAGAATGAATGGCAAGGATGCACACATAGGTTCACTGGTCAACATGATAGCAGTTCAAGATGCAATTAATGCATGTTAAAGCTGATGGCCACCGACAAGATTTCCAACACTCCACGCAGAATTTCTGCGTGCTTTTTGTCAGCCATGGAACATAGAGGAAAGATATCATATTGTATATTGCTATCTATGATATAGTATATTGCTATTTTCTCTATGGTAGGACATTCTGGGTGTCTTGTTGAAACGTTTGTCAATAGCCGTCGTATAAGATGATAGAAGACTTCCACATAAAATCAATTTTTTCAACTGAGTTATTTGGAAAAACTTTAAAACAAAGAAGGAAAACTCTTTGATCAATCTTGAACTAAACTTTGGATGATGAATCACAAAACAAAATAAAATCAGGTGTGGTACACTCACACAACTTTCCTTGCTCATTGAACTGTAAGCCTCATTCTCAAACGTATGTCTGTGAACACGATAACTCCATTCCCAATCAACCGATTGACTTGAAATTTTAAACCTAAGGTCCTTATACCATGAGGATCCGACAATAAGAAATTCAATAAAATTCAATCAAGGTGGCGGAAAAAATGGCGGATAATTACTAAAAAACCATGTTTTTCACGGTTTTTCCGAAAACGGCTTTAAGCCCTATCATCTGGCATGAGTCTCATTCCTGGGAAAATTTCAGGAGCTCTGTAATATTATTGAGAAAAATGGTGGATAATGACTAAAAAACCATGTTATTCACGGTTTTCTCGAGAAAGGCTCTAACGATTTTCTTCAAATTTATACCATGGATAGCTATTTATAAGCCCTATCAACTGGCATGAGTCTCATTTCTGGGAAAATTTCAGGAGCCACGTTATTCTGAACAAAGCTCAGGCTAGAGCTACTAGAGGACTGTAATTTACTATTTATATAATCAAATACAAACAAGGGGCAAAATTTAATCTTCAATTTGAGCCAGGTTATTTGTACAGTTAAACTCTGCATTAATGAACAATAAAAAAGAGCAAAAACTCACCAGATTTAATCCAATTTTGTCTACTTGCCCTTCGAAGCCTTTATTAGGTGTTTTGGTCAGATTCAAGGTGGGAAAAAGACAGGTTTTCGCTTCCAGGCTGTTTTTCCGTGTTCAACTTGCAGGCTCTGTATTGTATTTTGAACAAAGCTCAAACTGGATTCTTTATAAATTCAAATCCGATTCAAATTAATTCAATTTAACACTATTTACGCTGTTATACTCAATTCACACACACTACACTCAAACAATCAATTACAAGAAATTTCCGAATGAAATTACATGACAAAAAATACAAACTTGATCTTGCACAAGACGACGGGCTGACAATACAAGACAAACTGAACGACTGAACTCGGACGACTCACTAAAAACATCCAGAATGCCAAGCAGGCAGGACGGTTTGCGCGTGCGCAAACACAAGCCTGCTATTCACAGAACCAGTCTGGCATTTTGGCGCTACAGTTCGAATGCTCTGGCCGGACCATACCCCCGCCTCTGAAAAACTATTTTTCAGCCAAGTTACAAAACTGAAAAAACCAAAGAAAGGAAAAAAATCCAGACATGCTAAAAAGAACAAAACACCAACACCAAAAAACAACACAAAGAAAAAAAATGCAACAAGCACAACAACTATTGAGTTGGGAGTGGATATAATTTCATTATTACTAGGTCGAACACGGAAACAACAATTACACTTAAAGACACAAATACGAATAATAGAGCGAGCAGACAGTATCCAGAATTTCTGTCTGATCAAGGACAACAATAACGAAGGTCCAGCATGACAATTCTTCTTGTGATGATAATCAATCAACATCGATACGAAAGCGTCGGATTTTGGTAAGATCATCTGATGACAAGTCTCAAATTCCAGTCCAGCATGAGACAAACGACTGCCGACGCGAACCACACCTTTATCAATGAATGGAGACAGGCGACGTAGGCGCATAGAACAATCTTCTCCCTTCTCTAATTGCCCAAATACAGATGAAAAATGTATCTTCTGTACCACTTTACATAGATACCTCTCAGCAACATCGAAATCTGATTCTTCTGATTGGGGTAAGATTCGATTTCACTGCTGCTACCAGATTTTCTCACTTTAATTGAATCTTACATTTCTTATCAGCATATGTTTTCAAACAACTTATTCAAAAACTTATTATTTTCAGAAGAACTTTCAACCAAAAGTCATGTTTCCGTTAAGTGTAGACATCAACTCATACACCTCTTGCATCAAGATTGCTGGAATTCCCATTCTTCCACCTTTGGTAAGATTTGTTATCAAACTATACATTATTAAAAATCATTCATCTAATTGTAAGTTTATAGAAGGTGTGCATAGTAACTTTCCGAACTTATGGATTTCTGTTATAATTGATAGATATAAGCTGGATATATTTTGTAAAATTGAATCATAAAATACAAATCTAATAAGAAATATTATTTGTAAATAACAGAACATATTGAGCATTGTTGGCGCTTCCTCGCCCTTACCACTCACCATGACTCTATGAACATATTGAGCATTTTTGGCGCTTCCTCGCCCTTACCACTCACCATGACTCTATGAACATATTGAGCATTTTTGGCGCTTCCTCGCCCTTACCACTACCATGACTCTATGAACATATTGAGCATTGTTGGCGCTTCCTCGCCCTTACCACTCACCATGACTCTATGAACATATTGAGCATTGTTGGCGCTTCCTCGCCCTTACCACTCACCATGACTCTATGAACATATTGAGCATTGTTGGCGCTTCCACGCCCTTGCCACTCACCATGACCTGTGTGCACTGGTCCATATGTTCACATAGGAGAGACGTGGTAGGTGCAAAAGTCGTCGCCATATTTCAGCTCGACGTCCGTTCTGTGTGAATTCGGCCTTAGACGTTACTGAAGTCCTTTCAGACAGAGTTGAAGTTGTTAAAATCAATTTGGTTCAAATTGATACTATCCTAATTTCATATCATGCTTATCTGACAGATGATAAATAGGTTCTCTACTGCTTTTACTCTCAACGTATAGTGAAAGACAAAATACCTGATAAACTTGATGGTCTATTATAATTTTCTGTTATGTCATGTTTCCTCACAAATAAAAACACAGTACCTAAGTTTAGCAATGATAATTGATATTTGAATATTTTATCAATAATAGTAATAATAATATAATAGTAATCATAGTAATAGTTGTAGTATATAGTAGTTATAATATTTATTTATTCACAATATCACATCGAAAACAACAGGTAATGACCCAAATATGTTTCCTTAACACAACAATAAGTACAGTATAGGATTCAATCAAAACAAAAAAAAGATACTAAAACTAACGTTTGAATTTATTAATATTACTTCGACTGAATCACTGTCGATGTTGTAGAACCGTTCCATAATGAAATAAAAACACACACATATGTTGTCGAATTCTACAGTTTCATTTGGTACATGATCATTTATTCTGTATATACTGTGTTTTTATTTCAATATATTATTATCCTAGTAGAGGTAGACAACATGATATTGTTTATTTTTCAGAAGTTTTAATATTCAATATCTGACAAAATCAATGAAGGCATAGTGGAGCGGCGAAGGTTGGAAAGTAATGCATGTAGAAGAAGAATATAAGAACAAGAAGAACATATAAGGAAGCGGGGATTTTCAGATACATACATTATTTTCAACACTGTCAGCCACTTTCTCTGATATCCTCTACCTTCGCCCCTCCACTGTGTTTTGACCCTTAAAAAAGACAAGGTATTGAATTTCGTTTGATTCTTGCTCTTTCCAGATCGATGACGATAAAAGAAGAGACTTGATGGAATTGAAAAAGAAAGCAGTGCTGGTTGAGAATCGTGTAAGAGAGCGACAGAAAATCAGAGAACAATCCACGTTATCAAGAAAGGATTCGGGCATCTTCACCGACACCACCTGTTCTCCCAAAGACACCATTCCGGGCTCCGTTTCAGATCAGCGTTCGGACAGTGGAAACGCGATCAGCAAAAATCTAACACTGTCTGCTGAGAAGGAAAACTTTGTTCCACCCAAGTTGGTGCGCCAAAAATCGTACACCCTGGACTCCCCCAGTCCACAGCTGGTGGCCTACATGGAGAAGCAGAGAGAGAAAGAGAGAAAACCGGGCTCTCTCAAACGCACGCACACATGGGCGGTTTCCGATGTGGACCGCAAACCGTCGTCAACCGATTTCAAACCGTTCTCGACATCTTCCATCGGTCGGCGATCGCGTAAGAACTGGAACCTGGAGGAGGCCAGAACACGATGGAAAGCTGAGAAGAAAATAAAAATCGTGATCAACAAAACTCCGAAACCGAGAAAACTCGAGAAAACCATGTCGCTTTCCCATAGTTGTCCGACTAGTCCCCTAGAAATTAAAAACGAAAACTGTTTCACCCCAGTGACTAGCACCAGTGATCGTAGTTTTGGTACTAATAGGTTGAACGTTCTGAAACCCAACGTGCTGCGAACCAGTACCCCGGGCAGATTTGACAAAATATCATCGTCCCTTTGCGAGGGGTATCTACAGCCAACAAAACCACCCACAACCACACCTTCGTCCAGTGTGAAGACGCTTCACAATAGTGACAGTATCACCACGATTGATAGTGTGTGTTGCAGTAGGCTAGAATCCAACACCATGCCAATCACGCCTGAGAGAGACAGCGACTGTCGACGGGACTTCGAAGTCATCTCGACTCTCGAATGTTTTGACCAATCGGTTTTCGACGATTCGTTGTCAGTCTGCAGTAGTGTTAGTCTGAATAAGTACATGCAAAACGACGCCGTCAAGAAAGCGCACAATCTATATTCAGATTTAAAACAAGTTCACCAACAACAGTTTGAAGAGTTGTTGAGGAGACACGAAATTGAGAAACAAGTGTTGTTTTCGCGGCTGTCCAACATTTTCATGAACGCCGATCAGTCGACGAACTCGTTTTCGTCTAATCAGGAATCGGCGAATCAGATGAGCCTCACGCTTCCGCCCAGCCGGTTGTCCGAGACCTCGTTCGAATTGACCGACCGCACAGAGGCGCCCGTCAGATCGATTAGTCGACAACTGTTTCCCAGTTTGAAGTGCGCTGTTGATTACAACGATAAAGAGAAGGTAGGTCAAATCAATTGTATTGCACAAAAAAATCAATACAATAATCACTATAAATACTAAGTAAAGTAACTCAAACATATCATAACTTTGTGCTACAGATCTTTGATAGAATTGTGATAAGATAGTGATAGTAAACAAAATTTCAAAGTTTTACTTGAAAAAAAGTTTGACTCCCGGTCGTAGTAAAACTCCCGTCTAACTCAGTAAAACGAGAAGAATACACTAATAAAATTATATATTTTCATAATATAACTTTGACTTCCTAGCTTACAAGTAGGAAGGTATTGGCTTAAGAGTTTAATGCCTGCTGCACATACGTCGATTCAATTTAAATGCATGAAATGAAGTCATCACAACTCGTTCTTGATTATCTTGGCGTTGCCACGGTTACATAGCTTCATAATATTATGGTTCAATCTAAAATAGACTTATTGTACTGGCAACTGGGCCATAATATTATGAGGATATATATATTTTTTTATAATACTCAACACAGTCATCATGATGCTGACTTTAATTGAAAGAGATATTAAAAGTATGATATCCAGTTGCACATACTCTACGAATTTTAACCATCGTAGAATGACCTCATAAGTGATGCTAGGAGAACCTTTTAATAATTTTAAAATCATTTGGTTGACGTCATTTTTCTGACTTTGAATTTAAAAGACTCTCATGCAATTGGGTCTTTATATTACCAATAAATAAGTTTCCCATTACACTTATTATACCTATTATAATAATTGTATTTGTATGTAAATAAATAAATAATAGGTATTTTTCAACTGTCAAGTCGTGACATTATGGCCTGATTATACAAATTTTAACGGTGATTTAATTTGATTAAATGCCACGTGAACCAATTAGAGAAGCGGATGACGTTTTTAATTAGCACTCGATCACAGTTGAAATTTAACATACTTTTGTGCAATCAAACAGTGTACGTTGTTAAATAAAAAGACAATAAAATAAATTAGTATGTAAACTGTAACATGGCATTACACCAATGGTGTAACAATCGAAACCGGTCTTTCTAACTATCAATAAAATCTGTGGTTTCTGACAATTTCTTAGTATTTTTATTTTAAATGAATAATTACTACAATATCAACTTCACAAAAAGCGATTGTACGTTGTTCAAGTAAATTACATTGAGTATTCAACTGTTTAAAGAAATGTCTAGTGAAATAATGTATGCTCAGACTGCTTCCCTTTATTGGCCTAGATTGAAGATGGAGACAGTTTTTCTCAAACAATTATTTTGTGAGCAGTAAATATCGTGAGCTTCACATAGATCTGTCAGCATTGGTTGAATGAGAAACTTTTGTGTAATTATCATAGAATGCTGACAATTAGAGATAAATTTCACCATAGTTTACGAAGCAAGATTCACTCGAATCTGTCAGCATTGTTTGAACGGGACGTGTAGGTGTAGCATTCATAAGAGATGCTGTCATGTTTCAGAATGCGGCCACCGTCATTACCGCCTACGCGAAAGGCTTCCTCGTGAGACGGCTGTTCAGGACAAGACGGGTGGAACAGATTGTTCTCTCAATTAAGGACTCGATCAGCTGTGCACTGAAATTGCACGCCGAAGAGAACCTCACACAAGCCGATATCGAACTTCATCGTCGGCTTATAGTTCAGGTAGAATAGAATTTTATTAGTCATTCAAAATTTACATCGACTTCGTCAAAATACATCCTTGGTAAATCACTATTATTCATTGATCAATCTTAAAAATACAAAAATAACATTTCATGTAAAACATAGATCACAAGTTACTCATTATATCATAAGAGAAATGGTATATTTTTAAATTGAGTGAATGCTAGTAACTTTATTTTTTCTGGTGTGGAGTTATATAATTTTATTGACATGAAGTGTCAGTTTCTCTTAGATTTGGAATGGCTATATTGTGGAATTTCAAATCTCAGAGGAACTGGCACTCCATGTCAATAAAATTATATATCTCCACACCAGACAAATTAAAGTTAATAGCATAACTAACATGAGATATACAACTCATTCATTTATTTACAAGCATACATACAGGATCGGAAACAACAGCAATTTATGTAGGCCTATGTACTTAAGTTTAGTGCAGTATGCAGTAGCTTAAATTTATTTTTTGAAGAGCTTTTCTTTTATTTTGTTTTTGGCAAGGATTTGACAGCCCGAAATTGTTTCCGGTTCTCATTTTTGTACATCGTCTTTTTTCTTAGCCTATAGAATTTTACAAATTATCAACAACGCTATAGAACATGATAATAAAATATAAAAAGGAATGTGTAATATACCAACCCTAATTATTTATTCATGATACAAATGACGCTGATATACTATATCAGTAATATACAGATATATACTATATCAGTATCATTTGTAACATGAATAAAATAATAAGGAATGGTACATTACACATTCCTTTTTTAAATGAATCTATTTCCTTAAATAACATTAAGGTAAATAGCATTGGTAGATAGAATAAGAGAGTCAATGTTTACCCTCTCTTTGTAATTTGAAAACTCAACATGAACAATTCGATGATCATTTAAGGTACTTATGGCTTTAAATGACTTCTGTTGGATATTATTTATTCTCTTGGCATTTTCCGTCAAAATTAACATGCATTACATTGTGTTGTACTTGATGTTGTGGTATTTTTTCATAATGAAAACACAAATAGAAATGGAAATTACTGTGATATTGCAATTATTCAAATGCTAATGAATTGAACGAAAATCCAAATTAAATGCTGTAAATCACCCCGAAGACTTCTGCTACTGCAAATATTGACAACAGGGTAAACAGCTAGATGGTAATTCGATGAGCGCTACTATTCAAAAATTATTTGTCAGCCCGGGAATCGAACCCAGTACCTCCTAATTGACGGTCAGGAATGCTTACCCTTATTACACCAAACTGACAATCTCTGGATAGCAGCGCTCATTTTATACGAAGCCATAGCGGCCAGCCAGTCTACAGATGGAAAATACTGAGATATTGCAATTATTCAAATGCTAATGAATTAATTATTATTAATAAACGAAAATCCAAATTTTCATCGAATTTCCATCTAGCTGTTTATCCTGTTGTCAATATTTGCAGTAGCAGAAGTCTTCGGGGTGAATTACAGCATTTAATTTGGATTTTCGTTTAATAATAATAACAAATAGAAATTATTATTCACCATTTTTTTTAAAGTAGTGTTTTCATCTCAGAAGCCACAAAACATATTTAAAAGTTATTATCAATTGAGGTGTTAGTAGAAAAAGTAATTCTTCTAAAAAACATTGCTTCTCTAAAAATTGTATCTTTGTTGTCCCTCAAAAAGTCTCTCTTTTTCAATTCGTTTGATAATTGTTTGGTGCTCTTTGCTTTTCCAGTCTATTTTTACGTAAGAACTATTCTCGAGCCACGGATGATCATACTAATTATCAGCTACAACTCTGAAGCCCGGTTGCACAAAAGCCTGTTAAATTTTAACCGTGTTCATGAGAACTAATCAGAGAAGGCGTTTTTGATAAGACGGCTTCTCTGATTGGTTCTCGTGGAATTAATCACGATTAAAATTTAACCGGCTTTTGTGCAACCGGCACTCAGTCTTGATTTGATTGTAACCAGCCATATGGATTCACGCCCTTTTGTGGTAAAAGATAATACGTTTTATTAATCACTGAGTAGGTAATTTTGAGAGTGAATTTTTGTTAAAGCTAATTTGGTAGAGGGTATCCATCAAATGGAATTGTGATATTGTCAAGTGATGGTGTGAACTAAATTTTTTCTTTTAGCACTCGTTTGTTGGTGAACGTATGAGTAGTTGCGCGACATTCATGTTCGGGAGAAAGAGTTTCTGGCAATGGTTTAGAGTCAGGTTTTAACAGATTCCATGCGATAGCAGTGTTTCTTCTTCAGTGAGCAGAGGAGAATCCGCAACTTTCGACACAAAATCTTCTAAACTTTAAGTTGAAAACCGTATACATTTTTTTAATCGATTGAAGCTGAATTGTAGTCGCCAACTTTTTCTTCGTCACCTCTACCACAAACCCATTTTGTAAAAAGATTGAAAACTTCAATCTCCGATGAGAATTTAAGAAAAAAAATATTTTAAAATCAATTCTATTATTTCTATTTTGGCTTGAACAAAACATTTACTGGCAACTACTTTGGAAGTTTCTTCTCTGATTACTTTGGAGCATAAATTTCAATTTGTACTATTTCTCTCCCAAATTTAGGTAACATTAAAAGTCCAAACTCCAAATGAGGTTATGTCTTCTAAATTTCCACAAAATATTCTGTCCAAAAATATTTATAGCCATACAAATTTTTGTACGAGTAGTCATTTGAATAATTGATACTGTCCAAAAATATTTATAGTCTCACAAATTTTTGTAAGAGTAGTCATTTGAATAATTGATACAAGCACATAAAAGTAACATAGAATAATATGTATATGAATATGAAAAATCATATGTATATCAATATATGATTGAGTACATTTTTGTGGTGAAGTGATAGTGGATCTACTCAACTCGAGTTGATGTGTAATTGTTGATTTTATTATGTTTTTAACCTATAAATGTTGACCATCCTCTGTCCATGCCCCCTGTGGGTAAAGATGGAATCAGCATACGGAATCACAGTTTAAACTTGAGTTTAAACCATTGATGGGTTAGACGCAGTTTAAAACGAGCATCTGCATACGGACCTAAGAGAAATGCATCTACTTGAATCTTGGACCTCAGTTCGCTTGGTCAATAATTATTTAAACTATAATTATCTTGTAATTGCAGATGACTGCCGACCAGTTTGCTTTAGTCAACATTTTCAACCTGCCTTTGATAAAGAAAATGGCGATCATAAAATCCGACCGCGAAATTCGAAAGACCTCCAGACCAAACAGTGGACAAATCTCTTCTGCTAGTCGAAAGGTTTACGCTAGAAAACAGTAAGTGTATCTGCTTGGCCTACAATATTGTTGCTATGCATGACAAATTAAAATTTCAGACAATTTAAGGATCTATGAACTCAGTATTCATTTATTAGAAACATTTTTGAACAACATTTTGAAAACAGCCTCCTTAGCACAATTTCAATAACTTATACCAGAAAAAGTAAAAAGTACAACTGGAATACCACAATTGTAAATACTCTTTAGTTAACGATTTTGATGAGGGCTTTCGTATTTATGTGAAAATTAAAAAATCAAAGTACCCTGTTTTCAAAAATTATCGTAAGTAATAAAAGTTTTTTTCAAAAAGGGTCCTTTTTGATTTTCCAATTTTCACATACTCTATAGTTGTAATGATCGAAACAATATTATAATATTACCAACGAAAATCCTATTGATCACTAGTAGAGCTTAATGTAAAGGCTCAGTTTAATGGCATAGTTTCAAACAATCCAGTCAATATACTCTACCTATCATAACCTGGAAATCAATACCTTAAATTTATCCAATCACCAGAAATTAAAATGTAGAAATTTTAAAATTTCTAAACGGTGAGTATAATTCCTATACGAGATTCTCTTAAACGAGACGAAATTTCTATTGACGAAAATTCCTAAACGAGATTCTTAAAATAGAAATAAAACAAACTAGTTAGAAATTTTTGAATGATACACTCTGAAAACCTTTGTAGCCATTAATGATGCCACAACTGACAACAGAATTAATTTGACACAATTTTATAAGTTTGTGACGAAAGTAATGCTTTTGATGACCTCAGAAGTGGCTACAATAGAAATTGTTCCACAGTATTCTAAAAAGAGTAATTATTATTCCTCTTCACATTATCTAATGTACGGAATAAACTTAAATGGAAAATTTACTCCTGTAAACTAAAGAATAGATTCAATTCTCAAAACGTCTTTGATTAACGAAACTAAAAAAATATGTGGATAAATGATTAATTTTGAAGACTGTGCACTGAAGATGCTCTTGTCTTGAAAAAATCTAATGATTGCACTTGTGGAACTACCTGCATAGATTGGAAAAGGTGATAAGTACTTGAAATAGTTAAACTTTTCTTCTGGCAGATGCGAGCTTGTCGAATGATTTACATTGATTGTTTTACCGTACATGCACTATGTTTACAAGTCCGGATGCGTTTTAAGGCGCTGGGTCCCATTTTCAGCATGTGTTGATGCTATACCACTCAGGTTTTAACAGTCACATCCAGTATGGCATCCTGTTCTGGGGTCATTCAGCTCTTGTGAAGGACATCTTGCGTCTACAGAAGAGGGCTCTGCGAACATTGACATACAGTGGTTCTGATGCCCACTGCAGGCCAATCTTCTGTCATCTGGGCCTACACACAGTCTATGGACGCATCACTCCTGTATATCAAGGCATCCTTCACCGTGAGAGGTCATATTCATGCTCTGCTCACTGAACTTAACTAGAAGTAGGGCGAATATCGACGTACCCACATGTACACTTTCCAAAGTAAAGGCCTGTTTCCCTACACTGCAAATGAAGATGTTCAATAAAATACCTGTTTCTCTTTAAACTGCACGGTACAACAGTTTCAAGAATTTAATCACATCGTAAAGAGTATCGTAAAAGGCTTATCGTAAAGAGTTCAGGGTGAGTTAGTTTCTAAACGTTTCCTGAGTAGCGTATCCTCTTGCTATTCAGATGATATTAATGATTTTTGACAATTCTAGTCAAGTATTGACTATTTAGTGTTTATGTTCATGACGTGGTCCATCACTACCTCCGTAAACAAAGCCTTAGTGTATTCGTGTGACTTCAGCACAGGTAGGGTTCCTCCACCAATAACAATTTGTTGATTTCAGCTGATCTATATCAGCTAGTGTTTCTATCGTTGTAGAATCCCTACCCGTGCTGACATCACACGAATGCCGTAGTGCAGGCTTTATTTGGAGGTAATGGATCCATCCAGGGATGTCTGGTCATTGATCGAGAGATTGAAGAATTTGAAAAATCAGCATGCAGGGAGTACCTTATTACTCTAGATCTAGAGTCAAGAGTTTTTCTTTCAAAATGTTTATTTTGCATTGTATTGCATTTCCTTTTTCACCGTTTGTTCCACCAATCCCTTTATTCAACTTTTCCTGTTTTCAATTCCATGCGAAATTCCTTACTCTGTTCCATTCGAATTCATTTCATTCTTCCTCTTTTGTCAACACACCCTGTATACCATCCCATTCAATCTAATACTTTCCATTTCATTTCAAACGTCCTAAATCATTCCTTTCTTCGCACTTTTTGTGAGAAACCACGTTTCTACTCCATTTTTCTAAAAAAAGCCTTACATTTCAGGACCCCTGTCTCGGATGGAACGATGCAAAATAAAGATAAACTAAGTAGTAAAAAAGGGTCCAACAAAAAAACTGTTCCTAGCGTCACCTCACTTTCCGGTAAGATTTTTAAAAATTTAAGTTTACTGAATTTTGTTTTATGTTTCAAGGCTATCTGCGTGAACAGATTAGTGTGAAAAGTGTTCAATTGGGGCCCCATCAGATCTGCATATTTTATGAAGGTTTCCAATAATAAGTCAGCTCTTGATGATAGATAGCACATATCTGTGGCTAGCTTTCCAAACAAATATGTGTCTATCTGATGAAAATTGATTGATCTTATATTTAAACAGCTTTTAAATATGTTATTCATTATCAGTAAATTTGTATGAACAATTAAGATAAGATAAGATATCTTTTATTGCCAATAAACATATACAATGCAGTAATAGGCAAAAGTTAAAATACAAACAACATTAAATACAAATTAAAACTTACTACAGATATAAATTTCGATTGTTTCGATGGGTTATCAGTGAAATGTGTCAAGTAGTATTTTGTATTACCTAGGTTTCTCTCATACAGAGTGAGTCATATGTATCGGAACCCTTCAATAAGTTGGAGACTATTGTAGATATAATACTGTAACTTTCAGGATAAGTTATTGGTCAAATACTCTACCCTTTGACGTACAACTGAATTTCAATCCCTCATAATGGGGGGACTTGGGGGTTGTACCTCAAATATTTTAAATGTAAACACCCATTGTGTGGTACATCATTTTAAAGGCCTTTTTGAAACAAGAAAGATGGCATCAATAAAAATGTTCTAAGATACTTGTATCAAAAATGGCGGCTGATTGGAGTTTTAGTTTTTGATGCCATCTTTCTTGTTTCAAAAAGGCCTTTAAAATGATGTACCACACAATGGGTGTTCACATTTAAAATATTCGAGGAACAACCCTAAGTCACCCCTTTATGAGGGGTTGAAATTCAGTTGTACGTCAAAAGGTAGAGTATTCGACCAATAACTCATCCTGAAAGTTACAGTATTATAATATCTTCAACATTCTCCAACTTATTGAAGGGTTTCCATACATAAATAATTATGACTCATTCTGTATAATAATTTATACGCGTAGATTTTACTAATATGCAAGTCCGAATATCTTGTACATTCTGATCAAAAACTCGAGGGAATGCATATTTCGATAATCTTATCACAAAATATCCAGGTATTATGGTCTTTTTAGCTGTGATTTAATTTATTATAATGTGATACATTTTGAGTGTTACAGCTACGAGCTTTCGCAAGTCAGTTTGAACTTTGGATGAGCAACTTATTTGCTTCACTTCTTATAAATGCTTTGTGAAATTATGAAAGAATCAGTTAAATATTGTCAATTTTCATATAATTTGTATATAAAATTGCATAGTCTGTGGAACTTTTCTAGTTTATCCCATCGTCTTACTTCGGTAATATCCCATTACACTCCTAATTGAGTTCTACTATCCTTTTTATAAAAGCTAATGTTGATGTATCTATTTTTAATTTAATTATATCATGAAATTCAACCTCAAATTCCTAAAAATTTTGAATTTGACAATTAATTTATTACTTTATCTTTCTTAATCCATCATCTAATTTTAATGTGCAACTATGGTCGTTATTCGTTCTTTTGCTTCATGATAATAATAGCAAACTATAGTAACCTCTATTTTACATTTCTTCAGTTAATTACTCTAGATCTTATCCACTGTTTTGTTATTATCATAAATTATAATTGTTCCTCATGTTGGGTTCTTGACTAGCACATTCTTATTCTTTAGTTTGTCAAGAATCTTCTGCTTTGAAGCTAGTAATGGTTGACAAGCTCTTATATCCAGCTTTTATAATCTATATATAAATTACAGTTCAGTTTCTGCTCGAACCTTCTGTCATTATGATTGGCGATTTACTTTTCTCAGTTAATTTTATAATAACGTATGTATGTGTGTGTGCGTGTGTGTATGAGTGGTTTGAATCCTTCGTTTATTACATCAACTATGTATTGATTAGCTCGACTCTTGCCTTCATGTGCCCTGGCTCTTGGTCTTGTCATCATTCTCATGAGTGTAGCTCCAGATGATAGTGCAGCCGCGCCAAGCACAAAGGGCTTCATTGAACAAGCTTTTTCGCCTCACAAGAATTTTTTAAAAATATGTCATGTGAATGCGCAGTCACTGCAGTGTCACATTGATGAATTCCGTGATTTGTTTGGCACACAGATCTGTGATGTGATGTTGGTCTCTGAAACATGGCTGAAGCCTTCGATATCGTCGAACGCCATTCACATTGATAACTTTAGCATATTCAGGAATGATAGGCTTCATAAGAATGGTGGGGGAGTTGCTGTTTTTGCAAAGGAAGATTTGAAAGCCAAAGTTTTATTCCAGTCCGACAATTCCAGACCTAACAGGCCTGAGTTTATGTTTATTGAAATAGTTGCGGCAAATTCCAAAGTGTTGATTGGAGTTTGTTACCGCCCTCCACACATAGGATATATGTGTGAATTCGAGGACGCTCTCCTGCAGTGTATGCCGGCTTACAGTCATGTCATTGTTATGGGTGACTTTAACACAGACTTGCTTGGACGTGACACTTTTGACTTGACACAACTAAAGACAATATTTTTTACTTGCAATATGACAATACTTCCGCTACAGGCTACACACCACACAGCCACTTCCCACACTTTGTTGGATCTTGTCACTGTTTGTGATGCTGATGCTGTGAAGAGTCATGGACAGGTGCCAGTGCCGGATCTCTCAGCTCATGATCTGGTTTATTGCATTTATGCTGTGAAAGCCCCCAAGTCACAAGCAAGAATCATAAGATACCGTGATTATAAGAATATTAATTACTCGGAGTTGTTTGCTGACCTTTTCTCTGTTCCTTGGAATCATGTTGTCATGGCTGCTACTATTGATGAGAAGCTGGAAGTATTCCAACAAATTATGTGCGAGCTGTTCAATAAACATGTGCCGTTGAGGAGCAAAAAGGTAACTAGGAGACCAGCTCCCTGGATAACACCGGACATACGTCAGCTTATGAACGAGCGTGACAAAAAATTCCGCTTGGCTAAGAGATGTGGGTGTCCAATGATGTTTGCAGAGTACAAAAGGCTTAGGAATCGTTGTAAGCTGAGGATACGAAATTCAAAATCCCATTACTTTCGAGCCCTACTGGCAGACAATCGTTCTTCTGCAAGTATCTGGAGAACCGTAAAAAGTATGGGGTTGGGTAAAGAGAAGAAACTGCCTAACATCACTCATAGCCTTGAAGAGCTCAACTCTTTTTTCTGCAATGTCCCAGTCAGTGATGAGGGTGCCCGGGCATATGCCGACACTCTCCAAGTAAACGCTCTTGAAAATGAGTTCGAATTTTCTGAAGTTTCGGAACTTCAAGTTTTCCACTGCCTAAACAGGATCAGAAGCAATGCAGTTGGTGAGGACTCTCTTCCTATAAAGTTCATACGAGATACTCTTCCTGTCACTCTTCCTTATATAACATATTTGTATAACTTTTCACTTCTATCTTCCATTTTTCCAACCTACTGGAAATACTCAGCCGTCTTACCCCTCAATAAAATACCAAATCCCGTTTCACCTTCTGACTTCAGGCCCATACATATTCTCTCACCCCTTTCTAAGGGATTAGAGAGGGTAGTGCATCAGCAGGTTAATAATTATCTTACAATGAACAACTCTCTAAGTGATTTTCAATCTGGTTTTAAGAAAGGCCACAGTACCACCACTGCATTGCTTTGTGTGACTGAGGATATTCGTAGAGCGATGGATGGAAGACAGGCTACTCTGCTAGTGCTGATAGATTTCAGTAAAGCTTTCGATTGCGTCTATCACCCTCTCCTGTTGAAAAAACTGAGGAATTTGGGGTTCTCCACTCATGTAGTGGATTGGTTCGGTTCCTACCTGAGTAACAGGTGCTAATCTGTTAAGTACAATGGGTTCTCATCTGGCTATCACATTTTAGGAAGGGGCGTTCCCCAGGGGTCTGTACTTGGGCCTCTGTTGTTCAGTATATATATTAATGATGTAACCAATATCTTCAGATTCTGCAAACAGCACCTATATGCCGATGACCTGCAATTGTACATCCACTTTGATTTGAACGACTTTACTGCTACAGTTGACAATATGAATAGTGAACTTGAGACTCTTACGGACTGGACTATGAAACATGGACTTAGAATTAATGAAACGAAATCCAAGGCAATAATTATTGGCTACACTAAACTCGACTCGCCGAGGTTTCAACTTTGATAATGGACCATACATAAAAATAAACGACAAAAATTTGAATTACAGTGACTTTGTTACAAATCTGGGACTGACAATAGACAAAACACTTGACTGGACGACACAAATCAACACCACCTGTAATAAGGTATTTGCAGGTATCCACTCGCTTAAGAAGGTTAGTGACTTCATTCCACTTCATGTGAAAGTGATGCTGGTTAAGTCATTGATTTTCCCATACTTCTCCTACGGTGACATTGTGATCAATGACATGACTGTGGCCTTGTCTGAGCGACTGCAGAGGGCTCAGAACTATTGCATCCGGTTCATCTTCAATCTAAGAAGAGATGATCATATCACCCCATTTTACCAGCAACTACATGTGCCAAAGCTCAAGCAAATGAGGGAGTATCACATTCTGATGCTGCTTCATGACCTTTTGCATCTTAAAACCCCAGGTTATTTAGCTCATAAATTTGTTTTTATTGGGGATCGTAGTGTGAGAGGTACCAGGCAGGGCTCCCAGGGTTGTTTAGGGTTGTTTTGTGTGCATGTGTGAATGAGTGGCAACTTGATTAGATCTTCATTTCTTCATTTCTGATAAGTTTTCCTATGTGATTTTTGTAGTGGAATTTGAAATATTGTTTCCAATTGTATTAATAAATTAAGTTTAAAATTCTCTTTTATTATCTTTAATTGTATTTTGATCAAGAGTTTTATTTACTTATGTTAATCTTATGTAATCTTATTACATAATATGTAATCTTATTTCCGTTTTATTATGTGAATTTTTCTTCTATTGTAAAGGGTTGTGTGGTAGAGAGGACCAGGAGTCCTAACTCCGCCCTAATAAAGGCATATAATCAATCAATCAATCAATCAATCTTGAAATTTATGAATCAAGTTAAAATTCCAATATTTTTTATAGAGTTTATTTATTCACCGTTCACATAAATCCTTTTCTTGGAGCTGGCCTCTGGAATTGAAATCATCTACTGAATTCAAAACCACTGGAATCTCCCAATCGGATTTCATTGAGCCTCTTATCACCATTTTGGTAAATTCACCATGACTTGAAAGATTCCACCAAAAAGATTCGGCTTCTGGCCAGCTTGAAAGGCTCTACTTATTCTCAAGTCATGACTAATTTGTTAAATTCATGACTTTTGTTAAATTCATGACTTTTGTTAAATTCGGCTTTTTAAGTATTCGGCTTCTGGCCAGCTTGAAAGGCTCTACTTATTCTCAAGTCATGACTAATTTGTTAAATTCATGACTTTTGTTAAATTCGGCTTTTTAAGTATTCGGCTTCTGGCCAGCTTGAAAGGCTCTACTTATTCTCAAGTCATGACTAATTTGTTAAATTCATGACTTTTGTTAAATTCGGCGTTTTAAGTATTCGGCTTCTGGCCAACTTGAGAGGGTCTACTTATTCTCAAGTCATGACTAATTTGTGAAGTTCATGACTTTTGTTAAATTCGGCTTTTTAAGTATTCGGCTTCTGGCCAGCTTGAAAGGCTCTACTTATTCTCAAGTTATGAATAATTTGTTAAAGTCATGACTTTTGTTAAATTCGGCTTTTTAAGTATTCGGCTTCTGGCCAGCTTGAAAGGTTCTACTTATTCTCAAGTTATGACTAATTTGTTAAATTCATGACTTTTCTCAAGTCATGAATAATTTGTTACGGTATTCTATCTTACAACTAAACTTGATAATTATTTTTTGAATTATCAAAAACTGAAAACCTTGACAGTATTTAATATAGGTACTATTTACTGTGTTCAGTGTCAGTATAGCCTAAGCCGTAAAACTGTTATAAAACTACCAATATATTATTTGAATTTGAAATTTAATTTTTTCAGAGAGAAGTTCGAGATCTAGTACAAGAACTAGCCTGCAGCCTTGGAGATGAAAAAATATGTGCCTTCCTCTATTCTGTTAGTATTATAAAAATGAAGTTTATAGGAACCCCGGTTTTCCATTTAAATGTGTTAAATTAATATCAGACAATAAATTGGTCATCCAATAACTAAAAAAGGAATACCCGGATAATAGCCTTGGAGATGAAAAATATATGTGCCTTCCACAATCATGTTAGTATTATCAATCAAGTTTATAAAATCCTGGTTTTCCATTTAAATGTGTTGAATATCAGACAATAAATTGGTCATCCAATAACTAAAATAATTATGTAAAAACGGAATACCCGAATAATAGACTTGGAGATGATAAGATATGTGCCCTCCACAATAATGTTAGTATCATCATTTCATCAATCAAGTTTATAAAATCCTGGTTTTCCATTTAAATGTGTAAGACAATCAATTGATCATCCAATTATTGAAAACCCTGATTTGAGTATTTAGTCTAGGCACACACCAGTTAGTCAAGACAATACAAGACATGATCAGACACGTTTAGTCACAATACTTCACATAGTTGCTTATGAAGACATGTCTAATTGCAGTGACGAATCATTGTGAGTTGCGTTATAAGCAACTATTTGATGTATTGTGTCTGATCATGTCTTGTCTTGTCTTGACTAACTGGTGTGCACAAAGCCTAATTCTGTAAAAAGGGAATACCCAGATAATAGGACTATAGTGAGTAATTGACATTAATTCAATTAAACTTGTTTAAGACGACTAAGTTACGTAATTTGACGCCATTGCTGTTTATTCAATTTCTGATTATTCTTTAAACGTATAATTAATAAGATGGAATTCGCAACGACAATGTAATATGAATTCAGATTCATCCAATCAACCATATTTATTGTTTGTATTCTATCAACAATTCAAAATTCAACAATATGTGTAAAACATTTTAATTATTATCTACTGGTTAAGACCATTTACGACATTGTTCATTAGAGAAAATAATTTACACTATAATTTATCGTTTCGTCCCAGTTCATCATGAAAAAATCATGACAACTGAAAGTACTTCATCTACTGATTCTGATACAGTATATTTTTTATATATGATCTATGAATATCAGAATCGCTCAGAAATGCATCTTAGAACATTTAGTGGCAAGGTAATGAATCCATCGACCATCTCAAATTGGTTTTTGGCTCTCATTTGAGAACTTGATCCACATTTGGATTTATACTTTACCATTTATACTTGTTTCATAGATCGAAACTTCTTGTTTGAACCTTTACAATTTTAGTGCCTTACTTATTCATACATATAATTAATAATAAGATGGAATTATTTTCAACGGCAATTACGAGTATAACTCACATCTGATAAACTAAATTAATTTCTTCTCTTTTGTTCAATTGTAGGCTTCATTGTTGATATTGTAATTTATTGTATTTATAAAGTATGTAAATGTTGTAAGTTGATTCCAAGAATAAATAATTTTATGTAATTTCGACAATTAAAGTATTTCGATGTAATAAGCTACTATCATGAAACTCAATACCCATTATATATTATATTATATTATAAAAAATAAATAGTCTATTTTCAGCTTAATCGTGTTGTTTTTTCGATGAACATGCTCCAACATCACACAGCACACAATGCCATGCTACTGGAGAAGGACGGGAAAACATTATTTACTAACTGAGCAACTACATATAAAATTAGTTTGATCTAGCGAAATTTTGTGGATTGAATTGGACTCACTGGTCATTAAAGGAGACTTTTTGGTTAAAACATTACACATTTTCAAGTGGATTTCAAAAAGCACATAGAGCTACTTGGAAAAAATATATATTGCAATTTTAAAAACGAATTACATTCGTTGAGTTGCATTCAGAGTTGCGCTCGGAATGTCTGAGTGACCGGTCGTCTCTTGAGGCTCTGTTATTTTGTTCGTAAATAGTGGATGTATTACATAGTATTTGTTGAAATTGAGTGAACAGTCGTGACCATTCAAGTGCTGGCATACGTTTTTCTTTCTTGAATTGTCAAGTTTTAATAATATTAGAGTTTAAATCGATATTTATTGAACAAATCAATAGTTAATTTTGAGAATTGGAAACGATGACAAGATCCAAGGCTAAATCGGCGGATGGTGGGGATGGGAAGGATGTGCTAGCGGCGGCGAGGCAGGTGGCAGCGGTGCTGGTGGTGAGGGGAGCAGTGATAAGGGTACCGGTAAGCAAACAACAACTATCAGTGCAAGTGATCAAATCGACTTCAAAGCCAATTTCGAAATGCTCTTCGACAAGCTAGATAATATAGAAAAAGAGATAAAGTCTGTTAAAACGGAGCAGAAGGACATGATTAAAAGCATTGAGTTTCTATTCGAATTAAACAAGGAAAATAAATCAGATATTGAGAAAAACTCCGAAGACATCAATAAGTGTTTCAATCATATAGATGTGATTGAAAAAAACAACGTGTTATTGGGAAAGGACATTGAAAGACTTACCGCAGAAAACAACAATATACAACAATACTTGAGAAAAGACTGTATTGACATAATCGGCATCCCCTACGATAAAAGTGAGAATTTGACCGTAGTTCTACACAAAATATCTGATGCAATAGGATTTGAACTGAAAGAACATATGCTAGGAAACTATCACAGGAACCCCGCAAACGTTAATTCGTATCAATCACCAAGTGATCAACTCATTAAATATCCACCTATCATAGTGAAATTCTGTGGTCATTTGTATAAGGAAAAGTTTTTGAACTGTAAGAAAAACAAAGGGGATCTGACACTGTCCGAAATAGGGTGGTCGGGTAACAAATTAAAGGTATTTATCAACGAAACAATGTCCCTGTTCAATCGCACACTGTTCAGGTCTGCCAAATCTATGCAGAAGGACGGTAAATTGAAATTTGTCTGGTTCAGAAATGGGCGTATCTATGTAAGAAAGGACTTGAACTCTAGACCACAGTCTATAGTCACGATAAAGGATCTCGTTCATCAAATATAGTCCTGACTACAAGAAAAAACTAATTAATAGGAGAGACTTTTCAAATGTATTTCTTTTTTTTAATTTACTTTTTTCATAACGCTTAGCAGCTTCTTGGAAGGTTTGTTACGATGGATACGATTTATTTATTTTTTTTTTTTTTACCAATTACATAGAATGGACTCTTTCAATATTCTTATTTTTAACTTAAGTGTATTTTCAATGGACTATCTAATACTTTATTTTTATCAACAGTATGGACAATAAACTAGGCTGAATTTAGTGTGAATGGACTCAATCATAATATTATACATTCAATCTTAGTTGTATCCAGTATTTGGAGTACATAATACTTCAATTTAATAGTCTCTTCAAAGAAATAGCCTATTTTACTTACAAGTTCATGTTGATTGACTTCTAAATAACAATATTTTTCACACTCAGTTTCAGTACTAAGATAAGATTTTTATTTCTGTTTATTTTTATGATTAATATGTTAGTAGCCTCACAAGAGATCATTTGACTTTCGTGTACGTGACTAATGAATGCTAATCAACTGATCATCTTATTCACTTCGATCATTATTATCTTATCTACTTCACTCTCTATTTCATTTCATCATGTATTCTCTATTTCAGTTTTTATATATTTGTGTAATGCCTCAGAACTAGGCACATCTATTCACTTCAGAATAGACGCTAAAGCTAAAAGTGTTTTAAAAAATTATTTAGTTTCTCATAGAATATTTCTTTTTCTTTCTTTAAAAAGTTTTTTTTTTGTTCTCAAAGTACTTTATCTTTTGCTATTTTGTAATTAATGAATCTTGAAGGGATTGAAGATCCAATCATATACGGCAATGATAAGGAAACAATTGAAGTTAACGATTTATTTTCTTTTGACCCATGTAATTATCACGTACAGACGGGTACACTTTTCAACATTGTACACATGAACATACGTAGTATAGCCAAAAACTTTGATGAGTTTCTTTATTATATAAGCAACAGTAATGTTAAATTTGATATTATAGTTTTGACAGAGACGTGGGTTCATAGTTCTTCTGCTTTCAACTTCAATATTGATGGCTATTCCGTTGTCAATCAAAACAATAGATTCACGAAATGTGATGGCCTATGTGTTTTCGTAAATAACGATATTAAATTCAATAGAATTGATATCACAATAGACTTTACAAACACAATCTGTCTGGATTTTGAATTTGATAGCAAAATGTACAAATTGTTGGCTCTTTATCGATCTCCGTCCTTAGCTGTTAATAGTTTTCTTATCAGTTTGGATTCATATCTGCAGTCTTTACGGCCAGACAGTTCCGTCATCTTGATAGGAGACATAAATATAAATATTCTCGACAATGATAATTTAAGTAATGAATATCTAGGTGTCATGCAACTGAATGGATTCAAGTCATTTATAAATAAATCCACTCGAGCTCAAAACTATAGCAGCAGCTGCATTGATCACATATTTTTCAAAACAAGATCCGTTAAAGAGAGTGATACATTTGCAACTATTATAAAATCTACTATCACTGACCACTACTGTACCTCATTCCATATAAATTGCCTTTCTAATTCTATCCAAAATCCACCTGTTAAAAATACCGTTATGAAAATAAACTACGAGACATTGAAGAATGACTTAGTGGGAGAAAATTGGAATTGTTTAAATATGATACACTCTGAGGGCATTGATAAATTGGTAGATGTTTTTATTGACAAATTAACCTATTACATAGTTAGACACACTGATATCATACACATATCACATAAGAAAAGGCCATTAAAAAAATGGATTACACAGAGTATGGTGAGTGCAATGCGCAAAAGAGATAGAATGGCCCAAAAACTGAAAAAGCAGCCTTTCAATACAGTTCTGAAAAATCATTATAAGAATTACAGAAACACCTTAAATAACATTGTTAGAAAAGCAAAAATTGAATATTTTAATAATAAGTTTGAATTGAACAAAGGTAACACAAAAAAGACATGGGAAAATATTAGAGAAATTTTAGAAATAGAAAAAAAATCAAAGATAGAACCAAAAATAGATGCTGAAATATTTAATGATTATTTTGTAAATGTTGGGAAAAAATATGCAGAAGCACTAGATAACAATAGAAATACATCTCCCCTACGATCATCATCCATACCTCCTGTAAATAGTCTCTATCTACATCCAACAAATGCTGTTGAAATTTCACTCACGATAAATTCCCTAAAAAATGATGCTTCACCTGGAGAGGATAAATTCACTGGTCGCTGCCTGAAACAGATCTCCCCTTATATTGCTGGCCCACTTGAAATAATAATAAATAGATGCTTCAGTGAGGGTTACTTTCCAAAACGTTTTAAAATAGCCAAAATGATATTAATCCATAAAATAGGCGATAAGACCAATCCAGCAAATTATAGACCAATTAGCCTACTTAGCAATTTTGCTAAAATAATAGAAAGACTGATTAAAAAGAGATTGGTTGACTTCCTAAATAAAAATAATTAATTGCAAAAAATCAGTATGGTTTCCAGTCTGGTAAATCAACCAAAGATGCTGTTATGGTATTGATTGATTCAGTTAACAGGAATTTCAATAAGAACATTAAAACACTGGCTGTTTTCCTAGACTTGGCCAAAGCTTTTGATACCATACCTCATTCGACATTGATAGATAAGCTCAATGGATGTGGTATCCGTGGAGTGGCAAAAAAGTTGATTACCAGCTATCTGCAGGATAGATCACAAACTATGACCTTTAACAATAAAACTGATACAAGAATTCTAACAAGTTTTGGTCTTCCTCAAGGAACGGTCTTATCGCCAATATTATTCTTGATTTATTTGAATGATCTTCTCAAATTAAATATCCCGAATTCCACCAAGATATCTTTTGCTGATGATACAGTATTGTTATTTACTGGATCATCATGGAGAGAGGCATATGAAAACGCAAATGAAGGATTAAGCATTGCTAAGCGATGGTTTGATGAGCAAACTCTCACATTAAATTCAAATAAGACAAAATTTATTGCTTTTACTCCAACAAAAACTGGTGAACCACCTATTGAATTAGATATAAAAATTCACAACCATGACTCTCATATCGTCTCTAGACCCAATAATTGTATCTGTGGAACAATCGAAAAAGTCAATTTTCTAAAATATCTTGGAATAATAGTTGACAGTCACTTGAAATGGAACTTTCATGTACAACACATAATATCTAAATTAAAATACCTAATATACATTTTCTATAAAATTAATACTCTAAAGGATATCAGAATCATAAGAACCATATATCATGCATACGCTCACTCCTTGTTCCAATATGGAATAGAATTATGGGGGGGTACCTTTGACACACACTTTAATAGAATATTTACCCTGCAAAAGCATTTAATTAGAGCCGCTCTAAAACGGCCTAGACTGTATCCAAGCAGGAATTTGTTTGTTGAATTTGGGGTTCCAACGCTACGACAGGTCTTTGTAGGGAAAATCATTACACATGCCAATAGAAATAAGCAGCATCTTACTTTGAATACACACTTACACAACCTTCGTCCGTCTGTACTCAATCCTTATACTCGAAACTTTACAAGATTAACTATAAATAAACATCAATTCACATACTTCATGGAATACTTTGCTAATATAGTCCCATATCACTTTATAAACAATAGAATAACAAAAAAACTAAGTAGTGAAATAGAAGAGTGGGTAAAATCTAGAGTTTATTTTAAGATAAGTGTATGAAATGATAATTTTGTAATAACTATAAGATCATAGTGTATAATACGTCTGTTATAGTACGTTTTTCTTGATTCTCTACTATGGATATTATAGTATATATCCACTTTTAGTCTTGATTAATGTTAGGCTATAATATTTGTAATTTTCAATCGCACTCACTGCTGGCGAACAAGTTCCACTTATGCCGGTAGTGCCTTTTATATAAATTCACTTATTTATAATATTACTTATAGTATCTATCATATTTTTAATGTAAGTACTGATTGTAAAATGTTATGGCAAATAAAAAATTTCAATTTCAAATTTATTGTGCTCTTATAACGTTAAATTTTGGCTTCGCCAAAACAAGGGTAAAAACACCTATATGTGTACATGAGTTTCACAAATTTACTTAGTGCCGGTTGCACAAAAGCCGGTTAAATTTTAATCATGATTAATCCCACGAGATCCAATCAGAGAAGCCGTCTTATCAAAAAGATCTTATCTGATTGGCTCTCGTGAAATTAATCACGGTTAAAATTTAACCGGTTTTTGTGCAACCGGGCCTTAGAGTATTAAAAGAACGAGACTTGGAACCTATTAAGTGGGACGTTCCGGTCCCACTGTGAACCGATCACGGATGACAACGGCCTAGAATGATGCATGCCACACATGTCCTGTTATCCTGTTATCTGTCCCACCACCACCCCACACAATAGTCGGACATTAGTAGGATCGGAACGCTGTTTAACAGATGTGATGAGACAGACAATTTAAAACTATGCTTTGCGATGTACGTATATACAGAAAATATTTTATTGTACCTTCTTCTTCTTCTAGTGCGTCTCCTATCGGAGGTTCGCTATCAGCACAGCAATCCGGATCTTATTCACTGCCGCTCGAAACAAGTCTTTGCTGCTGCTGCAGTCAAACCAATCCCTCAAATTTTTAAGCCAGGAAACACGTCGCCTTCCAACACTCCTTTTTCCGCTGATTTTTCCTTGAGCAATAGTCTGCAGTTATATATTTGTGGCTTCTCATTAGATGTGCAAGATACAGGAGTTTTCTCTTCTTTATTGTACCTATGCTCTGGTAAATTGTATGATTTGTAAAGCGCTAGTCTAGAATCAAATTGATTGATTATAACACTTCTTAAACACAGTGCCGGTTTCATTTTAATCGTGATTAATTTTATGAGAACCAATCAGAGAAGCTTCCTTTTCAAAAAATCCTTCTCTGATTAATTCTTGTTAAATTAATCACGATTTAATTTAACCGGCTTTTGTGCAACCAGGCCACATAGAGTCGCATTATCTACAAAAGTCTGGATGGCCTCAAACACACATATGATGTTAATTTTTCATACTGTTGGTTCGAAATTTCTGTTCTATTCAACTCAACTGAGAATTTGAAAATGTGTCATATCATTCAGGTGATCCTATTCAAATTAAAAACATAACTATGCAAGTATATTATAGGGTCTTAATTTGCACGAAAAAAAACAAACTTTTGTTAAGTCAATACCTTGGAGTAGGCTATGCTGTTCTTCCTTCAAATTCTACTACTTGGTAAGTACAATCAATACCTACTATTACTTAAGTAGTAGTAACTTAAGTAATAGTAGGTATTGGTATAATACACGTAACCGAACAGATTATCATATAATATATTGAAATTTAACCAGAAAATTTAAATATTAAATTTATATTATAATCAGTCATAATAGTGAGTTATTTGAATAGAACCCTGATTATATTGGGAAAAAATCTCATATTAAGCTACCTGGTTTTTGGAAAAGTACTACTGTAGCGATATAAAAAATTAAAAATGTATTTAGTTGATAAAGCTTTGTACAAGAGTTCCTCAGATCCTCAGACTCAAATTAGTGTTGACTTGTTCTATTGTATAAAACTCTTTATTAATCTGACTTATCTTATATTCCATAACTGATGGAGTCTTCAAAACGTATTAAAAAAAGTAAATTAGAAAAAAATATATAGTGTATTAAATTCTATGTAATATTTTGGTAAACATTGACTATCGACTCATTGAACTTGATGATGCATATAAATTTGGTTAATATTTATGTTATTGGTTACATATGAAGTAACAAATTAGTTTTGATAGGCTACTACTAAATTTACTAGATAGAGTTTGAAAATATTGTGTTTCTATAGTAGGCACATAAACTGTACACTTATCAATCCTGTACAGTAGAAATAAAGCATTTATATAATTCTCGTTAGTCTCCGAATTAAAAAAAATGTATCAGTTTAAGTTTTGTCTGATTATTTTTATGTATGTCATTGCAGGTTTTTCAATACTTATTGCCAGCTCTAAAACAAATGTAAATCAATCATCGCTTCAAGGCGGCGACTCAAGAGCTTTCAATAATAAAAATTCAAATTCTTCCACAATTAAAAATTATTGTAATCCTTCCTTCAACATTTTCAAAAATGATAATTTCTCCCAGGTCTGTTTTAACAATGTGAATGATGATAGCAACTCATTGGAAGGAAAACATACAAATTATTACGCTCCGCCACTTACAAACACTTCTAGCCAAGAGTCTACACTCTTGGAAAGTAATAATGTGATTAAGGAATTAATCAGAAGAAATGCAGACGATAAAAAGTTTCCTAGCTTTTTCAAGGGTAATTTTTACGAGAACAGAGAAGGAAGTAAAAATTTGTTTATAGATGAGGAGAGACTTGAAAGTGAGATGAATGAAAAAAGTCTTCAAGGGCTGGCATCAAAAAGGTTTGATGAAAATAGAAATTTTGAATCTCGTTTACAAACTTACCATATGCCATATACTAATAGCTACAATCTAAATCATCAGAATGATCCAAGATTTATTGTAAGAAGCAGAAATTTGAATATGGATGATTATAATCAATTTTTAAATCACTTAAAGTATCACTCTATGCCTTATGACGGTACTGAAAATAGTTCTAATTTTTCTCATGATGACCCTGAAGAGAACTCCATGAAAATTCAATTTAACTTGAATGTGGGCCCACATTCCCTTACACCTTTGCAGATGAAACAACAAGGTGACATATTGTTGAGAGACTTGGATGAAAAAATTGGGCCCAAGAGAAATGATATCCAGAAAAATTCTCAAATCTCGTATACCGGTAATGATAGTGACGACGGCAACATAAATGGGTTTATTACAGATGAGAAAACAATAATGGATCTCAAACCATCAGATCACAAGACTTATGGAGATGTCCTTCATGACACATATGATGCTGTATCCTTTGTTCCGCATGTTTCAGATGATTTTAGAAAAGTGAATTATAACAGGGAAATGAACATAAAAGACAAGAATACCAACATCGATATTAAATCGATGCCTTTTGATATTAAATCTGATAACAATGTATCCAGCTGCAACATAAATAGTAGTGGTATGACTTATGATTTTAATAAGTTGAGTGACCTCTATCAGAATTTGAATAGATTCCATAATTTTCCAAGTGATGCTTTAAAGTTTCATGGAAGATTATACGAAAATGACAGAAATAATGATAGGACTTTCAATGAAGACAATTTGCCCACAAAACCGATACCATGTTTTGTCCCAAAGAGAACTGGAAGGAAAAGGTTCAAATTGAATAATCCTCATCCACAGACCGATGAACGTAATAGAAAAATCACTCTACAAAATGTAAAATAAAATTTAATTAACCTTATCGTACATTTTTTCTTTTAGTCAAGGATAATTGTTTTATCTTGAAAATATGAAGTATGAAATTTCTGCTTGTAAACATTTATTTCTTCATACGAATATGATCCAAACACTGGAGAAGCTTGATGAAAAGAAGAGTCAATTTCAAAAATTTCTAGAGTGGCCTAGTTGAAATTTTCTTCAGCATAATATTTTCATTCGAAAATATGTGGTTGGAATTAAATGTCTTGTCAATGGCATAGGAAAATATCTATGAAAAATACTATACGGTAATCATTGATTAGGTATTTAATTAAAATTTTAAGGGTATGCAAAGGCTAAAAATAAACTTTCTACTCGTAATATTTTTCAATTTTTTTGATTTGTATATCATTAAGCTATCAAAATGATAAAGTTTTCTCAGGAAACATTTTTTTCCGATCATTAGTTTTTGAGATTTGAGCGCCTAAAGTTCGAATTTTTGGGACAGAACATTTCAAATTCGGTAAGATATAAATCCATGAAATTTAGAGGATGGATTCTTCATGATATTGTTGATCTAGTAAAACAAAAATTTTCTGAAAATATCAATTTTTGAAAAAGTTAATCAATTAACCAAAAATAACTCAACAAAAAGTTATTTTTAGTAAATTGAATTACTATCTTAAAAATGGATATTTTCAGAAAATTTTTTGTTTCACTAGATCAACAATACCATGAACTCATGGATTTATCTCTTACCGAATTTGAAATGTTCTGTCCCAAAAATGTAAACTTTGGGCGCTCATATCTCAAAAAGTAATGATCGGAAAAAAATGTTTTCCTGAGAAAACTTTTTCATTTTGATAGCTTAACGATTTATACAAATCGAAAAACTTTGAAAAATATCACGAGTAGAAAGTTTATTTTTAGCCTTTGCACAGCCTAAATAGGATTTTGTTTGAAAAAATGTAGTTTATACCTACCTACCAGGTCTGGCCAAAAAATAAAAAGATTCGTATAAGATACAAAAATCATTGATTAAACACTTCAAAAGATGCATGATTTTTCTTACAAACTGTTGATTTCCACAATTCATTGTTAACTTACTAAATGAAAATGCTCTTGATTCATGACCAGGATTTAGGATTTGGATTTAAGATTTGAGTTTAGAAATACAACATTATTGTAAGGCCCAGTTTCTAGTCAACTTACTTGAATGAAAAACATAGATGCCTAGTTATATAACTTACTTGAATGAAAATCAAATGCCTATTAACATTCCAGTTTGAAATTGGTCAAGAAATTCACATTTTTAAATCATTTTCATTATATAATATTATTACGGTATTGATTGATACAGGACTTTTTTTGTTTAAGAACTTCCAAGACCAATGAAGCAGTCATACGTTTTTCATTCTCAACTAAGCTAATATCGGTACCCCGTAGCGCTCTGTTTTATAGGTAGCGTGTACCGTACCTACCTAATCAATCTTACGTTTCTTTTACGTTACAATCAATTGTTACATATTTGGTAATTAATAAATGTTGAAAATCTGTATAATAGGGAAAATCTTGATAGAATAAATAATAAAAATATTTATTCTATATGTTTTAGAATTGAATAAAATAAAAAGTACATGAATCAAAATAAGATTTCATTTCCAATTCTAAAAGTACCGTAATCACCGTAGCTATTAATAATTTATATACCTCCACGGTACCAAAAAATATGTTTTATCTTAGTTGTCTTATCAGAGCTGTATTTGTTCTGTAAATTGTTTTAGTGTAGATAATTAAAAAATGATATATCAGCAGCCTTCTACTGTTTAGGGTGACTTTTACTAACTGAGGGATGAATTATTTGTCAAAATGTCTTAATTTTATAAGAAAAATATGATTCCAATGCACTTGGTTTAATACATTATTTTTTATTTGATTGTTTGAATGTACTATCTTTTGAGATAACATACCTTTTCTCAAGGTCGGTAGTCAAGTCTCTAATTTCCAACTATCACTTAAATCTTTGAAAAAATTAAGGAATTGTACTGTAATCTCAAACATTTTGAAATAAAATTCAATCGATTGCATTCAATCATTTTGTCTTATTTGTAAAGCTATTTATATAATTCAAAAACTCGTTGAAAATATAATAGTACCAGAAGAGGTGATTCAAATTTTCCCTCCAATTCGCTTTAGTTGCCTCATCTGCCTTTAGGTGGCGTGAATCCTTCAAAATCAGGTGGATTGTTGATCGCCATGAATTTCCTGTCGCATTTTGACAGAAAACAAGAGGTTATGTAAAGTGTAATATAAATCAGTTTCATATTTATAATTTTATTATTTCCTAAAATAAAATATCATCAAAAATGTAATCAATATGTGTAACTCCATTAAATAAGTGTTGCTCATTTCAAAATGTGGATTTGATTTACAATCAAAATGGTAAGATATCAACCGTCACCATGTATTACTCGTAGAACCATATTATTCTTGTTAACATACTTTTCACCTTGAATACTTCATAAATAAATCTAACTTACTAATATTCTCAAACATATTCTAGTAAATCAATAATCCATTAATTGGAATTGAGTTAGAAATTAATAAGTTGTCAACTTTAGAGAATAGTCAATGAGGTACCGTAACATAAAACTTTAGATGCCATTAGCCTAAACTTATTTCTTCTTTTTTCTAATTTTTCGTAAATTATTTAATTGAATTTGTCATTTTTTTCTGTGTTCCCAGTTACATGTTTTTCTACGCTTGTTTTGTTACAGGGAGCAAACATAACCCAACTAGAAAAGGACATTGGAGCTGACCAATTTCCGCCAAATGAGCATTATTTTGGACTTGTAAATGTAAGTTCTCTTAAATGTTATGAATAAGATCTATTTTATTTATAAACGCGTCTCAATTTTAATGTTTGGTTTTTCCTCCATTCGTAATACAAAATTGATGATAACGCAAATTTGGTAAGTTGGGCAGTATTCCTATAAATGAATTGGTTAGTTGGTGAATAAATCTAAGTTCTATCCTACTCAACTAATTATAAGACCCGTGTTACATTTGGATACAAGGTTGGGTCGCCAGTATAAGACACCAAAGAGATAATGGTGGTGGCCGTATGTAAAGCAAGCTGGGACCCAGTGAAACACCAGAAATGGTGTTGGGATAGCGACCCTAGTGAAAACCATTCGGCCGCTAAAATTTGGTGTTTCGACTGGTTTGTCACTTGATTCGCTCGGGCACTTGGTCTCTCACTGCTGGCCTAGACTCTTTGTCCTAATGTAATACAAGCTTGATACAGAAAATATTATATAATTCTTGTATATCAGAAAATGCAAGCCTTTCTACTAGAGAAAGCAACAATATTTATAGCAAACTTGAAGAAAAATCATCGTCTTTATCTCTCATACTAAAAAGTAATTTATTTTCAATTTTGTTCCGCTACCGTTAATGTTGTTAAACCTGATAGACAGATGGCAAGCCAGTCATTAGTCAATATAATATTTATTTATTAATGAGTTTCATTTTCTAATAATCAAATATTATTTGTGTTTTTCAGTTTGGAAATACCTGCTACAGCAACTCTGTTCTTCAAGCTCTTTATTTCTGTAAGCCATTTAGAGAGAAAGTTCTAGAATACAAAGCTAGAAATAAGAGAACTAAAGAAACTCTTCTCTCATGTTTGGCCGATCTATTTCACTCGATTGCCACACAGAAGAAAAAGGTTGGCTCTATTGCTCCAAAGAAATTCATCGCTCGTCTCAGAAAAGAAAAAGGTATGTCGAATTTTATCGTTTGTAGGCTATGAAGAAATATAATTAACTATCACAACCAGAATATTTCATCTCAATTATGAAAATTTATAATTCTGTGTTTTTTTTAGTAATCTTATTAGGCTATGTATATTATTTTGGTGAGGATAATATATTTGATAATAATTGACAATAATCAACAATTAGTATTAAATCAGATAGGCTATACCGGGATCACGACTTTGATCACATCAAGGCGGTGGGAAATAAAAAGTGGCAAGAATGCCTCTCTATCATTTCCACTAAAGTTAAAGAACAACTTGAATCTCATTAGGAGAAAAGATAATACGATTATCCACTCTTAAAACAACTAAAAATAAACTATTACATGATTGCTATACAGCAATACTATTTATTGCAGTACGGTAGAGTAAAATTATAGAAATGATTACATTTTTGTGATGTAATTTTAACCTTTCTTGAGTCAGTAAATCATTTGAAAAATGTTTCTTGTGAAGTGGTTGCAAACGTGCAATTGATTTTAAAAATTCAATGATCAAGCTATTGAATTTGGTGATAAAAAACCGTGAATTCAAGGTCAATCTTATAATTTTATCAAATTCTTTTTGTCGTAAGTACTTGAGAATTGTGGAAACTTGTGGTGTTGTGGTATTATCAGTATAAAAGTGTGTCAAGGTGTATATCTAAAATCAAAATAACCTAATTCATTCTATCAGACTAATGATCGAAGATAATTAAAGTAGGATAATCTAAAAGCGCAAGACATACAGTATTAAATAATGTAGATTTCAAGTGCTGATTATGGACGGTGTGAACATACTTCTGCATAGTTAACTCAAGTCAGAAATTTCAAAATTCAATATTTTTCTAGACAATAATTTGAATACCGTATTTAAAAAAATGAACATGAAATATATATTTTTAACCTTCATTACAATGTTGAAACCTAACTGAATTATAATTTGTTCTCAGTATTACAACTATTACCAAGCTATTAGGCTAGGCACACACCAGCAGTTAGTCAAGACAAGACAAGACACGTTTAGTCACAATACTTCACATAGTTGCTTATGAAGACATGTCTAATTGCAATGACTAATCGGTGTATGTTGCTTCATAAGCAACTATGTGTAGTATTGTGACTAATCGTGACTAGTCATGTCTTGACTAACTGGTGTGTGCCTACCCTTACATTTAGCAAAAATGTTGAACCCAACTAAGCCAGGATATATAACTAGCATTAGTATTGATGATATAACGAATTGCAAAGATAAATTCTCAAAACCTACTTGTTATAAAAAAACTCAGAGTTGAGAATAGAATAAATTACAATGTTGTCTTCTCAAGATAAGATTCAACTCATAAAAATTCTAAGAAGTCGACACACCTCAATCAAATTTTTGGACTTTTTGGACTTGAAAATTTGTTGTAGAGCGAATGATAATAAAAACCATTAACATTTACTGCTCCTATAAGCTATTAGATAAGATTACAATACTGAACATAAGGTGCATTCAATTGAAGAAAATGTCTTGTCAGCTTCAAAAATGCTGATGATGCAATAATTCATCATGTCATTAAAATCCGTAAAAATTACAGTGTAAAAAGTTAGAATAATTACATTTTTCAAGTAGTCATTCAAGAAATAAATTGGTTTAATTATAATAGCCTATGAAAGCTGTTTAAAAATATTCGCATGGCTTTAATTGGTGGCGAGTCCCTGGCGGCAGTTCCACCTCGCCTGAGTTTAAGCCGTTGAGTCGCCATTTAAGCCGTCAATGGGCCTTACGACTGTCATACTTCAGCCGGACCGATTTCAGACAGGACTTCGTATTCACCAATACAGTATACACCTCGTGGGTCAAGTGGAAGATTGTCCACTTAACACTTGTGGGCTCTTATTGTCCCAACTTCACTTTTAGTATTTCAAAGTATAAAAAATAGAGACTTTTATCAATGTATCCATATTCCTCGTATATTGGAGGTCCTGGTTGAGCCTAGACAAGCCACATTGTTTCTATTGTTTGAATTAGGTTTTTGATATTTTGTCAGTTTCCAATTCTTTTCATTTCGTAGCAATTTTTGCAAGTAAATTGAATTGATTTTATTTTGCAGAGGAGTTCGACAACTATATGCAGCAAGATGCTCATGAATTCCTCAACTTCCTTATCAACCATATTAATGAAATAATCCTGGGTGAGTTTTACATTTTTTTCTATCTTTTTATTAGACAAAAACAATTGAAATAAATCCTGAGTTGTACCTAATAAATTTGTGTTCTATGACCATATTTTCACTTTTAAATACAGCAGTGTATAGTAGGCCTACTTGATGGTCAGTACATATTGTAAAGGTTGGCCACGTAATCCTTTGTTTTATAGAGGCTATCTTAAAGCTAAAAAGTACCTCTATAGAGTCATTAGACAAATCTTTAGGGTTCAGGAAACCCCAGCTTTATCTAACTAGGCTGAATGCAATTTATTCGCTCGTTAACAGCAGTTAACATTGTCTCTTATGGGAAAATGTATACGAGCTGAATTAAGATGAGTGAAGCTAGTGAAAACCCCGCGGTTAACCTCGTTAACACTAATAACTCAGTAAGGCGTTTTTTCTTGACCTCTGAGGCTCCACTGAACTACTGCAGTTTTTCACATTTCTCCTACTTATTTCATCATATTTTTTGGCTTCTTAACATTTACGAAGATACAGTGGAATTCACACCAAACTGACTGCTTTGGTTGAATGAAAAATGTAGGTTTTATTTTTAAGGAATGCTGACAGTTGAAAAGTCGAGCTCCTATATTTAATTTGTAGATTCATTTTAGACATTTCAAAGTTTTGTAAACTGTTCTGTGAACAGTAGACCTCACGAGTCATCCACAAGTATCTGATGTCACCTGTTCGAGTTGATTCAGTTGAATCATAATTTACTCTTAAAAACTGTTATTTGTTCTCTCCAAGATCCAAAACTCGTTTATGTTGTCAGACACGGCCAGACATCTGTGTAATGCATGCTATGAATAGTGAATAATCCACTTGTCATCTGATTGATTATGAATAATTCTATAAGATGATTGATCCTATCTTCAAAGTAGATGATATACAGTATAAATAGTGATATCAGAGTATGGAGGAATGTCTTTTCTTTTCATATTATCCTTGAAATGCAAAATTTCAAAAAAACCTTGTGTATACATCGACGCGCAGTTGAAAAAGGAATATTCCTGCCAAATCTCATCGAATTCTATCTACGCGTTTGGCCGTAATCGCGTTACATACAGACAAAGCAAATCGAGTTGAAACATAGACCTCACTACGTTCGGTCAATTATTATTTTTTTGCTGAGGGTGATGCTCACATGAGCTCTAGGCTTGAGTGTGGGTAGTGAGAGATGAATGGATCTACAGTTTTTTGGTGGGTTCCGAACCACCGGGAAGCGATTTTACAACTCATGAATCAGATTCATAGGAGGGGCTCAAGCGGTCACCCTTCCAAAGAGAGTAGCAGGCGCATGATTCTTAACTTATCAGCGCGACCACCGAGTCAAAACGCTCCCCAACCGCTATTTGATTGAATCGATTAACCTAAGCTAAAGAAAAAACATTTTCTGTAAATAAAATAATTTATTTGTAATCTATTTGAAAGGATTTATTAAAAAGAAACTGCTCTAAAGAAACTATATTTTTAACATTAATATGTTGATTCCTGGTTATTTATTAAATGGTTGATTTGTTGAATTGTTTTGCAGCGGAAAGAGGCCAGAATAGCAGCAACAAAGGAGGCCGTGTTGGCGGGGGGTCGGTGGGTCCGGGCGGGGGGAGTGACGGTGACCAGTCATCCAATAAGAATGGCGGCGACTTCTCGGCCCAATCAGAACCCACCTGGGTGCATGAGATATTCCAAGGCATCCTCACCTCCGAGACCAGATGCTTGAACTGCGAAACTGTAAGCCCAATCTTTGCAACAAGTCATTCACTCCATCATAATAAGGTCAAACAAGAATGAATAGTTGATATTACATGAAATACATATATCTTCTAGAGAAGGCAGTGGCAAGGCAGAGAATCGGCGACGTTGTTCTCCTATCTTTCTCCACTGCCATTATATCGTGCACCTCACTATAACAGCAACAGCTATTATTGTAGTACAGTGGAACCTCGATATAGTATACATCCCGTTGAAGTACAATTTTTCTGCAATTTCTTGTAACTTTCTTAAAACACAATATACGTTCACCCTGATTTAGTAAAGACCTTGTAATAGTACATTTTTGAGTGGTCCCTTGAAATGTAATATGTCGAGGTTCCACTGTATCATTCAACTTTGGATTCTTTTACATACAGAGAGCAATCCATGAAAATTCAGGAGAGTGGTAGCACAAGGTTAACCTTATTTCTTCTCTCCCAATCATTTTGATAATCATCATTAATGATAATTAGAATACAAAATCGAGTCTTAACAACGTGACGTAAATTGAAGCGACTCCATAAATTGCACATCTTTTGCCAGTCGCATTGCTATCATCGTACTATGAACAACATGCTCACTCAGGGCTACTTGTATTTACATATTAAAAATTGAGGTACCCTTGTTAGCAAGTTGAAACATGTTTTAAAAGGTAAATTTTTAAAATGGTACTTTGTTTTTCATTGTCATATATGAACAACATAATCTTCTCTCCATGCTATTACCCAGCTGCTTTAAACAGCTTCAACCAGCCTAAGGGTCAAAACATAGTGAAGCGGCAAAGTTATTGGGTATCATAGAAGTTGACTGAGAGTGTTGGAAAGTAAGCATGGTTCTGAAGGTCTTCGTTTATTCATATCTTCTACTGTACCTTCACCGCTTCACTATGTTCTGAAACATTTGAATACATGCATTGCAAGTACCATATTGTAAATTTTGTAAATTATAAGGATAGAAATGGAAGTTGAATTTTGTATTGCATTATTATGGCAAATAAAGAATGTGATTTGATTTTGTTTGACAGGTAAGTAGTAAAGATGAAGACTTCTTCGACCTGCAGGTGGATATCGACCAGAACACATCGATCACCCACTGCCTGCGATGCTTCTCCAACATAGAAATGCTCAGCAACGAGAACAAATTCAAATGCGATCATTGCTCCAGCTATCAGGAGGCAACTGTGAGTATTTACTTTGTGAGTTTTGTCCCATGTATTTTACAAATTGCTGCGTATTCTTCAGTTAATATAGATGAATATATTTTAGACAAAATATATTTTCTAGACAAAAAATGAATTCGAACTTTCAAGCATAACCTATTTTTTGGACATGTTATTCATTATAAAAATTTGGGAATAGAATAGTTTTGAGCCTAGCCTGTTGTTCGTTTGAGATCATATTTATATGATTTGTAATAATTGTATCCACAAATGAATAAATAAATATAAATAATTAGCCAGAAAATAGCTATTGAGATTAGCGTACGTTCGTCATTAATGTGGGTGATTCACACGAGTAAAGGCCAGGACACACCTGTCATGCAGCGTTTCATTCCGACTAATGTCCGATTTTTCTGTTGAGTGGAGGAGTGGCGCTAGTAGAAGTCATAGACAGTTCAGTTGAGGCTTTCCGCGATAAAGTATGTTGTCTGTTTCGCTGTCTTACGCCTGTATGACCGGAGTGGGATCAGCACAGTGCATGACCGATGTTAACCCGGCTTATTGTGAATTAATTTAATACATGAAAATAAATTTATTGCCATAGAATAAAACTTCAAATTTATTTGTAAACTGTCAGCTCTAGTTGAATGGGTAGCATTGTTGTTATAAGGAATGCTGACAGTTTGAAATTATCTCACTGTAACTACAAAGTTCAGAAACATTAATCAAGTCTAACAATAAAAAGTTCTAGTGGATGTCTTTCTTTAATAATCAATGTGCTTGCGTTTACTTATAAAGTATTGCGTTGACCTACTCGAAGTCAAATTAAAAAACGAAAAACATTTCTCTAATTTTATTTATTAGTGGAGAAGATTTTCCCGATTTCTTGAACTATTATTAAAACTTGAAGGACCAATAAGGGTGATGCTCAATATTGTCCAAATTTAAAATGTGCTAAAACAGCTGAAATTTTTCTTATTTGTTTTTATTATCTAGTATTATCAAAACGAATAATATCAACATAAATTATACCATTCAAAAGTAAAACTCTAACGGGCCGGTTTCCGAGCTCGGGATTTAGCTAAGTTCGAGACTTTGAACAGCTGGAGTCAGAAACTGCTTTACGAAACGGGGCGTAGTCGTAGTCAAAGTCACGTAAATTTTTAAAAACTAGAAAATTTAACACAAAATAAAATAAAGAGAAAATATTGTAAAGTTTCAGCTATTTTGAACTATTTAGGAATGTTTCATTTCTTCAAGAAAAAACGTTTCCAATTATAGAAATGAGAAAATAAAGATTTATTTTGTTGCAACTATTTACTGCGACTACGCCCCGAAATGGAAAGCCAATTTTCTGACTCCAGCTGTTTAAAGTCTAGAACTTACCTAAATCCTGAGCTCGGAAACCGGCCTTAACCTCTTTAACCTTACCTTTTATGATCATGATATTATGATTCTCTGATGTTAATGTAAGTTTTTTCCATTGTTATGTAATTTTTGGATCGAGAAATGAATTTGATCTGCAAGTTCCCGCTACATTTCCAAGTCCAGCTACATTTTTCCATTTTGACATTGCAGAGGTTTTAGAAATATTGTTGTCTTCAGTTATTATAGAAAAGTAACTAGTAACCTTGCAATATTTTAAAATTGAACACGACTAGTTTCGACATTTATGTCATTCTCAAGAGTCCTTTTTCAAATGACTTATTATTATTGTCTTTATTTCAGAAACGAATGAGAGTGAAAAAACTGCCAATGATTCTAGCGCTGCATCTGAAACGGTTCAAGTACATGGAGCAGTACAACAGGCACATCAAAGTGTCTCACAGGGTCGTCTTCCCCCTCGAGCTCAGATTATTCAATTTGGTAATTTACAATCGCTCATTGATTAACTAATTTTTATGTTCTGGTATTTCTCCTTAGACCTATTCATTCCATAGTGAAATCCACGTTATAATGGCAGTGTTAGATTAGAAATGGTATTGCTATTCTTATTTACTGCTACTTGTCTACTCTTGTTATTGCTATTCAACAAAGCGGATAGCGCTATCTCTTTCTCGCTTTGCTCTGTTGCCAGATCGTCTTTTAACAATGTATGATTAAATTATTAAATGAGAATATTTTATCTTAATTATGAAAATTCATTACGAAATTATTGAAAAATATAAGTTCTTGCTTTATAAAATATAATTATTTTATACGAGAATGAACCGTTAATATTACATCAATAAACCTGTATCAGCTACCATCTATAGCTGCGTACACATATTCGCGCTTCCAACCAGCACCGAGCAAGCTCCTCCCTCTTACCGCCCTCGTACCACCATCGAACCACAGTCGCACCGCCCAAGCACCCATCATGAACGTTATGGAAGATGTTAGATCTTCTCGGGTTCCCCGGTCGAACGACTCTTGCTCGCCGGTCGATCATCAATCGCTCTGCTGGAGTGACGTTCGGTTGCGGAGCAGAGCGAAAGTCTATACGCACCTTATAGAAGGCATTGACAAGACAGAGGATCGGCAGAGTTTTTTCCTATAATTATCCACTGTCATTATAACGTGGACCTCACTATAGTCATTTGTTTATTAATTCTCATCTAGTGAGAGAATCTATTGGCTTGATTTCTGATCATAATGCAATCATAATCATAATTAATCTAATGTAATTTAATCATAACCAAGCAATCATAATGGCTGCTATTCTGACTAATTTTAGCCGCAGACGACTGCCGATCCACATATAGAAAACCCACCTTCAGACGTTTTGATTAGTGAGAAAAAGCAAGAGACCTCCATGGATACCAGTCAACAAGTTCCGAATAACGTAAATTCGTTCTTATGAAATTTGTAGCAATCAAGGGCAAAATAGCATGATCACTGCTGATTTTATAACTGACAACGGAATCTAACAATATTATTGTGAACAAACAGAGCCGAATTTTGACTTCAAGCCCCGACCAGTATCTAAAAATTCTGCTACTATTACTAAATTACAGGACAATTCCGATAGTTTCATTTTTCCATGGTTTGAAAATTCTTTTCAATAAGACTACCGTTCTAGCTTTCATTGCCTTCTTCTTCTGACTTCCATGGTATTGCTTTTCTGGTCTTTGAAATATCCTTTTGAAAATTTAAATATTTTAATTAAAATCTATCTGTATAATCATGTCTAGTTATGAAACCATCCTTTCCTTAGTCTCCCAACGTCTCTCTTACCTGCTGGTTTGTAATTGAGAGCTTGCAAAGGGATTTCACCGGTTGGTATTCTGTTTATGTGCGCTTTCCTTCTACTTCGAAAGTTTTTAATTTCTTCATTCAGTGGCTCAACCTTTTATGATTCGTTGTTGGTTATCCATCTTGTTTTCACTATTATTAGTGAAAGCCTTCATCTAATTTTCACTTTTATGATTGTGAAACTGTAATATGTACGCTGTAACACAGTCATAGATTAAATACTTAGTGTAGATCAATACGGAAATTGATATAAGATGTTATGAAATGAATTGCTAATTGATATAAATGTTATAAAATCAATTATAAGAGACGAACAAATATATAATAGAATTGATTTGTTTGTGCAGAGTGATGATGCTGTGAACCCGGACCGAATGTACAATTTGGTGGCTGTTGTTATACACTGTGGCAGTGGACCTAATAGAGGCCATTACATTAGTATTGTTAAATCTCACGACTTCTGGCTCTTGTTCGATGATGATATGGTCGATGTAAGTAATCAATCATTTCAATACGTCAGTAGTTAATTAATTTATTCTGAACAAAATAAGTTGAGGCATAGAGTAAAGATACTGTTTGATACTGTTACATAGTATTAAATATACTTGTATCAGTTGTATCTGGTTGAGGCTTGAGCCATTGGCGTTGTCAGATTTTGTGAAATTGTGACTTTCTTGAATCTCTAATTCGACCACAGAATACCCTGTGATACGATATATTCAATTTGACAACATTGTCTTCTATGAAAATCCGCTGATAACTTTTCCAGCCTTTTGCAGATAAAATGCTACCGTAATTTTTGTGATTAATGAATCATGTTTGTCAATGTAGAGTGACTTGCATCAGAAAACATGAAAGTTAAGACATGATAGAAACGTTTTTGTTTCAAAAGATGAGTGCATGGTAAAGCAAGAATAGTTGAAAATATTTTCAATCCATCAACTTTTTAACATTCCATTGTTTTAATCTGTTTATAACTCAACTTTTTTCTGTATTCTTATATAAATATTATTTCGTTGTTTCTATATTTATAATATGAACTGATACTCGCTGCTACCGGACAGGGTAGTGTCATGTAATTTATTAAAGGTGTATTTTAGCTTGATTTTGCTATTTTTGTTGAATTATTTTCTTGGAAATCAATTAGAGCTCATAGAATCATTATTTTATTAGTTCAATCTTACTTTCTTATGAACTCACTTATATCGAAATATTACTCTATGTTTACTTCTTCATGTATATTTATCATTGAAACATTTTTTAACGGTAGGCTATAGGTAAGACCTCACATAACTAGGCTCTCAACTTTAGGATAGAAAGTCCCACATAAGGTGGGCTTAGCTAGCTTGCTATACTCTTATCTGTGGCAAAATGCAAGAGCTAAAGATCTGTGGCTCTTTAGGGGCAAAGAAAGGCTATTTTATAGGTAAGTGGTAATGCACCTCATTCCTACTCACAAGGTGTTGAGTAGTCCATGCGAGTAATTATTCATGTTCACCATTTATAAACTGTAGAAAGTAGAATTATTGAATTAATATTTGTGTCTACTTGTACAGAAAATAGAGCAGTCAGCGATCGAAGACTTCTATGGTCTGACGTCGGACGTTCAAAAGTCTTCGGAGACCGGCTACATTCTGTTCTATCAGTCGAGGGATGGCCAAGAAACCAAGACCTCGTCTTCAGAGACCAAAATGAACGGCAAATGATGGCAACGCTTTCTACGTAAAAGTGCCACCTCATGGAATGGGTGATATGTTTGTGGTGTAAATGCAAGCTAACTGACAAATTAATTACTTTGTAGGTAACGATCGAATGCCTAATACCGTTGATATTGTTTTCTCCATTGTTTATTATTGTTGTTATTGTTATCGATTTTAGATGATTATTTATTTAAACTATTTATTGTTTATTTGAAAACATTCACTGCTAGTGTATATTTACAATCATTGAAGAGATTAACCATAAATATACTTGTTCGAAATTAAATGCTGCTAGTGTATATTTACGATCATTGAAGAAAATAACCATTTAATATACTTGTTCGAAATTAATTATCTACTTAAATCTAGACACAGTAACGACTAGCGTTGTGTATGAAGGCAATAGAAAAAGTCAATTCCAATCGTTGATGAATAATTTTGTTGAAATGAACTAATTTGGTGGAATATTACATGCAAACCCACAAGGGACTGGTATGATATTATATGTTGATGAAGGGTAACTCCTTTGCAAGGGGTATGAATATCTCTTCGAATATAGTGATAAGTAACTTCTAGAAATTCCAAATTTTGTATACTAAATTAGATGAGAAGGTTAGTTGTTGTTAGTAGAAGCACTCTTGAAAATAACGACAGTAAAGAATCATTAGTACCTATCCTCCTAAATGATATTATATCCGTTACTCAATCATAGTTTAGTCTTCAATTATATTATTTGTGGGTAAAAGTAACTGGGTGAAGTATCTGTGGGTGACAAAATTTCTGGAAAATAAAGTATTCTGAAATTACACCTGTTGAAGTATTTGCGGATATAGATTCTGATTTCGAATGTAGGATCTTGGAAATAGTTATTTGCCAAAAAGTATCCAATAGTATCAAAACTATTAGACCTACTAGTTTTGTCGACTATGTAATTCTTTTATTGTTGTCTGCATTAATAATTCTCATGTGCCTACTCTAAAAATAATTGAATTTATTGAATTAGAATTTCACAACTCTATTACTTATTTTTCTCAACGTTTACTCATAAAGTTTCAATACTTAATTCATTCTAAAACTTACAATCAAGTTTGTTTTATCAGATTTATTTGTGATTTTTTATGTTCTCTATGTTTTACAAAGTTGAAAAACTTTGATTTTTGTAGCTTGGATGGATATAATTGTTTTGAAACTTATTTTTACTGTGAGAATATTGTCTTACATTATTGTTCTAACCATAACTTGTTCTATGTAATTACTAAAATACTCACTCAAAGAACTAAGATTGATTCAAAAACGTTATTCTGAATTATGATGTAATTATTTTTAATTAGATTTATGCATAAGAAAGTATGTTTCAATTGTGTTAATATTTTAGTCATCAATGTTATTTCTGTTGTAGACTGGTTCAGTGTATCATGTTTGTTGGAAAATTATTTTATACTCATATTTTGTAATGTTAGAATTATTGAAAAATGAGCCAAATTGAAGCTTGGATTAAGAAAAAAGATATCCACTCTTTCACTCCATTATGTGTCAGAATAGTTTGAATTATATCTCATACATTGAATGACTTTCTCAGTGCCAAAAAGTATCCAATAGTATCAAAACTATTAGACCTACTAGTTTTGTCGACTATGTAATTCTTTTATTGTTGTCTGCATTAATAATTCTCATGTGCCTACTCTAAAAATAATTGAATTTATTGAATTAGAATTTCACAACTCTATTACTTATTTTTCTCAACGTTTACTCATAAAGTTTCAATACTTAATTCATTCTAAAACTTACAATCAAGTTTGTTTTATCAGATTTATTTGTGATTTTTTATGTTCTCTATGTTTTACAAAGTTGAAAAACTTTGATTTTTGTAGCTTGGATGGATATAATTGTTTTGAAACTTATTTTTACTGTGAGAATATTGTCTTACATTATTGTTCTAACCATAACTTGTTCTATGTAATTACTAAAATACTCACTCAAAGAACTAAGATTGATTCAAAAACGTTATTCTGAATAATTATGATGTAATTATTTTTAATTAGATTTATGCATAAGAAAGTATGTTTCAATTGTGTTAATATTTTAGTCATCAATGTTATTTCTGTTGTAGACTGGTTCAGTGTATCATGTTTGTTGGAAAATTATTTTATACTCATATTTTGTAATGTTAGAATTATTGAAAAATGAGCCAAATTGAAGCTTGGATTAAGAAAAAAGATATCCACTCTTTCACTCCATTATGTGTCAGAATAGTTTGAATTATATCTCATACATTGAATGACTTTCTCAGTGCCATAAGGCATAAAACCATATCAATATTTTGATGTGTTGAGATTTTTTAGAATAATTCATGTTTAATTCTTTCCTACTAGACGACAGGAGATGTATATTATTGAATAAAATGAAACAACCTGTGTAAACCGTGATTCATTAAACATTTGATCTTAATTCATTGTCTTTTAATCATATATGTGGATTTCCAAACCATGGTTAATTAGGCATACCTATCTTAACTTTTAATGGAGAATCATGCGAACAAGGGCCATACTTGTTTTTTCCGATATGATTTCCAGCAACAGCTTGCTCTGTTTTGACTATATTAGTATGAAAATTACAGTCAGTATTAATGATAGTTGTGCTTCATTAGCATCAATTGAGAAGATTTTCAATTATAGCGATAGTCGTGAATTTTCCGTTTTCAATTCGGTTTCTATCTATAGCCCCAATATCAATATCAACCAAATCTGGGTGATTTGCATTTTTCATGAAATCCATGAATAAAAAAAAAAAAAATCATGGATTTTTGCAAAAATGGTTAAAAATTAAAATCGCTCAAACTGTCAGAAATGATAGTACTTGACGAGAGGAACAATAATATGTCATCACATTGGCGAAATTCATTCCTATTCTTGAATTATAAGCATTTGAAGATGAGTGATTTCTCTGATCTGCGAGTGGAGGGAAGATTTTATGTTTCAGTAAATAACTCACCCTGTATTGTAGCAAAACGTCTCATATCTTCTTCTCTCTCTATACTTATAAAAGGCTAAGCCCCGACAGACTGAAATCACACCACAGCCCAAACTACTGAGCCTAAAAACTTGAAATATTGCACGATTGTTTATGGTAGCCTGAAAACATCCACTAAGAAAGGATTTTCAGAAATTTGCCCCCCTGATGGAGCTAGGGCCCCCCAAAATTTTGTACTTTTTAACCGCTCATTGCACAGCAAAGTCATGAGGAGCTTTTTTGTTCAGCTACGAAAAAAAATTAGATCTATGCAGAAAAATTTCGATCAGGAGCACAGGGGGGTCCAGGAGAGGGCATTTTTCGAAAATTTTGATGTAAAATCACACTACAGCTCAAACTAATTGTCCTACAGACTTGAAACTTTGCACAAATATTCTTCAAACATGCTAGACACGCACTAAGAACGGATTTTGAGATATATTGCCTCTAAGGGTTTCAAAGGATGAAAAAGGATCCTATTAAGTAAGGTTATGAACATGGTAAGGTGAGTGCCATATGGAAATGAAATGATTTATTTATTGACATGTGATATTCTAAAAAAGGTGGTAAATTTTTGGATACCAGAGGGCAGCATAAATGAATAGCAGTAGAAGGTCACAGGTTGTGGCAAGTCTGATCTTTCCATATTTATGAGAGCCTGGTACTAAAAAGGATGGTAAATTTTTGGATACCAGAGGGCAGCATAAATGAATAGCAGTAGAAGGTCACAGGTTGTGGCAAGTCTGATCTTTCCATATTTATGAGAGCCTGTTGCTAAAAAAGGTGGTAAATTTTTGGATACCAGAGGGCAGCATAAATTAATAGCAGTAGAAGGTCACAGATTGTCAAGTCTGATCTTTCCATATTTATGAGAGCCTGGTACTAAAAAGGATGGTAAATTTTTGGATAACAGGGCAGCATAAATTTAATTAATAAGACGGTTGCAGGTTGCCAAGTCAGATCTTTCCATATTTATGAGAGCCTGGTACTAAAAAAGGTGGTAAATTTTTGGATACCAGGGCAGCATAAATTAATAGCAGTAGAAGGTCTCAGGTTGTCAAGTCAGATCTTTTCATATTTATGAGAGCCTGGTACTAAAAATGATGGTCAATTTTTGGATACCAGGGCAGCATAATACCAGGCAGTGGAGGTCACTGGTTTGATGACTGATTTTTTCATTGCCTCAGGTAGCCTACTTATTAAATTAGTCTCCAAAAAGTGGGAAATTCAAATTTTCAATAATATGTCATCACATTGGGGAAGTAAGCCTATAAGCATTTGAAGATGAGTGATTTCTCTGATCTGCAAGTGGAGGGCAGATTTTATGTTTCAGTAAATAACTCACCCCGTATTGTAGCGAAACGTCTCATATTATAGCACAACACTTGTTAGGTCGACCTCTATCCATAACCCGAATATCAACCAAATCTGGGTGATTTGAATTTTTCATAAAATCCATGAATAAAAACATCATGTTCTTACATCTCCACTATTATAACACATAGATTGAATTGGAAATTTGTTGAATAACTTGCACAAATTATATTAGATGAACAATTTTTATTAATAGAAGTTTTTGAAATAAAAACCAATAGCAAATAATTATTTATACAATAACGGCACAGCAAATATCAAAAAAACATCTGCTACAAAAAAATTTACCATACAAACAGAAATAGATTTTTTAGTTTTTTCTATAATTGAATGAGATTGAAATGTTTACTTCATTTAATTGATCAGTTGTGAATTGACTTGGTTCAAGCTTATTTTTATGTCTCGAACGACCCCTCAAGCCCAATCCACACAAGAGTGGCGTGTCACTGATTTTTTCAACTTGCATATAAACATATGGTACAATACAAACAGAAGTGAAGTGGCGAAACTCTAAACGCCACTTCTGTTTGCATTGGCCCATATTTTTATATGGGAGTGGCAAAAAGTAGTGCCACGACATTACATTGGGAATACCTTTGAATAAATACTCATCAACTGATATCTTGAGATATTGTCGACGTCAGAATCCATCAACCATCCTATTGCGTTTTCTTTGAACAGAAATTAGGTGTCATTACTGCTTACATTTCAAAGTCTAGCCTATCTTCTAAACAATGAACAGATAAAATACCATATATATTTTTTGAAGTCTTCTATTGTTCCCTGTTGTTCAAAGCGGTTTCCAGCATTTTATTGATATTGATTGCACGATCTTTCGCCAGACTTATGCACTTCTGTAGATCTGTCTCACTGTAAGCTGTTCCGCCTGTAATATTTAAATCAAAGTTATTAGTTAATCAGGATTAATTGTTTCACAAAATTGTAAAAGCGCTAGTGGGAGTTTCTGCCTGACTTCGAAAAGTCACAAAAAAAGAACAGGATATCGATATTCGATGATCTTTATGAGTAGATGATGTGATGTAGTTTCTAACACAGTGATTGCTACAGATACAATGCCAATCAACCAGGCAGCATACTGTAATTAAATAATCTATAATATAATAAAGAAGAGAATTGGCTTATACACGAACGGGATAGGAAATTCACGAATGACGCATCATCACGTTTGAAGTACTGGACTAATTAACTTGAAATTTCGCATATTGGTTCTCAATTTACTAAGGATGGTTATAGGCCTATTTTAAATTCTTCCAGATCTCAGAAGGTCAAGTTTTCAGTTTGTAAAGTTTTAGATCATTGCAGAGCACCTGCTAGTTAGGAATACAGCAATCAGGAATGCGCAGTTAGCTTCCTCATATCGAACAGTTATACTAGGGATCTCCTGTTTCTTATAAGTCCTATTATACTAAATACTAAAAAATATATAAATACTATTATACTTCATACTACAAGATTCGAAATTGAATAGAATGTTGTGACCTGGTTTGTTGATAGAGAAGAGCCGTGTACCATCGGTGACAACAATAATACTGCCGTTGCTGAGCCGCTCCTCTTCAACAGTTGGGTCAGCAATGATGTTGGTCTCGTCGATGGTGGCGAATGTAGTGGAAACCGGCCAACTGGCCACGCTCAATGGTCTCCGCTGCTTCAAATCCACACTGAACGATTTCGTTTCCTCGCAGTACGAAACATGAGGCAATTCCACTGTAAACAGAAGGACACAGGTTAAATTTATAAAATTTGGGAGTAGAGTAGTTTTGGACTAGGCTTGTTGCTTTCGCCCAGTCATATCTACAGGTTATGATTTGTGAATTGATGAATAAATGAATGAATATTTGAACCAATTAAGAAATGATTATTAAAGGCATAAACAAGACATTCAAGTTAGGCAAGGCATCAATTGCCATTGGTGATGGGGACGATATATGATACATCTAATGATGATGTTGGAATAATATCAACAGAAGTGTTGCTTGATTAACCTAAATACTGAAGCACAGTATCCAAGATGAAACCAAGCATAATAATAACCAGCAAAAAGGCAGCAGGTGAAATAGAATGTGTTAAAACGTTTATTGGTAGATATTTCCAGCATCTATTGTGAGAAAAATAACTCCATACGTGAATTAGTAATTTTCGGAATTTTACTATTCCGATTTTCTTTTATTTTTGAAAATTAGTATCACTGGATGGTGTAGTAATTGAATCACTCTGTATAAATTGTGTTGAATATACTTCAATGTAATATATGGATAGATAATATATGGATAATAATATAGATAATATCGTATAATATGGAAGTCCATAATTATATTCACTCCAAATTGTCATCATTACCTACAAATAAGAATAATATTTCTCATTAAGGTTATACTGCTTGTTTGGAGTGAATCTCGCTCAACTATGAGAGATCCTTTCTCTATTACAGTATTACAGAACTTGTATTCATGCCAGGCTGGAACATGCCTTTGGGTGTAAAAATAGTAGAACGGTGAAAGTAGAGTGTATCAGAGAAGGTAGCTGAGAGTCTTAGAAGGTAATGCAAGTATTCAAATGTAACAGAACATAGTGGAGCGATGAAGGTAAGATATAAGGTAGAAGGAAGCGGAGACATTTGGACAAATGCATTATTTTCAATACTCTCTGTTACCTTCTCCGCTACCTACTACCTTTGCCGCTTCATTGGGCCATATGAATAGAGTTGAGCATTTGCTCATACTTCTAAAATATGGAGCATTTGCTTCATTTTCTATGAATAAACGTGAGCAAAACCTTTTGCTCATGCTCATAAAAAAAATAGTTTGAGCATTTGCTCAAAAGTAAAAACTTTTGCACAAAATTGTATGAATAAACTAGAGCATTTGCTCAACTTTTGAAGCAAATGCTTCAAAAAAGGTGAGTCTAGTCTAGAGCAGCTTATCACCTTTTGCTCATAGTAAAATGGCTCAACTAATTCGTATGAGGAAGAGGAAACTATACCAGATACGATCACAACCAATAGTTGAGAACTATAAAACTCTTTTTAGATTCAACCATGATATATATCACAATTATTCCTACAAAAGAATAAATATAAAAGCTACCTAAAGATAGCCATCACAAAATAGGAAATAGGCATTTAAGAAGATGAGAGTGTAGACGATTATAAGAAGGCTATTGATATTATAAGAATATGCTGAAGATTATTATAGAGATGACATTTTTTCACGCTATTATTTCAAAATTCTAAACTCAACTAAACTAAAACTCTATTCATAAATAGAAAACAGAGCAGACGACGCAAACACAAGCGGTGCACTCTACTTGCATATTTAGCGCTTCCGTGAGCTATAAAAACAAAGTAAGGCAACAAAAGTGAATCAGCTGATGAAAAATCTTTAAAATACGTGAGCATTTGCTCCAGAGTTCAGGAGCATAAGGTAAGAGTATAAGGTAAAGCTTATTCATATCAAAATGAGCAAATGCTTTTGCTTCTACCTTTTGCTCATGAGCAAAACCTTATGCTCAATGCTTTTGCTCATGAGCATTTGCTATGGTTTTATTCATATGGGCCATTATGTTTTGACCCTTGAAGAATACTGACCAGTCCTGAGGGCGGCGACCAGTGCAATGAGCACAGCATCCATGACTGATCCGTTGTAGTCGAGACACACGATGTCGCAGTGCAGGATCCACACCAAATGCTCCTTGCTGACGCACAGCTGTTTCAAATCCACCAGCCCACAGCTGGCAACGATCGAATTCAGCATACTGGTCATGCTCTGAGCCACGTCGCTGGGTGGGCCTGGCCTAAAAGTTTTACAGTATTACAATTTATGTAATGTATATTATTGAGAGTAGAAATTCAGTTCAATTCAATTATCCATATCGCACACACATTTACAAGACTAGCCGTCAGGCTCGCTTCGCTCGCTATATCCGTCTGGCCATCAGCCATATTCATCTGGACCCCCGACTGGATCGTCCAAAAATGAGATCAGCGGGCTCGCTTCGCTCGCCTGCATTTTTAATTTGAGCATGCTTCATTCCATCAGAAAGACAAAGTACTGAGAAAACGCAGAAAAGCTGAGAAAAACGCAGATTTTGGGCGTATCTTTGATGAAATATTAAAGTCACCTCATCACAAAATTTTTAGACCCTAGCTAAACCTCTGTACCAAATTTGAACATTTTCTGTCTATTACTTGATGAAAGAACTGAGAAAACGCAAAAAAAAGGCTGGACAAACGCTCATTTTGGACGTATCTTTGACGTTATTGCAAATTCCTTCTAACACAACATTATTACACCCTAGCTGAGCTTCTGTACTAAATTTGAACATTTTCTGTTCATTTGTTCTCGATAAAGCTGAGAAAACGCTAAAAACGCTGATTTTGGGCGTATCTTTGGAAATTTTTCTAAATCCGTTCTTAGTGCGCCTCTAAAGGGCCAAATGAACATACCTACCAAATTTGAACGTTTTTGGTCCGGTAGATTTTTAGTTCTGTGAGTGAGTGAGTGAGTGAGTCAGTCAGTCAGTGAGTGAGTGAATGCCATTTCGCTTTTATATATAGATAACAATACAATGATACAAGTGAAAGTGGGTTACTCACATAGTACAACCTCGCTTATCTCCGTGAGTGCATGGCAAAAACGTCGAATTATTGAATAACTCGTTTATTTACTTGGGAAAATAAATGTAACGAATTTTAATGAGAGTCACAACAATTGGGTTCAGTGAAAAAGGGGGCTCTTATTGCCTCATCTTCACCTACAACATTTTTAATTTGTTGCAAAGTGTAAAACTAAAGACATTTGATTATCCATCTACAATTCAACATATTAAATTCAATTTTTATTCATATAAACAATAAGAGAACAAGAATACAAAACAATACAATAAAAACTGACACAATGATGTATGAAAAAACAACAGTCTTCTTTTGAGGTGTGCTGAAGAGATTGGAAGTAGGAAAACTACCTAGCCAACCATGGTTTCCCAAGTAATAGGCAGGTAGAGGTTACAAAAGAAAGTGAAGAGGAGTAGTCGTTTATTATCGATCTGATAGTTAAATATATGCGGACTTGCATATAAATCTATGCATGTAATTGGGCAAGAGGAAGGGGAGACCGATGGTAGCAAGCATTTAAAAGGAAAATCAGTGTTTAATGTTAAGTCGGGCTTAACACACAAACTCAAGAAAAAACTTGATACAACTTAACTTCTTTCACTGATGAACCATTGAAACAATCTTAGCCTAATTTATATCTGTATTTTATTTATAATTTTAATTTAATGTTATTTGTGAGTTGTTTGAAGAGAATAAGGGGCGATTGCTGAGATCGGGTCTGGCTAACCCCGGCGCAACGTTGGTCTAGCGCAACTTTGGTCTCGGCTAAAAAATCGGTTTGCTGAGATCGAGTTTAGCTGTCGGTCATCTCTTGGTCGAGAGCAACTTTGATCCCCAGGTTTAGCCAGACCGACGCTCAAGTTTAGCCAGACCGAGCCGCAACTGAAGGAATCCACGGGGAATTATTGTAGCAATGTTGGCAACAGCCATCTCGAATGCTACTTTGGCTCTCACACGCTGTCTTTGCGTATTGCTTTTGCACTCTCTCACTCACACTCACTCACTCTCCCATCATTCGTTTCGTTCTTGTTTTTTCTTCTTCCCCACCCTCCCACTCACTCTCTCTCTCTCTCTCTCTCTCTCTCTCTCTCTCTCTCTCTCTCTCTCTCTCTCTCTGAGAATGGACATTGATATGTCCAAAGCTCCACCAATTTATGTAGATGCATAACAATATGATTATTATCTATAGTTATTATATTACAAATTGCTTTTTCATATCATATACAGTTCAATAGTTATTTTCTTAGTCTATATTATGTAAATTCATCTATAACTTTGCTGTATTGTAAGCTATTGTATATAAGTGTATAAGCCAGTATATATTGTAATCTACATAAATAAAGTACTCAATCAATCAATCAATCAATCAATCTCTCTCTCTCAGGCATAATATGCCTTTATTAGGGCATATTGAAGAAGAAAAAAAATCAATCTCATTCTCTCTCTCTCTCTTTCCCCCACTTACTCCCATTCTCTCTCTATTTCAGTCTTGATCCTCTCTTGACCGTCGTTATAATGATTATCTGTGATTAGATAATCTTCTTAACTCTTTCGAATGTTGTTACAGTGAACACATGAACAACTAACTCCTCACCTTTTTGGTGTTCATTTGGAATTCATTTTCATTTATTTCCAAAATGTAGTTTTTTCCTAGCGTATTGTCCAGCTAGGAATTTAATGTAATATTTTTCAATTATTAAACAAATAATAGCTATTGCCGCAACACTATGTATAATGCGACATGATGCTGCAGTACTCAAATAAACCACCAGTCTCTATGTGGACTACCATCAGCAAAAAAATCTGAGAGCAATCAGCACTTCTCTTCAGTTTTAAATTCTGATACCGTACTCGCCGACTTGAGGTATTGGTTCGTAATAATCCAAATATTCAAGGTAATCCATTATTCACTTCATCCACTCACAAAATCAATTCCACAGAAAGGATCACGCAAACGAAGGGTCGCTCATCACCATCTGGACTCAACTTAATAGTTCAATTATGCAATGCAGACTATTTCTGCATCCCGTGATGATGCAAGCAAACGCAGCTGCCTCCAATTAGCAACAATCAACCCCACATAGATATCATCTCACACTTTCTTACAATTACAACGTATTTAAAACAGTTCTCCTTCATTACTGATATAGTGGCAGTTCCATATTATGTTCAAGCCAATTATAGATAGCATCGATACTAACGTGTAGCCTAGATTCGTAGAAGGTAATCGACCACTGATAGAAATTGAGTCAAAAGAATTGGCTTCCAATTTAATATATTTTCAGACATTGTTTAAACCAAAAAATATAATATAATATGAGTGTTGAGAGAATATCAGAATGATAATAGAATTAAGGGCTACTCAGTGAATGGGCTAGTACTGCCAGAGACAATTAATAAATAGGTATCTTTCAAACAGTATCTTTACTCTATGGAACTGCATATAGCGAATACTTCAGAAAAATCTTTTTGAAGTAAGTCAGTTTTGTTTTTACCATCTTTAGCAATTGAAAGTTCAATTTAACATGTATTGATAATTGTTCATTCAATTTCATGCATGAATATGAAAAGATCATGTATTTAAACCAGTTCATGTGATTGAAACGTAGTTCCCTTGAACAATGCTCCAGCACCTTTTTTTAGTATGGTACCCACAAAATGTCCTTGTTATGTTATGATTAAAGAGTAGTTTCCACCGGGGACAGGAGGATATACAAATCTCCAGTAATATCTGGGAACATGGATATATCCCCCCCACAGTAAATTTTTTTCCACTTTAGTAAAAATCATGAAAATCATAGGTTTGTAGACTATAGCTTTGAAACTATTTTTTGAAACAATTGAATGACTAATGAAATTATATTTCCATTCTATTTGTTATATGAACTGAAATAACATAGGCCTATAATATTTTCTATAAAAATTAAATAATGATCAGCCCACTAAACATAAAGAAACTTCATTATTAGGATGTAGTTTTTCAAGTGGAAATTGCTTGAAATCACACCAAATTGAGGGTATTTTCCTCAAATTTTCCGGGGGAGGCCCCCCGGATCGCCTTTTTGTGAGAGGTAAAGAATTTCCTTGTTGTTTGAAGGTGTTTTCACTTTCTTATGTTATAATATTTTAAACATTAGTGGAAAAACATTTTAAATATGACTTTATGGGTAATGAAATTATTCAGAATTCAAAGGTGAACCCCAATTTGACATTTGTTTTCAATAAAATCAAAAGAATAGCGAGTTAATAGCTTAATCCCGAACTTAAACCTGCCTCCTAGCAGGTCTAAGTTGGAGTCTAAAATCATCATTTTTGCTCCTGAGATTATCTCATTTTAGCCTGATCCCGATCTCAGCAATCCACCGAGATTATCTTTTAAACTCGAGTTGATCTACGCTTGAACTCAGCAATCCACCGAGATTAATTTTTAGCCTAGACTGGATCTCAGCAAACCGATTTTTAGACCGCCGGTTTTTCCCTGCGATAATTGCCGGTCGGCTAACTTTTGCGCTCGAGCGTGGTTAATCCCGATCTCAGCAAACCGATTTTTGATCTGCGGCGCAAAAACCGGTTTTTAGCCGAGCGCAAGAGATAATCCCGATCTCAGCAATCGCCCCTAAGTGTAATTTAAGGAAGATAAACATAACCTACAATCCTTTGATTTCAACTAGATGACACATACGGTAATTGATTGGAAAGCTAGACACAGATATGTGCGATCACACATCAAGAGCTGACACATTATTGGTGACCTGATAAAAATGTAATGTGGCCCAAGGAGAGATCAAGCAGAGTAACTGATATTTCCATAAAACTTGAAAGAGAGCAAACAAAGTAACTACCTGCGACTGCAAAGAGCTTCAGTGTGAGTACTCCAAGTGAGTTTGGAACCAAGATTAATCCCTAGTAGTTTTACTGATCGTTTTTCACAATTTCTACTCAAACTAAACAACCTGAGAGAGATCAAGCAATATAACTGTTATTTTCCTCCCTAACTGAGTGTGATCAAGCAAATTAACTATTAACATTAGCAAGTGATATTAGCATGTCTACCTGAAAGCGAGCGAGCAGAGCGGAGGCAGGTCAACATTGGGTACAAGAAATCCGACATCCGGATGACTGGGTTTGGGGGCCGTCAGCTCGGCCTTGATGCCGCATACGACCGACGTACGGCCGACTTTGACTACGGCCGAACCGTCTGCCGTGCCGATCGAGCCTACGTTCACAGTCGCCGGTCGCACCTTCATCAGCTGACGGCCGTCCGGCCGAACGTTGTGGGCCTGCAACCACAAAAAACTTCCATTTTAAATTTTCTGATGAGGATGTTTTCTGCATTTATAATTTTGCATTGCTTTCACGTAACATGTTATACATGTTCGTGGTTAAAAGGCAGACTGGACATTATTGTTCGCCACGTCATCAAAGAAATAAGTCATTCAATTCTATACAAATTGGCCTACAGGTTAAAATGTAGCTCAGGTTACCTATCCACCTAGCTACCTAATCATGGGTAGTAAGTAACTTTCGGGCCACGATCTATACAATTCATTTGATGAATTTAAATGTACTCATGCTCCATTCAATAGATAATTTGAATTTTTGGTTTGACGAAATTTTTGATATATGCATGAATATAAGTATGTTAGAGTGATACTGTCAGTTCATGAACTTCTTCATAAATGTATATAACGAACAAAACGCATTCAGGTTATATGGAAGTTGTGATAGTAATACCATAAAGAAACATAGTATAGATATCCCATGGTATAGGGCATTCATGTCGCAACTTTTACTGTTAACTCAAGCCGATTACTGTAGATTTTTACTGTTTTGGCCGGATGAGAGTGTATGAACGGCACAATATAAGAGACTACCAGCATCACACAGCTTCACGGGAAAGAACTACGTGGACTATCGGCTTGAGATAACAGTACACGTTGCGACATAAACGCCCTATACCATGGGATCTCTACTTATGCTATTGTTTCTCTATGGTAATACTATAGGTAACGAGCTCCGCTAGCCTAATCATTATGTGTTTTTTCAAATTAATTTTTTTAAACTTTGATACATAACAATTTTTTAGATAAATACTTAATATATACAGTAACTCACCAGACATTCCCTGAAGTGTTTCAACGGATGAATATTTCTGGAACAAAATATTTAACTTTGTAAAATATTTATCAGCTTGTAGATTTTATAGTAAACTTTTGAGTATTGATTTATAACATTTCAATGAAAAAGTTAATATTTATCCTATATTCTATAATACTGTATATAAATGAAGCTTTGGATTTAAGCATGCAGGAGAGAAAAATACATGATTGATGTGCATTATCACGTTTAAACTACTGAACTTGGAATTTTGCATAAAGTTTCCGAATTTACCGAGGATGACTGTTGTTCTATTTTCATTAAAGCACTGCACTTGGCGAAATTGACCCTATAGCTTTAGCCCTTTCCTTTGTTACCGCTCTATACCCTACATAGGCTACCCTTTTTCTAGTCTTAGCAGGGAAAACGATTACCTACTGCCGAGAAGGCATGGTCAGCTTCCCAGCCGAATTATCCTTGTGAATCGCATGAGTCTACACCTCAACTATACGGGGGTTTTGGACGCACTGTTTTTTCCGCTTGTTAAAAGAATCATCTACCAATGTTTGAAAGATATCCATTAGATACAGGATAGGCTACCAAAAAACAATGACATTCACAGTCACTTAACAAGGAACCGTGAGAGTATATATATTCCAAGATGCAGACTTGAAAAGTCTAAGTTGAGCTACCCTGTGATAGGCTACAAATTCCATAACTTGCTACCAACTCAAGTTAGATCCTTGCCAAATAAACTTTTTCTCCAAGTACTTAGATCCTGGTTGATTGTGAATCCATTTTATTCAGTGGAGGAATTCATTACTGCTGATCACAAAACCCTAGTCAATCTAATATAATGTTATTTTTTTCTATTAATACCCAAGTACAGGAGACCACTAAATTATCTGATATAATTGTAAATTTGCTTCAACTGATCTGTTTTATTTATTATTGTCTATTGTATTTGTTGTGCTTGTGCAATTTATTGTATGTTTCTTCAATGTGAATTGTGACTTGGCTATATGTAAATTCTATGTTCAACTGGCCAAATAAAAACTTGAAACTTGATGCATTGTCTCGCAAGGAGTAAACTATACGAGCTAAATAGACGCCCGCCATAAGAGACAATGTCTCTGAGATGTAAGATCACACTGAATGCGTATATGTGCACGTCATATCATGCATGAGCTGAATTACAAAATCTGAAAAGTGCTATTAAAACGCGTTGTGACTTGCATGTAGCTGCTCACACTAAACGCAACCAGCAAGTGCTTGCGTTCAGTATTAGTGTTCCTATTGCTATTTCTAGATTTTGTTTCTCATCTAGGCACTTGGTCATGCATAATAAAGCGTGAACTTGCACATATACACATTCAATGTAATCACAACTTTAGACGCACTAAATTGTTTTCGCTCAACAGGATGCATTGTCTCTTATGGAGTCGATAAACTGTACAAGCAGAATAGACGCTTGCCATGCAAAGCCAAGCATTCTAAATACGCGCAAAGTATATTCAGCTCGTCTAAGTTGCTTGTATAGTTGGGACCTTACAACTGACGAGTAGTTACTTCCCTCTCCTGCCGCCCATATCACAGAATACTCAAGATATTCTGTGCCTATATTCTATACCTAATCCAAAGTCTAATTCTTAGGAAGGGGGAGAAGATCATCGCTGAAAGTTAAGCAGTGACTTCTTTCACTGCCGTTTCCAATCTAAATCGCAAAATTTTTATTAGGGCGCCCACAAACAATCTTTTAGCCAAGCAAGAACACGACATAGAAAAATTATAACACTAGTCAATAACATTAAATGTAACTAATAATCACACCATTAATAAATTGGTGGTACCGGTACCTAATTTTAATTAGACTAATCATTCAAAAATTGGAATCCATAGAATTATTTACCTATATTGAAGATTATCCATGTTTTATGATGAGGATTGTCAACATTCAAACCAAAAACTTTTATCAATTGAGAATGTTTACTTGATGAATGTTTCATCAAGAACGCATGACAGACTACAAAAACAATTTGTAGGTTATATTAATATTTTATCACTCGATTATGTAGCTATCGATGTTAACAATCGATACCTCTAGCGCCAATTATAAACTTCCGTGGATGTATTCATCTTCACACAAATTATTTTTTATAATATTCATAACAAATGTAATAATGAGATCACATATAATATAATTGAGGAAATAATTGGCTTATACACGTAGGGGATAGGAAATTCACAAATGACGCACCATCACGTCTGAACTAGTGAATTTAAAACTTTGCATACTGTTTCTTGATTTATCAAGGAGGGTTATAGGCCTATTTTGAATTCTTCAAGATTCCAGCGTGATTCCAGTATGTCAAGTTTTTAATTAGACACTTGCGGAGCACGGGTTACCTGAGACTAATTTATAAAACAGAAAGAATTACCTTTATATGAAAAGGTTTTATAGGTAGGCTACAGTATGTACGTACGGTACGGTACCTACATAATTCACATCTATTAATAATTTGTAGTGATTATAAATTATTTTAAGTCAATGCCCATGGGAGAAGCGAAAAACACATCCAATAAGCGATTAATTAAAATACGTAGTAAACGCACCTGGGCAATAATCTTTACAGTATTCTCCTTTGAAAATTAATTACTAGGCCTTTTTTTTCTTCGAAAATTCCAAGTATCCAGGTAACTTAACAAAACTGATAAAAGATAAATGGGCATTATGGGCAGCCATTAATTATTGCAGCCAGACAACACTGAAAACCATCAACTTAGCCAACATTCATTCTCACCTGTCTTTTGGAATAAGTCTCTATGGAGGAACATCTCTTGGAAACTTGAAAAAAATTATTTATATTACAGAAAAAAGCAGTTAAAATAATCTTAAGGTTAGATTTCAGAGAATCTGTTGAGAGAAATTACAAGCCTCAACATCTTGACCGTTTATGGACTCTATATAATAGAATGTATTCTGACTCTAAAATTAAAAAAATGAAGGATTATATATATGTCAATCATCAATATCTTACCCGCTCAAGAAGAACGTATGCACTTCAACAACATAGGAGGCAATAATTCTTTGAAAAACGCCCCTCCTACATGGGAGCTAAGTTTTTCAATCGGTTGCCAATCAATATCAGAGAGAAGGATGGTGCAGATTTTAAAAAAGAATTGAAAAAATATTTAATTTCAAACAGCCCATATTGTATACAAGACTTCCTCAACTGATTATTGTAAATTATTATTTATATTGTGACACAATTTATATTGTATGAATGCAATGATAAATGAAGATCTATTTGATTTGATTATATCACTTTGGATGGGCAGGAGCTGAATTTGATTGGTGTCGGGGGGGGGGTTTGTTTGTTTCCTGATATAAGGTATAATAATAACAACACAAAATCGTTTCTAATTTCAACACAAAAATAATTGACCCTTGGGCTCATCAAGTACAGAGCAACAAACAGAATAGTAGTTGGAAAATCAATGACATTACAGCTTTAATTCAACAATCATATTATTTATTATATTGCAGTTAAAATAACTTTTTACACATATTTATAATTACCTACTTTTATCAATGAAAATGTTAAATCCACATCAAACCAATAAACCATCAATAAAAGTAGTTAATGGAATACGATTCTGGATAAAAACAAATAATAAAATAAATTTTGGCAAAATAGAACATAACAAGCTTTACAATGGCAAGATTCTATGATATTATTTTGGCTCTCTCACAATCAAAGCATATTGAATAGAAGAATAGAAAAAAATTCATGAGAAAAAGAAATAGATAATAAAATAATTTAAAACCAAACAAATATTATATTTACAACATAAAACTGTTTTTTTAGACTCATTAAACATAATAAATACTGTTTCCAAGAGTTTGAAAATTTAGTAGAGATAAGTAGACCAAAAGTTTAGTTTTTAGAACAAAACAAAATGGGAAACTTGTTGAAGGTCAAATCTGACTACCTTAATTATTTCATAATTCTAAACGTAAATACTGAAATTATGAATGAAATTGGTCTGAATTTAACACAATAAGATGTAGTTTCTAACATTGGAAATCTTAATAGTAATTGACTTTCATTTATAAGATTTCTTCCAAGGTTTTCAAATTGCAATTAAAATAAGAACTTAATCATTCCTTATCTTATAAGCACGACATAATTATTTTTCAATTGTATACTACCATATTTATTAGTTGAGGATTTGAACATTAAACAGAACCTTTCAAGTAGCCAAGAACGTAATTTGTTTTTCTTAAGCGGATTATTGTACTAATAAGACTTGATTTACATATAATCATAATGATCGTAGTAATAATTCTGAATGAAATATATAACTTCACAATAAATTAATAATGAAAGGAAGTAAGTATTTTCCAACCAAGCCAATCCTCTAAAAATAACTATGCAATCCATGACTTTTAAGGGAATATAGATACTAGGCACATTCTACCTTACGTTCCACTTTCTTTTGCACTGTACGGTGTATGGGTGTATCCCATCTAAACTGAAAGAAACTTGAAAATTCTAGTTTTTATAGTTTGAACAATTTGAAACTAAAATCGACTTATTTTCAAAAAAATATAGAAATTGATCAATCTTAAATCCTCAATAAATTCATCACGGCACAGAATTATACAATTGTACAGTAAATCTCACAGAATACAGTACGTTTTCTTGAATAAACTAATAGGGATGACGCTATTTAATTGACTATTGCAGATTCAACTGATTCAATTCGAACCCATTAATATATCACAGAGAGATACATGAAATTGATAAGTAGTTCGAACTAATTTAAAATTAAAGATGAAAACAAATAACATGAGAAATGAAACAAATTTCAAATTAAACAACATAACATTTAAAATGATTGAATTAAATTATTATTGTCTGTTGATGAATGGAATTAGTTGGAATCTAATAGTAGATCAATTTTAAAACTCATTTCCGAATTGATAATAATTATTATTGAAAACGGTTAAAAAATTATAATTTAAAATATATTGTAATTGAAATGACATAAAAATCATATGAATTTATGTACTTGGAAATAATAGTGACAATTTTCCATTGACTTTCATCTTTCAAGTCTCATCTCTTTTTTAAAAATACAATAATACTGAGTCATTACTTTGATATTGAAACGATATTGATGTTGAGTATGCATATCATATTCTGTGATTTGATATCTACTTTACAAATAACTTCAGTATATATATAGTTTTTTATCATTTACTTGAATTTATTGCTGTAGTGATATACTTGTAGTGATGTACTTTGTATTCTATATATTTTCAGTATTATATATATATCTTTTTTTCTTTTGTATAAGAATCATAAATTCACCACTCATTGCATCTGTTGTGGTGTGGTGTAGCTCAACAGTAGTATTCAATTTTTACTGCAATTCAATTTTATTTTTAATATTCTCAATTTTTTGTACTCTTATAATGTGAATGAATTATTGTAATATGTTGTTATGGAAGCAATTTTCGGGAGAAATCCTGTATGCTTCCATGTTTTCATAAATAAATAATACAGATTATCAAGACATTTTTCCAGCAACTTCTAAGTACAGTTTATGATATGTTGAAAATGATGGAATACGATTTACTGTACTAATTCACTGTATTTTGAAAAAAGTTGCGTTGGAAAAATAAATGTCTCAATAAAGTAGGTGATGGTTACAAAATTCAAGTTGCACATAATTACAGTTTTTTACTTTTCCTAATAAGAATGAAGCAGTAAGAGAAATAAGTTTAATAAGAAAAGTTCAATAAGTTTAAAAAAACTCTTAATCATTCACTACCAAATAGTAATGAACTGTCGTTGAGACTTAGTATACAGTATTGACATTTAATTTATACAATATAGACAATTTTCAAAACTATTTTTAGGAACAATCAATTTGTACTTTTCAAAATTTAACTTCATGGATATAATTGGAGGGAAGTAGAAGCTTAAGATTTCTTATTTCAAAATTGTACTGATTCTAATATTATATTGCTTTCGAAATGTACTTTTGTTTCAAGTTATTGAATAAGTAGTTGAATAACAGCCATAATATTATAAATTTAAGGCTTTTCTTACACTCCTAAACTACTGGAGAGATCTATTTCTATACTGTAGAATTGTATATTTTCATTTCAAGGAGTCTATTATAAAGCTATTTTAATTATCCATATTTACAATTTAGCTCAGTACAACTAGAATTCTTTTAGCTCAAATAATTTATACAATAACCTTATATTCAAATAAGCTTAATTGCGGTATACAATTTAATATTCTAGTTTGCCTGAAAAAGGTTTTTATCACATATAAATCCATAACAACCATTATTAATTGAATCGACCTCTATAAAATTTCAATGTTGATATTTATCTTTTGTTTTTAAATGATTCAAGAAAAAAGTAAATTGATTGAAGGGTTAATATAATAACATTGAAATTCTAGAGAAAAATCGGATTTTCGTTGAACTATCTAGTTGTATTTTCGTTTAGTATTTGAAACTTTTGTTATTATTAAACTGTATTTAAACAGAAATTGTTGAATAAAAACTACCACTAATGAAAGAGAGACAGAAATAATAGGCACACATGTAATTAATTGCTAAAAAGTATTAATGGTAAATAAATGAAATTCATGGAGTCAGAAATCAAGACTCCAAGTGTTTCCTTTAATCTCTATGATTGCACATGATATTCCAGTTTTCTTAGCTAACATTCTTAATATTATAAGTTTACCGCAAAATAATAGCCCATTCACTATGTAACTAGTGTCTAGAGCTCCAACAATGACCACTAGTGGAAATACTAGTCGGATCTTTTACCACTCACACTCCTACTTGTTCACCAACTTCAGTCTAGTCAATAGAAAACAAAGTCTAGTTGGATGTCGGACCTTCGTGTTGAACCTCTAGTTGACCCAACAACCTCATTTACGGTCCGACGTAAAATCATAATTAAATGTAGGACTACGAACTGGACAACAAATCGGATAATGAATGGCCTGCTCTGAACAGAATGAAAGGTTGGCTCTATAACTGTTCAATTATAAAAATTCACACTCTAGAATTATAATGAAATTTCTGCATGTAATAATTATTTGATGGTTCAATAGATGACTTCGTACTAAAAATAACTAATTTTTAATAGTTAGTTGTATTCGTGTGTTTGCTTCCAGAGAATATATTATTGAATTCTTATTGAGATTTTAAATTCTGAAACGAATCTATTAATTCAATCAAAACCTTTTCAAAGGTATCAAGTAGACTAACACAAACAAAAATTGCACAACTCAATCGTACACTACCCACACAAATTGTAAAACTGAGGAAAATAAAAAATGAGAAATACTAAAAAAATCAAGGATATCAAAATAGTTAAAAACTAATTAGTGGTATGAAAAATAGGACATAGTACGTATTAAGAGAGTACGTTCTCCCAAGGTTAAAAAATAATCTTTTTCTAATTAGGTATTCTAGGGGATACCCATTTCTAAGCAAAATTATCTATGAGATAGAAATAATAGAATAATACAATAATTGATAGGTAGCATCGTTATTAGGACAGAATAAAGAGAAGCTGCAGTGTTGAAGTATCTCTCCATGAATTCGATTACGATATAATAACTTACAGCAGTGGTTACATTTCAAGCTTGGAGACCCAGCTTTAAAACTTTATTCATTTTTCGAGCCATTACAAACCCTACTAATTTTTTCGTTGTTAAAACTGCATTATTTATCGTTTGACATAATATAATTCATTCCATTCAAAAATCTATAATTTCTGGAGATGAAAAGTTTAAATTTGGTTCAAATAATAGAAGCAAGACTAGTGCTGCTTGTATGCCAAGTGGAAATACATTACGTATTTCCAAATTCTAACTTGCAGAGATGGAAAAAATAAGTGATGAGACTCCTCAATGAAAAAAACATGAGTATTTTACTATTAGCATTACTAAGTAGACCATATTTCTAGCCATTCTTTTTTCTACTTATAAAAAGAGGGATATCATCAAAGTAACTAGGCATCTTTTCCAGTTTAATGGGGAAAAGAAAATCTAATTAAACATTAAAAATACTTTGATCTTACAAGAATAAAAAATACCAAAAGTATTTCTATAACAAACTATTAGATCTCCAATACCGCAGAATGATAAATTCATGAAGAAATACTCAACCACTGTCAAGAATTAAAGCCAACAATTAAAATACATTTCAACAATGGACACCTTCATTCAAGGTGGACAATTTCAACACACTACAACTATTGAAAGACACAACATTAGGCTATGCCTTATGGTAGATACAAACCAGCTGAAATTAGTAGCAATTCAACATCTAACACTAATAGTAACTAAAATTTTGGCTAGAAATCTTATAAAGCTTTAATCTGGCAGAACTGTATTATTGTTTTCACAACATTTGATAAATTCGAGTTTGATGGTTTTCTTCATGATGCATAAAGTTGTGGAAAACACTTGTTGTTTTCCAGTCTGGAGGGAGTTTTCTAGCTGAAGGGCTAATACTAGAGAAAAGGCATCAGGAAAATATCCATCTGCTATAACGATGTCCTGTATATCTGTAGAAAATAAATGTACACATTACCATACTTGGAAATTGGAAAGTAGTAAGACATGTTACAATTTATAATAAAGAGTGGTGAACAATAAAGATTTAAGTAATCATTACAATTTGATTGTTGTCTTGCATTGCATCAAATTACAACTGAAATAATATAGCTTCATTTGACCCATTGATCTATATCCTGATATTTAAAAATGAATCATTATAATTATCGATTGTTTTTTTTTTTGTAACAAGACTTCACATTCATATTCTACCGATGCATGAGAGATATTAATCTAGTTTAAACCTACGAGATAGATTTCTTGTACTTTCAACACAGCATTCAATTGACAAACAATTATTTTTTATATCCGTGATAGTTTTTCCACGTTTTACTTGACTTGAAATTAAAACCACTTTCAACATATTCATGTCCAAAAATAAATAGCTACACTATTTACCTAAAACTATAATTAAAATATTTGCTTTGAGCATTTTAAAGAATAATATGTTCGGAAAATAAATTACTATGCAATTCACCTAAAAATGTTATTATTTGCATTGTTGATATGTGTATTTAATGTCACATATGAAGTATGTGAATACTTACAGTATGCTCTTGCGTAATGGCTGCTAGTTCTTTGAGCCATTCGTCCAAAACCACAGCGCACATCACCACATTTCTGATTTCTGTTTCCTTCTGTCTTTCCTTAGTAAACCTTTAGAAAAATAAAGAAAATTAACTATATTTATAGCTTTATTCCAATATTTCAATGATTAAGTGGAATATAATAATATGGTAAAAACCTGAACATTTAAGCTGGATTCCCACATATTAGTACCAGACTCCTTGTCCGGTTCAGTGTAAATAGACTATACCAACTCAGCCGGTCGGGCTAATAATGGTAAGTCGGAATACAGATTAATGAGAAATAATCAAGAGATAGAAGCAGAAATTGATTGTTTTTTTCTATTCTAAACAATGCATTGCTTCATTCAATATACACACTAGAACCTAAGAAGAAATATTTTGTATACCACATGAATGAACGATTCTAACAATTACTCCATTTACTCACAAATAATAAGTTTAGTAGTCACGTGAATATCTTCTTCATAAAAATTATTTACCTTTTTGTATTTCAAGAAAATGAATATTATTGGTTTGACAGCTATTTGAAGAGTGTTAAATTTTCAACATTCGACAATGACTAAAATATTGCTAAATGTCATAGATTTATATTTATGCTGGATATCATACATGTTAAACATTATGCTTACCTCGCAATTCCAAAATTATTCACAGTTTCCTTGTTGGGAGGTTGAAATTGACGTTTAAATACTGAACTCAATGCTAACGATAGACTTCTTCTCTTACTATCACCTGAAACCAAAAAAAAAAAACATTATGAGCTAGAAATATGATCAATGATATAATAAATTTTATTACTATATTATAAACGTACATTCTAGAAGAAAAGTATTATGCAAGAAGAAAAAAATTATGTAAATAATTAAATGAAAACAGAAAATGATTAGCACATTAAATATAAATTCTAATGTCAATCAGTGTAAATAACGTAGATTCAAAATGTGATCAATAATAATGATCTTTAACTGTAGTACACTAAATGGGATAATGCAAATTAAATTAGTTGACTTCGGTAAAACTAGATTTGGAATTTGAACTGTCCAACACAAAAACCCTTACATTGTACTCCCATAGAATGCAGTGTGTGAGCTTCACTTAGAAATGACAGTATGAAACAAACCAGGCGATCTTTCGATGATCTTTCCAGGGTGATCATTGACAGAAGCCCATTTAGTCGATTTTCTCCTGATATTTTTCTAATAAATAAAAAGGATACTATATTTTTCTAATATATAAAAAGGATGCTATATTTTTAGTTTTAGTTTGATCAGTATTTGCACCTCCTGAACGGGATAATGATTACTGTAGGGAATCACAGGGGCCGTGCTAGTTATGAATGAAAATAGGATGTTTGTTGTGTTGTTGCTTACCTCTCTCGAAAGCATCAGATATCCTATTTGAGCTTGGCGGCAGACTGAGCGGCGCCTCAATGGCGTGCTTGCGTGTGTTCACCAGCCTCTCCTCCCTTTCCAGCAGAAATTTCTGTGCATCGGCTATGTACACATTCACATTCGGCTCTCGCACCAACTTATCTTCGATTTTGCTTTTCAATGAACCCAACACCTGTAGAATAAACATAATATATTGAAAACTGTTATCAGATATATGGCAATAGTAGTTTATACAACAGTTTTATAATAAGGGTCTTTAACGCATGAATTAACGCATGAATTAGAGTTACAGATCACACTACAATTACAATTCATACTATCCAATTTGCAATGATGTAGTTTGATTGTCTGCTTAGAAGGTTTCTTGGAATCTGTCAGTGAGAAAGTAATAAATTTTATTTTTGAGGCATTAATCGTCAGAATGTTATTGAAGAGCCAGGAGGTAACTTTTCCCATTCCAAGTTCAGCTGACCTGAAGACGTCATCCCAGCTGGTTCCCCGGAATAATACTGCTGTGTCATCGGCGAAGGCGATAATCTTGCAACCAACATCCATAGAGCACAGCTCGTTGGCAAAAAATAAGGTAGAGTATAGGTCCAAGAAAGGTTCCTTGCGTTAAAACTGTTGTATACACTATTTTATCTACGACCAATCAAGCACATTGTTGACCTATTGTGAGATTATAAATCAACCAACTACTGGCCTATATGGTAAAAAGATTGAAATAACAATAGGTGAAAAGCTACTCAGAGAGAGTAAAACAGTAAACTTGAAATGAAAAGTACTGAATACTTGATAAACTGGTAATTTGATTAACTAAAAAACTTGATTAACTGAGATCTTGAATTGAAAACTTGACATACTGAAAGCTTGATGTTGAAAATTTGTCAAATTGAATATTTGATTTAGTGAAAACTTGACAAACTGAAACCTACAGCCAGCATCAGAAACTGACAAACTAAGTTTGAAACACATGTTTCTATTACTGAAATTCAAAAAACATATTAGTTCTATTGTGAAAAGTTCATTTTTATAATTATCTACTTGCAGTGAATATGGTGTAGTATGATGGAAAGAGTGCAGTTGTACCAACCTGAAATAGAGACCGTATACTGGGTTGAAAGACGAGAGAGTGGTCGAGCAGGAAAGAGTGGATGAGCGGCTGAGGATAGATGGCCAACCGAGAGACGAGGCCTGTCAGCCGAAGATTCGTGTACAGGTCATGTGACAGCATGTCGTCCAATTTTGAAAATAACAAATCTAAAAACGGACCTGCATCACAAATAAATATGATTGCTTTACTGCAGAACAGTTGGTAATAATTAGTTAGAACATGAAGCTACGAATTTCAGGGATGAGTTTCTAGAATAATCTAAATATAATCTCAACCTGAAAATTGTGATCTAGAGTGAAAAGTGACTGAATTTAGCCTCAATTTGGAGAGGTTTATTGAAGGGTTTGCCTGTTTTCTCCTCCCAATATCATGTTAATGATAAGTAATGTATAAATGGAAAAAAATAAACACTTTAACTTTATCTCATTGAAAACGAAGTGGTGAATTTCGAAATTAATTCAGAGCGAGATTTTAAAGAAACGAATCGCATTGAAAAGCTAATGAAGTATGAGACACAAGCACACAGAGTTCAATGTCATTTCATTTTTTCAGAATGATAGGAAATGCAGTGAATTTACATAAATTTGCACTTAATCTGTAACAACATATTGATTTTCAACTAGTATTCCACTAACTATTTGTTTGAAAAGTTGTATTGTGTGTAAGTTCTAGACTTTACTTTAGAAGGCTATCGAAAGTCGATCTACAAAATAGATCTAAAATTATAGCTACTCTTAAGAAAAGCAGAGAAATTAGTCCACACTCTTCACTTGATATTTTTATGGCTAGAAACTCTTCTATTCACGACTCGCCATTAGGCTTTTTGTACAATGACTATTTTTTTAAACATTTGTAAGCTCCGGTTGTTATTATCAGTAGACAAAAATAGTGTAATAAAGTATTCTGTATCCTTGGTCTATGTAACTAGAATAATTCTAGCTTTCATTATTTGGATTCCACAGTTCAGAAAGATGACGAACTGGCAACTCCACCATTGAAAAACACTAACACTCATTATATAAATCTTCCTGGAAAGAATTAAATCGTGTAGCATACCCCACAATAGATTCTATGTCTATTAAATTAATTCTTGTTTGCTATTGTTTGGTAGTGTTTAGCGTACAAGTATAACACTTAACACTTTCAGCTTAAATCCGAGTTGAGTGCAAAGTAATCATACGAGTATAGTAAATAAACAATATTTTATAATTTTGTCCTATTTTATACTATATACTTCGTCGAAGATACATTTTGAACAAGTATGAAGGAAACAAAAAGGACTCACCTATGCTAGGCGTAGAACTGAAAATGTTCATATAGACGGAGGGTGTTCTTCGGAACGGAATTGCACTGGATGACGTAGCAGCAGATCGTTGACCGCCGCTACTCTGGTTCTGATAATTTCTATTGATATCACTCGTACTCGCTGTAGAACTATTTACAATATTATCGTTACTATTACCACTAGTCTCACTGTTAACATTATTGCAGGTATCGTTCAATTCAGTCCTATTGTTACTTTTTACACTGTTACCAACATCACTGCTAGTACTAACTGTTCCGTTATTTTTCACAGACGTCACCTCACTTGTTACAACAGTTCCATTATTATTCTTCACGTTGTTACTACTTGTAACAGTATTCTTCGATGTTAAATCACTGTTATCATTAGTAACTGAACCGTTATTTTTCACAGATGATGTAACCTCACTGTTGACAGTTTCATTATTGGATGTTAGATCACTGTCACGCGCCGATTTCACGTCACTAGTAACTGGTCCGTTATTGCTCACAGATGAACTGTTATCACTAGGGAAATTATTGTCTAAATTGCCTCCCCTCTCCCGGCTGCGGTTTCGACTGGCACAGGGCGACTCACACTCCCCTCCACTCTCGCAGTCTCGTCCGCCATCTTTGAGCGCGAAACTCTCGTAGCCGGAACTGCCATCGTCAGCTGACGGTAGGCTGTGATCAGCTGATTCCGATTCGGCGCTCAGTTTTTGATTTGTGTTGCCGTCTTCAGGCCTCGGCATACCTGCAACAAAGTTCAACGGATCAAATACACATTGAAATAATGTGCAAAACATATATTAATTTCAATTGAGAATAGTGGACTTGACATTGCCTCTCCTTCACATTGACATATTTATTTATTTATTCATTCATACAATAAGTACACCATCAAAATGATGGGTAAAGAAAAAATAAGGCAACCATGTGCTATTCCTCTTCCAAATTTGAATAAGGTTATAGATAGTCCGAAAAAGGTAGTCTTGTAGTTCTGCACTTCACAAAATTTTCAGTTCTTGAAATATGTTCACAAAATAATTTTTTTTTTTTTTTTAATTTAGATGCTTCAAAACCAAAAATAGAACAAATATTCCACATTAACTGGTTGTCTTGTAGTTCTTCACTTAACAATATTTTGAGTTTTTGAAATATGTTCACAAAATAGGTTTTTTTTAATTTAGATGCTTCAAAACCAAAAATAGAACAAATATTCCACATTATTATTATTGACAGTCTACTTATATAATATTGAAGAATTCCATCATTAAAAGACTAAACAATTCAAAAAGTTAGAATGTAAACATAAAGATTACATCTACTACATAAAGATTACATCTACTACATAAAGACTACATATTTGTGTTTTCATATCACTACATCTTCACCAAAGACTGTTTCAGAAGAAGAAAACCGTTCATTCAAAAGTAGTCCATCTTGCATAGTTCACGTTTTGACAAAAATAATGTTAAGGTTCAACTGTGGTGATAGAAACATGCCTTTGGTTGGCCATTGGAGGAAGCACATAAAATTGTAAAATGATTATAATCACCAAAACTTCTAGCACAAATAAATCATCTTCAAAGTCTTATCCTGGCTCAAAGTTATCTTTATTTTTTATTTGATATAAACATAGAAAGGTTCACAGACACATTCCAGTACGAGCCTTAATTACATATCTGATAGAATTAAGCCCCGCACACACACATAGATTTTTGTTCGTACGGTATTTTGCTGTCCTTATAAATTCTATAAGATTAAACTGATATTGACAAACATCATCTGTTAGAAATAATCTGTTTAATCTAATAGAATTTATAAGGACTGGCAAAATATCGTACGAACAAAAACCGATGTGTGTGTGTGTGGCGCTTAACAGTGCAATATGGAACATCTTCTTATGATTGTTGTACCGTGTTAAGATTAAGAAAAATGAGTTAATCTGAAATTATTAATAACTAAACTTACCAGTGAATGGTGGATTTTCTCCGTCATACTGATAAGTCCAGCAAGAGGTGGCCATGGCACAATTGTTTATTTTATTTCTGGCATCGAATAGATACGCTTGATAGTTTCCGTACAAGCTACCATCAACCGGTTCATGTCTGCGAAAATCAAAAAATTATAAAACTATTTCAGTGTATAAGAGATGCATATTTAATTTTGATTGAATACATTCTTGGAATACTTCTTCTTCTGGTGTTCTGCCCTAGGGCAGGTTAAACATGATTCCTCCTTCTCCATTCCTCTCTGTCCTGTGCAATTCTCTTCATCTTGGAGTACTTTCCCTCCTCCCTGATATCATCCACCAACTTCACTCTTCTTCGTCCCAGCACCCTCCCTCCTTGCACAGTCCCTTCCATTGTCTCCACAAGTAGTCCGCCATGCCTCAGCAAGTGTCCCAGCCAGTTCCGCTTTCGTCTCCTTATCACTGCCATAATATTCCTTTCCTCTCCTACTCTACGCAGTACCTCCTCATTCCTCACTTTATCCATCCAGCTGATCCTCTCCATCCTCCTCCACACCCACATCTCAAAGGCCTCCAATCTCTTCTCTTCCTGCTTTCTGAGAGTCCAGGTTTCCGCTCTATAGAGAGCCACGCTCCACACAAAACACTTGGCCATCTTCTTCCGCAGTTCTATTTGCATTTTGCTACTCACCAATCTTCTTATATTGCTGAATGCCTCCTTTGCTCTTGCAATTCTCACTTTTACTTCTAAATCACATCGCATATCCTCTTTAATCATGGTACCTGAATGATGACACCTGTTCAATGTGATGCAATCCTATGTTGATTGTTGCTTTCTTTGGAGTCTTGCTGATCACCATACTTTTTGTTTTCTTCACATTCACTCTCATCCCATACTCTACACAACAGTGATTGAATGTTAAATATAGAATACTAGGCCTACTATTTTTATAGTTCAAAATTTCAAATAAACAGGCGATGTGAAATAAAGATATGACAAAATAAATTACAGTAGTAACCAATTCATAGTGATATTGAAACGACGTTCTCAAGTCAGCATCTGATTAACATTGATTAGCTGTTATTGTCCGTCATTAGACAAAGCAAATAGCTACATCCTTTTCATAATCCTCACCATTGCAAAATCGTTTCTAGGCTGGGAAATTTATCATCAAATCATGAAAAGATATATTTCTTGGTGGATGTTATATATTTCAGTTATAATATTCATAATATTGTAGTAAACTTAGTGAGAAGTTGTGTGTATTTTTGGCTTCAATATTTTATAATTTAAAACTTAATCAATTCAATGTGCAGTGATAATTGAGTTAAAATTCGGTGTCTCAATTCTTCTAAATTCAAAATTTCTAGCATATATATATATTTTTGGACGAAAATTTAATTTGAACTTCTTACCCCTAAAATATAACCCCTATTTTTTGAACACTTCTTTATCAAAATTTGGGAATAGAATAGTTTTGGGCCAAGCCTGTTGTTCCTTCCCAATCGTATTTATATGATTTGAGATTGTATCCACAAATAAATAATTATTAACAATAATCAAGAATTAATATTATATGAAATATACCGGGGTGACTCGAATAAAAACTATAAACTGTAGAGGGCGTTGGAAAAAGAAAACTATAGAGAGGTCCAGGTTATAATGGCAGTGTAGGAAGATAGGAGAAAAGGGTTGCCAGATCTCAGCCTTGCCACCCAAACAGCTGATACTGGTATATCTGATGAATTCAACTCTTCATTATTGTTGAAAATAGTTAATCATATTTTATTTGTCAAGAAAATATATTTTTAAAAGATTTAATACTAAATTTTCATAATTGAGATAAAATATTTTGTCAATTAGCTGAATTTCTACATTGTTGATAAACGATGTGGCAACATCGCAATGCGTGAAAGAGATACACCATCTGCCTTGTTGAACGATAGACAAGGATAGCAACACCATTTCAAATCACACACTGCCATTATAACGTGGACCTCACTATAGTAAGCATGCCATCCTATCACTTCCAATGACTTTATAGGGTGAATTTCACTACCAAAGTAATCTCTACCAAACAAACACCATTGAAACTGATATAAAAATACTAAGATTACACTTATTCACATCTAGAAACAATATTATTAATATCATTGTTTGCATTATCAGTTTTATTTAAAAACAATTGAGACATCAACCAAGAGGTGTCTAGTAACAGTCGCGTTGCTTACAAGTGATTTAAAATGAGCTCTTTGGTGTGAAATTGTAGACACATACCTGGGTATGGCAGGCGCGAGCGACAAGAACTTTTCAGCACTGCGACAGTAGGGGTCGACATGCGCCACCCTGGGTCGCTGCGACAACATGACATGTGTGCAGGGCACCAGGTGACGCAACACCAGCTCCAGCATCACATCCTCGCAGTTCAACTCCACCAGTGTCTCCAGCAGCGACAGCGTCACCACGCACAGCTGTCACAAAACAAACCACGCAAATGTTACGCACATCTCACACATCACATTTTCCAATTGTATTTGAGAAGGTATAAATTTAATTTGAAAGTTTATTAGTTGTATTTCAGAATAGTCATTGTAATAAATATTGTCAGTATCATTAATTTGAGAAGTTATTAATTGTATTTCAGAATAGTCATTGTAATAAAATATTATCAGTCATAAAAATTCGACGCTGCGAATGCAAAATTGATAATTGAAAATGAATACGGTATGTTTCAAGACAAATTCAAGGTGTTAGCTCAGTTAAGCATTCTCTGGTGTGAGAGAAGCTTCAAGACTCTGGTGTACGAGGCATTTTTAATGTTGGGTCTCCAGATTCCTTTCCCAAAGAGTTCACTCAGTATTGTGAAGTTCTACAGTCAGCTCTTTCAATCGATCTTATAAGCCATTTTTGTGACTGACATTATTTGGTCTTAATTTCTAGAAAGTAGTATAACAATCAAAATTTTTATTTGTTATCGAACTTATTTCATACAAATAGAGTTGCTATCCAGGTATCAGCATTTGGAAACAATATAACATTTAAATAATATAATATATATATTAGATTATTGACAACATTACACAACAATATAAAATGTAGGTAACTTAATTAATAACAATAATTAATAATAATAATAATAAAAGCCTTTATTGGTTCCCAACACTATACAATAATACAAAATAATATGTAGAAAGAATGAACATCTTTGCTAAACCGAAAATATTAAAATAATAACATTACTGAATTAGCTAGCTTTTTTCAAATAGTCCAAACTCCATTATTAGTATACAAGATTAAATAAAAAGAAAATGCAAAAATGTTCTTATCATTTTATTTGTGGAAACCAGGTCCTCTATTGGACATAGGCCTCTCCCAGGTTCCTCCATCTATCTCTATCTTTTGCATACACTGCCCACCTATTTCCAGTCACTTTCACAATGTCGTCTTCCCATCTGAATCGCTGTCGTCCAATTTTCCTTCTCCTCCAGCTGGGCTTCCACAAAGTTAGACTCTTCGTCCACCTGCCATCCTCCAATCTAGCGACGTGACCTGCCCACTTCCACTTCAGAGTCTTGATAGTCTTCAGTACATCGTCCAATTTTGTTATCGCCTTGATGGATGTATTCCTAACTCTATCTAACCTCCTTACGTTCAGTATACTTCTTTCCATCGCCGTTTGAGTTCTTGCTATTTTCTGTAGTACTGCTTTCTTTAAAGCCCAGGTTTGGGAGCCGTAAATAAGCGCGGGAAAAACACAAGTCTTTAATATCTGTGTCTTCTTAACAGTACTAATCTCCTTATTCTTGAGAATACTTTTCAATGACCAATATTTCCTCCATGCAATTGCACACCTACGTTTCACTTCTTTGTCGGTTCTGTCAGTGAAAGCAATCAGTTGTCCTAGATAAATAATCTCTCTTGACCAATTCAATGAACAGCCATCAAGTGTTATGTCTACTGTTTCCCTATTAGTCATGAGATGTGTTTTCCCTGGATTTATAATGAGCCCCGCTTTCTCACTTTCAGCAGCCAAGCTGGTTATCATGATTTTTAGTTCCAATGGAGATTTGGCGATAAGAACAATGTCATCCGCAAAACGTAAATGATTTAGATATTGTCCTTTATAATATTTAAGAAGGTTGCTGGAATCATTTCAAGCGACGTGAAGAGGAATGCATGTTTCAAACTATCAAATGCCTTTTTATAATCAATAAAGGCCAAGTAGACACCTATATTGAATTCCTCACATTTTTCTATGAGTTGACTAACTGCTTGAAGATGGTCAATCGTTGAGAATCCACTTCGAAATCCCGCCTGCTCGACTGGTTGACGCTCATTCATAATTGGTTGTAGGCGATATTGTAGCATTTTCATGAAGAGTTTCCCGAAACAAGATGAAATGCTTATTGGTCGATAGTTGTTGATGTCGTATTGATCTCCTTTCTTGAACAGTAGAATAATTATGTCTGATGTTTTCCACTGCTGAGGTACCGAATGTTCACTGAAGATTCTATCAAACAGACTGATTATTGTTTCTGAAGAGATCGAGTACAGTACTTTCAGCATTTCGTTTGTTATCCTATCGCCTCCTGCCATGGTATTGCTTTTCAAAGTACTTACAACTGTCTTCAGGTCACTTTCTTCAATTGTTGGTACTTCTTCCTGCAAATTAATCTGCTCCAATACAACAGCGCTCTCAGATGTGTCCCGATATAGCTCTCTGAAGAATTCAGTAGCATTTTCAGAAATACCTTTCCTATTCCTTACAATCCTGCCACGTCTATCTTTGACTCCAACTTTCCATTCTTTACCGTCAAACAATTGTTTTCTCAATTTCTTTGTTGATCCACTGGTGTCCAATACATTTTTTATAATTCTGTCTTCAAATGTCCTAATATCCTTTCTAATATGGTATCTTGCTAATTTACAAAGCGTATTAAACACAATTCGTTCATGGAAACTTTTGTTCATTTTCTTCTTCATTTCTTCTCTTTTAACAATCAATTCTTTAGTTTCATTGGTTATTTTCCTCATCTTTGTACTTATTATAGGTTCAAAAGCATTTTTTATGATGCTTTCCAATCTATTGTAGCTCTCTTGCAGACATACACCTCTTTGTTCACGCCAATTCTGCAATTCTAATTCAAATTGTCCTTGTTCATTTGCTTTGAAAATATTCCCTACTACTTCTTCATTCCATTCTCTTTTTGGCCTCCTTTTGAAGCAATCTTTTGTCAATTCAATGGATATGAGTCTGTGATCTGTATAAAATTTCAGACTCCCTGAAACCTCAAACTGCTTCACAATTCCATTGTGCCTAGTCAGCACATAATCTATTTCATTTTTAAACAATTGATTTGGTGAAATCCAAGTCCACTTCTTACCAGCTCGTTTCTTGAAGAATGTATTAACTATTCTTAATCCTTGCTCTTGACAGAAATCCACCAGTCTTTGTCCAGCTTCGTTCCTTGTCCCATAGCCATATTTCCCTACTGTAAGCCTCTCACCCTCTTTCTGCTTTCCCACCTGACTGTTGAAGTCACCAATAATCAAAGTTATATGTTTCCAATTGTTTCTTTCCCTGCTTAGAGCTGCGGTGAGTGAATTGTAAAATGATTCGTGCTCAGCTTCCTCAGCCATTGAAGTAGGAGCATAAACTTGGTAAATATGTAACAGTTTTCCCTGAGTTTTCAACTTCAGCAATGCTATTCTTTCGGATATACCTTTGAACTCTACGATTTTCGTCTTCAACTCCTTTCTAACAAGGAATCAAACACCTTTATGACCTGGTGTTTCACCAAAATGGTAGAAAATGAATCCACTGCTCCTTTCAATTATTTTTTCGGAGTGTCTCCTTACTTCTGCTATACTAAGGATATCAATGCTAGATTCCTTCAATGCTTCCTCTAGTTCGTTGAGTCGATCTTCTGTCTTGAGTGTTCTTACATTGAGTGTGCCTATAATTAAACCTGGGAGGTTTTGGTCTTGATTCCCCTTGATGACAAGTCGTTCTGGGGAATAACTATTTCCTGAATTCCTTACTTTAGATATTGTCCTCTTGTTTTTGTTGGTTGGTAGCCTGGTTTCCACATTTTCCTATTCATCCTGTTTTTTTTTTTGTTTCTTCTGATCTTGAATCCTCCTTGCGTTTTGCTTCCGATTGCTCGTTTTGACGGTCTTCTTCTTTAGTTTTATCAGTATTTTTTGTTAGGAATCTTTCAAGGCTGTTTTCATTGGACTTTTTCCCCTTCTTCTTTGCCTGACGATCACGGGATTCCATGCATTCTCCTTGTTTTGGACTCGGTGATGCCTCTTCACTTCTCACTCGCTTAGAGGAGTTTGACTCTTGCTTTTGCAATTCCTCCAGGGAAAGAAGGGTACCATCAACCTTCAACTTATCTCCAATCATGAAAACTTTCCTTCCTTCTTTTTTTAAACTCAAAAGGTGTGGGAATAATTCCTTCCTGATAGCCCTTGTCTCAACTGAAAAGTCCTCCTTGATTTGAATATTTTTGAATTCTTGTTTTTCTTGAAGCTTTCTTTTTCCTCTCAATATCGTGTTCTTCGTTATGAGTGAATTGAATTTCACAATAATAGGTGAGTTCTCCTTATTCCTGTTTGTTTTCCACAATTCTCTGATGAAATTCCCGTTGAAATCAGGAACCAGAAACCGCAAAATGTTTATTACTTCTTGATTCATAGTGAAAGCATAGTGAAAGGAGGGTTGGTAGCACTGCGCTACACGGTTAGTTGAGTGAATGGATTGCTCCGTAAGTTTTTGACAAATTAAGTATGTTAAGTTGAAAAACGAATTTATAAAGTGTGTTATCGTAGTTCAAGTATAAATTGTGATACCATTCCTGAACATCCAAGTTTCAAAAATCGTAAGTAGTTACCGTAGTCTTGTTGAAAGCATAAACATTCTCCACAGAGACGCCATTTTCTCGACGCCGGCATTCTATTACATTTCTACGACAGCAGCTATTTTTAGCGTAGTCAGAGATAAGGAGTCGAGTGCAGGCGACCTTGACAGAGAACTAGGCAGTGACAGCGAGTCGATTTCGCCGGCTAGTATCGAAGTGTCATGCAGTGGATCGATTGTTGACATCGGAATCGATCTCTACTCAAGTATCGCTTCATCTTCATCCAAGTCTGGGTTGTAACGGCTCGACCCTCAGGAGAGGGCGGCGTAATTGAGTGTTGTGCATCTTTAGTCCAACAACTCCGTTGGATCGGCAGCTCATCCCCAGATAGGACTGAAGTGTAGTCGGTAATTAGCGTAAATTTCGTCGATGGAGTTTTCATAAGTCAAGTAGAGTAAGTTATTACCGTAACTAACAAACCGCTGTACGCAATGACTCAGATTGAGGATAAATTAGATCAAATTCTAGGAAAACTACAGAAGCTAGATGATTTGGATGAGAAGGTCGACAAATTGAATAGTTCTCTTCGAAAAGAAATAGATGAGATTAAAGTTGAAATCTCCCGCCTAAAGCAAGAAAGTTCGAATAAGGACAGACGAAATGAAGAAAGAGATAGGAAGTTTAACTTGTTGCTTTTCGGTGTTGGAAGTAAATAACAATAATTAACAAGAAACAATGTAGTTGACCGAACGTAGTGAGGTCTATGATTCAACTCGATTTGCTTTTGTCTGTCTGTATGTAACGCGATTACGGCCAAACGCGTTGATAGAATTCTATGTGATTTGGCAGGAATATTTATTTTTCAACTGCGCGTCGATGTATACACAAGGTTTTTTGAAATTCTGCATTTTAAGGATAATATGAAAAGAAAAGGAATTCCTTTATACTCTGATATCACTATAAATTATATATCATCTACTTTGAAGATAGGATCAATCAGACTATAGAATTATTCATAATCAATCAGCTGACAAATGGATTATTCATTGCATGCATTACACAGATGTCTGGCCGTGTCTATTTCTATAAGGTAGGGTTTCAATATTTTTTATGATGCATGCCCATCAGTATCAATATTCTCACATTTGAAAAACAAATGTAATATGTGATTGAAAATAGAATAAAAAAATTATTAAATGAACTGAATAATGTCGAAGAAATTATAATATTCTTGATTGAAAAAAAATAATGTTAAAATAGTTGAGAAATATTCTTATCAGATGGAAAGATTATCATGAAACTGGATAAATCATCATATGGGATACAAATTCAAAAGTGAACTGAGTTTATTAACATAAGTGAGTTTTTGATCTTGGAGAAAACAAATAACATTTTTAAGAGGAAATTATTATTCAATTGTGAATTGTGATTTAACTAGAACAGGTGACATCAGATACTTGTGGATGAGAAAACTGCATAGGGCCACTGTTCACAGAACTACTAGTAAATAATTAATCAGAAAACCAGCAAGGAATGACTAGCAAAATTCAACTTTAGCTAATGATGATTTTTATTCTGATCAGCAATCAAACCTTACAACGAACACGTTCTTCAAAATATAGTAATTTATATAAAATATAGTGGCAGAGAACTCATTCAGACAAAACATAACAATTTCAGTAGAAAGTAGTATAACCACTTATGCTGATGACACAGTTTTCATGTTGTTAATTATTGTTGATCAGTTGGTTATTTTCGTATTCTACAAGCATTTCTAATATCAGTGAATGAGAGAGGTTACCCTTGTTTTGGACTTGATCCGCATGACAACACAGTCGATGATTCGTTGGTCCTCGTAGGTATCTTTCAACAGAAATTTGATGAATGAGTTCAAAAGACCCGGCTCTGATAGACTACGCAGAAACAAATCGAAATAAGCGGTAGCAGTAGCTAATTCTTCCTCAGTACTCTGTAAAAAAACAAATAAATTTAAATTAATCTATTGAATAAAAACAAATAAAACGATTTAATCAACAAATATTCAAGAAACAGTAAAATCACTTCGCTTATATGGGGTACTTGATTCAAATAAAAACTTTAAGTACCCCTTTATTAAAAACTATAAAATATTTTAACGATTAGTTGTTTCGACCATGTTCTTATATTGTTTTAATTTCAAGAAACTGTTTCTGAACCATAAGTAGAAAACAATGGATTCAGTGGACAATTTGATTGCTGCATGACTGTATCGTTTCACATTGATCTATTTTATTTGTATGCTAATTTTCACATTTTATTCCAATTGAAGTATGTTTTGCTTTATGAAGGCAATAATGGGTTTACGCTGGTGCCCAATTTTGAAACATTAATATATCAATCAGTGACTCGATAAATGATTCCTAAATACATTTGCTAAAATATGCTACTGTAATGTTTCATTTATCTTGAATTTTCAATTTTACTTAGTAGTTTTGATCTATTTTCTGAAATGTTTCAAATCAAATCAAAGTTTATTCATCAAAACAATTACAATACAGATTTGGAAACTAATACTATAACATTTAATACAAATAAAACAAAGAAGTTTTATGCATTGAATAATTTCTTGATAGGCATAGATAATTAAATGAATAAATATACACCCCACTAGAAAATTCAATTTTTAATTGACAGTTTCATCCTTAGTAATGGGGTTTCCTAGTGAACATCACCTACATATTGTACTGTTTCAATAACTTTAGTCTAATCACATTTGCTAACAATAAGCTACTTTGAATTGAAACTAAAATATTCTTTATTCGGCGGAGTTTATTCTCCTACCACTCAACCTAAACTTGGAAGTTTTACTTGTATTGATTTTTCACTCAACTTTCTAGTTTTGCTTTTCTTTAATAATTACTGTGATGTTTTTATTGACAGTGACTTTCTAAATCAAAAATACTCTAAAGTGATCAATTATCTGAATCCCCATTTCCAATGGGGCCGACGGCATTTTTCAACATTACCAATACACAAAAATTTGTATTGAATGTAGTTTTCAAAGAATTAACACATGCAATCAAATGCAAACAAGCACAACATATAACGGTTACTTGTCAAGCTAAATTGTTGAAATGCCGCATCTTACATGATATAGAACGACGAAAAATTCAGAGACAAACCATCAAATTCATCTAAAATATAACCTGACTGAAATTAGCCACACACTTGAAAAGATAAAATTTACACATTGATATAAATCTACTATTTGGATGTTTGGTTAAACGGATATCTTGCTAATACTGAATAATCGTACATTATAAAAGTGTTAGAATACATACATTAGAAAACAAGTTTTCAACGTCATCATATCATTGCAGGTAATGCTTCAAAGATAAAACACATTAGGACAATTTAATATTGACATGCCAGAAGTATCATGCTTTTTAGACCGAAAAATATACAAAATACATATTCGGGTACAACTTTTGATGATGATTGAGGATTTGTTTTTAAAAAATATTATATATTTTCCGAGTTGTCGAAAATGATTTACAGCAATGGACGATTTCAGTGTTATGCTGGGCTGACATTTTTCTATTATAAATTGTAGAAAAACGATTAGTTAAATCACTCTAACGTCAGAAAAGACCAAACTTCAAATGCTTGATAAACACCAACAAACAAACTATAATAGGCACATAAATTACCTCTTCATTTCCAACCAATGAATTATAAAAAGACTTCAACTGTAAAAAATCAACGTTTTTCAAAATCAATTCTTGATTACTACCAAGGTAAACAGGAGTAGATTTCAACAATATTTTAATAAAAAGCTACATTATATTAAAGTTTTCGAAGTAGACAGTAGAGCATTTATTTATCATGTCTGATAAAATACTTGGATTGCAATGGGAATACAAAAACATTTTCAAGACTATATTTTTAGCCTCTATTGACTTTATTTAATTTAGTTGAGTCACAATAGTTTCTATGAAATGTTTCAATTATTTACTATAATATTATAATAATTTATAACTCAATCCAATTATTGTAAATGAATTTTTAAAAATATTGTAATCACACTAAAAGTTCATTTGGAACTAGCTTCCAAGTCCACCATAGAATTTCAACAACTATCATTAAAACCAAACCATCCTAAACTACCATCAACTTGAAATAAACTAAACTGAAACAAATCAACTCAGTTCTCAATATGGCCGTTACTTGACAAGAACTCCAACACAGAAAAACATTCTATTCTACTCTTTGATAATTGTAATTCTACCACTCAAAAAACATTCATTTGTAATATTAAAATCATATTGATTTATTCAAAATTACTAGTTTGCTATAATGAATTTGATTCAAGATAAGAATATTTTTTCAATTTTTACAGGACATCACATTTCTAGTTTAATATAGATTCAAGGATATCGAACACACAACTAAGACGATTAATAGCAACATCTATTTACAGGATACAATAATTAGTACAATGAACATGCAATAAACCATGGACAATCCAATAATACATTTCTTAACGACATAACAAGGAGAATGTACTATCAACATAAACAAACAAAATAATAGAATTTATTCTATTACTTCAGTACTGTTAGCTAGCAGTACATTAATCTATCATTTAATCAATATTATTGTTGCGATCCACAACGAATCTGATAAATACAAACACATGGGATATTCACTCGATTAGGATTCTGAACTGGATTAAAAATATTAGAACAGTTATTAATAGATCAAAGGATAATCATACAGGAACAAGGGGGTTACAAGATACAAAAGACAGTGGTTATAAGGATATACGCACACGTTATCAAGATACTCATCAAGGAACAATCATCAATATTTTTAATGACAATGCATACTATTCCCAAGTGTACAATTCGAGCTAAATCAACAAATATCCCGACATTATTATAAAGAGGTTCATTATACTTTCATTTATTGAATATCCTATTATATTAAGCGAGCAATTTCTGTATATATTTTTGTATTTATCTGGTAATTTTTATAACTGGTTATATGGTTATTTATGTCCAACGGATCTTGAAAAAGGCTCTAACGATTTTCACGAAATTTAGAACACAGTAGGTTTATGATATAAAAATTCGATTGCACTAGGTCTCATCCCTGGGAAAACTAGCTCAAGGACATTAAAAGGATAATTCATCCTTGGAAAAACAGCTGAGACTTTCGTCGTCTGTGGATAATAAAAGTGAGTGAACGCTTGCGTCTGTGGAAAATCAAAATATCTTATCCCCGAAATTCATAAACTGACGTATAGCCAGCTGTAAAATATGAACACGACCTACAAGATAAAGAAACCTTAAGGGTTTGAAAGGTAAAATTAACCATAATTGATCAAAAATTATAATTATATTTAAAATAAAAACATATTTTTGCGATGTTTCCAAATTATTCATTAAAATTCGGGGGAGAAACAGTTTTGGGCTGTGCATATTAGTCCTTCCCCAATCATTTTAAAAATTGTGTTTTGTTTATCAATAAGTAAATAACGAGCGAAGCTCGGTGCCCCGATATTACAATATAATTTTTAACTATTGTTTCAAGCTGTGAATGGAGGTGTTCAGTAAATAATAATTTTTCATAAATAACATTTGAGGTGTCAAATCATAAAAAAATGTAAAATGAATATTTGAAATATCAACTCCCAGTTTCACATACACCTTTTAAATGACGTAATATAACGGGACCGATGCTAAACGAACCAACGAACCTGACAAATGTGATAACGCCAGGTTAAATTTACTAGACTTATGTGTAACCAGGCCCACATGTTTCTAAATAATGAAGGTGTTAGATAAACTACTATTAATAAAGGATAAAACCTGAGGAGTCACAAATGATTTCAAATACTCGAATCGTACACTGTGAATATTATAGAACAAATATGCTAATTATATGCTACATGCATAGTCATCGAGAGATTAATTAGCGGTTACACTCATAGCAAGTGTACTAACCAATTGTAGTGGTGCAGAATAACCATAACCTTGTAAAGAAACCCCCTCATTTTCCTAAGAACAACAAGCCACATTTCAAAAATAACACAAGTCAATCACACTGAAAAAGATTCATTTTAATAGCTAAATAGTAGTTATTTGAAACAGAGATTGGGATACAATAAGTGCAACAATAAAGCAATCTTCAAATAGGTCGATTAAAATGAACAGCAGTAAAATGTTGTGAATCATTTGAACAAAATTGGACTAGAACAAAAAAAAATTATTAAATAAGAACTTAAACTAAATGAAAGACTCAAGCTTACGATCTCTCACATATTAATTTTTCAATTCTTCTGAGTTACATAGAGCATTTTCAATAAATAAACCAATAGATAGTTTTAGGTCAACCAATTAAACCCTTAGCTTATTAATAATAAATAATAATAATACTGAGGGTGATGCCCACATAAGCTCTTAGGTTTGTGCGTGGGTAATGAGTGAGAGGGATGATGATGAGAGATGACGACTACTTTTTAGGTAATCGGGACCGATGGCTTATCGTCTCCTCCGAAAGACTGAGACTTATTAGAATAAGTTGAGCTGTTATTAGTAGAGAGGCTTTCAAGCACCGTTCCGACAGCAATAAAATCACCAGAAAACTTATATAAAGTTTTCAAGATTGTTTTTCAGCACTAGATTTAATGAATGTTATACCTTAGAATGAATAGCCTTTCCTTATTTTTGGATGTTTATCAGAATATGCAGAGTTGCCCAAAAGTCACTAGCCATGGATGAGAACGATGATGGGTTGACTTTTGGGCCATCCAGTATACTAGGATGGACTATTGGACTATTAAATCAAATATCTATAGCCTGAAGTAATAGTGAATAAAATAGTTCTTCTCCCAAAAACATTGTACAGTCAGCTTCACATAACAGTTGAGGCCAACCCAGCAATAGGCTGTAATACCGGATTTTGCATGTTCTGCCATGATGCCAAATATCGCCTTGAAACGGACGTCTCAAATGTGAAGTCGCCTCAAAAATTGACAATAAGGGCTCAAAGATTTCCTTCAAAAATTAGCAATAGGGGCTCAAAGATTTCCTTCAAAAATTGGCAATAAGGGTTCAAAGAATTCCTTCGAAAATTTGCAATAGGGGCTGAAAGATTTCCTTCAAAAATTGGCAATATTTTTCTTTTTTTGAAAAACAACTGAAAATTACAATTACAATATTCAATTCACAATTAAAATGTCTTGATATAATCAATTTCACGACGAGAATGCTCACCTGCAACAAAGCGGGACCCATGACTCGACAGAGAAACGCTCCATGCAACAGATGAATGAGTTTCTCGCAGACGATGGGATGAGCCACTTGGACGACGGCGTTGCAGAATTCGAGCACATTGAGGAAGTGTTCGAGCTCTGGCATTTCGGTGATGTCATCAGGCGTGAAGCGATGCCAGTCTGCCACCTCGATATCGTTCAGCTTCCGCGGCAGGCCCGAGTACAGGCAACATAGCACGGCTGCCAGGTCCTATCCCAACATAATAATATTGTAATATCAACACTTCGCATCATACTTGGAGCTGATAAATGGAACTTGGGTATTGGGTTTGTACATATAGATAGATAAGATTTGAGAAAAAAAATGTTCATTTCATTGAGGAGTTCTATTTGTGTGATTAATTTTCCCCAAGATTGCACGGTAGCAAAGGTGATCTTGAATTGTAATGCAGTCTTATTGAATTGATGTCCCATTAGACCAATGTAAAAACAGTCAAATCATGCATTGCTTTTGGAACATACACGTCTACAGTTTACATAGGATCTTCTTGAAAAAACCTTATTGAACAAAGTATTTAATTTAGCAAGGCATGAGCTTTTTAAATTTTCAAATATTCCTTTCAAAAACGCCGACCAGTCGTTTTACTCCCGGTCCAACATTGATAGACAAGAAATTGGATAGCTAATGACCCGCTTCAACTTGCCTTGGGATGCACACATTGATTATTATTTGTCAGGTAGGATGGCGAAAGGATTGTATATGTTACGGAGACTTTGTGTAACTGTGGATGTGACTGTACTGGTTAATATTTATTATGCACACATCCAGAGTCTTCTTTCTTATGGAATAATGCTTTGGGCAAGCATTGTGAACGCTATAGTTATTTGTATATCTAGAGTGAAAAGTTCTGGTTTTTCTCCCTGAGGGAAAAGTTTGAAGCCCGAGGCGAAGCCGAGTGCAACAATTTTGGAGAAAAAACATTTTTCACTCGTGATGTACACAACATTTTTCCTCCGCCTACATTTTTATAAAAACTACAAATAAAATAGTTTTTAAAAACTTACGTGACCAGTAAAATTTATTACAACATAACTTAAAAATTAAACAGCTGTCTTGTAATCACACAGTTCAAGGTCTATAAAATACAGGTCATGACACTATTGTTGTGAGCAGCCATTTTATGGAGTCTTTATGGGGTACATTTGAAAATCCAATCCAATTCAATTTGATCGTAACAAAATTATGCATTTTAAAAACAATATTCTAGTTCAGATAATATGTGGATTCAGGTTTTCAATTTTTTTAATTATGAAATTTTAATAATAAATGCTTTAATTATTCATTTATTTATTATTAAAAACTGTTCTTATTCTTGTAAATCAAGAATTATTATTCAAAAGGCATTGGGACAAGACAGAAATATGCGAGGCCAATTTCAAAAAGAGTTTTAAGTTCCCGATCAATTGAATCTAAAAATCAACAATTCAGTTCCTAGTTGGAATCTAATTTATTATTATTCTGCCGGAACAATTTATTTTACAATATTCAAAGCCAAGCAATATCCCTTGAACAATATTACAAAATAACACATCATGTTGTTCAATCCATAATGATAACAGCTGATAAATTTGAAAATTGGTGAACTAGGACCCCATAAAATGGCAATTTTGCAATGCATCACGGGATTGTGTCATGACCTGTATTTTTATAGACCTTGCTTCAGCCCAAGGTTTCAGGGAGTAAAGTAGGCTCTTTAGACAGTAGGTGGAGGAAAAATCAATTTTTGTCCTTCAAAAGCAGGCAATAAGAATAATATGCAAGCTACCATATAATATAGTGAGGTCCACGTTATAATGGCAGTGGATAAAAGATGGGAGAATAGCGATGCCGATTCTCTGTATCAATTAATTATATTTCTACACTGTCAAAAACATAATTGGCATCGTTGTGGACCTAGAAGAGGATAGTACCACCGGCTTTGTCGAATGATAGACAAGGATAGCAAAACCAAATCAAAGTTGATCAAATACTGTCATTATAACGTGGACCTCACTATAGACATTGTAGGCCTTATTTTATTCACCTAGGTATCTTGACGTTACCATTGTTAAGGTGCGTACAGATATACGCGCCGCGAACATGAGCAATTCACTTTTAATCAGCTGACTATATCTGTATTTTTACAGAAACGGTAAGATACAGATATAAAAAGCTTGGCATCAGCTGATTAAAAGTGAATTGCTCATGTTCGCGGCGCGTATTCAGTACGCACCTTTAGATATCTTGAAAATATTATGTTATATACTAGGCAATTTGAATAAGAATGATTCTAATAGCTTCCATAGCTTGAATACAAGAAGTAGACACAAACTTAGAATTCTGTTGTACAGTCATACTAAATCACAAAGAAACTGGCACTTCACGTCTATCAAATTATATAACTCCAGACCTGACCACTTGAAAGTGGTCACTCACATGAACACAATAACATTGAAAGCAGTGTTATTGATGAATGTTTGTAAACCGTACATTACTATTTTAGAATAGATTGGAATCGGTTTATGTGCTTCACATTTTATTGTATTGTACTGATACTGATCTTAGTGTTTTTGTAATTGTTTGACTTACTTTAGTGTTAAAAAATTGACGTAGTCCGTGTATTCATGTGAATATTTTATGACCAATAAAATTCTATTTTATTCTTAAAAATGGAATAATAAAACATATTATACAATTGAAAATATATTGAATTAACTGAGAAATTTTTACCGTAGAAACAAACGTACTCGAATTGAATTTTGTGATAATAATGATTCTTACTTTATAAATTGAGGCAATCGTTAGAGAATAGTGCTCTTACTGATTCGTCGGTAATCAAAAGAAATCGGCACTAACCTGACAGAAATTCGAATCACGACAGATGAATTCGGCAACATCGTTGTTCCTACTGGAGAGGCCGACACACAGCAGCAGAGCGTCTCTGGCCTGCTGACCAATGGCACCTTCCCTATGCACGAACGGCAGTAGCAGCGAGAATATTATAAATCTGCAATAGAAATATGAAATAACTAAATGAAGTTGTTGAAAGGAGACACTAGATGATAATATTGAACAAAGTAATCAAACAAAATTTGAAGAATGGGTTTACCCACCCCTACACTCAGACGAAAAACATGCTCTGTATTACAATGTAATCTGTATTTTGTATGGAATAGAGAATATATTTGAATTTGCTTAACAATAAAATCTGCCCAAGTGGATAAAGAATACCATTGGTCTTCAAAGATAGTTCATACATTAAAATCATGTTCAACAGTCGAAACGAACCATTCAAACAGATTAACTAATTGTTTCCGTTTCAAGAACTATCAAGACATGCAATTTTTCCCTTCCACTTACAGTATTGATACAACCGGCTGGATTCATATCTCACAAAGGATAAAAATTCCTGAGAAGACTTTTTCATTTTGATAGCTTGATAGTAGGCCTATACAAATCGAAAAAACCTTCGAAAATATTACTGGTAAATAGTTATTTGTGCAACTAGAGCGCAAAGTGACAGTTTGCTGCACCGAAAGAAACGTTTACGCCCGAGCCGTAGGCGAGGGCGGAATGGTTTCTTGAGTGCAGCAGAGGAACTTTGCGCACGTATTTCACATTAAGTTTTTCCTACAGTTACCATTGAATATGATAAGTGGGTAATTATGGGTAAAATTGCCTGAAATGCATCAAATGTTTTTCTGTGTAATTTTATTATTGATAAAAACCTTAATCCTAAAATCCTAAAGTCCTCGTTGTCCTTGGTTATAATATATAATGAATAATAATTAGCGCGTTGTGCTTCGTTGCACGTCTGCTCACTATAGCAGCCACAGCAGTCACTGTTACCAACTTCATTTTGATTTTGCTGCACTGTTGCTCCATATAACCTACTAAGTATTTTGCGTTGCCATGTTGCAAATCTGGAGTGCAGAAAAATTTTTCCCGCACTAGAGCGGAAAAGTGATTCTTTGCGTTCTGTAATCAGTGCAGCAATGGCCACTTTTCAACGTAACTGTAGGAAAAAGTTTTTTTAGCATGTTTCACAGCCTTAACAGTGAAATTTGGAAAGAGATTATAAGTTGGCTGGAAAATCAACTTACGCGATCTGTGGTAAAAGTTTTCTATGGAAATTTCAGATTTTTCCGATGGAAGCACTAGTGTTCGAGCTCATGTCAAATAATGTTCAATAGATATCAACTCAAATAAAGATTTTTTGTACATTTGACTGTAGGCGCTCAGCCTCTGTCATCTGATCTTCACAGCACATCTTCTAACACGGAAGCGCTAGCGTTCGAACTTCTGGTCCACTTTATCTTCCGGAATTTCTATCTAACTTCTATGATATAATATAATGTGTTGAATATATTGATATCTTTTCTTATCTTAAGCTATCTTTTCTCTATGCCACTGGTTGGTGAGCCAACTGACCGACTGGGATCGCCGACAAAGAAGAACAGATCGAGCAGCTCGTTGTGGCAGTAGATGGAGACGCACAGCTGATTGAGCAGGACGACCAGACACTTCTGGACTTCGACAGTGAACAGCTGGCAGCTGGCACAGGTAGTGAGCAGCTTGAGCAGTGGCCGATGGAAGGGCTCGTGGATCAGCAGCTGGGCGCCCGAGTGCTCAACCAGGCCCTCGTACAGCTGCATCTGCTGCATCTTCAGTGTGTCGCCGTACCTGCAATCAACCACATCACAATCTATTAAAACTTGTATCTACTGAGTCATGTCATCAGATTTAGTCAAAACTTTTTGATGGGAGGGTCTCAGTTCGTCAAGATCTCAGTTAATCAAGTGCCTGGAGACACATAAAATGTTTGAGTATTCCTTGAGATACTGAGACAAGAGGGAAGTTGAGCCGTTTACACTGATGGCAAGGTCTCACCTAGCTTGATATATTTTAGCCTTTAGTTATAGAAAAAAGTTTACTTAACTGGTCCCAAATAGCTTCAAAACATAGTTTAGCGGCGAAGGTAGAGTGGATCAGAGAAGATAGCTACGAGTGTTTATAGAATGGATGCATCTAAAGTCTCCACTTCCTTCTAACTTCTATCCTACATTCGCCGCTCCGGTGTGATAACACATTTGAATACATGCATTATTTTCAACGAGCTCTGGTACCGTAACTAATATACTCTACCTTCGCCGCTTCAAAATGTTTTGATCCTTAACCGTAGCCTGATATATCTAAGTCGTCGATTGGCCTCACCAATGTTCTATCACAGCCTAATCCACCAGTTTATCCTGTCCATACAATCTGCATGCGTAGAAGGTGCGTGTAATGCGTAGGTATATTACCTTGCAATGCCAAGAGGTTTTATACAAAGATTAATACACGAAATAATTATGAAATGACCCGTGAAGCAATAGTAGAGTGAATTTGCGATACTCCAGCCTACTAGGCTAAGCCAATTTGCTATTAGAAGTTTATGGGGAATTTTGGAACATTTATTTATTTATAAGGTTAGCAAAAACAATACATCGATCGGAAAAGAAAAAACAGGCTATTGCCCAAAACTTCTTCAATTTCCTAATTTAGTTTCAAATTGTCCAAATATTATACATGGGTTAGCCTATTAATGATTAATTTTAATTATTATGATTACAATGATTCATTATATACCGGTAATGATTAATTTTAATTTTAATGCTAGAATTTTGCTTATTTTTGAAAGTTTTGTTGAATTATTGTAATATAGTCAACAAACGTGATTTTTTGTGATTTACTGTTTATAGATACTTCTAACACAGTTTTGTCATAATAAAGATATTTTAATTATTGTATGGTACTTTCTATTGTCATTCAATTGATGAAAAGTGTATTTAATGTATTTTGAAATTGTTTTGATGAAGTAAATATCTATTCTATTCTATTCAAATGCTCAAAATACGGCATTTTGAAAGTTTTAAATTATAAAAAGTATCCTGAATTATTATCACTAGCACTGGCTTTGAATTGATACCAATATTCCTAGTGCTTGGTATAGAGTGCTGCGAGTCAAGTGAGTAATGTATGGTAGGCCTATTTATAATCTAATTTATTTATCTTCCTACTTAGGATACATTATATTTCTTACTTTATACCTGTAGACCAAGATGGAAGTAGTTGGGAGTTACATGAAATAGAGTATAATTGGAAAATTGAAAAAATACCTAATAAGTCACTTTTTAAATTTACAAGAGTGGACTGTTTACGACAGTCAAAACATCATGGAGCGGCAAATGTAGAATAATGTATTAGAGAAAGTAGAGAGGAGTTATCTGCGAGAGTAGAAAATTATGTATGAATTCAGATGTGTCAGAACATAGTGGAGCGGCAGAGGTTGAGTAGAAGGTAGAAGGAAGCAGTCATTTAGAATAGAACACATGCATAATTTTCACCACTCTCACTCTGCTAAAGTCTACCTTCGCCGCTCCAGAATGTTTTTGTCCTTTCAAAGATCTTCAGGTGATGTTAAACCACATCCATCACATACTATCATAACCTTTGGATATTATCGCAAAAATAAACCACCAGATCATTGTATAGTTGCTAAATCTTGAAACACATAACTTTCAGTATAAAAATCCTTTGAAATTGTGCCAAATATAAGTAATGATTTACTGTATACATATGCAGCATCAAACGTAAACGTTTTTTGACAGTAAACCTTTAATGCAACCATAAAACACAATTAAAGCACTGAAAAGGTACCTATGTGAAAAGTCATAAATTCTATTAATGAGCAATAATTTACCTTCCAGTACTTTCACTCCATGTGTACAACTGATCGAGCAAATTCTGACTGAGCAAATAATCGAGACATGGCTTGTTCACGTGACTAGACCGCAATTCCATCGACAGAAAGGTTACGAGCTTCTTCAAATTGTTGACAACGCTCAGAAAATCATCGTCAGTCTTCAAAATGTTTCCAACCGCCTGCAAAAAGTGACAAACATTGAGATAAAACATGAGGATGACAACTAAACATAGAAATTGAATGAAATGTTGCAACCCCTTTATTCATTGAAATAAAACATGATAGTGACAACTAAACATAGAAAATGAATAAATTGTTGCAACCCATTTATTGCAAAGAATATTGGAATACAATTCAATTTAATTCCATCAATCATTGACCAACTTCACATGGAGTAGATTTCGTCAATCATAAAAGTAAAGCCTGGTCCACACGCAACGATATGATCACAGCAATCTGATTGCACCAATGATCGTTGCAATGAATTGGACATTGACGTTTCATCCACATGCAACGATTTTTTGCCCAAACTTCCTTCGCAATTTGATGGTCTTTCCTTTTTCCTTTCTTTCAGTTGTGATCAACATGGAAGAGATAGGAATACCCTGCAATTATTGTAACAATATGGTCGTTACCGATCAGATTGGTGCAATATATCGTTGTGTGTGGACCAGGCTTAACTTAATACATTTATAATATATTTAAAACAAAAAGTTCATCAATATGGCACTTGATGTAGGATCAAAATAACTCAAAGAAACTGGCCATCTCGCCTTCACCAATACCATACAATGGCACACAAGTTTCTCACGTAAAAATTTCCTGACATCACTCAACTGGAGGTTGAGGACGTTCTGTGGCAGTTTATTAAAACTGTTTAGGGTATGAAAGGGGTAGCTGCTATGTGAACGCGACAGTCTGGAGTATGGCTGGTTGATATCAGTGCGCCTCCTGGTTTTGTGCTCATGCAATTGACCTCTCTCCTGGATCCTGTGGAGCTCCCCTCTCTGCTGCAGCAATGAGCTGTAGATGTATTGGCTGAAGATAGTCAGCACTTGCAGTCTTCTAAAGATTGGCCTACAGGGTTCAAGGCGAGGAGCACCACTGAAAATGTAAATCCTTTCGCATGTTCTTACATTATCCCAGATTACAATACCATTGTTGATGTGACTAAGGAAGAAGCCATGGAAGGCTATTAGTAGGTGGATACGAGCCTGTTTAGCTTCCTCATCAGATACGTCACCTTTGACAACCGACTGCAAACCATGCTTAAATCCTGCTGCCATGACAAATAAGACTCCAACACAAATCCAAGGAGCTTGACCTCTTGCCCGCCAAAATAAGGTGGATTACGCCTTCAGTGTGCACAGGAGATTCTGAGTCTTTCCCTCATTCATTCACAACTTGTTTGATGGAAACCACACTCCAGCCTCCTCAAGCGATTGGGTTGCCCTGTGGATAGTCGTCTGGGGAGCCTCATCCTGTGCAATTAAGGTGGTGTCATCCAAAAATAAGAGAGCCTTCCCATTAATTTGAAGGTTGTAGATAAACATGAGGAAAGGAGTGGACCCAAGTTGGAACCCTGTGGCACATCATACATAACATCCTGCTCCCTGAACCGTGACTATCAATTGTCTTTTGGTAAGATAATCCCTCAACATCGTGAGAGCTACTACAGATATGCCATATCTTTTCAGTTTTCACAGCAGTATGCCAATGATGTGATTTCACATCTTGTGAGAAGACAAAATCAAACACATACCGTATATAAATCATAAATGTATGATATATGTCCAATTCTTAAGAATTCTAGGTGATCTAGATATATGTTCCTAGCATTAAGATGATTGAACTAGCCCTCTTTACATCAACTAAGTGGATGATAGAAAAAGTAAAGCTTAGTAAATAAGTATGCTTACTTATCAAAGTTATCAATAAAAACAAACTTAATCAACTACTAGTTAATTATTTTAAATGAAATTGAAATTAGTAACCCGAATGGAAATAAAAATCTTTAAGAATAATATAACTGTAAGTAAGAGAACATGTTTTCATAGTCCTCAGACAATTGGGTGAAGGTCAGAATTAATAACACTCTAAAAATTATAAACAAAATAAAATGTAAACAGAGAACACATTGAATAGATTAATAATAATTACTCACTTTTGTTTTTTCAATAATTTCATGAATTTGTTGCCAATGTTTTTTGAAACTGTTGTAACAAGCTGAAGGATCACACTCGTTGGTTGGCAGATTCGATGATCTCAATTTTCCTAGACTTGCTCCGATACTGCTATTTTTCAACCAACTCATTTTGATACATGAATTAAATTAGCTTTAAATTATTATTTCAATCATTTATTTATTTTTTACCTGAACCCCACAAAAACAAAGTCGTGTGCCTAACCTAAATAAAGCCTTCCACCACACGATAGAACTTCAAGAAACATCTGAACGCTAAAAATTTATACATGATACACAGCTTTTAGATAACTATACAAAACATAATTATTACGATTGATTTAAAAAAGAAATAAGATTAAAAAATTAATTATGCGCGATAAAAATACTTGCGAGGTGGACATTTGATGACATTGTGATCATATGATTTGTCAAGTCCACCTACGCACTCACACTCCCAACACCTACGAGAAAATTTTATATCAACACACAAGAGTCTGGTAATTTTCTCATAAATATCAAAATTCATCTTGAAAAATATGCAAATTATAATTATTCCTTTTCAGGTAGCATCTGCTGTTGCTTTATATTGCATTTACGTATACATTTTTACAACTTTCTTTGACTTCCATGGTTGGTAGCATTTTGATTTCGGGCGCCAAAATATTTGAATTCTATTGCTTTGAAAGGTGATAGCATAGAATGACAATTTTTTAATAATACATTGCTGTATTGCTGAATAATGATAATTATATAAATATTACAGAACTAGACATTCAAAGGACATAAAATTTCTCCAACTGCAAAAGTTACTGGGAACTTCCACATTATTATAGAAAGTCAGGCTAATGCACACTGCATGGAAATAAGTCGTACGGTGTAGGTCTACTGTATCTAAAATATTATAAATAATTTATTTAAATAAAACATACATTCTTATAATAAACACATAAGATGCGTTTAATCTCCACACAAAACTCCGTTATCAGAGGTTTTTCTCATTCTTCTTCAAGTCGAATATATTATTTTTGCTGAGAACTACAATAGGCCTATCAATGGTACTAAGTTTTTACCAATATCAATTACCTATATATTATATAAAAGCGAAATGGCACTCACTCATTTACTGACTGACTCACTCGCAGAACTGAAAATCTAGGTACCGGACCAAAAACGTTCAAATTTGGTAGGTATGTTCAGTTGGCCCTTTAGAGGCGCACTAAGAAATCTTTTGGCGATATTTTAACTCCAAGGGTGGTTTTTAAGGGTTTAAAGTTCGTCTTTCTTTTTATTCCAATATCTTAATTATAATTGAAATGTCCATACCGTACCATATATGTTATGAACTATATATGTTAGAACTATATACCATATATGTTAGAACTATAATCTAGAGAGAGTACTTGCTCTTCGAAACACTTGTTCTGGTAACTAAATTAATAATTTTGTCAGGTTGGCATTAAGTTGAGTTGACTTTGTTAGGTTGGCACCAAGTTGAAGATTGAAATGCATTTATTGCGGAAAAATTGATTGGCCACTGCTACTTCAATCAGAGCTATTCCTGGGAATATTATATAACTAGCCGTCAGGCTCGCTTCGCTCGCCATATCCGTTTAGCCAGATGTTTAGTCTGGACCCCCGACTGGATCATCCTAACATATGATAAAAATATGACATAACATTTCAAATTTGCTGGTAGGTGTGTTCAGTTGGCCCTTTAGAGGCGCAATAAGAACGGATTTGGAAAAATTTCCAAAGATACGCCCGAAATCTGCGTTTTTCCAGCGTTTTTTATCGTTTTCTCAGCTTTATCGAGAGAAATGAACATAAATTATTGTTCAAATTTAGTACAGAAGCTCAGCTAGGGTGTAATAATGTTGTTTTAGAAGGAATTTGCAATAACGTCAAAAATACGCCCAAAATCTGCGTTTTTCCAGAATTTTTTTTGCGCTTTCTCAGCTTTATTGAGAACAAATGAACAGAAAATGATCAAATTTACTACAGAAGCTCAGCTGGGGTGCAATAATGTTGTGTTAAAAGGAATTTGAAATAACGCCAAAGATTACGCCCAAAATTAGCGTTTTCTCAGCTTTCCTGCGTTTCCTCACCTTTTTCAATAATTGATGGAAATATATTAAAAAAAATTCAGTGAACAGGTTTAGCTGAGGTGGAAGAATTTTGTTCGCCAAAGATACGCCGATATAGTAATAGGTGTTTTTCGAGATCAAATTGACATAATACGTTCAAATTCGGTACAGAGGTTCCGCTGAGGTCTACATGCAGGCGAGCGAAGCGAGCCTTCTGATCTCATTTTTGGCGGTTGGCCGAGGGGCGGAGCCCCCTGGCTAGACGGATATGGCGAGCGAAGCGAGTCTGACGGCTAGTATCAATATATTTGCAACTTAGCGCGCGTATCTTAATAAACCTTAAATAAATTCCAACATCCAACAATCGGTTATTAATTGTTGAGCATATTTTTATATACCGGTATTGTAGGCAATAGAGTGTTGAAAAATGAAAGTTTGTATTTACAAGTCTCAAATTAAAACGAAATATTGAAATTACAATATGTCACTGGAAAAAAATAAATAATTTTTCTCAGACTTTTTGAAAAAACTGGTAACCTATTCTACAAAGTGAACTTCAACATGTGAAATTGCCAATTCGAAAGTCACCGATTGGCAAAGAGAAAGCTTTTAACAAGTTTCCTGAACCCATGCCAAGTTTAAATTTAAGTGACACAAACATATAATAATTTTGTCACCTTCGAAAATGTTGTAGGTACATTCATGTCTTACCAGGTTACAGTACACTTGTTGAATCCAATTTAGATCATGGTAGCTGCTGAATTATTTCAATTCCCACCACAAACAACTGGCTTTTGACCATCTATTACTTTCTCGGGATTCCAAAATAAAGACAAACTTCAGCAAACCAGCTAATATTTCTTAGAAATGTCGATGTATGCTTTTATTTTAGTTGATAGTTTTGATTATTAGGCCTACAAGCAATTTCATATTGGAGAAAACCTTTTGTTCTATCAAGAAATTACCTACGTCTGGTTCAATATCCAATGATTTAAATATATTAATTCTTTTTTTTAAAGATTTATTATTTTTCTACCATTTTACATAATTTGAACATTAAAAATCAATGATATATTATATTGCTCTTTAACATACCTAATGCATTTTAAAGTTTCATCTTGGTGCTCAATTTTTATACTTTGGAATTAATTCTGCTTATGGTTATTCAAAATCATTATTAATTCATTGGAATTCTAGCAATGATTGTAATAGGGTTGAAGAGCTAATATTTTTATAGTGCTCTGTACTTATCAATACCTTATTTTCTATTGCAATATTAAATAGGTACAACAATAAACTAATAATGAACAAAATCTTATTGTAGGTACCGGTACGTAACTATTTCATTATTTTGTGATATTGAAGCTCACTATCATTAGGATGTAGTGATTCAATTTAACACGATATCTCAATTTATAACACGTATTAAATATTATTTTGTTATTTATTACTGTTGGGAAAGATGAATGTTGATGGAATAAGATCTCTAAAGCTGCGTTTACACCGGAGTTAATAACACAAGTTTTTTAACATTTTTGTTACTGACTGATCTTAATTTTCTCTTGGCTGCTAGTTTTGTTATCAACAAAAGTTAATAACTTTTTCACTTGTTTCGTCAGCTGCTGTAGTTGGTAGGGAACCCTGGCGTGTTGCAGGATAACTGCGTGTTCCTGTGTAGCAGGATACCTGGCGAAGGGGGTTGTGGGGAAGATAGGAGCCTGTTATTAACAAAAGTTAATGTGCTAAAAGAGGCTATCAACTTTTCTCAATAGCATAACACATTTCCTTTAATCTTAACCGACTCTTGATGGATAACATGAATCTTGTTAGTAACAAGGAATTTTCTGTTAAAAACACGAGTTCTTAACTTTTGTTAAGATAATTCTTGTTGATTCAGTCAAGTTGATAACTTTTTGTTAATAACTCGTGTTATTAACTCCGGTGTAAACGCAGATTTAGACAACCAACGCACCAACTAACAATATTCTCTAGAAACCTGTCGTCCTAAAATTTGGAATAGTACGTTTATAACCATATCAATCAAAATACTATAAATTCATCAACAATTTTGAAAGTATAAACTAAGACCAGTTATAATTATTCACCGATTACGCTTGACTTGAAGTTACAAATTGGATAACCGTAATATATTTATTTTTCAAGAAGACAGAGTCTCTCATTTTATCTTCATTCATAGCGTGTAATTTAATTAGGTAGGGACAAATAATTTAGTAAGATATGAAGACAAAATAAACAAACCGCTTATATACTTTTTGACAAGTTTAATCACTGTTGAAGAAGTCCCAATAATAATTTTCTACAAAATAGAGAAAGACACTATTTCATTCTCATCCAAAGCGTGTAATGCAATTAGAAGATTCGCTATTTTATCTTCATTCACAGAGCAATTAGGTGAGCGCAAATTAAGTTGGATATATTTGAAAATATCAAAAGTGTCCTATATATTTCGTCGACAAGTTTAAGGACTGTTAAATTTTCCATTCCCCATTACTACTATATGGGCTTTGTGCCAGTACGTTGGGATACTACGTGGAGAGTTGGGAATACACCAGGTGTGTGGGAGTAGGGAACCTGGGAACTGTTCCAAAAAATGCTGTTAATATTCTCGCGATGATACGCATTTGCAATCACTTTATGAGTTATTCTGTTATTATTGGAACAGTGATCTTTGTCACCGGTTATTTTTGGATAGTTCTCTAGTTTATAGACTGATGAAAGGATGATAGCTTGTTATCAGGAGATGACAAGTTTGTTACAACACTCTTATGTTGCGTTGCATCAATCCAAGATCAACTATTTTGGATCTCAAATACTTAGTTAGCATGGATCTGATTCTGGATTGGAATTGATCTGGCTTGATGCAACCGTGCTCAAGCCCTATTCTGCATTTGTAAAGAAATCCACACAGATTCCAATCATAAACAATATGTTAGTTTTCATAAAAATTAAGATTCAATGATTCTTTCTGGATTGATTAAAATTTTCAATAATTCATCCTTTTATTTATCTATTTTCATTTAACAATACACACATCAAATACATGATTAGAAAATGATCAACAGACCTGGCCCAAAACTGCTCCTATTCTACTATGTAGTAATTTTACTGTCAATACAATAACAAGAATTGATAGTAAAATTACTACACAGTAGCATAAATGATGAATCATTGGAAAAATTAAATCAATTCAGTATAAATCATTCTTGTAATCTTGTATGTCTTTTTCAGATGGGGATAGGCCAATTGTTTAAGTTTTCATGTTCAAAATTAGAATAACTATTGGTCCAATTTATAGATTCAACAATCATGAAAATTCATTGAAATATTTTAGTAAGTCTCCAATAAGCAAAACTTCCAATAATCCAAACGCCCGCCAGAGTGCAGTATTACTTTGAAATGGCAACACAAACTATGTTTTGACGATTCATCTTTCATCAATGAATTTATATTTGATCTATTTTATTATAATCACTTTGAACAATTAATTACGACATAGCAGTCAGGTATTTATATAGATAAAAGCTTACTAATGTAAGTAGAAGCTAATAGCTTTTATTTATATAAATACCTGAATGCTATGTCGTAATTAATTGTTCAAAGCGATTATTTAACAAGCAGTTCGTAATGGAATCAAACATTGAAGAGTATTTTATTATATTAGTTCATGTAGTAATAACTCTATATAATCTATATTAAAATACATATATTCTATATTACTATTTTAATTTGTTACATGGATGGTTCATCCCCCCCCCCTGATAGTGGTTCCATTTCAATTTCATTACGATGTATACTCTTCATTATGAAGTGCATAGCTACATAGTATATTTAAAAATATTATATTTTAATAAACTAGTAGTTCTGTAAACAGTAGACCTCGCGCTCAGTAAGTTACATTGACCTTTTGTTATGTATCAATTTAAAATGTCTAGAAAAAATCCTAAATAAACATAGAGCTTTCTGTTCTATCGTACCGTGACGTGTGGTCCCGGAATGTGAGTGTGAGCGCTGTTATCAGGTCTGGCTGCAACTGTCTACAACGTTGATGGGAAGATATATTTTCAAGATGTTCGATGTTTTTGAACGAGTAGTATTATATTCCACTGTATTTATGATGAATAATTCCAAAGTCCGATTTTTACGGTAATATTGAAGTTCAAAGGAGACTCATTCCCTTTTGTATTATCCTTAAAATACAAAATTTCAAAAAACCGTATGTATACGTCGACGCGAAATTCAAAAAGGAACATACCTGTCAAATTTCATGAAAATCTATTGCTGCGTTTCGCTGTAAATGCGGAACATAAATATATATAAACAAAAATATAAACATTTAAACATAAAGAGAAATGCAAAACCGTCGACTTGAATCTTAGAATTCACTTCGCTCGGTCAATGGAAAAATATGCTTTTGATATCGTATACCGCATACCGACACATCTCTTCATTCAAATTTGGTGAAATAATGCACACCCAAATCTTAACTAATATCAGTTCAGATTCATAAGTGAATTCGATATTTTATGCATATCTTATTTGGTGCAAAATCCAGCATCCAGAATACAAAACAGATTTTGAAAACAAAGGACTTCACCAGTAGTTAAATATACGGGGACTTGTTTATCAAAACTTCATCTATGTTTACTAGTTTAGAACTGAATTCCAGTGAGAAAGCGAGGCGACTCAGTTGGTTCATCACACTTATAAATAGATGAAGCTTTCCACATTAACTTGCTCTTCTTATACTTACAAACATCGTCGGCATTGTGAGACTCATTTGTGTTTGAAAATGTGGATCATGGCAGCAGTGGCATATGGCATGGAGACCTTGATTTGAGTAGAAACTGGGTCTCAAACAGCCATTAGCACCACTTGCATTGTGTTATTATTGGCCCCGCCAAGCGCCATATATCGGTTACCAATGAAACTAACTATTCAAATGTATTTCGGAGCACCAATCAATCTTTGTCTCCGTCGTGTATGAAACTTGAAACCCTAATTGTCTCCTTCATTGTTGGCGTGAGAAATGAATAAAAAAGTAAATGAATGTGTTTTTGTTTATTATTAATATGTAATTTTGTTATGCACTTGTATTTGTATTCTATGTATATTATTCGAGAAACTCAAAATATATCTCAACTCCAAAATATATTTTATGTATATTGTTCGAGAATCAATGAATAAATAAATTCAATTCAATATTGTGGTTGCAAAAATATTGAACCAATACTTTTACCAAAAATTGATACGGTACAGCATGTGAGAGATGACACCTAGATTTTGAGACCCTATTTTTATTCAATATAGGTATTAGCTATATTAGCTAATTTCAACTTATAGCTTATAGCTATTTTCATTTGTAGCTGAATATATACATTTTTCAATTCATTTTGCTCCTTTTTCACTATTATCTATACTTACACACTCTATTTCAGACATTTTTATGTTACCATTTATTTAATTTGCATTGAATTAATAATATTACATTATTATCATTTTATTTTAAAATAGTCATTCATAATCTTTATGATAAAGCTGAGAGCATATTATGTAATAAAATAGCACCGCAGAGTGAAAAATCTATTTTTTCAATTTGTAGAAATTCCAAGAGCAAAATTAATTAATTTTATTTTTGAATTTGACATGTCTTTATTCTTCCAAATATGATATTTTCATACTTAACATGATGAATAAAATACTCATATCAAAATGTGCTGTATTTTCTTAACAAAATATAATATATGCTTAGTCTTATTATTGAAAGACTCTTGTTCATTTTATTTGTTAAATAGAAGAAAATTGTCCTAATAATGAAGAAATCTTGGTTAAAGATGAACAAGATGAACAAAGATAGGGATTTGTTGTCAAATTCTTCAAATAATTTGATGTTGGAAGAAGAATTGAAGATTAAATTTCAAGGGCAGATAATATTGAGCTTGAGTTCTATTTCAATGCACACAACATTTTGTAATTTAGTTTAAAAATATTCAAATGACAGTTGCTGTCTATTTTTTTTTTTTTTTGTTGCAACAGGTTATCGACTGATGATACATAAGTTTAGGGTCCACGTGGCTGCTACGTTAAACAAACGGGAGCGAGTTTTGGCAGTTAAAACCACGAAAATAGAATTAGACTTTGAACACACTGGCTCCAACAAAACTTTTCAATACCACTCTCAACTATAGATATATGTCGGGAAAATCAAGAAAAATTTCTCAGCAATAATGTACAAGATCGTACGACAGTTTTTAAGAGAAATAACCCGGAATTCACTGAATAAAGGCTGAACAGTATTATTTATATATTATATAAATTGAATATAAATGATAAAATGTATATTATATATAAATAATAAATATAATGTATGTTTCACTAGTTTAATTGATGGTGCTCTGTACGGTACTCTATCTGAATAAACATTTCTCTCTCTTTTCCTCTCTCTCTCTCTCTCTCTCTCTCTCTCAAGGGTTGTGTGGAAGAGAGGACCTAGAGTCCTAACTCCACCCTTAATAAAGGCAATTCAATTATCTCTCTCTCAAACTTAGTAAGTTTATCATTTATTCATGTACTGTACCTATTTGAATCAAACTTGGATGTGAGAGACAACAAAATTCCTAATTTTACTCAAAAAATTAACTAACATCTTCAATGTACAACTTTTAATTTTTATAATATTTATTACAAGTATTATTTGATTGGCTTTATTTCTTTGCTTGATTATTTCAAAGCAAAATGATCTTGAATGGGCATAATGCAGTAAGTTTTTCTTATTGTCCAGAACACCGCTTTCTTTACAGTACTTATACCAGCCGTTATTACTATCAAACATATATTACCATTACGCGATCATATTTTATTTAGTAGAAATCTTATTTTATATTTAGTAGGTAAAAGTGAAAAGTTTCATAAACATTAATCTAACGTCAGCGTCTGATATATTTCAAAGAGTTTCACAAAATTTACTCATGAATCAAACCTTGAGCTAGATCAACACTTCAAAAATAGTTGACAAATCAAATCTAGCGTAAAAGGTATGAAGAATTTATTGCAAATGTGACAACATATTTACAGAGATGTGGAAAAAACACATCTGCGCCACTCAATCACCCGTTTGATGGTCAAGTTTTTAGAGTCATTTGATGGTCAACCGTGCTTATTTCGGTGGAGGGGTGATCTGAATCTTAAAAAAGAGACAGAGTTTTCGAGAGGACGGTAGGTGTAAAAGTGGGAGAAAACAGAGAGAAAGAGAGTTAAATAGAGAGGGATTAGATAAGATTATAGTTCTTTATTTATGTATGCAACAATATTTACTGGCTTATACACTAATTTACATTAAATTACGGTAATGCTAATTATTCAACGAATTTTACAGAGTATAAAAATCAATCAATGAGAATAAAGATTGAATGCAATTATAATAATGATAGTATAATATTTTGATGTAACTTCATAAATCGGCGTTGTTTCAAAAAATAATTTTCGATTCTCTAAGAAGGATATAAAATAATATTCTTCCCATCAACACACGACCGGGTGTTGATGAGAGAGAGAGAGAGAGAGAGAGAGAGTGAGAGAGATTACTTTATTTATGTAGATTACAATATATACTGGCTTAAACACTTATATACAATAGCTTACAATAAAGCAAAATTATAGATGAATTTACATAATATAGAATAAGAAAATAATTATTGAACCGTATAAATGATATGGAAAAAGCAATTAGGAATAACTATAGATAATATTGTTATGCATCTACATAAATTGGCGAAGCTTTGGACATATTAATGTCCATTCTTCGGAAAGAATATTAAAAATATCCTTCTCACTAACTCTCTAACAAGAGAGAGAGAGTGTGAGAGAGAGAGAGAGAATTGGTAACATCCTTTTTGGTGTTGTAGAATTTATCCACATTTATTTTTAGAAAATGTCACTTTATTGTTTTTTCATTATAATATTTGTATTCTCAATTGTATTGAACAATAAATTGGAAATTTTATTGTACAAATGAGCGAGAGAAATAAGGATGGATTAAGAAATATCGTGAGGGTGAGGAAAATTAGAGTGTTAAAGAGATTGATTGATTTATTATATAATGCCTTTATCAAGGACGGAGTTAGGACTCCAGGGCCAGGTGGTCATCTCTGCCACACAACCCAACACCCACACAACGCAAAATTAACCTCAAAATTAAGAATAAATACATGAAAGAATAAAATCACATACTGCATAACAAAATAAACACTGGAAAGTTAAATTAGAATAAGAAGAAAATTTGAATCTCAAATTACTACCCTAAAGCTGCGTTTACACCAAAGTTATTATACATATGATGAACATATATGTGATTGTCAAGTTCCGTTCAATCTAATAGAATCTATAAGGATTAAGTTATTAACATTTTGTTAATAACTTTGGAGTAAACCCAGCTTGATACAATCAGAAAATGAGAAGAAACATCTTTCTAGAAATCTCACTTGAATTTAGAAATTGAAATAGAGAGAGACAGGAAGAGAGAGAGAGAGAGAGAGTGAGAGACAGAGTGAGAGACAGAGTGAGAAAGAAAGAGAATGCGTGGACGCGAACTGACCAATACTGGAATTTGGGAAAGGAGCAATCCATTTCTGAGAGACATGTTACACATTCGATATTTTTGGAACTGTGTCCTCTCAGCGACCCCCGCCTCCCACCCACCACCCACACGCACCCCTAGTAGTCGTATAAAACCTGGAACTCCACCCCCCTCATCACAGTTCACGTTTCACCTCTGAACTTCACAGTTTGCTTGCAAGTGACATCCTAACCTAACCACACACAATGGCTTTGGAACGCGCAGTCAGAGCTAAGGTTAGTCAGTGCATTTTATTCGACATTATTTTTTAATCGTGTGGGGAAAATTGATTTCTGGAAAATTTTATGACCAAGTGGGGAAAATAAATTTATTGGAAAATTATTTTATCGAGTGAAAAATTGATTTATAGAAAATTTTATGACCAAGCGGGAAAATTATTTTATGAAGTTGGGGAAATTCATTTTAGGAAAATTCATTATCAAGTGGGGGGAAACAAATCTATTGGAAGAATAGTTCTTCAAGTGTGATAAACTTTTGATGAAGCTTGAAATCTACTGTATGATATTTATTTATTGGAAAATTATTCCAGTGGGAAAATTATCAAGTGGGAAAAATAAATTTATCTAGAAATCAGTTCAAGTGTGAGAAATTATTTTATAAAGTTCAGGAAATCAATTTATGAGAATATCACCAATTTTGAAAAGTGCATGATGATTTTTATCCAATACTTTTTTTTTATAAAGTGGAAACTATGAATTTTATTGAGAAATTTCAGATTTTCAAATAAATTGGTAGGTACCGTAGTGAATATAACATTTCTTGGGATGAATTATTTGTGCGTCTGCTAGACAAGCAAACATTATTTAGTGAAGTGTGAAAAATTCAAATTTACAAATAGTGAATAGATGTAGGGTGTAGATGAAGTTTATCGTGGAGAATTATTTTATAACATTCTGAAAAGACAGTCAAAAAACAATTCTTTACAATAAATTTTATGTAGGGTGAGGTCCTCGCTATTTTTCACTTGAAATTTCCGAATAAATCAAAATTATTGACATATTAATAAAATAATTTTACAATAAATCACTGCAGTGCAATTAATTTCAGTGCTATTTATGAATTAAACATTCTTCCGCAATTTGAGAAATTCAAATTTCCATTTCTTTTAGTGTACATTTCAGTGAAATATTTCAACTTTTTTTGTTTTTGATTTGAAAGAAACTGTTTTGGGCTCAGACTGTTGTCCGCTCACGTTCAATGTATGTTATTAATTTGTGCCTTATCAATAAATGAAAACGAAAAATAAATACGGTACATATTATTATAAATGTTTATAAAATTGTCACTATAGGTAGTAAAATTCAGGAGCCAGATTTAATTTTGGTGTTGTTCAAAGGCTGTATTGAACTAATTTTTCCAAAAACATTCTATTACACCTTTTTCCACCTAGGACAACATTTCATATTATTCATAAAAATTCTATTGAACTTTTTACAACCAGGACTATATTTTATATTATTCCCAAACCTTCTATTGAAACTTTTTCAACTGGGCTATATTTTTTATCATTAATTTTGATGTTATGTTGCAGCTGATGAGCAAACGCGACCCGGACCAGGAGGCCGAGGCTCAGGAATGGATTGAACTGGTGCTGGGCAAGCGCTTCCCCAAGGGAGAGCTCTACGAGGACGTCATCCGCGACGGACAGATCCTCTGCGAGGTCATGAACAAGCTCAAGCCCAACGCCATTCCAAAGATCAACACCTCCGGCGGTCAGTTCAAGATGATGGAGAACATCAACAAGTGAGTGAAATAAGTGAATCCTATTCTATTAACCGATATTAATTCATGTTATAGACATAGAGAAAAGATAGAATAAGAAAATGGTATAGGCCGTTTATGCTCCAAATATCAAGCCGATTAATGTCGACTATATTACTATGACGAACTATTATTTCTATGACCATGTTACTATATTTCTATTATTACAATTTTGGCCCAGTGAGATTGTAAAAACGACACAGTAAAAGAGACTACCAGCGTCACATAGCTTCACGAAAAATAACTACTAGGACTATCGGCTTGAGTTAACAGTGAAATTTGAAACAAAACGTGCTATACCATGGGATATCTTCTTATGCTATTTTTTCTCTAAGGTTATGTAAATACACAACAAAAGTGAGTGCCAACAATCCTAATCAGCCTCTATTTTATTAATTGATTGAGTTATCCACAAACACTTGACTCTCGTGCTGGGAAAACACAACTAGCTACTTCCCAAAACTTCCACTTCTTCAATTTGATACATGAATGTTCAAAATTACACAAAAATCATTAGCATCTTCGGCAAAATGAAGATTAGGGAAATCATGAATACTTTGTAATCCATTTGAGATGTTGTTTCTTTCAAAACAATTCTTGTTCAACAAATAAAACACAGAACGTTGTCTTGTTTTATAATAGTTAATAGTTTTCTATGTACGAAATTGGCTAAATATTTTAATAATTGTACGATGTGTTGAAATTAAAAAATAATAATAATAAAAGGGTTTAACTGCCCGGTTGCACAAAAGTATGTTACATTTTTAACATGATTGAATTCCACTAAAACTAATCAGAGAAGGGTTTTCTGAGAAGAAAGCTTCTCGGGATTAAAAGTTAACAGACTTTTGTGCAACCGGGTGATAGAAATTGGATGTGATATAAGTAGACAGATAGACTATTCAATCACCGGATGAATCTGTAAGCTGACTGATCACTGGAGGATTTATCTCTTCATCATCATCAATTTATGCGTGATCTTAGGTCCTGTTTTATCACTTCTATTTTATTTGCAGCTTCCAGAAAGCGATGAGAGATTATGGGGTTCCGGAAGTGGACGTATTTCAAACGGTAGACCTGTGGGAAAAGAAAGACATTGCTCAAGTCACAAACACATTATTCGCCCTTGGCAGGACTGTGAGTATACACTTTTTTCATCAAGAGTAATTATTTTTGAAAAATAACAAATCACAGTAGTTTCACAATCAAGAATGCTGTGAAGTGACAAAATAATAATTAATTACTGTCGCTGTACTAGTAATTACTGTTGTTTTCCAATGTATGGAGATATTTTATACAATATCAGATTATGGTATTTTCCAGAACCGAAAAATGTTCAACTATTTTGAATTCAGATATTGAATAATAAATCAACAACAGTTGCAAAAAAATGCAGTAGAGAAAAATCGTCAAAAAGAGATCCTATAGTAGATCCACAGCATATCTTTAAGAAATTTATGAATTTTTTAAAATTAAATTTATAGCTAAATAATACACAAACAATAATACAACCACAATATTATTGAAATAACAAAATTTCTTCCAATAACAACAGTGTTGTTGATAATGTGAGAATTCCGTCCTAAATTAGATTGATTCTGAGCTTTTTGAAATTTTTGTTCTCCAACAATAATTAGTAACTCTCACAAAACAATTACAACCACTGTTGTAAATAATGCGAGTATTTTAAATTAAACAATGTACTCATTTCTTGATACTCATGAGATTGGCATTATACATAGAAACATATCATGTAATTAAAAGATATAAAGAGTAGTTCCTAGTTTTTTTTTCACTTAGTAAGATAAATTAATATTGACATTTCTCGATGATTCTGTGCACCACCAATAACAACTGGTCGACATGGTTTGTTGCAGACCTACAAGCACGCCGACTGGAAGGGACCCTGGTTGGGCCCGAAGCCAGCTGACGAGAACAAGCGTGAGTTCTCTGAGGCCCAACTGAAGGCCGGTCAGACCATCATTGGCCTCCAGGCGGGAACCAACAAGGGAGCCAGCCAATCCGGTCAGAACATTGGTGCCTCCAGGAAGATCCTGCTCGGAAAGTGAACCACCCAATTCCGACCGCATCCCCTCATCTCGCTATACACTTATTCCACTGACAACTATTTATTATTACTTTTTGTATAATATTCAAATCATTGTACTAATTTATTTTTTACAAACGTGTATTTAGACTATAGTGTGTGTGATGAAGTCAGGAGGAGGAGATCACGTGTTTACAAGAAAAATATAGAAAATCTGGAGAGGGAGAAAGTAAAAAATTTTGCACATTCATTTGGAAATTACAATCTTCCATAGGTGAATGCTACAAGTAAATTGCAATAATGTAACATCGATGAGTTGTTATAAGAAGAATAAAGTTTTCTTATGAGTTTGACTAGTATTTTTTCCTCTACCCAAAGTCATATTTTACTATCTGGAACAGAACACTAGATTACTTAAGAACTTTACTGGTATTACTATCACTCCCTATTGACTAGAAGTAGTCTAATTCAGTTAACATTCTTAGCGTCTAGCTTGGATATTCGATAAGGTTAATATATATATATATATATATTATATATATATATATTATATATATATATATATATATATATATTTATCAACAGTGCCCCAAATCATAATATAAAATATGATCGGAAGATAATAATTCTATATAAGATAAGGATTTTCATCCAGTGATTATCTAAATAGTGTGTCTACCATTGGAAACAGAAAGCAAAGTAAGGCAAAGAAAACATTCTGTATGCACTTTGTGGCTTTCTATAAGGTTATAGATTATGATGGAGGATTTTTACAAGAACACAAAAGTATAAAACTATCATTGGATCTTTCAACCACTTATCCTATCAGGTATGAAAGTGAGAGTTTAAAGGAAATTGGTTGAACTTATATAAATAATGAGCAAAACCACCATAATTTATTGTCAGGAAGCCAAGAAAGCATATAAGACTGTCGAAAGTCATAAAATATGGAACATGAAGTAGAATAGTTATTGTTACACAATCTTTTCAAAAGTATTATCAAGGAAAAATGTGACTGCTTAAATAGATGGTAGTTGTCATGAGATTATTGACAATGTGAAATGACCAGTTCAATTTATTTACATAAATTTCTTTTTGAGAGCCTGACGATTGATGAGAACTTCACACACAATATTCTCCAATTATGAGGTGATTAACATAGTCAACTGCAGACAAATTTAGACAAGAAATTATATCTGGTTGAAGAACTACTTTTACAATTACGAAAGCATCCATGCTTTGAATGGAAAATGCAACATGCAAGTCGAGATTCACATGATAGAACAAATTTATCTATAATTTTTATTTATTTATTGGGTTAGCACAAACAATATAATGATCGGAGAAGAAAAAACAGGCTATTGCCCAAAACTTCTTCAATTTCCTAATAAATTTCCTTTTGAGTAAATGTTTGGGGCAAGACTTATTTTGAAATGAGCGAGTCTTTATCCGCAGATGTACAATGACTCCAGTATAAGAGATGCGAAAAAATTAGATGAGATCTTGAAAAGTGAATTTGTATGGCTTTTTGATGATAGTGAGTCCTAGGAAGGCACCTAGTAGGTAAAAAATTATTGAAATAATACTCATCTATTTCACTTTCCATATCGATGTGTGTCGTCAAAAATACTACAAAAACTAATAAAAATGAGGATAAGTTTTATTTTTAGGCCTATTTAGCATAGTTTGTCTCTCTAATCAAGCTGCAATTACCAATTATGTCAGAGTTTTGGCAGTAAGGTGTGTGAAAGAAGGATTAAGTACATCATCAGCAATATTTATCCTTAGCTCATAAAAATTACTTTGTTGGACTTTCCAGCATTGAGTATTGACAAATTTAAATAGAACTTTAAGGTTGGATTCTGGAGATCTTCGTTAGCATCCAAGTCAGTTGCTCACTTTCATTAACAATATATTACGATACTTATTGCTGTATAGTTGGAAAAATCAGTGATTGAGTCATAAAGATTACAGAGATCAAAGGTAAAAAATATTTCTACCTCTGATATTCCAGATCCCTGAGTTACTCTACAAGTTACGAATATATTTCACTCAAGTTTTCGCCTATTTTGACTTGCTGAGTTCTATTCTCGAGAAAACTTCTGAAAAAGCTATTGCATACGGCTCTCACACCTGCATTGTATAATATTTAGATATTGATATTCTGTAGTTTATTGAGTCGAAAGCCTCATGTATTTCAAGAGGCTAGCAAATTTCATGTTATTTTTATACTGTAGCCTAATAGATTTCAGATGTTTATTTTAGCATTCAATTTCATTATTTAGCCTGTTCTGGACGAATTGATTTTTCCTGAAAAATTGATATTTCATTGAGAGATTTTCTGAGCAGATATTGAAAGTAGCTTTCCTAACAAAATTCTAATACAGTAGGCCTACACACAAAAGTGATAAGGGTATGTTGTCTATAGTTATTTGAATTTTTCCTGCACACAAAAGTTATAAGAGTACGTTGTCTATAGTTATTTGAATTTTTCCTGTTACCAGCATTATTGAAGATTATAATACGGTATATAAGTTGTTTATAATATTATGTGAGGAACCATGCAATTGGAACTCTGAGCTTTGAGAAAGAAAATTCCCCTTTTGATATGTCCAGCATCTACAGAGATTACATAAGTCAGTTTGATACTCACATATTTTACTCAAGTTTACACCGCGGACAATAAATTTATTTTGAGGAGGCCGATCCATTAGTTTTCCCCATGGCTAAGCGGAGAAGTTCAGCTGGTCAGTAAAGAGGTGACAAGATCTATTTTTGAAGCCATTATCACTTATGTGTCCCTCTCTTCAGTCCAACTAAACGAACATCTATTTTGAATCACAAGCAAAACAAATTAAAGAAACAAATTGCAGAAATCATATCAGACAAGAATACTCCAGCAATAGATAATTTTCTAGAAGTAGAATATAAAGCAACCCATACATTCTCAATGCACATTTGTAATATAATTTTGCATTGATCCAGAAAGAGAATTCATCTTTTCCTAACAATATATTATAGGTCTACGGTACAACAAAGGAAATTTAAAAAAACTAGAAAGTAGTTAATGAATTAAACAAAAATAGTTGACTTGATCAAAAAATGAAATACATATAGTGAAATAAAAGATTGCCTCAAGGTATCTGTTTGAAAAAGTATTTACTACATTACAAAATGATAAGAAACAAAATACTTAACAGTTGAAAACAAATTTTACAAAAGAAACAGAAAAAATACCGAAAGATTCAGTGCATGTGGGTGGTGCTACCTCTTCACCCCCTCCCACTACCCACACTATTGATGACGTCACATAAACAACAACGCGTGGGCTAAAAAAGATATAGTGAGATTCACTCCAGACTAGCAGTATTGGTTGAATGGGAAGCATTGCTCTTGTATATTATAACGCTGACAGATTGAGGTGGATCTCACTATATCTGTATCGTTATTTAAAATTAGATTTGAGAAAATTTACTACCAGTCAAATGCTTGCTTCACGCTAATAGATTTCAGATGTTTATTTAAGCATTCCATTTCATTATTTAGCCCGTTTTGGACGAATTGATTTTTCCTGAAAAATTGATATTTCATTGAGAGATTTTCTGAGCAGATATTGAAAGTAACTTTCCTAACAAAATTCTAATACAGTAGGCCTACACACAAAAGTGATAAGGGTATGTTGTCTATAGTTATTTGAATTTTTCCTGCACACAAAAGTTATAAGAGTATGTTGTCTATAGTTATTTGAATTTTTCCTGTTACCAGCATTATTGAAGATTATAATACGGTACATAAGTTGTTTATAATATTATGTGAGGAACCATGCAATTGGAACTCTGAGCTTTGAGAAAGAAAATTCCCCTTTTGATATGTCCAGCATCTACAGAGATTACATAAGTCAGTTTGATACTCACATATTTTACTCAAGTTTACACCGCGGACAATAAATTTATTTTGAGGAGGCCGATCCATTAGTTTTCCCCATGGCTAAGCGGAGAAGTTCAGCTGGTCAGTAAAGAGGTGACAAAATCTATTTTTGAAGCCATTATCACTTATGTGTCCCTCTCTTCAGTCCAACTAAACGAACATCTATTTTGAATCACAAGCAAAACAAATTAAAGAAACAAATTGCAGAAATCATATCAGACAAGAATACTCCAGCAATAGATAATTTTCTAGAAGTAGAATATAGAGCAACCCATACATTCTCAATGCACATTTGTAATATAATTTTGCATTGATCCAGAAAGAGAATTCATCTTTTCCTAACAATATATTATAGGTCTACGGTACAACAAAGGAAATTTACAAAAACTAGAAAGTAGTTAATGAATTAAACAAAAATAGTTGACTTGATCAAAAAATGAAATACATATAGTGAAATAAAAGATTGCCTCAAGGTATCTGTTTGAAAAAGTATTTACTACATTACAAAATGATAAGAAACAAAATACTTAACAGTTGAAAACAAATTTTACAAAAGAAACAGAAAAAATACCGAAAGATTCAGTGCATGTGGGTGGTGCTACCTCTTCACCCCCCTCCCACTACCCACACTATTGATGACGTCACATAAACAACAACGCGTGGGCTAAAAAAGATATAGTGAGATTCACTCCAGACTAGCAGTATTGGTTGAATGGGAAGCATTGCTCTTGTATATTATAACGCTGACAGATTGAGGTGGATCTCACTATATCTGTATCGTTATTTAAAATTAGATTTGAGAAAATTTACTACCAGTCAAATGCTTGCTTCACGCTTTTCGGTTTCAGTTCATTTATTAGCGTGCCCGTCTGTCATAGTCAAGTAAGCCATCTGAGATTTTGAATTTTTGTTTTGAATGAATTTAGTTTTACTCGGAATCTGTAGTCAGAGTTTGGTAGGGGTTCCACAGAAATTCTAGTCTATTTTTACAACATCTTTATGAGTATAGTATTATAATTACATTATTTATAATAATTGTAATATCAATACTGCTGGTTTTGCAATTCTTCAAAGTACGGTACCGGTATTCATAGATGTGTACTCATAAAAACTAAAAGGAAACCAACACTTATTATATTGAATTTTTTCAAAGTGAATTTCAATTTACTTTATACCGCATACTTTAAATGATTTAGTTTTTAATACTTGAAGCCAATTCATTAGTTTCCAAACAAAACTAAGGAATATAACATTCAAAACTAGTAATTCTGATTATTTAGAAAGAATTATTTCAAAATGAATTGGAAATACACTAAATATCCTCCCCCAGTAAAACAGGCATAATTATTTACAGATTTTGAAACTTTATCAAGAGGTGTACCCTGAACCATTCACACAATTATTGTTGATTAACGGACATCATAGTCTGGTTACTAATTGAACTAGATCTTGACTATTACAATAACCGACTCTAAAGCTGGATTCTTACATATCTCAGTATCAGTGAACGTGTCCGGTACAGTGAAAATATAATTCCTATTAGTTCTAATGGGACTATTTATACTCGCTCGGCCAGGTTGCGTGGGAATAGTCCTATTATAACTAATTGGAATTATATTTTCACCGAACATGCAGGACATGTACTCTGATACTGATACATAGGAATCCAGCTTAAAGATGGCTGCACAGGTAACGGTAAATTTGAAGGGTTGCCTCAAGGCTACCAGAATCAAGAAAAATTCAACTTGAGAAGGAGAAAAATATTTCACAGGGCTTCGAATTTCCCGTTGCATTGTGCACAATGATAAATAATTATGTCAAAAATTAATCAAAGATTGTTAATAATAATTCACTTAAACTAATATGGAGGAATTTCACAACGTATCCCTATGTCTAGTGTAAATCGATGATACATAGATAAATTCCCCTAATTCTGTAGTCGTTTTAGTTTGACTTTCCAATTTTATATATCGTTTGTGACACAGATTTAAAATATGTTGGTACACGTTACTTTGAAGGTGTTCAGCGAGATCACGTTTCATTCTTCAAAGAAATGCACAGAAATAGCCGACAACACACCAGAAAGTGGGCACAAAAAATGGAAAGAGAAAAATGGACACGCATCATTTGAGGGAAGAATTGTGCCATTCCACGCTCCACGGTCCACGAATAAGCATGCACAAAACTCAATGGATTCGGCTAAAGGCTAATGGCTGCGCCATATTGTGGCTAAAAGCCAAATCTGAGCACATCTTGCAACAAACTGTGTTTATGTAACGATCACTCACAGATGTTTCATGTTCATGTTACATATCAATCATTTTCCAACAAGCTTTCTCAAATAGGTCTCAAAACATGTTACCAAGAATCAGAAACACTGGATTTTTGGAGAAAAATATATGTATATCGAATTAACTGTCTTATGTGTGGAAGATCAAAGAACTGTTTTAGAAATAAAAGAAGTTCATGTCCGGTTTATAACTCAACACAGTAAATATTTCATATGAAGGAAACAAATGTTTAAGAAACTAATATTTTAATCAGAAAATAAACTTGAATTGCAACAGATATACAAAAACAGATTGAAATTGCTAGACAATACCTTCTTTCAGGATCATAAATATATGAAAGAATATAGACCAATAAGCTTGCACTGATTGGATAGCTTAATTCAAGTAATACTCAAAATAGATTAAAAGGTAACAAAACTGCTAAAAATTGATAGAAAAATATAAAGATGAACTGAAAATATGATGAAGATCATATTTTCCCAGCTCTCAAAGTATTTATAGAATATTGGAAAACAATTTTTTGTAGGCTGAAAAACTTCATTTGCATTGTCTTCTGTTAAGGAGTCTCATTGTACTTCTTTCAAGATATTGAAAATTCTTTCCTCAATATTGTCATCTAGCATCCTTGTCTTTTTCTGAGGATTCATCACTTCCTTTTTCACCTTCAACGTCTTCTTCTTCCAAATCATCCAACACTCTCCTTCTTCTAATAATCAAGGTTTCATCCTAAAAATAAAAACCAGCTTAACGTTCACCCTCTGGAGTCTCATAACTAATTCAACAATACAAGGCAAAACCAAAATTGATATGGTTACAATATATAGTCATTGAGATATTACGAATGAATTTATAATGATTATTACCAGGAAATATTATTCAAAAATTGAAGATCCATGAGTGCTTCAAGCACAATAGTGAGCCAAGCTTTACTATTAGTCATTTCTGCAATTCATATTCTTAGAAGTCAAAGTTGAATCCAATTATTACAAGTAAAGTTTATAATCCAATTACAATACAGTATTTTTCAGTTTAACTACAGTTTTTGTCATTGAATGAAGTAACGGCTCCAGGCTGTTTGTATTTGAAACAAAAGTATTTAGAGAATAATTTTGTTGTTAATTTCCAACTATATTATGAAAGGAAACGCTGCTTTAAATATGCTCTTAGGCCCGCCGCAAAGTAGACCCACGTTAATACACGAAAAGCAACCCAAGACGTGGGATGTTTTGTAAACCATTGCTATAGAATAATTTATAATCAATCAGCTGACAAGTGGATTATTCATTGCATGTATTACACAGATGTCTAGAGAAGCCTAGCAATGGTTTACAAAACATCCCACGGCGTGGGGTGCTTTTCGTGGATTAGCGTGGGTCTATTTGCGGCGGGCCCAATTATAGTACACGGTAAAGTCAGGAAACTGCAGTTCACAGTTCAAATAAAAATTGGAATACACAGATCATTGATCTTTTTTAGAACAGATGAAGAGAAATAATAACTCCCATCCAATTAAATATGCAGAGTTAATCAATATTCGAAGAAGAGAGAAATTGAAAACTTACATCCATCTGAACAGCCGTGGAAGGCGCAGGCCCTGCATGTGGCCTTAAATGCTCAAAAGGACTATTACCACTGTCTTGAGTATGTCTGGACATTATCTGAAACATATATATGTTTATTAAATATATGTTTATTATTATATATTAAACATATATATGTTTGATGTTATTCATATTGTTCGTAGCCAATAATCTTTCGAAACAACCACAATTGAATCAAGTGTAAGCTCTTCTATAATAATAATAATATCGATTTCTTATTAATTTTAATAAAAATTGACTATTTAATAAAAGTAATAATTCTTCAATAAAAAGATTTCTTCAAATTATTAAGAAATAAAATTACTAGTGTTTTATATTATTTTTTGTCATAGTTATTCAATTTCAGCTGTTTTACATCCATGAAATCAAGCCGGTAAACAGCTGATTGTAGAACAAATAAACATATGATTCTCATTACAGCATACTATACTGTAATAAAATCATATGTTTTCTTTACAGTCAAGTATGTTTCCTAGTTCCAAATTTGGAACAGAAAAACTGGTACAAAAACCGCCTTTTAGCGCTCCAGGTGGAAGTTTTGTCAACTACAATCAAGAAATTCCTGATTCGAAACTTGTAAATCAGGTTATGTTTATAGAATGCATGTAGTAATGTCAGCACAAGCAGGTAATGTTTTCTGTTTCTCAATTATTCTTTTCTGGATTATTATGACAAAAAATAGTGTAAGTTAATTGGACGTGAATGTCAATTGCAGTGCTCGAATGAGATTGCTCGGCTAACGCCTCGACTAGAAACATCATTCTCGCCTGCAGAAGGCCCCTTCCCGTCCTTGTAATTTAAGATACTATTTTTGAAGACATGCCCAGTTTCGGTTAATTATGCCTGTATCAAGTATTCTTCAAAACTATTTGGAGTGGAATTAGAATAATGTTGATGCTGATCGTTTGTATGGAGCTACTAGACTTGTAGCCAAATGCCCCATCACAGTGGATGTCTGATGATAACTCATAACTTTGAAGTATGCAAAGAAATAACATGCACGCTGATGTGCATGTACATGTGCAGTAGCACAGTGCTGTGGTAGCTTTGTTGTCTCAACCATCGACATCATCACTAAGTCGACATCGCCTGTCACAAGTTCTATGTTGTTGACCTTGTGATATTGGTGACCTTGTCTTGTTGGTAACCTTGTGATGATGTTGGTAACCTGTGATTGATCAGCTGTTGGTTTGAACGCTGAATGTAATACATTCTGATAGATGCTATCATATATTCATGTGAAACTAGTTCAGCGTTAATCGTGGATGATGCATTTTTATTTATTGGATAGAGTAAACAATACAGTAGTCGGAAAAGAAAAAACAGGCTATTGCCCAAAACTTCTTCAATTTCCTAATTTTGTCTTAAATTGTCCAAATATTATGTAGGATATATCCATTTCAATTTATACACTAAATCATCAATCATCTCCTTGTTACGCATATTGGTCGTTGAACTGCACTCCCACAGAATGCAGTAAATGAGCTTATAAGAAATGGCGTAAAACAGCTGATCAAAAAAATTTCATTATTTGTGTTATTATTCAAGAATCAAAAAATTTATAATAATATCATCTTATTGTCATTTGGAAGAATAAAAAGTATAAATTCAACCTCTTACATAATTGAACATAATCTTTTAGGTTATTTAGACAAATCAGAATAAAAATAAAAATACTTGGACAATTTCCTGATATTCACATTACCTCAGATTTTTAGAGCTATGACCTTCCACTTTTGCTTTCGGAAGTGCTTATAATAGACAATTATCCAATATTATATATGGTTTATTTTTCTGTGTGGCGAAAAATAACGTTCTTACCATGGGCAAAAATGTTTTTCCGGCTCTGAATCTTTTCTAGTCCTCGGCCTACGGCCTCGGACTTGAAAACCGATTTCGAGCCAGAAAAGTCTTATTTTCGGCCCTAGGTGCGAAATATACTATTTTGTCATAGTTATTCAATTTCAGCTGTTTTACATCCATGAAATCAAGCCGGTAAACAGCTGATTGTAGAACAAATAAACATATGATTCTCATTACAGCATACTATACTGTAATAAAATCATATGTTTTCTTTACAGTCAAGTATGTTTCCTAGTTCCAAATTTGGAACAGAAAAACTGGTACAAAACCGCCTTTTAGCGCTCCAGGTGGAAGTTTTGTCAACTACAATCAAGAAATTCCTGATTCGAAACTTGTAAACCAGGTTATGTTTATAGAATGCATGTAGTAATGTCAGCATAAACAGGTAATGTTTTCTGTTTCTCTATTATTCTTTTCTGGATTATTATGACAAAAAATAGTGTAAGTTACTTGGACGTGAATGTCAATTGCAGTGCTCGAATGAGATTGCTCGGCTAACGCCTCGACTAGAAACATCATTCTCGCCTGCAAAAGGCCCCTTCCCGTCCTTGTAATTAAGATACTATTTTTGAAGACATGCCAGTTTCGGTTAATTATGCTTGTAACAAGTATTCTTCAAAACTATTTGGAGTGGAATTAGAATAATTTTGATGCTGATCGTTTATATGAAGCTACTGGAATTGTGGCCAAATGCCCCATCAGTGTGGATGTCTGATGATAACTCACAAGTTTGAAGTATGCAAAGAAATAACATGCACGCTGATGTGCATGTACATGTGCAGTAGCACAGTGCTGTGGTAGCTTTGTTGTCTCAACCATCGACATCATCACTAAGTCGACATCGCCTGTCACAAAGTTCTATGTTGCTGACCTTGTGATATTGGTCAACTTGTCATGTTGGTAAACTTGTGATGATGTTGGTAACCTGTGATTGATCAGCTGTTGGTTTGAACGCTGAATGTAATACATTCTGATAGATGCTATCATATATTCATGTGAAACTAGTTCAGCGTTAATCGTGGATGATGCATATTTATTTATTGGATAGAGTAAACAATACAGTAGTCGGAAAAGAAAAAACAGGCTTTTGCCCAAAACTTCTTCAATTTCCTAATTTTGTCTTAAATTGTCCAAATATTATGTAGGATATATCCATTTCAATTTATACACTAAATCATCAATCATCTCCTTGTTACGCATATTGGTCTTTGAACTGCACTCCCACAGAATGCAGTAAATGAGCTTATAAGAAATGGCGTAAACCAGCTGATGATCTTATTACAGTCAATTCATAGAAAGGAGAGACAACAATAAAATAAAGTTTGTGCCTGCGTGAGTACAAAAGCTCTTTTTGCCTTGAATTTATTAGAAAAATTGTAAACATGTCGATGCTTTTGAGGAATTGAAAAGCTTTTTGTTGGTTGGAGTATTCTATACCACGGAAAAGTTTCTGTGTAGAAAAGGTTCCTTCATGTGATTTCCATTTTTCTCTTTTCTTTGTGTTGAGTTATAAATTTTGACAATTTCTATACTTTGATAAGAGTCTGTCAGAAGCTTTTATATATTTTTTTTGTGTTATGAATTTTGACAATTCGTATACTTTGATAAGAGTCTCTCAGAAGCTTTTAAAAACAAACAAACAAGGCTTTTGTGTTGAACCAGGACTTCCTATATACTAAATACATACTTTTCATATAGGAGGACCTGATTGAACACAAAAGCCTTGTTTGTTTGTTCCGAACCTATAATGAGGTCCACGTTATAATGGCAGTGTTTGATTAGCAATGTTATTGCTATCCTTGCCTTTCATTCAACAAAGCGCATAGCGCTATCTCTTTCTCGCTGTTCTCTGTAGCCAGATCATCTTAACAATGTAGAATTAATTATGTAAATTAATTATGAAATTATCAGAAAATATCATTTATTGCTTGATAAAATATAATTGATTATTTTAAACGAGAATGAACAGTTAATATTACATTAATAAACCTGTACCTTCTACCGTCTATAGAAGGCATTGACAAGACAGAGGTTCGTCAACGTTTATCTCCTATTTCTCTTGAACTTGGGGAAGTGCAGCAATGTTAAAAATCTGCCAAAACTGGGTAAGTCTAAAACCTTGATTGTTGTCAATTTTTACTATTTTGTTCGGGTGAGAGTGTATGAACGGCACAATTTGAGAGACTACCAGCGTCACAAAGCTGCATGGGAAAGAACTACGTGAACTATCGGCTTGGGATAACAGTAAAAGTTGCGACATAAACGCCCTATACCATGGGATATCTACTTATGCTATCGATTCTCTATGGTATTGCCTACAATACCGGTATATAAAAATATGCTCAACAATTAATAGGTAACCAATTGTTGGATGTTGGAATTTATATTAGGTTTATTAAGATACGCGCGCTAAGTTGCAAATATAAATTAATGATATTGGTGAAAACTTGATAAGTACCGTAGGCCTATTGTAGTTCTCAGCAAAAATAATATATTCGACTTGAAGAAGAATGAGCCAAACCTCTGATAACGGAGTTTTGTGTGGAGATTAAACGCATTGTATGTGTCTATTATAAAAACGTCAGTTTTCAATTATTTAAATAAATTATTTATAATATTTTAGATACAGTAGACCTACACCGTACGACTTATTTCCATGCAGTATGCATTAGCCTGACTTTCTATAATAATGTGGAAGTTCCCAGTAATTTTTGCAATTGAAGAAATTTTATGTCCTTTGAATGTCTAGTTCTGTAATATTTATCATTATTCAGCAATGTATTATCAAATACTGTCATTCTATGCTATTATAGTGAGGTCCACGTTATAATAACAGTATTTGATCAACTTTGGTTTTGCTATCCTTGTCTATCATTCGACAAAGCCGGTGGTACCATCCTTTTCTAGGTTCACAACGATGCCAATTATTTTTTTGACAGTGTAAAAATATAATTACTCAATGCAGAGAATCGGCATCGCTATTCTTCTATCTTTCTCCACTGCCATTATAACGAGGACCTCACTATAGCTTTCACTATTCTACTTAGTAGCTTTTGTATTTGTACTATATAATTTATTTTATGAATTTAATATAAACCAATATGATTTGTGATACCCTAATTCATTTAAGCCGTAAAGAGGATACTGACCGAATGTCGGTCGGTAGACTTGTTAAGCGACTCATCGGACCAGTTACGAAGGTCGAGCAGCGAGGAGACATGTCGAGAATCTTCGATACTCGGCCGAGTGCCCTGCAGCTTGATGTGGGACTTCTTGGCCGCCTTGAGCACGGTGGGCGTCTCGTGGCTGTTCATGATCTCCTTGATGATCTCCCACTCCTCGACGCCCTCGGCCGGCACCACGAACAGGATCACGCGCACCTTCGAGATCGAGTTGCCAGAGCTCAGAGACCGCTTTGTCGTCTTCTTCATGTCGTCCACGTCGTACACATCCTAAAAAACATTCATTCATTTAATTATTCATTCATTCAATCATGTAGAATTATTAAACTTATTACACTTTTTTGGTAAGGGCTACCAAAATCTATCAATATAAAATCTACCAAAAACATATATCTATATAAAAATTTAAAAAAAGCTCAAAAAAATTCCCCTTTTTAAATTTATACTCGTCTAAATAAAAATTTACCAAATCCCAATGTACATTATGTTTCCATCACAATAAATTAACACTTTAGGCCTACACTTCAAAATCCGAATGAATTTTCAATTAATTATAGTTCTCATCTATTCCACTTTCCATGACGAACTGCTAGTTAATAATGTGTTTTTGAACTATTTTGACAACACTACATTCTGATTTGTTGAATAATCGTTGTTAAATCTACAGATTCAGGATCCTGAGGACAATGGTCGACAAGGGATGTCTAAGAGTTATCTACTTCTCTCTAGCACAGTCCCTCATGCTGTATGGGATTGTGGGATGGGGAGGAGCCGCTCCTCAGGGTACAAAGGCTGATCATGAGGGTCATCAACCAGAAGCCTCCACGCTATTCATCAGACCAGCTATTCAATGAGTTTGACGTGATGGATCCAAGACAGCTTTACTCCAAGGAGATACTATGCAGATTACACAAGAACCCAACAACATTTCAAACCAGAAACCACAACACCAGATACAGGAATCTTCTCATCACCAGTGTTGCAAGGAAGGCACTATACCAGAGACATTTCAATCATTTAGCACCAAAATTATATAATCTACTTCCTGCAAAATTTAAACAAATTAATCATCCTAGAAAGTTCAAAACAATAGTACACAATTGGTTGATGAGCAAAGGAAGACAGAACATAGAGAACATGATTTAAAACAACAACTAACCACCTAATGACTTACTAAAAACTAACTAATTAATAATCCGCACAAAAAACAAAACCTACTCTAGAACATGGTACGCCATAGTGGAGTAGGTCAATTTCCACACAGAAAACACTAAACATGTAGAGGACACATTATAATAATTTTTTTGTAACTAACTATTGTATGTAATTGTAATTTATCTAATATTTTATGTAATTGATGTAGTAAGTTCAGTTTTTTTGGGGAAACAAACATGTATTTATTTATTAATTTAAATCTAGTACTCATGTGTTGATCGCTTTCGGAGTGTTGAAAATAAATTTAAAAATCCGAAAGCGCTCCACACGTGAGTATATAATTATTACTATCATTAAATAGCTATTATTAAAAAAATTAGACTGTGGTGTCGTCAAAATAGTTCAAAAGCGAATAATTATAGTTATTAAATTAGTTTAAAATAATGTTAACAATTAAATTAAAAACATACAGTGTGATCAACAAGTCTCTCTGCAGTAGCTGCGTGGTGACATATTGGGCCATATGAATAAAATTGAGCATTTGCTTATACTTCTAAAATATGGAGCATTTGCTTCATTTTCTATGAATAAACGTGAGCAAAACCTCTTGCTCATGCTCATCAAAAAAATATTTTGAGCATTTGCTCGAAAGTAAAAGCTTTTGCTCAAAATTGTATGAATAAACTAGAGCATTTGCTCAACTTTTGAAGCAAATGCTTCAAAAAAGGTGAGTCTAGTCTAGAGCAGCTTATCACCTTCTGCTCATAGTAAAATGGCTTAACTAATTCGTATGAGGAAGAGGAAACTATACCAGATACGATCACAACCAATAGTTGAGAACTATAAAACTCTTTTTAGATTCAACCATGTTATATATCACCATTATCCCTACAAAAGAATAAATACAAAAGATAGCTACCTGTTATAAAGATAGCCATCACAAAATAGGAAATAGGCATTTGAGAAGATGAGAGTGTGGACGATTATAAAAAGGCTATTGATATTATAAGAATATGCTGAAGATTATTAAAGAGATTACATTTTTTCACGCTATTATTTCAAAATTCTAAACTCAACTAACCTAAAACTCTATTCATAAATAGAAAACAGAGCAGACGACGCAAACACAAGCGGTGCACCCTACTTCCATATTTAGCGCTTCCGTGAGCTATAAAAACAAAGTAAGGCTACAAAAGCGAATCAGCTGATGAAAAATCTTTAAAATACGTGAGCATTTGCTCCAGAGTTCAGGAGCATAAGGTAAAGCTTATTCATATAAAAATGATCAAAATGCTTTTGCTTCTACCTTTTGCTCATGAGCAAAACCTTATGCTCCATGCTCTGGTCATGAGCATTTGCTCTGGTTTTATTCATATGGGCCATTGTGTTCTCTTAGAAACCCGTTTGACAAGTTTTTGAGTGATTGAGTGTTTTGTATATATATATTTTACTGCGGAGGAACACAAATAGTAGGTACACAAATATATCTATGAATTATTCAAATATTCACACAGGAACATAATATATGCCATAAAATGTTACATTAAATTTGTATATTAATTAAATTCGCTCATACTAGAGAGGTAGGCTTCTAGATTAACCTCTCAAAGGTGCAGAGAGATTTTAGAGATAGTTTAATGGTTGGAATAAAATTTCAATGTCAACATTTGTTAAATGTAAAAAAAAAATGAATAAACATAAACAGACAGGTACTTTTTGAAGGTTGAAACAAATTTCCACTGTGAATTATTTTTTATAAAGTAGTTGCCAATGGCCGTTAGATTCGATGAAAGAAAATCCTATTTACCTACCAATAAGAAGATCTGATAACACTTACCGATATATGGAGAAGTTTGACTGTAGGCGGAATAAAGCAGGGCGCCACATATTTCGTTCCAAATTTCATGTCGTAGGCAATGCCTTGAATCAAATAGATATCTCTGATCAGCTCTGAATATGGTATGCTGTCAATGTACTGCAGGTTGGGAACAAAGCCTCTGCGCAAATTCCTTTTTATTTCATACCCGGATGTGCTCTGAAATAATTTCCATTATTTTCCATTAAATTATTGAACATTAAGACACTCTAGTGAAATGAATAGTATGCCAAATTGCATGCGGCTTTTATCCAATCAGAAGTTAATTGCCGTATGCAGCTTTGTGTTCAACTGGTTCAATTATAAGACGATTACAAGTCAAGTTTGGTATAGAAAAGTGTAAAATATTTGGATTTAAAGAGCCCGATGCCTAATCTACTGTTTAAACAATAGATTAGGCATCAGGTTACCATCAACATTTTTTTATTGTTGTTTTGTTTCTAGAACTTATTGAATACTAATTGGTAACATTATAATTCTATTACGATTATTGAGACATAAATTAAAAATTCAAACATCCAAAGCCACAATCTTAAGACTAATGTAACTTACTCCAGACACAGATATTGGTGATGTGATGAGTAAGGCAATATGTCTCGCAATAGATTTCCAGATACGTGATTCCAAGCTGGTTCTTGAATCTGACTGAAACTCCATGCTTTTCTTCACCCACTCTGTTGCAATAAAATAGATCTGAAAAACAAAACTATTTATTTAATAAATTGTCACATTGTATTACATTCAAATATTACTCATTTGACTAGTGACTTGTCAATTAAAAAAATTGTCACATAATGTCAATTTGGAACTTGAAATAAAATGCAAAAGACTTGTAAATAAGCAAATGCAATTATACAAAATGTAACGGGGAAAAGTACATATTGTGGCACACACGATCAATTATTGCATTGATTATAGCACTGATGAAGGTGGAGTGATTTAAATACAGTAACTTAATAGATAGAGCACCTACTTGATATCCAGCATTAGCTGAATTATACAAAAATATAACTGCGAAAAATAAATATTGGGCAGACATGACCAATTATAGAGAAAGGAAGGGGGATTTAAATAAAGTAATTTATCAAATGGAAAACGTACTTGACACCCAGCAAACGCAATAGCTGAATAATCGTAGGGCTGTCCTGTTAGAAGTCCTATCTCTCCAAATACGTTTCCGGGAATTATGATGTCATCTTGTTTAGTGGAGAAGTTTAGATGAATCAGGAAATCGCAGTTTGGTAACTGACCGTACTTCTCAGATAGCTGTTGGTTAAACAAATTAAATAATATTATAATAATCAATATCCATCCAGTGAATAATATTATATTTCCATTACTTATTTGAAATTACATAAATCCTACTAAAACTAGGATTTATTTATCCTACTAAACTATTATTTTAATCTTATGTGATTATTTTGGGATCAAAATGTATGTGTTTAAAACTACTGAAGAATCATAACTTCTTTTGGACTAATATGTAATCAAAATTCGGGAATGGAATAGTAGGGGCTATAAGCCTGTTTTTTTCGTTTCCAATCATCTTATGATTTAGTTGTTTTGTCATTGTTGTTAAATAAATAATTTACTCTTATATAGATATATATCTCCAATGTACTGCTACAATCCTATCTCATATTATTTGGATATTAAATGTTTTATATAAGTAGTGAATTTTAGAAAAATATAAATCGAAAAATTATCCGAACAACTCAATGAGTGATATAGTTGACAATATAGAATAGTGGACAATATGAGTGGACAATAACCTTTAATTACCATTTTTTGAAATTCAGAAACCATAATTGAACCATGGTGTTATTACAGTCTACTAAAACAGTAGGCCTGCATCTACTGACTTCAAAAACAAAGAAATCTTGTTACTTCACTAATAAAGAAAACCACTGATGTCATATCTACACATGAATAACGGATTGCTCTATTTAGATTTAAGAATGAGTATCAAAAAACTAATTAATTTATAATTAGTGTCGTCATGGTGCTTGATCGTAATGAACTATATTTTGATTGAATTTGAAAAAGCATTCAGTTATTCAGTTCATAAAATCATAGATTCGTCACATACATTGTACTATCATTTTATGTTGCATAGAATTTTATTGTTATATGGTTTATGTGAATGAATCATTTTATTGACATGCATTTTGCTCAAAAGTTTGAGCAATTTCTAATTCAATTGTAACAGTAGCTCTGTAAGTTAATTCCAGGTCTACATTTACTATCAAAACGTTTGATTACTTGGAGCTCAGCAGTACCGGTACGTAACTTACTATTAGAACATAATCCAGTTTTTCATCCTCAAAAAATTATCTTGTCTTGAAATATATAATAGTGAATAATAGGTTCCTATGAAATTACATAAGATTCAATTTTTTTTAAATGCATCAACTTAGAATCAAGAGAAACAACCATATTACTCTTTTACTTATATTTTTCAATATAAATTTTAATATTATTTTACAGTATGGTGCGGTGTAGTTGTAACTAATCATATACAAATAAACAATCAATAAAATGTACATAATATTCAAAAATACAATATATGAAATTTACTACAAAATATAAATAAATAAATGGCATTTTTTCGGAAATTATCCTACTCAACTATGGGAAACCCATATTCTAGAGCAGGTGAACAGGATACTATAGGTAATTATCCTACTCAACTATGGGAACCCATTTTATAATAATAATTAATAATAATTTTATTCATGGAGGCAACAGGTAAAAACCCATTTTGCCACCTTCACACATTACAATCATACACTATACAATCCAAAAATGTATTTTAAGAATTAAGTATGAAGAAATGTTAAAAAACAAGAAATGTAATGTAAGTGAAATAATAAGAAATAGAAATTAAATGAATCAAAAATACTAACAAAAGTATGTCAAATGAATGAGAATGAAATTAAATATAAGATTTTAACAATTTTAGAAAACTTGAAATCAATAATTACTGTATTCAATTAATCAATTATCAATAAACTACAATAAATTAATCAATAGGCCTGAAAAATAATTATTTAATTAATCAATAATTATCACTAAATCAAAACAAATAAATCAATATTTATAACGAGAAAATTGCAAAGGTAATTAATTAAACCCTGAACTTTAAAACTTAATAAAAGTCTGTTGATTCAAGTTTAGCCTACAATGAAAAGAAAAATAGAATGTCTGTGAATCACTACCACATAAAATTAATGAAAGAATGAAATGCAAATCACGAAATGACAAACCACATAATATTATCGACTAGATCGCACGCCATCCTATGGAATTTGTACGGGGAGAACCAAAAGATATCCAAGTGCTGAGAACAACTATTGAAAATTCTCTGTGCTCTATTCAGAGGAGAGTTATAATGACTCACCGTTCTGGAGCGTGAGATATGAAAAGAAAAGGTCGAACGGCGAGCAATGGTATTAATATAAATATTAATTTTGGAAAGCAGATACGGAGAATCAATTTTGTTATTTAAAAGATTATAAAGGAAAAGAATTAAATCAGTGATTTAATTTCAAACATACTTCTTAAAGAATTGGTAGGGTAATCAAACGGGCAGAAAACATTGTGCTTTTTATAATAAATACATCTCAAGAATTTATTCTGCATTCGTTCTAGTATTTGAATCTGTTCATTATAATATGGATTCCAAATTTCGCTAGCATATTCCATCAGGCTTCTTACAATTGATTTGTATAACAGTACCAAAGGCACTATGTCTCCAAAGGGTGAGCATGTCCTCAAGATGAATCCCATCTGCTGATTAGCTCTGTTAGATATGTAATCTACATATAGAGCAGGTGATCAGGATAATATAGGTAATTAATAGGTAGGATACTATTTATTGAAAAATAGTATATAGTAGTAGTTTTAACTGTTTATAGTAAAGATACAGATTTAAATTTTATACATGTTTCTCATCAACAGGAAGGTAGACAACTTTGAATCGCCACAGAGCAAATACCAACTTAAATCCTCAACAGAAAGAAGATGTTGCAATTCAAACAGCACAGCATCTCCATCATACTACAGACATCACATCTCGTGATTCTCTTCATTTTAGTTAGTACTCAGTTCCAATTTCTCAGTGGAGCTGAAGATAATTTATTCGAATTCAGTGAAAATAATGATATGGGAGAAGAAAACTTAATGAAAGAAATAATGAAAGAAGAAAATAACACATCACAGGATACTTTGTTGCGAGTAACAAGAAATCAAGTTACTGACAAATTACTTTTTTACGTATTTTATCTGTTGGGTAATTTTGTTATAGTTATTGATAAGATCGCACGGTTACTAGGTTTTTTGAAATAATTATGATGACTCATTAATATAAAGTTGTAAATGCATTCGAATAAAATTGATTATGTTTCAATCACTTCATTTTTTGAGTAAGATATTATTAAGAATTTAAAATGGATGAAAATCCATGTTTTGAATATTATACAGAGTGGGTGAAAAGTTCGAGAACGGCTAATATCTCATACACAAAAGTAATTCGATGATGGGTGTGATTGGGGATCCTACTCAAATTGAAAATACTACTTTACTATGACTTCAAAAATCTGGTCCGCCATATTGAATGCAACTTTATTTTTTCAAATAGGAAGGTGGTCATGCGATACATGATTTCGATACGGAATTTCAAGAAAAAAATAATGGCGAAAACCGCATATCGATATCTCAAACCGTTTCGAAGATATTCACATTATTCAAAAATACTATTCAAAGCAGAAAGGAGAGAAAAAAGTCCGAGAACGGCTTAGCATCTCATAAAAAATGTGATTCCAAGGTGGATGTGATTGGGAATCCTACTCAAATTGAAAATACTACTCTACTATGACTTTAGAAATCTGGTCCATCATCTTGGATCCGCCATTTGGAATGCAACTTTATTTATTCAAATAGGAAGGTGGTCATGCAATACATGATTTCGATACGGAATTTCAAGAAAAAATGAATGGTGAAAACCGCATATCGATATCTCAAACCGTTTAGAAGATATTCATATTATTAATCAATATTACTTGTGTATTTCATTTCTGATTTGCATGGTATTGATTAATAATTTGAATATCTTCTAAACGGTTTGAGATATCGATATGCGGTTTTCGCTATTCATTTTGTATTGAAATTCTGTATTGAAATCATGTATTGCATGACCACCTTCCTATTGAAAAAAAAGTTGCATTCAATATGGCGGATCCAAGATGGAGGACCAGATTTTTCAAGTCATAACTTTGTGTATGAGATATTAAGCCGTTCTTGGACTTTTCACCCACTCTGTATGTATCATTTATGTATTTCAAAATGGATAAATAGATAGAATAGATCAGTTTTACAATCATCGAAAAGATTGATATGTAAGACGATATACTACTATAGTGAGGTCCACGTTATAATGGCAGTGGAGAAAGGTATAGAGGAAAACGTTGCAGATCCTCTGTCTTGTCAATGCCTTCTATAGACGGTAGCCGATACAGGCTTATTTATGTAATAATAAGGATTCATTCTCGTTCAAAATGATCAATTATATCAATTTTATTAATTGAAAAATTATATTTTTCAATAATTTCATAATAAATTTTCTCAATTAAAATGAAATATTTTGTTAATTATTAATTTTTTATAGCTCTACAGCCCATTGTGGGCTTTGGCCTCCTCCACAACATTCCTCCAAACATTTCTATCCATTATAAATCCTCTCCATCCTCTATAGCCCATCCTTATCAAATCATCCCTTATCTCATTTTCCCATTGTATTCTTGGTCTGCCTTGTTTTCTTCTCGAGTGAAGCTTCTCTTTAAGCACTATTTTTTGCATTCTGGTTTCATCCATCCTATAAATATGTCCGAACCATTTCAGTCTCTGAGCCTTTATGAAGCGTACCAAACTACGTCCTTTTATTAATAATTCAAGTTCAGCATTGGTTCTCCTTCTCCACTCTTCTCCTTCTTTAACAGGACCGTACACTTTTCTAATTATTAATTCTACATTGATAAAAGACGATCTGGCAACAGAGCAAAACGAGAAAGAGATAGCGCTATCCGCTTTGTTGGATGATAGACAAGGATAGCAATACCATTGCTAATCAAACACTGCCATTATAACGTGGACCTTACTATAGATGTCATGGATTATCTCCTTCAAAACTAAATCATGACATAAAGGCTAATGCAGGCTGACATAACCATAAAGATGTGTTGTCCCAGATAAAATATACACAACTGTGAAGAGCTATGCAACGCTGTTCCCAAATTGCACAAATCCATGTTTACTGGGAAAACATTGTATCATTAAATTTTTCATTGTATCATAAAATGTTTGATAATTTAATGTTCGAGAAATTGTGAAAAAGTATCTCTGTTTCTTGTGTGACGAATGTGGTCCTTTCTAGGAGATTTTTTAGCTGAGGATGATGTCTACATGAGCTCTAGGCTCAATAAACGTTTTTTTTCAATAGTTTTAATATGATAATTATCATAAATTATTTTTGAATTCTAAAAAATAATCAATTATGAAAGGTACTCACTTCAATTGTCCAGACCGAAGGCTCATAGAATGTCTTCACCAAGCCTGCAACTAGAATGTACACGCCTTTCGGTTTTTCGCCTTTCATGATTAGAAACTCATCGGAGAGGAAAGATAGTATTTGAGTTTTTCTCTGCAAGTTAATGGAGAACAATATACATATCAGAATACGAGTATTATAGAATATACCGTATAGTAATTGATCAAGTACTGTGTCAAGACAAATTTCACATCATCATTTGTGAGAAAGAAAACTGGAAAATTCACATTTGTATTTAAATCTTTTGAACGTGACAAGGATAGTAATCAGATATGGACTGAATCTATTGAATCATAACCTGAATCTCACTATAGCTAGCTGACTGATTCTGGACCTCGTTTCAATCAATCAAATAATTTTTATTCATAAAATCTACAAGTTGAATGATTTAACAGTCAATGATTGTTAACCAACAGTCAATCATTGAAAATCAATGTACTTGTACATTTTATGAATAAAAATTATGTGATTGATTGATAGTTTGTCAACTATAGATGAATCTGGGTTAAAACACAGCTCCTCTGATTGATGAGAATTTTACTGTGTTTCAACTTTGGAATTGAGAATTTTCGGTGTTTCAATTTTAGAATAATAACAAAGTATAGAACAATTTTTTTCAAGTATATTTAAGTTTAATAATTTGATTGTATGGTATGAGTTATTGTGGTATTTCTCCATAATTGAAAGAATAAAACGTTGATGTTGTCAATACTTTAATTTATTCGAAAATTGAACACATTAGATCAGCTGAAGATGTGGTAGGTGTTACCATGAAACTTGGTTCTGTAAGATGAATTAATTTTCGAATAAATTCAAGTGGTATTGACAACATCAACGTCTTATTCTTTCAATATTTAAGTTTATTGAAATAAGCAGTTTATTGAGAATGTATCGCACTCGAGTTTTTAGTAGAAAACGCAAACTGACCATTAGGAATTCAGCCATAAGTTCTTCCCCTTCTAGCCAGCTGATGTCCTGAATGAATGAATTGGAGTCGCGCGGTGATATGAAGCCTACTTTCATGCACTCCACTTGCCGTTTAGTCAAGTCGGCCATCAGAATTTGTTGCTCACTCTTATCAATCAATCCTGCAAATTAAATAAGCTAAAATATATATTTTTATAGAATTCCAAGATTTATTTATTCTTATTTTTAAGGACACGACTAGTTTCACCAAATTATGCCATTATCAAGTGCCCACATATATTTATTCTAAAGCTATTTCAACAACAGTGCGCACCTTTTAAGAATGAATTACTTCTCAATTCTATATTAACCCAAGGTCCATAAATACAGGCCATGACACAATCCCGTGATGCATTGCAAAATCGCCATTTTATGGAGTTCTAGTTCACCAATTTTCAAATTTATCAGCTGTTATCATTATAGATTGAACTACATGATGTGTTATTTTGTTATATTGTTCAAAAAATATTGCTTGGCTTTGAATTGTAAAATGAATTCTTCCGACAGAATAATAATATTTAGATTCCAATTAGGAACTGAATTGTTGATTTTTAGATTTAATTGATTGGGAACTTCAAACTGTTTTTGAGGATAGCCTTTTGTCCCAATGCCTTGTGAATCATAACAAGTTACAAGAATATCGAACAATTTTTAATCATAAAAAAATGAATTATTAAACTATCAATTATTAAAATTTCATTATTAAAAAAATCGAAAACCTGATTTTACATATCATCTGAACCAGAATATTGTTTTTAAAAAGCATATAATGCATGATTTTGTTATGAGCAGATTGGAATTTCAAATGTACGGCCATAAAGACCCCACATAATGGCCGCTCCATAAGGAACACGAGTGTCATGACCTGGATTTATAGACCTTGTATCAACCTTACGGCAGTCGCGCTGTTGTAAAAAGTACAACAGTGTCATTCAACTATTGAATGGGGTGGTGGGTGAATGAGTCACCTATGCATTCCAAAACTTCTCCCCATCACTCGACTGAGTTGCTGTATCAACCGAGCTTTCGTTCAGTCTTTAGGTGCCATTAAGTCGCGACTGTGCATAAGTAGTGCATATGATAGGGAAAGAGACTGCCAACGAACCAATAACACAGAATTGTTGGCTTTGGTTGGTGTACCTTATTGGGCTACGAAAAGGTAATCATGCAAATGTTCATAGGCGTAGAATAATCCTATGAGATGGAAATATAAATTATACAATTAATTAATATGTTTTGACAGTAAATAGAGTACATAACACATAAAAATAGGATGTTGTGAAAATTAAAAAAAAAAAACACGCGACTGCTCGTGTGATTGAGTAGGGCGCGACTTCCGGAAGGTTAATAATCAATTTGTATTGGATTTCTCAATCGATTGCTATTCACTTTTCATTCTTTAGAGATACTCGAGAAACAAGTATTTAATTATTTTTATAAATCAATGATTGTGATATCCTCAAGTCTTTATTTAATTCATTAATGTGAGCCTCTTTTTCCTTTCAAAATCTGTTTTATGAATTGTGCATTATGGAACCAATAAACTCTGATATATACGGATGTCTAGCGTACCTCAGAATCATTTTCTCACTACCTACTACCGGTACATGAATGAACATTTTCTATTGTAAGATATTTTTATTCGGTGAGGTTTTATTCATTTCTATTAAATCAATAAAGTTAATCATTATTAAGCTTCCAACTGTAATAAATTGGAAATATGATTTTTCAATTTCTTAAAATTAAATTATCTGGGAAGGAATAACTCACCATTATCAGCCAAGTTGCCAACAGTCCATTTCATTTCTTGAATAACGGTGAGCATGGCAAGTTGAGTCTTAGCAGTGATTGCCACTATGGGAAAGTCAATCTGAAGAAGTCCTAGTTGTTGAACATTTCATCAGAAATTAATGCAACTCAATGTGACAAAAATAAGTGAATCGATGAAGGATTTTAGGCAGAGGAGATATGCTAGCTGTAACTGATTTTCTAATAGGGTTTTATGGTATTGATGATGTAAGATAGATGAGGTAGATAGATAGATTAGATGAACTATATAAGTTTTGAGAAAAGCTTGTTGTTCCTTGCCCAATCTCATTCATACGTAATACGAATGATTGTGTATCAAAACTACCAATAAGTGTAGTATTGAATAATATAAGATAATATTAGAGACAAATATTAGATAATTATTTTAAGTACTGTATTAACACTAATTTTGAGGAGTAATTTTGAGATAATTATCATTCATACATAACACGAACTAAAGTGTATCAGTAAGTATATTACTGAATATAAGATAAGCTACTATTAGAAATAAATTGCTTTGTTCTGAATCCTCTAAATAGTTTCATATTAGAGAAGTGATTTTCAGTTTTTCTGAAAATAAAATAACTTTGAATTTGTATATTATGATTTGTGACATCTAATAACTGGAATGGGATTGAATTAATTATTGAACTATTAAAATGTATTAGGATTATTTCGCTCAGGATACTTTGATCAATAATGGTTGAAACATTTTTCAAAAACTCATTGCTGTCCAATTTGAAGATTGAATTATTGTGACATACTGTACCTAGTTCTTCCATCAGTTCCAATCTTTGGTTTTCCAGCAGCAAATTGATATCGTTCACATAAAATACGTTGTCGACAATTTGGAGCATGCGCTGTTGTATCTCGTCAATGATGGTCAGGTAAGTACGACCAACATGGTATCCAAACAGCAGTTGTCTCAGAATGTAGTTCTCAACTATGGTGGTTATAGTAGCCCCAGCTATCTGAAAACATGTTCCCCAACATTGAACAAAACTGCAGGTAAAAGATTCCAATATTTGAATAAATGCACTTAAATGAATGAGTATACTCTTGATATGAAACCTTTCTTTTCCAAAATGTGTAGCCTTATTTAAATTTGGGAGAAGAATAGCACAAGGTTACCTTATTTTTCCTCTCCCTATTATTTTGATGAAGTAATTATTGTAAATTGAATAAATAAATAGTGAATAGTCTGATTCCTTGTGCACAACACTGCAATTCGCATGACGGCTACGACAGCGGTATAATTTTTAAACCGTGGAAATAAATGTGTAATTCACATATCAGTATCAGAATCCGTGTCCGGTTCAGAGAAATTATTCTTCCTATGAGATCTAATGGAATTATTCATACTTGCTCGGTCGGGCTGACTGAGAATACTGAGATTAAAAGGTACCTTTGATGAAAATTGCAATCTGATATCTCTTTAGAAGTGTGCTAATGAAATATTTATAAGTGTGTAAAATAATTTATAATAATACATTAAATCAACCTATCATTTTAATCAATTAATCATTTTATGATTATATGTATTTTCTCTGTTGGATAAATAAATAAAACCTCACCTGTCTGACACTGAGAAATCCATAGATGACACATCTGAATATTTTGAGCAGAAAGCTCATGGTGTTCATTATAAGAATGTGGTTCTTAGTTCTTCGATTGATTGAAAAGTAGGAAGTAATGACCTCAATCGTGGAAAGCACCGTTGACAAAATGTCCAGCTTGTACACATTCGAAGAGTAGAATGTCGATGCACCAAATGCAGTAATCTGAAACAATTAAACGAGTGAATTAAATAAACTAACAATGAAGAGCTTGAACAAACTTCCCTAGATTGTAGTGTAGTATCACTGTGAAATTTTAACCAATGTTTCTGGAGCTTTTCTTGAATACTTCTTAAATTTCTAAATGAATGGATATAGAAGACGAATAAATTTCCCTAAAAACTGACACAGGATACGCTGAAAAATGCACTACTGTTGACTTTCATAATATAGTTTTCCTTATAGTTAATGATTTAATTTTCATTTATTGTAAAGTTTCCACTTGAAATTTACGAGAATGTTCAAATTCACATTAAATTTGAAAATTACAATAATGTATTGAGTTGATACTGTTTGTTGCAATAAAATTCATTCGATTTGATATAGTATAGTCCTATAATGAAAGACAATAATACTAGTAGTTCTGTGAACAGTGGACCTCGCGCAGTTATAAACCACAGCCTCCTCTTATACTGTCCAACAGAGTAAATCCTGTCTGTATGTCGTGTCGGCGAGATATCGGTGTGAAAACGGATAATGGCTGTTCGGGTTGGTGTATCAAAAATGCTAACATCAAAAGCTAATCTCCTTCAAGACATACTGGCAACAGGACAGCCCGAGTTCACAGCAGAGAGAGTTCGAGAGACAATACTATGTTATTTTAGTTATTAACTGCATTCGTTATTGCACGCAATCAATAGTTCATTTAATAGTGCAATATCGGGGACCGAGCTTCGCCCTGGAGTACAAAAGCACAAACATAGAAACATTTATTACGAAAGAAGAAATTATAATAACATTCATAGTTCATACAGAAATGTTCTATCTAATCACAGTAAATTGATATTAATTCCCAGAGGAATGCAAAAATTTCCCTCACAAAGGCCCGGTTGCACAAAAGCCGGTTAAATTTTAATCCTGATTAATTTCACGTGAACCAAATCAGAGAAGACCATTTCAAAAAGATTGATCTACTGGAATTAATCAGGATTGAAAATAACCCGGTTTTTTTGCAACCAGCACTAAGTACCTGATTGAATGATTACAAAAGTTCAACAGCTGAGTCATAATTTTGACACAGTCCCACACACATGAACTCGCTCACTCACTTCCATCATCAACAGACGACGAAATAATTATTATCAGCTGTGTTTCCAAGGATGAATAATAATTATCATTTTAATGTCCTTCAGCGAGTTTTCCCAGGGATGAGACCTAGTGCAATCGAAATTTTATATTATAAACCTACTATGTTCTGAATTTCGTGAGAATCGTTAGAGCCGTTTTCGAGATCCGGTGAAATACAAACATATAAACAGAAATTGCTCGTTCAATAGTATAGGATAAAAATTGCATTCAATGAGGAATGCAATGAGTCATGCAATGAGGCACGCAATGAGGCATGCAATAGTCTACACAGATGCTGATTTTTTACTTCATCACCTTCAATTATCCCATCTAGAGAATAAACTGTAAACTAATCAATATAAAATTTACAACTTTTTAGAAATAAAGTTATATCACACAATGAATTAACATTTTTAAAATAAGATTCTATCTATTATGTTACTTTAAAATCAAGGGCAGTCTAAATAGAATATCATATTAAAAATATTGAAAACATATTCTCTCTCACCTTTAGAACTATATCACTGAGGTAGACTAGCATACATAAAATATCAACCATCGCATACTGTAGTGGCACGGTTGTATAATTTATTGAGTACTGGAGTGTCAATTTTTTAATTGACACAATTACGTTCACAAGAAGCACTATGAAGATAACTGAATCGTATGCTGGTTTCTGTACAAAACGGTATACTTTGTCTCGTATTCTGCAAAAATCATTAGAAAAAATAAATACTCTAACAAAAAATACATTGAATGAACCAAGGTAATTAGTATAAATCTTACATTATTTACTTATTATATGTCGGTATCAACTTCTTCATTGATCAAGAAAATAACTATTTAATTACTACTATCATATATCGAAGAATAATAACAGTTCTACAACTGACAATGGTGTATTTACCATTAGAATATATAGTAGAATATTAAACGTTCTACAACTGATAAATGCCTTGACCATTTAATTATGAATGTGTAAAAACAAGATAGAGAAATACAACGTATTGCGTTCTTATTTATTTAAGGAACACAGGACAGTACATTAAATAATAATTTGAAGAACCTCTTAAAAGTGGATATTTTCAGAAACAAAATTCTTATTTTATTAACAATACTATGAAGAATGTATCCTCAAAATTTCATGAATTCATATTACCAAATTTTGAATGATCTGTTTCATAAATATCAACTTCAGGCGCTCATATCTCTCAAAAGTACCTTACATAAAACCTGAGAAAATTTTTCATTATTTTGATAACTTAAAAAAACCGAATCGAAAAACTTTGAAAAATGTAACCAGTAAAAGTTTCCAAAAAGCTGCACAGTCGGTACATAAAATAAATGCCGAGTGACTTGGCTGGCTCAGGTTTGGTGTCAGAGTTTTCAGGTCACACCTGATCAATTTCAGGGCCTCTGACATGACTTAACGAATGGTTTTAGACAGCCAGGACTGACGGTTCAACGTGACCATCCGAAAAAGCCGGTAACTCGAATTGAGTAGTAAATTGCATGATGATTGAACTCTTACGTGTTGGAAGGTTTGTAGTACTCAGTTTTCGGTACTGGCTTCAAAAATAGGGATGCCTTAGTTTTGAGCAGGAGGAGGATTTGGTTTGGAACCCAACTGCTTCTGATGAATTTGATTTTGAATATTTTGTCGCGTTCATCAATGCCCTGGTCAATAGCATTCATCACTCGCCTCATTATATCGTGATTTATAAGTCTTTGTTCGTATTGTTTCATGCATAAAACCTGAATAGATAGTAATTGTAGAATTATGTTAACATATTATATACTGGCAATATAATGCTGTTATAATACTGTTCTTACAGTATTTGTAAGAACAAATACTGCTCCATACATCATGCCTATGAATATTGGTTGTATATATTATGGTTGGAATAATTGTTGAACCAAGTGAGTAAATCTACTGCATAATACCTAATAACATGATAATTTTTTAATTATGCCAACAAATAGGCCTACTACTTAACTGCTTTTTCCATAATGCATATACATAATTGATGAACTAAGGCCGGTTACACAAAAGCCGGTTAAATTTTAACCGTGAATTATTTCATGAGAACCAATCAGAAAAGGCTTTTTGAAAAGACGGTTTCTCTGATTGGTTCTCGTGGAATTAACCACGATTAAAATTTAACCGGCTTTTGTGCAACCGGTACTAATAGAGTAAATTGTTTCATCTATAATACACGTATATGACTGTTGAATTATAAGAATATTATGGATTTTTTAATTCACAATACCTAAACAAGATCTCAATTATTATAAAAGGCGAAGAAACTCTCAGATAGTAAACTCCAAAGTATCAAATTCTTGAATATAAGTATCAAAATAGTAGATATCAAATTTAAAAAAAAATCAATTGAATTTTCACATGAAATTTCAATTGAAATTAATGTTTATTCCAAATTAAGGTTTAAAGCAGTTTTGGGCGAATACCTGTTGTTTTTACCTGGATTGTATTTGTAAATGATCAAATAAATGAATGAATGAAAGAAATGAAATGAAATTTGATACTCAAATTCAATTCCTATTACTCTAGTGAGAAATTATTAATTATTGGATAATTTGAGAAAATTATGTACTTTTCATCCACAATTACCTCAATAATTGAAAGAGGAAATAATAGCAAATTCAAATATTTCTTGGACTCACCCTACTGATTTTCAAAATTCGCTCAAGTATTTCACGTCTGAGCGGCGAATCGTGCCTCATTTTCCAATTAGACTTGTCAGAAGACTGCATTTCAAGTAGATCACTTGGTTTGTATTCTTTGGATGAAGATTCGTCACTGTTTCTCATGTCACTGTTATCAACCTTCAAACAAAGTTAAAAAATGTACTATCTAAAATCATGATTTAAAAAAATTGTTCAACATTTCCAAAACCAAGAAACGAATTAGAAACTTATAGATGTTTATGGATAAAAATGAGAAATGGTTGATATTACTAAAAAAAGCAGTCTCTGGAAATCGAATCAATATGTTAAATCAAATAGGATTCTGATTTCAGATTCCGCACCTTAAAATTATGCTGAACGAGCCTTTTTCTGAAAGAAAAAATGTATTATTACAAATAATATACAATGTAACTAATACAAGAATTAACACATCAAAAATTGAAGTGAACTCACTTGAAAATTTTTGAAAGGATTTGTAACTGTTGTGTGTGCATCTACAACACTCCAATTGGCATCCGCAGTTTGTTGCACTGTCTTCAAATTATCCATTGTTCTAAATTTAAAAACAAAAGAAAACAACAAATGATATAAGTTTCACAAGTTTCAACTAATTATTACATTAGTTTCAATAATAAAAAACCACTAATAAAAATATCTTTCAAAATCAAAACACATGAGAAAAAATATTGTATTGCATGATGCTTTGATGCTGTGCAAGAGTGTCTTAATAATTATGCCTGAGCAATTACTGTGATGATTTTTTATACTAGATAACTGCTGGAGTCTTCAATGCATTAACTTTAAACAAAACTGCTTGGTTATCAAGATTGACTAAACATACGATGATAAAGCCTATTATTGTTCCTTTCCCAATTATACACAATGCGAATTATTGTCCATCAATAATAAATGTAGCAGTAAGTATGAGATCAGATGGCCAAAGTGTTATATTGTATTCTCAAAGCGTCAGTTAATCTCTGATGATGATTGAGTAATATAAGTATGGAATAGTTCAGTTTAAATGGAAATTCTATTATTTGATCTACCTTTGTTTAGTTGTAGCAATGAACTGTACTGCTCTGTACATGTTGATCTTTCTTGATAAGGGTACATCGGAAAACCCTAGAGCTTTTATTGCATATGGAAACGCCAATCCATTGATCAAATAAGATAGGGCACAAATTATTGAAAGATTATTGAACATCTGTAATTCGAATAAAATAGAAGTGTAATATTATCACAGGATTGACAAATTACTGTATTTGAGACTGAATAAATCAGAAATGAGATTACTACATAGAAGGTGAAAACTTACTTATTAGGTAACGTGGGTACTAGTCTTTGAATGAAGGCATTAGATTGAAATGAATTTACCATCTATATAATAAGAGAGAGTAGGGTTGTGTTTGTTCGTTTGTTCGCATCGAAACGTGGATTGCATACCGGAAAAACGGGAATGATTTAGATCTCTAAATTTTGCACATAAATTCCAAAATATCAATCTCGTATATTATCAAACGATAGATATGGAATATTGAAATATGATGAATTTAAGTGTATACTATACACAAATTAAGCTACACAATTCAATTTATGCATTCTTGTGTGGCAAAAATCAACAATTTGAATGAAAAAAATGAGGCGAATAATTAATTTGTCTATCTGGTAAAATAATGTGATTTGAGGCTGTATTCGATTGAAATTTTTGATACAATATGTAGAGCCAAGTAGCTCAATGTCTTAGAATCTCCACCAACCAGAGTTTTAAACCTAAGCTAATATATTGAAACTTCATCGTAAAATAGACGATCGATATTGTTATATGGCGTCACCAAAAATAAAATTCATATCAAATAACATTATTTACTGTAGCCTATTTTTTTTTTGTAAAAGCATCAATGTCTAGTTAATCATTAACTTGCGCATGGATAACTCACTCGTGAATGTAAAGAGTACACGTTGGAAGAGATATTAGTTTGTGTGATGATGAATGATAGAGGCAGAACGAATACGAACTCCTTAATTCCAGAGACGGTGGCAATGGTCACTTCTCTCCAAGTCATGCCGTAGCCCATCAGTTGTAACAGCGGCTTCAACGAAAAATACATTGCTGCACTGCAAATTATCATTTGAAAAAGTAATTATTTTAGTTTTCAAATTTCGAAACAATTCATTCGTTTACTTGTTTTCAAATTTCAAAACAATTCATTCGTTTACTCAACAATAGAAAATAAATACGTTTGATTGTGTGTTTATTCTGTTAATGAATAAACAAATAGATTGAAAAATAATAAAATGTATAAAACATGACCATCTCTAAAGATGGATTTGCACAAAACAGTGAAAATATAATTCACATGAGTTCTAATTGGACTTACTCAGCCCAGCCAAGTGATTATGGCTATTGGATCTTATGGGAATTATACGAGGTGTGGCTATTATATAACGGGACTGATGCTGCAGTGGAACGTGTGCGCATGCGTCAACCAACATTGACCAACAGCTATTTAGTTTGGGGCTTCCTCTTCAGAATGCAGTAAGTCTCGTTCCTGTAAACAACTTGGTTGAGTCATAACCTCCATTTACGTTAGTGTTGTTATTTTCTTTTGCCGGAAAAACGGTTAGCATAAAAATTTAAAATGAATAAACAGACTGAAAAATAATAAAATGTATAAAACATGACCATCTCTAAAGATGGATTCGCACAAAACAGTGAAAATATAATTCACATGAGTTCTAATTGGACTTATTTAGCCCAGCCAAGTGATTATGGCTATTGGATCTTATGGGAATTATACGAGGTGTGGCTATTATATAACGGGACTGATGCTGTAGTGGAACGTGTGCGCATGCGTCAACCAACATTGACCAACAGCTATTTAGTTTGGGGCTTCCTCTTCAGAATGCAGTAAGTCTCGTTCCTGTAAACAACTTGGTTGAGTCATAACCTTCATTTACGTTAGTGTTGTTATTTTCTTTTGCCGGAAAAACGGTTAGCATAAAAATTTAAAGCAATGATGATTTTTTTCGATCTTCATGGAATTGTATACCTTTACTGGGTTCCTGAAGGTCAAACAATTAATCAACATAACAACCTTGAGGTACTTGATAACCTACGTGAAGGAGTAAGAAAAAAACGACCCGAGATGTGGAAGGACAAATCATGGATTTTGCACCAAGACAATGTGCCAGCTCATTCTGCATTATCAGATTAGTGGCTCCTGACCAAGTACAGCATACCGGTGTAAGAACATCCATTTTACTTATCAGACCTAGCACCATGTGACTTTTATCGTTTCCCTAAGGTGAAATCTGCATTGAAATGTGCGAGATTTGAATCTGTAGTAGCTGTTCAAGAGAAAGTGGCGAGAGTCCTGAAAGAATTCACTGAAGATGACTTCCAGCACTGTTTCCAACAATGAAAATTCGCATGGAGCGTTGCAGGGATAGGGAAGGGGTGTATATTGAAGGTGATAATAAGTAATTATGTATAAAATAAAAATACATTCTTTTACAATATCAGTCACGTTATTTTATATCTACACCTCGTATTTTCACTGTTCACTCTCGTGTACGGATCCAGCTTAAAACAGTTATTGAAATATTTGTTACTTCATTTGTAGAAAACATTTTAAATCAATTAAATTATAATATTATTCACCCCCGACTTACCGAACAGCATAAGTTGATAGGTAATAGGCAGCGGGCATCCAATAAGAGTGCATACCATCGTATGCTAAGCGCACGGTATAGTCATGACCAATCACTACACCAAGCCATAACGACAGCAAAGAATGTATTATGTGAGTGATCCATTGTAAAGCTGACATGGTCATTTCTTTGAACACAAGTTTCGTCTGCATGTAAAATGAATAAACGATGACTGATAGAGTGCTGGAGCCATCTGTTGAAAAATTGAAGTAGTAAATGTAATTTATTTACGTCGCTTTGTCGCTGTGTATCAAGGGACAAAAGTGAGACAAGACATAATCTGGACACTGGATATGAGCATATTCTGTCTTTCCTCATGTATTGTAAAGAGTGCAGGAATTCGGCTTTATAATTCATTGCCAACACGCGTTAAGGCTCTTACAGGTAAAAAGTTTAGAATTAAGGTGAGGGAGGAGTTGTTGCAGGTTTGTCCTTATTCCAGTGAGGGATTCTTTTTGCATTATGAAAGGCAAAGATTGACGACTTAGATTATAATTGACAGATCCGTATACCCCTTTCATAGGTGGTCAGTGGGATGAAAAATGAAAAAAAATTAATAATGAGACACCGTGAATTAGTGAATAAATATCTTATTTCTCCTTCCAGTTTACTGGATAGATGGCGTCAAAAAAAGCAAGATGGCAGGTTAAACTATACTGTCCTTGTGCGCATCAAAATATTCCTTCACTGACTAGAATGGATTTTCATCAGCTAGAACTCAACTCGGTTTCTAAAAGCACACTGCAGGTTCTTGACGATAACAGGCAGGATGTTGTGAAGGCAGTGCAAAGATAGGGAAGGAGTCCTTTTCCTTGTTGGTTCTGAAGCATGGTATGTCAATGTCAAGTCTCTTCCATGTGATATATGTGCATGATGATCCACTCAGCACATGATTGTTCTGGGTGTTGTTGACATGCAGCAGAGACTGACAGTAGTTACTGACAGAGAGCACGTTCACCACTTCGTCTTAGGCTAGGCGCACACCAGTTAATCAAGTCAAGACAATACATGATCAGACACGTTTAGTCACAATACTTCACATAGTTGCTTATGACGCAACTCAATTTCAATTTATTGAAAAAAATATTTACATTATAGTGAATGTAGTTAATCAGTGTGGATGCGACAGGCACACTGCCCAAAACCGCACTCCACACAAAATATCATACTGATACAGTCACACACACTGATTAGCCATTGCAATTAGACATGTCTTCATAAGTAACTATGTGAAGTATTGTGACTGAACGTGTCTGATCATGTGTTGTCTTGCCTTGACTAACTGGTGTGCGCGTAGCCTTAGAATAGTTACCGTTCAACATTTTATATGATATAATGATGTAGTACAAATTAACCATAATTGAAAAAATACAGTTTTATTTTCTGGAAATAAAATAACGATCTGCAGCAATTGCTGAGGCAGGGAGAGCGCGTCACAGAAAGCATCGAGAATTGGTGTAAGGCAAATAAACTGAAAGTCAATGTCGAGAAGACCTGTTTTATGGATTTTTCTATTAGTAACTCCAACCGCCCGGAATTCTCTAATTTACTAAATTTCAAGTTGGATTCAAAACAAATCAAATCTACAGGTGCTTGTGGGTTTTCTAGGAATCGAGGTTGACTATGGATTGAGGTGGATTATCATGTGGACAAGGTCGTGAAGCGACTTAGTAGGGCAACATTAATTTGCGATATCAAGATTAACGACGAGTCTGAACAAGAAAGTAGTATTCTCGGCTTATTATGGTTACTTTCAGCCGCTACTGACATACGGCTTGATCTTGTGGGGCTCATCAACTGGAATTGTCAGAGTATTCAAGGCACAGAAGTGAGTGGTCAGGGGAAACCTCCCAGAACCCCTTGCAGGCCACTGTTCCAAAGTGCAAGGATTCTCACCCTTCCCTGTCTATACATACTCGAGGCTGCACTACATGCACTCAAACATAGAGCTTCCTGGGCTAGAGGATCAGATATACACGGGTACAACACGAGGTCTAGGAATGCTCTAAGACTAGATGCTCATAGAACGTCTTTTTTCCAAAGTCCTGATCACATGAGCAGGAAAATATTGAACTCGAGTTCAGAGTCGATCTCAGATACAACAGGTGGGAGAGATCTCTCCCACCTGTTATATCTGAGATCGACTCTGAAGTTTTGTTGAAGATTAAGTTGAAGGACTGGCTGATCGAAAAATCTTTTTACAGTGTGATGGAACTTTTTGAATTGAGAAATTTTTAAAATGATGTGATTCTTGTCATCTTGTCATCGAATTGAATTATTTTTTGTCCTTCAATGTTGTTTTCCATCACGAACTGCTTATTACAAACTATCACTGCAATATAAAGTAAATCACTTTTTGTTATTAGAGAAAACGACTAACAGTCAGAAATTTTACAATAAATGAATTAATCACTCACTGTGACAACGAGATCTTTCGGCAAGATGGCGGACCTGCCTAAAGATCTCGTTGTCACAGTGAGTGATTAGTTCATTTATTGTAAAATATCTTACTGCTAGTCGTTTTTTCTAATAACAGAAAGTATTTTTGGTCATTTAAATAACTTAATATTTTTTACAATGTAATTTACCAATGTGACTATGTATTTGACTTGTGTCAATATTGTATTATTGTACAATGCATGACATCAATAAAAGAAATTGAAATTGAAATTTAGTCACATCCACATTCATTAGATTTGTACACAAGACTGCATTTTCGTGTTAGAACCAACCCAGTACAGCTGAAAGATGTGTTGGTTTCAACACGAAACTGCTGTCCTGTGTACAAATCTAATGAATGTGGATGTGACAAAAAGACAGTAGATTTTTAATTCAATAATAGAAATAATAGGAAGTTTACTCACATGGCATGGAGAGCGAAAGATAAACTATAATGTGAGCCATCGCCACTGTCATTGTCACCTCTGATGCTTCGTCAAACTTCAAATACTTCAACGCTGATGTCAGAACCATTCCACAGGCGATTCCAAAGAAAATCCCACAAGTGAAATTAGTGAGGCATTTCATCATAATAACGTAAGCTGGAAAACACAAAATCATAGAGGGCAATTGTTACTTCTAACATTTAGTATAGTATTGAATGTTATAGGGAAAATGGAAGCATTTTAAAAAAATGAATAATTGGAGGAAGTAAAGTGGAGTTCAGTATGTAGGAAACAGTCTGAAAGTGCAGTGTGCAGTTGAAAATGCTTCAACCAGAGTACCGTACTTCAGTAGAAGTTCCAATCCAAGACCAGATCTTGTTGGATAGGTTTCGGCAGATGTATAAAATACAACTTCATCACACAAGCTAGATGAATTTTCACTCATTATAAAGAGTGAAAACACAGTGGAGCGGCCGAGGTAGTTTCAAGCTTGAGACTGTTAAAAGAATACATATATTAAAATAGGTCTGAAAACTATCGCCCACTATGTGCGCCACCATTTAAATACATGCATTTTTTCAGCACTCTCAAGCTTGGAACTAACTTCAACGCTCCACTGTTTTCATACTGAAAACATAAGTGTTGTAATGGCGAATCCAATCTGTGCTGGAAGATATTGAAGGCCCAACGACCAAATAAATAGACAGTCGTCTTGATATAATTTTACGTTTCCTAAAGATCAGCGTACAATGTTCCAGCTGTGCTAATTTTCATGCAGCCATCAGCATGGGCATGAACCCATTATACACATGATAAAACATATGGCACCACTGCCCCAAAAATGATCGTAGACGATGAAATGTTATATGACTTGACATCCAAATTTAAAATATAACTCATTGGTATAGTCTATAACAGATTATGTATATTAAGTCAAAAAATGAAGATCCCATGTCAAGGTTGCATCTATCATAATTTTAAGCAATTTCACACTGTGGTTTTTGCTTAAGTAGAAATTTATATCAATAAAAATGTTATAGGCTACTGATATAATACTATTAAGCGTTTGGTGTGTTCTGTGCAAATAATTATAAATAATAGTTGAATTTTGTGTTGCTTTTAATATTTATGAAAAGAGAGTTTGAATTGAATTAGTTGTTCAATTTCCATTTCTACCATATTATAGTTTTTCTTAATGGACATTGGAAATAAATCAAAGATTCAAACATGTTGTAAACACATCACTTTTAATCCACACAAACATAGACAGGAAATTGTACCGCAATAAGAATAAATATAGATACTATTGCTAATTACTAGAATTATGATTGAACATGATATTATATTGATAAACAAACTTCTACTATCTATGAAAGGAACATGGAAAATATAATACAAACGGACAATTAGGTATCAATGATTTCAGCCAACGTTTCAATGGATTCTTCGTGGTCCAAATTATCGTCCTCCCGATCCCTCATCATTTTTTCCAGGTCACTTTGCTTTTGAAGTGCATAAACATTTTCTATTTTCCTTTTTCTCTGCGTTTCTATATCACGAATAACACCTCGATGAAGTCTCTCTTTGTCCATAGTTTGTTTGAAATGTACATAGCCAACTATTCCAGCTGAAGCCAGACAACTCAAGCCAAAAGTCAATTTGGATGCCAGCGACATAATTCTTCATTTATATACTAAACATTCAATATTACTGAACAAATATAGAGTTTATAATAGTAAAATTCCAATAAAAAGTGTAGAGATTACTGATCAAACACCTTTCAGTTCTTGTAAATAACAAAGTTTTCTCAACTCCTTTAAATGCACTGTTAGGCGTTACGATGTATATTGAAAACTTGGATTCAAAATTAACAACTGTTAATGTGAATTCGTGAATGAAAAGGAGCAAACATTTTGAAGTTTCATGATATTGAATATGACAAAACGACAAAAATGACAATGTTTTTTGAGGTTATGTTATCGTTGCTGATGAAGAAAACACGAAATCAAACAGCTGTTGGAAGTCTGGCAAAATGATCATGATGGCTGTGACTGATTGACAGCTGAATTCAGATTTTCTAACCTAAAATAAGAGATGAATGCAAAATTTTAACGTCATGAATATGAATAATTAGTTTAAGTTCAGTTTGAAAGGTTGATTTAGTGAGTCATCAATACAAATGAAATGTATTTTTGTGTAGTTTACCTATTTGAACAGAGTTTTATCATTTAAATTGTGCTAACTTCACTATCTTTCCGTTCTTAGTGCTGTTTTTGGGCAATTGTTGATTGTCAAGTGGCTATGAATATCTATTTTGAATTTTAAAAAAACTAAATTTTCACAGAAATGGCATGTTTTCTTGTTCATAATAATGATACCACAATTACTATACCGCAAGTTGAAAACACTAACAATATTGTGTTTTATATTATAAATGTAAAAGTTGGGCCAGTTGAATGGTCAGTCAAGCAACGCTATAATGGATTTCTTGAATTGCATGAAATACTTGTGTCAGACCACAGTGTCGCCAAAGACTTGTTACCGCCAAAGAAAATTATAGGCAATAAAGATCCAGTTTTTATAGAGAAAAGAAGAGCTGGCTTGGAAACCTACCTTCAAACTGTAATAACTTTTCTACAGAAAAGAATGCCCAGAGAGTTGGTTATTTTTCTTGACATGCATTCATACGAAATATTGTTCCTCTTGCAAGAGTTCTCCATGTTTTTATTCCAGGAAGGTGAAAATCTACTCTTTGCTTCAAAGAAATACACGTTTTGTCCACTCAAGGTAAGATTTTCACGCATTTTTACAGTCTTTTATTACCCAATACAATAAAATACAACATACAAATTTACTTGGAAATATGAGATGAAAGATTTTAAATATCGTTTTCTTTTCAATATATTGGACATTCCTGAGTGACAAAAATACTGAGGTCTCTATTCATAAGTAAACATTTCTTGACTTACAAACCTTATTTTTATAATACTTTATAACCTGTCAAGTTACAATAGCGGACGCCGAGACAAACCTATAAGTATTCTATGTCTAACATAAGTCAACTTAATTATATTATAATAGTCACATCTATGATTTTATTACTGTATATTATTTGTTTAGCCAATGCTATTATTTACTTTTCTTGTTAGTATGTGATTTTGTTATTCATTTTTTGTAATGTTACAACAGTAAAATACATTTGAAAATTCTCCTTCGGAAGGAATAGAAAAAGTTTATTTTTTGTTCTAGTAAATTAAAATTCACTAGGCCTATCACTTGTTCACTTGTTTCAGTGAATTAAAATTCTATCACTTGTTCCAGTGAAGTAAAATAAGATTTTTGATAGTAGGTGAAAGAGAGAAGATTATATAAATATATAATTCAGTACAGGAGTTTTAGGTAAATCTTTTAGTAAAGGCAATATTAATAGCTCGTATCGAGCCACTTCTTTATAATTGCAACAGTTCCTACTTCTTTTTAGAAATAAATTGCTATATTTATGTCTTTTTGCAGTTACATGCGATCAGTGAGCGTTTGAAACAGCCCTGTCCGCCACTTGAAATTTTTGACAAGCGACATGACTTCAGTCATATTTTGGACTTCTGCAGTCAACTGATGTGCATCAAAATTGAAGGCGGTGATGAAAAACTCGGTACAAGTAATATTGTGCTCAATCAACTTTCGTTTGAGTTGTCTGTTTTCAAGGTGAGCATTATTATTTTATTTTCTATTTACAGTACTATGTTCAATTACTTGATACTTGATGTCTGGGTCGTTGACTGGGGGTGCCAGATAGACCGCATCGTAGTCGTGCATCCAGCCGGGTCATCCGGCAGGAAAAAGCGTCTCTTCGTCCAGTTCATTTTGTGTTATCGTCTGCAAATAGTACTGAGCCATCTTGTGGTGTAAAGTCGTTCATGAGTATGATAAACAGCAGTGTTTATTGGTCAATTCGTTGACCAGTAGTGAAGCTTTTTTAATACATGGGCCTATCTTATTCACATATACTTCTCTGGCCATCAGATTTCGTGCAGCCAAATATTCATCTGATTTACCTTGAGTTTTTTTTCTTATGCCCTGCAATGAGCTGTATGTGTCCAAGTGTTGGGAGCTCATTATTATGTTGGACTATTAACCTCTTCAATCTTTTACCAGTGGTTCTGCAGGTAATCATGTCCTGTCATCATTCTGAATAGTGCCACTGCTCTCTGTCTAGCAATTGTAGCTGGTACTCAAAGTACACAGTTTAGCAGAGTTAAATCTTCTTCAGCCTTTGCTTCTGTTATTTTTTCCAAATTCTTCGCGGTAGAATATTTGGTCAAAGTATCAGGCTACCTCATATTTAATCCCATAATATTTTATAGTCCACCTTATTGTTTCTCCTTTCATTTATTTATCTGCTTATTTTAATGAATTATTAGCTGATATCATGTAGATTTCATTCCAGCTTTCCAATAATCATTGTATGTTTATATTTTTTTAATTAATTGAATGCTTCATTTCATATCCATATATTCTTGAATGATATTTACTCATGTTGATGTATTTGAATTGAAGAGGTGAGAGAGTGGGAGAGAGGGCTAACTGCCCTAACTTCGCCCTCCAAGGAAAAATATAGATTCAATTAATCATTTCCAGCTTGGCCAACTATCAGCTACTTTATTGACTCATATTCAATGAGATAGTACCCACTTCTAGTTGCTTCACAGCTAGTCAAATCTCTTATTTTTCAACTAGTCTTGGAAAAAAATTATTGTTTACAACTGAGTTATTATCAAGTGTTTTGTCATGGAAAACAATATCGATGTGTTTTCATTACACCCTACTTATGAATTTAAATTCCATCCCAACAACAATTTTATAAACTAGTTTTTGTGTTCAATATACAAAAGAGTGTACTATGAAATTATTTCTCTATTAATTTACAATTCAAGTAGCCCTATTGTAATATTATTAGGCCTAATTAGAATTTTATAATAATTCAAATTTTGTATGTCTTATTTTAGCTAGTTGAAACTCTCGGACTAAGCAGAGTGAACTGCGGCAACATCTACGGCCTGGGCACGCTGAGAGAAACCATCAAATCGCTTTCGGTGCGCTACTGCCGAGTCAGATCGCTGGGAGAGGTGTTTCTCTGCGATGAAGTTCACAAAACCGTTGAAAATGTTTGCGACGAGAAAGTGTGGAAGAAGCTGGACGAAGCTGATTTCAGTCACAACGAAATTGCAGAAACCGGTAAGTAAAACCATGAAGAAAATGTAGCATAAGAAGGTATACAACGGTATAGGGCGTTTTTCTTTCTCTTACAGAAACTCGACAAAGGATTAACTTGGTTTTTCACTGTGAAATGTGTGGAATGGAATTTTTACTGTCAAGTTTGAATTAAAACTTATTATGGACTAAATTTTAGAAAAGTGAAACCATAACCCTATCTCGGACTTTTAAAATTTTATCTAAATTTGGGAGAGAAATAGTACAAGGAGTATCCTTAGTTTTTCTCTCCCAATCAGTGCTACTTTGTAAAAATTATAAATAAATTCATTGAACACTTATTCTGGTTGGAGAGTTAGTTGAACATATTTGAAAGTTTGAAACGGAGAATAAATAGCAAAAATAATCGTGAAGCTGAAATAATATATTGATATATTTTATTAATTTTGTTTGTGACAGTAGAGGTAGTTCTCTTCAGTTTCATTTCTATTATTCTTTAGTTATATTTTTATGCGGAAATAATTGTCCTTGTAGATGTTTCTTAACCATCATCAATCACTAAAATGTTCAATTCTAACAAATTTTATTGGAAACTTTGCAGCTTTATTTAAATCGTTGAGGACACCACAGAAGCAACCAAATTCGTGACCCAATACACTTCCCAGTTGAAAACTGAGAGATACTTTCTAACATAATCAAACTCTGAGATGATGAAATTGTTTATTTGTTGAGGTTATCTTGAGAAAGAAACTTTGAACTTTCAATATTAAACACATTACAGTTGTTGGATTCGCACACAACAGTCACTGTGAGCAGTGATAATTATAATTCCTATTAGTTCTAATGGAATTATTCATACTCGTTCGGCCAGGCTCGAATCGTCCTATTAGAACTCGTGGAAATGATATTTTTACTGTTCACTGTAATTTTTATGTGCAAATCCAGCTTTGGGATATGTTAAAATAAAATAGGCTAGTGTAATATAATACAAATCCACATTATAATGGCATTGGAGAAAGATATGAGAACAGCGTTGCCGATTCTCTGCCTTGCCACTGCCATCTATAAAGGATTGCTGATACCGGTATATCTGATGTAATATCATCTGATCATTCTTGTTTTAAATAATCAATAATCCGTCAAGAAAATATAATATGATTAAATAATAGCTACATTTCCATAATTGGGATGAAATATTTTTTCAATTAATAATATTCCTACATTGTTAAAAAACGTTCTGGCAACGTTGCAGAGCTAGAAAAAGATTGTAATCTGAAATGAAATGCAATGAAAAAATTCCTATCAGACGGAGTTAGGACTTTCAAGTCCTCTCTACCACTCAACCTCGAACTGCTTTATAAGCTTTGTCAAATGATAGACACGGATAGCAACACCAATGTTAAGGCTGTGCAAAGGCTAAAAATAAACTTTCTACTCGTGGTATTTTTCTAAGTTTTCGATTTGAATTTATCATCAAGCTATCAAAATGAAAAAGTTTTCTCAGGAAAACATTTTTTCCGATCATTACTTTTTGAGATACGAGCGCCTAAAGTTTAAATTTTTGGGACAGAACATTTCAAATTCGGTACGATATTATCCATCGATATAAATCCATGAGATTTAGAGGATAGATTCTTCATGGTATTGTTGATCTAGTAAAACAAAAATTTACTGAAAATACCAATTTTTAAGATATTAATTCAATTTACTAAAAATAACCAAAAATAACTTTTAGTTGAGTTATTTTTGGTAAATTGAATGAATAACTTTTCCAAAAATTGATATTTTCAGAAAATTTCGGTTTTAACAGATCAACAATACCATGAAGAATCCATCCTCTAAATCTCATGGATTTATATCGTACCGAATTTGAAATGTTCTGTCCCAAAAATTAAAACTTTAGGCTCTCATATCTCAAAAATTAATGATCGGAAAAAAATGTTTTCATGAGAGAATTTTTCATTTTGATAGCTTGATGATATTCAAATCGAAAAACTTGGAAAAATACCAAGTTTATTTTTAGCCTTTGCACAGCCTTAATCAAATACTACCATTATAACGTAATTCGTTATAACGAATTATAATGTGACTAACGTAACGAATTATAAGGTTATTCCATTATAACGTGGACCTCACTGTATAATTAATCATTTTTTTTAGATGAAGTGCTCCGTTTGGCTCCAAACTTGAAACGCCTGATGATCAGCCACAACCAGATAACAAAGGTGAGCGACATGACGTTTCTACCGAAGCTGACACATTTATCTCTATCAGCCAATAACATCACAGAACTGGACGACCTTAGCAAGCTGTTCAAGCGAATAGTCTACCTGGACCTCTCGCAGAACAACATCACTTCGCTGAAGGGTTTCGAGAACCTGCAGACCCTGGAAGGCATTGACCTCAGCACGAATGCCATCAAAGACATGGCGGAGGTTCAGCACATTGTGTCTTTGAAACTGTTGGACTATTTGAATTTGAGCGGGAATCCAGTGACGACGATCATCGACTACAGAGTGAAAGTGCTGGAGAAGTTTGGAAGCAGAGCTGGTCAGTTGTGTCTGGACAATGAGAAGCCCACCCAGAAAGAGCTGGACACTGTTTCGGTGCTACAGGCGCTCAGGATTGTCAAGGAGGGGCGCACGCCCACTTTCAACGTTCCTCCACCGTTTCCCAACACCTTTTCATGACCGTCGTCGTTTGAAATCGTCATAAAGATCCCATAAAAATGTATACGTGACTATCGTCATTCGAAATAAGGATCCCATAAAAGTATTTATGACCGTCGTCATTCAAATCGTTATAAGGATCCCATAAATAAGTATTCTTGGTCGTTGTCATTTGAAATCGTCATAAGGATCTTATAGAAAAATATTCATGACCATCATCGTATGAAATAGTTTTAAGGATCCCATAAAAATATTATTATTCAACAATGTTCACAGTCTGTCATAAGAAATACTCCATAATCGGGTCATTCGAAATCGGCATAAGGATCCCATAAAAATTATTCAGGACCGTTGTCATTCGAGATCGTCATAAGGATCTCATTAAAATATATTCATGGCAGTCGTCATTTGAGATCTTTATGAGGATCCCATAAAAATATTATCATTCAAAAATGTTTAAAGACTGTCATAGAATCGAGTTCACTCCATAATCGAGTCATTCAAAAATCGTCATAAGAATCCCATACAAATTATTCATGACCGTCGTCATTCGAGATCGTTATGAGGATCCCATAAAAATATTCATGGTATATTATTCAACAATGGTCACAGACTGTCATAGAAGTGCTCCATAACCGAGCATTTCAAATCCTTATGATGTTCCCATAAAAATATTTATGATAAAATATTTATCAAACATTCAACTGATCTCTCCTAGAACTGCTACATAACCGAGTCATTCAAAATCATTAAAAGGATCCCATAACAATATTTATGGCACATTATTCAACAATTTCACCGAACTATCTTAGAATTTGTCTGAATCGCATTAAGTAGAACTTCACGTTGTTCTACTAGAATAGTTTTGTTGATAAAACATTTGATGAAAAACTATCACATTTCAAAACCGAACAATCGAAAAGGAGCTGAATTAGCATGTAAATTTATTTCTGCGAATATGACATATTTGTTGCAATGAAATGCAAGTATGATTGATATCAAGATAGAAAAAAACAACTATCAATGTTTCTTATCATTAGTAAAAATCGGAAATTTCTTCGAAATATTACCACACAGAATAACGTATACTTGAGTGCAATGTTAAGTGGATATGATTAGCTATTACAATATATTCAAGTTCTATTGGTGCAACCCAGATAAGACTTTTAATGTTAGCTTGGAGAATAGATTAAAATAAAATTGAAATTCCTATAATGCACTATTTTTGTAGACTGAACTTTCCATGCAATTAACATGTAAAGTTTTTAGATTAGTTATGGTGAAGATGTTTCACATTATATTGGTGCAATCTTTTAGTTTTGTAACTTAGCCTGAAAATTACTGTATTAAACTCTGCTTAAACCTCTTATGAAAAGTAATAAATTTCCTTGAAGGTTAAACTTTTCATCAACAATATTATTTTTTTATTGACTAGCACTATACATAATTATTATCATTATTGTGTTATTATTTTACTGTGAGGAAACAGGAAATCAAATTTTAATACGATTATTATTATTATTATTATTATTAACATTTGTATTTATAGTTTGGATTAGATAATTGTAAGTAAATAAATGAATGATTGTTGATTCAAATTTTTTCAAATAATTTCGTCACATTGTAAATCATATTCAAATGCTACTACTGCAATTATTTTGTAGATTCGAAGAGTTATTTCTCTCGATCAATTATTGTTATAAGTTTGATCTCAAGAGGGTTTCAAATCAAATTTAGAAATTGAATTACAGTATTGTCTTGAGTTCATTTTCAATATCAATTGTATCATAGTAAGTTAGTTATTTCACATGTAATAAATTTAACTTCAATACGATAATCCTAGCACATTCTGAAATTTAATTTGTGTTTATATATTTGAAATTTATTCATTAATTTTCAATAATAAATATTATTAGTTGTTTAATTATTTTCAAAATATCTTGTTCATTGCTATTTTCTTGACATTTTTTTGCTGAAATTGTAAGTTGTGCTAGAGTTTAATTCAGTTGACAAATGTTGAATTTTTCATGAATTTCAATTGTTGAGTAATTAAAAAGCAATTATCTCAAAATACTAAATTATAATATTTTATAGTAATCGTTGTCTGATTCAAGTGTAGGTTGAAGAATACCTCCTTGTAGAGATTTACAATTGAATCTAATAGAGATACTGATGCATTTCTTAGTACCTGAATTAGCTTTAGGTTTAGTATGACAACATGCATTTCAATAATTGTTACACATTAACAATAATTGTTAATTTGTAATTGTAACATTAACATTAATTGTTATTAATAATTTCACCAAATTTGATTTCACATTTCATAATTGAAAAATTTTTGACAAAGCTTTTTTAAAATCATATCAGAAAGTTCTTGAATACTAATTGAATCTTTTCAGTTTATCGACTTGTTTGTTTTTTTTACAAGAAAGCTTGTTTATTCCAATATAGTTTAATGTAATGTTATTAAAAATACTCTTTATAATATGTGATTGGAATTTTTTGTATGGTTAGATTGATTACAAGTATGATAAAGATAATGATTGAGAGTATTAGTATCACTATTTTATTACAGCATGAAGAGAGTAAAATATATATTATTATTCAATATTGTCTATTGTTAGCTTTTATTATTATTATTAAAACTCTAATCGATTAAGTTAGAAATTTCATTTATTTCTCATTCCTTTTCATACCGAACAAACTGACTGAATTTTCTCTTTAATCTCTAGATTTTCTTGAAAAGCAGTAGTATGGCCATTACTCTTCAACTTGAAGAAAACCAGAGATTTTGAAACATTTCATATATTTCTGTTACTTCTCAGTTGTGCAAACTTAATAGAAATAACTTATAAGTGGTTTTCTACATCCATGATCAATCTATAAATATATTGTTACATACGTAACAGCTTTGTCTCACTGTTTTAATAGATGTGACACCACGTTTAATTAACCGAAAATAATGTTCAAAGTCATGAACCGACGTATCATTGAATATTACATATTAGCAATTGAATACCGTATCTGGCGCTTTCTAATACTCTTTCCATCCCGGTGATTTCATACATATAGGCCTACATTTCAAATCATTTTGATAATTTGTGCTTTGTGATCATTGAATAAATAAAACCTACGAGATTTTAATTTTATAATAATCTTCATCCATACCATTGGTGAAAATTAATACACGCCTTCAGCCTTCAATGAGATAATAATATAAAATAATAGATTTAAAATTATCTTAGTAAGATAGAAGTTGATTACCGGTTATTAACAATATCATGAACAGTCTACTCCACGGAAAAAACTCACTATAAATCCACGTCACTCGCTTTCCAAATCTCAAAAATGTCTTTTAGCGGAGCTGGCCTTGAGTGACTATGAAAACACAGTAGGAAACCCGAGATTTTAGATTAAATATTGGACTTGATCATAGATTAGATTGAAAATGGTTCTGCCTTTGTGGACATCCACTCTTCTACATAGTTTTAAGACTATTATTATAGTTCATTCCCCCCCTATCAAAGTTTTCAATAAAAATAGTGTATCATGAATATGTCATTATTTTTGCATTACTGTCCAAGCTAGTCATCGAATAAAAAGTAATAACGCTATTCGCATACGTTGATAAATTACTGAGAAATATGTTATCAATATTCTTACCTAGTACTCGTTCTTCACTAGGGTTTATATCTTTCATAATTAACTGATCGCTCAGCCTGTAAGTCATGAAGGCCAATATTAGCGAGGCTGTCGCTTCCCCTTCCATTATTGAAATCAGTGCTTTACTCGAGCTCTGCGCTGAAATAGAGGTGAATAAAATATTAATTAGACTATTTACAATCATAACTGAAGTTCAATTTCATTTAAAGATAGGAGAAGTTACGGAGAGGTAAAATAAAGGCAATTATAAGCAAAGGTACTACATAGGAAAATAGGATCTATAAACTTCTGATACTGTTTTTGGTGTGATATTTATCCATAATGAAACACTAGAATATCAGTCTTCGATTTTCCTTTCAATTACGAACTGCTTGTTAATGATAACTTTAAATACGTTAATTACGACATAGCAGTCTGATTTCTATGATCAAAAGCTATTAGCTTCTAACTTACGAGTGCCAACCAGTGTTGAAAAAGGGTCCAGCGTCTGAAAGCGCTCCACAAACGTGAGTAGAAGCTAATAGATTTTAATCTTAAAATTCAGACTGCTACGTTATGTAGTAATTAAAGTATTTAAAAGTGACTAGAATATTGTCTAATAATATCACGAATTTAGAATCTATAAATTTTGAACTATAATCTTCAAACTTGTACCCTCTTTTAGTTAGTACTGAATTATTAAATAAATTTGCTGCAATCCACACACTGGAATATTTATTCCAAATTCTACAGGTGATCCATAATATTATACTCACATTTTTTCATTTCAGTTAGCAGTTGCGCGTCTATGGCTGATGTGATTGCTCCTATCAGAAATATAGTGCACACCCATCTAACCTGTTCATTCTCAGCTATATTTTGGTATTCAGTTTCAGTTTTCAAAGCAAAGTAGGCAACAATATTGACTTGTAATGTGAAGATAACACACGTCATCAGCACTATCTGCATTAGAAATGAAAGATATAGAATGAAAATTTCAAATAGATGACCCTTTAACATTCAAGGTATTTTTCTATGATATAGATAATTCAATCAGCCCATGCTGGAGAGGTACTTAAATCAATATTATAAAGACTATAAATATTATTATTTGGTCATTATGTGTGATAATTATAATAATCAAATCTAATTTTTTCCTTGAACGGCCACTTTGAGTTTATCGTTTGTTCTGTTCGCCCTCAATTCTGAATGTTTATTGTTTTTGAAGGGACGGATTCAAGGATCCAAAGGTCCAAAGAACGCCACACATCAACCGAAGCTTATTGTGTCCCCAAGTAGTACCTATGTTAGTTAGGCAAACCAATACCACAGAATAAGTACAGAATGGAAACTTGTAATAAATCGCCTATCTAACCAATGCTTTTTACATGACCCCAATACTAAACACGTCACGTGACCTTGGGAAGTTCCAATCCTGGTCTTCTGATTGGCTCGTAGCAGTGAACGAGATCAATTGATCCGGATCATTAAAGTGATCCGAACCTACCATCAATACTATTACAATGCGGCGCTTCCTAACAAGATGGCGGATTCTAGCGTCAGGGTACTAGCCAAGTTTCCGTACTGTATGTATACTGTGCCAATACCTTGTCCTTTACAAGAACCAGGAGTTTTTCCGTATACTAACATCCCATTCATCACCTGGTTGCTTGTCGCAATCCAGTGTGATATGCTTGGCAGTCTCTTCAGACTGATTAGTCCTCGTGACCTACTTGGGTTCCACTCCTGGCCTTCTTTAAAGGTCCTTCCGCTGAGGAAGGGGTGGCCTCTAGGGCGCCCGGCCACCCTTGACTTAGCCTCTTGACCCAAATTTGTGACTGGAGTTTCACCCATCTCTGGTCTCTTGGATTTTTTTTTTGCCCCTCCGAAACTTCGCAGGATCAAAAGCCTCACCTCTCCCAAGAAGTTTTGCCTAAATATTGTCGCCCTTTTTTGAGCAGTGATGAGGTTTGGTCTCTCCACCCAAAACTCGTGACCTACGTGAGTTCCACTCCTGGTCTTTTTGTAGGTCCTTCCGCTGAGAGGGAACGCCAAACTGCCTCTAGGGCGCCCGGCCACCCTCGACTCAGCCTGGAGTTGCTGAGCTGCTATTCTGAATGTTAGTTCTACATGATCCTGATCTGTTTCCCCTGTGAGATTCACGTTATACAGTCATCAACTGATCAACATTGGTTTGCTATCCTTGTCTGTCATTTTATATATAGAATAAATTCCTACTCTGATGGGCAGAAATAGAACACCATTTTTTATGAGAGTATTCACACATTTCAGACTGCAAATGTGTGAACACTCCCATAAGGACTCATTTGGGTTAAGTGGAAGAGGGGGCTCTTATTTAAAGTATAATAAATAGAGGCAATTGTCTATATCTACCTATAAGGACCAATGGTAGCCTACTTACTTCCTGCTCAGCATAGAATAATTGGAAATGATTATTTCAATGAAATATTCGCATGAATTTATTCATAGTGAGGTACACTACTATTAATGGAATATCATTGGCATTTATAGTACCTAATGCTCACACATTGTCGGCCTGCAAATGTCTGAACCCTCCTATAAGAACCAATATATATGATACTCATTGTCTGCTCAACACAGAATAATAAGAAATTATGATTAGTCCACTAAAATAAAATATACTTGGCTCTTATACAGTGAGGTCCACATTGTAATGGGAGTGGAGAAAGATAGAACACTCGTTGACAAATTCACTGCCTTTTATAGAGGATGACTGATATCAGTATACTATCTCTGATGTAATATCAACTGCTCATTCTTGTTAATAATATTCAATTATATTTTTTTCACCAAGAAAATATATTTCTCAATTATTCAATAATTGAAAAAAATCAATTTTTCATAATTGGGATTAAATGTTTTGTTATTTATCTATATTTCTCCATTGTTAAAAAACGATCTGGCAACGTTGCAGAGCTAGAAAAGGATAGCGCTGCGCTATCTACTTTTTCAATGATGATAGACAAAGATAATGACCAATGTAAATCAAATACTACCATTATAACGTGGACCTCATTATAGGAATGCTCACACACATTGTCAGACTGCAAATGCGTGAGCACTACAATAAGATAAGAACAAGAATAGATTCATTGATAAGTACAAAAATACATTTACATACATGGTACACATTTCCACTATTGTTGAACAAGGCTTACGGAAGAGTTGCGAAATGATACACACAGGACCACTATTTATGAGAAAGAAGTAAAGAATTTCTGGGATTCAAATATAAAATAAATTATACCAGCTACCATAAGAGAAAATACAGGACGTGAATTTAGAGTATTGATGAAGGAGCAAATTTTAAGCATTTGTGCATACTCAATAAGATGAAATCACTTCACTTATAAATATGGTCTACTTTATTCAAATTAATAAAAACAATATAAAAACTTTTAGTACCCTTTATTAAAAACTTAAAAATATTTCAACGACTAGTTTCGACCATTGGTTATTTTAACTTGAAAATGATCAATGTTTCAAGTTAAAATGACCAATGGTCGGAACTAGTTGTTAAAAATAATATTTTTAAGTCTTTAATAAAGGGAACTACAAGTTTTCATATGGTTTTTATTAATTTCAATAAGATAAATTTGAATTACATTACGAGATGAGTTAGGCTGCTCAGTATATTATGGTGTATATTTTATGTATTTTTGCTATCAATATATCTAAAATAGGACTTGATTTGATCAAATATTGACAGCAAATTATTTGCTGTTTGATGCTGCTGGAGGGTGGTTGAAAGCAAATAAGTTGCTACTGAATGTGAAAAAGAAACAAAGATTGGTCTGTACACTGAGTCGCAGTCAGGCCATCAATGCTCACAGTGTGTCTCTCCTTGGATTCACCATCGATCCACGGCTCACCTGGGAGTGCCATATTGAGGGCATCTGTAAGAGGTTGTCACGAGTCACCTATTTGCTTAGGAAGTTGACGCAGTTGGTGAGCAGGCCCTACTTGCTGGTAGTGTACCATGCGCTTTTTCATAGCATCCTGAGCTATGGACTGCTGCTGTGGAGTCATGCTTCTGCATGTGAAGATGTTTTCAAGAAGCAAACGAGGGCCATCCGCATTATTACTTTTAGTGGATTTCTGGATCAATGTCGACCTCTCTTCCAATCCACAGGTGTAATGACCATCTACAGTCATTACATTTACTTGTGTGCTGTGTATGTGCGAGCAAATATTGAAAAGTTCAACACAAGGAGTGACTTCCATGGTCACGACACTAGAAGTCGAGATCTCATGAATGTGCCATACCGTCGCTTGTCAATGACCCGTGATGCATTTCCTGCATTGGCCTTGCGGATCTTCAATAGGCTGCCGGGGGATTTGAAGATGTTGAAACACACCAGCATTCAACCTGAGACTCAAGTGTTGGCTTAGGAGAAATCCGTTCTATTCAATTCAGGAATTTTTCTTAATGACTTGGTAGGCCTTGTCTGACGTGTTCTGTCATCTCGATAGTTGAAAATGTGAAAATTGCGAAAAGTTATATATTTTAAACACTTAGACACTTGACGCAACCCATCCGGCATTGCTGGTATTGGTGAAGAGGAAGGTAATTCATACATATACAATGGTTGGTAAATTGGACGAATAATAATAATAATGAAAGAATCAATGGTCCTAGTTTTTGTTCTGCAGGAAATAATGGGGGAATTAGTTATGACTATTTTACCTGTACCAAATTATCGACATATCCAAATACCCCTTCCGTGGGTGGTAAATTGGACGAATAAAAATAAAAGAATCAATGGTATCCACTTTTTTCTCTGCAGAGAATAGGTCTAATAAGGGAATTGGTTATGACTATTTTACCTGTAGCCAGCTTTTCTGCAGCATGTGAACATTCATTGTGATTCCTTTGCCGAGCAATATCGATGGCCAAAAGAAGACCGAAATCAGAGGAGGCACCACATGCAGCATGTTAAGGGTATCCATGACTGGGAACGTGGAAATTATAACACCAATCAGTATGCCGATGCCCTATCATCACCAAGTAGGTGTAGTGTGATCGTATCAGCAATTTTTTGAACCCACTCGCAAGGAAAAGTGCCGTGATAAGTACCATGTAAGTGGGAGACAGTAGCACATCGGCTGCAAAAATTAAAAAATAAGATTAGCCTACATAATAAAAATATTGTTTCGTTTCAATTCAATTCATTCGTTTTGTTTTGATTCATATATATTGTTTTTTTTTTATTTTATATAGGCCTACAATGTACGTGGAAGAAATAGTGAAAAATTAACGTGAAAAATAGTAAAAAATTATATTGAGTCTCTTTTTTGTTTAGGGATACTTGTAATATAAATGGAAATTCAAATCTCAGTACCCTTTTTTGAATTATTTTATCACATTTTTATTATTTTAATTCAAAAGAAGGTACTGGGATTTGTATTTCCATTTATATATTATTGAGTTTTGATCTTTTAGACTTGGTTGCACACAAGAGCTATATTGAATTTAAATGATGATTAAATGCCAGCACGTAAGTAACAAGTAACACAAGAACCAATCAGAAAATACTATTTCAAAAAGAAGGGTTTCCTGTTTGCTGGTTATTGTGGCATTTAATTATGATTCAGATTTAACAGGCTTTCGATACAGGCACACGATATAAATGTGTTATAGGTATACTATTTATACAAATTATTATATTCATGCATAACTCAATTCATGAATATTTCATAAATAATTTAATACATTTTAAAAAATGTACTTGCAGGTTATAAATAATAATTATGGGTACGGTACATATTAAACTATTGAATATAAATTACTCTATAGACTCATGCATTTGATCTTATAATTCGATTTTTCTATATAGATATGATTTCATGCGCTTTTATCTTTGAAATACTGCTGCAATATCTGTTATTATCAAATAATTTTTGACTAGTGTTTGTTGTTTATTGAACTGACTGTATTGCTATAGAAAGCTGTTAAATATTACTGAAATTTTTCTATCTATTCAATATTGAAATAATTTACATATCATCCCCTGGTTCATTCCCAGAGATCACATAATAATCTTTACTTAGGTAGATACTTATTTAGTAAGTATCTACTTACTTTATGGTACACCTTCCATTTAACCTGTTACTTTCTATTTTGAGAGGTTTTATCTTTTAATAATCGAATTTAAATTTGAGTTAGGAAATGGAATAGAATAGGTACGTTAAACTAATAATAGCTAATAATATGTACGGTAAATGACAAGTTAAAAATGTTATAATAATTTTTTGAATAAAACTTAAAGATTAACATTATTCAGCTAAATAAACTCAACTTACTTGGTTCAAAGATTTCAATAGCTAATCGGAACTTTTCGTGAAATGGATTTGAACTTGAAGAATTAGCATGAGCCATTTCGCGGAAAAGTTAGGTACTTGTTTTTATGATTGAATAAAATTAATGTATTAAAATCATTGCAAGTTGTCTGAAATGTACTTTAATTAGACCGCCAATTCAGTGGCCAAGTAATAACTTATCATGTGATTTAACAAATGAACTCAAAATCAGATACACACAGCCTTCTTTAGTAGAAGAGGTTGATTATCTGCATTTTGTTAATAATAACAAAAATAATAAGAGTATTATGCTTTTTCTAGTAATTTATAAAAATATATGTAAAAATTCTCAATAAAATTTAATTCTAAATAAGTCACCTACAAATTTAATGTTTAGATTGCATATACCCATGTTGAGATACCCATTCCGCACTGCATCAAATGTAAAGCAATCCGTACGATGTCCATTTGAATGGAGAGAAATATTTTTTCCAGATAACACATTTAAAAAGATATGATCCAACTAATAAGTTAGAATGATCAGGAAAATAGATTAAGATTTAATATCAAAATTAAACGAGTAACTTACTACACCTGACTACACATTTAAAATTTGACACCATATTAGTACCAACCTAAAAATGGTTTTGAACACTCAATGACAGTTTGATATCAATTGGTTTTTGTCTCTGTAAATGATTAAAAATGAGGAAATAAGAATTTAGTGTTCATTTCGTTTATCGTATGATTTTTATTATTTTCCGCTTATCAAAATTTTCTGAAATTAAAAAAAATATTATACTACTTCCTGTAGGCTTCAAACGCCACGCCACGCTGCTGTTCACTCTTCGATTTTCTTTCATTTCCTTTTGATCTTGGACGCCCGTCGGCACCTGCCACTAGGTTAGATCTTCGGATAGGGAAAAAAGTTTATTTTCTCGGTATAAAATGACGTGAGTATTCTTTATTTTTCTTAATAATTTACTTCCTGTTAATATATTTGAATTAGTTTTTATATAATTCTAGAAAACTGATTAAGTTTGAAGAAATAGTCAGTGACCTCTTGACTTGGTACAGATCCATTCTTCCTTAAGTTCTATTGCTTTTATTCTTTTATTTTTCCTAATAAATAGATTAGAATCAATTTATCTCATCTTAAATTAATATATTTCATTAATATTTATTGAATTTTCTATCTCAATTTTTGAAATTTTCAAATTGTGTAGTAGTTACCACGTGGTGAAAATTTATTATAGGCCTAACGTATGTTTTATGTTTTATACAACTGTTGAGTTTACTATTATGATATTTATAAAAAAGAAAAGGCATCAATTCTATCCAACTTTGAATTGGTGGGGGGGGGGGTTTCATTCAGCAATATTTTTGTAGACTTTGTTCTCTTGAATCAAAGTGTACCATAAGCATAACCATAACCTATTTGTTGCTGGTTCGGTTTTACTTTGAGATTTTTATATAATTTTGTTTGCAATATTACCTTCTTGCATAGCGTTTTTATTTTATAATGAAGTATTTGTATTGTTTTATTGAGTTTCACTAGGCTGTTGCGAATCCAAATATTGTAGGAACGCCTAATTCAACGGCCATTATAGTCATATGGCAGAAATAGTGGATGAGCCCTTATAGCCTACTTAAACACCATCCCAGAGTTTGAAGGGTGACCACCTGAACTCAATTACACAGTTTATCCGGTTCTCCCGGTCAAGGACAAAGAACTCAAGTATCAAGTAGCCTATCCATTTCCTGATTAATACCAATATTTAAATGTTTTGTATAGCATCAGAATCAACAAATACAGATCCAACAGTTTAATTGTTTTTACTCATCATGTCATAGGTAGTTTTCAACATATAATTACAAACTGCTTAAATCTAAAGATGTAAAATTAAAAGTTATAATTTTGTCACTTTTCAGTTCCAAAGTGTCACGTGACACACTCTACGAGTGCGTGAATGGCGTTCTCAACCATTCAAAAAAGAAGAAGAGGGGCTTCCTTGAAACAGTTGAAATCCAAATCGGTCTGAAGAACTACGATCCCCAGAAGGATAAGCGTTTCTCCGGAACAGTCAAGTATGTTGATAATCATCCTTGTCTTCTAACACCTTAATGTCAACCTTGATGACTTTTATTGTTCCACTCTGGCAGAGTTGAAATTAATCTTGAAGCCATCAATAAAAATTCTTACTTGTTTGTTGGTTAGCAGTGATAATGATTATTCATGAATAATTCTATTATAAAATACTACTTTGAAGCTGCGTTTACACCAAAGTTATTAACGAAATGTTAATAACTTGATCCTTATAGATTCTATTAGATTGACCGGAACTTGATAAACACATATGCTCATCATGTGTATGATAAGTTATGTTCAATCTAATAGAATTTATAAGGACTAAGGTATAAACATTTTGTTAATAACGTTGGTGTAAACGCAGCATAAATCTTGATCGTACTTAGCACTATCATTGGTAGGTAACTGTTAATTTAAGATACGGTACCTTTGTACATAACAAATTCTCTTAAATCTACTTCTAAAGATTCACAATTTTTTGGAACTGATTGTATATAATGTTAAAATGTTTATGATTGGTCTTTATTTAAAATTTGAATGAAAATCTTATCACTGTTGATTTGCTACAAACTTGTAAGTTTTGGTTGACATTAAAGGGAGCTGGGCTTCACCTGGCGGACTCTTACCCAGGGTCTTAAAATATTGGGGAGGGTTGGGTTCTGCCCTCCCGTTATTAATTATACTTGACTTGGACCTCATGTTGGTGAGTATTTTTATATTGAAATGACTATTCAATAGACAAAACGTTTGATGTGTTTAAATTCCTGTGATCTTATATGCTTTTTTATAAATATAAAAGTATCAATAACCTAAAAGTAATTCTTACATAAAAGCAATAGATGATTAATTTAGTCACATTTGTATATCATATATTCACATGAGTAATTTATATTTAAATTTTCATCCATGACCATGAGTATTCAGTACCTGAAAAAATGCTGGTCGGTTGTCATTTTGCTTTGAAAGTAGTAGATAATTGGTCTGCTTTGAATTAGAAAGCTTTACGTTAGTTTCTTCCTGGATAATCACTCTTTCTTATTTTAAGATTATAATTATTTTAGCTGTAGATCCTTTTAATTTAAATAGCTCTAAACTCATGCTCGCAAAATGATAGGGTAGAGGTAAGAGTTCCAGATAGAGGCACCTCAATGCAACACAAATACATATGGATTGTTTTGGGTATCCTACATATAGGTTTACCGTGTGACGTACCTCAACTTACTCACCATGCGGGCGCACCATAAACATACAATGTATTTTTGTGTTGAGATATCCCTATTTCGACCATTTACCATTATTTCTACCTCTTTACAATGCAAGTGCCCTTACCTTGTAATATATTTTTCATAAAATTACTAAATTGTGTCGATTATATGTGCGACTAAAATGTATCGACTAAATGTGCCCTTACCTTGTAATATATTTTTCATAAATTTACTAAATTGTGTCGATTATAACTAATAATTATATAAATAACTAATAGTGAGTAGGTTTCTGATTTTGTATTCAAATTTTCCAAATAAGTGTTTTTAATTTATTGTGATTTATTCTGTGATTCATTTAGAGTAGGCCTATAAATTCAACCTTCAAAATTCAAAATATTCAAATCATTATTCCTGGACTGAAAATCAAGTGACGAAGCAGTGTGTAATTAGGACTACATAACCTTAACTTTTTGGACATAAAAATTTTTGGAGAGAAATAATACAGGCTCAGTCTAGTTTTTCCTCCAATGTCATAATTGTATTATGATTATAGTGTTTTATACAATAAATGAATGAATGATTTGAAAAGTAGCTTGAAAGTGTTCTATGATGTCAATACTATTTGCATGTATTATCTGAAAATGTTGAAGAACTTCTGTATCTGAGAACACTGATAGAAAAGCAATATACATTAGAATAGAGTAAAATAATCAGAAAGGATTGAATTTGTCAAAACTACATTTTTGTTTTGTTGATAAGACTAACTAGAAATGATCCTATATCCCTTTCAAAAACTATATTCTGTATACTGATTCCGTACTCAGTATAAGATTACTAAAAGCAAAGCTTTTGTTACTACGATTAATTTGTTTTCGTACTTACAGAGAATTACTTATTTTATTGTTCATTTATTTGTGACTTTTGTTAGACTGAAACACATTCCGCGGCCCAAGATGCAGGTGTGTGTTCTGGGAGACCAGCAGCATTGTGACGAGGCCAAGGCCAACAATGTTCCATTCATGGACGTCGAGGCTCTCAAGAAGCTCAACAAGAACAAGAAGCTGGTCAAGAAATTGGGTAAGTTGTCAAGATTCTCTGTTTCTTAGGCTATGATCACATTCGATGCACATATGTGTAAGTGCACGCGTGTCATTCCTTATCAAGCGCGTAGACTATATGAGAAATTAAAATCTGGAAAGAGCAATAGGAACACTCACACTGAACGTGTGCACTTGCGTTCAGTTAGTCAACCAAAGACAAGTGCACACCACTTAGTCAAGACAAGATCAGTCACAATACTTCACATAGTTGCTTGTGAAGACATGTCTAATTGCAATGACTAATCAGTGTGAGTTGCGTCATAAGCAACAATGTGAAGAATTGTGACTAAACTTGTCTTGTCTTGACCAACTGGTGTGCGCCTAGCTTAAGCAGCTGCAGACAAGTCACAACGTTTTTCAATGGGTCTTTCCAGATTTTTTCGACTCATGCATTCTTTGACGTTCACTTGCAAATATACGCGTCCAATGTGATCATACCCTGATTTGTGCTTTTAATCTACTATCCAATGATTTGTTGACTATCTGACCAGCTGGGTAAAAAGAGAATGTCTTTGCTTTTAGAAAAACGATTAGTGGCTATCTGAAATATTTCAAAGTTAGTGGATAATTTTTAACTCTGGATGTTGGTTGAGTGTGTTTCATTTACTGTAATGAGTACTACCAAGGAGAAATATAATAAGAAGATATGGAAGATTCCATGGTCTAATAATTTGTTTTTTTTTTTTAATTTCTGTCAACTCTTAGCTAGTAAGAGTTAACGAATGTGGGGTAATTTATTAAATTGATTCTTATATTGTTGAATAAATATTTGAACATTTCTTTTCTTGTTTTTTGTCAGTTCCAACATTTGACACAATCATTCAGTTGTTTTTTTATGTTTTATGGCGCTGTTCTCAAATTGTAATGAATCTCTGGTTTTAATCCGATGTTTTTATTTTCCGCAGCCAAGTCGTACGACGCTTTCCTGGCCAGTGACGCCCTGATCAAACAGATTCCCAGACTGCTGGGTCCCGGTCTCAACAAGGCTGGTAAATTCCCTGGTCTTCTCTCCCATCAGGAATCCATGATCCAGAAGATCGACGAAGTTAAGGCCACCATCAAGTTCCAGATGAAGAAGGTGAGAGAAGCATTTCTAGGGAGTTATTGAGCGAGTCTAATTTTTACTTTCAAGCTACATGATGTTTCTGTAGTGATAAGTTTACTAACTTATAGTAACTACTTATTAGTTTAATTTGAATTGTCGACATTTCTCTTGATGAACATCAATGCTCCATTTAACCAATGCTCACATTTTTAAATTAATCTCATTGTACAAGAGCACATCTAAAGCTGGATTCTACCTTATCAATATCAGAGTTCGTGTCCGGTTCAGTAAAAATAATACTTTTCCAATGATTTTTAATTGGCCTATTCATGCTCACTAGAGTGGGAATAGTCCCGTCAAAACTCATGTAATAAATAATATTTACAACGTACCGGAAACATACACTAATGATATGTGGGATACCGCCTTGTTGAACAGTCATAGTGTGACATGTGACCATGTTTATGTGCTATATTCAGTTATGTAACATTCTCTAAAAATGTTATAGTACTCGAAAATCTGTAGAACCAATAATTCAATTAATTCTATTTTAAAATAATTTTATTTGTATTTAAATTACTGGTTTGAATCTGACGACTCAGTTAACAAAATGTACTAATATTGAAATAGAAATTTTATTATAAATTGTAATCTATTGACTAGAATTTGTATAGGTGCATGCTAATATAAATAGGATACAGTATTATTTATTCATGTTATAAATGTTTGTCCCATCGACGCTAGCTTTGCTGATTTATCATCGATGAGCTTATTTTTAAAGGGGACTACATTGAAATTCTCTCTAAAACACTGTTGCCTCCGTTCTTGAGGTTTCAGTATCCTGTCTGGAGATACATTTATTCTATATTTATTCATTCGATATTTCAATGAACACTCGTGTATTCCAGTCTTTTTGTAATTTGTGTAAAATTTATTATTTAAAATCAAGCTGGATTGTTTTCTTAATTGGAAAATGTATTTTTTCGTCCTTACCGACGCTGACACGTTTGATAATTATTCAAATGAGGTTTTTAATACAATAAAAGGACTACAGTAAAATCTTCCTAAAACACTGTTCCCTTATAATTTTGAGGTTGCAGTATCCTGTCTGAAGATACAACGTTTTTACATTTCAAGCTTTGAAATCTAGAACTGAAACACTCTGATTTTTGTACTTATTTGTTGATTAACAAATTATGATTAATTAAAATGTTGATTAATTTTGATCACTGTAGCCTATAGCAAATATGATTGTGAACAATTATTGTGTTGTTTCACTTCTACTGAATTATTGTTCCGTTTGTCCCAACCGACGCTAACACATCTGATGAATATTCAAATGGGTTTTATTATTTATATGGGACTACAGTAAATTCTTCCTAAAACTCTGTTTCCTGATAATTTTGAGGTTGCAGTATCCTGTCTGAAGGAACAATGATTTCTTACTCCCTACCTAAGTTTAGAATTTCTGGTAGCATGTAGAAAAGACGAGTTTATATTGCACGCAAGAACGTGTAACGTCACAGAAGTCGAATACCTATTTGAAGCATTTTGCAAGAAATTATTACTGTAGTAATTTACATTTTCCGCTAAACTTTGTCTTTCGTCAACAGACCTAAGATTGTAAATTTGTAATTAGTTTTCCAAATGCTTTTCAGTGTAATAAGAAAACAAAGATATTGTCAAATTTCACTAAAAATTTATTAAAAACTTTAAAACAGAACCATGGTTCCATCAGCTGATGATGCGTTGGTTAACTACGTGAAACCATGGTTCTGTTTCAAAGTTTTTAATAAATTTTTAGTGAAATTTGACAATATCTTTGTTTTCTTATTATGGAGAGATTTCACAACATCACCATCAATTCTACTCTTTTTCAGTGTGATAACAATAAGACTTATTGTGCTTAATTTTTACTTTTTGTTAATTTGAATATCACTATTACATTATATGGATTAGTTTTGAACATATATTTGTCCTATCGACGCTAGCTTTGCTGATTTATCTTCAGTGAGCTTACTTTTTAATGGGGACTACATTAACTTTCTCTCTAAAACACTGTTGCCTTGATAAGTGAGGTCTCAGTATCCTGTCTGGAGATACATTTATTCTTGAAATTGCATGTTGCATTCATTTGAATTGTTTTCTATCTCTATTCAATCAATGGTTTTTGGAATTGATATTTGTTTTTTTTTCGATTGAGATTAATTTAAAAAGATGTTTCATTCATTTGAGTTGTTTTTTATTTTGTATTCCATTATACAATCAATAGATTTTTTTAGTTGATATTTAATTTTTCTCTATTAATATATATTTAAAATGGTTGTGTTTGATGACTACGATTAATGTAATGTGTTTTTATTGTTGATCAGGTGCTGTGTTTGTCAGTTGCCGTCGGCCATGTTGGAATGACCCCTGACGAGTTGGTGCAGAACGTGCACTTGTCAGTCAACTTCCTGGTGTCGCTGCTGAAGAAGCACTGGCAGAACGTCAGGTCTCTGCACATCAAGTCCAGTATGGGCCCGCCCCAGAGGCTCTACTAAATTCTGTTCAATTTTATGATTGAATAAAATTTTGTTCTTAAAACAGCTTTGTTCTTCTTTACTTTAGTAGTGTACTTTTCATTATTCAAATTTTCTGTTGACTTGAAAAAGGAATATCTGGGGATCGAGCTTCGCTCTGGAGTCAGAAGCATAGAAAATTTATTACGAAAGAGGACATTATAATATGTTCATATTTTATACAGAAAGGTTCTATCTATCACAGTGTATTGAGATTAATTCCCAGTGGAATGCAAAAATCTCTCACAAAGCCGGTTAAATTTTAATCCTGATAAATTTCACAAGAACCAAATCAGAGAAGACCATTTTAAAGAAGACTTCTTTGATTGGTTCTCCTTGAATTGATCAGGATTAAAATTCAACCGGCACTAAGTACCTGATTGAATGATTGCAATATTTCAACAGCTGAGTCATAATTTTGTCTCACTCCCACGCACATGCACTCGCTCACTCACTTCCATTATCGACAGACGACTAAATTATCAGCTGCTTCTCCAAGGATGAATAATTAGTATCCTTTGATGTTCTTTAGCGAGTTTTCTCAGGGATGAGACCTAGTTCAGTAGAATTTTTATATTATAAACCTAATTTCCAAATTTTGTGAGAATCGTTAAGAGCCGTTTTCGAGATCCGGTGACATATATAAACAGAAATTGTTCGTTTAATAGTATCGGATAACTACAGTGAAAAGTTAACTACTGTAAACAACTCGTAGACTATTGAAAGAATATTTTATGATTCCGAAATTACAACATTTCTAATTGGAAAAATGCATCTATCATATCTAATGTAGGATGTATAAAAGATATTAATAAAATCAATAAATTCATGTTATTGATTAAGAAATATTTCAAGTGTTTTTCATATCCTACATTTGATATGATTTACTTTTGGGAGTGGCCGTAGAGGATTAGATATGCTAGCTTTATAATATTTATTCAGAGGCCCGTGTTCAAATCCGGCTGAAATTGATCAGGTGCACCTGAAAAATGACAGACCTGAGCCAGCCAGATCACTCAATAGTATTAGTATTGTTAATTTTATAAAGTTTCGCTGTTTTTATGAAACTGGTGAAGATTTTTTTCCGAGAATTATTGATAGGCGCTTGGTGAAGTACCTACCATCCAATATTTACTTCAAATCATAGAATTAGAATGAAGTTTATCTTATTTGATGCAGCCCTGCAATACCAGACAGTAGAAATTGTGTAGGTATGTTAATTGGCCGTGATCCCGTAAATTTTTCTTACAGAGCTCGCAAGAAATTCCTGTCTAGGCTAACGCCTCTACAAGAAACGTCAAATCATGCTCGGCCCCGCAAACTGACATTTCCCGGCCACGTGACACACTATTTTGGCCTACTGCCCATAAAGGAACACAGTACGATCTGGGAGGACCTGATCTACTGCCCCTGTTGCACCGGTGCAGACGAACTGCGTTCCATGGGAGCTTTTGACAGTTCATAAACCGGTCGCCATCTTTGATTATCCTGCACCGGTGCAGAATTCAAGAACCGGTCGGAAACATATGATCCACAAAAGGCTAACCGGAACCGGAGAGCTCCTATTGGTCGAAAGCTTTAGCGTCATATGAAGTGAACAGTAGATGCCTACGAAAAAAATCTGGTGTGGCGCACTCACACAACTTTCCTTGCCGTTATGAAAATTGATCACGTGACGCTAGTGTTCCCGCGCATCTCAAGTCTACTATTCAAAGATTTGAGCCAGCTGGTGACAGGGTAATAACGCTGGAGACACACGAGGTCTGCTATCTCTTCATAGTGAATCATTAATAGAATCAACAGTTTGCAATTGGATCACATTTTCTCGAATTTCGAGCTTATTTTTAATTCTAGGTGGAAATGTTACTGGATATTAATTGTAGAAATTCTCATGCTTAATCTTTTCCACTCGAAATTTTTTGTTTAAATTGTATCTGAAGCCTGATAATTGAGAATCTAAAATCAAACTTTGCTAGATGGGGCGGAGCTCCTGAAATTTTTACAGATATGGGACTTGTGGCAGTTGATAGAGCTTATCGATGACTATTTTAGGTATAACTTTAATCAAAATCGTTGGAGCCGTTTTCGAGAAAATCGCGAAAAACCCTGTTTTTGACATCATTTTAGCTGCCATCTTCAATCGCATTTGATCGAAATTGTTCGTGTCGGATCCTTATATTGTAAGAACCTTACATTCCAAATTTCAAGTCATTCCGTTAATTGGTAGATGAGATATCGTGTACACAGACGCACATACACACACACGCACACACACATACAGACCAATACCCAAAAACCACTTTTTTGGACTCAGGGGATCTTGAAACTTATAGAAATTGGGGTACCTTAATTTTTTTTTTAGAAAAGCAATACTTTCCTTACCTAATAGGGCAAGGAAAGTAATATAAAAGTTAAAATGGAGGAGCAAAGTAAATATATGAGCTACTTTATTCTTTTGAAAACATATTATATCCCATTATAGAGAATGAGGAAGTTAATTCATTATTGGTGGGTAAGATTATTATTTGTATTATATTATCGACAATTAACTTAGTTTGGTATAACTATCTTATTAAAATAAGTTATGTATGTGCTCATTACGGGATCTATCCAAAAATGCCTTTGCGTTGATTGGGAAATTGTAAATATTAACGCTTTGTTAATATTCCATAAGGACATGAACATAAAATAAATTAATATGTTCTCACTAATTGTAGAATAGAAGAGAGCATTAGTTTGTTTGGGAGCATAAGCATGTTTGTGTTTTCCATTTTGTGGTGTACCAGGGGCAGTGGATCTGGTCACGGTGAGCTTGATAAAAGAAAAAAAAATTAACATATTTAGTAATATTTCAATTTTATTTCATGCTATATAACACTGATTACATCAATGTTACTACAGTATTATAAAACATTTATAAATAGAGCACTGAATTTAAGCAGCAGAACTATTTTCTCTCAAAGTAAATATTGAAGTTGCTCTAACAATATCAAATACAAAAACTAAACAGATAAGATCATGTTACTAATAATAATTTCACTAATACTGAATTATCAAGCAAAATAAGTTTATTCTGTGTGGTTTCAATTATGGTGCAATATGACAATAAATTACCAAGTTTCCATAAACTTTTTCAAAAAAATCGTTTTCTAAAGTTGTTGCTATAAAAAACATTAACTTGATTGAATCTACAGAAATGCAGAAACTAACATCTATTAACGCTGAATTTGCATGAGTGCAATTTTTTAATTGTGAGAATATCATTCAGTGATATGTGGCCAGTATTTTTAATACAGTGATTACAAACTAATAAATTCTTCATTAAAAAATTGCAAATTATATTATAAATTAGCAAAAACATTTGAAGACAACAACAATTTTTGAAGATTTAGAACAATGAATGGTATTCCATTAGAATGCAATATTTTGTTGTTATTTTATGTCATTTTTTATCAAATTTCATTTCAATATTTAGAAAAACTTGTTTTTAATCAAGAGAACAACTACAGTAGTTCATCATTGTTGTTTTAGCTAAAAAAAACTGACAAACAATATATAATAATAATTATTATAGAATTTAAGACTTTCTATTCAATATTTCCAATTCACCAAAAAAAAAAAGGTATAAAACAATTTTTAACTGCACCAATTCCAAAATCAAAACCACTAATAGCATTCAACACACAACCGTCAAACAAATAAAATCACAACGTCTCATAGAATTGAAATCTATAACAAAGAATTAATAAGGTACTAACTATGTATCACATCTAATCATGATTAAACTGAATTCCTTTGTAAATTCAATTTTTGTTATGTAGCCTAATCATTGTGACGAGTTTATCACGTCAGATATGTAAAGAGGCTAGAATGTGCAATTCTCATGAGTTTCAATCTATATTGTAATGTTCTGTATTTTAGAAAAGTTTTCGTTGAATATTATAGTTAAGAATAGAAGATACTTAGATATGGCAAATAAAAAAAATAAAAATATTCAGTCCTAGCACTTAGCATCTCTAATGATGAATAGTAGAAACAGCCGATATATTTTCAATTTACCATTCATTGAAAGCTTTTAAAATAAACATTTGTTGTTTGAATAAAGATTCATAGTGAAGGGTTCAAGAATTTACGTGAACAAAATAGCTTAAAACATAAACTAACAATTTAATAAACTCAATCGTTGCACTCAAATATTTCTTGATTTGCAAAAAATTAACACTTATAAAATAATCTATCAACTACCATTTATCCATTAATATAAAATATAATCAGAGATGTTATTGGCACATATTGTAACAGGAAACTGTTTTGATAACACGATAAATTAAAGAAAAAGAATGAAAGTAACATGAAAATTCATCAACATTACGAACAATGTTTATCTTATATATTTTATGTATCTTAACAACATACATTATTGTTGAGTGTTAGAAATCGTTAGGCATTGGTCAATCTTATACATTAAAAACGTAACACCTTTGATGAAAAGATAAACATTATACCCTATGGTTTTAATAATATCTTATCAATTTCAGATAGAAACTCGATTTCGAAATATAACGATTAAAATCAATGAAAAAAGAAAATGGTTCTCATGTTAATGAAAAGTCACAGTTAGGCTATACTTCAATAAAAGTAAATCGAGTAGCATAATTTACAAAATAAATCATTCAGGCTGAAAGTTACAATTGATAAAAAATTAATAAATTGGAAATTTAAAATTTCCAAGCAGCTTGGATGTAAAGAGAAATTTTACTCAGCCATTTGGAGTAAGGAGTTGACTGCTGCGTTCTTGTTGAACCGGTTCGCTTCGTAGACCGATTTTATAACTTCCTTATCCATGTTGGGGAACATTTCTTCTATCTGTAAAATCAAATAGAACACAAAATAAATCAATGGATTATGCATTGAATAACAGTATCCAAGAATCATCAACATAGCAATGAATCATCGACTCTAGTTCATTATGAATAAATGAATAACTTCACTATCAAAAATTTTCACTTTTCAAATTTAAGAAAAACTATATAATCCTTATTTTGAATTTCGATTGGTTAATAGAAGAATAATGGAACACCGAACAAAACTTGAAGAAAGAAGTAATTATATAATCTTGAAAACGTCGAGAGTAAAATTTCTTTCAACATCTTCACTATCTTGGAAAAATCAGAAGAGATGTCTCTAAGACTACTAGTCAACAAGTTCCGAATCAACTTAATTTGTACTAATTAAATTATAGCAAGCAAGGGCGAAAAGTCCAGTCGACAGGTACTTTTTGCTGAAAAAACCTCCGAACACGCCATTTTTTTCTTAAAAAGCTTCAGGGCTAGAAGGTCAACTTTTTGTATTTAAGCTGTCCAATACTCCGGAATCGTTGCACGAAAAATTTAGCATGTTCGGAATTAATTCACCAAACGGCATTTTTTCACCATCTCGTGACTGAACTAAAAATAACATGATCACTGGAAACTACAAGTTATTGTGAACAAAGCCGACTCTGATCCCCGCCCTAGATTCTCAAAATTTCACTGTAATGCCTACTCTACAGACCAGTTCCATGTTCACTATATGATTAAAAGGAGTTTATGAATGCACAGATAATACATAGAGGCTCGGTTCAGGGTGACCACCCATTTTAAAATAAAAAATTCATGAGTAATTCCCGGTTTTCCAGAGTAAAATTTCAAATTTTCCACGTAGAATATCCGAGGTATTTGAGGAACAAGATACATTCATAAAGAATTTATTATGGAAATATTCAATTTGATCGTCCATGACGAATTGCGAATAGCATTTTAATTTTCCAAATATATTGAAAATTTTTGACACAACAGTCTATTTTTGTGAGGAATTAGTACGTTCTTTTAACCAACTACTCATGTGTGTGGAGTGCTTTCGGACAGGGTCCATTTTCAAAACTCAGTGAGTAGTTAAAAAACGAAAAATTCCTCACAAAAATAGACTAAAGTGTCAAAGTTATCAATACATTTGAACATTTATAATGTATTCTGAGTCATACTTTTACTAATGGAGCCATAATGTACAGTACTATAGCCGATGTTTTTAGATATTTTTTCTGGTTCGGTAGGCTAGTTCAAAAACATGCCAATTATATTGTTGCTAGCCATCAAGTGTTTTTTTATTTGAGTATATTGTTACTGTACTTTACTAAATTAATTGAAATTTATAAAAAATTCATGAGGAATTCATGGTATTTTCCCCGGTTAGTAAAATCATGAGGAATTCAAGGTTCTCTCGGTTTTCCCAGTAGGTGGCCACCCTGTTACATTTTGAATCATGATTGAATGTTACAAGAACCTATCAGAGAAAAGAAGGTTCTCATGGCGTTTAATCCTAACAAAAATTTAACGGGTTTTTGTGCAACCGGGCCTAAATTTTCAAAAATGTAATGTTTAATTATAATAATAGATTATATTTATGAATGCCTGACCTGTTTGAAATCGGTTTCGTTGTACTGAGCGACCGTCTGCAAGGCAGAGGCTGGTGTTGGTTGGGTGTAGACCTGCACAGGCGCATAGGGACTGATGCCGTACAGTGAGCCGGTTGCCGTAGAAGGAACCATCATTACCGGAGCCACGCCCTGCGTCGGGTAGAAGTAGGGGTTCACTGGCACGTTCTGCAAATTAACAAACCAATCAAAAACATTATAATTTAATTCAACTACCTTTCTTAAACATAACAGTGCATTATTTTTCATGATGAACATAACTTTCATTTAATTCAAATACTTCGGCACAGTTACACACACGTTGTGTTAGGTTTCAATCATGATTAAATACCACGAGAATCAATCAGAAAAGGCTTTTTTGAAAAGAAGGTTTCAAAAGAACAATGGCTTCAAACATATGCCACAAGAACCAATCAGAGAAGGCTTTTTTAAAAAAAGGTTTTCTGATTAGATCTCGTGGCATTTAGTCACGGTTAAAATTCAACAGGCTTTTGTGCAACCGGGCCATAGCTTTGTAATTAGTTAATTACATTAATTAAAGCTTTGTAATTTTATTCATCTTGGGAGTATGGGAGAGAGTAGAGCCTCACAACATCAAACTGATTTTTCCTGATTAACATATTTTCAATTCAACTGTATATCAATAAAACCAATGATCATATTATGTTGGTCACAATTAATGATTAAATTAGTATTAGTATCTTACTAATACCTTACAAAATATCAGACTGGAATCTGATCACAAAACATGCGATTCGTAATAATTATAATTTACTATTTTCTAACATGTATGCACTTTCAATGATATCCTGTAATATCCTGAAAAAGGACGATGAAGCGAGTCAACTTCGTTGGCGAACGACCTTCATCTGTAGAATGGTTCCATGAATGTGTAAATAGTCCTATATCAAAATTGAAAGTTAATTGAGGTTTTCCGTAGGATGATGCCCACATGATCTCCAGACTTGTACGTGGGTAATGAGACGGGTGATGATGAGTGGACCTACTGCTTTAGGTGGGTTCCGAACCACCGGGGAGCGATTTTCTCACTCATAAATTATATTTAGAGGTGTCAGCTCTTCAAGTGGATAGCAGTCCCTTACAACGAGAGTAGCAGGCTCATGGATCTTAGTGCTACCACAAAGCCAATTGCTTCCTTCGGGTGAGTGCACTCATAGAGCAATCCGAGTTCCAGCAATCTTAGAAGGGTACATATATAGAAATAATTTTTATAAATAGAACATGGATACTTTTATCTATATCCTCCCAAGACCGATCTAATCGCTATTTGTGTGTACATACCCTTATCGATTGTGCAAAGCGTAATATATCTATTTGTAAGTAGAACATATGAAAGAAAATCGATTCTAAACTGTAAAGACCAGACCATACGTAGCGGTATTTGCATCGTTTTCACTGGCGGCAGACAAATCGGCGGCGGGGGCAATGTAATTTAATGGAGCCTCCACACGCTGGATAGTACTGGCCAAAAACGACTCTACTGTTGGCTCCATTAGAGCCTATTCACACTAGCAACTTTCGTGAGAACAACTTTTTATAAGAGGAACAGAACACAAGCGTTTCCTATCTACTGAGCACACTGCATCTGCAACTGTTCTTTTTTGTAGTGTGACTACAGTGAAGCATGAATAACACGATTACCACGCTTCCACTCCTAGTAGATATTAACACATCTCAGCAAGTTTAGAGCCGTAAAACAATGGTAGAAAAAATCTTCTCCAACACAAATATTTAGGACATGAAATTTGAGATATTTGATTTTTTTAATGCTATCACATTCTGCTTTTCATACTGAATCTCAAAAAATTGATTTTTTTCTCCTACGACAAAATTTAAGCTTTATATCGGATTGTAGCAGTGAACTACTGCTAGTAGTTATTGGAGCAGTAGCCTTCTTGATACTGAGGACAGAACAAAGGAGATTTTGTGTTTAGAAGGAATGAAGGCCCTCTAGTTACAGCTATTCTTCGAAAATTTATTGCAACTAAGTTGCTCTAGTGTGCCAGGGGTGTATTTTTTTGTAGAAATCTTCTTGCTGTTCTATAACTTAGTTGCTCTAGTGTGAACAATCCCCTAAATTGCATTGCCCGAGCCGCCGACTCGTCAGAAGATTCGTCCGCCTGCACTGGCGAAACTTGCAAAACCCGCTAGGTATGGTCTGGCCCCAACTCGTTGAATTACGAGTATTCATAATTAGATTAAGAGTATTCGTAATCATATAAGATTTATTTGATCTATATGAATAAGAATGATTTACAATTACGTTTTATGATTACGATTTAGAATGTTAATCATTGAATTAAAAACTTGACCCGCTGAAACCTTGAATATTTTAGAATAGGCCATTAACGATCCTCGGTAAATTTGAGAATCTATATGCAAAAATCCAAGTTAAACAGTCCAGTAGTTCAGACATGATGATGCGTCATTCGTGAATTTCCTATCCCGTAAGTGTATAAGCCAGTTCTTTCCTTTATTACATTGTAATGTAGGTACTTAATCAGTAATTAATGTACTAATTATACTTTGATTGTAATGTAGCCTCAAGTTTTCGTTCTTCATTACGGATGAATAATTATATAAATTTCCCAAAAACCTATTTACAGGACTTGATAACTGACCGAATAGCTGAGCACAAGGTTGATCATGCCCTCGAGGCCCTCGCCCTGCTTGCCGGTGAGCGGGTACCAGTCCTCGTGGGTCTCGCCCGCCAGCACCGAGGTGGGGATCGGCACCACGGCCCACGCGATCAGCTCGTCCATCGTGAACGAACACTCGTCGTAGATCTCCACCGTCATGCTAATCACGCCTGGAGGCACCAAACTAAAAAAAAAACACATTTACAACAATTTACAAAGTCACAAACCATGAAATTTATGATTTACTAAAGTGATATTTACCTCAAGAATATAATCACTTATCTTAAAGATAAGTAAATCACAACATTTAATATTTACTACACTGATAATACTTCAAGAATGAAATCACTTCTGTACTTATCTTCAAGATGTCAATCACTTCACAACACTCATTTTTTTTATAAAAACTTGGTCAAAGATCTTTATAAAATATTTAGGGCCGGTTTTCGAGCTCGGGATTTAGCCAAGTTCTAGACTTTAAACAGCTGGAATCAGAAAATTGGCTTTCCAAAACGGGGCGTAGTCGTAGTCAAAGTCACGTTTAAATTAAATTTCAAAAAACTAGAAAATTGAACATAAAATAAAGAGAAAATAGTGTAAAGTTTCATCTATTTTGAATTATTTAGGAATGTTTTTCAATTCAATTCAATTTTTCTTCTGTCTGTGACCAGTGTATATACCGGATAGACATTGTCGATTAATACAAACACAAAAGTTCAAATATGTACACTAATCTCAAGATGGCCGATCGAAGAGACTGACAAAACATACAATCTCCTCCTCACTCAAAGAATAGAGAGGGAGGTTAATATTAGCTTCTCTCGGAGCACTTTCTTGAACACTCTCACCTCAAGCTCCTGCACATGCAGTGGAAGTCTATTGTAGATTTTTGATGCGCGCATTGGGTAGCAAGTGTGCAGCTTAGCCAATCTAGAGTAGGGAAGGTCAATGTTGTCTCGCCCTCTGGTTGAATAGTTGTGTATCTGGCCTCTTGCTTGGAGTGTGTGAAGTTGGCCTTTCAGAAGTACAAGGGAGTTCAGAACATATTGACTGAAGACAGTGAGTATTCCCAGCCTCCTGAACAGCGGGCGACAATGCTATGGTGATGATGTTACTATACGAATCACTTTCTTCTGTAGGAGGAGAATTCTGTGAAATCCACTTGCATGCCCCCAAAGTGCAATCCCATAGTTGATAGTTGAATGAAACAATCCCAAGTTTCATTTCGTCAAGGAAAAACGTTTCCAATTATGGAAATGAGAAAATAGATTCATCCGCTCCGTTTTGGAAAGCCATTTTTCTGACTCCAGCTGTCTAAAGTCAAGAACTCACCTAAATTCCGAGCTCGGAAACCGGCCCTTAATATAGTGGGGTCCACGTTATAATTACAGTGAAGAAAGGAAGGAGGAGGAGGAGGTGTGGGAGGATGACGAGGAGGATGTGGAGGGAGAGAATGATGAGGAGTAGGAGGAGGAGGTGGAGAAGGAGAAGGACGAGGAGAAGGAGGAAGAGGTGTGGGAGGATGACAAGGAGAATGTGGAGGGAGAGAATGAGGAGGTGGTGGAGAAGGAGGAGGAGGAGAAGGAAAAGAAGAAGGAGAACGATAGGACTAGGTGGTAGAAGAAAGTTATAAAAAAATGTGAGAATAACTGTAAGAAATAATTTATGTATGAAAGAAATATGAACTTACCATTGTATAACTTTGTTCCATCTTGGATTCTTGCCTCCATTAGGATCGGTATGAGTTTCGTAGACACAATGGCCTACTCGGATTCTCACATACGGATCCATCCTGGTCATTCCATAGTTTTTCACAAGTTTCGCCTGAAGAAATTATTATATATTAAAAATCTCGCTAAGTCTAAGTTTCATTAGTTTTAATGCAAAAGAAAATAAATTTCAACTTTGACGAAATCTATCCATCGATTATAACAAAAACAAGACATTCAACTTTTGACGAAATCTATCCGGCAGTAGTGCTGATCATGGAATGAAACTTCTGGATTACTAAATCCAAAATTCTAAAATATTGAAATAATATATACTAGTAGTTCTGTGAACAGTAGACCTCGCGATCAGTAAGTTACATTGACCTGTTGTTATGTTTTCTCAAAAATTAATAAATAATTTATCTATTTAAAATGTCTAGAAAAAATCTTAGATAAACATAGAGTTTTCTGTCCTATCGTAGCGTGACGTGTCTTCCCGGAATGTGAGTGTGAGCGCTGTTATCAGGTCTGGCTGCAACTGTCTACGACGTTGATGGAAAGATACAATTTTCAAGATGTTCGATGTTTTTGAACGGGTAGTATTATAGTCAACTGTCTACGTACTAACGTTGATGGAAAGATAAATTTTCAACATGTTCAATGTTTTTCAACTGGTAGTATTATAGTCCACTAGACACCTGATTTATGATGAATAATTCTATAGTCAGATTTTTACGGTAATATTGGCGTATGAAGGAGGCTCCTTTTTCCTTCTATATTATCCTTGAAATGCAAAATTTCCAAAAACGTTGTATATACGTCGACGCGCAATTTAAAAAGGAACATACCTGTTAAATTTCATGAAAATCTATTACCGCGTTTCGCCGTAAATGCGCAACATAAAAACATATAAACATTTAAACATTAAGAGAAATGCCAAACCGTCGACTTGAATCTTAGACCTCACTTCGCTCGGTCAACTAGACGCCTCATTTTAAGTGGGATTTATAAAATAAATAGAACAGTAACTTACTTCTTACATGTGTAAGACATGATCTGAATTCTGAAATCAGCAGTAATCTGTTATTTTCTTACAAATATATTTTTCATGAAATAGATAGCAACTTCTTAATATGTATGGCTACTTTCTTGTATTTATAAAATATAATTATACAGTACCCTTTGAAACTAATAAAATACAAATTATAACTATTAGTTTCGGTGATCACACCAAATTTATTTTTAAAACTTAACGATGGTGTGATCACTGAAACTAGTAGTTATAATTTGTACTCTATTTTATTAGTTTCAAAGGGTACTGTATAATTCTATTTTATAGCTAGCAACTTCTATGCATATAGTGATATGAATTTAAATTGAACAACCAGTCGTGGCAACCAGTGGGTTGCAAAATGTCAAAAATACACCAATTGTCATTGAACTTCATGGTCACCAGCCGGGTCACCAGATACTGGCGGCCGAACACCAGATTTTTAAGACCCGCCTAGTTTCTCACTATGGTCGCCAACTTGACAGCCGATCCTATTGTTTCTAGTGTGGATAAGACCGCCAATTGACCCACTGATAGGAGCCTAAGAAATACTCTAAATAAACATATTGCACGGACTTACATTGGTAACAGTAATGTTGAGCCTTCCAGTTGGATTCTGTACAAGAGAACTGCCAAACATCTGCTGTTGAAGAGCTATGGCTGTTTGCTGGTCAGCTGATTCTTGCTGCAGTTGCGTGGATTCTGATATTCTCAGGAAATCTGGAGGGAGAGTTCCAAGAAACACCTGTTGCAAAGAAATAGGTCCTACAATTATTTACAGTTTACAGCGTTTACACTTCAGGTGCAATTCCTTATAGGCGTTCTAGCCTCTAAGGAATTGCACCTTTGGAATACTCTACTTACACTTGAATAAAAAATATAAAAATGATACTTGTACAATAATGACTCAACCTCAAGTTTCAAATACTACACTATACTATATACCTACTTGAAATAAGTTAGGTTACAGAAAATTAAATTACTCCTGCGTGGAGTTTAGATTCTATCTAGAAAAGGTAAACACATAATCTATCTTAGTCATTATCAAATATAAAAAATGGACATTATTGATAAAGTAAAGCAGAGCAGATAAATTAATAGAAAACAAAGATTAATGGATGAACATTGGGCATACCGCAATAAGAGTTACGTAATAATTGTTAGCCTATAATAGTATTTGCTGTAAATTTTTGAACTCGGTCTCACATAAATTCACTGATATTTTTGTTTATAAATTATAATTTAAAAAAACAAACAATTATTGTAGGTCTGAAAAAAGTCTTGTAAGGATTGCTATTTTTAAAATTGTTAACCTTACATGGACTTGATAGCTTTAACAATAAAGCCTAAAAGAACTGTAGATGTTGGATGAATTATGAAATTATAATTACCCTCTTCCTTCTTTCTTCGTTTATTTTATCGGATGAAGTAGCTGTAGCCATCATTGAAACAATTTCGCATTTGATAACAAACCGATCTACGTTGACACTGACTGACAAGTATTATCAATGGTTGCACAATAGGTGTAGACGACAGCCAGTGCTGACTTGATATTTAAAATCAGTTTTTTAAATTGTTTTTTGAATTAAAAGAAATGTAAATAAATGAATAAATTGTAATTACTATTGAATTTATTGAAAAGGTTGATAATCCGTTTTTGATGTGATTCAGAAAATTTTCGTCAAATAAAAAAACTCAATTTATTTTCGAAAAAATGATTATGCAGCTCTCTGCCTTCTGAATATTTTAGTTTCTGTCATTCGAGATTTTTCTAGAGTTTCTAACTTTCTAACCTAATTTTCTCGTAGACAATACGTTTGTTCTTGATCTTGTTCTTTTCCTGCTTTTGACAATAAACAAAGCTACTTTGTCTCAAATATTTTCAAATCTTTGCATTTTTGGTGAATTTTAATTACTCAAAGTTTTCTATTCTTAGAGTGAAGAGACAAACAATCCAATTAAAATGTCGTATATGTTGGGACATTTACACAACGGCTGGCAGGTGGATCAAGCTATTTTATCTGAAGAAGATCGTGTTGTGGTAAGGGTTATTCTAAATATATCTTTAATATTTTTATCATTTAATGAATACGTAATTCTTGTGATAAAAAAGTGATAATCTAATAATTTCTCAAGTGAATGATTAAAAGCTAGGCTTTTTTACACATCAAGCTAATATGCTTACGGTACCTAATGACTTCATGGATTTACTCATGTATTGCTCCTTGTATTATCCAATTCAATTTAAATTTATAATATAGGCTGAAGCTTGAATATCGCATTTTTAACTTTAGCCCAATTTATATTTAGCCTAAATGAGTTAGCCTACTTGCTTGATCAAACTCTTTAACCAAAATATTTGAATTTTCTTCAAGGTTTCATTTTATTTCTAGTTTATAATGTAAGTTGCCGCATTTCTTATCTAAAATTAATTTCTGCTTGACTTGCTTTTTACTTGTTTGAATGTTTCTGTTACCAAATAGTTATGCTTTAATAATTTATTGTCTCTTTCAGGTTATCAGATTTGGTCACGATTGGGATCCTACATGTATGAAAATGGATGAAGTGCTGTACAGTATCGCAGAAAAAGTAAAGAATTTTGCGGTCATCTATCTAGTTGACATAACAAAAGTACCTGATTTCAATAAAATGTAAGTTAAACCAACTCTTCATTCAGTGGTCAGGTTTGCCACAGACATTAAGAGTAAGATTTTTTGGGGATTTAGTAAGGAAAAACACAGATTTTTGAAAAATAGCTCACTTCCTTTGTTCAGAGAAATATAGAAATGCTGGAAGTTAGGATAAGTTGGGGTGGAAAATAGGCAATACAATTATTTTTATATTTCATGGCAGAGAGATTCATATGTTCTGCCTCTTCGTATTAAATATATAATTGCTTAATAGCTTATCATTCCCTTTAAGTGGTATTGGCTTAAAGTTTAATCATTAGAAATGTCACTTCACCTCTGTAGTCTACCACTTTATATTATTGTGTGCTGTCGTCGACGAAATTATATAGACATCAATAATGTACAGTGTAGAGGCCAAGCCACACAAGGCGTTTTTCAGACAAGTCGGCACGGTTGGAAGCTCCCTGGATTGGCTGATTGGGTTGACGTTCGGGAATCAGCGGATCGGAGAGTAATCTGCCTTGCCGACTCGTCTAAAAATCGCCTCATGTAGCTTAACCCTAATAGAGCTGTTAATACAACGCGATTTATCTGGAATCGTTGTTTAGGAATCTAATGTTTAGATTCCATGAATAAACCCAACATGTTTCTAACTTCAATAACAATCTAAATCAAGTATAAAATTATTGTAATTGAACTCACTTCCAAAATCTCATTAAATGCGTCTTTTTCCAGGTACGAATTGTACGACCCCTGCACTGTGATGTTCTTTTTCCGTAACAAACACATCATGATTGATTTGGGAACTGGTAACAACAACAAAATCAACTGGGCATTGGAGGACAAACAGGAGATGATCGACATCATTGAAACCGTCTACAGGGGGGCCAGGAAAGGACGTGGTCTTGTTGTGTCGCCCAAAGACTATTCCACCAAATACAGATATTAAGTGACTATGAACTTGACTATCAATGTGTTATCATTATTGTAAGTAAAAGGTGTTTCAATTTTATATTTCACAAACTATACTACACTAGATTCTCGTCTTGATAATTTTATTTCTCTGTATGATGTAAATAATAGTAAAGTATTAAGAGAATTCTACTTGCATTCATTTTGGACTCCAATCCAAGAAAGATCTAATTCATTTAATCCTATAGTGTTCACTGTATTATTTGATGCTTACAGCTGTCCAAATTACTCCGCTCAAGAGTCAGATCTCAGACCCTCGTCTTCAAGAATAAAACATAATTATAACTTGAAATAGTGATACTTTTGTAATGTGGCATACAGTATTATGGATCTTCACTATTAGAATATGAGGCGAAAATTTATGACATCTGAATGTGTCATAAGTATAATGACAATTATTATTCATTGTCAAAGTAATATTTTGACATAATTTGTCTACGAATACCATCTCAGCAACTTCTCTCTTCAATATAAAACTATTTCTATGATTTTTACATAAAAAATAGCGCCCGAAAAAGGTTGAAAAGCATGCTCTCAAACTTTCGGAGAAAGTGAGATAGAATTTTTGATTTTTATGAAAATTTTTGATTTTTATAGAATTTTTTTTGAGGTAATAGCATCGACACGTATCTAATTGATTTTTAAAAATTTTTGATTTTATGAAAAAATTTTGATTTTTATGAAAATTTTTGATTTTTATAGAATTTTTTTGAGGTAATAGCATCGACACGTATCTAATTTGAGTGATAAGATACCACACTGATTGTTAGTGAAATTGGTTTCACTCAAGTTTAAAACTTTGCAATGTCATGTAAGATATAACTATGGGATAGAATACACTAATTGCAGATCAACAAATAGTTTTTGACACATTGTGTGGAATGAAGGAGAAACTCAAATTATTCTACTAGTAATATTGAGAATGTATCAAGAGAAGAACAGACATGAAATTATAAATATTTATTTTAAAAAAGAAGGTTATATTAAAAAACGTATAATAAAAAATGTTTTGACTAGTTTACAAAGCACGCATTTTAAATAAAATAATATTATCACTGAAAAGAGTGAAAAGCTAGTTGACTAGATACTTTGTATAAACTCTTTCACTGTTTGAATAAAACAATTTGGATTCACGGTGACAAGTAAATTTGTTATTTTCTATACTCAAACAATGCGAACAATCATTATGAGAATGGTATTAATAATCTACAGTGACATTAGTACCGTATGAAATTTAGAAGTAGGATAATAATATAGTGCGACTGTTCCACAAATAATACCATGGTACATTTTGCACACCCTTCTCTTATCACCGTTAGTTATTCAAAATAATTATAATTTATTGGTTACAATAATATCATTTTTGATTCGTATTTATTTTGTGAGATTAGCTTGAACTGTTAGCATTCTTTATAAAATTAATGATTTCCGTTCAACCAATGCTGTCGGTTCTAATTTAATTTCACTATATCTGTCTCTTTTTAATAATAATTTGAAAAATCAACTGGGAATCCACCAACAACATCTCACTCTCATGAAACAGGTCCACCTCATCCAGCGTTATATCGATTGAAGTAGTACTTATCACAATATCCTTCATGACAGCCCGCTTCAGTTTCCTAAAATAAAAGAGATGCATCAAATTATTTATACTACTATGGCCCGGTTGCACAAAAGCCGGTTAAATTTTAACCGTGATTAATTTTACAAGAACCAATCAGAGAAGGCCTTTTAGAAGAGTAGGCTTCCCTGATTTGTTCTCGTGAAATTAATCACGGTTAAAATTTAAACGGCACTATGAGTCTAAACGTAGTGGAGCGGGGAAGGTAGTGAGGGTATCAGAGAAGGTAGCTGAGAGAGTCCTGAAAATAATTCTTGCATCTAAATATCTTCCTACTAGTGAAGTGCATTCCAAGCAATTATCATTAATCATAATCATTTTAATTTTATAGCTATTATATGGTTGAGACAAACACATCTGGTCAACCATGGTTCTGTGAATTATAGTTTCAATGAAATTTACAAGGTCCTTGAATGATTTCAATTAATTTTAAAGAGGTGTTTGAATGAGAGCGTTTAATCTACAAATTTTAATAAAACAACTATATTTAATGCATTTTAGTAAATAAATACAGCGGCTAGCTTCTTGATAGTCTCAGCCAATTAGACTCTGTTGTAAGTTAGGAATTAACTATTTGACGTACCATCTCCAATTGTAGAAGATGTTGCAGCTCAGCAATGTATTCTATTGCTTTTTGTAGAGTCTTAACTTTGCTCACCCGTTTACCTCTGTAACAAAATGAAATTGAAATTAGAAAAACCCAGTTTTAATAACAGCTTCTTTGACTAATCAAACCCTTTCTAACTAGATATTGTTGAGCAGTTGACTACAACAATTTCTCAATGTGATAAAAAATGAAATCCGAGCCCTTCTCTGATGAGAGTCACTTCAATCTGTCAGCATTGATTTATTGAGCAGCATGCATTTTATTAAGGAATGCTGACTTGAGAAGAGTTTTTTACTACAAATGTAGTAATTTTAATCAATAAAATAAATAGAAAAGTTTTCTAGCATATCCTAAAAATCTAACAGTTTAATTTACAAAAAATATTTTTTTTATTATGTTATAGTTATGCTTATATAGAATCATAATTATAATAATAAAAGTGGTTGACAGTTTTCTCGGGTTGGATACAAACAAATCAAGAAACCATAAAACATCTATAAAAAAACATGAAAACTGTCAACCACTTTTATTATTATAATTATGATATTATATAAACATAACTAACATAATAAAAAATATTTTTTGTAAATTAAACTGTTAGATTTTTAGGATATGCTAGGAAACTTTTCTATTTATTTTATTGATTAAATTGTGGTTCTCATTGATAAATGAAAAAATCCTATTTATTTTCCAAAAAATAAATTACAAGATGAAAATTTTCAAAATAGAATACTGCATATACCCATATTTTTAAATCTATTGATGGTTAATGATATAATAAGTAGACAAAATGGAACACACTATCAGTGATAAATTAATTAAATTGAATTTATTTGGACTAAAGTTCTACCAAATTGGAAAAATTTCGTTTAAGGAGCCAGGTTCATTTGGAACTCGCAACACTCGTTGAACAAGAGATGAAAGAACAGTCTATTTTAGGAGGGTTGGGAACCACCGGAAAGTGATTTCGATGAAAGTTTATCAATTTTCTTCTCCTTCAAAATCTCCTTTCTTCTCCTTCTAAATCTCCTTTTTTCTCCTTCAAAACGAGATTCCTCATTTCTCCATTTAGCAGGCAGCATTCAGAACCCCTTTCACTCCCGAAAGGGAATTTTTGTGTTTTGGGGTTGGTAGCTGTGAGTCGCACGCCGCTATCCGCTCTGTCAGTTGTGAGTGAGAGAGAGCGTCCAATCATTCTGCTGCGTTGCATTTGATATCACAGATCACCTGACAACGTCAACATGAATAACAAGAACTAGCCGGTCCATTATTTTTGTTTGACTAAACATCAAGCTACGAGCTTTCAAACTTGAAAATTCTTTCAAGTTTTCGGGTTGATTTGAAGGGCTTTTCATGTCTTCGAACAGTACAAATGGGTTTTTGTGGCGTGGTGGCCCTGAGTCACTTATTCGCGAGGTTTTTGCCAGACAGCCGATTTGGGACCTGAGGAGCCACGCTCATCATAACCGAGAGTTGGTCGCCAGACTCTGGGAAGAGATTTCTGACATCCTAAAAGCGCCAAGTGAGTAACTAAGTTCAGTTTGAATACTTTGAATATTTCTGATGTGTTTCTAATAGTCCCACCTGTTGGTGCGTGCTACCACCTTTCCAATAAACTTGGTATTCTTTGTTGAGATGTATAATTTTAACAATTCTTGCACCGTCAAAATACACAGTTTCAAGTACTGTGGTCTAATAATGTAAATGCAAATTATAACTGTCAACATATTTTGAAAACTTATTTTTTACATTTCTTAGATCCTTAGATTCTAGTTTATATATTTTTACTTTCATACTAGATTATGAAATGATTGACAACCAATGTATAGGTAACATGGGTAAGTTTATAGATGGTAATTTTCACTTAAGTCTATAGGTAAAAAATGTTTTATTCAACTTTCATTATCTAGAGATAGACTATGATGTTGACTTGACGTATGTGAACGTCACATGGGTTAGAGGAAGTGTTATTCTGTAAATAATAGAAAACAATGTTTGAAAAATATTATTAAACGATATGAAGATTTTTTTTTATTGTCAATACTATAGCTATCTAGTCTGGAGACTAATGAGCTAATTTTTTCTACCCTAACATACTACTTGAAAATGTTAACAGCGAATATCTCATTAGATATTCTTACTGATATTGATTGTTTAATTAATATGTACACTTATGACTGTACTATAGAAGATATGAAGATGAAATGGAATATAATGATTGATTATAAGCTTTTACTAAGCATGGATTAGGAATTCAGTACCTCTCTTCCACACAAAACCCCTTGATGTAAAAAAAATCTTCATGAAACGTTTCAAGTGGAACATTATTGAATTTAAGTATTCTATGGAGAAATAATATCTTCTTCATTAACACTTGAACGTACCTAGTAGGGTGATAGAGAACTATTATATTAAGGGAATTTTCTAAATGAATATTTAGTTTGAATGATTAGATCCCTAATGTGCATTTCACATCCGCGGAACTATCAGTGTAACTTTATAGAACTCGAAAAGTTTGAGTGTTTGGACAAAAGTTCATAAACCAGTTCAGCATATATCATATTTGCAATACAGTACCATCGATAAATTACATTGTTATTTGTTCTTCCAGCTATAAGGAGACATTTTAAGGTGTTGACTTATAATATATTGTGATTCGTAAATTAATAATCCAACTTTTATAGAGATTACTTTCATATACTAGATTATGAGATGATTGAAAACCAATGTATAGGTAACATTGGTAAGTTTATAGATGGTAATTTTCACTAATAGGTAACAAAATGCCTACTCTTGATGTTTTGTGAAAACTCTTAAATTTTAGAGACGAACTTTCAAAATCAATTCAGTAAGGTACATATTACGAGAATCTCCATATAAATATTGTTAAGTTTTCTAGTTTTTCTACCAAGTTAAGGCCTAAAATTATATGATTTGCTAGTGGGAGCGATGAAGCTTCCATTTCGGTCCGCAGAGTTGGGGCTAGCAATGCGAGTTGGCATCGGAAGCAGCATCAGCAGCAGACGTCGCTTTAACGATTTTCGTCGCGACGAGCGGGCGAGGCGATTCGCCACAGAGAGAGCGAGAGAGGAATAGTTTGTCTGGGAGAGAGAGTGAGAAAGGGGTAGGAGCAGGCGTGCGATAGCGAAGCGAGTGAGCGAGTAACTTGAATACCACCCTCTTGTATTGATCAGTGCACTGCGGACGCGCGCTTTGCTAGCCTGGAGAGAGATCGAGTTGAGCTGAGAGGAAGAGAGAGTGTGTGAGGGTAGCTAGCGATGAGATATTGAATGTCCGGTACTAATTAATTGGTATTGATGAACAGTGGGGAACATTGGATGAGACCTTTAATCGAAATTCAAATATAAATAAATGTTCTTTTTATGAATATAAATTTTTAATTTAGAATTGTCATGGACGTGCAACTCTCCTAGCCTGGAGAGAGAGCGAGTTGAGCCGAGAGCAAGAGAGAGAGTGTTGGAGGGTGGCTAACGATGAGATATTGAGTGTCCAGTACTAATTAATTGGTATTGATGAACAGTGCGAGTTATCGGATGAGACTTTTATTAGAAATCAATTGAAATTTTGTTACAACAGGTTTTTTTATTTGGAATTGGACATAAATTAATTTTCTTCCTGTTGAATAAATTTAATAATTTTTTCATAACAATTCGAATAAAATCCATTTTATTTCTGTTGCGATACACTTCAAAGAGCGTATAGTATACAGAAACAACTCAAATGCATCTTTTAAATAACTTTAACTATATGACGACACTACAGTCTAATTTTTTAATAATAGTTATAAAAAGCTAGTACTCACGTGTGGAGCGCTTTCGGATTTTTTAAAACCCATTTTCAACACTCAGCGTGAGTGAACTATTATTCAAAAATTAGATTGTAGTGTCGTCAAAAATAGGTCAAGACGAATTATTAACTTGCAGTTCGTCATGGATATTAAAATAGATGAGTGTTAAATAACATTGAAATGAAAGATATACTTACTATACGGTAGTACTATTAAAAATAGGTACCATACTGGATTAGAAATAAGAGTTACGAAAGGTAAATAATTGGTTAGTTGAAATCACTGTAAATAAAACAGATTAGGATTGTAAAAGTTTGTAAGTAACTTAGTGCGAGTGATGTAGAAGATAGTACCTTCTGTTGATGAGAGAGTGTAGGATTGAAGTGACGAACCTCCGCATAAAACTAATAAAATCGCTGATAAATGAAGCAGCTACAGAAGAAGCTGATTGCATAGAAATAAGGATGATACTCAGAAATCGCGCTCAGTCCCTTTCTCTTTACATGCATTCAAGAGAGAAATGATAAAATTAATACAATAATAATATGTTAGCGACAAGAAATGCAATAATAAAGTAATTGATTAATTTCGCTACTATATATTCATGTAAATTCAGGAGAGATCCGGAGTTAATGAGATCCTGTTTTGTCTTTTCCAATCATTTTAATGATAGTAGGCTAGAGGCTACTCTTGACACAAAATGACATCATTTTCTAGTCGATCCTCACTATATTTATCTAACTATACCATTTTTATCTTCACTAAATAAACCATTCTATCAAAACTATTAATGGTTTTTTTTCAGTTTACCAGCAGAAATTGACAATGGTATATAATAATCGTACACGGTATTTCGTTTAATATGCTTTATAAATATGTGGCTGTTAACTACCGGTACATTCATAACTTCATTTAAAATCACCTTCTGTACTCTATTGCTATTCAATATAATATATGTACCTACTTTATTCTATATCAGTAGGCTACATTATTCAAAATTTACTATTTCATTCAAATTCACCTCCAGTATACTTTATTCAGTATAATTTTTACTAGGTTACCTTATCTAGTTCTAAAGCCCAGTGTGTGGGCTTTGGCCTTCTCCAAAACATTCCTCCAAGCATCTCTGTCTTCAATCATTCTTCTCCATCCTCTTCCAACCATAACCCATCCTTCTTGAATCATCCCTGATCTCATCCTCCCATCGTATTCTCGGTCTGTCCCTTTTCCTTCTAGAGTAAAGTTTTTTTTTGAGCACTATTTTTGGAATTCTGTTTTCATTCATCCTGTCAACATGTCCGAACCATTCAAATCTCTGTGCCTTTATAAAAAATTGTCATATTTAATTAAATTCTTTGTTGCAGTCGATATCAAATTCATTGATACCTTAGTATAAGTGCTTTTATACAAATTTAACTAAATTTTAACTATTTTAATTGAATTTTTTGTTTGTTGCAGCCGACACAATCAAAACAAAATGGAAACACCTGAGGGACAACTTCCGTACCGAGCTGAAGAAAACTGTGAGAGGGGCTGCCGACCCCGTCAAACCCTACCAGTCACAGTGGACCTACTTCAACGATCTGCTCTTCCTCAGGGAGCAGATGATGCGCAAGATCACACACAACACGACCGCCACTGCGCAGCTGGGCAACGACAACGATAACGACCTTGATGACGGACTGGTGTCGTTGGCGGTCGAAAGCGAAATGGTCACCGATGAAGGAAGACTGGTCGAACGACATCCCAACTTCTTCGGACACTCGCTTTTCGACGATAACAATTCCGATGTGTTCGAAAACGCCACCGACCACCTGTGGCCGTCCCAAGAATCATCCAGAAAACGCAAGAACTACCAACCCCCCGAAGATGAGTTCACCACCCACCACTACCCAAAAGTGAACGTTCTAGAACGACTACCATCCACCTTCAACTACGACGACACAACTAACGATGACGATTACCATTTTTTGATGAGTTTGCTGCCCTATGTGAAGTCGTTGTCGCTCGCTAAGAAAATGCATCTACGCCTCAAACTGCAGGAGGTCGTTTGTGAGTTTATCTACGATATTAAAATACCGAAAGACGGTTGTAGAAACCAGAGAGGTAAAAAGAACGAAAATAGTTCCAATCGTGGAGTGAGGGTTAAAACGGAGAATAATGATAATTAGTTACTAAAATCTCAATTTATTAACCAATTATCATATTATTTTTCATCTGTGTTACCCATCAAAGTTCAATTGATTTGAAAATTGAAGGGTTTCAAATTGCGTGCGAAAGGTTTTGTTATATTGTTTGTTTATGCTGAGTGTGAACACATTTGAAGTTCCAGCTTTCTGTTAGCATTCATAGTAATAGACTTTCAATTATTGTTTTGTTGATAACTGAATTGAAACAGTAACTGAACTGAACTGATTATTAATGTGATACCAATATATGTTTTATATTTATTACTGAGACTGATTTCAAAGGAGATGAAATTTCTGGATTCAAAATCTTTTCTTAACCATCAATAGTTCTTACACATCGAGTATCATGGAGTATTTTATATTTCTGTTACCTCAGTAATTTTATATTTCTGTGCTAAGGACATTACCGTACTGAAATGCACGATTTACAGTATTTTTTATTTAGTTTTACCATGATTTATTTTTGTTTTCTAAATGTTTATTTTTATATTGGAAAGCTTCAGAAAAAATGGATTCGCCATCCACGTATTGCTTTCATGTGAGAATGATTATTTTTAGACATAAAGGATTATTGCTTGCTCAAAACTCTATTTGTTAAAAAGTCTATTTAAATATAAACATGATAATGACATGAACTGTGTAAATCAATTGATGGTTTTTGAAATAGATTCAACATCAATGAAACCATATTTGTTAGAGCGATACTTTTTTAATAAACCTGTACGATTCAATATTTTAATAGTTATGTCTCAGATTTTATTGTAGTAAACCTATTGTGCTAGCCTACCAGAACAAATTAAGTTAAATTGAATTATCTTACTCATTTAGAGAGTAAAATAAAATAATTTCATTTCTAAATTACCTCATTTCATAATAAAAGTGTGCAAAATGCAAAAGTAAAGATTAATACGAATCAATTGATACCATGATGGCTTATTGTACTTACACTGCTTAATAATTGAAACAAACTTATTTGATGAAAGATTAAGTTGATCAATGCATAATATATAGCACTAGAATTAAGACTATTGCATAGCCACCTCTAATACATATACATAATACCTCTAATATATTAGAGGTGGCTATGCTATTGACTCTATGCTATTGCACATGAATTCGATTGATATGACGTTTTCAAAATGCAAATTATTGATTAGAACAAACAAATCATTCAAAGTCATGGAATAGTGAAACAACAGGTTGCGTTTTGAATTCAAACTAGACCTAAAAAATTCATTATAGGTGGCGCACTAAATAATGATTATTACAATAATATTATTTTTTGAGAAAGTCAAGTTTTTCAGTGAAGTACCGTAATTGAAAACACCTAAAAATACATGCCTATACAAGCATCAAGGACCTATAAGGAGATTGCAATTCTTCGTGTATTTTTACAGCTCATCGTCGAATATCAATAGAGTCAATAATAATCATCTTTATGAAATAATTTCATGACAGTAGAGTTTTATTACTTAAACATTCTCTACTACAGTAGGATATGAATTAATAATTATGATTCATTATATTTTTATTTATTTAATTACTCAGAACTACACAACTTACAGAAAAGTACCACAGGCTAACGCTCAAAACGGTTCCAATTCTAATTTATATTTTTCTTCCACATTTCTAAATATATATTTTTTGAATTCTTAGCCTAGGAATGTACGGTATTTTTATATTTTTTATAAATAACTTTGAAGCCCACCTGGTTTCTAAGGGAATAAGTCTCCTCAGTCTTGTAAACGCATAATTGACAGCTTCCACCCTTCTTCTTTCCCTCGCATTCCTCTTTGCTACTCCTTCTTCTCCTCTTTCCAACTCGTTTTCGTTTTTCCATATTTCGTCCAAATGCGACTTCATAGCTCTGATGACTAGATTGGTTTACTGAAAATATAATAACAGTTTTCTCAAATTTGCGCTGATATAAGAAGAAAATAATTACCATACATAAAACTTAACAAAACAATAATGTATGCCTGTACGATAGAAAATTATAGCTTATTATTCTACACTTTTCAAGTGTTCTTTGTGATAGCATGATACGGTAGTTATCTATCATATAACAAACTTCATTTTTCTTATTGTAGGATACGGTAGTTATCATGATACGGTGATACGGTAGTTATCTATCATATTTATAACAAACTTCATTTTTCTTATTATAGGTAGTAGATAGAACCGATCATGAATATATATTGATCATTTTCAATAATATAATAATTAAAAAGTAGGCTATGAATAGGTGATACGCTTAAAAAAATCTACAGAATGTCCATATATTTATTTTCCTCCCTATTTGCTATTCTACAAAAACTTTAGTTTCAATAATTTATTAAATCCTTACCAAAAAGTACATGTTTTTTTCTAAAAAATCGCTCTATTATTTAATATTTTTTAAAAGAACGAAATTTTGCATTAGAATATTCCATCTGAAATTGATCTCTATAGTGTCTTCTACAGGTAAATCATAAATTTTCCCGTACCGTTTTATATGTCTTGTCAATAAATGGAGTACTATAATAAATGAGAATGATTTATTTTGATTTAGGTAGTTCAATTACACACAAATCCAGTTCAATTGTAGCTTGATCAAACAAGTAGGTCTTCAATTGAATAGTTTCAAATAATTACCTATCTTAATAAATGGAGTTTTTTCTATTTCATCTATAATTATTATCAATTGATCAACATACAAAACTACTATCTTATATAATATCATAATCTTCACAATATTTCTTCTATTTGAAAAAAAACACAACCAACATACCTGAGAATGAAGTGGAACCAGTTATCACTCTTTTTATTTACTCACTCCAAATTAACAATTTCTGTTCTAGAAAAATATTTTTTGAAAAAGTATACAGACTAGAAATAACGTCATGCTAAACACTACTAGCTTCACACTGTTGATATAATATGAGAAAAGAGTTCTTGCAGTCTGTTTATTGTTACCTACCTGCATAAACTTTAATCGATTATCAACCTGTAGCCAGTCCACCGTATTCTATCTACATGCTAACCTACCAGCATGCATTCACTACAAACACCTGCCAGGACATGCTGAGTATTTTCAAAAGTACAATACCGGTAAGCAAACGAATGAGAAACCAACAATCATATTGAAGGCAATTGTCTTGGAATGTAAAACTAAAAAGTAATCAGTTTTGGATATTTGGAAGCTTGATCTCCAAGTTAATAGATCCATGTAACTTGAAGCTCTATATAGTTATTGAAGAGTAGACTATCAATACTAGAGTGGAGAGTCAAATTATTATTTTCATAAAAGTTTTACGATTTAAGTTTGTAATTGTAGAGCAGCCGGAAGAGAGGGCTGCACTATTGCTTTCTATTATTTTTCAGTTAATACCGGTGTGTCATCTAATAATAATTGAAGGAATTATTGGAAGATGATGGTCTCATCCCACTTAGAAGCTTTACCATAAATACAGAGCAGTGGAGCTAATGTGATATCATCTCAAACTGTCAGCATTCCTTATTAGAAAAAAAACAAAAACAATAATATAAACAATAATAATAAACAGTATAATAATAATAATAATATAGAGTGACCTGGCTGGCTCAGGTATGGTGTCAGAGTTTTCAGGTCACAACTGATCAATTTCAAGGCCTCTGACATGACCTGAAGACTGCTTTTAGGCAGCCGGGACCGACAAATAAGCACGTGTCCATCCGAAACAGATGCAGACAGTATGAAGTTTATCTTATTGTATTGGAGGCCTATCCGAGAACCCAGATGAGTTTGAAATACATGTAGATTATGTGAAAAAAATATTCTCAAATACATATTCATGATTTACTGTACGGTACCTACTATTATGAAATCATTGCACTGTAGGTAAAGTCTCTAATAAATAAAAGATTATTTTATTTTTGAAGTACGGTAGTCAGATAAAGCATATATCAACCTTTGATAGAAAAATGCTGGCCGGCACAGTCGTGGTTTCAAATCCTGCCAAACGCATGGCTTTTACATAGCTCTCATCTCATCCTCACCCTCATGCCGGATCCACAGACTTGCCAAGCTGCTTGTCAAATTTCTGACCGGATGGCCGACACGATTGGATTGCTTTGGACTTGCCATCTGAACTGCACTGTGACGAGAAGACAATCGCCTCATCATGATTAGTTATAGTGTTGTAGGGAGTCACACCAAAAACAAAAATCGGAGCGAAGGCAAGTGAACGTCATCCTTTGACGTTAACCCTTATCACGTTATCAGCAATTAGATTTTGTCGTCGTCCCACTTTGAACCCAATAAAGAATAAAATATTAAAATGAATAAGACATAATATCATATTGTTCACGTTCTAAAGAAAATAATGAGTTGAGTTACCAGTAATTAATGTTAGGATATTTAATGTTTGATTTGTAATATAATAAAAGTTATACACTCATGCATTTTCATGTGACAAAATATAGATGGCATTGGCTTCTGACGATTGATATAAACATAACCTAAAAGCTACAAGTGAGTTGTCTAGCGTTATCAGAAGTCCAAACAAGTAATGTGATAATTAATTTAATTTTTGTCTTAGTAGTGGCTTAAAATGTTTTGGAATGTAGTTGTTATGATTTCATGCATCAAATTGCTGCTAATACCAGCCTAGTAAGTACAACATTTATTTAAATTACTTTTCTAGTAAGTTATAACGTCTGATTACGGTAATACTAAAGATGATTCAGGATTTTGAACTTTGAAGCGTCTATTGTTCATCATACGTGTTGAAATTGATTACGATTGTTATTTTTTATGCACATGACGATAGTAAAAATCATGAAATTTGTAGAGAAATATCAGATTGTAATTAGTTGACAAGCCGCAGCTATAAGCTTGCAATTTCAATAAATTATGATGAATATCAGAGTTTCATTCTGATAGATTGATATTGATAATAATATTTCAATTCAATTCAATTATATTTTATTATGCTACATTAACAAATAATCTCTAAAAACTCAAGTTTTTATTATTTATAAAAGAAAACATCTTTTAGCTTCTAGTTAAAATTCATGATTAAGCTTAAGTTACATTGAAATTTATCAGGTATTAATACTTTTTTGATAGATAGATATCTATCTGAATGAGATCATTTATAAAAACGGTTTGACACTAGAGAACCGTATTAAATGGAAGATATTTCAATTAATCATTGTTAATAATAAAATGAATGGATAATAAATCAATCTTTTTTCATTTAAAACAATTTTCAATTTTTCAGTCGTTCAACCGATTTTGAAGTCCATCGCAATTGGTTGGCAATAACTCATAGTTTGCCGATCAAGAACTGGTATAAAGAGGATACTTCAGTATGGACCTTGGACTATCCACCGTTATTCGCTTGGTTCGAGTACTTACTATCTCATGTTGCCAAATACTTCGACAAAGACATGCTGGATGTCCAGAATCTCAACTATGAGTCAACTAATACAATTCTATTCCAGCGTTTATCAGTTATAGTGTCTGATCTATTCCTAGTTTACGGTACCAAAGAGTAAGTATCCTATCTCTTTATTAAATTAATAAATGATCTTTATTACCTTGTAAGCTACTTGTAGCAATTGGTTGGTCAAAAAACAAGCACACAAAACATATAGATATATATCAACAAAGGATAAATTGATAAAGCCTATATCAAAAGCAAATTAAGTCTTTGGTGCAAAAACACAATATCACATGAAGAAAGACAGAATACAATAAAATATGAATAAAATTCTTTGATGGTAACATCCGGGATATTGAAAAACTCCCTTAAGTATAGAGGGGTTTTCATGAGGAATGCATGGGTGCATTTGTTGAAATGCTGTGTTGTAAGAGTCCTCGCTTATGCTGGCAGCCGGTTGAAAAGCCTCATGCTGAGGCTACCAGAGCTATTTTGTATCCTACTCAGCCTTGTGAAGGGCAGGTTGAGTTGGATTCTGCCTCTTGTGTTGTGGTCATGAAAGTCACACCTCAGGCTCAAACATCCAGGCTGCCCTTGATTTGTTTGAGGGATATGAAGATGTAGAGGCAGATGACAGTCATGACCAATTCTGCAGGAAACAGTGGGCGACAATGATCAATTATGCCAGAGCCCGTGATGATTCTGATGGCCCTCTTCTGTAGTAGGAGAACTCTATCAATGCTACTGGCTGCACCCCACTGTTCCAATCCATACATCACTATTCCTTGTAAGAAAGAGATATATGCAATCCTCACATAGCTTTTAGGTACACACAGCATCAGCTGCCTAAGTAGGTAGACTTCTCTGGACAGCTTTTTACATATGTAGTCGATATGTGGGTTCCATATCAATTTCGAATCCAGATGGAAACCTAGAACTCCAACACTCCTCGCCTGATCTTTGACATTTCTCAAGCCAAATATTATCCTTTGAGTCTTATCCTCATTTAGTTTGAGATAGTTGGACTCAGAGACTGACCCATCTCTACATTCAGATTTTCCACTGATTTATTGACATCATACAATGTGGTGTCATCTGCATATGCAACCAACCTGTTACCCAACATTGATGGAACATCATTTATCATGAAAATGAAAAGTAGGGGGCCCAATATGGATCCTTGGGGGAACCCCATGAAGAATCGCTTCCAATCCAGATAACCTTCCATTCACCTGAACTGCCTGGCTACGATCTGACAGATAAGAATTGATGAGCTTCAATGTCCCCTCTGTGACTCCATAATAATCCAGCTTGAACAGAAGAGTTTGGTGGTCGACAGTGTCAAAAGCTCGGCTCAGATCACACAATGTCAATCCGGTGAAAACCCGGCTCTCAAAACCCTCCAGAATATTGTTTACCAGCTTCCAACTGCCTGGGCTGTAGTTCTGCCAACTCTAAAACCAAACTGAGCATCTACAAACAAACCAGTGCTCTCGAAGTACCAGCATAACTAATTCTTGATAATGGATTCAAGGATTTTTGAGAAGACTTAAAGGATAGAGATAGATATTGGATTGTTATTGATTTTGACTAGTTTCAATTGACCATAATATTATGTTCTGGGAATTGAGAGACAATTTAAACAAACATGTGCGCATGAGAGTGAATCTTGAAGCAACAAGGTGGATTCACAGCAGCTACCTAATATAACATCTCTGTTATAGATCAGTTTCCATTAGAGCATTGTGAACTGGATTTTACGGATTAACAATGGATGAGTTTATAAGTCAACACTTTTATACGCACACAATGCAATTGCTATTTTATTGTTGGCTCTCCTTTTGATGAATAAACTATGAAACAAATTCGAAAGCTAATAGAGCTTATCTATTTAAGCAAAACACCATATTTTTTTCTGTTAAGGATAATGCCCACATAAGCTCGTGGAGAAGATAAAAGTGGTAATGGAAATAAGAAATTAGTGGATCCAGTAGGTTTCAATTGCCAATGCTCGAGTTCAAACGTTCTTTTTTGAAATGAATTTCTGTTTTTTATAACTTAATTGTGATTCAATCATTTTTACGGTGTTCTTTATAGCTTATTTTGTATGTTATGAGGAATGAATTGATAAAATATACAAATAAAAATAACCTGGCTGGCTTAGGTTCCTTTTCACAGGTTTCAGTTTGCACCTGATCAATTTGACATGACTTGACGACTGCTTTTAGGCAGCCGTGACTGATGATTTAACATGTCCATCCAAATCACGGTTCACGGTAGTGACCCGAGAAAAATATCTCACCTCGCAGATTCAATAATAATTGGTCAATCTTTTCTTTATTAAACAGAGATTTACAATTCAATTCATTTATCTACTCTACAATGATACAAACATGTTTGAATAATAGTAATAATAACAAAGAAGTACATTATTGATATAAGCTTCAATTAAGAAGTTATCATATTGTACTCTATCAAATCAAATAAATAGACGTATTTTCTGGTTTTCAGATGTTGTACCTACTTAAGCACAAGTGGCCTACGGAAGAGTAGCAAATGGAGCTCGAAGTGGGGCTCACCCACTGCCATTTTACAATTGCTTCTAATGGCCAACGCCGGCCTTCTCATGATCGACCACATACACTTCCAGTACAATGGCATGCTCTTCGGCATCTTGCTCTTATCCGTTGCAAAAATAATGCAGGTAACAATAAATAGATTTAAATAAAATAAGGTTTTATTCACAAAACAATTATACAGTAGAGACAAAATCAATTAATTGTGATTAATCCAACTGTTAATCTTTGATTAGTAGATCACTTTGTACATAATTGACAACGATTACATTTATATAGGCCTAAACGAAAACATGAACTTACATACAGTACAAAATAAATTAATTGTAATTCATCCAACTTTCCATCTTTGTGCCGGTTGCACAACAGAAGGTTAAATTTTAACCGTGATTAATTCCACGAGAACCAATCAGAGAAGCCGTCTTTTCAAAAACGCCTTCTCTGATTGGTTCTCATGAAATTAATCACGGTTAAAATTTAACCGGCTGTTGTGCAACCGGGCCTTTGATTAGTAGATCACATCACTTTGTAGTCAAGTAATGACTTTTTGTTGATTTTGTAGGATAAATGGCTGGTGGGAGCATTCTGGTTCACAGTTCTCCTGAACATGAAGCACATATTCGCTTACGTTGCGCCGGCTTATTTCGTCTATTTGCTGCGCAATTACTGTTTTGTACGCACCACACAGGGCAGCCAACTGCGATTGAATCTCCTTTCTTTCACGCGCACTTTCAAACTGGCTGTGATAGTTCTATCTGTATTCACTGTATCATTTGGGCCATTCGTGTTCTACGGACAACTAGGACAGGTAAGTTTATCAATAATTCTTAATATATATGTTCCTTGAATGTTTTAATTCTATATAAAGCAATGGAGTTGAGATTTACAGATGGAAATATGTAATTATATTAATTTAATTACTGAGATATTGCAATTATTCAAATGCTAATGAATTAATTATTATCATTAAACGAAAATCCAAATTAAATGCTATAACTCACCCCGAAGACTTCTGCTACTGGAAGCTACAAGGCTACACTTGTGTGCGGGTAATGAGTGGGATGATGTATAGAGATGAATGGACGTACAGTTTCAAGAGTGGGCTCCGAACTCCGGGAAGTAGCTTTGATGCTCTTAACTGTCTTTTAACTGAGCAAGCAGTCTTCATCGTTCCAACAAGTAAACTGAGAATACGTCGCTTATCCAATCTTTGCGACTAGGTGGTTTTGTCCGCTAGGGCAATCACTCCCAAATACCATGATTGACTTACTAATATTATATTATTTTTAATTATATTTATAATATTACGGCCAGGAGTGGCCGTAGTCGAGTGGATTAGATGCTGGCTTTAAAAACGAGAGGCCCGGGTTCGAATCCCATCTCGAGAAAATAGTTTTCTCGGGCCACTTCCGTGTTTCGGAAGAACACGCTTTACTCCGTCGGTCCCGGCTGTCTATAAAGCAGTCGTTAGGTCATGTCAGAGGCCCTGGAATTGATCAGTTGCGACCTGAAAACTCTGACACCAGACCTGAGCCATCCAGGTCACTTGATATTTATTTATTTTGATTTAAAAAACCCAACACTACTTTTTTGTAAATATTTTCTGATTGACTTATCTATTGATCACTAAAGTATTTTTTATTGTTTTCACAGGTTTCAGTTTGCACCGGATCAATTTGACATGACTTGACGACTGCTTTAAGGCAGCCGGGACTGATGATTTAACATGGCCATCCAAATCACGGTTCACGGTAGTGACGTGAGAAAAATATGTCACCTCGCAGATTCAATACTAATTGGTCAATCTTGTCTTTATTAAACAGAGATTTACAATTCAATTCATTTATCTACTCTTCAAAGATACAAACATGTTTGAATAATAGTAATAATAACAAAGAAGTACATTATTGATATAAGCTTCAATTAAGAAGTTATCATATTGTACTCTATTCAAATCAAATAAATAGACGTATTTTCTGGTTTTCAGATGTTGTACCTACTTAAGCACAAGTGGCCTACGGAAGAGTAGCAAATGGAGCTCGAAATGGGGCTCACCCACCGCCATTTTACAATTGCTTCTAATGGCCAACGCCGGCCTTCTCATGATCGATCACATACACTTCCAGTACAATGGCATGCTCTTCGGCATCTTGCTCTTATCCGTCGCAAAAATAATGCAGGTAACAATAAATAGATTCAAATAAAATAAGGTTTTATTCACAAAACAATTATACAGTAGAGACAAAATCAATTAATTGTGATTGATCCAACTGTTAATCTTTGATTAGTAGATAACTTTGTACATAATTGACAACGATTAAATTTATATAGGCCTAAACGAAAACATGAACTTACATACAGTACAAAATAAATTAATTGTAATTCATCCAACTTTCCATCTTTGTGCCGGTTGCACAACAGAAGGTTAAATTTCAACCGTGATTAATTCCACGAGAACCATTCAGAGAAGCCGTCTTTTCAAAAAAGCCTTCTCTGATTGGTTCTCGTGAAATTAATCACGGTTAAAATTTAACCGCTGTTGTGCAACCGGGCCTTTGATTAGTAGATCACTTTTTACATGATTGAGCAATCGATCACTTCCGGTTTTGCTGAGGATGATTAGGACATTAGGCCAGAGTTTGAGCCTCGGAAATGAGAACGATTATAATAAAAATACATTGATATTTTCTTTTTATTATGGAAGAATACTACAACATATTCTCACATAGAATAAGATGGTTATATGTGAAAGTTAAGTAGACTTGCAGTTTTACATCGGATAGTAGATTTGCTGCTCATCACTGTCTATTATATTATAAGTACTGTTTGGTAATTCACATGAAATTTAAAGTATTTCTCTCTAAACTAGAGATTATTTCTCATGAAACTAGACATGACTTAATGTTGAAATCATAATTCTTGGATTCAATTTTGATTCATTGTTGGATTTTTTATTGTTTTTGAAGGGACGGATTCAAGGATCCAAAGGTTCAAAGAACCCCACACGTCAACCGAAGCTTGTGTTCCCAAGTAGTATGTTAGTTAGGCAAACCAATACCTATGCCCTTTACAAGAACCAGGAGTTTTTCCCTATACTAACATTCCATTCATCACCTGGTTGCAATCCTTGTCGCAATCCAGTGTGATATGCTTGGCAGTCTCTTCAGACTGATTAGTCCTCGTGACCTACGTGAGTTCCACTCCCGGCCTTCTTTGTAGGTCCTTCCGCTGAGGAAGGGGCGACCATGTTGTCTCTAGGGCGCCCGGCCACCCTTGACTCAGCCTCTTGACCCACATTTGTGCCTGGTTTTTCACCCATCACTGGTTTCTTGGGTTTTTTCTTTTTGCTCCTCCGAAACATCGCAGGGTCAGAAGCCTCACCTCTCCCAAGAAGTTTTGCATGAATGGCCGCCCTTCTTTGAGCAGTGGTGAGTTTTTGCCTCTCCACCCACAAACTCGTGACCTACGTGAGTTCCACTCCTGGCTTTTTGTAGATACTTTCGCTGAGAGAGGGGGCGCCAAACTGCCTCTAGGGCGCCCGGCCACCCTCGACTCAGCCTCTTGACCCACATTTGTGTCTGGAGCTTCACCCATCTCTGGTGTCTTGGGTTTTTCTTTTTGCCCCTCCGAAACTGCCCTGATGGGGCAGATCCCTTGGGTTTGAAGCCAAGCCAACTTCTGGAGTTTCCTCGAGGTCCATTTTAGTCGCTTCCTACTACAAGCATGGATACTGTAGCTGAGTTTTGAACACATTCTTGAGTACGATGATCGACTCAAAGCTCCCCCAACCCACAGGGGGCCATTTTTGGATAGACAATAATCCATTTATTTAGCAGTGATTGAATAAATACATGATATGATTAAACGAAAACTAATTCACTTGAATCTTTAAAAACGAATTCATTATAATACAAAATTACAAAAATTCACGTTAATGAACACATAAAAATATCAATAAGTACTAAAATATCAATTTTAAAAATGATAATATAATTCCGACGAGTTCTTATGGGACTATTCCTACTCAGCTCGGTCGAACGAGTGTGGATAGTCCCATTAGAGCTTATGGGAATAATATTCTCACTGTACCGGACACGTTCACTGATACTAATAAGCTAGAATCCACCTAATATCAATCAATCCAGCAATTTTTAATATAGCTTATCAGTAGAGAAGGAATATTTTGAAGCTGTAAAAGGGAGATTATGTTTGTGCAAATGGGAAAAATCAGTTACTTATCATCATTCTAATATTGCTATGTTGAGATGTGTAGAATTTTCAATTTCCATTATCATACTGTACTTTCTGAATTTCTAATTCGTAGAGTAATGACTTTTTGTTGATTTTGTAGGATAAATGGCTGGTGGGAGCATTCTGGTTCACAGTTCTCCTGAACATGAAGCACATATTCGCTTACGTTGCGCCGGCTTATTTCGTCTATTTGCTGCGCAATTACTGTTTTGTACGCACCACACAGGGCAGCCAACTGCGATTGAATCTCCTTTCGTTCACGCGCACTTTCAAACTGGCTGTGATAGTTCTATCTGTATTCACTGTATCATTTGGGCCATTCGTGTTCTACGGACAACTAGGACAGGTAAGTTTATCAATAATTCTTAATATATATGCTCCTTGAATGTTTTAATTCTATATAAACTGGCTGTGATAGTTCTATCTGTATTCACTGTATCATTTGGACCATTCGTGTTCTACGGACAATTAGGACAGGTAAGTTTTTCACTATTTGTATAATTTATGTTAATAGTTCTTTCATTGTTTTCATTATACGAAAACAAGTTCCTTTAAGGTTTGAAGCGGATATACTATGTTGAATGTACAATAAACACAAAATATTCTTCCACAGAACTTGTAGAAAATTCAATTTCGAAGAGAAAGATGTAAAATAAGTCTATAATAGACAAACGCAACCTTTAAAAAAATAATCCGTAGTTACATACAAAACTCAATTACTTGTATGTAATTAAGGATTATTTTTTAAAGGTTTTGTTTGTCTATTATAGACTTATTCTACATCTTTCTCTTCGAAATTAAATTTTCCACAAGTTCTGTAGAAAAATATTTTGTGTTTATTGTACATTCAACATAGTAAATTTGCTTCAAACCTTAAAGGAACTTGTTTTTCGGGACCAAGTTTTGCGTATTTCGTCACATATCTTGAAAATTATTGTAGCTACAGGTCTGAGAACTTTGCTTCAAACCTTAAAGGAACTTGTTTTTCGGGACCAAGTTTTGCATATTTCGTCACATATCTTGAAAATTATTGTAGCTACAGGTCTGAGAACGGTTTTATACAATTTTTCAGTTTATTTTACATAAATTACGCTAAATAGTACATCTTAATTAACAGCCAACAAATACCCTTAGGGCTTCGTTTCAGCAGGGATTTGAAATTCAGACGAAATATTTCACTCTGTATAACTTGGTAACAAAGCATTTTCGGATCTATGTTAATTGGTACTTTTTTACTTTCCTTGCCCTATTACCATAGGTAAGGAAAGTATTGCTTTCCAAAAAAAATTAAGGTACCCCAATTTCTATACGTTTCAAGGTCCCCTGAGTCCAAAAAAGTGGTTTTTGGGTATTGGTCTTTATGTGTGTGTGTGTGTGTGTGTGTGTGTGTGTGTGTGTGTGTGTGTGTGTATGAGTGTATGTGCGTCTGTGTACACGATATCTCATCTCCCAATTAACGGAATGACTTGAAATTTGGAACTTAAGGTCCTTACACTATAAGGATCCGACACGAACAATTTCGATCAAATGCAATTCAAGATGGCGGCTAAAATGGCGAAAATATTGTCAAAAACAGGGTTTTTCGCGATTTTCTTAAAAATGGCTTCAACGATTTTGATGAAATTCATACCTAAAATTGATAAGCTATATCAACTGCCACAAGTCCCATATCTGTAAAAATTTCAGGTGCTCCGCCTCATCTATGCAAAGTTTGATTTCAGATTCCCAATTATCAGGTCTCAGATATAATTTAAACGAAAAATTTCGAGTGGAAGAGACTGAGCATTGAAATCTCTTCAATTAATGTCAAGTAACATTTTCACCTAAAATTGAAAATAAGCTTGAAATTTGAGAAAATGTGATTATTCAATTGCAAACTGTTGGCAACTGTTGATTCTATTTAAACATTCACTATGAACAGATAGCAGATCTCGTGTGTTACCAGCGTTATTGTCCTGTCACCAGCTGGGTCAGATCTCAGAATAGTATACTTGAGATGCGCGGGAACACTAGCGTCAGGTGATCAATTTTCATAATGGCAAGGAAAGTTGTGTGAGTGCGCCACACCAGATTTTTCTTCTTTTGATGTGAGGAATCACGCCCTGACTTATGGACACCTTTTTCAGAACACTCTGTAAACCTTTCTGTATTGCATTTATTTTCAATCACAAATCATCATAATATACACATATATGATTGGGAGAAGACAACAGGCATAGCCCAAAACTTTCTTCGTATGTATTCTTTTTATATCTATTGTATTATTAAGGATATATGGATGATGCTTATGTGATCCTGCACACAGGGATAATAGGAGCTTCTACACGCAATGGCGGGAACGCGGAATTTAAAATGTCATGTACATTTGAGTACCGGACTTTTCTAATTCCCATCGCAGCTCAATATTGTCCCTGTGTGCAGGCTGGTTAACAATTGTGTGCGGGCAATGAGTAGGATGATGTTGAGAGATAAATGGACGTACAATTTTAAGTGGGCTCCGAACCCTGGATGTGGCTATAAAGCTTATCTGTCTTTTATTTTTTTTACAGAGCTCTCCTCACCGTTCCAACAAGTCAAATCAAATCAAATTCAAATCAAATTTATTTGTTTCCAGCATTTACAGTATAAACAATATATAAAAAGATATAATTGAAACAACACTCACATGGACACGCAGGTCTGTTTGTGAGTTGTTTGAGTTCGTAATTACATTATTTAAATTATTATAACTTGAGAGAAATTCCTGGAAATTAGATTTGGCTAGGTACATTGTATTGAAATGAAAAGAATAACTTAAATAAAGAAGTAAATTGAATTATGATATGTTAGATAATAGAAATTATTATTCAATCATAGAAATATTGTAGCACAACTACACACATACAACTCACACATACAGGGAGGGGGAAGACAGCCACACACACACCACACACACATACACACACCAACATTCTAAAATGGCTGTTAAATGCATTTAAATTCATTGGTTGATTACTGATGGAGGTAGAGAAGATGACAATTGGAAGCTCAAAATAATAAATATATAGAGGAATAAAATTTGTATAGAATATAGGTCTACAGTAGAATAATTTGAAGCGTAAGCCTGGAGTTTAACCAACCGCGTTTGCGCGCAGCGGGGCTAGACGTACGCAGATCTCAAAATCAGATCACATTCGTCGTTATTTAAGGCAGATAACCACCCCCGCAATACTCTTTTGTATTGGTATATTGAGCATTCCCCCGGCTGACTAACAAACAAAGGTGCATTCCGCAGAATTACGTGAACCAGATATGTCACATTTCTGTCGCAGACAGATCTCATATTACGTGAAACACCAGAATGATGTAGATATGAGCCGCGGGTCAGGTAATTGTGTTGAGAGGAATTATTATTGAAAACAATCTTATTTTTAAATGCATAGGTCATAACAGATTTGATGAAAAGTTTTTTTATAGTGAGAACATTGAAAAAATTGAACAAGTGATCTGATGAATAAGTCCTTTCCAGACCTAGTCCAGCCTTAATAATTGCTTTCTGAGTTATAGATAATTCTTTAATGTATACATCACATGCACCGCCCCATGCAATAATACCGTATGTCATGATGGACTGAGCAAATGAAAAATATACCATTCTTAATTCTTTAACATTGAGGATACCATGTAATTTAGAGAAAACGAAGATCAACTTTCTCAACTTATTTTTCAAGTAGACTATGTGCTGCATCATAGCCACCTCTAATACAAGGCCGCGGCCTATGATATTGCAACGTCGCAGCGTAGGCCTACATTCTAATACATGATTGGTGAAAAAGATCAGCTGGTATTTCTAAAAATCTTCTTCACCAATCATGTAGTAGATTCTAGGCCTACACTGCGACGTTGCAATATCGTAGGCCGCGGCCTTGTATTGAAGGTGGCTATGGCTGCATCCAACTGAAAGTAAACTGGGAGTACGTCGCTTATCTAATATTTGTGGTTAGGTGGTTGTGTCCGCTATGGCAACTACTCCCAAATACCATTATTGACCTACTAATATACGTACGCACGTACAGAATAGTTTTGGACTATGCCTGTTGTTCCTAATCATATTCTTATGATTTGTAATTGTATTAACAAATAAATAAATGAATGAATATAATATTATTATGAATTATTACCTATATTTATATTTACGGCCAGGAGTGGCCGAAGCCGAGCGGATTAGATGCTGGCTTTATAATCCAGAGGCCTGGGATATCTCGGGCCACTCCCGTGTTTCGGATGAACACGCTTTATCCGTCGGTCCCGGCTGTCTATAAAGCAGTCGTCAGGTCATGTCAGAGGCCCTGGCATTGATCAGTAGGGACCTAAAAACTCTGACACCAGATGTGAGCCAGCCAGCTCACTCGATATTCATTTATTATTTATTTTGAATTAAAAAATCCAACACTACTTTTTTTAAATATTTTTCTGATTGACTTATGATCACTAAAGTATTTTTTATTGTTTTCACAGGTTCTATCTCGCCTTTTTCCATTCAAACGAGGGCTGTGTCATGCTTACTGGGCACCCAATTTTTGGGCCTTATACAATATGTTGGACAAAGTTCTAGTTGTCTTATGTAAGTAATGGAAATCCTTATTATATTTTCCAATTAATATTCAAGATTATTTACTTAGCCTACTAGATCTTGAGGAGTATCGAAACATTCAAGGTGAATTCCCACTTATCAGTATCAGTGAACGTGTCCGGTACAGTGAGAATATTATCCCCATAAAATCTTATGGGACTATTCATACTCACTTGGCCGTGCTGAGTGTTAATGATCCCATTAGAACTCATGAGAATTATATTATCACTATACTGAATAAGTTCTTTATTCTTTATTCTTTATTGATTGATATAATAAGTATACATCATATAAATCAAATTCATTGATAAACGTTTAGTGACAAAAGATTCCTCCAGGGAGAAATGAATGAATAAAATTTGCACTAGTCCCTAGATACACAAATTACTATTTTACAAATGGAAATAAATTGGAAATTGCATTTGTTCAAATGCCAATAAATGAATAATTATTATTAAACGAAAATCCCAATTACATGCTGTAAATCACCCCTAAGACTCCTGCTACTGCAAATATTGACAACAGCTAGATAGAAATTCGATGAGCGCTACTATACAAAAATTATTTGTCAGCCCGGGAATCGAACACAGTACCTACTAATTGCTGGTCAGGAATGCTTACCCTTACACCAAACTGACTATTTCTGGACAGCAGCGCTCATTTTATAGAAATAAATTGGAAGTTGCATTCGTTCAAATGCCAATTAATGAATAATTACAGCAGTATATTATCGCTCATTGAATTTCCATTTAGCTGTTTACCCTGTTGTCAATATTTGCATTAGCAGAAGTCTTCGGGGTGATTTGCAGCGTTTGATTAGATTTTTCGTTTAATAATAATTATTCATTATTTAGCATTTGAAGAAATGCAACTTCCAATTTATTTCCATCTGTATACTGGCTGGCCGCTATGGCTTTGTATAAAATGAGCGCTGCTATCCAGAGATTGTCAGTTTGGTGTAAGGGTAAGCATTCCTGACCGGCAATTAGGAAGTACTGGGTTCGATTCCCGGGCTGACAAATAATTTTTGTATAGTAGCGCTCATCGAATTTCCATCTAGCTGTTTACCCTAGCAGAAGTCTTCGGGGTGATTCACAGCATTTAATTGGAATTTTCGTTTAATAATAATTATTAATTACTATTTTAATAGAATTTCAGGATTGTCAATTTGAATACACTGATTTCATATGCTACTGTACAGCATATATGTTTCATGTTTTGATTTCATATTTTGACGATACACTATTTGATACAATTAACTTTTTGTACAATGGGTACATACATAAAGACTTCGATTTGATTATGATGATTGAATGTGAAATGTCAATTTCGTCTTCATTTTGCAGTTAAATTAATGGGAAGATCACTAAAGGCGAACCCAGCTAGTATGACAGGAGGTCTAGTGCAGGAGTTCGATCATGCAGTTCTCCCCAGCATAACGCCTAGAATCACACTCTTCTGTACGGTGCTATCAATACTGGTAAGATAACATTTATTTTTCCCATTTTGTCCAAAAATTGTTTGTTAAACTCGGATGTAGAAAGTTGACTTCTTCCTTCTTAGTATTGATTTGTATTGACCACAATAATAATCAGTACAAATGCACAAAATCACATTGTGTGGATTGTACAAGAGTCAACATGTTGTTGATAATTTATTTATTTATTGAACTTCCAACGGTACAACACCAATTTTACATAAAAATTACATAGAAAAACAGATACCAACAAAAATGTATAAATAATATACATTATTAGAGAATCGCTGAAAAATAACATAGAAAAAGAGATACAAGCAGAAAATACATAAATAAATAATATACTCTTTAATATATAATAAAATAAATATTAGAAAATTATCTATGTGGATAATTTGTTGTTATTTCCAGCCATGTCTAATCAAACTGTGGAGATGTCCTGGTAACCCATTGCATTTCATGCGAGCGCTCATACTTTGCGCGTTTGGAGCATTTATGTTTGGATGGCATGTCCACGAAAAAGCCATTCTTATGGTCATTATTCCTCTAAGGTAAATACATTTGTTTATTCACTTGTCAACTTTAAATAATGCATGTACTTTTGTGTTTTACGACAAAGCCATTCTCTTAGACCCAGTTTCCGAGCTCGGGATTTAGCTAAGTTCTACTTTAAACAGCTGGAGACAGAAAATTGGCTTTCCGAAACGGGGCGTAGTTGCAGTCCACGTTTAAATTAAATTTCGAAAAACTAGAACATTGAACACAAAATAAAATAAAGAGAAAATAGTATAAAGTTTCAGCTATTTTATATTATTCCAATAATTGGAAACGTTTTTCCTTGACGAAATGAAACATTCCTAAATAATTAAAAATAGCTGAAACTTTATACTATTTTCTGTCTATTTTATTTTGTATTCAATGTTCTAGTTTTTCGAAATTTAATTTAAACGTGGACTTCGACTACGCCCCGTTTTGGAAAGCCAATTTTCTGACTCCAGCTGTTTGAAGTCTAGAACTTAGCTAAGTCCCGAGCTCGGAAACCGGCCCTTGTCATTCATTATTCATCTAAGGTAAATACATTTATTCATTTTTCAATTCTGAATAACTCTGTTTATTTTCAACACTCACCAATCTTTCCATATCAGCTTATCATACTGCGACAAAGTCAAGGTATGTAGACTTAACATTAAGGCACGTATTACATTCAGCCACCAGTCTCGGTTACCTATAATTCGCCAAACGGAATCATTGTCGGCCTAATTTAAAGCACGCCGGAAACCCAGTGAAACACTAAGATTGGAAACATGAGCATAGAGAAAATTATAAAAAATGAATATGAAAAACAAATAAATAGAGAAAAAGAATAGAATTGTAGAGACTTTGTAGTAACTTAATTACTGACATGTAATGTGTGCATTGTCTTTTTTTTCTTTAGGGCTACTTTTAAATATTAATAAAAATTCGAAATCTAAGTACCCTTTAAAATTGTTCAATCACGACATGCTTCGGCTATATAGTGCTATTATCAAGTACAAAAATCATAATCTATTTATTCATGCAATTTTGACACTTCCTCGCCTTTTGTCACTTCCTTTTTGCATGTCATCAATCGTGTCATGAAAAATTAATTTAGGTACTAGTAATTTTATATGATTAAACTTCCAAGTAGCCCTATTAAAAACAATACAATCATTGAATTATTACCAACTTGATAATGACATTATATAGCCGAAACAAGTCGTGATTGAACAATTCTAAAAGGGTACTTGAATTTCTAATTTGTATTTATAATGTGTGCATTATATGAATACGTGTAATTTGTTGTACGCAATTAATCATGCAATGAGAGTTTAAATTTAAATTATAATCGGTTCAAGCTTAATTGTAAGAAATTGATTGTAACTGTGAAAATGTAATGTTGTGAACAGTGTAATTTCGGTTGTGTGGCGGAAGGAAGCCGAAATCTACCTGATGATCTCAACAGTAGGCCACTACTCCCTGTTTCCGCTCTTCTTCACGCCATTCGAGCATATCCTCAAGGTAACTTATAACTTAACTTATCAATTATAACTTCAATTACGTAGATTAACTAGTGCTCTTTTTTAGACATTAGTTTCAGCTAATCACGTCATTATCAAGTGTCAAAATCATCATTATTATTTATTAATGCAATTTTGACACTTGCATGTCATCAATTATGTCATGAAAATAAAATAGGGTACTAGTAATTTTATGTGATTGAACCTCCAAGTAGCCCTAACTAGTATTTCTGTGAACAGTAGACCTCACGCAGTTTTCTCATCCACAAGTATCTGATGTCACCTGTTCTAGTTGATTCAGTTGAATCATAATTTACTCTTGAAAACTGTTATTTGTTTTCTCCAAGATCAAAAACTCACTTATGTTAATAAACTCAGTTCACGTTTGAATATGTATCCCATATGATAATTTATCCAGTTCCGTGACAATCTTTCCATCTGATAAAAATATTTCTTATTTTTTTTAATCAAGAATATGATAATTTCTTCAGTATTATTTAGTTTATTCAATCGTTTTTTATTTTATTTCCAATCACCTATTGAATTTGTTTTTCAAATGTGAGAATATTGATACTGATGGGCACGTATCATGAAAAATATTGAAACCCTACCTTAAAGAAAGATAGGAGAAAAACGTTGCCAAGTCTCTCCATTTTGCCACTGAGTGTACACAGCTGTTACTCAATTCATCCCATTAATTTGATCTAATAATAATTATCATTTCCTTGATAAAATAATCAATTTAATCAAAAAAATATTTTTTCATAATTTGATTCAAAAAATTTGCTTCCATAACTGAGATCAGATTTTTATTTTTATACGAACCTGAAATGGCGGCTAATTTAAAAAGATGTGATACACCAATCTGAATTTCAAAACAACAGAAATTAAGTTATTCTATTCCAATTTCTTTTAAAAATAATAGAAACATAGAAATTCTATTTAAAATTAGTAATTTCAATGGAAATAATTCTGAAATAACCTTTTAATATTATTTGTACCGGTACGAGTAGGTCTGACCTATATGTGTAGGCTAACTGAAGCATGGATGAAGTCTAGGATGGTTAGTTATCAAATTTTAAAATGTCATTTCAGGTATTTTAATTTCTGTTTCTCATACGGTAATGTCTGAAAATTATTTCAATGTTTCAAAAATACATTTTAAATCAATTATACGACTTGTGTACTAAAGTATTTTGATAGAATGAAGAAAAAAATGGCGGCTGAGAACTGTTTATTTACTTTTGTACAGTCACTGTCAAAAGTAGAAATAAAATATTGTGGCAAACTGACAACATTGCAAAGCTAGAGAGAGAGATAGCGCTATCTGTTTTGTTGTATGATAGAAAAGGACAGCAACAGTATTGTCAATTGTACACTGCCATTATAACGTGGACCTCACTATAGGTACAGCAAACATGAACTGTTTATATTAATAAATGATAAATTGTGTTATTACCTTTCACTTCTACAACAGTTCTCACGATTTTGATGAGTACTGAGTTGTAAAAGTGTAAGATAATAACACAATAAATTATAATAAATTGATTTGCTTTGAAGGTGTTCATCCTGCTGATCCACACAGTGTACGCGTTCGAGAGCCTCTCGAATCTGTTGGACGTGAAGCACTCGCGCTTTGGCCTGCCACTGCTCTCCACACTTGAGTCGAGCTACCTGCTCGGCCTCGGTGGCTTGTTCGTGTTGGAGTCACTCGTCTACCCGATGACCGAGCTCGCCGCGTCATATCCGTTCGCGCCACTCATGCTCACCTCGGTCTACTGTGCGGTGGGCGTGTCCTATTGCTGGCTGCGTTACTATTGGAACTTTGTGTCGATGAGTGAGACCGATCACAAGCGCAAGGCATACTAAGCTGTATTGAAACCTGTTGAGCTTATGCTGGGTTGTGTGTTTGTAGAGAGCCTATTCAAAATGCTGGTTTTTGTGTTTGTGGAGCATCATTGTGTTCAACTATTGTGTAATGCTAAACCTGTTGAGCCTATTCAAAATGATAAAATTTGTTGAATGAGAATTGATATTGTGGAATTTTTCCATAGTTTAAAAACACAGTTTTGTTTTTGTCACATACACATTTATTAGACATTTATAAGCCGAAACATTTATTTTTTCATTTACAACATATATTTTTCCATTTCATCTTCATTGGAAAAACACAGTTTTATTTTTGTCACATCCACATTTATTATATGCATTTATTTAGGACTGCAGTTTCCTGTTGAAACCAACACATCTCCAGCTGCAGATGTGTTGGTTTCAACACGAAATTGCAGTCCTAAATAAATGCATATAATAAATGAGGATGTGACAAAAATAAAACTGTGTTTTTCCAATGAAGATGAAATGGAAAAATATATGTTGTAAATGAAAAAATAAAACACTTATTGAAATGGGCTGCTTTTAAATTAATAAAACAAAATATTTCGGCTTGTTTCCGAGCTTGGGGTTTAGCCAAGTTCTGGACTTAAACCGGCTTTAAACTCTGGAGTCTAGAAATTTGTTTTCCGAGTCAGAGAGTTGACGTAGTCTAGGACTTGATTAAACTCTGGATTATAGAGAACTCGTTAGACCCTGGAGTTTATAATTCCGCTTTCAGAGTAAGATACTTATAAGCCCAGGACTAACTGAACTCTGGATTCTAGAGAGCTCGTCAGACTCTAGAGTTTGTAATTCCGCTTTCAGAGTAAAGCACTTATAAGCCCAAGACTTGAACTAGATTCTCGCCTCTTTTCAAGTCAAGGATTTATCAATAATCGGAGTCTCTGTTAGTCCATAACTTATCAATCAAGAGCTCGGAAACCGGCCCTTAAAATTCTGTGTTTGAGGAGAATTATTGTGTAATGCTAAACCTGTTGAGCCTATTTGAAATTAATATTGAAAGGAAAAATAGATGATGTAGATGTTGTAAAATGAAAAAAATATATATTTAAAATTCTGGGTTTATGGAGTATTGTTGTGTAATGTGTCAAAATGGTTGTGAAAATATGTGTAGTCTACATGTTGTACTTGCAAGGATGATGCCAGGGGAGGCTTGTACGTTGGTAATGTCAGAGATGACAATGAGATGTTCATTTTCATTCATTTCAATTCACTCATTTACCGCAAGTGTTTGGTGGCTGTTTTTGGGTAATGTGTCGAAATAGTTGTGAAAATATCTGTTAAGAGTTGTTGTGTAGTGCCAAAGTGAAAATATTTATAGTCTACATGTTTTGACTCCAATCCAAATAGCTCCACCACTAATGTTTTGCTATAAAAGAACATTTAAGTTTGCAATCTTCTTTATACAAGGCAAATCTACTAGCCTTCCGTATCTCCAATTCAAAAATATCCACCGCCAATGTCTTTCTATTGTACAACTTTTGAATAGATAACATTACACAAGGCTACCGTACTCTAATATTTTCCTATTGATCATTTCATCGCAACACATGGCACAAAAAGAAATACTTGAAAATAAAAGTGCATAAATTTATATTTATGTGGGCATCATCCAGCAAGAAAGTTGTGTCTCAAATCTTATAAATCTCTTAAACTAATTATTCTCTTAATTATTTACCCACCTAAATTTTTGTAAACCACCTGCTTCCCTGGAACAACCTACTGGTTGTCAGTTCAATATTAGTTGTTGTCAATGAGAATGTATTATTGTATTGTAAAAATATGTCAAGAAACCTCATATCCACCAATGTTTGTCAGCAATCTTATATCAGCCATAAATCGATGTCTACTTTTTATTAATGGTAGAAAATAGAAAACATTCATTATGTACACCTTGTTTTGAGAACTTTGGAAGATGCTTGCTATAATTTTTTACTCAAATGATCAAATAAGGAGAGTTTTCTCAAAAAACATCATAATATTGAATGAGTGTTCTTAATTATTATAATTATGTTGAAAAGTAATGTGCAAAATTTATATTTATTCAATGTAAAGTGGTAAAGTATGAAATATTATGTTGGTATGTATATACAAGATCATTATTTATTTAAATATTATTTTATTTTTTATTATTTATATGATATTAAATGTTATTCTTGTACATTCCAATTTGATAAGCTATAACTATAACATACCTCTGAATATTATTTTTTACTTTTTATGTGAACAGTAGAGAACCTGTTAACCTTTTCAACTGGTTTAAAAGCAGGATCTTGAACGTCTTTAAGGTGGAAAGCATTATTGATACTTAAGAATCACAATTCTACTAAACTATTGAAGATATAATGATCATAGCTATATCATAACTGATTTTAGAATAATAATTCTAAATTACTTTTGTCAACTTTTCAACTGAACCACATATTGTAAAATCTTGATCAGAGATCATTGAACAATGAAGGCTTTTTCTGTCCTACTGCGATGTTATACCTGATTTTTAGACCATAATTGGTATGATGAGAACGAATAAGGGGATTAATTGTCTCCAGTTCTCTAAAAAATTCATTATCTTTACTTTACTTAATATGTTATATTTTTTTGTAGTGGATTTTCTACTTAATTCAGTTGAAAGCACTAACCACATTTTATATTTGACTGTAAAACTATTCAAATCTAAATTGCGTTGTACAGAGTTAGAAAATGAACAGAAGCAAATAATGTTGGGGAGGCAAAAAGTATAGTGAAAGTGTATTCTCAATTGTTTTTTGTTTATTACCTTGCTGCAAATTCTCATAACAGCTATCATCTCATTATGCCAAATAGTGTATGATCGTTTCCAAATTAATTAACATATAGTTTATGGTATAATGACTATTTTGAAATGATTTGGATAGAAATTATACTTCACATTTCTACTGTGAATATAGCTATACATGTTTATTATTCACCGAATGATATTATTTAAATTTCTGTACACCTTAATTTCTTTGCAATATATGTTATCAATACCATACTCTTGAAGAATTTGGGGAAGTTATACTTCGGCATTTAATCATCAGCTATCATAACATATCAAATCTAAAGGTCCATTGATAGAAATGAGGTTATTACAACATTGTTTGATTCTAGTCTCAAAAATTCTTCAGTGTTTGGTTAATATGTTTCAATTTGTTTAATGTTAAAAGTTTATATAAATGGAAGTAAAGTAGGAAAAATAAATATTATTTGAGGAAGGAATATATATATCAAGTGGTCTTGTTTTAGAGATCAAAAATGATTTGTTTATGTTCTTAATATACAGTAATAAATGTATACAACGTATCCCATGTGCTTGATTATATTTTTATACCTCATCTCATGCGGATAGCGATTGCAGAATGTTCAGAAGCTTAAAGCAAGAGGGTAGATGTCTGAGTGTCACCTCTAAAAACTGGATTTTTAGGTGACCGGCTGATGCCGACAACTTGTCTACTCTCTAAGGAGGTGAAATCCAGATGGGGTGACCAGTTGACGCGAGTAAGCAAGGAGACACTCAGTTGTGCATTGCATGGCAACGACAGGTTATCACCTGCAATTTCAGAAGGTGACATATGTTGACGGGGTCAACAGTTGATGCAAGCGAGCAAGGTGACATCCGATTGGCTGAGGTGAAACTCAGTTGTGCATTGCATGGCAACGACAGGATGTCGTGTTTCTATGGCTCTTTCCAGATTTTGTTTCTCATCTGCACATATTATGCACTTGCGCATAATTTAATTTACTTCAACAGGCTCTTGTGTCCGCTGAAGACTCAAAAAAGCATCACGGGATCTAGATTACTCTGTTAGATATCCATACTTTTTCACTATTAAAATTAAACTTGAATTTTAAAAACACTTATGAAGTGAAAATGCACCTAATATTGGTAGTGCATTCACCAATTGCAGTGCACAATTGGTAGTAACGCATCCACCAACCCCCACTCCATCATACCCACTTATTCCTCCACATTCATCCTTTACCACACATAACCTTGACATTAGAGTAAGTTCCTACAGTCTGATGATGACACACACCAGGTCGAAACGATCGTCACTACCATATAGTGAGTGCATTTTCACTTCATAAGTGTTTTTAAAATTCAAGTTTAATTTTAATAGTGAAAAAGTATGGATATCTAACAGAGTAATCTAGATCCCGTGATGCTTTTTTGAGTCTTCAGCGGACACAAGAGCCTGTTGAAGTAAATTAAGGGTATGGTAACATTGGATGCACGTATGTGTTAGTGTTTTTAAAATTCTAGTTGAATTTTAATAGTGAAAAGTATGGATATCCAACAGAGTAATCTCGATTTTTCAATCAGTTCATCAATTAATTACACCCAAAACTGGTTTAGATTCAATGAAAGTCTCTCCCCTCTTAGATAATTACATCATAAGGACTCAAACTATCATATGAATAAATAAATTTATAAAATATTTCACAAATACAATATTTATTAAACCAAAGTACACATTTTAAATGAGTAGAATACTGAAAAATGTGTTCTTAAACAGACATTCTACGTGAATATTTTTTTGTTGATGAGATACAGAAGCTTGTAGTAAGTTTGCTTCAAACAATAACTTGGTTTCCGATTACATAATCATAGATTGATATACTTATATTCATAATGTAAAATATACTTATATAGGCGAATATATATAAAAGTAATGAAATATTAAATTGAATAAGTGATTCCTTATCAAAGAGCGCTCTCAATATTTGATTAGACATTTATAAGCCGAAACATTTATTTTTTCATTTACAACATATATTTTTCCATTTCATCTTCATTGGAAAAACACAGTTTTGTTTTTGTCACATCCACATTTATTATATGCATTTATTTAGGACTGCAGTTTCCTGTTGAAACCAACACATCTCCAGCTGCAGATGTGTTGGTTTCAACACGAAATTGCAGTCCTTAATAAATGCATATAATAAATGAGGATGTGACAAAAATAAAACTGTGTTTTTCCAATGAAGATGAAATGGAAAAATATATGTTGTAAATGAAAAAATAAAACACTTATTGAAATGGGCTGCTTTTAAATTAATAAAACAAAATATTTCGGCTTGTTTCCGAGCTTGGGGTTTAGCCAAGTTCTGGACTTAAACCGGCTTTAAACTCTGGAGTCTAGAAATTTGTTTTCCGAGTCAGATAGTTGACGTAGTCTAGGACTTGATTAAACTCTGGATTATAGAAAACTCGTTAGACCCTGGAGTTTATAATTCCGCTTTCAGAGTAAGATACTTATATAAGCCCAGGACTAACTGAACTCTGGATTCTAGAGAGCTCGTCAGACTCTAGAGTTTGTAATTCCGCTTTCAGAGTAAAGCACTTATAAGCCCAAGACTTGAACTAGATTCTCGCCTCTTTTCAAGTCAAGGATTTATCAATAATCGGAGTCTCTGTTAGTCCATAACTTATCAATCAAGAGCTCGGAAACCGGCCCTTAAAATTCTGTGTTTGAGGAGAATTATTGTGTAATGCTAAACCTGTTGAGCCTATTTGAAATTAATATTAAAAGGAAAAAGAGATGATGTAGATGTTGTAAATGAAAAAAATATATATTTAAATTCTGGGTTTATGGAGTATTGTTGTGTAATGTGTCAAAATGGTTGTGAAAATATGTGTAGTCTACATGTTGTACTTGCAAGGATGATGCCAGGGGAGGCTTGTACGTTGGTAATGTCAGAGATGACAATGAGATGTTCATTTTCATTCATTTCAATTCACTCATTTACCGCAAGTGTTTGGTGGCTGTTTTGGGTAATGTGTCGAAATAGTTGTGAAAATATCTGTTAAGAGTTGTTGTGTAGTGCCAAAGTGAAAATATTTATAGTCTACATGTTTTGACTCCAATCCAAATAGCTCCACCACTAATGTTTTGCTATAAAAGAACATTTAAGTTTGCAATCTTCTTTATACAAGGCAAATCTACTAGCCTTCCGTATCTCCAATTCAAAAATATCCACCGCCAATGTCTTTCTATTGTACAACTTTTGAATAGATAACATTACACAAGGCTACCGTACTCTAATATTTTCCTATTGATCATTTCATCGCAACACATGGCACAAAAAGAAATACTTGAAAATAAAAGTGCATAAATTTATATTTATGTGGGCATCATCCAGCAAGAAAGTTGTGTCTCAAATCTTATAAATCTCTTAAACTAATTATTCACCCACCTAAATTTTTGTAAACCACCTGCTTCCCTGGAACAACCTACTGGTTGTCAGTTCAATATTAGTTGTTGTCAATGAGAATGTATTATTGTATTGTAAAAATATGTCAAAAAACCTCATATCCACCAATGTTTGTCAGCAATCTTATATCAGCCATAAATCGATGTCTACTTTTTATTGCTGGTAGAAAATAGAAAACATTCATTATGTAGGCTACACCTTGTTTTGAGAACTTTGGAAGATGCTTGCTATAATTTTTTACTCAAATGATCAAATAAGGAGAGTTTTCTCAAAAAACATCATAATATTGAATGAGTGTTCTTAACTATTATAATTATGTTGAAAAGTAATGTGCAAAATTTATATTTATTTAATGTAAAGTGGTAAAGTATGAAATATTATGTTGGTATGTATATACAAGATCATTATTTATTTATTTAAATATTATTTTATTTTTTATTATTTATATGATATTAAATGTTATTCTTGTACATTCCAATTTGATAAGCTATAACTATAACATACCTCTGAATATTATTTGTTACTTTTTATGTGAACAGTAGAGAACCTGTTAACCTTTTCAACTTGTTTAAAAGCAGGATCTTGAACATCTTTAAGGTGAAAAGCATTATTGAGACTTAAGAATCACAATTCTACTAAACTATTGAAGATATAATGATCATAGCTATATCATAACTGATTTTAGAATAATAATTCTAAATTACTTTTGTCAACTTTTCAACTGAACCACATATTGTAAAATATTGATCAGAGATCATTGAACAATGAAGGCTTTTTCTGTCCTACTGCGATGTTATACCTGATTTTTAGACCATAATTGGTATGATGAGAACGAATAAGGGGATTAATTGTCTCCAGTTCTCTAAAAAAATCATTATCTTTACTTTACTTAATATGTTATTTTTTTTTGTAGTGGATTTTCTACTTAATTCAGTTGAAAGCACTAACCACATTTTATATTTGACTGTAAAACTATTCAAATCTAAATTGCGTTGTGCAGAGTTAGAAAATGAACAGAGGCAAATAATGTTGGGGAGGCAAAAAGTATAGTGAAAGTGTATTCTCAATTGTTTTTTGTTTATTACCTTGCTGCAAATTCTCATAACAGCTATCATCTCATTATGCCAAATAGTGTATGATCGTTTCCAAATTAATTAACATATAGTTTATGGTATAATGACTATTTTGAAATGATTTGGATAGAAATTATACTTCACATTTCTACTGTGAATATAGCTATACATGTTTATTATTCACCGAATGATATTATTTAAATTTCTGTACACCTTAATTTCTTTGCAATATATGTTATCAATACCATACTCTTGAAGAATTTGGGGAAGGTATACTTCGGCATTTAATCATCAGCTATCATAACATATCAAATCTAAAGGTCCATTGATAGAAATGAGGTTATTACAACATTGTTTGATTCTAGTCTCAAAAATTCTTCAGTGTTTGGTTAATATGTTTCAATTTGTTTAATGTTAAAAGTTTATATAAATGGAAGTAAATTAGGAAAAATAAATATTATTTGAGGAAGGAATATATATATCAAGTGGTCTTGTTTTAGAGATCAAAAATGATTTGTTTATGTTCTTAATATACAGTAATAAATGTATACAACGTATCCCATGTGCTTGATTATATTTTTATACCTCATCTCATGCGGATAGCGATTGCAGAATGTTTAGAAGCTTAAAGCAAGAGGGTAGATGTCTGAGTGTCACCTCTAAAAACTGGATTTTTAGGTGACCGGCTGATGCCGACAACTTGTCTACTCTCTAAGGAGGTGAAATCCAGATGGGGTGACCAGTTGACGCGAGTAAGCAAGGAGACACTCAGTTGTGCATTGCATGGCAACGACAGGTTATCACCTGCAATTTCAGAAGGTGACATATGTTGACGGGGTCAACAGTTGATGCAAGCGAGCAAGGTGACATCCGATTGGCTGAGGTGAAACTCAGTTGTGCATTGCATGGCAACGACAGGATGTCGTGTTTCTATGGCTCTTTCCAGATTTTGTTTCTCTTCTGCACATATTATGCACTTGCGCATACGTGCATCCAATGTTACCATACCCTTAATTTACTTCAACAGGCTCTTGTGTCCGCTGAAGACTCAAAAAAGCATCACGGGATCGAGATTACTCTGTTAGATATCCATACTTTTTCACTATTAAAATTAAACTTGAATTTTAAAAACACTTATGAAGTGAAAATGCACCTAATATTGGTAGTGCATTCACCAATTGCAGTGCACAATTGGTAGTAACGCATCCACCAACCCCCACTCCATCATACCCACCTATTCCTCCACATTCATCCCTTACCACACATAACTTTGACATTAGAGTAAGTTCCTACAGTCTGATGATGACACACACCAGGTCGAAACAATCGTCACTACCATATAGTGAGTGCATTTTCACTTCATAAGTGTTTTTAAAATTCTAGTTTAATTTTAATAGTGAAAAGTATGGATATCCAACAGAGTAATCTCGATTTTTCAATCAGTTCATCAATTAATTACACCCAAAACTGGTTTAGATTCAATGAAAGTCTCTCCCCTCTTAGATAATTACATCATAAGGACTCAAACTATCATATGAATAAATAAATTTATAAAATATTTCACAAATACAATATTTATTAAACCAAAGTACACATTTTAAATGAGTAGAATACTGAAAAATGTGTTCTTAAACAGACATTCTACGTGAATATTTTTTTGTTGATGAGATACAGAAGCTTGTAGTAAGTTTGCTTCAAACAATAACTTGGTTTCCGATTACATAATCATAGATTGATATACTTATATTCATAATGTAAAATATACTTATATAGGCGAATATATATAAAAGTAATGAAATATTAAATTGAATAAGTGATTCCTTATCAAAGAGCGCTCTCAATATTTGATTAAATATTTTCTAAACATGTGAAACAGTTCAGATTCCTCTATGATTAACAATTTTATTAAACACAGCAAATCCTGAATAATCAAAAACCAATTGAATTTTACAAGTTGTTTTGTTCTATCATTTATAAATTTGAAGTAGATTGAAAACCTGACACTCGAATAATTAGTACAACAATTGAGTTATAAAAAAATAATCATCAAGTTCAAATGGATTTTTATAAAAGAAACATACAAATTTTTGAAGTATTCAAATAATTTTGAGTAAATTCCTCCTAATTCAGGTACACTATATAAATTAGAAATGACAATTCAGCTTATTGTGAATCATTGTAATCTCAACAATCCTAACATCAGGTGTTATCTTAACATGTATGGGTAATGTTTTGTTCCTCAACTACAACTGCTGTGAAAATTGTACGGTATAATGTTGCTCAGTTACAGAGTAAATGGAGTTTCGTTAATGTTCTGCAATTCTTGTGAATGAATACATAAGAGCATTCATGAGATATTTATTTGAAAAACAAAACTCAAATGGGGTCTCATCAAACGAAAATTGAAACTACATTAAGCTATATAAAATAGATATAGTAATTTGAACATGTTTTGACTGACAATACTTTTAATGATGAAATAGATAGAAGCGAATATGAAACGAATATTCAGTTGCAATCAACACTCATTCGAAGTATAAATATTGGAACAATCGTTTCCTTAAATGTTGAAGCAGTAACATACAAATTGTTAAGCTGATATTTTTGAAGATTTCGAACTAAGAAATTAATTCAATATGAATAAACAGACTGGAGATTTAATCTAGCCAATACATTATACAAGCTCAAATTAATTTACCAAATCATTAAAACTCTAACATTTCTTTTCGATATAAAAATCAGAATTGATTGAAAAATATGGAGGTATTCATTTTATCAATAATTGGCATAGGTGTTAACAAATAACATAATTTTTGTTTAAATGTTCAAATTAACAAATTACATTCATTATTTCTGAGTTGAAGAAAATTATAAATAGAGAACTAATACATGGTGTTTTGAAACAATAAAAATAGAAAACATGAAACTATTAAATTATCAAACTCAACATGTTAGTAGGCTAATAAGGTTTAGTGATAATTGAAAAATAATAACTAACAGTAGCCTATATCTTTCAAGTAATGTAGCTATTTCTGAAATAGCTATTGAAATTATATTTTTCAACAAAATGGTGAAGTTGCTGTAAAATTCAGTTTCATTCAGTAAAATCAGTTTCAGCCAATATAACATGAAATTAATACATGTTTAATAACTGAAATTATACTAATTTTAGTCATGTCTACAAATTTATCAACTCACGAAATCTTAACATTTCTACGCGATTCAATGCAAAAGATCATCATTATTAGGTGGACATAGAAGCTAACAAGTCAATTAGTGTCTCAGCTTCTTCAATTTCTTGATGATTCTGGTAGTAAGCAATTATTTGCTGCCTCTTGTTTGGCTCGATTTGTTCACAATATAGAGGTATACTGTATTTGTGCATCATTCTATAAACGAATGGATGCAATATCTCTTTATCATCATCCACATAATACATGACTCGATGGATCAATAGAGATTCAACACATTTGTTCAACTCAAGGCGTTCACATTCCTTGACAAGAACAACAAAGCTGTCCCTGCCGTATATCTGTTGAAATTTCAACACGTTCCTGTCAATGAACGATAAAAATCTATTTTCAATCTCATTTCCGAATTTTTCTATTTTCTCCAGGAGCCGCCTATCATGTTTCTTACTACTCAAGTAATAGTTGTCATAAACATGAACGTTGAAATACTTGACATCTTTTTCGAATTCGGAATAGATCTTGAGCAGCTTGGGATAGTGGGTGATATTGACAGGAGGGTTCGAGACGGTTGTGGGAATTGTGAATTCCAGTTCACCACTTGATGTGTCCAATGACACTAGCTGCCTGAATAGGTACCTCACTTGGAATGCAACTGGTATTTCAGCACCTTTTCGAGGCACAATGTAAGGGGATAGTTCAACGTCTTCCTGCAACTGGTCTTCGATATTATTGTCCCCCAACGAAAGCCAACACAGGTTAGTTCTGTCAACTACTTTCATGAGAGATTGGAATCCTGAATGTCCGATATTGTTGCCATGCAGATCGATGTAGGCTAATTTTGGTATGAATGGGAGAACTTGTGAAAGAACTTGGGCACTTCTTGCCCCCAATTTATTATTGCTCAAATCCAAAGATATCATATAATCATTGTCGCTCTGATTCATGCAGTTGTACTTTAATGCCTCAGCAAGGCATTCGAATTTGACATCCCCCAGATTGTTATTGCTCAGATCAAGATACATAATGTTGCTCAAACGGAAGTCTCCAAGTTTATCCAAGCTCATGTTCGGTATGTTTTCAATTCTTAGTTCAATGATTTTTTCTCCATTTTCAAGAGATTTCAGATGATTCATGAAATTAAATTGTGTTCCATTCAACTTCAATTTTGTAATGTTTTTGAATGCATACAATGGAAACATTGAATCTTTTATCAATTCAATTTCATTGATGTCGATGTCGAAGCGATAATCACACGTGTCCTTGCGAGGTGTGTATGTGCCATCATCAGATTTAAAATAAACTACACCACCAAAGGCGTGGATGTAAACTTTTGTGATTTCTGCTTTATCGCAGACATAGTCAATCACATGATCAATTCCTGTTACATGAGTTGCTTGGTAGATTTCAATAATGCAACCTGGATACTTGCACAGATTGAAATGATGAAAAGAATCATCTTTTATGAAGTCAAATTGAACATTGATTTCAGCAACACCTTCACACAACTTATATAAAGATTGACGTCCAATCTGATTTCCACTTAGATTGAGATCAGCAATACTTGCATTTACAAGATTTCTAGATAGGTATTCAATGCTATCATCTGTGATCAAGTTATGTGATAAATCAATTTTGGTTAACTGGGATTTTGGAAGTTGGTGGGCCATATGCTTGACACCATTAGTAGAAATTTTATTATTTGCGAGATTTAATGAAGAAATTTGTGTATATTGCAGTATTCGAGCTAGATAATAAACGCAGTCACAATTGATTCTGTTGTCACTGAGATCTAGTGAAACGATTCGCGACCCTGATAGACACTGACAAAGTGTTTTCAGTTCTCCACAACATGAAATCTGATTTTGACTAAGATTCAGGGAGGTGATATTTTTGAAAATTGTCTGCCACGGATCTACACTTGAGAAATAATAAAAAAAGAATGAGCATCGCATTTCTGATAGGTCAAGTGAGGCATCATCACTCGACTTTTCAAATTTTTTTAGTACATTCACATTATTTATATGATTGCCAAGATCTAGTGAGCTAATTTGAGTATTTTTCAAAATATCAGCCAAATAAAACAAATTACAACATAATTCATTACCACTCAGGTTGAGTGTTGTAATTTTTGTATCCGGCAAACTCAGTATGAGATTCATCAGGCTTTTGCATGTCAAGTAATTATGGCCAAGATTAAGATTTGTTATTTGCGAGTTTTTCAGTGCTAGAGACAGACTTTTCACACCAACATCATTTGTCTCTAGATTTGAGCGATAATCAATTCCATCATCAGAATCATACTCTTCATCATAATCACTTACCATCATTTCTTCCATTATTTGATCTATTTTATTATTTTCTAGGTTGAGATATTCCAGTTTTGTATCTGCCAAACATGGTGCCAAAACCATCAAACTTTTACAGTCCAACCCATTGTTACTAAGGTCGAGCCATGAGATCTGTGTATTTTTTAGAGCAAGTGCCAAACATTCCACAGCACCAATGTCTAGTATAGGTCTATTACTCAAACGCAAATGAGTAATTTTTGAATTGACAACACATGATACAAATATTTTTATAACTTCGCAGGTCATGGAAATGTTTATAAACTTTATAGATGTAATATATGAGTTCTCAACAGCAATTACTAAATCCTCCATAACAGAGCAGTTCATTCTACAGTGACTCAAAGTTATAGAAGTTAGATGTGAACTCAACACACATATTGAGAGTAGCTGAGCAATAGCAGTTGAACATAATGCAGGTGATGTAAATTTGTAACCAACGTCGATTCCGCTTATTTGTGACTCTTTGATGCCAACAGCTAAAGATTCAATTTCATTGTAATCTCTAGGAAGACTTCCTGCAAAGCTGAGCAAAGTTATTTTTGTGTGAACCAGACAGGCCGATAACATCTCAAAGCATCTTTCACCAAAACAACTACTACTCAGATCAAGGATGGTTATTTTCGTGTTTGGCAGAACAAGAGCTAGACTGTTCATACCATTAAAGTCAAATCGATTCCTAGATAGATTCAAGGAAGTAATCTGAGAATCCACCAAACAGGGAGCAAATACTTTCAAGCCATCGCAGTTTATATGATTGGCACTTAGATTTAGTGACCGAATTTTTGTGTTTTTCAGCACTGAAGCTAGAATCTTCACACCATCGTTGCCCAATTCATTGTCTGATAGATCAAGGATAGTAAGACTTGAATCTAACAAGTATGGTGCAAATGATGCAAAGCTTTTAGGATTTATCCGAGAAAAAGAAAGATCTAAGAGTTCCACCTTAGAGTTTTTCAAAAGTGGTAAAACACAACTTGGGTCTATACTTTTGGAGTCAAGCATATTAATTACTGATCTAGTAGCTTCTTCTACAGTTTCATCTAGGTCTCTGTCAGTGGAGTTACACTCACCATTACAATGAATTGGTTCATCATATTCTTCATCAATGAAGCTTTCATTTTCTTCTGAATATTTCCTGTCTGTCACTACCTTTAAAAAAGAGTTTCGAGTCATATTCAGAGAAGATATTTGAGTTTCTCCCACAATATTAACTAAATAATCATAACCTTTTAGGCCGATACTATTTTTACTCAAATCAAGTGATTTGATTTGTGTGCTGGGCAAGTATTGGGCTAAATCAATCAGCAAATCACAATCTATTCCATTACGACTAAGATTGAGAGAAGTGATTGTGGTGTCCTTGAGAGCCTGTACTAGCTTGATCAATCCGTTCGAGAGAAAAACATCACCTGATTGAGGTCTATCAGAGGTGTTTGTTGTTGATTTTCTGGAACTTTGGATGATATCTAGTTTGGACGCCCAGATACTTCCATATGAGGTGATCTGACAGTCATCACATTCACTCTTCAAGCACTTGACATCAGTGGTTTCAACTTCATCCCCAGCTCCAGAGTTGTTTGGAAGCAAACACTTAGGTGTAGACGAATCTTGCTTCAAGCACTTGACATCAGTGGTTTCAACTTCATCCCCAGCTCCAGAGTTGTTTGGAAGCAAAGACTTAGGTGTAGACGAGTCTTGATTAATCAACAATGAAGAATGGTTGGAATCACCAGTGCCACTTCTGTGTGATGCGTCACTATAAGTGTCCCTCATTGATTCTATGATTTGCTTGAGTTTTTCGTTTCTTACCGAACCAGAAATAGAATCATTGAAAATCAAGCATGTAAGGCGTTTATCTGCCACAGATGATGATGATGATGATTTTGTTGAAGATGATGATAATATATCTCTTACCAGAGCGTTCATCACTGACTCATGAGTGAAGAGATCCAACCAATCCCTCACACTGGTCGAGATATCCATGTTGACTGTCCAAATCCAATGATGTCAAGTCCACTATAAATTGTCCAGTCCACTAGAATAGAAAGAACAAAAATCGGTTATTGGAAAAGAAGCATTAAATGAAGATTGAAAAAATGATATTCTCTATTCTCTTCTCTTCACCTTGACATTGCCATAAACACTTATTTATAAATAAATAAAAAATAATCCTAATAATTTGATAGGTACCTCAGTCTCTCAATTTCTTCAATAAAGAAGGTATAGTGGCACTTCAATGACATCACATCATCACCACAAAACAAATTTCCAAGATATACCAGCTCTTTCAATACAGTCTATCAATAAACTCTTGCTGTTCCATTTCTGCTTTCAGATGAATTCTCAATTCATCAACTGACAGTCAAGTTGAGTAGGCTGGCAATGCATTGAAAATTGTATCAGATGTATGCATTCTTAGTTGAAAAATACAACTTATACTTGCAACTAAAAGTAACAGAAACTTATATAGTAGCAGACTTGGTTTCTGAGTTATTTAAAGTAGAACACATGCATTTTCCAACCCAAGCTAATGTTCTATAAAGTATTTGTTGGGTAATGTATGTTCACAAAAAGTGTAAGTAATATCCAAATTTGGATTTTCGTTTAATAATAATTATTCATTAATTAGCATTTGAAGCAATGCAATTTCTCATTAATTCCCGACTGTAAAAGTATAATCAATGTTTACTCATCAACTTTTCATTTATGATAAATAATGTTAGATTTATTTAAAAATAGATGCCTTGATTTTTGTAAATAAGGGTAAATGAGGATCCATAGCAAGGTGCTTGATCATTAATATTATATTTTTCTGTTAAAATGTACCATTAAAAACGTTTTGTATTACTTTTTGATTCCTAAATTTTACATTCAACAGTTCTTTTGTCTATCAGGTTCAATAAAATCTCAAAGGCTACTTGAAACTAACTTGGTTCAACGTCAAACCAAAGCATTAGGATAAAAAAATTATTTTAAAGCAACTAAGTTTTAGTTTGAAAAATGAGGATTATTGAAAATTATAACGTATTGATTTAGAATAACTTGAAACGGTACCTACCTTTTCTCGTTTGACGACTGGTCTGGTGATGATTTGCACATGTGGCCGAGACCAGGTGGGCCGTCCTAGTCACAACTCACAACCATTCACAACTGCAAACATCACAATAAAGCCACTCTTACAACAATATTAAATATTAAACCTGTTTCAGATGGTGTGTATTCCATTCAAAAGTCACAATTCTTCTATAACAATTCAAGTAAATATGTTATATTGTTAATTATCTTACCATGACTACCTTTGACCTTCCTTGCAAACTCTACTCATCATGGTAGCCCAGCTATTTCAATCCTAACTAAACATGATCTACCCTACTACCAAATAAATTATTTGAAATATTTACCTTCATGGAAATACTCAATTTACTGGTTAAATTATATACTTGACCCCTATAATAAATTGGAGAAATAATAAATATAATAAATTCGCCAGTAATTACAACTTTCCAGTTTGCTTTCAGTTAGTTTCATTGAAATACCGAAGTGAAGCGCGAGAGCTTTTTCATCAGTTATTTTCAAAAAACAATAATGAAAATGTAGTATAACAACATATGTTTTGAATTTGTTATTACTGTTACTAAGTCTCCAAACAAACTCATTCCAATTCGAAACCTGTATAGTTCAAGTTATTAAAAACCTTTCTTAAGGTATCAAGTACTATGTCGTGTTTACTCTCATTCCTATTACAGAATAAGCTCCTGCATGATTACAAATTTCAGAAATTTGACATAATATAAGAAACACCTATATTCGACTATAACCCGCATTAACTACAATACAATTTTCGGCTTAGCTTATTGTTCTCCCGCAATCATTTTGATTTGTGATTGTACAAATAGATGAATATACAGAGGCTAAAGCAAGGATCTGAGTTGATAAAATATTCAATTTCAATTTATTTATTCACACACACACACACACATAAGATACATCAGTATGAAATAAAAATTAATTACATCAATAAAAAAACATTACAGTATAAAATAAATAACATACATATGGGAACACATTACAATATTAGAAGGCAATTTATACATGTTATGTGGTGAAGAAGGGTAGAGGATCAAAAGTTCTTCCAACTATGGCTATCCATGTCATAGGAAGGCTTTTGATCCTTGGAATTTTTGGAAAGGATTGGGAAAGGGATGTGATAGAGCACAAGTAGGGGAAGTGAGCGCACTAATCAGAAAAGTTCTCTGTTAACTTATTATAGTTCTCAAAGGTAGAAGAAGTAGTTAATTTTGATCCAAGCATTGATATCTGTTTTTACTTTTTTTGTTATCTTGGCACAGCTAATAATTTGTTCAGAAATTTTATTCATAATTTTAGTGCTTGAATATATGAGTTGTCTTCTAATATTTTCAATGTTAGTATGATAGATTAGGTACTTATTTGAGGTGGGTCTTAAATTGTATTGATAGTATTATTAGTGCAAATGAAATTATTTTTATATTTAAATATATACTTCACTACATTCATTACATACAACTGTCTAACTGTCAACACGTTAAACTCTTCAAAAGTCAGGTTGGTTGGGAAAAGTCTAGGCTATTAAATATATTATTATAAAATAATTAATTATTAAATAATATTATTATTAAATAATTACTATATTATTATTAAATAATTAATGTTATTCATAATAAACATTGAACTTGAGGTTTAGGCGTATTAGTAGCTTACTTTACAGCAGATGTGCAATTTTCATAAAGTTTATCTAAATTATATAAATAAAAATCGAGCCTTAAATTTTGACATTCAATAACTTTTTATGTGTGTGCCGAATTTGATGATTTTTTTTAGTTGTGTTTGTTATATTCAGGACCAGGTTTATGGTCTATCAAATTTAAAATCCGACTTCAGGACTCTTCCCTACGTTCCTTCAAAGTTAATGTAATCCTTATGGGAGAAGATTTGTGAGCTGGCCACACACAAAAATAAAAATCAGCTGTTATAATCATTGCGTCATACAACAGCCGTCGGTAGATCTGTTTTTCAATTTTATTTCTACTGATTCACAAAATTTTAATTCTTAATAATGCCGCGGTACGAACGACGTCCAAAACTTGGGTCGTAGAGCTCGAAATGCTGTAAATTTATAATATGCACGGGAAAATCAGCAGCAAGGAGATATACCATTCAATTTCCAGCAAGCTGCATTCAACTATAACTGAAAATACAAACTGCTGCACAACTAACTAAGCATCATATAGGAAGTCCATATCGAGATATATGTAAATACTGTTGGATAATTTTCATAAAAATAATTATAGTGCATCAGATTAAGCTAAGGCTAAGCACACCTGAGGAGGCGCGGCTAGGTGATACAAAGTGTTGATGTTATGGAGATTGCCTTATCACACCGTTTCACGCCATGCCCGATTCAGTGTGTGTGAGTTCTTCCATTCAAACCAATAAGCAAGAAGCACCTGGATGCAAAATGCTGCATCGCGCCTCCTCAGGTTTGCATCCAACTAAAGTTTGTCATGAGATGCATTAACTATTTGGCGGTACGAAGTTCGCCGGGCCAGCTAGTTGGATCAATATAAATGAATCCTAAATTTGTACGTGAGTAATAATAAGAGGAACGACCGATTGAAATAAGTGCATGTTTCAAAACAGTATTTTAGAATTCCGAACTAAAGGGAAATAAAGAATAATGACTCACCTACCAGAACGCTGTCCGAATTGCCAAGTCTCGTCGTGTTCCTGTTGTCCCCGACAGAAATCCAAGTCTGATCCTGAGTGATGAGTGAGAGACAACCATTTTAATTCCATTCTCATCCAATAATACATTTATAATATATTTATGATTATCTCCATGTCCTGCTATGGATACACACTTTCAAAAAATAGGGTTTTTATTGAAATAAATAGTATTTTATATCTCTTGAAAAAAAGCACTAGTTATTCCAAGCAAAAACTATAATCAAGTAGCCCTAGTGGAAAAAAATACAGTTAGACTAAAGAATAGATATTTGGACTAGTCAAAATGGATTAATAAAATCGAGTAATGATGTTCTACCTGGTAAAAAGCATTTCCAAACAAATTCCTACTTTTTCTTGAATCAGTTCAGCAGGTGCACATGGACAGAGTTCTACGAAGTCATAAAAAAGCCTGGCAAACCATCCTAAGAATAGATGCACTGGAGCACTGTAGACCATTATTTGTCGTCAAAAACAAATGCTTACAGTGGTCTCAATCTACATATGTACTTGAAACCATAACCCTTGCCATAGACTCAAGCCCGAATCTCAGAAATAGCCAACACATTCATAACACAAGAAGCAAGCTGAACATTCACCTTCCGCAACACAGGTTCGGCAAATTCAAGAACATACCTACCTATGTAGGCTCACATTTCTTCAACTATCTACCGGGCAGCCTGAAGACTTTGAGGGATTCACGGACAACATTCCATAGACAGCTGAAAAAATACCTCATTGCAAGACCGTACTATGCAGTGACCGAATTTATTGAGGAGCATACGTACCACCACCTTAGAGTATAGTGCAAGATACTCTATACACCTTCTTGACGACTCTGACAGAGGAGACCAAATCCATTGACGATTCCCCGATCCCAGGACCGTGAGGAAGACATCGAAAGTAAGAAGTAAGTAAGTTCTATGGGTAGGCCTACTAATGCGTACACCGTATCAGAAAGACATGATATACTATGGATAAATTCAACGACCAATATGGAAAATCGAAAGGGTTCCTTACGAATCAAACGAACATACACATGAATAGAATGCTATCTTGTTTAACAAAATCAAATTTAGATAAGACATGAAAACCAACAGATAGCAACAGTACTAGCTAATAGGCCTCTCTGTTATCAATTGAACAAAGTCCACAGTATATAAATACCAGACAGTAGAATCCAAAATTGCATAAGAATTATCAATATCTAGTGATACTGAGTAGATAAGTTCGAATTGCACACAAAAGGCCCGCATCAAAAGAAGCATTTTATTTGAACACAAAATTGGTCTGATAATAAAATTGATACAATGTAAATTATAGAACATCTCCCTCATTTCTTCACATCCAGTATTCAGGGCTTCTTTACAAGTATATTCATTTTGACATTGTATTAACACTAAAAGTACCATAACAATTTTATGCCACCTGTAGTTAGTGATGTGGATCGGGAATATTCCCAGTGGGAAGGAACTTATGATTTGGCAATATTTCCGGGAATATTTCCGAGGCAAAGAAATTTTGGGAATTTAAGGGAATTTATGGAAACTTGAGGGAATTTATAAAATTGTTCTAAAAATAATTGAAATTGATCAACCCCACTCATACTTCACATCAATATAATCAATAAATCATCATTCTATCGATATTGATCAAGCTCAGCCACATTCTACATTGATATAATCAATAAATCATCGTTCTTTGAGCCTGTTTTTGCTCACTCACTCACTGTCTTTTTACTCGTATAGTCCAGTCAATGTAAGATTATAGAGGGAAAATTTTGGAACACAATTTTTGACCCCGTAGCTCTTTCAAGGGTAGTAAGAGGGTAAACATATCAAAATTCATCACTCCTACCCCCTGTGCTATGGTGGTGGGGGTGATTTGAAAGTGCCATATTGTTTTTTTGCATATATCTCGAACAATATGCGCCTTTAGGAAATTTTTGTTTAACACAATCATAATATTAAAGCTCTAAAATTATCCTACAAGTTTCATTTCCAACATTTTTCCATATCTCTCATAGTTTTCTATTTATGAGCTCTCTAAGGTATCACATTTTGAAGAAAACCCCTTCCGGCTCCGATTTTTTCATCTTTTTGGCCTTATAACTTTTCAACGATTTATTGAAAAAATCCATGCTAATCATGAGCTCATAGAGCAATACCTATATTCTCTTCAATGTCATCTATGGTCTCATTATTTTACGCATCTCCCAACGATTGTTGCAGCCGTTATAGTGTTGAGTGTGAAATCTTCAGTTTAACAACAATAGATCAATTGTCAGGTCAGGAAAATTGGGAGGGAATGTTTGAAACACAATATTTAACTTTGCTGCCTTGTTTGAACTAGTTAGAAGGTGATCATATTAGAAGTCCTCATCCCTACTCCTTGAGGGATGAGGGTAGTTTAATAGTTGCATTTTTTCAATTCTGGCTGACACGCATGTAACTGGGAAACAATGCATTTCAGCGACATGGCTAACTGAGTAAAAATGAAGATAGATAAATTTCCTACAAGTTTTGTACAGTAGAGTTTTGTGGTATCTTCTTTAGTTTTTGAGATATTCACTTTTAAAAGTGTAAAATCTTTGAAAAGACAATTATTCTTCCAATTTTTTGCACTTTCAGGGCTCATTACTCAACAAGAATGCATCGAAAAAATGTAATTTTTTTACACAGGGAGTAGGAGTGAGGACTTTTAATATGATTACTCCCTTACTATCCTTAAAAGAAGAGCTACGGGGTCAAAAATTTTGTTCCAGAATTTTCCCTCTATAATCTTTCATTGACTGGACTATAGGAGTATTTAAAAGACAGTGAGTTGTAGAGAATTAAATTCTCTTCAATTTAATGTAATATTTCATCATTTTATGCTTTCCATCAATTTTTATAGCAGTTTCAGTGTTGAGTGTGGTAAGATTGAGGACTTTTTATATGCTTACCCCCCTCACTATCCTTAAAAGGACTTCGAGGTCAAAAATTTGGTTCCAAACTTTTCCCTCTATATCTTTTTGAGCATTCGTTGCCTGGACTAGTATCTTATTACAAGTTATGTGAGCCTCAATGACTCTTGAAAGGTTGTGAGCTGTGAAATTATTTTCTTTTTAATATTGGATTAAACTGGAGTATGCTCCTTGTTTTAGTTAAACCTATTTTGCTGTATTTTATAATTTCTAATTTTTGGATTAATATTCTACTCTAATCTTCATTTAGGGGGTCAATTATTTTTGTGCGGAGAAATTGAATAAAATAATGCAATGAAAGTTGAATTACACTCAATACTTTGTTGACTTTGTTTACCTGATTTACAGGCATTTATTAGTACCGTAAGTAAAAAAATCTTATTCAACTTGTAAGACATGAAAGTAGCATAATAATAGTGGTGCAATTAAATGATTTATTGAGTGTTAATTTATCCTTTCAGTATATGAGCTTCAAATTACTGTTTTCTTTGAACTTACTACCATTTATAAGTTATTCATCCTTATATTTCTTAAATAAATCTGTTGTACAGGTGATTGACACCATGTGTAACAAAAAACGTCTGTTACGGTCATTTTTTTTAAACAAATCATAAATTTCCTTAAGTTCCCGGGAATTTATGATTCTTGGGAATATTTCCCTTAAATTTCCTGGGAATATTTCCTCGATCTTAAATTCCCGGGAATTTTACATCACTAGGCCTACCTGTAGTTGAATTTGTATAGTGAAAAAATAATTATAAATTGAGTCGAAAGAGATGAGTCATTTTATCAACCTCCAATCACATATTATAAAGAGAAACCGAGAAAAGAAGAGAAGAGAGAGATCACAGAGAAACCGTAGAATCGGCTTGGTTTTTACAGAACTGAACAGCTTGTCATCCCCGCCAGACGCCCTGTGATCGGTGCGGCCAGATCGACACCGCAGAGAATACAATGGTGCAGGTACGTGAGTGAAGCAAGCTGGATCATCAGTGATGATCTAACAGCAGCCAGTCTGGCGATATGATTGAGACACTAACCAGTCAGCATCTTGGTGTCTAACAGCCGATTCTGGTGTTCCTGGTTTAATAAACGCAGTAAAAAATAATGCCTCGCGATTTGCTTGGATACTTCGTCTTGATGTATTACTGACGTGGAGGCCAACGCACACAGCAACGGACAATGTCAGTTTGCGTTGCAACATTTGTACACCTGGGGAGGGATTTTATCCAGTCTGTGCGTTTGGCTTAAGACCACCATTCACTGTCCAAGCAAGTCACAGTGCATATTTGTTCTAAATGTCTTCATTACACTGGCAACACCAAAAACTGTCCTTATGCACTACGGACTTGAGGTTGATTCAGACATATGGGACTGTGCTGCGTTGCAGTTACGATGAGACTGTGGTTGGTCGATTTTAGATGGATTTGCTAAAACGGTCTCTCCATTTGAAATGCATGGCTACAACAGCCTACAGTCATTCACAAATAGGGGACTGTACTGGTGTCGTGCTGCGTTGGTGTTGCGACCGTGTCGTTTGAGAGCTCTTCAAGGCCACGGTTTCATGCCCTGTGGGTCGCCGAAGCGGCTTCGGCTGTTTCCGAAGAGCCTCGGGCATTTTCGTGTACACCTGCCGGCTATTCTGGCGTGTATTAAAAATATTATAATCGTCAATTCATTCTCAAAATTAGGTATACTCGTTCAAAAATACTTGAAAAATTTCACTTGGTCACTTTTAAGACGCAATAATATTATGTTGAATTCTCCCTCTCCACAGCTGGGGCACCCAATATTTTTACCTCTTTCTTCTTCTAATACAATAAACGCACCAACCGCTATAATGACATCCTCTTTGTCGAAATCAATCTCTGTAACTGAAGTAATGAAGTGATTGTACTGGAATGACGTAATACAGAGCAAAACAGCACGGCCACAGCACAGTCCCCTACGTGTGAATGATAGCGACCCAACATGACCGCAATCCCATATCGCAACCGCACTGCAGTCCCATATGTGTGAATCTTATGTTATATAGGCCTCAAACAAACAAGAACGCAAGCTTCATTCTATTGAAACTGTTCTCTCTCTAACAGGAAAACTATAAATTAGTTCTATGCCGTCTTCAGAGTTTACAAAAGATTCCAAAAAACCTAGATATTCGAACATCAAACCTTTACCTTCAAGTATCAAAATTCAATAACGTAAAATTACAAGTAAAGGTGGTTAATTAACATGAAAAACATTATTATAAAGGAGAAATAATAATGAAACCATCCAAATTAAATTATACACAGAAAATAAGTTCGAGCTCAAGGAAACTTGGGTAAAAGTCTGATTTCTGAGCGACCGTTGTTATCTCAGTTATTAGTTGAGATACAAACTCAATTTTTTCATATGAAATAAGAAAAAATAGGCCTAGCTGTTTGAAAACAAACCTCATGTAGGCCTAACGGCAACTTTCAATATATATATAATATCAATTCCAATTGTATCACTTGAAAAAGTAATTTATTTTTACTCCTCTTTCATTAAAAACTTGATATTTTTAATAATAAATGAGATAAAAGCTGTCGCTCAATGATTAGGCCATAAGCCAAAACTTGTAGGCTACCTAATCTGAAAATAATGATGATGAAAAAAAGCCTCCAAGTTTCATTAACTAGTGTGAATTACCCCCCCCAAAAAATATATTGCCTATTAATTATAAAAAGGTTCCGTTTGCATACCCCGTTTTTCTTGCCAGATTTGTTCCTTTGTTGTTAGTTCCAGACACTTTCACGTTCCATTCCAACTACTGCTGCTGAGTGCTGCTGCTTGGCCTGCTCCCACAGGAAGTGGAAAAAAAACATGTATACCAACAACACAAAACCAATAATACAGAAATATGAAAAAATGGTTAACCGTCACCACATGACACAACAAACTAGGTCTGCTCAGAAATGTAACCTAGTCTATCGTTGACTCGATTTATCGGAAGGTGCAGAAAATAATAAAAATCAACCGCATCTGTTGCCTCTTGACACAAGAAACTGGGTCTGTTCAGAAATGTGACCCAGTTTGTTGCTGACCCGATCTGTCGTTACCCCAGTTTGTCGTTAGTGTGAAATAGTAATCGACCCAGTTTTTCGTCGGCTCACTTATGTTTCTCCTTGCTTGGCCTTGCATCACTTGAGACTGTAGAGCGACCCAAGTTTGTGAAACATGCAGCAACGGCGCATGCGCTTTGTATTAAGCAACAAAGGTCGCTCTACCACAGAATATACAGAATGGAAACTTGTAATCAATCGCCCATCTAACCAATGCTTTTTACATGACGCCATTACTAAACACGTCACGTGACCTTGGGAAGTTCTAATCCTGGTCTTCTGATTGACTCGTAGCAAAACAAGATCAATTGATCCGGATCATTGAAGTGATCCGAACCTACCATCAATACTATTACAATGCGGCGCTTTCTAACAAGATGGCGGATTTTAGCGTCAGGGTACTAGCCAAGTTTCCGTACTGTATGTATACTGTGGCTCTACTACTTATTCTGTGGCTCTACAGTGTCAAGTCCTTGCATTCACCCACTTGTTCTTGTTTTGATAACGTTAAGCATGAACTAACCTAAAAAGTAATTTTGAACGTTGTATTGTAACATAACTATAATGTTTGATATTATGGTTTTAATTATAATATAAGATTCAGATATTGTAAATGATCTATTTTTGATAATGAATTCGGATATTGTTGAAATTCACAATTCCTGCAAGGTTAAAGTTACAAACAAACAATCTCCTAGTACTAGTGAGATTGATAAATTACGGGTGACAGGTACATGCAATCCTATTTATTCTATCGAAGAACTTATTTTATGGAAAGCAAATAATCAACAATGTTTGTGGCAAGACTTCGTTATTCCCAGGGCTGCTACAACGAATCACAAAGTTGCAGGATTTGGTTTCAATTGCCACGATAACAAAGATGAATTGCAGTTAACAAGATTGGTTGGTAATTCTACGCCTAAAACAATACTGTGTCATGACTACAAAGGTGGATATTTGGAAGACAGGTCAGAAAAATGCTCAAGATTTCTATCGTATTTGATTCTTTATTGGTTTGCACATTATTTCTGCACGTTTTTAGTAAAACAAATTAGCCAAAAAAGTATTGATTAGGCCTAGGCCTACATCTTTATTTCAAACAAACAATGTTGATCATTTATATGAAAATGATTTATTATTTTTTAGGTTAGCAAAAACAATACAACGATCGGAAAAGAAAAAAACAGGCTATTGCCCAAAACTTCTTCAATTTCATAATTTTGTTTCAAATTGTCCAAATAGTATACATACGTTATGTCCATTTTAATTCCTACACCAAATCACAATCTAAATATATAAATTAGAATAAAACAAACAATCAATTTTAAATGTGGATAGATTGATAATAAAACTTTCGTAAAAACAAACAAAAAATCTTAATTAAATATTATTTTCACCCAAAATATTATTTTCGTATCAATATGAATGATAACAATCATACTGATAAAGTGAGTGTGTTGAGTGAATAATGTGTATATTGTTAATCTTCCGGTAGTCGCGCCCTACTCAATCACACGAGCAGTCGCGTGTTGTATTTTGTACAACATCCAATTTTCCAAGTAAACTTTGTTTACTGTCAAAACATATTAATTAACTGTATAATTACTTTTTCCATCTTCTTGGATTATTTTACGCCTATGAACATTTGGATGATTACCATTTCATAGCCCAATAAGGTACATCAAGCAAAGCCATCAATCTGTCTTATTGGTTCGTTTACAGTCTCCGTATAGGCCTACAGTCTTTCCCTATCTTATGCACAGTGCGACTCATGCACTGTCGCGACTAAATGGCAACTAAAGACTGAACGATTGCTCGGTTGATACTGCAACTTAGTGGAGTGATGGGGGGAAAGTTTTGGAATGCATAGGTGACTCATCCACTGACACCAACCCATTCAATGGTTTTGTGCAGCAAAAAACTGACACTGTTGTGTTTTTTACAACAGCGCGACTGCCGGAAGATTAACAAAGCAATTCTTGTGTTGATCGCATCATTTTAAAATAATTTGTAGCAGGGAGCCATATATAAACTGTTCATCAAAATGGTCAACAGACCAAACTCTATTAGAATAATCATATCATCTCAATATTAAACATTATGTGTACCTTACTCTCATTGAGATAGCCGAGGTTTATTCATTTATTGTAGATAGATCTGTCAAACTCTCTTTCACTAGTTCCGGCAAAGGCTTGAACATTTTCAATAGGCTGCATTGCACCTTACTCTTGACAACATCATGCCACATTCACATTTTTTCTCCTGTCCTTCTTTCTTCAAATTGTCCTGTTTGAGCGTAGTAGAAGTGCACTTGCTCTCTCCGCTGCAGCGTTGATATATTGCTCCTTACATACAGCAGAGAACTCAAAAAAATTTAACACGAATAAAATTCAACCGGCTTCTGTGCAGCCGGCACTTTATTTATTAAGACGCAGTACAATACCCTTTTCAGATACGTCCCTGGCATGTGGCCCTGCACTATACCGTACACAAAACGAGTAGCAAAAACTACATGATTCGACAAATTAATTCAACTGAATGATCAACAAATGCTCAATTCTCAGAAGCCTCAGTAGTTTCCTGTAAATATATATCAGTTTTGGCAACTTCTTATACAGTCGAAAAATGTGTTGCTCCCTGTCAACTTGCCAATGCCAAATCCATGGAGGGTAACTGATTTTGGATTAAGATTTGTGCTGCCAAGAGTGCACATCAATTCTCGAGGTCCCCCTTCACTGAGAGACAGACAGACAAAAAACACTTATTTCCAAGAAAAAAATCAATTTACAAAACTGCAATTATTGAGAAGTGGCTTGTTCATCACAAACCAGCCTCTTGCTTTCGATATTGCTTGCTCCGCTCTTGCCTTTGTTTCTGTAGGTCCACTACCTTTACCAACAGTAGTGGTATCGCTTGCAAACAGCAGGCTTGAGTTCTGTACTCTCAAATAATTCATTATGATAAGAAAGAGCAAAGGCCCAATCACTGATCCATGTGGTACACCATGAGGCACTCTTGAAGTTGTTTCCATCTTACTACCACGATTGCAATCAATGACAGAATCTGCTTATGGTCCATTAGGTAACGTCATTGACCTGCGCTGCTGGATAGACTGTCAAGGGTTTATAAAACATGTCACAAGAAAGTTTTAAAATGTCATCTCACTATCAAGAATCATGCTTGGAATGATTCCAACTGTCCTTTCAATGTACATTTATTGTAACCTGGTCCATGTTAAAAAACCTAACTCTATTAACAAGACATAGCCATCAGCATGAACATAGAACTAGAAATAGAAATAACCTAATTACCCCATACATCAGACTAAAAAACATTCAAAAGCTATAATTATAAACAATACTTATTATTCAATAAATTACCGACAACAATAAAAAATTTACCACAAAAAAGTTCATATCCACAGTAGCACAATGGCTCAAAAAAAAACAGGCTTCTTATACAATTGACGAGTACCTAAGTCATAACGTGAGCATCTGACTGTTTTATATCATATTTGTATATGTATACATATGTGTACATGTTTGATGTACACGTTATGTATATATGTGTTAGCGGTACGGTATATTGTTAGTATATGCAAAGCTATGTATTATCTTCACATGACGTTTGTTTATAACATTTGCAATGTTCGATGACAAGAATAAAGATTATTGATGATTGATTATTGAAGAAATTCACTCAGGCTATAAAATGGATGCTCTACCAAGAAAACTGCTCGGAATTGTCTATCATTGACTCACTCTGTCTGTTTATTGAACATTTTGAAAGCAATGAAAGGATAACTCCTCTGAGTCCTTGCTGAACGGCATCTTGGCATGTTGATAAGAGTCTGACGGGTTCCATAGCCATGTATCTCACCACGAGTATCAGCACTCCTAGCTCTGTCTCTGATGCGAACCACACATTCAAGAATGTACTGATTTACAACAGTAAGCATTTTTAACTTGTTGAAGAGTGGTCTGAAATGAGCCATGTAGTCACTGGCCGCCAGCACTCTAACAGCCTTTCTCTGCAGAAGCAGCTCATCACCAAGTCGTCCAGAGTGCCCCCACCGTAATCTGGCTGTAATCAGCCACCGTGCCCCATGGTCTGCCTTGAAAGCGTTTCTTGAGAGCTCCTTTAGTACGAACCGTGAGATACACAGTCAAAACCAATTTTTCAACTCATGTAACAAACTCATTGTTTGTTTTATTTTTATTTGTAGTTCTAAGATTTAAGTGTGGAAATTGAAATGGACAAAACATACATATTATTTTGACGATTTGAGACAAAATTAAGAAATAGAAGAAGTTTTGGGCAATAGCCTGTTTTTTAGTTTCTAACTATTGTATTTTTTGCTCTATCAAATGAATACACGAATAAAGAACTTGGAATTTGAACTAGAATTCTAACCTGCTTCTCTAATTTTTGCAGATTTCCCTACGGTGTTGAGACAGATGACATTTATTCGTTTTTTCATTGGTCGGCCATTGACATATTTATTTACTTCAGTCACAATATTGTCACTATCCCAACCCTCCCATGGCTGAACACTGCTCATAGACATGGTTGTAAGGTGTTGGGTATGTTTCAAACATAGTTTATCAATTTTAATAATAATTCTTCTGAATATACTTTATATCCATGATAAGATTTGTGAATTATATAATTGTGAGATTTGAATGATACTAAATTAGTTTTAGATAGGTTCCGATCCTCCGGCAAATGATTTGAAGGCTATTACCATAGATAAACAATAGCATGAGTAGATATCCCATAGTATAGGGCGTTTATGTCGCAACTTTTTCAAGCCGATAGTCCACGTAGTTCTTTCCCGTGAAGCTGTGTGACGCTGGTAATTTCTCATACTGTTCCGTTTATACACTCTCACCCCAACAAAATAGTAAAATTCGACAATAATCAACAGTAATCAGCTTGAGATAACAGTAAAAGTTGCGACATGAACGCCCTATACCATGGGATATCTACTTACGCTATTGTTCATCTATGCTATTACTGACTTGATGGTTCTGTCTCCGGCTATGGATCACGAAATCTAGCATTGATAGATAATACGAAGAATTTGACGAGGACCCAATGAAGAAGTTTTTACCTTTAATATCCATGGAGATATTTTTTAAAATCAGCTGTTATGTTTTTTTTATAAAAGGCCTTATTTTGTAAATCTGATAACTTAAAATATTTGAAATTATTTCACTACTTATTTAAGTACCCCTCTAAACCCAAGGACCTTCCATACATTTCAACCATCCAGTAATCAATCTTGATACTGTAATTATTTATTGATTTCAAGGGTTAATAATCTGTGTTTTTCTCATTTACAGGGACATTTATAACAGAATACGATCCCGATAAAGAAGCTTGGGATGAAATTTTGAAGAGCGAAGAAAATTTTACCGCCGTAATTGAGAATTTGGCCGAAATCTGTCGGTTTTTCAAATTTGATGGATATCTACTAAACATTGAAAATGACATACCGACGCAACATGTTCCCCGACTTATAGAGTTTGTGAAACTGTTAACTGAGAAACTGCACAGCATTTCACCTGACCATGAAGTAATATGGTATGATTCAGTAATTGCACCTTCTGGAAATCTTCGATGGCAGAACAAACTGTGCTCATTGAATAGGTCAGTATCACAACAGTTATTTATAATAGTCGTCAGTGTTAGAACAGAGTCAAGACTTGTAGTTGAGATAATCTATATATAATATATATATATAAAATAAAAAAGCGAAATGACATTATTCACTCACTGACTGACTGACTGACTCACTCACTCACTCACTTGAGTTGATTTTTTCACTTTTGTTGACTTTGTTAGGTTGGCACCAAGTTCAAGATTGAAATGCATTTATCCAGGACCTCCTAAATACCAATTTATTCTGTACTTCCTAAATACCTATTTAGGAGGTCCTGATTTATCGCGGAAAAATTGATTGGGTACTGCTACTTCAATCAGAGCTATTCCTGGGGTGTTTTTCGAGATCAAATCGACATAATACGTTCAAATTCGGTACAGAGGCTCCACTGAGGTCTACATGCAGGCGAGCGAGCTGATCTCATTTTTGGACAGTCCAATCGGGGGTCCAGAATTCGGTACAGAGGTTCCGCTGAGGTCTACATGCAGGCGAGCGAAGCGAGCCCGCTGATCTCATTTTTGGACGATCCAGTCGGGGGTCCAGGGGGCGAAGCCCCCAGGCTAGACGGACATGGCGAGTGAAGCGAGCCTGACGGCTAGTAAATTATATTTCTTTACTTAACCTATTTTTTGGACTTGTGTATGAATCAAAATTTTGTAAAGGGACAGTTTTGGGCTGAGTCTGTTGGTTCTTCCCCAATCATTTTCGTAAATTGTGTTTTGTATAGCATTGAATAAAAATAAATAAAAAATATCCCATGCAGCTCAAAGGTCAGCTTTCTTCTCAAGTCACTCGTCTAACAAACCAAAACCTCATGATATTTCATTACATCATAATTAAATAATTAATTATTTTTAAACTAAACTCCAAATGCTGTAAACAACCCCAAAGACTTCTGCTACTGTAAATATTGACCACTAGAAGGAAATTCGATGAGAACTACTATCCAAAAATTATTATTATTTTTAATAATTTCATAATTCTCAACAATGCAAATTAATGGTCATAACCAATTTTTGAATTAAATTGTTGTGAGTGAAGCTATAATCACAGAAAAAGAATGAACTTTGTTCCTGCCTCAGTGCTATAAGCCTAACATATTTTCTTGGATATGTCTTTTAATTTAAATTCAAAAGAACCGTTTTGGATTGAGCCTGTAGTCTCTTCTCATAATAATGGTGATCATTTTTAAATTTTAAATTTGCTTTTGTTTTGATTTAGACTGTAAATATATACTTAGTAAATGTAATTCAGAGAATCGACAATTATTCATTGAAATACTGCCGATTCATGTAGTTACATCACAATATTATACTATCGTCATTCAAATTGTATTCAATATTTATTCTTATTAATTAATTTTTCATACTTACTTTCATTGGCGCTACAGTCCGATGTGGACCTTGGCCTCCTGCACAATTCGCCTCCAATCGTCTCTCCTCTCCGTCACATTCTCCCATCCTCTGACGCCCAAAACACGCAAATCGACCCTCACATCCTCCAGCCATCTCCTACTGGGCCTTCCTCTTCTACGCGTACCAATCATTTTACTTTTTAACAAATTATGCGGTAGCCTGCAGTGCTCCATTCTCTGGACATGCCCCAACCATCTCAACCGTTGAGCCCTTTATAACTCGTACAATATCTTCTGGTCCCATGAAATTGGCAATCTCTTCTTTATTTCTAATGCGCCACCCATATTCTGTTCTGACTGGTCCCATGATACGCCTTACAATTTTTCTCTCAATTAATTTTTCATACTTTGTAAAATTCTTTGAATAATTATACTGTCATTCAATGTAATTTAGTGTGTGTGTATAAGCCAGTATATATTGTAACATTCTTAAATAAAGAACTCTAAATGTGAACATAACCTAGATTTGGAATGTTGTATAAATTAAAATGAGCCATTTCAAAAGTTATAATAGATTGTACAATATTAGATGATTATAGATTTTTGAAATGTTGTTGTGTGAATAAATTATAACTACAATGCTTTTTGTGTAGTTGAGAAGTTGATATTGTGGTAATTATTCATATTGAATGAAAAAGACTAAGAAATTGTCAAAAAACCACTGATTTATTGATAATTAGAAAGTCCGGTTTCGGTTATTACACCATTGTCAATCTCTGATAAACTAAAACTAAATACAAGAGCAGCAGAATTTATACTAGTAGGCGAGTACTGCTATTGGTCAAGGGCATGAACGCCTGCCATTGGCCTAGCTAGACAGTCTCCTCCCCCTCAACGGTGTGACAAAATGGCGTCTTAAGCAACAGAATCGCCATGATAATAAAATTTACTTTTAGTACAAAATAAGAACCAAGAAAACAAGTGTGAAAGATAATAAAACAAATATGTAAATGGAAAAACTATTGACTAATGTATGCTTACAATTTTATGATAAAACTAAATTCGTAGTGTTGTACTGGTTGAAATGAATCTGGTCATTTAAACTATACTGGGAATTTTCCTTAATTACTCTTGTTATTTCTAAAGCCTCTAGAATATTCAAAGATCTGCCTTTGTTATTAACATGCAGAAACTCAACATTCTCCTTAACTGTGAACTTGTGATTATTTGTTATCAAATGTTCTGCAAAGTTAGATTCCCCATTTTGTTTATTCCAATCTCTGATGTGTTCTTTAATTCTACTTTTGAAACTTCTACCAGTCTGACCCACATAATAAGCATTACAATCATCACTCTTTTTCATTCAATAACTACAATGCTGTGTTGCAGTGTGTTTTTCGACTTGTGTGACGGTATATTCCTGAATTATTGCTGGAGTGAACAAGATCTAATGGACTCAGTGTCGCTGGCTGATGTGAGGAGGCATGACGTTTATGTGGGAGTGGATGTGTTTGGGCGTGGCTGTATTGGGGGAGGAGGCTTCAATTCTTCTCAAGTAAGTGTCTACACTCAATCCAAAATTCGCCAGTCTCTAAAATAATGATACAATAACATCTAGAGCTATAACGTTAGTGGAAATTATAGGAATGCCACTTTTCCTCTTTCACCGCCTTTTATATCAGATAGCTATTATTCAAGTTATCATGGTAAATCTAATATGATATTAATTATTGATATTGTTAAAAATGATCAATTCTCTAAAATATATTTTATTTGTTAAGAAAATAATTCTAGCGCCTTATACAGGGTGTCCCACGAAAGGTGTAACAGCCGAAGACCATAGATTTGACATGAGATTTGCAACAAAAAAATGTCAGTGAAATTTTCTTATTTCGACCTCAGTTTTCGAGATATATCAACTTTTCGATATTTTTGAAAAACGTCAATAACTAGAAAACTATCAGTCAAATTTTAATTGTAAGGAAATGGTTTGAAAGAGGAAGAAATTTCCTATAAGATTCATATAATTAGTTGGCGTACTTTGTTTGGCGTTTTTGAACTTTTTATGAGCGTTCAAACAGTTAGGAATTTGGCTTTGAAATCGACGAATACACTTTATTTAACCTTGAGCGCTCATAGATAGTTCAAAAATGCCAAAAAAGGAACAAATTATATAAATCTATTGGAAATTTATTCCTCTTTCTAAACATATCCTTAGAATTAGTTTTTGATTGATGGTTTTCTAGTAATTGACGTTTTTCAAAAATATCGAGGAATCGATATATCTCGAAAACAAAGGTCGATATAATAAAATTTCACTGAACATTTTTTGTTGCAAATTCTATGTAGAATCTATGGTCTTCGGTTGTTACACCTTTCGTGGGACACCCTGTATAGTGGATAGATGTGATTCAAGCTATCACGGTAAATCTGATCAATGTCAATCAATATTATTGATTGACATTGTTAAAAATGGTCTATTCTTTCAAATATATTTTATTTGTTAAGAAAAAAGTTTTTCCATGATTCAACACTACATTTTCATAATCGAGATGGAATATTTGTATAGTTTATCATATTTCTACATATTCTACAAACAATTTCGGAGTTGGTAAAGGGTAGAGCTATCTGCTTTGCCTAATGACAAACAAGGATAACAAACCAATGTTAATTAGATTCTGTCTTTATAACCTGAATCCCACTATAGACTATCTACTAAAATCAAATAATAAATACTGATCAATAAAAGGAAGTGATTGTTCCTCCAAATGTGTTCATACCAGTAAAATACAAAATGAAGTACTTAAAATAAATTCGATTATTTACCAACAGCTCAAGTTTTGATGGAAGAAATTAATATAGAATTTTTGTATACAAATTGAAATATTTGATTATCAAATAAGCCAATCTGAAGAGTTTTTAAATAAGTGAATGTACGTTTGTGAAAAACTATATATATTTTTTAATTTCCAGGCGATGAAACTCATTCACAAGCACGGTTTATCGACGGCAATATTCGCTCCTGGTTGGACTTTTGAAAAATGTTCAAATGTTGAGCTTTTCCTACGGAGAGAGACGCTATTCTGGAGCCATATCTGGCCCTATCTCTTCATCCATGGACCTGTCACACTACCCTTCAAAACGTCATTCTGCATAGGCCGAGGGAAAAACAAATGGCAAATGGGAAACGTATGTATATTGATTTTAAAAATTTATTTTTAATCAAACAAGTCCTTGAAATCAATAATAAAACACTAAAATATTGTGTGAAAATATCACGATTCTATTAAAATCTTACAATTGGAGGATGTTAATGTAATGTTTATTTTTTGTTTCCTATACAGTTTTAACTTCCTGATTGAATGTTAGGCTAAGTGAATTTTTTGAGAGGATTGTCAATGTAATACTGTTTCTTTTTGCTTCTTCTACTTTTGTTTTAGTTTTCAAATTTCCAACTAAATTTTTAATAATATTGTATTTTAGTTTTATGAAATAGCACAACTCGCATCTGCGCTCAGATTCTTTCTTAGCGGATGCTAATTTTTCCATAAGAATTTAATTTATATTTATGTTTGTGAACTGTATTTTGAATGGAAATATATTTGATTTGATTAGATTACAAACATGTTTAAACACCTATGTTCTATATTCTAATGTATTATTATGGATAAATATCACCATATCTCACCAAAAATAGTATCTGAAGTCCTTGAAATCTTTTGGTGTTGTTGACTGTTTGATGTGTCAGGGGAAATTATCATTATTTTTTTGTGTAGATTGTTGGAGATAAATGGGGTTGCTTAACAAATCAGCAATACCAACTCTCCACTTGCTATTGTCCTGGTAGAGAGGATGGTGAAACAGACACTACTAGTTGCCTCGACATTGCTACCAGCGAGTCTTTTCAAGGTGGTACTTGCATCGAAATAGTAAACCACAATAACAAACTCGAAATAAACAAAAGCATGATCAGGTAAACAATAATTTTCGCACTCCTCTTTTCATTCTCCTTAGTAAATATTTCAATCAAACACTCAATCAATCAATTTATTCAGCCTGACGATACAGTATTACATAAGGCTATGTCTCAAAGGCTATCCAATTACTAAAGGCTACTCCGTATGATATTACTTTTGACTTGGAGAAATATGCGGCGCTGAGAAATGGAGGGAGATCAGCCAATTACAGTGATGGATAGAATCATAGGTAGAAGCGCAGTTGCCAATTTGTCGATTAGATTGAGTTGACTCAATGCTTTCAGAGAGGAAACTTTGTAAGTTTAGCATGAGGGCTTGGATACTCACTAGAAATTGGAGAACGCTTGCTGGTACAGAACGGTAACATCGCCGCCGTTGTATCCCTACCACTGTATGCCTTCTCTGCTGCGCATGTCCATCCCAAGTCAAAAGTAATTTTGTACCGAGTATAAAACCGATCTCCTCGTCTATGAACTTGATAGTGTACTAATACAATCTATAGTCTTCAAAGCTACGAGAAAATCCCTGGATTGTAGAGTTAAATATGATTATTTTTAATTATTTATTATACTTATTAATGTAAGTGGAGAAAATAATATTGTCACAATATTTTTAACTTCACGTACATCAATAACTAACAATAATAGAATAATAATATGTAAAGATGCAATCCAGAGATTTTCTGTCGCTCAATTTGAGAACATCCTGAAAATGAAGCATTTTCATTCAAGTTAATTATTATGAATCTGAAATTTGTTCAAATTGCAATTAATACATTTTCAATTTGTTCAAATTGCAATTTATACATTTTCTATTTAATAGCTACTCAAAATTTTTCAGATTATTCACGTGTGGTTTTTCTTGTCCTGGACAGATTTTCATAGAATTAACTTATAAGTCAACTACTCCCATAGCATTGGTGCTATTTGTGCAGGATGAGAAACGTATCAGGTAAGAATCTGTAGTAGTTCAGTAGTCGATACTTGTATTTTCATTTATTCATTTATCTATTTCATGATTCTTTAATAATTTAATAATAAAAGATGTATTCCATGACTACTTATCAGAAGATTAGGAATTGCTATTGCTATCAAGTCCAGTACAACCTAGATCAACTGTCACTGTCACATCATCGTTGAAACTACAATAATTGACAATAATATTAACAAGAAGATTTATGTGGGAGTTTTTCGTATTTTCAGCTTTTCCGGTTGGAAAAATATTGAAAAATTTCGTTCAATTAATTATTTGACTTCACTGGCAATTAAATAATTCAAATATCATGATTCATTCCTTTATTGTTTATTGAAGATTATTATTATTCAAATTGATGATTATACTGTAATCAATATTATATCCATTTTTTGTAATTCAAATTTCTCACACACTGTTATAATCAATAAATATTCCAATAAACAATCATAATGTGAGTATACAAGTGCTTTTTAACCTACTCTCCAATCATATTTGGAATGTGTGTACTCTATAACTTCACCACCCCATTTGTGCCCAAATTATTTTTTTCTTTCAAAATCATGTATTTTCCATGAATATAACTTGGTTTATGCCTAATAAATGCCATTTCATTAATTTTTATCACAAAGAGTTCTCAGGGACCTGGAAAATCGATGTTCCCATTTGGGAACAGTGGGCACGAAAGGGGTGGTGAAGTTATAGAGTACACACATTCCAAATATGATTGGAGAGTAGGTTAAAAAGCACTTCTATACTCACATTATGATTGTTTATTGGAATATTTATTGATTATAACAGTGTGTGAGAAATTTGAATTACAAAAAATGGATATAATATTGATTATATTCATTATAAATCATCAATTTGAATAATAATAATCTTCAATAAACAATCAAGAGATAATAATAGATAATGATAGATAATAATAGATAATAATCAAAATAATTATAGCAAACAATATAGCATTATGATGAAAATAGAAAATGATAATAAATGCATAGGCTCATCAGTACAGGCTATCTCTTCATTTTGAATGGAAAATCATAGAGCAATGATTATGAAGTGCTACATTACATTTATTACATTTCACGCGGGCATTCTTCTTGCATTGTGCACATCTTGACTGTCTCTCATTTGGAACAATGTGACGATTCAGACCATCATATCGTACATGATCCGTCACCCTCTTATCTACTGCTCCTAAAGCTTGCACTACGCGTGAAGGCCTACCCAGAGCCAATCTTTTTGAATATTTCTGTAGATATGACATACATATCTGTCGTGTGAAAGCAAGGAGGTCAAGTTGTTCAGGTTTGTTCTTTCTAACCCACCTATGCAATTGCCAAGCATTGTTCATGGAGGCATTGAGTGGGAAACTAAAAAGCTGCCAGTACCATTTATGCTTCTGATGTTTATCCTCATTTTGAAATGTTTTCATCTAACCTATCAACCCCGCCCATGTACGTATTGTACAGGTCACAACAAGCAGGTTGATCAATGTGAATGAACTTTTTCAATGCCTGACTGTAGCGTTTTACTTTCCCCTTTGGCTCAATACCTGCTTGGGAAGAAATGAAATTTACAATATTATTGTCATGGTATTGGACCAATGTAATACCAGAGCTTTCATCCGTCAACTGATGCATTGATCCCCTACTTTTTTTGCGTAATATTTTTGCATCAATTATTGGAGCCCTCTCTACCCTATTGGACCTGATTGTTCCAGTGCTCTACACCCCTTTATTTTTCAGAGCCTCCACAAGTTTTATAGTACTGAAAAAATTATCGAAGAACAAATTGTAGCTTTTTGCCGGTAGTTTATCAATCAAATCCATAACAACAGATCCTCCAACCCCAAGCTCTGGGATTGTATTCCCAGTTTTAGCACCCTGGTAAAGATTACCTTGTATCAAATAGCCCAACCGAGTGCAGAGACTCCAGCACTTATAACCAAACCGTATTGGTTTACCATGCATGTGCTGTTTAGCTCCATGCCTCCCAAAATACGGAATCATTGATTCATCAACAGATAAATTTGTTTCACCAATGAAATATTGAAGCCACCTCTCATTCAACATTTTCCACAAGGGTGAAATTTTAGAAAAACGATCACTCTTATCCAATTTGTTGTTATCACATACATGGAGATAACGCATTATTTGGGAAAATCTGTTCCGTGACATGGCCTCACTAATGGCATTGTTATGGGCATCAGGACTTTGTTCCCAATACATACGCCTCCTTGATACCTGACAATAACCACTTACTAATAAAATTGCAATGAAAACTCTACACTCTTCAGGACCAAAATTCAAATTTACCTCACCGTTTTGAAGAGCGTACAGATTAGTAAAGTCACAGATATGATTTACAACTTCATCATCATAAAAGAGTTCAAATAATTCAACCGGTTCACCATCTGACTCTTGTAACGAGCTTGGCAATTCATATTCTTTCTCTTGAAGAGCTTTGATATCCTTCTCAACCCAATGATAGGTTTTTTTCATCTTCACTGAAGTACCAGCTGTTCCACCTGTTGACTGTGATGAATCCCTGCTAGTTGTAGAAGGTCCAGCCTGAGGATTTCGAGAAGGTCTAGCCTGGGGATTTTGAGAAGGTCCAGCCTGGGAATTTCGAGAAAGTCCAGCCTGGGGATTTCGAGAAGGTTCAGCCTGGGAATTTCGAGAAGGTCTAGCTTGAGAATCTCGAGAAGGTCCAGCCACTAAGTTTTGAGACAGATTAGTCTGTAATTTTGGAGAGACTAAGTCTTCTAGAGCAGGTTGTGGTTCAGAAGAGATGATTTCAGTTCTAATACCTTCTTCTGTGACTCTCCTCATTGAAGCTTCAGCGTGGGATAGAAGTTGCTTCTTTGACAAGCGGTCAATATCTACTTCATCTTCTTCACCACTGTCACCTTCTGAGAGAATATCCTCGGGAGGAATGAGTGTGATGTGTGCATCCAGGAAATCATCTTGTGCCAAAATTTCTTCAATTTCGAATAATGAGAGACTGTAACAAAAAAAATATTTTTTTCAGAACACCATCCCATTCATGCCCACTGTTCCCATTTGGGAACATCAAATTTCAAATGTCTGTGATAGAAAAATATGATGTAAATTTATAGATCTGGCTCCTGTTATTGGTAGAGACATACATTGAGTATAATTGAGAATGAAAATTATCAATTTTTACATGAATAGAAAAAAATATAACTTACTTTTCATTTGATGCTATGACGCGACAAAAGTAATGAACTTCGACGTGCTTGTACTCATCACAAACTGATGCAATAATGCTGAAAAATGGTGGGTGTCTGCAGTAATGCCAACACAACATATCTGATTCATAAAATTTCCCTCCCTATTAGTATTATTGGAACCACAACAATAATAATGACTTGTTCCCATTTGGGATCAGTGGGCATAAATGGGTTTTAATAAAAATCATCTACATGATCAATGAAATATTGGTTCAATTCTAACTAATAAAAACAATATATTGGTTTTTTAAATGTTTTAATCAAAGGGTACTACAAGTTTTTATATTGTTTTTATTAATTTGAATAAAGTAGTCCATATAAGTGAAGTGTTTTTATGGTTCAATTCTGTTTCTAAAGCATATATGCATAAAAAACTTGAGAACTTACATTCTTCAAGCCATATATGATTATTCAATTTTACAATTTAGTTCAATGAATTATTCATTTGATTAATCATTCAGAATCACACAACTTGTAGAAATGTACCACAGCCACAGGCTCAAGCCCAAAACGGTTATCTATTTATTAATTCATCAATGATAATAATTAATGCAATGAGTGCATTAATGCAGTAGGCCAACATTAGTGTCAAGTAATCTGTATTTGTTTTTTTTTTTACATTTTAGAAAAGTGTTCTTGACCTCAGTGGATTGTCTTGATGAATTGTCAGATACCAATTCTAGAGTAAGGAAAATCGAAAGAAATTCACACATTGATATCCTGAAACGGGTTTCCAAGCAAGTTCATCAGAATGGTTGGTCAACTGAGTGAGTATTTTCAATTAATTTAATAGATATTAGTTGCAATTCTCAAGCGGACTCGCCATTGTTAACTAAGTCAATTTGCAATAATGTTTACGAAATACGGTGGTAAAACTGATCAGATATCATCGCAAGGAGGCTGACTTCATGTCCTGAAAGTTTAGTTTCATATGGATCAATTTAGCCGTTTTTGAAAATAAGTAATTTGTCTCGTTACTTATTGGATGACCCTCGTCGAAGTCAAGTTCCAATAACTAAGTTTTTGTGAATTACTCGAAAGCACCATGCTCAACTTTTCTCGAAAAGTTGTTCAACTTTTCTCAACTTTGTTTTTTTCAAAACCAAGTTGAAGTTTTAATGGTAGTTTATGCAACAGATGTATTAGAAGAGTTTCATATTGAGCCGGGAACACTCCTGTCCGATCCCACTGTCGGATCATACTGTCAGACGACTGATGTATGACATCGAAATAGATAACGGACTTGAATGCGGCAAACCCCTCCTGTCTGTCGTAAGACCTGTTCCACCCAACATAGAAAATCGTACATGAGTCGGTAGGAACGCTGCCTATTATAGGCTATACATTGTTAAAAACGATCTGGCAACGTTGCGGAGCTAGAAAAGGGTAGCGTTATCTGCTTTGTCGAATGATAGACAAGGATATCAACACCAATAATCAAATACTGTCATTATAACAAGGACCTCACTGTAGGTAACATTTTATCCAAGTCTAAAAACGTGTTCATTGTAAGTTACAAGTTATAAAAACTAAACAGAAAATAAATAATTTGTATGTTTATTTGCAGCACATTTGTGTACGATTAATAATCAAATACTGTCATTATAACATGGACCTCACTGTACATTTTTCCATGTCTGACTCTGAAAACTTGTTCATTGTAAATTACAATTTATAAAAACCAAACAGAAAATAAATCAGTTTCTTTATTTGCAGCGCATTCGTGTACGATTTGATCGGCAGGACCATCATCGAAATAGATTTTGTGAATCTTGGTGTTGAGAAATCTACAGTTCTCCTTGGAGAATTATCGCTACAGAAAAGATAATTTAAAGTACTTAGTCACTAGACTAGGAAAATAGAGTACATTGATGTAATAGAAGCACCTGTTACTTCTACCTATTTTTGGATTTGCTACTTGATAAATAAGGCTATGGTCAGTGCTTCCCAACCGTTTTATCTATCTTATTCCAAAATATTCTAAAATTTTCTTTCATTATTCCAAAATAATGCAATCTATATTATAAATAGTTTCAGCTATTATAATTTATAAATTGGCTATATGGTCTCTTGTGGAAAATTGTTGAATACTCAAAGATTTACTGAAGATATATAATTATATTAAACAAATTATGCAGACCTCAGAATATGGTCAATTTTAATTTATTATTTGTTCCTATCGGAGCGAACAATTCAAACTCGAATTACTTCTATTATTCAATGAATTCGAGGAACAAAGTACATTACTGCACCCTCATATGAATAGACTTCTCAATTGGATGTCTTGTCCGTCTACGGAAGTAATTGTAGGAGTAATAATAATATAAGGCTACAATTATTATTTTAAATGCCAATCATACATTTTTCAAAAATAGGTGATAAAATTGAGGTTGATTGGTGTCCAAAGCGATAGTTATTGTCGAACATACAATCACCAAACTCCTTAAATACTAACTGAGAACTCGCTTGGATCGTTCAATAATTATTGTCATAAATAAAAAAAAATTATGAGTCTACTTTTGTGATTGATTTATGTAGTACTGTACTCAAGTTTAAAATATTTTTCAAGTTATCTGAAATTGTTTTGTTGGAGAGAGATATATTGATTGTTATTATTTCTTCATATTCTATTGTTATAACATATTCACGAAATAATATAATATTTTGCTCAATTTTCCACAATATTCTAGCTATAAATATTAATTTGAAACCTCATTGTTCCATAAACGTGATAAATTTATGTATTTTTAGATTTTATTAAATATTTTTATAAGCGTTCTCATGTTATTGTTCAATCCTCATAATACCTTACCATATTTTTTAATCTTGAATGATTTGATTTTATCTTCAGCTAAGAAAAATATAGCTGAATAAATGGAGGTGCATGATAAACAATCTAGTGAATGGAATTTCAACATTTTGAAGCTATGTGAGTACTAATCCATTTGCAGTTGGGAGATTTGTACTATTTACAGTTTGCTGTAAATATGTAAATACTTTGTTTTGTAGAAGTGTGTGTAGACAGTAGTTGGAGAGTATCGAAGTAGTGTAATAATATGTCTCAATACCTGCAGATTTGGAAGTAACTTCCAAAGTATTCTTCTAACTTCCAGGTATTCTTGTAGTTTGCCCAACAAGGCGTCTACTAGAGCTCTTGAAATTCAAATACACATTTTGTAGTAGAAAAGGATTGACATATTCATTTATTTATAAATAGAAATATTAATCTGAGTACCCCTATAAATTATAAAATATTTATATTTTCATAAAATATTATAGATTAATATTTTTATTAATATTAAAAGTAGCCCTAAAGAAAAAAGTCATATATTATTCATGTTCAACAATTTATCATTCGGGATTTCAGAAATTAGTATGTTTTATTTCTCTCCCCACGTTCCTAGTGGTAAGTCACCTAATCTGTAGTTTTATTTATTATGGTATATCAATTCGTTTTCTATTGAAAGTATGAAAGATAAAAAAGAATATTCATAAATAGGTACAGTAAAATGAAATAAACATCATCTAGTTCACTTACTTCAAATGAATGATCATCAATATACAATGCAGGATGCTCTATAAATAATTTTAATTGAACATTATAATCTTTTGCATTCATATCAACTGTAATAGAAATCTTATTATATACTACTACAACTTATAATTCAATATTACTATGATAATATGACTGAAAGTGAACAAATCTTTGTAAAAAGTGAATGTTTCTATCGTGAGATTCACTTTTAACTGGCTGAATGGGAAGCAGTAATGCTATTCATAAGGAAAGCTGACAGTTTTAAGTATATCTTACTGAACTGTTTATGTTTTACAAATTCAATGCCATTGAGAAACAATGAACAACAAATCAATTCTCACTTATTTAGTATTGATATAAGTGGGACATAGTACATAATAGAAATATAGGATATTAAAATGAATTTTCTAGAGAAGTTGAAACCAATAATGCTAGAAGATAAGAGGAACACCATTAAAATGGATGGTAATAGAGTGTTGGGTAATATTGCATCTTTCAAGTTTTAACCTTGTACTTAATATAATAGAGCTTGGAAAATTATCATAGGTATTCCAGAATAAATACCATTTGGAAGGCCCAAGTGACCTTTCCTCCTCTGTCATTAATTTAATATCAGTTAAAATCGTTTTGGTACTCTGCTAACAAGTGACTGCGGTATCTATTATAAGAACTCAAATATATGTGTTTAACAAACTAAACTCTTTTTCTTTCAATTAGATTCTTCAGTTATTTAACTAGGTGCCGGAAATAACTGAAAATATACAATAAATTACAATTATTATTATTATTATTATTATTATTATAATTTTATGGCCTTCATTGGACCACTGTAGTCAGTATCTTCCACCTTTACTCCGTCCTCTCTCAGCCCAATATTTCTTCATTCGTTCAGAAATTAATTTCCTTTCCTCGTCCGAAATCACTCTTCCCATTCTGTGTCTGACTTTGATCTGCAGTCTGGTCTGTTTGTCCTTCAGGATTCTGATGTTGTCCGACTTGTTCTTCAAATCTTCGAATGTTATATTCAACTCTCTCATATCCTCCTTGAGTTCGTCAATCCATTTTATATTTGTTTTACTTTTCCACAACTTTTCAATAATTCTTCTGCTTAGTCTGTCCTCCGAAGCTCTAATCAGGTGACCGAAGAAAGATATTCGCTTTTTTTTATTGTACTTGTGACAGGTTCAATTTCTTTGTAAACAGTTTCGTTGGAAGCTAATCTCCAGTGTCCATCTACTTTATAGTTCTTGTTAATACAGGTTCTGATGATTCTTCTTTCGATTTTTAGTAATTTGTCTATTGCGATGGTATTGGTAGTTTTAAAGATGGTTTCACTTGCGTAAGTTATTACCGGTTGAGTGACTCTCTTGTAATGCTTCAATTTTGTGGCTATTGATAGTGATTTCTTGTTGTAAGTGTTCTTTGTGGCATACTGTGCTCTTCTCAACTTATTCAGTCTACTGTCCCACGTTCGATTCTCATTGAGATTGTAGGTTATGATTTCACCTAGATATTTGAAACTGTCTACAATCTTTATTTCTTGATCTCCTATACGGATTTTCTTTGCAAGAGGTGGATCAGTTAGCATGAGTTCTGTTTTTTCAAAAGATATTTTAAGGCCAATCTGAGAAATAGTCTGTAGTGTATTTATTTGTTTCTTTGTTTCTTGAATATTTATTATATTATATTTATTATATTATATATAATATAAATATTAATAAATTACAATATATAACTGAAAATAGTGGAAAATATGGTTTTAGACAACCCCTGAGTTAATACAGTGTGGGGTCGTTCATGTTCAAAAATAATCAATTATATTGTCAAATTTCCATCTGATACTCAATATTATCATACTGTAATAACATATGTAATAAAATGTACACTATGAACAGATATATTGTGTAATTTCGCCATATTAAGGTGGAATAAAAACTATAAAAAAGATTCAGTCTAACCAAAAAAGACCACTGCAGATGATTCCTTAGTGCATTGAAACTTAAGTTTGGCTTAATTAAATTATGTGGACAATATCGTTTTTATTTCACCTTAATTATAGGTAATCTTCAATTTAAAAATCAGAGCTCTTTATGGACACATTTGAACAGATAATCATTTTTATAGATGGAGAGTGAGGTAGGCTACACTACTTCCACACAGTCCAATCTAAACTTCCTACTTTACGGTTAGTTTGTAATTTTGTATTACGATTTATAATTCGACAATCTGATCAGATTTGTGAATACCTATTAATTTGTTAGAATTAAATTATGAATCTGAATTTAAAGTTGTACATTTAGGATTAAATTCTAAATTCTACGACGGAAACGTCGATTTTGTGTTTGACGTTTTCAAATCGCTATGATACGCTAAGTTATCAATATATTGGGCTGAAGACTCGTAATGATGACAGAACCAAACAATCCAAAGTCCGATAATATGATTCAAATTAATGGAGTTTTAGACGATCCAAAAAATCCATAAATTTGGTGATAAACCATGTACCGTACGGTACTGTGATTGTTAATTTAATGAAAATTTTCCTTCTTTCCTAATTTTGAATAAATTATGGTACCGTAACGAAGTGAGAGATCGGAGTAGAGTTGCTCTTTGTTTAGGTTTTGCTAGGTTTGTTAATCCTTTGTTGGGAAAAATATAAAAGGAAAATTATTGGGAGAGTTTATAAAGAATAGGCGAATCAATGATTCGAGTGTCATATTTATAAACTCAAGATTAGACTGTACTGATCTACTTAAGTAAACAACATTTAGCACATCTTCATCTAAAATAAGCTACCATTTATAGGTTCCCTTACACAGTTCCACCTGTACTAGGCAATCCCCAGTTGTAAGTATCACACATGTAGATATATTTACGGAAAATAATAGAAAGCTGGTTTTATTTCTACTTTTTGCATTGTTTACTTAATTTCCATAGGTTTCACTTCCTATAAGTATCGTAGTTCCTTTTTTCCGGATTTAGCAACTCCCAGTAGGAAGTAAAACACATGAGGTTATTTAAGGAAAAGAATAGAAAGCATGGAGTAGGTGTGGAGTCAGGAGTGGAGATGTTTTGCCCATTTTGGTCATTCGTCTCATTTCGAATTCTCAGTTGCTTGTCTCTAGCGTGCGCCCCTTACGTTTGAATACGAATATAGTAGATCCTCTCTAGTTTCTAAACGGTTATTAGATCCAGATAAACACTTTCAACAGGATTAGTTCTATTGTCTCCAAATACAGTGTGATAAGATCTGTTCTATCATGGAAAATTCTAGACGAATGTTTGAGCAAGAATGTAGTACGGTAGAAAATATCCAGCGTCTGAAATGGATGATGTCTATATGTTCAGGTACCTAGTTAGTTTGCTTTTAAAATGAGGTAGGTTTTGTAAATGACAAAACGATACCTACAAAATAAAGAGGAAAAATCATATAAATTATTATATGATATATTATATCATATGCATTATTATATGATTTATATTTTAATAGTAATTAAATATAATTACAAAATGTATAATTTACTTGAATTTTAAAAACACTTTTGAAGTGAAAATGCACTTACTGACTGTCTGATGATGACCAATAACAGGTCGAAACGATCGTCACTACAAAAGTAAGTGCATTTTCACTTCAAAAGTGTTTTTTAAAATTCAAGTTTAATTTCAACAGTGAAAAAGTATGGATATACAACAGTATAATTTACATTTAATAGCAATTGAGGAATTGAAAAGTTCTACTGTTCATACATGAAATTAAAAATTTGGATAATATTCAAATCAGTGCTCACACTCTGCTCTCATCCAAGATATACAACATAGCCTTCTCTCTGTATAATAAATAATTGTCAGGAACTACGAAGATCTGAGCTTTGAGATAACGTATCTAATTTGATATTTTTCCAAAACAGCCAATTAATGTGAAAATCATGTAAAAAAGTAACGAACTTAGTTGAATGTCCGCAAAAATCTTGGAAAACATGGAAAGATGTGGTCAATAATCTGCCCTCTTTTGAATGTGGCAAAGATATTTTGCATAATCGGCTTGCCGTTTTAGTAAAATGCACTGACATAAAAAATTGAGAAAATTTACTGATTCACCTCCCATACCCTTCAATGAGATCTAGCCGATCCAAACAGTAAAAAACTCTCTGTGAAGAAGATATAGCGGTTTAATATTGAAATACTTTAATGAGAAAGAATTTACTCCTTTGCTAGCTAACTAAGCATAAAATTCAAGAATCAAATTTGATTTCATTTATGACCAAGAAAGCAAGAAGAGTTTGTTGGTTCCTTGAATAAATAATTTATTCACTATGTAGCTGTCTGATACATTTTCTATTTCACTCTTTTATAATTATTTACTATATTTTTTCCAATAGATTTTTGTTGCATAATGCACAAAAATGTACATACAACATTACAATGCATCACATTGTATGCATCAAAATTTGAGGGTTTCTCCTTCCCACGTATTAACGAGTTGGTTTGTTAGGACTTTTCTATTTCTACTGTGTGAATCATGAAAACTCAGAACGGTAAGGTACCGTATAATATTCACTTCTTGTGATCTTTTGAAGTTTACAATATTCTGCATAGGCACAGAGAAGATAACTTTAGAAGAATATACTTTCCTTCTACTTTGTGGCATAGGCCTGCATCACAGAATAAGTACAGAATGGAAACTTGTAATAAATCGCCTATCTAACCAATGCTTTTTACATGACCCCAATACTAAACACGTCACGTGACCTTGGGAAGTTCCAATCCTGGTATTCCTGGTCTTCTGATTGGCTCGTAGCAGTGAACGAGATCAATTGATCCGGATCATTAAAGTGATCCGAACCTACCATCAATACTATTACAATGCGGCGCTTCCTAACAAGATGGCGGATTTTAGCGTCAGGGTAGCCAAGTTTCCGTACTGTATGTATACTGTGCCTGCATAGACGCTGTAATCAGCTGTTGTTTTCCGAAACAGCTGGCTGGCTGGCGGCTGTTTGTGAAACTGGCCTGAGTTACGAGGTATTCACAAACAATTGAATTCAATACCAGGCGAACAGAGCTTTGTAGGAGTTGCACTGTTGTCGCTTCAGCTCCAGCTTCACACTCGTTGCAACGATACTCTTCCGTATCTTTTAAAAAGCAACGGTCTACATCCTGCGTGTCTTTTATGTCATTTCCTCTACAGTGTAGCCTACTGTGTACAGAATAAAAAAATCCTGACAGAAATTTTCTTCATATTATTTATCCGTGAGTTGAAAGTAATCTCTTATTTGATATCAAAGTTTGTAAAATTATCTTAAACTTTTATCGGTTTTCAGCGGCTTTGGTGTAAAATCATAATTTGGCGGTACGACAAAACAATTCTAAATTCCTGAAAACTCTTACAATTTCGTGTTGATAGGTTGGAAAGCAACATTCGAAACTTATTGTAGAAACCTACTCCATTCTAACCCAGTTTTTAAACTGTTCATATTTTTGGAATTGAAATTAATCAAGTCTTTATTTAATCAGCCTTTATTTAAATTTGAGATCAAATGCACGCATTAATGCTGGATTATGTTACTATAACATAAAATGAGACAAGCATTTTTGACTAGCATTCAATGGGCTTATAAGATTCACAATAAATAAGATAAATTTATCGATAATTGGGTGAAAATATTACCTTCAAGTTAGTTAAACGGGGATTAACGTTGAAGCGCGCTTCTCCAGTTAAACAGAGATTAACGATAAAACGCGCTTCTCCAGTTAGTTAAACGGAGAGTATATATTCTATTTTACTTATTTTCAAACTGTATGAAAAAATTTGACTTGAAAATAACATCGCAGATCGCTGGATTCATGAAATTAATAAGTTTCATCGTGATCTATGAAGTCTACATTTGAAAAAAATCTATTTCATGAGAGATACTTGGGATAAATGAAAGCAAGTCAAAAATAATAACTTGAAAAGTTGCCAAATCATCATTCATATTGATACATGGTCATATCCAAATGGAGTTTTGGTGCAGTAAATTATAGAATTGGTGTCAAAGAAATTAAAAGGGTTTTATTCTGTCCCTTACAAGAACTACTTGAGCGGAATGAATAATAGAGACGACTGAGCACGAAAATAAAATCATTCAACGTGAACTTGTACCATGGAGAACTTTGTCCTTTTCCTAACACATTATGTGCATTATTATTCAACTCGTATTGCGTGAAATTACTTATTCTTCTCTTCAGCAGACAAATGAGTAGAGAGGAGGAAGAGAAGGGTTGAGAATGTGTGTGAGAGAGAGAGGGTGATAGTGAGTGAAAAACAGTTTTTAAGGACGGACCAAGTCAATTTCCTATCATGTTCAATGCCAAAGTACGCCCAAGTAGTGTCACAATCACATTGCAAGGAAGCTTTCAACTCTTCAGTGGGAATTTCCATTAGAACCATTTAGATTCCCTCGTAAATAACCAATTCTAACGAGAGTAACAATAAACCAATAAAAAACAATAGTAATTACGTGTTTAATCTGAAACTGTTGATTAGAGTCATTTTTTCACTGTTTTAATCTATTACGAAAAAAGTTAAATAAGAATCAAACAGATCAATGGCTAACATAGAGTCGTACATTTCATATAGAAATTATTGTTTTAAAATTGTGTTAGGTTGGACAGTGAGCTATTACAATACTGTTCTTAAAATCATTCATGAGTGATGATTATTAACGGATATTTCATAATAATTACAATAACTCTTCTAATTGATTGATGAAATTCCATGAAAAGAAAGATTTTAAAAAGTGGATTCAATAATTTCTATTTAGCAATTTTGTGTGAAGTTGAATGATCTTCCTTTACACTCGATCGAATTAAAGTTTAACCAAATCCCCTATTGGTATTGCTAATTTGAATATTATGTAAATTTAATGTGTTTACTTGACTTTTGATCTTTGGTAGTAGTGACTTGACTTAACACACTCTTTACAGGCTTCATTTGTATCAGTCTTCAGTGACAAGCTAAAAACTAATATAGTAGGCCTAAACGGAATATTTCTGTAATTAGTATGACATATGAATGGTCTATTTGTTATTTCTAAAAAAACTGATAGAGATTTATGTTAATGAATATATTATTAAAGGCAGAAAAACATGTTCAAATAATTCTTTGTGTTTTATAAGGAAATTGAAGGAGTAATAAACCCTCGTTCATGAATAAGCTGTAACTAATTGCACGATTAGGAAAACGAGTACCTTATGAATGAAGCTGATTACGGTTTTACGTAATACTTCTGTATGTTGTATTTGCTGAGGACCAACGCAATTCACAAACATGAATAGTGTGGATGCTGTGGAGAATATCCACAACGTGACTGGCTTCTTTTCAAGAAATCACCATATTCTCATTCATGTGCATTACGCTTTTCCATTTTGGCTGAGTCAAGGGTCATCGCATCACTTTATAGCAGTTTTAATTCAGATGCTGGAACGAGTTGGCTGAATGGTGATAACAGTAAACTCATATCTGTGCTGTGCAACATTGTAGGATGCTGGAATGCTTATTATAATAGGATTGGCTGGTGCTTCTGGAAGTCTGCAATGGCACCGTTATACCGCGCCACAATAGCAAGCAATCAAACTTTGAAAAAGTTGCCAACTTTTGATCCACCCAACAAAGAAAAAGTTAGCTGCGAATACCTGCATACTACTACGGTATTAAAATAATGTCCCCGCTTTTAGAAGTGCAGTGGGTTCATTGACCTCGGCACCCACGTCAACTTAGTTCAAGTCCAATTTATACCATGTACAGATCCGTTTGTGCATCTATCGGCTCAAATAACTTTTCCAAGTTACTGCCTAGCTCCAGCAACTTTGTAACTTCTTATTACCTGCAACACGAGTTTTTTTTGGTCTGTTCTTGAAGTAGAAAAAACGATTACCCCAACATGTCGCCCTGTTGCATCCCCGTGACCTTGTTTTATTGCTGTATTATCGCACAATTTATACAGATTTGAATCCTCACTCCATGCATGGGGAATAACTCGGTGCAAGGTTTATTAACCATAAAACAAACTATTCTGCAGGTTCTGCCAGGACCGAGCCATGTAATATATGAGTTAAGATTTCCTGGATGACTTTGAATGACAATGCGTCCTGTACCGCATGCATGCAGACACTAATAAACTTCAAATTGATTATTTGAAAATTTATTCTGATGTCAGTGTCTCTTCTAGATTGAACAATGATAAAATCCTGTTGGTATTGGAACCAGTTTTGACCAGGTGTTTGGTCCGTTTCAGTTTTATTCCTCTCATTATATAAACGATCATACATCAATATAAAATTTGTATGAGAGATATTTCCTGGATCAATATTATGTCAACAATCAATAATGCTCACGCTTCCCAGTCTGGAAATATTATGACACGCGCATCTTGAGAACGTTGGAAGGAAATTCAATGCCATCAAAATTTTATCATCGACCTCCTTTATAGTTTTATTCAAGATTCACCTACTCAAATTCTGAAAAACATGAGTTTCGATAATAGAAATTTGACAATCATAGATGTAATAAATTTGATAGAAGAATCGATATTGAACCATGGCTCGTAAAATAATGCAAGTGATATTAAATTGGGTATTCAGCTAACATTCAGAATCATATCCTCCTGTATTACTATGCTAAACTTATTCTCATTATGGAGGTGAACCTGTAAATTTTACAGCCTACGTAAAAGCTTATAAACACTACTGAATAGATTTCAGTCGATACATTCTTTGGATATGAGTAGATTCCCGCCCCTAATAATGGTGTTACGATAAAATATGTGAATAATCTATCAGAAATAAAACAATTCATAAATAAATAACTCCAACCATGAAGTAATATATAATTTATCCATTCATTCCATTCAATGACAATGATACGTAGTGGAAGAAAAAACAGGCATAGCTCTTGCTATCTTTAACACAAATTAAGGGGCACCGAGCTTCGCTCGTAATGATCGTGTTTATATTTCACAGCTGGCTATATATGTCATCTTATGAATTTCGGGGATGCGATATTTTAATTTTTTACATACTCACTCGCTCACTCACTTTTTACTATCCACAGCTGTTTCAGCCAAGGATGAATTATCCTTTTCAATTTCGTTCAGCGAGTTTCCCAAGGATGAGACCTAGTGCAATCGAATTTTTATATCATAAACCTATGTTCCAAATTTTGTGAAAATCGTTAGAGCCGTTTTCGAGAACCGTTGAACATGAATAGCCAGATATAAATAAATATAAATAACCTGATATAAAAATACAGAAATTACTCGCTTATATATAATAGGATACAGATATACAGAAATTGCTCGCTTAATATAATAGGATATTGGAAATATAGTCCACGTTTCCAGGTTAATATCAATCAATAAAGAACTATATTTACAGATGGAATTAAATAGAGAATGCATTTATTCAAATGCTAATTAATATATAATTATTATTTAACGAAAATCCTAAATAAATACTTCAAATCACCCCGAAGACCTCTGCTACTGCAGACATTGACAACAGGGTTAACAGCTGGCAACTAATTTTTGGATAGTAGTTCTCATCGAATTTCCATCTAGCTGTTAACCCTGTTGTCAATGTCTGCAGTAGCAGAGGTCTTCGGGGTGATTTGAAGTATTTATTTAGGATTTTCGTTAAATAATAACTATATTTACAGTTAACAACTAATGAAGAGCGCTTTTTGTTTTGAATTTCAAGCAAGTCGGGGGAAACATAACCTGGACGATATCCTGACTTTGAGTTGTTAGTACTGGAAAATAGAAAGGGGACAGATTTTTTTGGTGATGAGCCTACAAAATTATGGCTCATTTTCAAATTTTTAGAATCAGGTTACAGGTTTATACAGCTGAAAAGAATTGAGTCTAGCCGCTCATTGTAACTGATCAAGAATTCACACAATTCATGAATACCAGGTTATTATGATAAAAATCTATTACAAAATAATTTATTTACTATACAATATCAATATTCATCAACATAGACTTCATATAAAGATCTAGATATCTAGTCGTAGTTGGAATATAATGAATTTATTAATTCCTTATCACTGACCAATTCATCTTCGCCAGGTTGAAAAATGAATAGGTTTTACCCTCAAGTTAGAACTTAATAATTCAGAATCACTAATCGGTAAATCTTGTCTTAGAACAAAGTTCAGCTCGGCTGACCATATTGACCTCATGACCCGGTGTTTTAGCTTGTAGACCTAGTGATACCTATCTATGATCCATCTTCCTTTTTTATAGGCTACACATACTCCTCTTCTCACAGGTCTTACTCTTCTTCGTTACTCCTCCATCTGTTGTATATTCTCCCTCTCCGTCTGTTTCCATCTTTTCCTTCTTTCTCTCTTTTACATTTAGTTTCCTCTAACTATCTAACTACATCCCATACTACTCCACCATGTCTCGTCTATTCTCTCTCAGTCTGTTTCCATCTTCTCCTTCTCTCTCTCTCTCTCTTTTACATTCTGTTTCCACCATCTCCATCTCATTCCATCTGTAGGAAAAACCGTTGAAAATGAGATGTGAAATAGTTGGTTGGAAGATTTGAATCGTTTCCAACGGACAGGACAATACCAGCCAATCACAGCAGGCTTTGCTTCGATTTTTTTGAGACCGTCACGCTTTTCGAAAGGATAAGGATGCGTGATAAAAGAAAAAGAATAAATAAGGAGACGAGGATAAGTGTTGCGGTACTAACAGAAAGAGGTGCTCGAATCAATGTAAGTTAGAGTACGTTAAGATTGGCTCATTCTAAAAGGTTCTCACAGTCTATCACACTAATCTTTTATTTCTTTCTTCTATTTTATTATTCTTCTTTTTTAACCGTCTTTTATCGACGGCGTCTTATTGACTTCCCCCCTCCCACCGCCTCATAGATCTCTTGTTCAACGAACAATCGGTTTTTGAATTTTTCAAAAATGAAAAAATATCGGATGACCGTTGGTGTTTTGAAATTATCAGTTTATCATCTCTACAGAGAAGTAGACGTTCAGATTGATATTCAATTTTCAATTGAGTAGATAAATGAATTTCAATAATATTAAATTCAATCTAGAACTCTAGATTGATCTATGATCAACTTTTACATTCTAATTTATATGTGTATTCACTGAGTGTATTCTATAGTAATAATTATATACTTTCTATAGTTGTAAACAGCTATAGTCATAGTTAATAATTATATACATTTCTAGTAATAAGTGTTAGTGGTAGAGAAGAGTTTAGTTTCCACCCAAAAATGTTCTACTGATTTCTATCCTCATCAAATTAATACTAGTAATAGTAAAAGTGCTACAAGTTGAAATTCAATTTCAATTTGAGAACTTTTACGAAGAGTAAAATTTCCATTGTACTGTATTGAGCTGAGAGTCGAATCTGAAAAGCCTGATGGAAAGTTCAACTTCTTACAGAAAACGATTCACACGTGATGTGAATCTTCTAATCTCTAATAAGCATTACAAAGATAAACTAATCCTATCTATATTATAGGAATTCATGTTACCTGATATCATATTCCTTCATTAAATAAAAATCTCTCAATTAGTTTTTCACCGGATACTGTGATTTTCTAAAATGTTACTCCAGAAAATATAATGAAATCCATCTCTACACTCTTTTACGTCAGTAATCAGCTGTGCTGAATAGTTAGTTGTGTTTTTCTGGCTCTAAATTTTGTAAAATTACTCAAAAATTTTCCAATTAATGGTGATTTGAGTGTGATATTTTTGTTTTTTATTCTGTTTTCAACCGTCAAAATTTAAAATCTTAGTTTTCGTTGTTTTTGAGTGAAAATGGACTAAATTTTAGTAAAGTGAAATCATAACCCTATTTTGGACTTTTAAAGTGTTATCTAAATTTGGGAGAGAATAGTACAAGAAGTATCCTTAGTTTCTCTCACCCAATCAGTGCTTCTTTGTAAAAAATATGAATAAATGAATTGTGAATAAAAATAGTCATTATTTTATTCTTGGAAAGTGTAATACTATACTGACTATACATTAATGATTTTATTATAGTAAGATGATCAGAGAGTGATTGGTTCTGAACTGATGTGTCGTCTCATCTCTCAAATTAGATTGCAACGGTCGCTTGGTATTCCCTTTGGTCGGGTGACCAGCTCCGCTGATAATTTTCAGTTATGAGCTTAAAAAGATCACTACTTTCCGGTGAACATCCACCCACCTAGAACTGTAGTTTCATTCATCTCTTATTATTCTTTTCATTTCTCACTTATGTGTACATCAACTTCAGCTGAAAAAATAGATCATAAATGACAGGAAATAAGAGACCAATGAAAATTCCATGTTATTAACAACTTTTTCACAAGTTATCACAATCAATAAACCATGGCAGGTCTTTGATCTACTTATTCACTTGCCAAGTTAAGATGTTGTTGTTGGCAGAGAGTATAGAATGTAATTACTTTCTATAGTTGTAAACAGCTATAGTCATAGTTAATAATTATATACATTTCTAGTAATAAGTGTTAGTGGTAGAGAAGAGTTTAGTTTCCACCCAAAAATTTTCTACTGATTTCTATCCTCATCAAATTAATACTAGTAATAGTAAAAGTGCTACAAGTTGAAATTCAATTTCAATTTGAGAACTTTTACGAAGAGTAAAATTTCCATTGTAGGCCTACTGTATTGAGCTGAGAGTCGAATCTGAAAAGCCTGATGGAAAGTTCAACTTCTCACAGAAAACGATTTACAAGTGATGTGAATCTTCTAATCTCTAATAATCATTACAATATCTATATTATAGGAATTCATGTTACCTGATATCATATTCCTTCATTAAATAAAAATCTGTCAATTAGTTTTTCACCGGATACTGTGATTTTCTAAAATGTTACTCCAGAAAATATAATGAAATCCATCTCTACACTCTTTTACGTCAGTAATCAGCTGTGCTGAATAGTTAGTTGTGTTTTTCTGGCTCTAAATTTTGTAAAAGTACTCAAAAATTTTCCAATTAATGGTGATTTGAGTGTGATATTTTTGTTTTTTATTCTGTTTTCAACCGTCAAAATTTAAAAATCTTAGTTTTCGTTGTTTTTGAGTGAAAATGGACTAAATTTTAGTAAAGTGAAATCATAACCCTATTTTGGACTATTAAAATGTTATCTAAATTTGGGAGAGAATAGTACAAGAAGTATCCTTAGTTTCTCTCACCCAATCAGTGCTTCTTTGTAAAAAATATGAATAAATGAATTGTGAATAAAAATAGTCATTATTTTATTCTTGGAAAGTGTAATACTATACTGACTATACATTAATGATTTTATTATAGTAAGATGATCAGAGAGTGATTGGTTCTGAACTGATGTGTCGTCTCATCTCTCAAATTAGATTGCAACGGTCGCTTGGTATTCCCTTTGGTCGGGTGACCAGCTCCGCTGATAATTTTCAGTTATGAGCTTAAAAAGATCACTACTTTCCGGTGGACATCCACCCACCTAGAACTGTGTTTCCATTCATCTCTTATTATTCTTTTCATTTCTCACTTATGTGTACATCAACTTCAGCTGAAAAAAATATATCATAAATGACAGGAAATAAGAGACCAATGAAAATTCCATGTTATTAACAACTTTTTCACAAGTTATCACAATCAATAAACCATGGCAGGTCTTTGATCTACTTATTCACTTGCCAAGTTAAGATGTTGTTGGCAGAGAGTATAGAATGTAATTACATTCTATCCTCACTGGTTGTTGGCTGTTAAAAATCTTGCAAGCAAAGCAGTAGAATAAAAAGATTTATACCTACTCATCTTCCTTACAAATTGAACTACATAATCATATTCATGCTAAAACTGCCATAAAATTGCAACACGACTCTTGATAGCTTGTAAGCTTGTAAATTAGAATATTATGATGAAGGTGCCTACTTAATATCACTGCAAGACATGATAATTTCTAAACTAATAAAATATCAGTCTCAAAATACGTCTTCACAGTTGTAGGCTATCTAATCCTATTAGGCAGGCCAGCTTGTAGTACATTCGAAATGTATTCAGTACGATAAACAACTTGTATGCAAATTGCTCCATAACTCTTTGACAAAATACGGATTGTTTCAATAAAATGCGCCGGCCTGCAAGATCCAGCGATACTGATTTTGATCTTATGTGCTCACATATTACGGTCAAAACTTGTTCTGTACAAGTCCACAATGAAATAAATCCAAGACCCAACATAAACATTCGATAGCTCTGACTTATAGATTGGCGGGGCTTGTTTAAGATGCAGGAAATGCAATGAATTAGATACATTTCAATTATTGGCAAACATCGATTGGAACTGGTAATTGATTTGTATGAGTTGGTTTTCTTGTTGGGAGATTTCCTAGATTGAATCATATACTTATGTATTTCTGTGTTTAGATATTTGTATGCAATGTATTCGTGAATTATTGTGATTCTCACAAGATTTTCTAGGTTATCCTCATAGGCTTCAATGACACAATTTTGAAATTGGATGAGATCTGAATGACGTTTTCTGTTATGAATCGGTATTCTCATATTATATCTTGCTTGTATCATAGCTTTGTATTTCGACAATTTTCCCCAAGTATAATGCCAAACTATCAGGAATAAATGTTTTGTTACATGTCCTGTATTGAAATTAGGAATTAATTAAACTTTTTCTGTCATGAATCTGTTTCTTCATATCTTGCTTGTATCATAGCATAGCACCAAAGTAGCTATTTCGCTAAAGAGTGTTTACAAACAGTAGTGTCAAACTATAAGAACAATATTTATTATTCACATGTAATGTCCTTCATTGGAATTAGGAATCGATAGTATTTAAGAAACAAATCAGCATCGAGAATACAACATCTCGCAATCCCAGGATCAACATCCCGCTTTTAGATTCCAACTTTATTAAAATGCTAGCAATGATTCTATAGTAATGACACATTGGTAGGCCCACAACTGAACGGGTAGCCGTCTAGTTGTCACCCCGACTACTTGACACCTGGTCATTTTGGCCATAGGCGACTACTTGTACCCTCGTAAAAATATACCATTGCCGTCAAGTTTTCCCCCCGACTACTTGATACCTACTGGACCAAAGGTGCCAACTAGTCATGACCGTAAACGACAACTTGACACCTCGCACCCTCACGACAGGGTGTCCCCCCTACTAGTTGTCACCTCCTCAGAAAGGATACAACTAGACGGGTATGGCTCACGTCTACTTGTCCCCTAAAAACGGTTTTAAAAGGGGGGAAGTAGTCGGGGTGGCAAGTAGTCGGGGTGTCAAGTAGTCGGGGTGTCAAGTAGTCGGGATGTCAAGTAGTCAGGATGTCAAGTAGTCGGGATGTCAAGTAGTCGGGGTGGCAAGTAGTCGGGGCGTTAAGTAGTCGGGGTGTCAAGTAGTCGGGGTGTCAAGTAGTCGGGGTGGCACCTAGTCACGTACCCAACTGAACTTATTAAATGTTCATAATTCTATGTTTGACATTCTAATCGAATTCGATTAATGAAAAATAGAACTTGAACACGATATTATAAATTTAGGGTGTGCTGTCCAAATCTGGGCTTGAAAAACACGACAAATTCACAATAATTCAATAATTCGACTTCATGAAATAACTTCTCTCTGTCAGACAAGAGTGCTTTCAAAACACAATATTAATATCATGATACATGTTCTGAACAAAGCTCAGGCTAGAGCTACCAGAGGACTGTAATTTACTATTCAAATAATCAAATACAAACAAGGGGCAAAATTTAATCTTCAATTTGAGCCAGGTTATTTGTACAGTTAAACTCTGCATTAATGAACAATAAAAAAGAGCAAAAACTCACCAGATTTAATCCAATATTGATTACTTGCCCTTCAAAGCCTTTATTAGGTGTTTTGATCACGTTCAGGGTGGGATGAAATCTGGGAATAAGACAGGTTCAGGCTTCCGGGCTGTCTTTTCGCGTTCAACTTGCAGGCTCTGCACTGTGTTTTGAACAAAGCTCAAACTGGATTCTTTATAAATTCAAATCCGATTCAAATTAATTCAATTCGATACTATTTACGCTGTTATATTCATAATTCACACACACGACACTCAAGCAATTATTTACAAGAAATTTCTGATCGAAATTACATGACAAAATACAAACTCGGTCTTGCAACAAGACAACGGGCTGACAAGACAAGAACGACTGGGAACTAGGATGACAAGGCCAAAGCAGAAGGACGGTCTGCGCTGGCGCAAACACAAGCCTACTATTGGCAGAACTGCAGTCTGGCAGTTTGGCGCTACAGTTCGAATTCTCTGGCCAGACCAATACATGTTTCACCTTCTCAAGGATTGAAGGTTTTCCTAGTATATGGATAACCATAGTTGGAAAAACCCTTCAATCCTCCACTCTTTTTTCACCACTATTCTTTTATTCTGTTTTATTGTGACTGTTGTTGTTGTTTGCATGTATTCTTTTCATTAATTTGTATTAAACTTGTAAGTGTGTGTGAAATCAAAGCACAATATTATGAATTCGGGGTGTAATGTCCAAATTTGAGCTTGGAAAACACTACTAATTCACAATATTCATCAATTCGACATTATTAAACCATTCTCTCCATGCTCCATCAGACAAGTGCTGTCAAAACACAATTACGAAGACAGAGTGCAACGCCACTGCAAAACTGCTTTGTCTGTCACTACCTGTGCAGGAAAAGATTTTATCTCAGATGCCTGCTCCATTATCAAAGTGGACGCCCCACAATATTCACACCCTGTCATAATAAATCAGTGAGCAAGTAATTATCATTGTGAGGAACTCGGCTGTAGTAACGCGTGTTGCGTAATTCAGTGCCGAAGCCGTTACTCTACTATGGCTACTGGTCTATGCTAAACTGGTCCCTCTATTCATGCTACTGCTCGTAGTACATATGGAGAGGCAGTGGCCTACTGTTCAAATAAACACGACAGATCTGAGTTCTCCCATTCATTAAACATACTGCAACCGGTTGAGCGGTTCTTCCAAAGGCTACCAAGGTAGCTCAGTTTGCCGCATAAATTATTATCACAATTCGGTGTTGTTGGTAGCTATCGATTGATCGACTTGTGAAAGATCGATAATCGGTGCCGATAAGATTTATCGATATTTTTTTAAGGGCGGGTCCAGTAATGGATAAGTGGAATGTGTATGTAGTCGTGCTCCCCTTGCTCTAGAAACCTCTCTCCTTGTCCAAAATAGAATATATCTATATGTGTCACTATCTATGTTAACCTTTTTTGTTATTGTTGCATCTCTATGTTACATGAATCACTCCTAAATTCATAACATGATAATTCTCACTATATGAATAATTGTATAAATAAATAGTATAAAATAACAAACTTAATTGTTCAATTAATAACCAACACAAGAAAAATTGCATATCAAAATTACAGATATTGGACTTATGCAGATATTGGATGTAATTTAATTTGATTTAATTCAATCAATAATTCTTTTCATGTACATTGTTTTACAAATCGTCACACATAAAAACTAACAACAAACAAAACATTAACAACAGCAAATCAACAATAAATTGGTTTAATAGGGATTATTAGTATTTAATTGGATTTCTGTCTAATAATAACCTTAATCATAACTCTGACGCTACATAATGTTTTTGTTAGTTTTTAATTTTTTCATTTATATAAATAGAATTAGAAGATAATATTTTAATATGAAGTTTAGTTTTTTATTTTTTCAAAATTATTGTACTGATTTTTTAAGTTCATTTATTTTTGTTTGTCAGTGTTATGAATAAATTTCAATTTCAATAATACATTATTGGATTTAATGATTTATTACATTATTGGATCTATGCATGAGCATAGATATCCATATACGCTTCGAAACAGCTCTTTCCAAAGTTTTTTCATTTTCTTATCTCTCTCAGTATCAATTTGCCCAGAAAGGCTTCAAATTAGCTATACCTTTCCCTCGTATCACTCTCCCTATCACTTGATAGCGGTTTAAATCCTGATAAGAGATCGCTAACTGTTAACGACTTCCATTTAAAGCAATCTGCGAGATTTTAATTGAAATCCAGTCGATTTGATAAGACTGGTCTATTTCAATAATTTATTTAAAACACTTGACTGAATAATTAGATTTGCGTTTATGCAATTTGTATGTATATTTAGAGGCTATTCAGAATACAGGTCAATGAGAATAACTATTGGAGATACTGTGGTTCAATTGCTTGGTGTCCGTAAATGTCGTCTAATTGGTGTCGTACTAATTTAATATCAATGTAGAGGACATTTGAGTATAATGTGATTAAAATATACAAGGTTGTTATCCATTAAAACAAATTGAATAGAAATATGGAGACTGAATGAATAGAAGTGGAGAGCAAGAATAATTTATTAACAAAATGAGAAACTATAAAAAATAGAGTTCTAGAGGTATGGACGGACAAGGAGGAAGAAGAGAGAAAGATAACAAGAAGTACATGGGAAGAAGGAGAGTAGAAAAATTAAGAGTGAGAGTATCGGCTCAAGAATCGCTCTGGTTATAGACGAAATAGGTGCAATAGAATGAGATGGTGGACGAGGAGAAAGAACAACAGAAGATGATGGAGAAGAACCAGCAAGAAACTAATGGAGAAGAAGATGATGAACTAGCAGGAACAGTGATAAAGAGAGTAATGAAGAAAATAAATGGGGGGAAAAGTTATAGGAAGTAGAGATTGATAACTAGTAGTTGTGTGAACAGTAGACCTCACGCAGTATTCTCATCCACAAGTACCTGATTGAAACTATAGGCCTTATGGAAATACAGCAATAGACTGGCTTCTCCACACATCTGTGTAATCACTTGTCAGCTGATTTATGATGAATAATTCTATAGACTGATTTTTACTCTAATATTGGCGTATGAAGGAGTCTCCTTCTTCCTTTTATATTATCCTTGAAATGCAAAATTTACAAAAACCTTGTATATACGTCGACGCGCAATTTAAAAAGTAACATACCTGTCAAATTTCATGAAAAACTATTACCGCGTTTCGCCGTAAATGCGCAACATATAAACATTTAAACATTAAGAGAAATGCCAAACCGTCGACTTGAATCTTAGTCCTCACTTCGCTCGGTCAATGAAGGAAAGTACGAAGAACTAGCAATGATATTAAAGAAGATCAGGAGAAAATGGATGCGGGCAGCTCAAAAGTATTCACGAAAAATTAAGAAAAGCAATAGGTAGAGAAAGTAAAGCAACAGGAATCCCATTTCAGAAGCACGATGTAGCTGAATGGAGGAATGAAGGGGAAGTTAGAAGAATGAAAAAATAAGAAGAAGAGAATGACGTAGACGAAACACAACGTTTACAAGTTTAGTGAAGAATATTCAACCAGGCAAAACATTATTTGGTCGTGATCTTAAGATTCATTCACTTTCCCTATCTATAGTCAGTGAGAATCACGTCAGACTTTCATCATTGGTTAAATGGGAAGCACTGATGCTATAAATGTGAGGAATTCTGACAATTTGAAGTGAATTTCACAATATAAGCCATAATATACAATATTGAGCTCACCTCCAGTTATCCAACTATCCAACTATCAACTATACAGTGAAATTCACTACAAACTGTCAGCATTTCTTATGAATAATAACAACACTTCTCATTCAACCAAGGCTGACTTTGGTGAAACTCACTATAAAAAGTACCTATCTATGTTCAAAGCTGTTACCAAGTCGTGAGATGTTCTATTACCACCTGTTGCACTGACTCTTGTTTTTCTTCTTTTCCTTCTTCTTCTTCTCTTCATCCTCCTTCACCTCTTCCTCCTGTCTTCTTCTTCTTCTTCTTCTTCTTCTTCTTCTTCTTCTTCTTCTTCTTCTTCTCTCCTCCTCCTCCTCCTCCTCCTCCTCCTCCTCCTCCTCCTCCTCTTCCTCCTCCTCCTCTCCTCCTCCTCCTCTTCCTCCTCCTCCTCCTCCCCTCCTCCTCCTCCTCCTCCCCTCCTCCTCCTCCCCTCCTCCTCCCCTCCTCCTCCACCACCTCCTCCTCCTCCTTCTCCTCCTCCTGTCTTCTTCTTCTTCTTCTTCAACTTCTCTTCATCCTCATCCTCTTCCTCCTCTACCTCCTCCTCCTCCTCCTCCTCCTCCTTCTGTCTTCTTCTTGTTCTTGTTCTTCATTTCTTCTTCTTCTTCTTCTTCTTCTTCTTCTTCTTCTTCTTCTTCTTCTTCTTCTTCTTTTTCTTTTTCTCCTGCTCCAACTGTCTTCTTCTTCTTCTTTTCGTTCGAATAATATTGTGGTCTAAACATTCGCTTTCGCGGTGTTATGGTAAGGTGGTAATAGTGCGCGGCTGCTTAGCTTTTGATTTCAATGGTCTACAATAATATTGCAATCTTCTTCTATTGTTATATTGTGAGAGAGTTCGCGGTTTGCCGCCGATATTATTCTGATCTGCAAGCCGCAAAACCTTGAACCAGTTGATGTGAGCAGCAAATCATCGTTGCATTTAGCAGTTCACTGGGATGGTATGGGTGATGCATGTAGCAGTGAATTGCTGCTGCATTGAGAAGTGAGTTTAGTGGTAAGATCGGTGGCAACGTTTATAGATTAGCTTGACGAGAAGAGCATCCTGAAGAGGTAAAAGAAAAAGAGGAATGGAAAATTTGGATGCATAACAAGCAGAAGGGATTATAAAAATGAGAGTAAGGTGTCATACATGACATCAAAACCTATTCAATTTTTGAAATATGATTTTGTGAATTGGAAATCTGGTCGCGGATTTAATTATTAAATGTAATTGATAAAGCGAGAAGATCTCCAATGTACAAAGATGAAACTTGTGTTTTATCACATTTCGTGAAGGCAATATTATGGTTTTTAGCTCCATGCTATACAAACAAGAGTGAGTTGACTTTTGGTCTGTGAATCAAGGCTGCATGTGTTTTTCACAAAAATAGATTTGGAATTTTTCTTTCGAGGCCCGTATTATTTGAACCGTTTGGGAAGTGAGTTGTTGAGTTAAAACATTGGTTACCTGAAGGATTCTGTCTTGAGAATTCAATTATAGGCTGTCGCAGTCCGGGCAGTTTAAACCTACATAATTGTATTTTCAGTATTTGAATCTTGTAGGGAAAGCTGGTGTTTTCGATTCAATCAACTGGCAGAGTTTTTTTATATATTTTTTTATTTAAATTCGTGTGTGTTTTAACTGGACCTTGAAGAGCAGGCAAGGGACTCTTGTTAAGGTTGTAACGTATAAAAATTCGATAAGCATGCAAAATCGCTAATTGAAAGAATTTTATAGGTCTGGAGCAAAACAGCTATTCTATTATCGCCTAGTGCGATAGCAACAAGTGAAAGATTAGATAATAACGGGTACCATGGCTAAAATTAGAACAGCCGAATAGAAAAGAATTTTTTTGCTATTTATTATATTATATAAATTATTGGAAATTTTGAGGTTAGGCTTAAATACCTACTGATCGGCGACCTAATAATCGATCAAGTCGTATAATGTGAAATCTAGCCAGACACCTTGGCAAAAATTTGTTGTAAACAAATAGTATTCAACTAGAGGATTTGGAAAGCACATGGCTACTAGTTATAGAGGGGAAAGCAACTCATAACATTTAAAAATATTTATTATCTGTAATGAGCATGAACAAATACACCAAAATAAATAAATAAAATATTAAGGAAGTAGGATAGTCATAGGCGCATGGATACATTAGTGAATTTGCATGAACCAATCAATTACAGTAATCGATGGGCGGCAATAAAGAGCCAATTCAAATGTATATATAATATTTTTATAAATGATAAGAATTTATAAATTATCACTACTCAGTTTATGTATCGGATATGGTCCGAGTAATTATAAAATATTATACCTAAGATATAGGTAATAATTTAGCAGATTGGCACGGACTATTTGATCCTTTTAATGGCGTAGTAGTGAAATATTTAAATATATGTAAATTTGCAAGTCGGAAATAGGATTGTAGAAAATAAGGGTAGGACTTCCTACTTGCCTGCCAGACGCCACCATGGAACAACACTAAATTTTATAGGGCACAAGTCCCTTTGTTAAATTGTACTTTTGAAAGACTTAAAATATAAATTCATTAATTGATTTTTTATAAGACTTAGTGATGCTGTATTAAAGCGTAAGTCATTAGATATTTATTTATTCCCTTAGAGAGGACGACTTTGGCCACCAAAAATCCAGGACTTCCAGGAAATTCGGATCGCCAACAACATCTTATGAAATTCAGCGCGTGAGTGATAAATTGTCGATAAATTGACGAAAGTTAGGGCGCCCTCAGTGCTTCGAGTGAAACAAAAACATAAAAAAGCTAGCTCGTCGAAAAGGGTATAAAAATATTGAAATTATTATAAAACTTGCGCAAGTCTTAAAAAGGTACAAAAACATATTTATTGGATAATAGTTGTATCAAATTTATATATCTAAAGATACACATATTAAATGAGTATTTGAATTTAATATTATAATGTACATATGCTCACTCAATCATTAATTTATTAGCGAATTATAAGATATAAATGTAGCTCTTGTTCACTGGATAAATTAATTTATCTGATTCCACCAGAGGCCGAACCTTAAGCCCTGAGAGAAATATACTGAGTCTATACATATTATAATATTTGAGATTTATGATTATTATAATAAAAATAATGATTTGATTGGAAAGGAGATATTTAGTGAGATTTTTAAATCGACAAGCAGCAGCAAGTCGATATCTGAGCATCATAGAATAAATGCATACGTTTAATGAATTAAAAGCACATGGTAACGTTTCGTGCTAAAGAACTAAAAAGTAGTGAGCCAATCTGTGATATTTTATTATTGATATATTTGTTCTTATTTTTATTACTTTTGCTTGTTGCTCTATATACAGGGTGATTCATAATTATGGTAAAATATTTCAATACGTGATAGTTGAGGTAAAAATAGGAAAAAAAGTTCATATAAACATATATCCATAAACGCTTCATTAGCGAGCTATACAGAGTGAAAGATTTCGCCCGGAATTCAGTTCCTCTAGTGAAATACACCGATGCTGAATTGTTTGGGGACTAGATTTTAAAAAACTTATGCTGGATTCATATGAAAAATATCTGAAAAATTGAATAAAACTAGTCTGGTAGCTGTAGTGTGAGTAGTTTTTGAGAAAAAAGTTGAAAAATGCAAAAAATCTAAGTGGAAAAACACAGACTTCTACGTTTGATGCCCAATATTTTCTTTAATGACCAGTAAACAAATAATTCCTCGCGATAAAATTGTAGAGAATTAATTATGGAAAGAATTATGTAAGCTGTGTAAACTAAATTTGAATAAAGTTGGATAAAAATGTATTCTTATGTAGTACATTACACCACAAAATTTGCTGTTTTATGAGGAGAGAACTAATAACTCATAAGTTGTAGCTGATTGCGAATAAAATATTCGGTTTTTATGAAAAAATTTTTTTTTCATATGAAAGTAGCATATCTAAATGACATTAAACTTATACCAAAAGACTAGTAGATCATACCATTAAGCCTGGGAGGAAGCTCGAACAGAAGTAGATGATCTCCTACGATTCCTGCCCAAATGTTCACTGAAAACTGATGTTGTGGAAGATTAGGATTGATGGCGTGAGGATTCTCAGCTGCCCAAATAGTTGGTTGTAGACGTTAACGATAGCTGTTCTTGTAAAGTGTGCCTCGTCGGTAAATAAAATGGTTGTTAAAAAGTTGGGTAAACAAGTTTTACTAAAAACCATCGGCAAATACCAGCACGGGGAATACAGTCTCGTGGCAATAGAGTATGAACTTTCTGGAGGTGGTATGGATGTAATTGTTGTTATTTACTATCCTCCAAATGATAGATGATTGACATTTAACTGCACTGACAATTCTCTTGTGCTCTTCTCTGGATGTTCATAAATTTCATTAAGATCTTGTTCTTCTAACTCAACAGTCATAGTGGATCGGGGTCTGCCTGCATAAATTTGCTCTTTGGATATCAAAGAATCTGTTTCAGACAGACGTTGATGAATAGTGGCAAAAAACCTTGAACTTGGACATACTCGGTTAGGAAAGTTCTCTTTATACAAACGTCTTGCTACAGTTCTATTACAGTAGTGTCACATTCCATACATTAAATGCATGTCAGCTAATTCGGAGTATGAATAATGTCTAAGATTACCTGCCATTTTTTAAAAAGTTAACACTTAACACAAAAGCAAAGTGGAATGGTTACAAATAACTGGTTAATAGATTAAACAAAAAACACAGCGCGGTTACAGTAGGCCTAACTTACAGTTTTTCTTTTTTTTTGTTCAACAGTGAGCAAAAATATTTCTGAAAATAATTTCCAGCTGATGATTTCTTTTGAACATTTTCTTATTTAAAACATAATAAATCAGCTGTTTTGGAACAGCTGTTATTAAAATCCATGTTTTATTTGCAATCAGCTACAACCTATGGGTTATTAGTTCTCTCCTCATAAAACAGCAAATTTTTGTGGTCTAATGTACTACATAAGAATACATTTTATCCAACTTTTATTCAAATTTAGTTTACACAGCTTACATCATTCTTTTCAGAATTAAATTCTCTACAATTTTTATTGCGAGGAATTATTTGTTTACTGGTCATTAAAGAAAATTATTGGGCATCAAACGTAGAAGTCTATGTTTTTCCACTTGGATTTTTTGCATATTTCAACTTTTTTCTCAAAAACTACTCACACTACAGCTACCAGACTAGTTTTATTCAATTTTTCAGATATTTTTTCATATGAATCCAGCATAAGTTTTACAAAATCTAGTCCCAAACAATTCAGCATCGGTGTATTTCACCAGAGGAACTGAATTCCGGGCGAAATCTTTCACTCTGTATAGCTCGCTAATGAAGCGTTTATGGATATATGTTTATATGAACTTTTTTTCTTATTTTTACCTCAACTATCACGTATTGGAATATTTTACCATAATTATGAATCACCCTGTATTTTTAAATATAATTACCCTATATTTATTTGGTCGTCAATATTTCATTGTACAATATATGTATAAAATTTTTTATGGTGTATCCTTTATTTATTTCTCCACTTCCATGCATACAAATCTCATATTTATTTATCGAATTATCAGTATTGAAATATTAAGAAAATTACCTTCCGACTTTATTCTTCAACGAATAAGTTGGTCTAGTCAGCGATATTCAGCATTGATAATCTTTGGAAATAATACGTTTCAGAGATTTATATAAATTGTACAAGAGCAGTGAACTGCGGGAGCTCCTGAGCGAGCCTATAAGAATTTTGTCTGTTGTATGCTAAAAAAAATGTACAATTAACTATTATCTTACTTTACCTTGTAACGTTATTTTTGTGAATAACGGTTTGCCTGGCTTGGCTGCAGTCGGTAAAGCATGAGTAAAAAGTGTATGACTCAGGTTGTGGTTCCAACCACAACCTTTTACAACCACTTTAAGAACCACAACCTGAGTCATACAACTTTTTACTCATGCTTTACCGACTGCAGCCAAGCCAGGCAAACCGTTATTCACAAAAATAACGTTACAAGGTAAAGTAAGATAATAGTTAATTGTACATATTTTTTAAATTTTTCAGATCTATAATTCTAAATAGTAATTTTTGTTGTTTTTTATTTATTAGTATCATAAACTGAACGATCACAGATCAGCAAAGCGAGTAGCCCCTGAAATATTCATCTTATTTTATAAATATTCATCTGAAATATTCATTATTTCGTAATAAATTCTAATTCTAATTTCGTAATAAATAATTTATTGATTTGTTTTTAATATCAAAAACCTGTACGATCTTTCTTGTTTTTCATTTTCCCACCCTTACATATTTGGTGAAGGCACATCTTGCTTACAAAGGATAAGACAAAAACGGAAAAGAAGAAGGAGAAGAGGAAGAAAAAAAGGAGGAGAAGAAGAACTCATCGTTGAAAATGTGTGAGTTGGGGGAACGGTTGAAATAGAAAGAAAATAAAAATCTCAGTAACCTTTATGAATTATTTAATCACAACATGTTTCGGACATTGATGCCGTTTCTTTCATTATTATGGAGAAGTGGATCAATTGGATCTTCTCATGACGTCATAGTGGATCACTGAAGTGGACCTTCTCATGATATCCTCCAAGACCGCTGGAGTTTGAAATGCCTGACCTCTCTCTGTGTGCAGGCGCACGTACCATAATACTAAGAAACGACTGTTATTGTGAATTTTCAAATTCATTCATAAACCCAATATCATGAATAAAGTTATTTACAATATTCTGATTATTCTTCAATTAATGAATAATTGTTATAAAATAGAACTCATCAAATGGGTTAAGGGTAGTTGAACAGGAATAATCTCAAAGGTCTCATTGATTATGGAAATCGCTAGTTCAATATCTTCTCATGATACAAACCTGATACACAAAGCAAACTATTTCGTTTACCATCACAGCTATTCCAACAATTTCCTCCTGCTTTGATCGGTATATTCTAACATTGAACGGTAGCTTCTGTGAGATTCACCTCAAACTGTCAGCTTTCCTCATAAGTAACATCGAAGCTCCCCATTCAAACAATACTGACAGTTTTCAAGTGAAACTTATTCCATCTTTACAAAGGGGTTCACTTTAATGTGTCAGCGTTATTTGTAGATAGCATCAATACTAACCATTAAATCAACGCTGACATCTTCAAAATGAACCCCACTGTAGCTCCGCAATTCGGCAGAAATAACGACGCTCTAAAGCGGCATGTCTGTCAAAATCGGCCCTCAGATTTTCCGCTGAATTGGCCAAAAAACGATTCGGCCAGATAATAATGCGTGTTATGCCTCGTTGAGTAGCCGTCCGTTTGACTGTACGTAAATGGGATGCTACAGTATTGTGAGATTCACGTACATCTGTCAGCATTGGAAGAATGGGGAGCATTCATGCCACTTATATATGAAATACTGACAGTGTATCTTACTACAGCATACAATTTACGTAGTCAAAAGGATCCACTTCAAACTGACAGAATTCCTTATAGGTAACTCTTATGCTTCCCATTCAACGAATGCTGATAGTTTGGAATGAATCTGACAATAGTTACCAGTTGGTGAGTTGAATCCTTTGACAGCTGATAGCTGTAACTGAACAGTACCTTTGAAAACGAACATGTACTGTATTATCTGTGGCAGTACCGTTCTCTGTTATCAAAAATAGGAATGTGATGTGATCCTTGTCAAGTTCACATAACTCTACATTAAAAATGTACAGTATTTTATATCTCAATAGAAAATATTCCGTTTGAAATGGAAAAATAGGAAATTGAAACGAAAATGATCGCTAGATGGTCGAAAGTGCTACAGTCAGTAAGTAGACGGATTTGATTATTTACTTTAATATTTGGCTGCATGTCGTGTGAAATACATAGAAAAAAGGTGTGTTAATACATTGCAGCTCGGAATGGATCGAGAAACCATCATCTGAAATTGAAAAATTAGTAAAATCAAAATATAGGAATATGAGATGATCGTTCATATAGCTCTACATTACAATGGTATAGTGTGTAGCATACATAACGAAACAGACTTATTTTTAATGTGTGGTACTTTTCATGTGTGCTTTGGCGAAATAAGCATTTGAAGGGAATGAATAGGCTACCCTTGTAGACTATCTACATGTAGCCTAGAATCGTTACATTCGATTAGTTCGAACTACAATCCAGCCTTTCCACATTTAAGGATCAGCAATAATGAGTCTGCAATTTCAATCTTATTTTATGTTTTGTTTAGAATTAGTTCAAATAAAGTAACAAATTTCGATTTGTATAAATAATTACGATTCGTGTTTTTTGTTTGGAGTGGACTATAATGATATGAATGAAAAGAGGGTATTTTGTAAGAATCAAATAGGTTTTGCGTGAACCTACTTTCAGAACGGAATAGATATAGCATTGTAAAGTCAAATGGAGGTACAAGTGTTCAAACTTGATGACATAATGTCACATAGAGATGTATGTTGTTACTTAGAAATTGTACTAGCAGCAACTTGGTATCTGAAAAAAAACACATTAAAATTGTAGCACCAGTGAACTGTAACATCCAGTACCGTCTTCTAGACGTGGCATTCCACAAGAGGTCTTTACAATGAATCGGAAATTATAATATTTTAGTAGCTTGAATCAATTGAGAAATTATGGAATTAATATGTTATCCCCACTTATTGGAAGATCTCATTCCCCTCCCGATGTAGAGTAGAATATAGCTACTGCCTTAATTTTTGTTTAGGAGCATGAAACTGGGCTGCAGACGTCCCTTTCTGACATTTTCGTTTTATTCTATTTATTTTGAAATTAATGTGAACTACTCGAACCTCCAATGCAATACAAACGTAAAAACTGCAAATTGAATAAGTCGTACTGAATAGAAGAGAAATAAGATAAACAAATATCCACTTTTTTACTTTAATTTTAATAAAAGAGAACTACTTGATCCTCCAACGTAATACAAACCTAGAGACTACACATTTAATTAGTCATACTAAAGACCGTTTGAACAGTCAAAGATTAAAACAAAGACCTTAAAGAGATATAGAACACAATGCCTATGCCTTCCCAATGATAGCTCTTACTTGAAATTGAAGGCCACCATTGGGGTATTTTAGCACACGAGATATTATATATCATTTATTTGTAATACTATAGATCACAAAGGCATTGGTGGCATTGGTATGTTATAATCTTATGGGTTGCCCCCTCAATGGCGAATTTCAATTCCAAGTACGATACTAGCGCTGCATGTGAGTCTATGCATCTTTAAGGTCTTTGGCTTAAACTGAATTCAATCAGCTGGTGGCTTAAACTCAAAATGAACAACATTATAACAAACGAGACTTTATACGGATTCAATCCAGTTTAAAATAAAATTTAGTTTAAACTTTCACTGTGCAAATGGCCCTAAATGGAAGAGAAACGAAAGAATATAAGCAAATATCCAAGCAGAATACACGGAGTTAAAAGTATACAGAACTCAGTAGTCACTGATCCTACACTAGAAAAAAAGACACTCATCATCTAAGTGAACCTTGAACAGTCCACTTGGGTCCCGCTACTTGAGTAACCACCCACCTTGACTTGAAACAGTATGGCGCGTGCCCTATTCCCCGCCTTATTCTCCCACTGACATTACTTTGCGGCACATCATGTTGTGTCATCAGAAGAGAAAAACAACGAAGAGGTCAAAAACGGAAGAAATCGAGAAGATACGACTGAAAGAAGGAATAAACAGAATTGATTTGACCCAGCTTGTTTTGAAAGATCTGAGGTCAAAAACCCACCGCGTCGAAAGTCAAATGCAATTGATACGTCTACAATCATCTCAAACTGAGGTGAAATTCACGTTAAACTGTCGGTCCCGGCTGAAGTATGACAGTCGTTGTATTGACAGCTTAAATGATATATTATATTCAGGCGGTGAGACCTTCCCGCAAGGGACTCCCTACCAACATAGCCATACGAATTTACTTTTTTACTCATTGGAAGATCTCATTCTCTTCCTGGTGTAGAGTGGAATTTTAATTTTTGCTACCGCCTCCTTAATTTTTGCTTAGGAGCATGAAAGGGTGGAGATGTCCCTTTCTCACACTTTCTTTTTATTCCATTTATTTTAAATTAATGTGAACTACTTGACCCTCCAATGCAAAACAAACCTAGAAACTACACATTTAATTAGTCATACTAGAGACCGTTTGAACAGTCAAAGCTTAAAACAAAGACCTTAAAGAGATATAGACCCACAATGCCTATGCCTTCCCAATGATAGCTCTTACTTGAAATTGAAGGCCACCATTGGGGTATTTTAGCACGAGATATTATATATCATTTATTTGTAATACTATAGATCACAAAGGCATTGGTGGCATTGGTATGTTATAATCTTATGGGTTGCCCCCTCAATGGCGAATTTCAATTCCAAGTACGATACTAGCGCTGCATGTGAGTCTATGCATCTTTAAGGTCTTTGGCTTAAACTGAATTCAATCAGCTGGTGGCTTAAACTCAAAATGAACAACATTATAACAAACGAGACTTTATACAGACTCAATCCAGTTTAAAATAAAATTTAGTTTAAACTTTCACTGTGCAAATGGCCCTAAATGGAAGAGAAACGAAAGAATATAAGCAAATATCCAAGCAGAATACACGGAGTTGAAAGTATACAGAACTCAGTAGTCACTGATCCTACACTAGAAAAAAAGACACTCATCATCTAAGTGAACCTTGAACAGTCCACTTGGGTCCCGCTACTTGAGTAACCACCCACCTTGACTTGAAACTGTATGGCGCGTGCCCTATTCCCCGTCATCTCCCACTGACCATTACCTTGTGGCACGTCATGTTGTGTCATCGGAGGAGAAAAACATCGAAGAGGTCAAAAACGGAAGAAATCGAGAAGATACGACTGAAAGAACGGAATAAACAGAATTGATTTGACCCAGCTTGTTTTGAAAGATCTGAGGTCAAAAACCCACCGCGTTGAAAAGTCAAATGCAATTGATACGTCTACAATCATCTCAAACTGAGGTGAGATTCACTTTAAACTGTCAGAATTCCTAGTTGATAACATTAATGCTTTCCATTCAAGCAATGCTGACATTTGAAACTTAGATTGAATCAAACTAGAGGCTTCTTGTGGTAGATCAAAACCGCAGAGGTTTTCAAACTTCTGAAATTACCAGACATGCTACAACACACGCGGTTGACTTTTGTATAAGTTTGTGCTCATTAACTTGGGTTTCAAATGGATTCATCAAGTTGAGATTACAGTAATGAGGCTTCATAATAACGTAAAATGCCGCCATATTTCGTCAAAGTCGTTTACAGTTGTAATTTTCCTGACATTATTTGGAGTTTTTGTGACTGTTTGAAGGTCTATTTTTGTATCCCTTCCAGCCAAACATGATGATATGAAATAAATATAGTTTAAGTATAATTCTGCAAGATGACGAGAGGTCAAGATGATTGAAATAAAACATACGACCCTGAAGGAACAAATATTAATATTATGAGATCCATAATGTAGTCTAATGTTCAGTGGCAATCTTATATTACAGTATAAATATAGTGATAATACTCATATTTCATCAGTATTGGCTTCTTTCATTTTGAAGCAATTCAAATTTGTTCATCCTCAAAAAATTATCAGAAACCGTATTGTCTATCTCACAAATCTCTTACATTTTAATCGAAAATATTTTGCTAATACCATAGATCTTTAGACTTTGCACTATGGATACGATATTTGAAGTTCTGAAGTACGTTATATCATATCCCAAGGTCTATAAAAACCAGGTCAAGACACCCGTGTTCCTCATGGAGCGGCCATTTTGTGCCTATTTCATGGCGTTACATTTGAGAATCCAATCTAATTCAATTTTCTCGTAACAAAATCATGCATTATGTATTTTAAAAACAATATTCTAGTTCAGATAATATGTGAATTCAGGTTTTCAATTTTTTAATAATGAAATTTCAATAATAAATGCTTCAATTACTCATTTATTTATTATCAAAAATTGTTCTTATTCTTGTATACCTAAGGATTATGATTCATAAGCATTAGGATAAGACAGAAATATGCGAGGCCAACTTCAAAAAGAGTTTAAAATTTCAATTAAATCTAAAAATCAACAATTCAGTTTCTAGTGTTTTGCTAAATACTATTATTCTGTAGGAATAATTATTTTCACAATTCCAATTACATGTTATGTTCAATCTACAATGATAACATCTAAAAATAAATTTGAAAATTGGTGAACTATAACCCCACAAAATGGCGATTCTGCAATGCATCACGGGATTGTGTCATGACCTGTATTTATAGACCTTGTTATATCCTAACTCCGCTTGATAAAGAACTTTGCCATTTTCATTTTCATATCATCATTACCTTCATACGAACAAATTGATAGTTTCAGTTAACTATGTTTACTCTATTATTTTTCACTGATGTAGAGTAGAGTTGGCTTATCATTTTATGATACATCAACTCATTAGAGATATAGTACAACGGTAAAATTAGATTTGATCTATTCAGACCCGAGAAATTTCCCAGTATTCGCTAGAAATAACTAGTAAAAACGTCATTAGTGCGTTCAATGGGCTTGATGTTGATTTTAGGTGGGAATAATGGGAATAATCTTGTTTGTTTTCGAATAATAGCGAATTCCCGTAATAAAAATTGGCTCTAGTAGAGCACTTAGCTAGCTGGCAACTAGAAGTCAATTTTGTGAAGATGAGAAATGATGTACAGTTGCTATTTGCAGTGATAATGCTCTAATAAGAAGTGACCGTGTTCGTATTTAGAGGATGAGAAATATGAGGAAATTAGGAGATGGAGGAAAGTTACGTTTGAGAAGAAGTAATTGACAGAAGAGAGAAAATGGAAGGATAAGGATAAGAGGAAAGTCATTAATGAGAAGAATGAGAAGGTGGAGTTGGATTAAAGAAGTAAAAGGAAATAGGAATGAAGTTTGGGAGGAGTAAGAGGATGATGAATAGGAGAGGGAGAATGATGAAGAAGTGGGGAGGAAGATGTAAAGTACTAGTATTAGAGGTACTTGCAAGTACAAGAACCTCTTGTTGTTGTAAGTAGAATACCATGGTATTGTTGAGGAATAATGGAAAATGAGATATTTCCATCAGATACTTTCAGAGAAGGAAAGGAGTATGAAAATGAAAAATGGGAAAGGTTGGGAAAAAATGGTAATGGGGGAAAGATAAAGGAGAGGAAGAATAGCAACAGAGAAGACGATTGGAGTGGGAAATTGGAGAAAATTAACAAGGTAAATTGGGAATGCAAAATCTAGAAAATAATAAATAGACTGAATATAGGATAAGATCTATAGTTGAACATATGCTAGAAAGGATTCAGAGAGGAGATGCTAGGGGAATGAGGGATACATTCGGTGAATAAAGAGGGTAAGAACGTGAACAAAATTGAGAAGAATTATCTAAGAATAAGACAGTAAGAAGATGAAGATTCAGAATAAAATGTGGGGAATATTCTATGAAGATGTAGCAGGAAGAATAAGTAGGTTGAGCATATTGAAAGAGGAGATCACATCAAATTCAATGTATAGTGTAGAAATAGAGTGATTATCATGTAGTTTAGAAACTGGGGAAGGAAATTAACCGGAAGTTTGAACTCAACCGTTTTTTGTTTACTGGAAGAAAAAGAAGAAGAAGAAGAAGAAAGTACAAAGGAGTAATTGAGGAGTTGTAGGAGTGGGGAGAGGAGGATGAGGAGGAGGAGGAGGAGGAGGAGAAGGAGGAGGTGGAGGAGGAGGATGAGAACAAGGTGAAGCGAATGAAAATTAAGAAGAAGGGGGAGGTGAAGTGGAAGATGAGGTGGAGAAGTGTGAGGAAGGTGAGGAAGGAGGAGGAATGGGAGAAAGAGGTGTAAGAACAAGAAGGAAGATGTTAGAAGAGTTGACAGGGGAGGAAGAGGCGGAGTAGGAGGAAGTGTTTCTAAAAACATCAATTTATTCACCTTGTATAGTTCAGATGATAGAGCAGGTGCACAATTGAGTCTAGACTTGCTCTATCGTGAGAGTTGCTCGTTTTTAGCCTCACAGACTTGCATCTCCAATTTTCTCATCCAAATTGAATCCAACAAAGTCATAACAATTATTGTTATTATACAGTTCTACAGTTGTCTAACATATTCGGGAGTCATTTACGCGGAAATTCATTTGATGAAATTCGGTAGAATTCGTAACGGTCTTCAAGGATATACTTTTTTGAACGTTTGATACGTTTCAAGAGCGTTTATGGGCTTGAAAGGTGTTGCAATATTCAATCGACTGGCTTTTCATTAAAAGTTCTAACATAATCCAGTCATGCAAATTTCTCAAAAACGCTACTAATGTGCCAATTGAAATGAGTCTCACGCCTCTCACCATATTATCTAAGTTAAATAGAGTATTCAGTAAGCTATAGAAAGTGTTGAAATTCCAATCAACTTCCATCACGTGATGGAACAAAACATAATTGGCTACTTAAAAGCTCTGTGACGTTAAACTGGCGGTCCCAGATGAAGAAGAGTATATCAGTCATAAGGCCTATTGACGGATGCCGGTTTAAATATTTAGGCTAGGTGGGACCTTCCCGCAAGGGACTCCCCACCCCACCAACAAAACTATAGGAATTTGCTTTTAACAGTATATGTGATAAGAATCTACTATTCCACATACTTTAATAAAATGAAGCATTGATAAATCCATTCATCTTCACATCAGCTTATGAATAAATCATACTAGTGGTTAAAAAATGTGTTCAACTAAATACAAATTCAATAAAACATTTCTATTTCCTGAAATTTTTTAGGTGAGTTTAGTTTTGTTCTCTGGTTTTTAAATTTCGAAATAATTCAATGTTTTTGAATTTTGGATTACAGTTTGGTGCAATATTTTTATTTTTTTCGGTTTTCAATCTAATTGAATTCTAAATTTTGGTTTGTATATTTCTGGACTAGGAATTTGGTTCAAAGTGAAGCAACATAACCTACCTTTTAGACATTGGCTTACTACTTCGGAAAGGGAACAGTTTTGGGCTGGGCCTTTTGGTTCTCTTCTAATCATGTATTTGATGTGTGTATTGTTAAATGTGTAAAATAAATTAATAAATAAAAGCAGACTACAAAATGTGTTCAACCAAATAAAATTCAATAAGAATGTATGTATTTCTCAAACAAGGCTGATGATTTATTCGGATCATAATTAAATAATAAACCATACTGCAAATCAACCTTACTCATATCATCTTGATTATAAATATTAATAATAATTATTATATCATGCTATAACTCCTTACAAATTATCATTACGATGTAGGCCTGTTATAAGGGATGTTGAAAATGTTGAAATTCAATTACTGTTCCATCACCCTGGATCCACCTGTCAACCTTACTGCTTACAACATCTCAACGACAGGCAATAAGTTACCTTTTCGACATTAGCATAATATCTCACCTTTACCAACAATCACTCACATTACCTTCAACTTATTCTCATTCTCGATTCTCGAGACTAACTTTTACATGAGATTCGTCGTTAGAACAGCACACAAGTCACGAACTAAGCCTCCGGTAACTTCTAACTTGCATAATAACTAGTACACGAACTCAAGTTATACTCATAAACGTTTAGTAGTACCAGATACTTTCTATTTACGAGGCATCAAGTACTGTTTAGGCCTAAGTTCAGTCTGAAATTCCGCCGGTCTTACACAAGTACTGTATGCTACGACAGAAAATACACACACGATTCTTCTAGGTTAGGATGGTTTCTGCATTTTACAAATTGGCTTGTTTAGGTTGCATCATATGTATTTGTGTCAACATATCTACTGTTAAGATCCGAAGATGCTTGTGTACCAATAGGTAGATGATATCAGTGAATTTATTATTTTTTCAGGAATTCTCGTTAACTCTTTTTTTAGAATTGCAGTGAACATTAATGATTTTATGATGTTGCTGTGTGTAGTATAGAGCGGTTGATTTCCCTTCATATTCGGCTCTGCACAAAAAATCATTCTATTGACGTAACTTTGGAATTAGAATCTAATTATTGGGAGAAGATAATGCAGTAGAATAGTAAGGACAAGGTCAGAGGGTACAGGAAATCGTCCAAAACATTCGATTTGGTCACAGAAATAGTCCAAATAATCAGGATATATTATGTCCATTTCTCAATACTATCACAGATCTAACCCCTATGTTTAGTTAGTCTATGATACTACTCACCACTATTTATGCTGTTCTCGAAAGTATAGTTATATTTTCAGACTTTATTTCTTGTATTGATTTATGGGTAGAGTAAAATAAAAATTCACTTTCAACTAAGTTTTTGAAATTCGTGAGGCAGAGCTGATCTTCAGTGGTCACCTTACCAACGAGATTACTGAAAAACTGTCACTTGTCTGATATGAGAGTTCAAATCGGTTCTTCTAGCCGCTAGACTAATTAATTCTCAATTGGTAGCATTATATGACTGAAACTGAATACTCATTTGAAAACTTCATACACAATCAAATAAATTACTACTACTGAAATTACTTATTGGATAGTGAAATATAATAACACAAAAAACCATGTCATCTTGTTTCACTTATCAGATGAAACGTTTGTTTCTCTTGACAGAGAACGTCTTCTCAATCTTAAATGTAACTTTTAAGATCTTGGAAAGATTAGAAATAAACATATTTTGACTCGACTTAACTCTACATACAACTGCCGATGAGCAAACGTTCTTTTTTACTACTAATGCTAATGAAGCTTGTAAAGTATTAAATCTGGGTAGATAAAAAGCCCTAACAGAAACAGTAATAGGTCTGAAAATAAAGTAACTGGCTAATATCGCCAAATAGATAATAACTAAGATTAGATAGCATCAGCTTGTTCTGGCTAAATGGTACAAAAACCTAAAAAGGATTTGAAGGAATTTTATTGCTCATAAATAGATTATTATATAAATATTTGAAGATTGAGGTTATGTACATGTATTCACGGATCGGTGACCTAGAGATCGATCAAACCGAGAAACGTAGAATCTGACCAAAACCCCTTGGCAGAGCTTTATTGCAATCAGATGGTGTGCAATGTGAAAAAACACCTGATCACGTGGCTAATTATTAAGTAGCATGGAATTAATATTAATGTATAGAATATTAGCTAGCATGTAAGAGCATAAATAAAAAACCAAATAAAAATAATTTAATGTATTCAGGAAATAAGAGGTACCAGGCGCATGAATACCGAATAAAATTTGCATGCACCAATAGTAAAACGGCAGTTAATAGGCGGCAATTGTAGGCCAATTCAAAAATATTTATATATATTTCTATAAATGTTCGGAATCTATGTTGAATTGTTGTATAGTCTATGTTATCGATATGGCTCGAAAGCAAAGAAATTATTAATCATACAATCTAAGCAATATTTTGGTATTTTTTGTAAGATCTATTTGAACCTAAATGGCGGAGGACTAAGATATTTAAATTTTATGCTAATTTGAAAGTCGGAAATAGGATCTGTAAAACTTGAGAAAGGAGAACCAGCACTCGCCAGCCAAATGCCACCATAAGAGGACCCCAAATATTTTAGAGCGTAGTACCTTACTAATGATTTTGTAAAAGTTAAAGTTAAAGTAAATTATTAAATTTCTTAAAAGACTTCGTGATGCTATTGTGAAGCAGAAGTCATTTTCATTTTTAATTAAATTTATAACCCCTTGGAGGAGACGATTCCGGCTACCATATTCCCGGACCACATGGAGTTGGATCGACATCGGCGGCTTACAAGAAGATTTTCGACACGTGAGTGATAAATTTGAATTAGTGATGGGCGCCCTAGTGCTTCGAATTAATCTGATGATCAAAGCTAGCTCGCCGAAAGGGTTTTTATTATAAATTAAGAAATTAATAAGAGTAATACTTGCGCAAGTAAAATTAGTATTAAAGGTATTTATTGAAAGAAAAATATAGATCAATATTTCAGAAATTTCTATTAAATCAAAGAGTACAAAATCTAGGCTATTAAAACATATGCATTGATATTTAATTTTTTGCAATACAATTTGCGATAATTTATTATAGCTCTAATTCACTAGATGAATGGCTCTACCTATTCCGTCAGGTGCCGAATCTTGCACCCTGAGATAAAAATATATATTCGATACAAAGAAATCTACTAAGTACTAGAGATTTTAATATATATATTTGGATTATTAGTGGCTAATGTATCAAGCTGATCTTAAAGCACACATTTTTAATTGAATTGTCCAAGTCGACAAGTATTAGCAAGCGCATATCGCAACTACATGCAAAAGAATGCATATGATTTTAAGATAAAGGCACATGGTAATGATTCGTGCCATAAATCTAGAATATAAAGTTAGCCTGTGATATTTTATTGATTTCAATTATTGTTCTATTTTTATATTATATTTTTTATCGCTCTTTATATATTTTTTGCCTCGATTTATTTTTTGCATTATTTGTTTAATATATGTATGAAACGTTCATGGTGTGCAATTTATTTTTATTCCTCAACACTATAGTATAAGTATCATATTTATATATATTTATTATTTATTGAATTACAAGAGTTATAGGAGAAGCCATATCTAGGCCTATCAAGATTTTTTAAGACTGAATACTATTAGAAAACCACGACCTAATTATATCAAATCTCATGCTTTACCGACTGATGCCAAGCAGGAGGCTAATCGTTATTTAAATATAAAGAATAACGTGACATAAAGACATGCCGTACCAACGTGGGACTGATGATGAGAGCCAAGCTCATTGAATAATTATTTGAAATTAAGTCAATAACCATATTGAAAATTATAGATAACTTATACGAGTTTTGAGGAAAACTGGCGAAGGAAATTTGTATTACTTTTTGGGGAATCAATAGCTTTAAATAAAGAGAAATTATATGTTTTAAAGAAAATTTTATATTATTAGTACTGTAAAAAAAAAAATACATGTTTATAGAGAGAGATTATATTTTATAAGCCTAAACTGCTATTACTTTCTAGTCAAAAATATATTATGTGTTTAAGCCGGTTGGAAAATAAGTCACAGCCTGTAAACTAGCCAAGAATAAATTAAAACAAAACATTGGGGGCGCTAGAGCATTATAAAAAACTTAAGTATAAATACCTTGTTGTATGAGTATCCAAACACTTTACACATCACTGTTTCACTGTAAGTCCCGGTTTGTGTCTCTTTTTTAAGCATTTTCGCTTATCATTTTTATCACTGTTTAATTAGCATTTATCATATTTGACATAATGAATCACACTCCCGCAAACTCTGAAGTTTCATATATGTACGGCGGTTGCACAGATCCCACTTTGTCGACTCCAAGCACATCAAACCCCACCACGGTAGATGCCAATACGCCACGAGAAAGGGAACCAGGAAGCGTCGGGTCGATAGTCTTCGATCCACCAGGTCTGCAACCTCTATCATCCACTCGAATCGACGCCGCTGACACACCATTGAATCAACGGATAGTAGAGATCAACTTTGAAGGGGGCGAGGAGCAGCCTGCAGAACCCGCATCGCCGGAGGCCGAGTCACACCTGAGCAAACAAAGTATATTTTCAATCACAGAGTTAGATCCGCTTCAAAAGGTAATAATGGAACAAACTAGCAGTACTTTCAATATTATGTTACAAAAAACAATGGATAATATGATGCAGGAGATTAAAAAAGAGATTGCTACAGTAAAAGAGGAAAATAAACAAACAGTGGAACAGGGCATGAAAGAGACCGCAGGCGCTATAAAATCAGTAGAACAACGGTTGGATAATATTGAAACTAAAGTAGAGAATCATAGGGAAGAATTAAAAGCAATGATAACCCTACAAAAAGAAAGTCAGGATAAAGTTACGGCAGGATTATCGGAAAGGTTGGATACGGTTACATGTGAACTCAATGAAAGGATAGATAACCTAACCATACAAATCACTACACCCATTCAGGATATAACAAATAACATTAAGGCCGATTGCCACCAAGAAATCCACAAACAAATTACCGTTGCCAATCAACCTTAACAACTACAGTTGACAAAAATATTAACAGTATTAAAGAAATACAAAATAAACAGATTAATATGTCCACAAAAATGAACCAACTGCAAGGTAGCATCAATCAAATACAGAAACCTGTAAAGCTTTAAACGGAACTCTACTAATTCAAAAATCCACTCTGACTCAATTAAATCAAGAAATAAACGCAAATAAAATTACACATAATAGTCAATGGCAGATAACACAGGAAAAATAACAGCATTAGAAAATCATATTCAACAACGACCTCAAGGGATTCAAACAGACAACCTCAACGTACATAGTATATTACAAGGACTGGGAAAATTTGATAATACTGATCGCCATTTGCAACCTCAACCATTCATTGATCAGATAAAATTAGTACAAACTCTTGCACCTACCTCTTGGAATTTTTGGCGTCTTCGTTTGACTAATTTATTGATTGGCGAACCCCTGATGTTCTTTCGGAGTAGAGCCCATGAATTTACATCATTGGATGAGTTTGTAGCTGTCTTCCTGGAACAGTATTGGAGCAGAAGTAAACAGTTGGACGTGCTAGCGGACATTATATCATGCGATTTCAACCCTAACTTAGACGGTGCATGTACCACTTTCGTCACTGCCCTACAGTTTAAAAATTCTCAATTGAGCGAGCCCATTAATGAATCGGCATTAGCAAGTATTATTTTAAAGAAGCTACCGTATCAAGTTAGAATGGCACTCGCCACACAACCCATTACTGATTGTAAGCAGCTGATAAATCATTTATATGGCATACAGTCTGCAATGGCAATATCAAACCACCGTTCAGACCAGAGATACGCACCAAATCAACATAACTCAAAATTTAATCAGTATAACAGCCAAAATTATGAACCGGTATCATATGATCGCTACCGATCTGCTCCTCAATTTGAACGCCGCTATGAGCACAGGCAAAATGGTAACTGGAATAATGAAAAATTTCAAAATCGCACAACCAACCACTATGCCCAGCAGAGCAATCGTAAGAATCACTATGATGGCCGTGATCGATTAAACTCACATAATAATCACACACAAAACAATTACAACAGAAATTATAAACCGCCACCTCAACAAGTAAGTACAAATTATACATTAGCACATGCAATAGGATTGAATCAACAAAAAACCCAGAACCCAGCACCCAACGACCCGCCACCAGATATACAGAAAACTACAGCTAATAAACCAGGACTATATGAGACCACCACTATACTACCTGTTTTGACCGCCACCATACTACCTGTTTCGACCACCACCATGCATCCGCACACAGAGTCTACACCCGCGCATCATTCCACCACATGGCAAACCAAGGACCCCATGGAAGAACGAGAGGACGGCATCCAGGACAAGAGGAGCGACCACCGCAAGGCCCGGAGACGAAAGCGCCCGGACACCCACGGCGCATCAGGATGAGGAGGACGGCATTCGGGAGAACATGCATCGCAAGGCCCGGAGGCGGAAGAAACGGAGGAACCGCGCGCGCCGATGGAGGCCGCATGCACGGTTCAAACGCCCGAGAGGACACCGGACCGACACCGAGGAGGACAGGAGCGGACCGACGGCGTGCATCCGCGGCACATACGCTTCAAGAGAGATATTGAGCGATGTGACCGGAAGAATGGGCTAAGGAAACGGGATAAAAACGGATCAATAAATGGGATAGAACCGAAGCTATTAGAAGGACTACTATCGATTCATGCGCGGACAATAAATTGGATTACTTGTGGGAGCTAATGAAGAATGGAAAGTGTCTAAGAAGAGTGAGAGAAATAAGGAATTATACTAATAAAATGGAAGTACCTGGCTATATGTTGAGTGATTATATTGTTAAGAAGTTGATAAATGTTTTGATATGGTGTGTAATGTTTGTAATAATGGCTGTGATATTAATAAAATACTGTGTTGTAGATATGAGGGAAAATATTGTATTGTTATTATTAAATGAATCTATGATTGATAATTGGAAATTTAATATTATAAAAATGTTTATTGTTGCAAGCCTAATGAGTTATAATGAGCCGAAATCAAGAGTATTAGATGAAAATAAGAGGAAAGGTGAATTAAAATTACAGGATGATGGGAAAAAGAATGGATTGAAAGGAATTACCATTAATGGAACAAGGAATTGTTTAAAGGAGTATACCAGATACGAGGGCTTTAAATTTATGATGAAAAAATTATCAATTAGGACAGCCTCACAAATCAACAGCAGATAACCTCACCAGCCTACAGTATAGCTACAAGCAGGAAGCCAGAAGATGCAAGTAAACCACGGGATTTCTACAAACCATATCACAGAATTTGAAATAAATATGATAAGAAATCAAGGAAAACATTATTATCAAACCGATTACTACCTTCCTTAATAATTTAATCTTGGCATAGGACCGCGTGGCAACAATCCATGTTTTAATTCCTTCCAGCCGTTAGAAGCCTGCAATAAGAAAAAGAATAATTTTTAAATGTGTAATTAAATTAGCTACATCCACTAAAAAAGGACACAAGCGAGGATAGTATATTTAAAATTTGTAAATTACCTTTAAAGAGAAAAAAATGCAGCAGTTAGGTTAATTATGAAATTCGACAGCAAATTCTGTAGAATCAGTGACCAGCTGGACAAGGCCACCTGAATCAAATATGTAATGCCTGCAAACATATGATTATAAAAAAGTATGGTTACCCCGAAAATTGTTATTTATCATTGTTATTTATTATTGTTATTTATCATATTTATTAATGTCGGTATATTTATTTATATGTTTTATATTTATTACTTTTAATTATGCCACGTTGTTACCTGAAAAGACTTAAAGTGAATACAAGCTACCAAAAAACCAAAGAGCCATTAGCAAAGGAAAAGTATTGTACCTGATGTATAAAAATTATTTATATTAAGACCTAAGAAATACTATAAGATATAAGCCCAGAAGTTTTGTGAATCGAAATTATTGTCTAAAAGGAATCATTTATGAGAATTATGAAATGTGTGTAGTTAGGTTGGCGGCCCTGCAAGCGGCGAATTTAAAAATTACTATGTTTTAAGTGTTGTCAGGAGGAGTGCGTTTAGAAGTTTATATTTATGATATTTTATGTGTGTTGAGGAGGAGAATTTGTTATTGTATTTGATAAAGGTATAAAGGAGATGCAGCAAATATGTCTGCGAACTGTGATAGAAGTATGAGAGTATAATTTATAAATAAAGTATAGTGTATATCGATGTATTGAAGGGTGGGTTTTCATTAAAAACATTGTGATTCTCAAATATTTTGAATTCAAACCCAGGGGCGCGTGTAAAGTATTAAATCTGGGTAGATAAAAAGCCCTAACAGAAACAGTAATAGGTCTGAAAATAAAGTAACTGGCTAATATCGCCAAATAGATAATAACTAAGATTAGATAGCATCAGCTTGTTCTGGCTAAATGGTACAAAAACCTAAAAAGGATTTGAAGGAATTTTATTGCTCATAAATAGATTATTATATAAAATATTTGAAGATTGAGGTTATGTACATGTATTCACGGATCGGTGACCTAGAGATCGATCAAACCGAGAAACGTAGAATCTGACCAAAACCCCTTGGCAGAGCTTTATTGCAATCAGATGGTGTGCAATGTGGAAAAACACCTGATCACGTGGCTAATTATTAAGTAGCATGGAATTAATATTAATGTATAGAATATTAGCTAGCATGTAAAGAGCATAATAAAAAACCAAATAAAAATAATTTAATGTATTCAGGAAATAAGAGGTACCAGGCGCATGAATACCGAATAAAATTGCATGCACCAATAGTAAAACGGCAGTTAATAGGCGGCAATTGTAGGCCAATTCAAAAATATTTATATATATTTCTATAAATGTTCGGAATCTATGTTGGATTGTTGTATAGTCTATGTTATCGATATGGCTCGAAAGCAAAGAAATTATTAATCATACAATCTAAGTAATATTTTGTATTTTTTGTAAGATCTATTTGAACCTAAATGGCGGAGGACTAAGATATTTAAATTTTATGCTAATTTGAAAGTCGGAAATAGGATCTGTAAAACTTGAGAAAGGAGAACCAGCACTCGCCAGCCAAATGCCACCATAAGAGGACCCCAAATATTTTAGAGCGTAGTACCTTACTAATGATTTTGAAAAAGTTAAAGTTAAAGTAAATTATTAAATCTCTTAAAAGACTTCGTGATGCTATTGTGAAGCAGAAGTCATTTTCATTTTTAATTAATTTATAACCCCTTGGAGGAGACGATTCCGGCTACCATATTCCCGGACCACATGGAGTTGGATCGACATCGGCGGCTTACAAGAAGATTTTCGACACGTGAGTGATAAATTTGAATTAGTGATGGGCGCCCTAGTGCTTCAAATTAATCTGATGATCAAAGCTAGCTCGCCGAAAGGGTTTTTATTATAAATTAAGAAATTAATAAGAGTAATACTTGCGCAAGTAAAATTAGTATTAAAGGTATTTCATTGAAAGAAAAATATAGATCAATATTTCAGAAATTTCTATTAAATCAAAGAAGTACAAAATCTAGGCTATTAAAACATATGCATTGATATTTAATTTTTTTGCAATACAATTTGCGATAATTTATTATAGCTCTAATTCACTAGATGAATGGCTCTACTTATTCCGTCAGGTGCCGAATCTTGCACCCTGAGATAAAAATATACAGGGTGATTCACGAGGATATGCGGTAACTTTGAGAGCTCATTCTATATGTAAAAATAATGAAAAAAACTTATATAAACATAGGTCCGGAAATGTTTCGTTAGCGAGTTATACAGGGTTAAAGATTTCGCCTGGATTTCAGTTCCGCTGAGTAAATGAAGACTCTCTGAAATTCTGGGAAGTTAAATTTAGGGGCAAATGCCATTGTTTCTTATGGTTTTTTATCTGAAAAATTGATTAGAACAGGTCCCAGAACTGTAAGATGAGTAGTTTTTGAGTAATCCAGTGTAAAATGCAAAAACATTGAGTAAAAAAACACAATTTTTACATTTGGCCAGCAATCGCTTTGTTATTTTACCAATAAACTGATCAAATTTCAGAACAAAACTTGTAGAAAATTTAATTCCAAACAAAACGGTATGATTAAAGTATACAGAGAGTGGACAGATAATCGATTAAAGGAAGTTTTATTGAAAACAGAACAACACACGTTTTTCATTTGGCCGACAATAACTCTGTTGATTTCTTATTAAAGATCTGTAAAAAGTTAATGATTTTTACTTAAATTTAACACCTTAATTTTTTACTAAAATTTCAAAATAAAATAATATTAAAACACAGTTTTAAAATAAAGAAATAAACATAAACAACAAACATAAATATTAAAAAAAAATACACATGTTGAGCGGATAATTTGTTTTTCATAAGTTGGCACTACAATAACAGCTGATCAACAATGATGTGATTTGAAATGTAGAATTTTAATTCCTTGAGAGGTAACAACTGAGTTTTAGTCCACGTGTGTATTGTTCTGTTCGTCGTATTGAATTTTAGTCCGTGTTAGCATTGTTTTGTCCATAGTAATTATTAAATTGTTGGAATAGTAATGCCATACTTATTTTCAACTGAAGAATACGCCGATATGGTGTTTATTTACGGTGTATGTGAAGGCAATTCTACAATCGCTGTGGAAGAATACAGACAACGTTACCCTTATCGTAGAATTCCAAATGCTAGAACCATTATTTCTACATTTCGTACGTTACGGGAAACAGGATCACTTCCAAGCGTAAAGATCCAGTCTGACCGCCCTCGCCAACATGATGTTAATGTAGAACAAAACATAATTGGCTACTTAAAAGCTCTGTGACGTTAAACTGGCGGTCCCAGATGAAGAAGTATATCAGTCATAAGGCCTATTGACGGATGCCGGTTTAAATATTTAGGCTAGGTGGGACCTTCCCCCAAGGAACTCCTCACCACCCAACCAACAAAACTTATAGGAATTTGCTTTTAACTATAGGTAATAAAAATCTACTGTTCCACATACTTTAATAAAATGGAGCATTGATAAATCTATTCATCTTCACATCAGCTTATAAATATAAATAAATCATACTAGTGATTAAAAAATGTGTTCAACTAAATACAAATTTCTATTTCCTAACATTTTTGGAGTGATTTTCGGAGTGAGTTTAGTTTCGTTTTCTGGTTTTTAAATTTTGAATTACAGTTTGATGCAATATTTCTATTTTTTTCGGTTTTTGATCTAATTGAGTTTTAAATTTTGGTTTGTATATTTCTGGACTCGGAATTTGATTCAAAGTGTAGCAACATAGCCTGCCTATTAGACATTGGCTTACTACTATCAAAATTCGGAAAGGGAACAGTTTTGGGCTAGGCCTGTCGATCCTTTTCTAATAATGTATTATTCTGATGTGTGTATTGTTAAATGTGTAAAATAAATTAATAAATAAAAGCAGACTACAAATGTGTTCAACCAAATAAAAATTCAATAAGAATGTATGTATTTCTCAAACAAGGCTGCTGATTTATTCGGATCATAATTAAATAATAAACCATACTGCAAATCAACCTTACTCATATCATCTTGATTATAAATATTAATAATAATTATCATATCATGCTATAACTCCTTACAAATTATCATTACGATGTAGGCCTGTTATAAGGGATGTTGAAAATGTTGAAATTCAATTACTGTTCCATCACCCTGGATCCACCTGTCAACCTTACAACATCTCAACGACAGGCAATAAGTTACCTTTTCGACATTAGCATAATATCTCACCTTTACCAACAATCACTCACATTACCTTCAACTTATTCTCATTCTCGATTCTCGAGACTAACTTTTACATGAGATTCGTCGTTAGAACAGCACACAAGTCACGAACTAAGCCTCCGGTAACTTCTAACTTGCATAATAACTAGTACTCCACTCACACGAACTCAAGTTATACTCATAAACGTTTAGTAGTACCAGATACTTTCTATTTACGAGGCATCAAGTACTGTTTAGGCCTAAGTTCAGTCTGAAATTCCGCCGGTCTTACACAAGTACTGTATGCTACGACAAAAAATACACACACGATTCTCCTAGGTTTGGATGGTTTCTGCATTTTACAAATTGGCTTGTTTAGGTTGCATCATATGTATTTGTGTCAACATATCTACTGTTAAGATCCGAAGATGCTCGTGTACCAATAGGTAGATGATATCAGTGAATTTATTATTTTTTCAGGAATTCTCGTTAACTCTTTTGTTAAAATTTCAGTGAACATTGATGATTTATGATGTTGCTGTGTGTATTATAGAGCGGTTGATTTTCCTTCATATTCGGCTCTGCACAAAAAAATCATTGTATTGACGTAACTTTGGAATTATAATCTAATTATTGGGAGAAGATAGTGCAGTAGAATAGTAAGGACAAGGGCAGAGGGTACAGGAAATCATCCAAAACTTTCGATTTGGTCACAGAAATAGTCCAAACAATCAGGATATATATTTCCATTTCTCAATACTACCATAGATCTAACCCCTATGTTTAGTTAGTCTGTGATACTACTCACCACTATTTATGCTGTTCTCGAAAGTATAGTTATATTTTCAGACTTTATTTCTTGTATTGATTTGTGGGTAGAGTAAATATAAATTCACTTTCAACTAAGTTTTTGAAATTCGTGAGGCAGAGCTGATCTTCAGTGGTCACCTTACCAACGAGATTACTGAAAAACTGTCAGTTATCTGATATGAGAGTTCAAATCGGTTCTTCTAGCCGCTAGACTAATTAATTCTCAATTGGTAGGATTATATGACTGAAACTGAATACTCATTTGAAAAATTTATACTTATTAACGATAATCAAATGAACTATTTCTATTGAAATTACTTATTGGATAGTGAAATATAATAACACAAAAAAACATGTAATCTTGTTTCACTTATCAAATGAAAAGTTTCTCTTGACAGAAAAATGTCTTCTCAATCTTAAATGTATCATTTAAGATATTGGAAAGATTGTAAATAAACATATTTTTGACTCGACTCAACTCTACATACAACTGCCGATGAGCAAACGTTCTTTTTTACTACTAATGCTAATGAAGCTCCGACTTATTAAAGCTTCCATCTATTCAAAGCAACACAAGAACTCTGTTTGCGCTTTGTTATTATTCCATTATGGATTAACCTCACAACCAACATATCTTGAAACATCATTGTCCTTCAACATTACTAAAGAGCAAGATGCCAGTAGATATTCTACTCATTCAATAACACTCTTCAGGTCACGACATATTCTGCCCTCCTTAGAATTTAAATTGTGTATTCCATTGGTTCGCCAGCGGAGCTAAGGATTACAACTGGAATTGTAATGAAATTGAGTTCAGTGATTTTGAAACACTCAATTATTGGTACCAAAGATGAATTACTATAGTGATACAGGCAATATATGAATTGAATAATCAATCTGAATCGATATCCAACATGAGTGATCAATGAATGCGAGAGATCAGTCTCAATGGAATCAAGAAATCGAACGCTTTCGACTTCATTCAAGTAGCTAATCATACATTATTTCTAATCTTAATGTACTTGAAATGGGGTTAGACAGGCTATTAATCTGATCAGTCGACTATCTCGCGTTTCCTCCATTCGATCATTACAAAATATCCTCAATTACAGATCAATATCTTGCCTCTATCACAACGTCTTTGTCTCTATCACAACGGATGAACAACACTGTTGATGCTTACAATCAAACACAAAAAAATTGTCTGTGATTTGTGACAGGTGCGTGTCTCAATGTCATCTGATTCCCCCTTTCCAGGAGGGGTCCCCTTGATACCCTTCACCCTGCCCCCCAGTTTAACTCCACCATCTCTCTCTCCGCTTGGTCACTCATATGTGACGAAGATAGTGTTGTGATCTTCTGCTGATACCTGTTGACTGTTGTCCGAAGAAGAAGCGGTACTAGAAATCTGGTTCAACAGATAAAAAGGAGATCTTTGTTGTATACTGAGTTTCACTTAAATCTGACAGCATTAGTTCAATGGAAAGCTTTGGAGTTATTCTGACAGTTATCCCTGGTTCAAGAGATGAAACGAGATCTTTGTAGTATAGCCAGATTCACTTTAATCTGACAGCATTAGTTCAATGAGAAGCTTAGATGATATTCATATAATATTCTGACAGTTATCTCTGAGGTTTAAGAGATAACAACGAGATCTTTGTAGTGCAGTAAGACTCACTGCAATGTGGCAGCATGGTTTAAATGGGAAGCAGTATGTCTCTTATGAGGAATTCTGACGTTTTAAAGTTAATCTCACCATGGTAGGCCTATCTTGAATTCATCAACGGATGTAAGTTCAGCAGAGAAGCACTGATGTAACTGAACAATGTCTCAAATTATGTTGATGTTAATCGGCCTGTAAACAACTTTAATGAAGAGTTTCCTTCAAGAAATCAATGATGAGACTATCTCAACATCTGCGAACTCTTCTGTAACTAGTAAATCTATTATTTGAGAATTGACATTTTGTGAACTCTGTTTCCGTTTAAAATCTTGACCCCGGCTTTCCAATAAATATTTTCTATGTTAAGCAGAAAAATAATAAGATGCCATTGGTTCTTGATGGATGTTTCACACATGAGGAATATGTGAAACATTCTATCAGTCTATGAACACTTCCTAGAAGAACCAATGGTACTCCTTTTGTTTTCTGACTAGCAGGTAACCTGCTCCGCAAGGGTCTAGTTAAAAACATGACAAACTGAAAACTTGATCTACTGAAATCTTTCAGAATTTGAAATAGGCCTATAACCGTCATCGTTAAATTAAGGATCAATATGCAAAATTTCAAGTTAATCAGTTCAGTAAATCAGACGTGATGATGCGTGTACTTCCTATACATGTTTCTTGAGACGATTCTTCAGTTTTATATATTATAGATCTCTATCATTTACCTCTTCATTTGTCAAGAGCAGAACAAGAATTAGTTATTAATTTATGAAGCCGCAATTCATTGAGAAACAGACCCTCAGTGAGGGAAAGTCTCACTATTGAAGACTTGGTGAATTCAATAATTGGGAAGAAATGAAAGACAAAAAGATTCAGTCAAAAAACCAGTCAATCATTTTCTAAAAATGTTGTGAATGGAGAATTAATATGGGAAAGATCATTTTCAATTTGAAGTTATTTGAAAAAAAAAATGAATAAAACTGTTAAGATGAATTTGATGGCTTATTTATATTCAATGTTGTACAATATTTATTTATTTTCATTTCTATTTTAATTTTTATTTATTCATTAATTTTATTATGCTGGTTGAGCTAGCCCTAGCGGTTAGACCTGATCTGCCAGGTGCTGCTATCCATTGTCAGAGCACATTTCCAGTCACATCCCTTTTCCCAGCGCTCACAATGAACCATCTCACAAAACGACTCTTAAACACGAACTTGGACGACTCCCGGACACGCACATTCATAAAAGAACTACCCATCGCTCAGCTAATAGCAATAATTAAGCGGTTTTCACTGTCCGACTTGATTAAGTTGCTTCTTCATTAGAGAAAAAAAACTCTATCCTCCCTCTCAAGTTGAGACTTTCTCGAATTCACTTGATCCCAATAGAGTTAATCAATTTTCTTACTGCTTCCTTATTGCAACACTTGAGATCTACCGGAAATGATGTTAATTTAACTCTGCATAGCGTTAAAAAATGAATTCAATTCGTTTTATTGAAGACACTATACAGTCGTCAACGACTGTACAACTGTATAACGACTGTGCAACGGTTGCATTGAATTGTACTTTACAAACTCAATTTTCTTTTTTTTTTTGTTTTACAGTGCAAATTGAGGAATTATTCTTGACAGATAGTTTACTGAATTGTACCTTTGATTATGGATACGTTAAGATACGTTATGGGTACCTTAACTTATCCATAATCAAAGATTGTATTTCACAAACTTAATTTTTGGTTACTTTCTTTTGTTTCACAACGCAAATTGAGGAATTATCCTTTATTTTGGTTGGATTTCATTTTTTTTATTGCAGATGATGCCCAAAAGCTTTTTGCTTGTGCGTGGGTAATGTAATGAGTGCGTTAGTAGTTATTGATGAGATAATCAATAATTCTTGCTAGTGGTGGGATTCGAACCCAACGACGGTTTGGCATATTCACAAATAGGAAATATTTTTGTATTACGAACATATTGTAATGACAATAATTTCCAAACATGATTTTTCTCAGATGATCTTTTTATTGTCCGTGGACAATGAAAAGTTGCTGAAGGTTATCCAATATGGGGATCACCCTGACCAAATATTTTTTTACGAGATTTTTATTCAGCCAAATACGTCTTTGATAAGATGCTCCTCTTGGAGCTAGATTACAAAACATTCAATAAAGAAATTTTGGAAACAGAGCTCTTCGACAAGACAAGCAGACATTGGATTACTAATAAGTTTTTTGAGTTATTTTTGTGTTCAAAGATAATTGTAATACTAAAAGGTATGAGGACATTTTCACGTTGAGAGACAGCTCTATAGTTAAGTTCCTAGGTTCCATAGTAATGTTTTTTTGAGTGAGGTTATGCAGATGGAAACAAATTGGGAAATAAAAACATGTGATCAAATGCTAATTAATGAATAATTATAATAATAGTCATTGGGATTTTCGTTTAATAATAACTATTATTGAGGTTATGCATTCTTATCAATCAGAAGTTATCAATTTAATATTAATTTTGTAAAATTACGCAAACATTTTTCAATTAATAGTGTTTCGAGTGTAATATTTTTGTGTTTTGATCCAGTTTTTAACCGTCAAAATGTTAAATTCTTAGTTTTTTTAGTGAAAATGGACTAAATTTCAAGAAAGTAAAATTATAACCTTATTTCGGACTTTCAAAATGTAATCTAAATTTTGGGAGAGAAATAGTAGAAGGAGTATCCTCAGTTTTTCTCTCCCGATCAGTACTTACTTGTGAAATTAATAATAAATAAATAAATGAAATAGAAATAAATAAAAAAAGCAGTCTCTCTTCCCGAATCAAGAATTATGATCTTCAGATGAAAAACTTCATGATAATTATTACTTATGTTATGGTCTCAACTATTCTGAGTCGATTTTTTAAAGATGAAACTATAATATAAGACGAGAACGAGTTCGTCTCTACAAGCATGTTCAATTAAATAATATACGTATTTATTTTAAAAGGTAACAAAACACAGCCTTCGAGAGCAAGAGCTGTGCTCCAAATGCAATAATTACATTCTGGAATCTGTTATAAGATAAGAAATGTCCTCAATCGTTCTGTCAGTTTCGTTAGAAGATAAATTCTAATACAATTTCAACTTATTCCCTCTTCCAGCTCAACGCTGATAAATGTTGACAGCTATCTATTCAACACTGCAATATATCATTGCTGGACACAGCGACTCTCAATACATAGCGAAGTATTTGCTCCGTACTTTTCTTTAGACGAGTGCATGTTATAAAATAGATATATGAGTAGTATTGTAGATACAGAATCATGGATAGTTTGAGTTATCCTTGTTGGATTGTACAGTACTTGCTTCTGCCTTTCGAAAACACCTGTAACTCACGCTCATAACTATAGTTTTGTTGTAACTAGCTACATGAGAGAATAACTATAGTTACTAACTAGCCGTAGTATAGTAAGGAGTATGTCACAGTAACTTACGCTCAAGGACATGCTCCAGGAACAAGCTGTTACTTACGACACCCCCGTCTCATTTGCATAGATAACTTACGATCAACGAAAGGTTTGGTTTGAATCACACGGCTCATTGGAGAATAAGTACTGTACTGAGCTTGAAGGTTGGATGATAGTGTGAAAGTTCATGGTGTTTAGTGGTCTTGCTTCACTCGTCTTTTCATTTTAAAGCCCAAGGGTGAAACGCTTTGTTCCTCTGGGGTATAAAATTGATCAAAAGTAAATTACTCATTTATTATTCGGTAAAAAAGATCAATATCAACCGGAAGAGATTGTCTTAGTAAGTGTTTCATTCTACTTTCTCTAGAAAAACATATTTCTTAGGAGCTTGGCAAATCTTGGATCACTTTTATCACACCTTCTCAACTTGTAGGCTTCGCCAAATAAGAAATATTCAGATCACATAACTTTCAATGAAGCTGATTGATTAGTCCAGTGGATTTTATCGAAACCTTGAAATTCATACTATTTAGTGTGAACCTATAAAGGTGAACCTATAGAGGCAGGGGTGCCCACAGCATGTTTTGATGTCGCAAGTTGCGACATGAGGCTGAATTTTGTGGGGGATTTTTGGAAAAAACTAGGGATAATGGGGGCATTTTTCTATATACAGTTTTCAAGTACCTAAATGGATACCAAATTTTAAGAATTTTGGGGGGGAATTTTGCGACATGGACCATTGGGGGGATGGGCACCCCTGAATAGAGGTACCTATAAAAGAAGTGCAAGGCAAATGACTGTTAATCATTTGAATGGTTGTTATTTCATTATAATAATTTGGTTTATCATCTATCATCTATGTTAACCTCATTTATGAGTTTATGAATGAATGATTGATTCATAGCTCCAATCTCCAAACAGAAAATAGATGTTAACATTTTGATAAAATTAAAAGCATATCGTATTCAAAATGCATAGGTACTCTCATTTAAATTTCAATGGAATTCAAAGAATAAAATCTATCCTCTAAAATCTAATCGTCCTATCGAGAAACTTTTCAACCAGAAAAGAAGTGTTTAGTGTTCCAGTTTCTGACATCTAGACAGGAAAAGTAATATTTCAGGAGGAGTTACTACTGCTATCTACCGGTATAATTCAGTACTAATACAATTTTGACGTTGTTAGCCAATCAGGTGACAGAAAAGGCGGAGTAGGGAGAGCTTGGAGGTGTGTCTGTAGGCGTGGTCTCAATCCACAACTTGTCTTTGATTAGTCTATCATTCTCATTTTCAACTCTGCTTAAATCCTTTTATCCTGTTATCTAGCTTTCTATTTTGTGTTATATAAATTCATAAACGCACCATCCTGTTTCTTATTAACCTTCTCAACGGGTTATCTCTTGTCAAATCTCCTATCATGTCTCTCATTTATGTTATTCTTCATTTATTTTATTCATAGTACACTCTTATTTTTCTACTTGGCCAATCGCTAATTTAATCGGAGATATGACTAATAATTTGAAAGAATGAGGCAAGCTACTCTTGAAGTAATAAACGAAACTTCAAGTTACCTACAGTTTATTCAGAGTATTTATGTAGAGCATATATCTACTGTTATGTAGTGATTACCTATTTCAAGAATAGTTGAGTGTACTTGAAAGGAGGAAAGAATTGGGGATGTAGATGGGGAAAAGGAATGAATAAAACACGATTCCCGTTGAAAATATTTTTGAATGAAGCATCCTGCATCTAAAGAATTCTTTCTGAATGACTCAACAGAATAATCTTTTCCTCGGCATTGAAACTGTTTTCACGACAATTTCCAGTTTTCTCTGTTTAGCATATTCATTCTATTCAAGAACCTTGTTCCACATGAGTCTCTCAAATTCCTTCAAGCATGCTCTTGCTCGGAGCTTTGAAACATTCTTTCAAAAATGCAAACATTATTCAGACATAAAATCAGCTTCAATAGTTGCAGTCATTGGCTCGGCATCAAAGTATGGTGAGATTCACTTAAGACTGGCAGCATTGCTTGAATGGGGAACATTGATTTTATTCATCTGAGATACTGACAGACTAATGAGAATTTCAATAGTGAGAATTTCTTCTCATTCTGTCAGCACAGGTTGAATGAGGAGCATTGATGCTTTTCATAAGGAAAACTGACAATCTCTCTAGAGTTTCACTGAATGCAACTCGTCTCTCTCTCAACTCAGAATATTTCCATGGTCTGTTAGATTTTGCAAAGAAAATATTCCATTCTTGAGAACTCAGATTCTAGTATTCTGAACAGCAGATATTCGTGGAATTCTATTCACTTTGAACATATACTAGAAAATTTGAAAACCAAATTTATCAGCTTCACTGTTTCATTTCGACTGGATTTTGTTATCTTCACTGGCTTGGAAAAGAATGCAACTATCTAGAACAGTGTGCAAAATATTTGAATTCTAATTCTTAGTAGGAAATAGGATATGAATCACCACTCATAAATTAATGAGTTCGTACCCAGCTCGTTTGAAAGCTCACATTTAAATAGCTTTGTAAATTTCAGTTTTTTCAATTATTTCATTTAGCTTCGTGTAAGACTTGTTTCATCCTCGCATTAAACAACCAATATCGGGGCACCGAGCTTCGCTCGTTATTTTTATTTATTAAAAAACAGAACACAATTCTCTAAAAATAATGATCGTGTTCATATTTCACAGCTGGCTATATGTCATCTTATGAATTTCGGGGATGCAATATTTTGATTTTTCAAATACTCGTTCACTCACTTTTTTGCTATCCACAGCTGTTTCAGCCAAGGATGAATTATCCTTTTAATGTCGTTCAGCAAGTTTTCCCAAGGATGAGACCTAGTGCAATCGAAACCTTTATATCATAAACCTACTATGTTCCAAATTTCGTGAAAATCGTTAGAGCCATTTTCGAGATCCGTTAAACATAAATAAACAGATATAAAAATAGCCAGATATAAAAATAACCAGATATATAAATACAGAAATTGATCGCTTAATATAATAGGATTGAATACAATCCAAACATTAAACAACAACAAATGAAGATAATATATTATGATTGAAGAATTTAATCTGATTGAATTAAATAATTTCATCTGATTAAATAGAGATTAGATAGATAAGAGAACTTAATTTCTTACCCCAAGCTGTATATCTGTTCTCTATTTGCTATAATCTACCTTCATCATTAACAATTCTGGAACATAGGCCACATCAAAGTCTAAGAACCTCAACACTGTACTGAATAGAATAGAATGGTTGCACCAGGTGAGATACTTCTTAATCCGGTATTTACACAATGATATCAACATCAATGTATCAAAGTATCATTCAAGTAATCATCATCTAGTTTAAGACAATTGATCCTGTTTGGTTTATTCAAGCAAGTAGATCATTTAAGCCATTTAATTTCAATGACGCTTTTTAATTGATGCTCAAGTGTCACTCTCGTAGTGACATACTCTCAGTGACGGAACTTAATTTGATGAAAACAGAAAAGAGATAGATACAGAAGAGAGAGATAGTGTCGCTTTTACTCTATACCATATAGAATACGATAGCGATATACGTTCTTCAACCTTGTTGAATTAATTCCATTACCGATTCAGATTTTCAAAAAATAGACAAATCAACACCATAATACATGTCATCCATCTTCTTAACACAAAACCATTTTCGTATTATCATTTTATGTTCCCTTTTCTGGCCTTGGAAAAAGGCAATTTATCATTCTTTCCCCTTACATTACTTGTTTGAACCATGAATAAAAAACTAAAGGTCTTACATACTTGTTTAGGTACTATTCTAATCTGTAATAGAACGCTCTACTTGGAGGTCTATTAATTTCGCTTCATATAATGTACTCAGAGAGAATAGAATGTTGAACTATACTCTATACCTTGTGCCTCAATGACTTGTTAGAATATGGGACCAGCCTTCATTGTAGCTATTATGTGTCGAGTTTTGGCAATGATTCATTCTACGTTTAATGACTTTCTTAGAATCCATTGTGGGATAGATTGTAGCATCATTATTTTCGATGAATTATCCAGCTATTATGTAGCTGTAAACACATTAGAGTTCTGGACTCTGGGCTAACATGTCTTGATAATGAATGAGTCAGTTCTAGTGGGGTTTGTATGAAGCATGCTATCTCTATACACAAATTATTTGTTGCTTTTATAAGGCTTTAACTAAAAACTTTTAAACAGATTGTTATGTATGTATATAAGTATACTATAAATGTAATGTACAATGATCTTAAATTCTGTCAGAAATAACTCAGAGGCAACAAACGATTGGAAATTTTTGGACAAGGGTTTTGAAGTTTTGAGAAAATTTGGTAAATTACCATTTTTATCACAGTTTTCTGTAGCTCTGGTGGATATGATTCATTATCGTTTCCAAAAAGCAATGATTATTTTTAAAACTTACTGCTGCTTCCAACATTTTTGTGTATCCAGAATATACTGAATATATTTACATTACATTGTAATACATCACATTATAATATATTTAATTACACTGTACAAATTTCATTGCTCATGTGGGCATTATCCGCTATAAAAAGATCCCAATGCATTGAAATAAAATGAAACTCATTAGGCTACTTTATTTTCAATAATATAACTTTCAATAGTATTTAGTGTGGGCACTGTGGGCATTATCCGCTATAAAAAGATCACAATGCATTGAAATAAAATCAAACTCAATATTTTATTTTGGATTATAATATTCTGTTTTCAATGATATAACTTTCAATAGTATTTAGTATATTGTGTTTCTTCAATATTCAGTCTGAGCATCTGATAAATTCCAAAACTCTTTTCCAGGTTTTTGATCGAGGGATTAAGAGACATATCAGCAAGACGAGAAGATACAATGAACATTTTCCATTTTCCCTCGTCAAACCAGTATACAGTAGCTGAAATCACAAGCTGGGAAGGAAATAAGGTAACAATCTTGAAAAATATACAGTCAATAACAATTTATTTTGAATAATCCAATAGCATAACCACTACTAGCTTCTCAGACAGTTATCCTTGCCTTAGTAGGCCTTTCTTGTAAGTAGGCCAAATCACGGTATTTAGATGAAAAGTCTTCTATATACCGTGGGCCAAATCATTCTTTTTGAATATACGAACTTTTAAGATTATACTAAAAGAATCACAATGAAAATTCAATCAAGATACAATAAAATATTCTTCAAAACTTTATTCATAAGATTTTTCAAGAAACAGTACAATATCAAGAGATTTGAAGAGTGGTAGAAGACAGATACGAGTATTGGAGAATTTGTTTCAATAACTTTTTTATACAAAAATTCCCTCTCCTTGAATCTCCCACAGTTCTACAAGAAACGGTCCAATCTTATAAACAAAAAACAATTTTTTACAATGAACTACAATCTTGAACTACAATGAGATCCACGCATGCGCAGTTTGACTCAGTTTTGTGCTGTCTTTAGGCGCTCCTGTAGTTTGGCCATGCGACTCTTGCTCCAACGTGCTTTTGTCAGTCAGTTGGACGAAGTTCCGTGAAGTGAGTGGTTGTTTCATAGAAGCGAAGTTCATTTTTACGGTCTTTTCAACCTCGTGGTCTTTATCTCTACAAAATATTCGTGTTGGAAATGCAAAAATTTCTTGTGATTTTTGATAATAGTTTTACAGCGAGTCACATACTTTATAATAATCAGTGATTTACTGCCAAGTACTTTTTGGTGAACAATCTCAAGTAGGTTATTATTTACTGTATTTGTATAATGTTGTACAGTCAAAAAAACTGTTAATTAGTGGTGGGGCTTCATAAAATATTTTTTAGTTATTTGGATACTAAGTTCTATGAAGTTTATCAACATTTGAAACATTGGGGAAAGTGCAAACGCAGTGCTACTTTTGTATTTAAATTTTGGAGGAGTTTCTAGATTGAGGAATTTACAAAAAACATCAATATTTTATTTTGTAATAAAAGGGCCAATTATAGTGTTTTTCGGTGTTTGGAAGATCAATAGTGTCTCTATTGTGTGTTGAGCTGTCATTGTGAACTTCTGGATATTCTCAAATCTTCAAGAAACCTGTTGCATTCAGAGGTGAGTTTGAGCTAAATTTATTGGATGCTATTCAAATTACGTTTTGATTTTTCAATGAATGGGTTTTCACTCTACTATATGCATATTTGGCTCTTATTTGTTGGTGTAATTCCAGGGATGTTTGAATCCTTAGTAAAATATCACATTATTCTGAATAGAGAATTGACAGTTTAGTAAATAAGCCTGAATTAAATAATCTTGGCTGATGCTTAATCAGTCAAATCATGTTTCGTTTCCCATTCTTCCATAAATCACATACCAGATGACTATCCAGAAAAAAGATTTAAATCCATATCCTATTTTGATAACTTCATCAACTTTATCAATAGGATAAAATTCTATATTCTATAAAATTCTATATAAAAATATGATCAAATTTTATGTTATTAAAATATACTAGAAGTTCTGTGAACAGTGGACCTCACGCAGTGTTCTCATCCACAAGTACCTGACTGATGTCACTTTTTTTAAATGTTGAAAAATTAATTTTACGTTTGAATTTGTATTCCATATGATATAATTCATCCAGTTCCGTGATAATCTTTCTATCTGATGAAAATTAATTTTTTACAATCAAAAATGTTATAACTTCTCCAGCATTATTTAGAATCTTAGACCTCACTTCGCTCGGTCAATTATCTTATCAAAATGGGATAAGATACAAGATGACATTTGTATCAGTCATTTAAGGATATCTGCTAGAGAATTCCGAATGAAAAAACTCATCACACTTGTATCTAGAAAAAATTGAAACATGCGAAAAATTGAATAATAAATGAAGGATAAAAAGGTTCTCCGTAGAGGAAGCTCAAAGGTTTCTGCCTCAAAATTCGAGGGATGAAGTTAAGATCGAAGTTTTCAGATCCAATTGAAACACTCCAGAGTGTAGAAGCTAATTGTTTGAAGTTTAGAGTCAAGTTAAGAACTCTCTCCAGATGTTTTGAAATTAACTCCAGATTCCGAGAGAACGCTTGCTCCACTCCCGTCAACTAACACTAGTCCAACTAGACATTTTAATAATAATTTTCCTCAAAACTCAATATCTCACGTTAATTTTTCCGCTAGTGGTTTATTTTCTTAGAGATAATTAAATTAATCTATTTTTGGCATAAAATTATTTTTATTTGGGAAAAACTCTGGCTTAGTCCAATGGGACAAAGGTCTAATAGCTTATTCATAGTTCAGTAATAGAACTCTTAGGATCCTTATTATGAGTGTATTTCATTATAAATACATTATGTATTTCATTATTTTTTTCCCATGAGAAGTCTTTCTCCCATAAAAGGCAAAGAAGGTTATCATTGTCAACACTTTCAACGATGTTATCATTAATGTTGTAGGAACCGAAACCAATTCCTCCTCATCCTTATTTCAATAAATAATTAGTTGACACATCTTCAAGTATTTTATGGAATTTGAACGAAAATGTTTCATTCCATTGTGTAATTCACAAAACTGTCCGCATTCCCTATAAATAACAATAATACTTCCCATTCAACCATTCCTATGTAAAGTGAATCACACTATAAACGTTTTTTATCCACATTATAAGAAAGAACAACGTTGTTGCCCTCCATTAGAATTCAGAAGAAAGCATTCATCTTTCTGAAATGTTATTACAGCCTCCATTGAAGAGAAAACACGTGTGCCATCACCATCAGCATCAGCATAAACCTCTTGAGGCGCTTTTCAAATTAATTCATTCGAATCAATTACAAGACACGAATGTGGTTCCACACTGGTAGCTCTCGCATATATAAATAATTCATTTATTCATTCACTCGAAATCCAGCCATCGCCGTAGAGCCAATCCACAATCATCATGACTTTGTATTATTCCTTCTCCTTCTTTTTCTTTCTCTCTTCTGCGTCTTTAAGACGTAACAATAATATTCGAAACTCGTGGAAATATGAGCGACGGTGGCGGCAATTCTTTTTCCTCGTTTTATTTCTTGTTTTCGCTTCTTTCTTCAAATTCAAAGCGAGGTAAAGCCTATTGTTAGAGCCGGTTTTAACCTTGAAAGTCGGTGGACGATACAGAACGTCTGGAAACGTCGCAAATGAATATTCATTTGGGCTGGAATAGCTTCAACTCGTGAGCCAAATTGGAAGTACTCATTAGCTTGTAGTAGCCTATATTATTCCAAATTGTGTTTCTAACCAACTGAAGTTGTGATTGCAAAGAAAGAGCTGAATTTTACTTGAAAATCCGAAAAATAAGTAATATGTAGCTCGTATGATGCTTGTGAGAACTTGAAACTGTACTCTCCTTCAAGTTTGATTGAGAAGAAATGATTGATTTATGAAGAAATTCACTTGTCATTTTGTTCAAAAATACTAAAACTGAGAAACACAATATTATACTACTGTTTATACTACAATATTATATATTTTACTGTTTATAAAATTCAGGAGAAAAAGACAAGTTTTGGACTGAGCCTGTCACTTTTCCCCCAGTCTCAGCTATATGTATAAATGATAATATGTAATTGTATTAATTAATAATTCTAAATTAAAAATCAGCTCTTCCTTGGTCATTCATATTCATATTTATTCATGTAATCAAGGAAAATTAAAACAATCATTAGAAGAGGATAAATATTAAGTTCAACCCAAAACCGTTTCTCTCTCAAGGTTTACTCTCTTTAAAAAATAAGGGTTTGTTTCGTTTCTATAAATTTTTTACGGTAAGTCATCTAGCACATTTTCGATTCTCAACATGTGAGACAATCAAGCTTCCAATCAATGTTGAATGAGGTTATTTTCTAATGGTGCACACATCAAATACATGGAAATTGAAATAGGGACGATACAAAAGAAAGAACAATTGGAAATGTGCATAGGAGTTGGAATCAACCAATAATGTGAAGCTCCTGACATCACATCAGTTCACCAGAATCGAGATTAGTTTGGTGTAATTTGAATAAAAACCCATGATCAGAGCAATGATAACAGGCTCAAATTATGACGCTCAAGACCATTTTATTTACTAATGTAGGCTTATTTGGGCTAATGTGGGGGGCTTATCAAAATAATGCTCAGAAGTCACTTTGGATTGATAATTTAATTGATATTAATGATTAGGATTAATATTTTAATTAATATTAATGATTAATATTTTTATATTAGGATATTTCATTTTTCCTTCAATGGTATAGATAGTAGTATAGAGTAAAGATACCGTAAATATACCGAGATTATTTTTGTATCTGATCTTAGCAAGCTTCAGTATGCAAACCAATCATTCAGGATTTATGCATACAGAGAATGGTCAGGTGTTCAGAGTTCCAGCGGTCCTAAGAGGAGATAGATCCTTCTAAGGACCCTCTGACCGCTGACCGCTCTCTGTGTGCACACACCCTCAACAGCACTTAGTGCCGGTTGCACAAAAGCCGGTTAAATTTTAACCGTGATTAATCCCACGAGAACCAATCAGAGAAGCCGTCTTTTCAAAAACGCGATCTCGTGGAGTTAATCACGGTTAAAATTTAACCGGCTTTTTGTGCGACCGGGCCTTAATTTGTAATTGAAGCTCAGTCATTGTGAGATTTACACGAAACTTTCAGCATCTCGTATACATATAACATCAGCAATTGTTCCCATTCGACCAATACTGACAAATTATAGTGGAGTCAAGCATCTAATAAGTACTGACAATGCCTTGTAAAGGTAATGGAAGAACCTAATCGGACATTACTGGACAGAACTCACCAGTAGACCAACTGACCGCACCGGATCACTCTAATTACAGACTACACAACAAGTCTACTGCTCTCTTTTTTATTCTTAACCTTCTTCTTTTTCTTCTCCACCATCTGCTGCTATGTCTTCTTGCTTTCCTCCTCTTCCTCTTCGAAGGACTAGTGCTGTACTGTTTCTTACATACTCTTCATTTTCTTTCTCTTCGAAAATTATAGGAAGAAAATGTCCTTTTCTACAACTTTATTCTCTCTGTTCTTGTTCCTTTCTTGCTCCTGTTCCTATTGTTGTGTTGTTTTCTTCCTATTCCTCCTACTCTATACTCTTCTCACATGATTCCTCTCCTGCTTTTATATCCAGTATTCCCTCGTATATCCGTCTCCAGTATTATCTTACTCTTAATATACTGTACCAAATGTACTCTATATATTAAATTTACTTCATATAACACATCTGTTTACTATTATACCCCCACTCTACTTTTTCCTCCATTCATTCTGCCTCAGACTGATTCCTCCATTTCCATCAGCTGTTTCATTCTGCTCCATCTCCTACCTCGTATTTCCTTTTGGATCCACCTCTCTTCTATTTTTCTCTCATTTTCCCTACTCCTTTCTGTTCATTATTTTCTCAAACCCAAATCTACTCTGAGATAATTTTCTTCTTCATTGGTAATGGTAGCTTTCCCTTTCTCTTCTAGCTCTTCTACACAACCATCCTAACCTCTACTTCATCCTTCTTTCAATTATCATTTTTCGTGCAACCCTTTTATTCACATTTAATGAGGAGACGGGAGAGATATACTATTCTTTCCCTGCTCTTCGATTATATCACTACACTTTACTTCTTCTTCCTTTTCCTTTCCTCCTTTACAGAATCCATTAATATCCAATGCGAAAATATATTTCATTATTTGTATTAGTTTATCTGAGAATCAAATTGGAGGGGGTCATCAACTGAGCAGCTCTTCACTATCTTTAATGTCTTTGTTCAATGGCTATAACTATCTTTAATGTCTTCAACTATCTTCCTTACCTCTCTAATTTATATTTTTTCTATTCATCTGACTTTTCATTCCCCTCTTTTCGGTTTTTACTTTGTTTTATTTTTCTCCTCTTCTTTTCCTTATCCTCTCCTACCTCCCTCCTTCTTTACTCTCCCTCCTTTCCTTCTCTAATTCATATTCTCTTTACTATCCAACTCCCTTATCATTCTCTCTTCCTTTTCTCAGTTCTCTTCCTTTTTTGTTCTTTCATTCTTTTATAATTTCCCCCTCCTTACCTAATATTCCCCTCTCACTCATCATTCTTCTACTTCTTTTAACGGTTGGTGAAGTTTCACTGTCAAACACAAGATCGACTCAAGTCTGCGTTGAGGCAGTGATCGTTTAACTTTCGCTGGCAAGGCAGAGAGGCACACGGTGTCTGTCTGCTTGATATAGCCCGATAATGAGCAAGAGTGGTTACCTACGCCTGCTTGGCAAGCCAAGTACCTACTCGGTGTTTAAGGAGAAAACAGTGCACTTTTCAACTCCACGGTGCACTTTCAATTTCTATAGTTTTTTGTCTGAGGGCTACACCAGTAATCAATTTTGAGGTTAGCTGGATATCGTGAATATATTAGAAAAAACGATAGTTTTTAAGAACGTTCTTAGCCAAGCACGCCTTAGTTGCTTAGCAACCAGCTAATAAGCTAGAAGCATTCACATTAGTCCTTGTTATTTGTTGATATTCAGGAGGCGAATTTAATGGTTGAAGAATTTGAGAACATGGTTTGCATCATAGAGAAACGAAACTATATTTCGTTCATCTCTGGTTTGCGGTGTCGACCCCGGAACTTTTAAGATCAGCTGTATAGACTTAATTGCTAGAATGATTGCCAATATTCGGTAACGGATAGGCACCAGAAGAAGGAGAAGAAGAAGAAGAAGAAGAAGAAGAAGAAGAAGAAGAAGAAGAAGAAGAAGAAGAAGAAGAAGAAGAAGAAGAAAAAGAAAAAAAAAGAAAAAGAAAAAGAAAAAGAAAAAGAAAAAGAAAAAGAAAAAGAAAAAGAAAAAGAAGAAGAAGAAGAGAAGAAGAAGAAGAAGATGAAGAAGAAGAAGAAGAAGAAGAAGAAGAAGAAGAAGAAGAAGAAGAAGAAGAAGAAGAAGATTAGTTAATAATATTTGATACTCTACGAGATGTGTATCTGGAGTGGTTATCATGGAATCTCATAAAATATGCTTGAGAACGCGATTTTCCAAGATGGAGGAGCCAAACATGATTAACTGCAGGATGAATAAAAACTTTGTGATAATAATTAAGGACTGAAAATTTTGTAAAGTGAACATTTACAAGACTTAACCTATTTCGGACTATGTGTAGCCTTATCTAAATTTGGGAGAGGAATAGCACAAGGTTACCTTATTTTTTCTCTCCCTATCATTTTGATGATGTACTTATTGTATGAATCAAAAAAGAATAAAAAATAATCAATCCATCTAATATATAATATGCATAATACCTAATCATAATAATCTAATCTTTCTGTAGAATGATGAAATTTCTAATCATAAAATATCGTAGATAATATAGTATATTGATTCTAAAGAAGAATGTACAGTGAGTCAATAGTAAGGTTATTTGGAGAAAGTTCAGATATCTGGACTAGGAGTCTGGCTCATCACAATAACATATTTCGAAATTAGTGTGTTGAATTGAGTATTGAAACTCAAATTTCTCTATAGTAATTGATTCGTCACAGATAGAATTGATATCAAGGTCAAAGATAAGAAGTCACGGAGTACTTCTAGCATATATTATGTACCTACTAGACCTTTTTAGATACACATAGTATGTACCCACTCCAGTTGTGATAATTTCTCACAAATAGCTCCAGAAATATGTCTGCAATCTGATTTATGATACATTTTATAGTGAATTCTGTGTATATTTTTGTTGTGTGTAAGAATGTGGGTGACCCACAGCTGTTGTTATGGTCTTGTCTAGCAACAAAAATACATCTCGCATGCTCTTCTTCTTCTTTTTCTTGTTCATCTTCTTCCTCGAGTCCATCTCAACTTGCGTTATGCTATAAGTGCATCATTTTTCCCATTGTTGCTGCTACTGATGTTCCTCTTTCATGCTCTCTTTCTCTCTCTCACTTCTATTCTATCGCCATCCTTTCCATCCTCTTCTTCTCTCCTCCCCTCTGTACAATCGTCTCCTCTTTCTCCTCTTCCCCCTCTTCCACCACTCATCCATTACTCTATTCTCTCATGTGTCTCAGCTGTCTCATCTTATCCTCTATTCTTTTTTCTCCTGTCCTCTCTACATTCTTCTCATCTCCGTCCTTTCTTCTTCATTATCTTCTCCTTTTTCTCCTCTTATCTTTTGATCTTCTCCTTCCCCTTTATCTCTTCAACTTATCTCCTCCCTTCTCCTCTCTACAACTCTCTTTACTTCCTCTTCTCTTTCTCTATTCTAACCTCCCTTCTTTCACTTCTCTTTTTTCGCATATTTTCTAAAGTTCTCTTCTCTCACGCAGTTCCTCTCTTCTATACTTCAACAATCCTCCTTCTATTATATTTATTTATTTAATACATTTGCTTTTTAGGAAATTATCCTACAGCAGGTTGGATCCCTCAACCTTCTTATCCAACCAACCCCAATTATCCTTCTCTAGTATCCATCTATATATGATTCTCTAGTCTTAATCTCCACTATAAATTCTCTACCTCCTCCTTTTATTCTCCTCTTTCCCATTTATCTCTTTACAATTCTCACCTTCTATTCGACCATCTTCTTTCTCTTATCTCTTCCTCATCTCCTTCTAATCATATCTCCTATTCTATACTTTCCCCCAGCCTCTTTTCTCGTCCTTCATTCTTCCTCATTTTCTCTCATTCTTCTTTTCTTAACTTTCTATAATTATCCTTTCCCTCACCCTCTATTTGATACTTCACTTCTCCCTCTCTTATTTTTCATCATCTTTATTCTACCCACAATTCTCTCCTCTATTGTGATGTGCAAAAATAACGAATACATATTGTAGTCAACATAAATGATGCACTTTTTTTCTCATAACTCTTCTCATTAGCCTCTAAACAATTCTTTTTCTCACTTCATCCACCCTCTATACCCTTTCTTATTACTCCACTCTCTTTTCATCATCTTTCTTCTTCTCCCAACAATTCTCTTCTTTTTCTCCTATCGCTCTCTATTCTATCATCTCCCACTCTTCTGTTTTCTCCTTTTTCTGTCCTTCTCTCCACAATGTAGGCCTACTCCAGTCCACGAAAAGGAGATTATGTTGTAATGGTCTGATTGATACCGTGACGAAGTGAGATGTTCACGGCAGTGGATGTGCAGTGCTAGGCCTAGATCGACCCCTTGTGGGGAGAAGCCGTGGAGAATGATGATAAAATCGGTGCTTCATGAAAAGATGATATTATGACGGTAGTCGTTGGGAACCCATGAGCGTTGAAAACGGAACTGAGAAGGCAGACGTACGAAATGGAAGATGGTTACGGAGAGAGAGGAGGGGAATGCTCGAGAATGAGTGGATGCTGGTGGACGAGAAGAGATAGAGGACAAAGAGAAGGTGGAAGAGAGGATGACGAAAGAAGATAAAGATGGAGAAGAAAGAGAAAAAGAAAAAAAGAAATAGAAATGAATGGGGAATGAGAATAAGGAGGAGGAGGAGGAGGAGGAGGAGGGGGAGAAGGAGGAGGATGAGGAAAAGTAGGAGGAGGAGGAGGATGAGGAATGGTAGGAGGAGGAGGAGGAGGTGAAGAAAATGGCGAGTTTAAGAAATTTGACTAGAAGATAACCTTTTAGATAACCTTTTTGTTTATTTTGTATTTGAAATTCTGTTTATTTTGTTTTCGAGAAATTCATTTCCCATTTTCCTCTGGATAACTTGCTCGAAAAGAATCAAGAATTCTTCCCTCTAATTGATATAAACTTGAAAACAAAAGTTCACTCATTTTCTATAGTGCATGTGTTCTAATGCAAACTTCCCTATTCATCCCAATACAAGTCTCTCTCATACAGGAATGGAATAATCAACACAGTCATGATAATAAATTATGTTAATGCACCAGTACACAAACTCAGCTTCAATAGTTGTCTTATACTTTGACTTGAAACTGTACAATCATAATACTAAAGAAATTTGTGCTTTAATGAATGAATGGATGAATGAATGAATGAATGAATTTTATTTGCCAAAAACAAAATAAGCTTTACAAAAAATAAATATAAGTATATGCTACTGCACTTAAACCAAGATAAATACATTTATTTAATTAGATATAATAACGAAATGATATTCTTTAAATTATAAATAATAGATATAAAATGAAGATTCAATTTATGTTCACTTCTCTATGATGCTTGAAGGTGTTTTATCTACATTATTGGCCACATATTTCAAGGAGGTTGGAGGCTAACGTTGAAATCTGTAAGATTGAAGATTGATAAGGATTTGGTTAAGGTTCTTGGACTTCTCAAGGTAGATTTATTTCTGCCTGAAGGAACTTACCTTTCCCTCCATCATATTTGATAACATCATCCGAAATTAATTAAACATTTTGGTATAAGCTCATAATTTCCATGAATGAAAACTTGAATCAATAGGCTAAATTTTAATCATTTTCTCATTAACAAGTCAACACCTTTGTTTTTCATAAATCAATCAAGATCCTGCGACACGATTGATCCAACAAACTTCAATTTATCCCGAGATAGACAGAATGGTGACCCCTGGGAATCTCAAACAAAAAGGTGGCGTCAACACTTTTTTCTCGAAGTGTGAAAAACAGGCTGGGACAAAGCGAGACTCCAATCTCCGCTGGGGGTGTGGGGGTGTCTGACAGAAAATTCGATTCCCACTTCAACTGGTAATAAATGTTCCATCACAGGGGGAGGGGGGGAGGATCGTTCCCGAGATTGTTTGTTTCTTTAAACGGGTAGCCAGGGCAGGAAATAATTCCACAAAGGCTCACAAACATCGGCCAGAGAAAAGTAATTGTTTTGCTAGGCGCCATTAAAAGATTTACGGCTTGAGTCGGACAGGTTACAAATATATTTACGAGACTACAACTTCATTCTGAGCTGGACTTCATTCATTACTGCAAGCTGATTCTCACCTTCGGTGTTGAGAATGCTGCGTTTGTTTTTCTGCTCTCCAACCCTATCAGGGATTGGGAAACTTTGGAAAGGTCAAAGCATAGATAGAAAACATACATTAAAATCATTTGGAACTGTGTTAGTACTTCAGTTATCCAAATAAGACTGGTGAAATAGTGGAGAATAATGGTAAATAGAAGAGTAAAATAGTGTTAAATAGAATACTGGAGAGATACTATTATGAAATTAATATATACCCCAAATCTAAAAACCTATGTTATAAACAACTATATTCCTTTTAAAGTTGCTTCTACGTTTCAAGAACTGTATTTAAAGAAGTGAAGAAGAATCGTGGAGGGAAATGAAAAAGATAACAAATTATCACCAATTCTTTTGATAATACAAAGTTTAAAGAGATAGAGGAAAATCGTTAAGAACAAAAATTAAAGTTGGATGAAATGAAAATCTTGTTTCACCAGTGTATTTCTTTGAATGAATAATTGCTGCTCATACTGCTGCTCGATGTTAAATCATGAATCGTGATGAATTATATTTAAATCAATATTATAAATTTATTTAATTTCACAAAAATATATCTGGCTATATTACAGTGGTTAAACTTTGTAAAAGTACAACTTTGTAAATGCTGCTTTTTGATATCGGATGCATTTTTGAAAAATAATGAACGTTTTTCTCGTGAGAAACCTAGCAGTGATTGGAACTTTTTCTTTCATTCAGAGGTCTTTAATGAAGGTCTTTTTGTACCTGATTACTTATTATCACGTCAAAAAGCTCCAAAAACAAGTTTGCATGTCCAGTTTGTAATAAGTTGCATGCAAGATGATATGCAGTTTGGATGAACCGTTTGTTGAAAAACGTGTTCTGATTGTTTGATTGTCAAGCTTTGGCAAACTTCGAACATTAATTTTGAATTGAATATTCTCTCACCTTTTTTTTGTGTAGGTGAGAAGTTGATATTGTGATAATTATTCATATTGAATGAAAAAGACTAAGAAATTGTCAAAAAAACACAGATTTATTGATACTTAAAAAGACCGGTTTCGGTTATTACACCATTATCAATCTCTGATAAACAGATTATCAGAGTTTATCTCTGTTTATCAGTGATTGACAATGGTGTAATAACCGAAACCGGTCTTTCTAAGTATCAATAAATCTGCGGTTTTTTGACAATTTCTTAGTCTTTTTCATTCAATTCTCTCACCTAACTAAATTATATAATTTTATGTGATGACGGAGGAGCAGGATGTTCAATAACCCTCACATTCGTCAAACATTAATATATCTCTTAGTTATCTGTACTAATTTGTACAGTTCAGTTAACAGTACTAGTATATTATATTACGTCTATTTCTATTCTGTTCTTCCTTCTATACACTATTATTGTTACTAAATCATGTTCCACTTATTTTTCGACATAGAAAGTGGAATCCTTATCAATATTTTTTCCCTCCACAAATTTCATTTCTTAGATCAGTATACATTGCTCTATGCTATTGAGTTTTTTCAACTAACTTGGTGGACTTGCAATATCTTTGGTTTTTATCTCCAATGAATTAAAATTCTATGAGAAAGCTGAATTTATCATAATCTCAAGTGAACAATTAATAAAGTCTACTTTAGCTTTAACTTGATGTTTGTACTGCAATATCATTGGTTCCAATCTCTAATGAATTAAAATTGTAGGAGAAAGTTGAAATTTTCATCAATAATCATAAGTAAACATTTGATAAAGCCTACCGTAGCTTAAAACCTGCTTATATCTTTTCTGTATAGGGCTACTTTTATAGAAATAGAAAGAAAAACAAAAATCTTAGTACCCTTTTTGAAATATTTAATCACAACATGTTTCGGACATTGATACCATTTTCAAGTGAAAGTGGTGAAAGTGATATTATCTCTTGAAAATGGCATCAATGTCCGAAACATGTTGTGATTAAATATTTCAAAAAGGGTACTAAGATTTTTATTTTTCTTTCTATTTCTTAAAACCTGCTGTTTGTACTTTTATTTGGTGTATAACGTTGGTTTGTATCCAATATACTATTAATATAACCAGAGAGGGGTTACATCTTTCCTCATCTCTGTTAGGCTATAACCGTAGAGAAATTTTAGAATAAGATAGCATTATACTATCTTCTCTTCATGATATTGATTTGATATTGCTATTCATAAAACCTTTCGACTTTAAATAAAGTCTTGTTTAGAATAAAGACTACTTACAAATTGTGTATTTTGTGTTGGAATATACCCAATGACGAACTCTTATAAGTTTATGAACTCGTCTTGTAAAAACAATGGTAGGTTTGTGTTTCACCACCTCTGGTGTCTGGGAGAAGGTAGGTAGGTATACTAAATCACTTAGCACTCAACAAACAAGCACAAAAGTCAGCAGTGATCTGTTTCAGTTCATTCATTTTGTGTGAACTCAAGTCGTGGGTATTCTCCATGTGTCAGTCAAGCACAATTGATCACTAGATGTCCTGCTGAGATCCTGAGATCATCTTATTCACAGTTTTCTTCTCTCATCTGTCTGTATTTCTCTCTCCTCTCAATCAGTGTCTTCATCTCTCTCTCTCTCTCTCTCTCTCTCTCTCTCTCTCTCTCTCTCTCTCACTCACTCTCTCTCTTTCTCTGTTTAATATGCAATCACATTTGTCTAGCAGGAAATAAATTAATTTTCTTTTAAATATTAGAATATTATAATTAAGGTTCATGTGTTCATCTGTTTCCTACTGTTTGCCTTTATTAAGCCTGGAAACGTTTTTCACTCTTCACTCTCAGTCATTCTCTCTCTCTCTCTCTCTCTCTCTCTCTCCTTCTCTCTCTCTCTCTCTCTCTCTTCTCTCTCTCTCTCTCTCTCCTCTCTCTCTCTCTCTCTCTCTCTCTCTCTCTCTCTCTCTCTCTCTCTATCTAAGGGTTGTGTGGGAGAGAGGACCTGGAGTCCTAACTCCGCCCTCAATCAATCAATCACTCTCTCTCTCTCTATCTAAGGGTTGTGTGGCAGAGAGGACCTGGAGTCCTAACTCCGCCCTCAATCAATCAATCTCTCTCTCTCTCTCTCACCTCCAATTTCTCTTATCCGCAGGTTTCTATTTCTTAGAACATAAAAAGAGAGCGTTAAAAAGTAGACAAAACCGTTCAGATAACAGCTTGATTGTTTTTGGGTTTCTTGAGTTTGAACTTGAACAATGTATGTGAGCAGCAGGGTTACTTGGTTCTCTGTTCTATGTTCAACTTTAAATTGGAAGGTAACCAAACTGTTCCAGTGAGAGAGAGAATCACCTTGAGAGACAATAACTACGGTAGTCAAATTCATTCATCTATTCATTTATTTATTCCATGAAAGTGCAACATTTGTCAACATTAGTCTCTCTGACTCTCTTTCAAAACGCTCGCTGGTATTAATTTTGGTTGTGGTTTTTGTATTGTATCATAGAGAAACAATAGCGTAAGTAGATATCCCATGGTAAAGGGCTTTTATGTCGCAACTTTTACTGTTATCTCAAGCTGATAGTCCACGTAGTTCTTTCCTGTGAAGCTTTATGACGCTGTTAGTCTCTCATATTGTGCCGTTCATACACTCTTACCCGGTCAAAACAGTAAAAATCGACAATAATCGACAGTAATCAGCTTGAGATAACAGTAAAAGTTGCGACATGAATGCCCTATACCATGGCGGGATATCTACTCACGCTATTGTTTCTCTATGATTGTATTTCATATCCATCTAATTATCTGAATTTATCAGGTATAAAAAATATCAATGTAAGCCGGATATAGTTGTCAATGTATAAATCTATAGATTTGAAGCTATCCAGAAATTATTTATTTATTTAAATGTTTCTATGTAAATGAATGAATAAATTCTAGAAAATGGGATATAATTTTCTTCAAGTGAAGAATTTAACCACCTATAGAAAGATTCATGTTGTAAGGTCAGCAACTAATTAACATTGGTTTGTTATCCTTGTCTGTCATTTGTAAAACACATACCTTTAACTTTTACTAGTGTCGCACCGTTGCCAAATGATTTGCAAGCTATGCTAAAGTAATCATCTACCAGATTATTCCAATCTCAATTCAAAGAAAATTGATTCGCAATTCAAACAATTATGGTCCTGCCAAACCCGAAGGTTTTTCGGCGGGTGCCCAGTTACAAAAAAAAAAACAGTTACATTAGATAAATAAACTCAGTCAAAATAAATATGACACTTCAAAGATTTCAAGTATAAAATTTAAGCCATGTTAAATCTTTTATAAAATAAAAGGAACTAAGTCAAGTTAATTAGCAAGTTATTTATTTTATTCAGACACAAACAGTTCCGTGCCTACTCTGGCTACAACATTATGAAAGTTTATTATTGAATCATGAAAAGATGCATTTTCCAGTTGGATAGAATATATCTGAGACGAAATGAAACATTAATGACACGGATTAACAATTAATATTTTCCCAGATATACCGGGATAAATTGAATCATAACTATCTACTGCAGAATGAGGTGGAAACGGAAAATCTGCAACAATGCTTTCCTATTATTTCCACTGACTTCATAATCTTGAATCTCATTATAGAAGCTCTAGGAAATAACATTCAACCTAGAGAAAACTTATAGGATTGTCTTATAAAATTGTTTCATTCTTCAGATGGAAATTACTGAGACATTGCAATTAATCAAATGCTAATGAATTAATTATTATTAAACGAAAATCCAAATAAGATGCTGTAATCTACCCCGAAGACTTCTGCTGCTGAAAATATTGACAACAGGGTAAACAGCTAGATGGAAATTCGATGAGCACTACTAATTTTTGAATAGTAGCGCTCATCGAATTTCCTTCTAGCTGTTTACCCTGTTGTCAATATTCGCAGTAGCATAAGTCTTCGGGGTGAATTACAACATTTAATTTGGATTTCTGTTCATCAATGAATTGTTTTATTCCATGCTACAACTAAACAATGAAACTACCTAAGATACCAGGCTGTTTAAAATAGAGTAAGATCTTATTCTACAGCTCCAATTTTTACATGAGTCAATCTGAAGAAAACACTCAGATTTCAAGAAAGAAAAATCTATTTGCGCCATAAAAATTGAGGACCATTCATCAGGAGTGCCTTCTCATAGCACGTGTTCGGGACTGCATCAATCATCGTGAGGACTCTTATCGTTCATCTTGAGGATGCTGAAAGAACCGTTGCCAGTTGTCGTTAATCTTGATCAAGGTATCATCAATTTTTCTTGCAGTTTTATGGCCTCTATGACAGCGGTTGTGACTCAGAGTGTGTCTGAAATTGATTAGGTTCCCTTCTGTTTCTACGTGGCTGGATTATTTTTATGGCAGATTTGTTTTGGAATGGGATTTTGTCGCTATTAATCTCGTGGATAAACTGTTACAATGTATCAGATAGAAGCTGGAATATAGATAAATTGTTTTCATTTATCAGATAGAAGCTGGAATAATGGATAAATTGTTTTCATTTATCAGACTGAAGCCCTCAGGCATTGCGGTATTGAATAGTTGTATTGACTATTTGATTGGGTAATTCTGTAGTACGTTTATATCTTAACTCTTCGAAACAGCTACTTCTAGGTACTGCTAACATAACTGGTAGAATGCAGTTAATGCGAGCTATCAGTATAATATGAATCAATAAACTTTTCCAACATTGATTTACCAGTTCATCAATACTACGATTAGTGAACTATTTCCAATCTTGAATAAAAACACAAATATGTTGTCAAATTCTACACTGTATTATTTAGTACACGACCAAGGTTTCGTGACCACACCGGTCACATTTTCAAGTTGACTGGTTATTTTCAATCTGACTCAATCGATCAATACAAACTAATTCAATCTAACTCTTTCAACTAACTGTAGTAACCAACTTATTCATGCAACCCTTATTAGTTTTTATAAAATTACTTGAAAATGAGAAATTATACCCAAAACATTGGTTCATAATAGATTCTAAATCTATTATTCTATCAATAAAACTGAGAAGAGGGGGAGCTCTTTAGATTCGTCACGAAGACGCGCATTTCACTTTTAATCAACTGATGCCATTCTTATTATTTATTTATTCAATGATCATAAAACAAAAATGATGATAATAATAATAATAATAATAATAATAATAATTATTATTATTATTATTAAAATGATTGGGGAGGATCAACAGGCAAAACCCGAAACTGTTGCTTCCCCGAATTTTGATTCATACATTGAGTCCAAAAAGTAGGCTATGTTTTCATTCACTTTTGAATTAGAATCCAATTTCCAGCGCACACTCTTGAAATTATATCTGTATCTTACTGTTTCTGTAAGAAGACATACAGTTGATGAATAGTGAAATGCTCGTATTCGTGATTCATGAGTCTGTATGCAACTTTATAAGCTAGTAAATTTTCAAGGCTTTGATTGAAAATGGTTCATCACTGAAATAAATTCTTATATCGACAATTTTTCTTTATCAACAAAAATCACGACCAGAATTGGTTGGGAAATCCCTCACTAACCACTGCAGTTTCAACAATTCTTACCTGTTTAATTCTATTTATTGGTAGATTTTACATTATGTTGACCAGTAAGATGATTGTAATAATGACTTTTCTCGTAAAAACAGAATGATGATAAACTAATAATGATACTTGGTAAACTAAGAAACTAAGTGGCTATTGATATATATTGATTTTACAAAAACTTTCCGATTTTATCAGTTTCTATAGAAGAACTTGCTAATAGTGAGATCACTTTTCCATGAGACACTCTGTATAATGATGTCTATTTTATAGAAAAAACGTGTGATCGACCTCTGTTTCTTCCCACAAATGCTCAAAATTCACTCAGATTCGAGTCCCACCTTGAACACTACTCTCAGTTGACTAAACTCACGCACGCACCTCGCCAACAGTGCGTGGATGTCACTTTGGTGTTACTTCAGTCAGATTCACTTTCAAATGTCAGCATTCTCAATATAAAACCACAACGTTTCCCATCCAACCAATACTGACAGCCGAAATCTAATCTTAAGCTGTCAGTAATCCTCATTTAAATAACAACTAGGCTTCAAATGCAACTAATGCTGACAGTTTGAAATGAATTTCACTCACCATATAGCATCAGCATTAACATGCACCAACCGTGGGAGTCACTGCCTTCTTGATTTCGAGTATTTGTTGAAGGTGATCCATTGCCAAGTTAACACACAAAATTATGCACAGCCACTGCCAATTGTTATGAACGAGCTTAACCAATTCCCATCCCATACACAATGCATAGAAAGAAAAAATTAAAATGTGCATAGTAACTTTTACGTCTATAGATATATTCTCAGGTATCAACTATCTTCGAGAGAAAGAGAGAGATACTGTAGATTGATTGTGTGCTTTAGAGTAATAGGGAAAAGTGAATAAGTCAGAGAGGGAGAATAAGTGTGGGTAAAAAGAAAGTTAGAGTGAGTGAGTGAGTGTGTGATAATGTCGGGGAAGAGATAGAGAAAGAAATGAGTCAGAGGAAGAGAGTTGAGGAGTATGTGAGAGTGAGAGAAAGAGTGAATGGAAGGAGAGAGAAATAGTGAGGTGTGTGTGAGCGTGTAGACTGCAACAATCACATATTGAACATAACAATACATTTTCAAATTATGTATTCAGCTTGAATGTTGGCTTCACATTTTTTGAGTCGTGTTTTGCGTATTCGGATTTATGTTATTTTTGTTGTAGAGTTGCATACTTATGTAGTATAGCTGCATTCCAACACATTGTTCGTGCCTTGATGTGTGCAGGTGAATGTGATTTAGTATGTCTGAGAGAGAAGTAGAAAAATAGGAGAGGAAAAGTCGATATTGGAAAGAGAGATCAGTCAGATTACTTTCTCTTTAGAAGATTATATTATTACAGTATTTGTTAAATGAATCAATATTATATTATAATTGATATCCTTCTATATATTTATATATATATATATATATAAAAGCAAAATGGCACTCACTAACTATATATATAGATTTTTATTGATGTCTAAGAAGGATATCAATTATAATATAATATTGATTCATTTATATATATATATATATATATATATATATATATATATATATAAAAGCAAAATGGCACTCACTAACTGACTGACTCACTCACTCGCAGAACTAAAAATCTACCGGACCAAAAACGTTCAAATTTGGTAGGTATGTTCAGTTGGCTCTTTAGAGGCGCACTAAGAACGGATTTGGATAAATTTCCAAAGATACGCCCAAAATCTGCATTTTTCCAGCGTTTTTTAGCGCTTTCTCAGCTTTATCGAGAACAAATGAACAGAAAATGTTCAAATTTATTACAGAAGCTCAGCTAGGGTGTAATAATATTGTGTTAGAAGGAATTTGCAATAACGTCAAAGATACGCCCAAAATTAGCGTTTTTCCAGCGTTTTTTGCTTTTTCTCAGATTTATCGAGAACAAATAAACAGAAATTGTTCAAATTTAGTACAGAAGCTAAGCTAGGGTGTAATAATGTTGTGTTAGAAGGAATTTGAAATAACGCCAAATATACGCCCAAAATTAGCGTTTTTTTGCGTTTTCTCAGTTCTTTCATCAAGTAATAGACAGAAAATGTCCAAATTTTAGACAGAGGTTAAGGTAGGGTCTAAAAATGTTGTGATGAGGTGACTTTAATATTTCATCAAAGATACGCCCACAATCAGCGTTTTTCTCAGCTTTTCTGCGTTTTCTCAGTACTTTGACTTTCTGATGGAATGAAGCATGCTCAAATGAAAAATGCAGGCGAGCGAAGCGAGCCCGCTGATCTCATTTCTGGACGATCCAGTCGGGGGTCCAGGGGGCGGAGCGCCCTTGTTAGACGGATATGGCGAGTGAAGCGAGCCTGACGGCTAGTATTATATAATTTAATATTATGGACAGACATAGACAGAATGCCAACCGGTAGTAGTCTATCCCTGTGAAAGCTCTCAACTATAAACCAGCAGGTAAGAGAGACGTTGGAAGACCAAGGAAAAGGTGGTCTTAAAATTAGATATTATCATATAGTTAAATTTTACTTATATTTTTGAAAAATTTTAATTTCCAAGGCTATTTTAGAGACCGGAACAGGCAATCCTGCCTATACCGTGGAAGTCAGAAGAAGAAGAAGATTGATATCTTATAATTTATTATCATATATCATTGAAAAGTTATGATTGGTCACACAACTAGAATTGAATGAATTGTTAATTTACAAGAGGTATCCAAAAATAATAGACACTAAATGGATTGAACTTGATTATGATTGGTCACACAACTAGAATTGGATGAATTGATAAATCCACAAGAGGAATCCAAAAATGACACAGATAGAATGAATAAGACTTGAAAGTTTGATAGCATAGTACAAAGTTGTTGGTTGATTGGATAGTAATAGCTGATGAACAATGAAGATATTTATTTATTTATTCATTTATTCATTGATGGATAGAATATCATTCTTAACTATGAATGATATATCAATGATGCATCAGAGAATCTTTCAACATACACATTGTGCAGAAATTAAAAACAATTCATATGATATGGAATGTTGAGAAATATCAGGTATCGATATGGAATTCTCAAACCAACTGAATTTTCCCCGATAATTCTCCTTTCATAGGGGGGATAGATGTTAGCTTGCGAATTTACGTAGAGGAGATTGGAGAAAGTACATTACCAAATGCTGAGTGATAAGAAATTGGAAGAGATGAACATGACAGAGTAAGCAGGAGGTAAGGAAAGAAGTTTATACAAGTAAAAGATGAGTAAGAAAGGAGGAGATAGGAGAAGAAGAGTATTTAGGAGAGATATTTTCAAGTGAATGCAAGTCAGTGACCAGAGAAATATCAGAGAACCAGTGAACTCTGTGGAGGTCACATTGAGGAATTTAAAATATATTTTTTGTCATCCTGATATGTCATTCAGATGATTATCACACTCCTAAGTAGTACTTTATACATTTTTGGACAACTTTTTACATTATTTATGGAGTGCATGACATGATAAATCGCCGTTAGGTTAGTATTTTGGTTGAATACTCTGCGATTTGGCTGATATCTGATGATATCTTCCCTGCTTTCCAGCAAGTACAGTGAGGAGGTCAAAGGTTACCCTGGATTTTCATTTATTTGTTATTGAAGATAACAATATGTGAGCTTACAGGAAACAACATATTCAATATGAAGAAAGTGAATATCAACATTTTCAATTCTGAAATGATATATAAATATTATTTAAATTTTTCATATGTTTAAAAGATGTATTATGTACGTTGGATTATTTAACTCTTGATATTATTGTTTCATTGACATATATGGAGGGAACATTATATAGAGGTTTCCAATAGCATTGTTTGTGTCCTGAATGGAATGAAACTTTTATTCTATTATTCTGTTATCCTATTATAGGAATGAAGAGTTATTCATTGGTTGAGAGATTTATTAATAGGAAAACAATCGAGCTGCTAAGACTCGGTTTGCCAAAATTAACCAAGATTTATTATACTAATTGAAATATAACATCCTTTCCTCTTCTGTCGTTTCATAAGAATGTCAATAGCGTAGAGACTTGAACCATAACCCAAACAAATAACTATTAAAATTGATAAAACATAATAAAAAACAAACTGCTATATGGTTAAGTCACGAAAAAGCTAGATCCTGTTATAAAGGAATTCAAATCGATAGATTTTCTCAACCTTCTTGTTCTCTTTCGATCCGTTCAATTCAAATTATTTGTGGCCTCTCAATGAATGGATGACACTTATCAAGCTCAAACATCTAAACATCATCTCTCAATGCACCAAAACTGTAAGATATTTCTGGTAATAAGTTTTTCTGATGGCACTCCATTTTATAACCAACTGACAGACTCCTCCATTTTATAACTGGCTGATAGTAGTGCCCTTTAAAAATGCGCTTCAGATCTCGGAAGTCCGTTATCCGTGTGATATAATCAAGCTTTTTACGGACTCAAAAGGTCCCACCAAATCACATCATAACAGGTAGTCGTGTAATAACCATCTAAGATGTCATCATCTAACATCATCAACATCCTAATTGGCAGAGGAACTCGGAGTTTTTTCTTAGTTTGTTAGTTTTACTCCTAGCAGTTCCCAAAGATCAGCTTCTGTACTGAAATCCACACCAATCTGTCAGTGTTTCTTGTACATAACACAGAGGCTCCCCATCTAACAAATGCTGTCTTTCTTAGCTTCACTCTTCTTCATTCCCAAAGATCAGCCTCTGAACTAAAATCTGTCAGCATTCCTTATACTTAACATTAGGGCTTCCCATTCAACCAACGCTGTCTTGGTGAAGTGAATCTTACTACAGCTTTGACTAATGCAGTGTTCTATGTGGAAGTTGTTACCGTGAGAACTTCCGATATTACACTTTTATCCTCGGCTGAAAAACGGAATCTCTCGGAGAACTGGATGAGAAATTCGTTACTCTTTCTAATGCAGATCTACTAAGTGAGCGTTTGAGATGTGATGTTCTCAATATATGAATCTGTGACAGAGATCTCGTTGAAAATCGAGAGTTCCAGAATGTGATGGATGTTATGAAGAAGTTTGTCTTTAACTAAAATTGATGTCTCATGCGGTTTATTCCAATAACTTAATAATTAGTAAATCAATAATGAGATGTGTGGCGATAAGGGAAATAAGGGCGATATGTTAATTATATATATGCATATGCACTCATAGGTCAATACAAAAATTAAAAACATCCAAAGAGTAAATAACTTGTTTGGCCTATGTAGCCGGGAGACATTGCTGTGTCCGGCCAGCAAAAACGGAGCTTCAAATTGAGAATTCAAAATCCACTCATAATGTAATGCACAACACTTTCATTTTTAGGTTGGATAAATGAGATGTGTGCCGATAAGGAATGATAATAAAAAATAGATATTTGATAATGATATGAAGCAATTTTGAAGTATATATTCTTGAATGTATATATTCAGGCGAAGTTATGAATATGAGTCCTCTCCAACACTCAACCTTGACATTTAGTAAAGCATCTAAATTCAATCAAATTCAGCAACACATGCAAATTTAGAAAGGCCAGAAATTGACAATGGCTTCGATTAAAGGACGCTTGAATTGGTTTGAAGTATAATCCACTTGTTGCTTTCTGCGCAGAAATAACAATATTTCTCTATGTGAGTAATTTTCCACGAATAAAATCAATCGATTGAGGGTTGTATTCCTGTTTGATAATATTATTGAATTCCTTGAAAATGAGTCACAATAAGTTTCACAGGATAAAAAATATATGGATGCGTTGTTGTTGCAATGAAAATGACACTACAACTTGTAAAATTTCAAAAAATTCACTGTTCCATTGCTTGATAAGAAATCATAACTATGATTAATCTACAATGTTCAATATAAACATCAAAAGTGATCATCATTGCTCTGAAGTGTAATCAGCAAAGCTATATGAATACTTCGAGCTGTAATTATACTGTATATATTACCTTATCCAATACTGGTTGTTTTCAAAGCGTTAACCCCGATTAAGTAGTTCCGTATAAATATATGAAGCTATTCAATATAGATATCCACCACACTATCATCCTCTCTACTATAAAGAAACCTCATTTTTCCAACAAAAATTTCCAGGTCATGAGGTTTTCGTAAATGATTTTCAGAGTTTTGAACAAACTCTCTCAATAAATCGAACCCCGTTATTGAGGTTAACAGCTTATGATATCTAAAGAATCTACTAAACGTTTTTTCATTGTCTGCGACCAGATCTCACGTATCTACCACGTATTCACCTCCCCTTCACATTCACTGTTTATTTAAGCCCTGTGTAGGTTTACGGAAATGAATGTTTCCAAGAGAATTAAACCCCTTTCACATATTTTCAAGTTACAGGCTATATAAACAAGAAGACCTCCCATTTTATACGTGGAGTACAGTTCCACAGTGAAAGGCTTCTCAAAAATATGGATCGGATTAAAGGTTGTATGGTAAAGGCATTGGAGATGTGATCAGTACTTTTTTCAAGAAAAAAGACAACATATTGTTTGTTCCTACCTCCATAAGCTTTCTAACGGATAAACACAGGAAACCGTAAGATTAATGTAAAACTCAACGTTATAAAATGTCGTTTATTCGGATGTGACAAATTTAAGACAGTTTTAAGTTGGGTGTCCTGTTGTGGAGTTGTCATTCTGCCCGAGAATTCTTTCAGTTGTCTACTCTGTTTTGAAATTTTCTGTGGTGGTGGGATGGAGGGGAAACCTTTTTCAAGTTCAAATTTATGGTTGAACTGAAAAAAAAACTCGAGAGTGAAAAATTATGCTGAGGGGCTTTACCGTTAAGCCAGATGCTGGGTGATATGGAGAGGAAACTTAGTTCTTGTTGTCATTGTTGTTTATATCTCCTCCTCCTCTTCCTCTCCCAGCTCCTCCACCTCTTCCTCTCCCAGCTCCTCCACCTCTTCCTCTCCCAGCTCCTCCACCTATTCTTCTTCTTCTTCCCTCTCCTTCTCCTTGGCTCGTGCCCGGGGGTCAAAGGTGAAACCGGTATATCCTTATAGGACGACCGCGAACACAAGGCGATATTTTATTCTCTCAATAGGTTTCCAATACACACTCAGGATATAAATTCCTTTGCTACCATTTCACTGGTGCTGCATTCAAATGGGTGTAACCTTTCAGACGAGGCGACCGACACTGATAACAATGTGTAGCGGACAGTTTGTAATTTGAAATATCAACTGCATTTGCAGCTAATTGCTAATTTATGACCGGGCAGTCGCCTATTAACTCGCTTGACACAATGAGACTAGTTAGGATTGGATAGGTTTATCGGTTGTAGTCAGTCGAGGAAATTGAAATCTCCACTATATTTCCTAATCTAGACTCTATTATTAGTGGAATGAGCTTTTTCAGCATGAGTTATTCATGATCTTATTTTTCTACTTTATCTTTTTAATGTTTCAAGGATCGTTGTCATGATTGAATTCTGAACTCCATGAATTAATGAGTTATACGAAGTTAAGTTTTTATGTTGGTTTAGAATTTCTGTGTATTTGTGTATTCTATGCATTTCAGACCTTTTTCCGAAGTCCTCCACTAACACTGGAATTTTTGTTTTCTTGAAATGCATTCCTATTTGATCAGTTATCTAAGAAATGCTGGCCATTGTTAGTATTTGAGACTTGTGCTTCAATTCTTGTTCAAAGTCATTATTTGAAAAAAAACAAGAAAATGAGACTTAAAATCGAATGATAGTGCAGTGTTATCGATTGGCCATGCTAACGTCAATCAAAGATTGGTCACTGATCAGACCTGAAAATGATCTGGTTAAGCTCAAAGCTGAAACTGTCATTAATTAACATTGGCAGTCGTTTAATTACATTGTCAATCCATGAAGAATTCTCGATTTAAGATGATTCTCTTACAAGCTCAATATCTAGAGCTTTCATTTCAACTATTGTCTTCAAAATTTCAAATGCAGAATGTTTGATATCTCTCTATTAATTCAATCCATTCATAACATAATTCATTCACTTATATGGAAAAAATATTTAACAAGGACTTTTCAGTTTGATTGACGAATTCTTCAAAATATTATGTAAAAATAATTCAATTCCAATAGAGATTCCCCAGTTTTCCGCTTAGATGAGAAACCCTGAAAAGCTCTCCCATGGCTGGCCACCACCCGCTGTGAAAATAGACCGTTGAAAGTGACATAACGGAAATGAGATGACAAATCACTCGTGTTCATTCATCCATTTCCGGTTATGCAATTCATTTTCCAATTCATTCTTTCCGCTGGGGAACAGAGACGTATCCGGAATTTTCCGAAGAGGCATCCGTGGAAAATGGCCAATCGGCGGATTTTCTTTTCTTCTGCGCCAAGGAAATTGGTGTCTATTGAAGTGTAATGACTCCGGTAGTGGTTAACAGAAGAGTGGTCGAAAAAGTGTCTTTGAGGAGGAGTTTTTAAATTTTTGAAAACTGGGATGGAATCTTCAACTTTACTTTTATGCGGCTAGCTGTATTTTCCTTATTCCCTTCAAAAGTACAATATTAATCTATCTATTAAGCTCATAGATCACACAAAAATATGGATCACAGTTTAAAAACTATCGATTACAGATTGGATATTACTTCAACAATACTTCATTCACATGGGATACTTTTTAAATTAATAAAACAATATAAAAATCTTAAAGCACCCTCTATTTAAAAAAACCATTTCAAACTATTTTAAACTAAGTTTTTTAGTTTCTAAAAAAACTTAACTAACTTTGTTTTCTAGATTTTTAAAAATAAAGGGTGCTTTAAGATTTTTATATTGTTTTATTAATGGATATTACTTATACAGTTACTTATATTACTTATCAGTAGTTTTGGGCAGATGCCTGTTGTTTTACCTGGATTGTATTTGTATGTGAATAAATAAATAAATATACTACCACAGATAACTGGTGAAGATAAAAGGTCTGGAAAGAAAAATCTGTAGTCAAGTCATGTAAATTTGTCAGATTGTCACAATCTATGTTTGCAACCAAAGAGTCTATAATAAGATGCGCTATTCTATATCTTATATTCTATGCTGATAACGTATTTTATAATATATTATAATTCAATATAAAGTATTTAATATTATCCATACTATCTCGTATTTACAGTAGTTCTATTCTCTCCACTTGCAACTTGACCAATACAATCACAAAACAGATGAAGTAAACAAAAGCATCGTTATTTTTTTCTAATTTCAAATAGACTGATTAGAATCAGATTGTGAATCGGAAACTAGAAAGTGGAATGGAGGAATTTCGTGTTTCAGTTGATCGATCGGTGTAATGAAATCTTAACGGTCCACTAAACTCTTAACACGGATTGTCTAAAATCCAAAAGTTGAATAATTTGACAATATTTTTAAGATGTTGAAACCTCTCAAGTTAGAATTGACTCCTTCCTCGTTGTTCCTCTTTCTTCTTATTCATCCTCTGCTCTTCTTATTCATCTTCTCCTTCTCCTCCTCATCTTCATATTATTCTTCTTTCTCATCGTCATATTCTCCTCCTCCTTTCAATCTCCTCCTTGGCGATGTTCTACAATATTTTTGAAATGTTGGAACCTCTGAATTTATTCCTTCCTCTCTTCTTTCTTCTTATTCATCTTCTTCTTTTCCTCCCCATTCACTTTTCATCATATTCTTCTTTTTTATTGTCATATTCTCTCCTCCTTTGAATCTCCTCCTTGGCGATATTCTACATTATTTTTCAAATGTTGGAACCTCTCAAGTTGGAATTGATTCCTTTGTTCCTTTTTCTTCTTATTCATCTTCTCCTTCTCCTCCTCATTTCCTAATCTTCACATTCTTCTTTTTCATCGTCATATTCTCCTCCTCATTCCAATCTTCTCCTTGGCCATGTTCTACAATATTTTTAAAATGTTGGAACCTCTCAAGTTAGTATTTCTTCCTTCGTCTTCGTTCCTCTTTCTCCTTATTCATGTTCTCCTTTTCCTCCTCATTTTCTCCTCTTCTCATTCTTCCTCGTCACCTTCTCCTCCTCCTCCTCCTCCTTTCAATCTCCTCCTTCAGCGTCTGAGACCACACATCCATGTTCGTTGACCGCAAATCCTATTATACTGAGATTCAATTCAAGAAGCTGTCACAACGTCTCATAAAGAACATTAATACCTTCAATTCAACTAATACTGACAGTTTTAAGTGAATCTCAGTATATCAGAGCAACGATCAAACTAGCAGAACTCCTAATAAATGACACTTAATGCTTCCCGTTTAACTAATGCTGACAGTTTAAAGTGAATCTAAGTATATCAGAGCAGTGATCACACTTTCAGCACTTCTCATAAATGCAACTAATGGGGTCCGTTAAACTTGTGCTGACAGTTTGTACGTGAATCCGCCCAGCGATCATCGTAGCGTAGCCCTATAGCCGGCGGCAACCGAGACGATATAATTTCGCCAACTATTGAAACGTGCGCAAACCACCAACTGGCAGAACGAGTGAGTGAGATAACCGCCCGCAAACCACCAGTAGAGAAACAAAGGCAGAAGATAGACAGACACACAAGGAAACACCGAAAACCGGAAGCGAAACATATCTGAAAAGAAAACAACATGATAGAACGATACACACTCAACTCTCCTCAATGAAAGGAACAAATTGCGGCCAGCGCCCATATACTGGACTCACTGTTTCACAACACATTGTCAGCAGTGTTTGAACGGGGAGCAGATTGGAGTCATTTTTATAGAGTACTGACAACAGTCAGTACTAAAGGATTTGCAAATTCTAAAGTATTTGTAAATACTTTACAGTATTTGTATTACAGTATTGGTATTGTGAAATGAAATGAAATGAAAAAGATTCTATTCATCCAAAAACTAGTACAATAACAGGAAAAATCTGTTTCTTATCATCTAAACATAGACATGTACAGTAATAATGATGTAACAAAATGATAAGATTCTTTTTATAAGAATGAATAAAACAAAAAACGCCCAGAAGACTAGCCTGTGTGGGGTGGTATGCATAAATCTTAAAACTAGATCTAAGAACCACGTAGATGGGTAATTTGATGCGACCGACTGGTCTCTAAATATCACAAATATACTGCTAGAATGACATAAATTAGAAGAACCAAAGTGGACTTCACATAAATGAGCTATTATAATAGGATATACAATTCTTAAAATACACTGACTACCAAATGTATCATATGAAATTTACCTCTAACTCTATGAGGGATATGATGATGAATGATGGAATAATTTCACATAAAGCAATTCCACGGGAAAAACATAAAGATACAAATACAAAGTATACGCACAATAATTCAGTGTGAGAGACCATATGCAAATATGATGACATTGAATTGCAAAGTACAACAGGTTGAGTTATATCAGGGATATGAGAATAGTTATTTGTATATCTAGAGTGAAAAGTACGACTTTTTCTCCCTGTGGGAAAAAGTTTGAAGCCCGAGGCAAAGCCGAGGGCAACAATTTTCCTGAGGGAGAAAAAGTATTTTTCGCTCGTAATGTACACAACATTTTTCCTCCATCTACATTTTTCGATAGAAACTGCAAATAAAATCATTTTAATAACTTACGTATTGGTGACAATGTTTCCTAACAAAATAACCTAAAATCTTAAATCTAAAAACCGGTCGACTGATTGGCACTGCCGTTTGCGCTATCTATCGGCTAAAGTTGTAACAATTATATCAGCTGAGCGGCTACCAAAAATGGCTTACTCCAGATAACGCGTTTCAGATCTGAATTTCAGATCAAAAATATTTGTTGGCTGGTATTTTGAATAGAATAAAATATTTTTAAAATTGTATAAATTTTTATCGTCTACTAATATTAAGAATATAATATCATACAAACATTGAAACATATATTTCATGAGTTGATCAACTTTCTTGTTGTGGTATTGAATTCAGTTGACTCAATGACATACACCTCTATTACACTTTCTCATCTGAGCTTAGACCTTCTAACCTATTACAATGTAAGTTTTAAAATAGAGATGCTTCCCATGTTATTTAAATGGAGTCACTTTTCCTCCCTAGGGAGTTTTTCTGTTTTTTACTACCGAGAGCGAAAAAGTGACACTTAAGTATTATGTTTCAGGGAGTAAAGTAAGTACTTTAGACAGTAGGTGGAGGAAAAAGTATTAGTATCCTCTAATTGCATAAGGTACTCCTTCACTTTTTTAAGAAAAGTGTGTTTGTGTATGAGAAGTGCTGACAGATTGCAGTGAATTCCACTATAGCCTGGTATTCCATCGTTGTGTATAAATATTTATTTATAACATTCCACAATCACAATATCAAATTAATGATTGGGAGAGAACCAACAGGATAATCCCAAAACTGTTTCTCTCCCTAATTTTGATGAAAATAGTCCAAATGAGGACTTGTATATAATTATATATCTGGAACACAATAATATTTCTTTCAGCCTTCCACATTCTACACCTCTTGCTTAGCAACCTAGAGATCCCGGGTTCAAACCCACTCAGAGCCAAAGGCTTTCGAACAGGTCACTCCCGTGTTATCGGATGAGCACGTTAAACTGTCGGTCCCGGCTGAAGTATACAGTCTTAGGCCCATTGACGGCTCAAATGATATATTCAGGCGAGGTGAAACTTCCGTCAGGAAATCCCCACCAATAAAAGACATACGAATATTATTATTATTAAACCTCTAAACAAGAGCACGTGGTCGCTGATTAATGGTTGTTCATTTATTCCACTTGATGTTGCAGTGTTTTTCTTTGTTCATCCAGGGGAATGATTATTTTTTATTGATTCTTAATCACAAATGACAATGTATTTCCAGGTCATGCCAGGGATATTGCACTCTATTTTAATGTGATTCATGTTTTTTTTGACCAGCGTTTTATAGAGCTGATTATATTTTAGTTATTCGTGCTTCCTCCATACTCTCTGCAAATTAATGAATGAAAAATGTAATTTACAAAATAGAATTATAGTACTCTTTAAAATTAATAAAAGAATAGATAACAACTAGTTTCAGTGTTCACACCATCGTCAGGTTTTAAAAATAAATTTAAAATATACGTTTAATCCTAAAGTGAATTTGGAAAATTGAATAAATGAATACTGATAAGATGAGGGTAAGGGTTAGACATTCATTTACGGTTCAACATTATGCTACTCCATTCATTGCAATTCATTTAATGCTGTTAGTGGTTTCCTTTGTCCATATTTTGCTTATGGCCCTTCACTTTGAACTTTTTCTCACGTAGCTGAAATCAATTTCACTCGTTTTCATTTTGTTCGTGTTTTTTTCAAGTAGTGCGAGGAAAATTAACAGGGTGAGGTCCCATTAGACAAAGCATTTCATATGTCCATGCCTTGAAACAAGAACATTGTGCATCATAATTATATTGCACTTCATTCTGATGTTTCTAGTGCTTTCCTTTGTCCAGCGTTTGGTTTGTTTAGGGTTCTTCACTTTGAAGTAATTTGGGTATTCTCCACATACTGCGCAAAGAGGGTGAGGCCCTTACAGAATATTTGGAACAAAAATCTCAGTATTTTTAATCTGAGAACAGAGACAAGTCTCATATAATCGATTCATTACTCCATTCATTAAATTTTATTCGAAAGTATTACTTCTCTCCTTTGTGAAGAGTTTTTCTTGGAACTCTTTATTTTGGAGTTATTCGTGCTTCACTCATGTACTCGGCGAATACTAATGAGGTGACGTCTGAAATTTGTTTTTTCACACAAAGACAGCCTATGTCATCACAAAAAACTACATCATCTCACTTTCACAGTATAGTAGGGCTTTCATAGTAGCCCAATATTGAATAATGTTTTTCGCATAAATGTCCTATTTTTCGTTACCAAACTTTTGTTTTCGACTAGTAGTTGTGATGTAGTAGAAAACTCCGATTTTGAAATCTTTTGTGAATGATATGTTTTGTCTTGTTGAAAAGTGGAATACGAGTGTTGAAATCTGAATATACATGTTGTTATTGATGAAGGTAAATACTATTTTTTACGCAGTCTTTGAAATTTTGTTTTTCTTTTACAGGTGAGCATACCTATTCAATCAAAACTACTCGATATTAATGGTAAGCAAATACATTCAATCAATCTTTTTTTGTCAAGTATCTTTTAATTGTAGTCAAAAACTAGACAAACTGAATCATAGGATGAGGTTTGAAAAAGTCCATTTAGTAAAATTAGGATAAAATAAATAGCTTATTAGTCTCAGACTAGGTGCTAATTTTTAAATAATAAAAAAAAAAAGAAAAAAAAAAGTATCTTTTATTCCTTTTGAAAGTATAAGTTATGAAATTAGTACTAATAACTGGATAATTACAGTATATGAATATTCATAAGAAGAAGACTATTTCTACGATTAGAAGGTTCTATATTTAGAAGGATCTATATTTCTACAAGTTGTAATATTCTACAAGTAGAAGGATTTCCTCCATATTTCACAAGCATAAGCATATCCTTTTTTATGAATATTTTCTTTTCGAAAAGAAAATCATCCGAAACTTTCTAATATGGATAACCTGTATTGATGCACTATACAAACCTCTTCATCAGTTCTCCAAACAAGAGAATCCTTAACAATCGGATATGCATCCCTTTGTACAACATTGAAGTACAAGTAGTAATAGAAAAGCTGTAACGTCTAGAAACAAATTTTGTCTAGATCCATCAACAACTTAAATTCGCTAGTTAATCTGAAATTAATCACATTAAATTTTAATCAAAAATTCGTTATCAATTGATCAAAATTGATAACAATTAATAACAACTTCTATCATCAACAGATGACGAAATTCTAAGCTGTTTTTCCAAGGATGAATTATCCTTTTAATGTCAGCAAGTTTTCTCAGGGATGAGAACTAGTGCAATTGAATATAATAAACCCACTATGTTCCAAATTTCGAGAGAATCATTAGAGCCGTTTTCAAAATACGGTAACATATAGACATATAAACATGAATATAAACAGATAGATAAACAGAAATTGCTCGTTCAATAGTATAGGGTATAGATGAGGAATACATTCCATTGTATGTATACGGTACAATATTTCAATCCAATACTGTTGTACCTGATGAATAGAATCATGAAATGACTTTCACCAATCAAAACCAGATTCCCAGTCATGTGGCACAATTACAAATGCTGCTTACAATTCGAATTACCATTGTAAATGTATCCAGCTACAGTAACCAGTAACCATATTGTCGGATTACATGAGACGCCATTACGCGACCGGAATACATTCATTCATCATCATTTAATAACAACTTAGATCACTGATTGAATTCTGACCTCCCATTCTGATCGCCATCAGTGAAAGTGAAGGACAACAATGCCTGTGAATTATTACTCGAATTTGAATTTCAAATTTCCCGCCTGCTCGACCATTAGGTCACGTGACCAGAAACGGTAATTAGTTGCGTTTTTGTTGGGAGTTATAGCGTAAACAGTTATTGAGCACCGGCTAAACGATAGATTGTATTAAACTGTAGTATTTTATACTAAACGATCTATGCACCACGTCCATGTGCTTTGATTATTCTATTGGATGCTGCAGGTCACATTTTTCAATAATTAGTAGGGAATTATTGGGGTAAGACTTGGGTAATATTGTTAATCTACATTCATTTTCTATTAATATTTCTATAATTCAATTGATCAAATCAATTTCATACTGGAATGAAGGATTAAGAATATTATTTTCTCAACTCTTGAACTAGCACTTTATTAAATCAATTTTATTCATTTCATTCTTCAATTCCAAATTCAATGCTATATTATTACATTCCTTTTATCAATTTATTCCATTACATTGATTACATCAATTGACAGACAAATGGCCCCTTGTTATGTTGTATGGGCTTTGGCTACTTTTACTGTTTGAAATATTGAAGTTCTATTACATTTCTATATAGAGTTCTTACATTAGTAATACATTAGTGTATTATCCTGTATCTTAGTTATTTTATTTCCTCTGTCAAAATATTCAATTTAATAAATGTATTTATCACCTTTTGCTGCTGTGACGGTGATGTTATGATAGATATCCATATCTAATAAAAACTACTTGCTATTATTGTCAAAACCACTAATTCATTAAAACAATATGAGATACTAGTATCAATTGTGAACTGAAATCTTAAACATCGAGCAGCAGAATAATATAGTTTAGGTGAACCCTATGATTGGCCATCAGCTGTTGACCAATAGAGTTTGAACTCTACTGTCCGAGACTAAAGTATGTGGGCGTTTCCAGTATCGCCAATGGCAGTAGAGCTCAACTGTCATTGGTCAACAGCTTATGACCAATCGTAGTGCTTCACTCATAATACTCATTCTTCATTCATATGTGCCTCCAGTTTACTAATAAACATTAGCTATTAATGATAATCATGTAACAACCGAAACTAGTGTCTCAAATTGTCCAGTTGAATTAGTGGTTCTGACAATGTTGAATTGTTTTCATTCAATCCACAACAACACATAAATTACTAACTACTATAACTACTAATTATTAACTACTATTAATCCTTGCATTTTTGTAGTCGATTCCATTCATGATAATGTATTATATCAAGACCTCTCTCAAAAAACACACATTTTTGAGTCAGGTTCACGCACATTTTCTGATCATCCATTCAGTTTAGACCCCAGGCATGATAAATTCTTGACACTTGAATGTTTTCCACGGAGATGCCTCTAAATAGGTCTCGAATGGCTCGTTTATCCCGGGCTAAAGAAAGTATCTTTCTCAAGGTCACTCGTGAAGAATGTGGGGGAGTAATCCACCCGCACTTCGAGATAACCCATCTTCCCCTCTTTCCTCTTATTACACCCCCTTTCCAGCTACTCTCTTCTCCATTCAACCCCCCCCCCCACAACGTGAGCGGGTCTCGTTGGAGTCGTGATTCGAGCCTCCTCTGTAGTGTGAAAGTTTTTCTGTAATGTTCACACACCGCTGCCGCATTGAGAAGACAGACAAAGTAGAGGCTGCTCCGTCTCTGTTTCACGTAGTCGCCTATCATTGCCCAACCGCTTATCCGATTATCTACCGGCTGGTGTTCATTTTCATAGCATTCTTGAGGTATTCATTCATTCAACTACACTTCTTCATGACCCCTGGCCTCCAAATGAGAGTCTGCTGTTGCAAGGACGTTGAGAACAGTGTCAGCATTCCTTATGAATAAGCTCAGTGCTCACATCATGGAGTCATTACTGACAGGTTGAAATGAATAGAAAACTCTCAGCAAGTGAATCTCTATAATAGTAAGATACTATTAACATTCCTTATAAATAGCTTCCCATTCCTCCAAAGCTGACAGTTTGAAGTGAAACACGATGTAGAGTGAGTGGTTGGACAAGGTGAGAAAACAAAATAAAATCGAGAAATGTATTAGTTATAATATGTGGAAAAATATTAATATGAAGACAGTATTATATTTCTAACATAATACTCGTATCATGTTTAATAAGTGATTCAATAAATTATTTAATTATTATTATTATTACTGTTTACAATTATACATGAGGTCGCTATGTGTTCCAAAAGATTAAATATTAGTCTTATCATCTTCTAGAACATAATAAAATATCACAGACTAATTTTAATAATTTACTAATATGATATAATTTTCGGCTCTAAATTTAATATTTTCTAAATTTGGCTTAGTGGTTTTGTGTTTTGTTTCGGTTTTGTATATGTTTGGACTTTTTAACACCAAAAATAGCTTAATTTCGAAGTGAAAAGTGTAAATTTTAAGTATTGTGCTCACTATAACCTTATAGTATCCGGTTTCCCATTAGGGAACTTTGGACTATATACGGCGAGGTGGAACTATTCTTGGGTCTCCCCACCATTCAAAGCCATACACTAATAATAATGATCATATGACAGACTGCTACCCTGCTCTCTTTATATCAGAATATCGGTGACCGAGCTTCGCTCTGGAGTACAAAAGCATAAAAAAATTATTACGAAAGAAGAAATTATAATAACATTCATACAGAAATGTTCCATCTAATAACAGTAAATTGAGATTAATTCCCAGAGGAATGCAAAAATATCCCTCACAAAGGCCCAGTTGCAAAAAAGCCGGTTAAGTTTTAATCCTGATTAACTTCACGTGAACCAAATCAGAGAAGATCATTCCAAAAAGATGGATCTACTGAAATTAATCAGGTTTGAAAATAACCCGGTTTTTTTGCAACCGGCACTAAGTACCTGAATGATTACAAAAGTTCAACAGCTGAGTCATAATTTTGACACATGAACTCGCTCACTCACTTCCATCACCAACAGACGACGAAATAATTTTATTATTATCAGATGTTTTTCCAAGGATGAATAATAAATTATCCTTTTAATGTCCTTCAGCAAGTTTTCCCAGGGATGAGACCAAGTGTAATCTAATCTTTATATTATAAACCTACCATGTTCTGAATTTCTTGAGAATCGTTAGGGCCGTTTTCGAGATCCAGTGAAATATAAACATATAAACATCCAAACATCTGAACATCTAAACATATAAACAGAAGTTGCTCGTTTAATAGTATAGGATATTTTTTGTAATAACTTCAGCCATCCTATCATTTCCACTGACTTTTTGACGTGAATCGGTTAATATTGCCTCCCGGGACCGGGATATTCCAGAATAATAAATTTACATTAAATCAATTCAACTCAATGAATCGGGTTTCCCCCAAAAAAGTTATAATATTATTAATACAGTTATCAAAACGTATAGATTGAGCAATTTTTACTATATAATTTCTCTCTCTCTCTCTCTCTCTCTCTCTTTCCCTCTCTCATTCACCCGGTCGTGTGTTAATGGGAAGGATATTTTATATCCTTCTTAGAGAATCAACAATTATTTGTTGAAACACCGCCGATTTATGAAGTTACATCACATTATTATACTATCGTTATTCCAATTGCATCCTATATTCATTCTCATTGATTAATTATTTATACTTTGTGAAATTCGTTGAATAAATAGTATTATCGTAATTTAATGTAAATTAGTGTATAAGCCAGTAAATATTGTAACATACATAAATAAAGAAATCTAATCTAATCTAATTCTCTCTTCCACACATTTTTACTCACCCTCTCTCATCCACTCTTTCATTTCACAATCCTGTCACACTCTCAATAGCTCTCACTATCACCTATTTATGTTACCTCTTTTGTTCTCATCTTGTATAGACACCTCACTTTTTCAACTGTTTTTTCATCAAACCTTGTTAGCGAAACGCCTCTCCTCACTTCTCCACTTCTCCATTCTTTCTCACTCTCTCTCTCACACACACTCATTCTATCTATCTCTTTCTTCGTTATACTGATCTCATCGCCCTTTTTCTCTCGCTTTTTCTCATTTTGATGAAGCCGACTCAGTTCGAAAGGTATCCCTTGTTTTTTCTAGGGTTACTAGTTCTAACAGCTCTTAACAACACCCACTTAAAGTCAGTGACGTTTAACCGCCCTGTAATTTCTAAGTGATATTTTGTCTCGTCGTCTTCTTCGTTTTTATCTCTTTTCTCTCTTGTTTTCGATTCTCAACTCTCCACCCTCTTCGCTCATCACAATCCTACACGAGCGGCTTATTAGCTGGCGCTAACGTTCTTCTTTTTATCTTAGTCGTTTGTTGTTTATTTCCGATCGTTTTCTTTTGTCTCTGTGTTCTCGCGGTGTTGATGAGGAAAAGGAAAGAGATTGAGAAGAAATTGGTGAATTTTTTTCATTTTATTATTTTATTAAGGCGACTTTCTAGAAGTATTTCAAGCCTAGGTGATGATGATGGGATGAATAATAATACAATGAAGGTATTATCTGAAATGAGAAGAAAGGGGGCGGGCAGAAGGAAATATAGGTGGATATAGTGGGTATAGATATACGTTTAGGGGTATATAGATATAGGTGAAATGAGAAAGTGAGATTGAAACAGAGATGAAAGAGAAGAAAAGCAGATGTGATAAATATAGAAATAAAGAGTAGAGTATATAGTATATAGAGAGAGTAAATATAGTATATAGCAGTAGAGAGTGAAGTGAGAAAAGGTGGGATGGGAAAGAATAAGAAGATGAGAACAAGAAAGAAGAGAAGAAAACACAATAATGAGGAGAAAGGAAAGGAGAAAAAATCCATGAAGAAGTACAGAAAGAAAAGGACGAATGAGAAGAAGAAAATTGGATATATTGTGAATGGAGAAAGTCGGGAATAAAAATGAGAGGGAATGAATCGAAGAAGGAATTCATGGGCGAAAAGAGAAGATGGAACAGAAGGAAAAGAAGAAGTTGACAAGTAAAAAAAGAGAATAGACAAGGATGAGTGCATTTTGTAGATGAGGAAGAAGCAAAAGTGCACAGGTAAGAATGAACCAGGAGTATCGTTTTGACGAAAAAGGAGAAAAAGAAAGAAATGTAGGAAAAGTTTAACTTGAAGATGAAAAAGAAGTAAATGAAACTGGTGAAGGAGAAAGATGGAAGAAGAGATTGGAGTACAATGACAGAATATGTCAGAAAATGAATTAGAAGAGAGAAGAGATAGAAGAGGAGAACCAGAAACAAAAAATGATAAACAGTCGTGGTAGAAAAAGAAGGAATAAAGTAGAGGATTAATAAGAAGGAGGCAGAATGAGAGAATGAAAACAGTGAAGAAGAAGAAAGAGGCTTCACAAGAAAGAAAGAGGGGAAGCTAAGATGAAGATAGGATAGAATAAATAAAATTGGAGTCAAAACGGAGAGAAAAAGTGAACATAAAGGGAGGTGAGAAGATGATCCACCCGAGAAAGAATAGAAGAGAAAGAGTTTCCTAACAAATTGAGTCTATCCGATGGATTACAAGCTAATGATATATCGTGTCTAAAGACCGTGCCCGTCCAAGATAGACCAAATCCCCTTCAAATGCCGTCTAATTAATCGTTGTATTGTTTGAATGATTTTGAATTGTTTATTTATGCTCCCAGATAACCCTATTATTCATGGGGATTATACACCTTGAATGGTCCCTCCTATTATATCCGTGGTCAGTGGGACTGTAGTTTTTTGAATGAAAATTATGGATTTTCATCAGAGATAGTGAATCATTTCCTTGACAGAAAGGTTATTTGATAGTAAAGAAAAGAAGAATGAGGAGAGGATAGAGATGAGAAATGAAAATTATAGGTAAAAAAATAATGAGGAAGAAGCAGGATGAAGGGGAGAAGAAGAAAGAGTAATAAGAGTAGGACAATGAGGAAAAGAAGAAGGATGAGAAAAAGAGAAAAATGAGAATGGTAAAAGAGGAAGGTTCGAAACAGATAATTGAAAAATACATTGAATTTCTCCCTCATATTTTAGAGATATTAACTCTCAACAACCAGAAGTACAAGAACAGGAATTATCCATAAACATAACCATATTAAGGGTGAATTAAATGTAAGAATATTCGTCTTAAAGCCCTTTAATCATTGACAGAGACTCGCTGAGAGACCTTTTTGATCTCTTTAGAGCACTTTAGACTTCTTTAAAGTCCTTGAATATCCAAACTCTTTTCTCTTTGAATCTCTACACTCACTGCTCTTTGAATGGGGATTCAAAGTGTACTAGATTCTATTTGTCTATGGTTCTACCAAGGATCATGACATTTCTAGAACTTCTTCTCATGCACCATAAGTTGAAAACTAAAATGATTCCATTAAACGAGACAATTTTTGGTAATTCAACTAAGTAGGCTGTTTCCATTGGATTCAAATATTATACATTAGAATTCAACTTTGAGTTTTCAAAGAAAAACATTTTTTACCATTCCAGATAGCTTCTGGAAAGAAGTAGTCTTAATTGGTTCGGGAGATTGTTTCTCAATTGATTAGATCAAGATTGTTCTTCAGATAAAATTGCGTCTCATACAGAATATTAAAATGAGGTTAATAATTTGATCTACCAATGGATAAAAGTAAGATTATTCTCATTTAAGGTGAGCGCTAATTGGAAGCTTAGAAGTCAACCAAACCAGGCGTTCTCAACACTCTCCTTACATCTATTACTATACATTTTACTGAAGATATACCTGTTATAATGAATAAAACAGCTTGAGAAATCATACTTACAGCCTTTTTTATATTTTGTCAGCTCCTGTAGGTGATTTTTACAACAGGAAACCATTTTGGATAGAAGTGTAAATGCCTTCCAGGCTTTTCAGAGAATCTCAGGTCCTATATTGAAGGCACTTAATGCTTTTTTAATGGTTTCAGCCTTCCGTAGTGTCATAAATTGTCTAGCTCGTCTTGGTCATTTAAGCTTATCTCCCCACCTCACTCTCTTATACATGCTTTGTTTTTAGTTGTTTGCTTTACTGAAATTCACTTGAAACTGTCAGAAGTGGTTGAATGGGGAGCATTAATGATATTTATAATAAATGCTGACAGTTTGGAATGAATCTAATCATAGGGACTAGGTGATAATATCGCGTTTTTAATGTCGCAGATGATTTGGAGAGTGCTACAAGATTGCTGGAGTAGAGATAATTGCCAGTCTCAATATTTAGATCAGTAACTTTACTAAGTTGCGTTTCCTGGTAAAAGATTATGGTATCTTTTGTGGAATCTTTAGAGTTTATAAATTACACTTCTGGTCAAACTTTGCTACCCAATATTACACAGATATATTTCCCTTTGCCATGATGGTCGAATATTTTCTCATTTTACAAAAAAAAAAAAAAAAACACACACATTCAATGCTCAGTTATAATATTATAATAATCGTATGGCTTTTATTGGTGGGGAGTTCCTGACGGAGGTTTCACCTCGCCTGAATACTGTATATCATTTGAGCCGTCAATGGGCCTTACGACTGTCATACTAGTTTATGAAAGCTCAGTTGAAATAGAATATTGAAGCTGAGAGAAGTTTTACAATATACTGTAGAATACAATAACAGCAAAGGAAAATTGAAATTTGGCTATAAATTATTATTCTGTCAACTGAGCATTGAATACGTTTTTCGAAAAGTGAAAGATATTCATTTTAAGTTCATTTTCAAAAAGTATTTAAAAGCTGAGTTTAATATTACTTTTCTCTGTTGAATACAATAACAGCAAAGGAAAATTGAAATTTGGCTATAAATTATTATTCTGTCAACTGAGCATTGAATACGTTTTTCGAAAAGTGAAAGATATTCATTTTAAGTTAATTTTCAAAAAGTATTTGAAAGCTGAGTTTAATATTACTTTTCTCTGTTAAAATACTCTTTGAAAATGAACTTTCATGTTCCGAACTATGAACATATTTGATTGTCATTGAATATTGTTTGTGATATTTTGTGAACACTGATACTCGAGTCTAGTTCGAAATATTATTATTATCTATCTTTAAAATTCAGCTATGATAAAAAATTATTCATTTCATGATGTTATTGATCACGGATTACTGCAAATGAATATAACAGCATCATACACTAGCTACGGTTCAGAGGCTATTTTAATCCTCATGATAAAGGAATAATTACTGTAATTCCTATACAAAGAGTTTTGGAAGTAAATGATAAATTCATAGCAGTTCTAACTCTCAGTATAAAACAACATTTTCAAATACTTCCAAATAATTTGACTCCTTGATATACAAGATTATTAGTTTAGATATAATAAATTTTCTCATAGTTGAAATATAATGTCATCACAATCATATCCATTTCATTCTTCTCCAACTTATTGTCATGTGTTCAAATTACAATATTTTCCCATACAGTTTATCCATCATAGCACTGGCCAATTCTAGATTTACCGTTATAATAGAATTTTACAGTTACATTGATTCTTCTCTGGTGGGCTGCAAAATCTATGCAAACATTCAGAATTTTTTCAACTATTCGGCAATCTTTCTAAGTTCTAGCTTCTAGCTGATGGAGATTGGATAACATCAAAAACCTGTTGACAGTATTATCGAAATCTAATCTGTCAAATGACAATCTAACCTGTATCCTGTTTCACGAAGCAAAAGTCTTAGTTTTTTCTACAGGATAAGCAAAGATTATTATCTTTAATTTCGCTGTTTTCGGTAGTTTTTGATGAGAGCTTTACCAATTACTGGATGTTTAGGAAGAGGAGAGCGTCTTGAATAAATTAAAGTTTGGTTAATCTCGACGGTATGATTCGTTTTTTATTTTGGGATAATTGTTTTTCATTTCGTTTTTTGAGGAATTCAAGTCGGCTGAGTCACAAAAAGTCAATGCACGAATAGGAATTCGCGAGGTTTTATGAAACTCAATTCATTCCTTTAAAGATTGTATTCATGCACATAATAGTGGTTAATCATAACCCGTGAAATTAACTTTAATCATTTGAAATAATCATTCTTACAGCAATGGAACTATTTTTTACTAGCAGGTAACCAGTGCTCCGCAAGAGTCTAATTAAAAACTTTACCTACTGAAATCTTGAAAAATTTAAAATAGGCCTATAACAATTCTCGGTAAATTAAGAATCTATATGCAAAAATTCAAGCTAATCAGTCCAGTAGTACAGACGTGATGAAGCGTCATTCGTGAATTTCCTATCCTGTACGTGTAAAAGCCAATTCGTTCCTTTACTATATTATAGATTATAGACTATGTACAATTTATTGCGATTATTTGAGGCTTGGTTGTTTCAATCTCAATCAACATGAAATTTCCAATTCAAATTTTATTTCCCTAGAATCTATTATTTATGCAATATATTCTTCTATTTATATTCTTATTAGCCAAAAAACTGATTCAACCTAATTAGCTAAAAAAATCATTGTAACTGTATTGAATATTTTAATACATTTCTTTTAAATGTTTATTCTAATATAAAAAATGAAAAGTGTAGACCATGTTTATGTGATATTTCATAAATCCTATAGAAAAATTCATCCGAAATTCTGTTTGATGCGGATTACTATTTTAATTTGGAGATAGATAACCTTATGTAAGTGGGAGTTACATAAATCCAGCGAGAATGAAGTAATATAGTTGAAGATAACTGAAAATTCCTTTGACAACTGAAAGAACGCCTAAAACCAGATAATAGTAATTTTTATCCTCCTACGATCATCAGATCCAAACTTAATTACATTAACGCAATTCAATTAACTCGTCATTCACCTGTCTAAAATGAATGATTCATTCTCTTGAAAAAACATGTATGTTGAAATTCTCTAGAACTTGAATAAAGTGATCATTGTTGAACATCGGTGCAGCAATCTTACATAGACAATAATATTCTGGGTTGAAGAAACTGATAGAAGTAGAAATATGAAGACACTGTATAAAAGTGGTGTCGTGTGTCAGAGTTCAAAATAAATTACTAAGAAGAAAGGAGTAATGAAACAAATGAAAGAATTTGGAGACAAAAATTGAACCAATTCAATTTTGGCTCTAAATTTTACAAAATTACGCAAAAATTCTCCAATTAATGGTGTTTTGAGAGTAATATTATTGTTTTTCATTCTGCTTTTTACAGTCAAAATTTAAAATTCTTAGTTTTCGTTGTTTTTAATGGAAATGAACCAAATTTTAGAAAAGTGAAATGATAACCCTATATCGGACTTTTAAAATGTTATCTAAATTTGGGAGAGAAATAGTACAACGAGTATCCTTAGTTTTTCTCTCCCGATCAGTGATACTTTGTAAAAATTACGAATAAATAAAAAAATATATGAATAAAATAGATTGATATTGTCAATGTTTAGAGTTGAATATAGTAGGTCAAACTTTGAACGAAACTTTTGAAAAAATAAATAAGATTGAGATAGTAAAAGAGTGTTGGAAGAAGCTTGGGGGGAAGTTCAAAGTAGTAACTACTGGTTTTTGCAAACTCAACTGTTGGGTTTGTAAAAATGAATGTAGTAAAGTTGTTGAGGTAACTTCCTTGAGTTTATATAGCCTAGTTTGCGATAGAAATCCCTCTGAATTGAGAATTACTCCAAACTGTCAGCATTAATTGGATGGGAAGCATTGTTCTTATCATATGAGGCATGCTGACAGTTTGAAGTGAATAACACACTATAGCGAATTGGTGGTACACTGGGTCAGAGTTGGAGTAAACTGTGGATGGAACTAATTTCAAATATCCTGACCCAGCACGTATTGGAAACCATAATAAAGTTACGACTTGGCTACTGGCCTCGTTGTTCCAGTTCACTGTAGCTGCAAATAAAGTGTAGCACCATGCAACTGTGCTAGTGGTATTTTCATGTGACATTTTGAAGAAATATATCAGTCAATCTATTCAAAGGAATAATAGACCAGTTAGGTCTCAACAAATGAATTCATTGGATCAATAATTCAATAATTGTACACTCACTTCACTTGTATGTAGCTTGAAAATGGTCAAAATAGGCAGAAACTAGTCGTTGAAATGTTTCAAATTTTTTTAAATAAAAAGGGTACTACATGTTTTATATTGTTTTTATTAATTGTACAAATTGTATTTATTGAATTGAAACGATTTTATGTTGTCATAACCACTTTATCATTTACTGAACATTAATAAATAATGTTCATTATATTAGGATTAGTTCTAGTGAACTGAAAGCTCAGAGATATCGAGTATTGAATTGAAACGATTTTATGTTGTCATAACCACTTTATCATTTACTGAACATTAATGAATAATGTTCATTATATTAGGATTATTTCTAGTGAACTGAAAGCTCAGAGATATCGAGTAGCAGAATATAGGTTGAAGCCCTACGATTGGCCATTAGCTGTTGACCAATGAAGATTGATCTCTACTGTCATTAATCGATACTAGACACGCCCATTTATTCCAAAAACCATGTGAACCGTAGAACCGTTTCCTGGCCGTCTTGTCTCGGCCAATGGCAGTAGAGCTCAGCCTCCATTGGTCATCAATGCCCAATCGTAGGGCTTCACCCATTCTATTATTCTACCGCTCAATGTTTTTAGCTTTCAGTTCACTAGAGATTGATAATGGTTCATCGACCGAAACTAGTATTGCAAATGGTTTTGATAAATTAGTTGTTGTGAAGATATTAAATTGTTTCCATTCAAGATTGAGGAATCATTAATAAGTTCTGAGTTGCACCAGTTGGTATTTTGAATACCTACTTAGCTCAGTGGTGGTGCATTAATTATGCACTGATAGAATAGAATTGGAAAACTATACGTTTTTTTTGTGGGATATAGATTAAGGTGTTTCTGGCAAAATTATTCAAAGTAGATGCCTCTCATTCCTTGAATCATACTTAATATCGGGGCACCTAGCTTCGCTCGTTATTTCTATTTATTGATAAGCAGTACACAATTCTCTAAAATGATCGTGTTTATATTTTACAGCTGGCTATACGTCAGCTTATGAATCTCGGTGATGCGATATTTTGATTTTCCACAGAATCACTCGCTCACTTTTTACTATCCAGAGACGACGAAAGTCTCAGCTGTTTCAGCCTAGGATGAATTATCCTTCTAATGTCGTTCAAGTTTTCCCAAGGATGAGACCTAGTGCCATCGAACTTTTACATCATAAACCTACTATGTTCCAAATTTCGTGAAAATCGTTAGAGCCGTTTTTGAGATCCGTTGAACATAAATAACCAGATATAAAAATATTAAAATAACCAGATAACCAGATATAAAAATAAAAACTGATATACAGAAATTGCGCGCTTAATATAATAGGATTAATTTCCATGAAACCTAATATTCCTGACTGAAATAATTTTCTAAAATTGAAGTAACCAGAAATATTCCTTTTTTATTCAGAACCTTGCCCAATCTAGTAAATGCAACCCTTCATCAAGTGTTATACAACTTTTAAAATTTCAATTTTTTCTACTATAATTTTATAATCATAGAACCCAAAACTGGTCCCCCCTACACATTTTAACGATCATATAAAAAAGGACCTTATTCTATAATAACCATATCGAGCCAATGGTTTTCTGTGATGATACCAGAGTTTTATCTCTGTATTTTTTCAACTTCAATTCCCAATGAACTTCAACTCACAACAATAAAAATTTATTTGATTTTTCCGTCTTAGCAAAAAGAACTACTGTACGAACTATGATGCATAACAAGTTTATCTTGTTTTTTTTTCTAGTAAAATTTCATTTCTTGCTTTCTCACTGTTTATTAGCGTAGCGTAAGTTACAGTACTTGCAGTTACGCAACCCTGTCACGTGAGAAGAGACACCATAGAAGGTGAAATTATTTTATTAAGAAACTCATCAAATATTTATACAGAGAAAGCTGTCTTTGAGGACTTTCTTTGGCTTGCATGAAAGCTTACTGCACACGATACTCTCTTACTACACGAAACAATAACCTGAAACCTCTTCTATGTTTTTAGTTTCTTCCTTCTTATTTTTTGTGTCACTTCCATTCATTTCTTTCTCACTTTACTGATGTTTTGTTCCTGTTGCAGTGCAATACCATTCTATAGTAAGATGCACATTCAACTGGCAGTATTCCCTTATGAATATCTCCAATGTTTCTCATTAAACCAATCTGACAGTTCGAAATGAATATGGCAGATCGTGTGACAGGTTTTTAAATGCTTCCTTCCATCAATACGACATGCCGATTGAGTTACTTCTTGAAAGTACAGTTTGTCAACTAACTGTTCAGTTCTGAGATTGAAAGCTTGTTGCTATGAGTTGTTTCTCAAGAGGAAGAGAAAAATGGAACTCCTTGTTTGTATTAAAAGTTACTTTCTCAATGTTGAGAAGTGTGATTTTCTACTTCATATAATTGAAATATTGTGTTTGTTCTTAACGGGAAAATAATTACGGAATTGAGCTGCGAACTCTGCGATCTTAACATAGGGGTTTTATTGGTTTATCCTATCCTGAAATAAATAAGTTCAATTAATGATTTTTATCATGCTGTGAGTGGTTCAAGTTGATTTTCATTTATTTATCCACTAGTATGATGCTTATTTGTCTTATTTAAATTTGAACTCCTTAATAATACCATAGAGAGACAATAGCGTAAGTAGATATCCCATGGTATAGGGAATTTATGTCGTAACTTTTACTGTTATCTCAAGCCGATTGATGTCGATTATTCTCAATTTCCACTGTTTTGTTGGAGTGATAGTGTATGAACGGCACAATTTGAGAGACTACCAGCGTCACACAGCTGCATAGGAAAGAACTATGTGAACTATCGGCTTGGGATAACAGTGAAAGTTGCAACATAAACGCCCTATACCATGGGATATCTACTTATGTTATCGTTTCTCTATGATAATACTAAACCGAATTTTATAGAATCATTGATATTGCCCTCTTTAAATATATTTCACTTGAAAAAGTTTACCAACGAATCGTCATTCTTTTTCCTTTCCTTTCTCCTTCTCTTTCTCCTTCTCGTCCTACTCCTCCTTCTTCTCCTCCGCCATATCCTCATCATTCTCATACTCATTCCTACAGATTCTCTTCCACTCTTCTCTTCCTCCTTCATTCCTTCCTCCTTCTCATTCCTCCTTCTCTTCCCACTTCTTCCCTCACTCTTTGATCAATTGATCAAAGCATGTCCTCTTTTTCGGCCAAATTGTTTAAGGAACATAACCACTGCCTCTCCGCTTCCTTCCATGCGGAAAGTTGAGATGGAAGAGTGAACCTCTGGTTTTAAATATAAAACTCATCTTTTTTCTATCGTAGTCCGAGTTTAGATCACATTTAACATCACTCCGCTGTTCTGTTTCGGCATTTGATGAAATACTACTTTATTAGCTCTCCTTACTCGTTCAACACTCATTCGTCCTTACTTTTTGAAGCACAGTATCAAGACATTCTATATCACACTATATGGGTGGCTAGTCGGAGTAAAGGTTAACGCGCCGGTTTAATAATCGTCAGAACCCAAGTTCAAATCTCGAACGGGGAAAAAGTTTTCGACCACAGCACAATCACATAGATACGACCACCCCGTCTTTCGGAGGAGACGATAACCGTCGGTCCCGACTTCCTAAAAAGTAGTCGTCATCATCCCTCTCACTCATTACTCACGCACAAGCCTAAGGCTAGGCGCACACCAGTTAGTCAAGACAAGACAAGACATGATCAGACACGTTAAGTCACAATACTTCACATAGTTGCTTATGAAGACATTTCTAATTGCAATGTCTGATCAGTGTGAGTTGAGTCATAAGCAACTATGTGAAGTATTGTGACTAAACGTGTCTGATCATGTCTTGTCTTGTCTTGACTAACTGGTGTGTGCCTAACCTAAGAGTTTAGGCATCACCCTCAGTATTATTAAATATTATTTTTTTATTGATGAAAAACAAAATGCTTCCCAAGATGATTCTAAACATCAAAGGATTTCACCTGTTACCACTGCTAGAAAATTATTCCTTTATATTGTAGCAACGTGATTCGGTGTTCAGGAAGCATATCCCAAACACCACCTAACAGTTCCTTATGAATGAGCGGTTACCTTCCATCATTACGTATTCTCTCTTCCTCTGATTATTCATAATTATCATCATTTTTCCTTTTCTAATTGAGTTGGCGGACGTTGATCCCTTCCCGCTTATAAGCTGTCCGCCCAGAAGCTCATGTTGAAGTAAGATATTCAGATTCACTTAGAATTGTCAGCATTTCCTTCTAAATAGCATTATCACATTCCATTCAACAAACACTGACAGTTTATAGTGGATTTCATTCAATTTTTATTAGTATAAAACTTACCTTTTTTCTATCGTAGTCCGAGTTTAGATCAGATTTAACATCAACCCACTGTTCTAACCAAATTCAAATTCAAATTCAAATTGAGTTTATCCACAGAAATCATTACAAATACAGTACACATGTATAAATAATATAAATACTTGTGAATTTTCCCCACATAGACAAGTCTGTGTGTGGGGAAAGAGTTCTAATGTAAAACAACTTGTTACTAAAAAGAAATTATAAATATTTACAATATAACTTGAAAAATAAAGTTTAACATGGCACACAAGATAAAATTTAGAACTTTGAACAATTATAAATTATGAGCAATATATTGATGATATATATGATGATGAATACAAGAAGATATATTTATATACATAGTATCAAAATCGGTAAGAGGAGTAGATGAGCTGATCAGCGACATCCCTGCCGGTTCAAGTAACCACATATTTAAAAATCTCTTGTATATGTTAAGGCTAAGGGTTCTATTGCTTTATGTGGGCGGTATATTTCTATAAAGAATGTGGCATATGTAAGGACTATGAATCTATTGCAGTTGCTAACTAATCTGGGTTGTAGAATTCCAAATAATTCATATTACGTGTTTGATAGGATGGATAAGAGGATAAATATAGCATTTTTATTACTTCGGATGAAAATTAAAAGTGATTTTATGTATAGCTGTCGCACATCAGGACCTGAAATTCTTGATAGGCCAGTTTCTGTCGGATAGCGACTATCCTGGTTCAAGCAAGTCTTTATGATTGCTCGCTGTGCGATTCCGACAGCTCTCAAAGTGAAGAGACGCCTCCCACCCAGGCCAGGATTCCATAATTTATAATTGATTGAACATAGGCGAAGTATGTCCTTCTCAATTGATTGACTGAAAGAACCTCCCTCAACTGTCGAAAGGCATATATTAGTCTACGAATGCGACATTTGAGGTATTCCTCAATGTATCAATGTGTCAATGTATAAACATAACCGTTTATACACTTAATGAAATTCTGCTTTATTGTCTTCCCTTACTCATTCAAGTCTCACTCCTCCCCCTTTGAAGCACGTTATCATAATATTCCTATAAGTATCATCAATTCTTTCTATTCAAACAATGCTGACAGTTTCAAATGAATCTCGTGAAATCTTTATTAGTGAGATTCACTTAATACTATCAGTATTCTGAATAAGGATCTCCAAGGGCCAGTTGCACGTACGTCTGTTAAATATGGACATTAATGCTGATTAACAAATCAGCGTTAGTTTTACTGTGGATTCATTTCTGTTCCACAAAGATCGGTTAGTTTTTAATACCGATTAAGTTTTCCGGTTAACTAACCAAGATTTTAACTGTGTCACAGTCCGGCAACACTGTAATTTAACCGACTGATGTTATTATTCTGAACTAATGGCACAAAATTGAGGTTATGTTATTGAAGCGGTGACCATTCATTAGGCATGCGCCATAAAAATGTGCTGTCTGTCGCCAGTGTCAAGTGCTCTCTGCAGACGAACCAGATCTTAAACTAACCTCAAAAATCAGAATCTAATTTTGAATGCTAATATCAGCTAAATACACTTCTCTATTTCATTAAAGGATGAAATTCATACATATATTTTGCTCATACTTTGAATTTTGTAGTTTTTTTTACCAAAAACTAATTGTAAGACAGCTATCAGTAGATAGGCTACCTAATCGGCGTTAGTTGGATTTATTTCCCCGTGAATGGCCTGTTGAAAATCTTATAAGTCGATTAGTTTAACCGGCGTTATTTTTCGATTTTTACCTTTGTGCAACCAAATTTTCTTCACTTCAGCTAATCGCCGTTAAAATGGTGCTAACTAATCTGAATTAAATTTTTTCACGCAGGTTAGTTTAAACGGCGTTATCGCTTGAAATTTCTATTTTGTGCAACCCAAATGCATTGGTTAGCGCTGATAGCGATTAACGTGTAGCATTTAATCGTGATTGAACGTTAACCGACGTACGTGCAACTGGCCCTAACACTTCTCATTCATTTATTTATTTATATTTTTTACAAAGAAGCACTGATTGGGAGAGAAGCACTAAGGATACTCCTTGTACTATTTCTCTCCCAAATTTAAATAACATTTTAAAAGTCCAAAATAGGGTTATGATTTCACTTTACTAACATTTAGTTCATTTTCACTCAAAAACAACGAAAACAGAGATGTTTAAATTTTGACGGTTGAAAACAGAATAAAAAACAAAAATATAACCAATGACAGTATTATGTGTATCTCATTTCATCGCTATAGTGAGATTCCCTGTCAGCACTCCATATAATCCATCTCTAACACTTCCCATTCAAACATTCTGACAGTTTGACGTGAATATTATTTCATCGTTATAGTAAGATCATAGAGAAACAATAGCATAAGTAGATATCCCATGGTATAGGGCGTTTATGTCGCAACTTTTACTGTTATCTCAAGCTGATAGTCCAGGTAGTTCTTTCCCGTGAAGCTGTGTGACGCTGGTAGTCTCTCATATTGTGCCGTTCATACACTCTTACCCGGTCAAAACAGTAAAAATCTACAATAATCGACAGTAATCTGCTTGAGATAACAGTAAAAGTTGCGACATAAATGCCCTATACCATGGGATATCTACTTACGCTATTGTTTCTCTATGGTAAGATTCACTTTGAAGTTTAGACACTGACAGCTTCCCGTATAAGTATCATTAACGCTGCCCATTCAATCAATCAATGCTGACCGTTTGAGGTTAATCTCACTGAGACATCTCTCAGGCATGAAGATGCCTGTGCTATGGCCAAACACGTAACAGTACCGTATATTAGCGCGATCAGCCATCAGTGTGAATGGCTTGCCTTATGCAAATGCGAATAATAAAATCGTGGCCTGGCCGAATCACACAGCGTGATGTTGTTGTTGTTGTTGTTTTCAGCAACAATTGTTCACTAAAGTGAAATTCATTTTAAACTGTCAGCATTTCTTATGGAGGTAGGATCAGGGCTTCTCATTCGTTCAACAAATGTTCGCAGTTTGAAGTTGTTAAAGAAGGATTGTAACAGCACACGCGAATTGAAATGCGTGATCGTGTGTGTGACGCGGTTTTCTTCTTGACAAATACATGGGAAACGTATGGGATATCTGTTAGATGCGAGGGTGAAGAGGTAAACGAAAATAGAATGTAGAATAGGGAGAGGGAAAGGAGGAGTACTGGAGGAGGTATTGAAGATGTAGGGGATGGTGAAGAAAGGTGGGAAGGAGGTTGAGAAGCAGGAGGATGAGTTGGAGGAGGAGGAGAAGGAGGATAAGAAGCAGAGGAGGAGGAGGATAAGAAAGCAGATGAGCGAGAGAGACAAGTGCAAATTGAGAGAATACTGACGGCTATTTCTCTCAACAAATGCATGGAAAACTTATGGGATTCGTTGGTTTGGAATGAGAGAAGGAAAACAACAAAAAGGAGAAGATGTTGAGATGTTGGAGACAAGGAGAAGACATGAGAAGCAGAACAAGGAGAGGATAAATGAGATAGGAGAAGATGAAGAAGAAGAAGAGAGGAAGAAAAAGGAGGAGTGCGGATACGATAAGGAAGAAGACCAAGAAGACCAAGAAGAAGGATAAAGTAATGGAGGGATATAGACGAAATGAGATTGAGAGGACACATACGAGAGAGCCAGCAAGCTGATTTTGGATAGTTTTATTCATGAGGGTTCTAAGTTGTGGGAATTTTCGCCGAAATATTCATTTAATATCGATATGTAAAATATATCAACCATGTAAGAAAAAATTTATTCATTTTATACATATCCAATTAAAACTGTATTTTTAAATAGGTATAACATAGAAACTATTCAGGATACAAAAGTAAAAAGCCGGCCTGCCACGTATAAGAATATTATATGCGTGAATCTAATACTGTATAATAAAATTCCCCCCAGATATTGGATTATATAAGACTATTATTATTTGTCATCAATAGATGTAGACGGGAGAGTCGAATCATAGAAGACGATATGCACTCTTAATAGGAAAATAGAGTATTGAATCAGAATGGAAAAGTAAAATACAGTATAGGAATAGATTTGAATTCAACAAATTAAGCCCAAATCAAATATCAAAATGGAAAAATATAGAACGTGGAAGAAGTGTCGAAACAGATCCAAACTCATCAAAGCTCAGTAAAATATAGAATAAAAAATGGAAATAGACGAATAAAGGAATGCAGTAACAGATTAAGTGCAGAGGATTCGCTCGTGTCTTGTCATAATAATGATGTGATGGCATTTCCGGACCTATAGTTACTTCAAACCTTCAGCATTCCTTGAAAGTAACATGAATGCTTCTCATGCAACCAATGCTGACAGTTTAAGTGAATCACACTATAGCATGACTCGGCGACAAGGCTTGGCATGTTGGAGAGCCCGCGAGTCACCCACGCGAGGCGAGTTTAGCGAGCTCCAACTTCGTAGAATTGGACTTGGAAGAGCTTCGAATTGGCATCATTCGTCATATTTCGGTACCCAAAGTAATCTGCTTCGTTCTATTCTTATGCTGTTTCGTTCAGAGGAACCCAGAGAAAGCGTTTAGGTTTGCAACTATTCAGGATCTGCATTGTTGGGTGGTTAGTCAGAGAGTCTCAAAGGTGTTTAAAGAGGATGTTGGGGATTTCCAAATTTAATATTTTGCCAATTTATTTGAATGAAGATGAGGAGGAGTTTTGGACTCTGCTTGTCTCTTCCTGTCTGCTTCTATCACATTCTCTTAAATATTCATATTGATTAAAACTTTTACAATATTTCATTAATAAATAAATCCTTAGTTTAAATAATGAAATTAACGTTTTGGTAGAGAGTTAGTGGGGAGGATATTCTTAATATTCTTTCCGAAGAATGGACATTGATATGTCTAAAGCTCCGCCAATTTATGTAGATGCATAACAATTTAATTATTATCTATAGTTATTATATTACAAATTGCTTTTTCATCATATACAGTTCAATAATTATTTTCTTAGTCTACATTATGTAAATTCATCTATAATTTTGCTGTATTGTAAGCTATTGTATATAAGTGTATAAGCCAGTATATATTGTAATCTACATAAATAAAGTACTCAATCAATCAATCAATCAATCAATTCTATCTGATAAGGGTTGTGTGGCAGAGAGGAACTGGAGTCCTAGCTCCGCCCTTAATGAAGGCAATTACCAATTAATCAATCAATCTGTCTTCCTCTCGGTCGTATAGGGAAGGATAATGGGAAGGATATTATATTTTATATCCTTTTCAGAGAATTAACTATTATTATTTGTTGGAACACCGCCGATTTATGTAGTTACATCACAATGTTATATTATCGTTATTCAAGTTGCATTCAATTTTATTCTCATTATTTAATTTTTCATAAAATTCTTTGAATAATGTTAAGTACTGTTATCCAATGTAAATTAGTGTATGATCCAGTATATATTGTAAAATACATAAATAAAGAACTCTCTAATCTATCCTGGTATGTTTCCTGTTTCGCATTGCACTTATTCAATTATGGATAAATTATTGAATATTATAGATAAATGTATAATAAATACAGGTTTATTTCAGTATAAATTTGAAGGATTGTTTAACCAGAAAAATGACACAAAAATAACTGAAAATGTGACCAACACAAAATAACTGAAAAATGACACTGATGTAGTTTTAAATTCATAGCAGATATTGGAAAAAATAAGACCAAATTGTATACTACAATAATATATTGTCAATACCACTTTATCTATTCGAAAATTAATTCATGATACAGTATTATCACAAATATCTGTATTATGAATTAATTTTCGAATACATAAAAGTGGTATTGACAATATCAACGTCTTATTCTTTCAATTATGGAGAAATACAACAACATCTCATACCATACAATCAAATTACCATTAATTTTATTATCATTATTAATTTTTCATAAAATTCTTTGAATAATGAATGTTAAGTACTGTTATTCAATGTAAATTAGTGTATGAGCCAGTATATATTGTAACATACATAACTAAAGACCTCTAATCTATTCTGGTATGTTTCCTGTTTCGTATTGCACTCATCCATTAATGGATAAATTATTGAATATAATAGATAAATGTATAATAAATACAGGTTTATTTCAGTATAAATTTGAAGGATTGTATAACCAGAAAAATGACACAAAAATAACTAAAATGTACCAACACAAAATAACTGAGAAATGACACTGATGTAGTTAAATTCATAGCAGATATTTGAAAGAATAAGACGTTGATATTGTCAATACCACTTTCATTTATTCGAAAATTAATCCATAATACAGTATTTTATATTTCACAAATATCTGTATGTAAACGTCTTATTCTTTCAATTATGGAGAAATACAACAACATCTCATACCATACAATCAATGAGCAGATAGGCTTGCTATAGGGATATTCACTTCAAACTGTTCCTTATTGATAAGTGCTTTCCATTCAACTATTTCTGACATTTTAAATTTTACCTGTCCGGCCGATGAAAGAAGCGACACAGGAATATAGAAATAGATCTAAATTTAGGAACAAAAACAACCCTGCTCTTTCTCTTTCTTACCATGACGGGGACGTAATTACAATTAAAATTCGATAATGCAATAGTAAGGACTATTCCTGTTTTGTTTCTACAAATTTTCAATCATTCTTTGATTAATTGTGTATGTAATTGATTGAATAACTTTGTAAAAATTATAAATAAATAAAAAAAAAATAATAAATAAATAGGAATAGGATGGAGGTTAGAGTTTTGAGTTTGTGCTGAAATTTTGTAGGAAGCAGAACAGCAAGTAGAAATCTTCAATCCAGTGTTGAACTATAGCGGCCAAACTATAGTCAGTGTGAATATCCTCTTGGAGAAGTGGAGAAGGAAAGACACCTGCTTCCTTCCCCCAGGTGTTCATAACGACTTACAACCGAATTCGGTCAACGTATTTTTACCTGGTTTTTAATGTTTTTTCTCAAGGGCAACCACTCCGACACTATACACTATCATTCCTGTAATATTTTACTCATGAATCATATAGCCGTAAACTGTGAATATCTTATCAATGAAGTTGTTTGTATTGAACGTTATTCTTTTAAGATAACGTTTCAGGTTTCGTAAGATTCACATAATATAAATGATAAGATACTGTACAGTACTGTTATATTGAGGAATTCAACCACTTAACCAAGGTTTAAAATTTCTCCTGCTCCCGTCTTTGATATGCATTTTGCAGTGGTTTGCGCCGGTTACACACACAACGATTTTTTCCGTCCTTATAAATTCTATTAGATTAAACAGATGATGTTTGTCAAGTCCCGTTGAAATTTGTGAATTTATAAGGACTGCAAAAATTCGAACATACGAAAATCGATGTGTGTGGCTAAGTTGTCGGTAAGGCAAACAATACGACCCGCATTGATTAAACTACTGATAGACCTCTTCCGGGACTTGATAACTTGCCATACAGTAATATCCCTCTTCAGAATATAAGTGAGAGAGTTTCGATTAGTTGACACTATATGAAAGACTCAATAAAGTCTTTATATGAGGCTCAATAGCTCAATTTGGTATACCCTTCGGTTAAAAACAAATATAAGTCCCTCTAAAGCTAAACAATGGACTTTGTTGATCCGGCAGTACTTCTTGAAAAATTTGCTAAGGGGTGCAAAATGTGTCCATGGTTGAAAAATTAGAACAATCCTTGGTAACCACTTATACAAGTAGTACTTCCTTTTTCAGCTACAAACCTGACGTAAATATAGTAATACTGTACTTTGAAGTAACCCTACTACCACATTCGCAGATTCAGGCTTACAGGAAATAATTTATGTATAAAGAAGTTAATGGTTTTCAATATGGTACGTAAGTAGTTAATTTCTATAGGAAAATTGATAATTTTTCCGTTCGTAACTTCACTTGAAATAACTTCTCAACTCTGTGTTTTGTGATAATTGAATGAATAAATAAAAAACTCATTACAATAATACCATAGAAATCATTGTAGTATCAGTTAACTCAGTACTATGCAAAGGAGTATTGTAATAGCACTCTTCACATTCTAAACACATTTAGTGTTAATAACTGTATAATTTAGTACAATAGCTATTAATGATTATTTTGTAATTTATTCTGATTGACCAAAAAACACACATAGTATACATTTGTACTATCTAGCCGCTAGTTATTTCAAACTATTTTATCTCAAAATTGAACGTAATCCAGTCAAACTGTTTTCATACTTTTCTTGAAGATGAGCAACTTACATCAATTTTACATCAACTTGTAGCGGTACTTTTCAGCTTTTTATTGGCACATTGATTGCCAAACCGTCCGCAAGATAGCAGCAACTAAGTTGATATTCCAATTTGCAAATATTTACCTGTTGTAGCTCTTCAAGTTCTCTCTATAGAGCTATAAAATTCTCTATCACTTCCCCGTTTATAGATTCTACACTACGATAAACAATGATTTATTTTGTCGTTCTTGGCAACCTCTCCGGTTGCTAGGCGACCGGTCAACTTTATTCGAAAATCGTAGTGTGCTAGTCACCTTTTATAATAGTTTTACGATAATAGCTAGCAGGTTGTAAAAGTGTGGACATTTAAAATTTGCGAGGAAGGACTCTTATCTGCCGAGATTTTTGCAAGGTCATTTACTTGGAACTTGAGTCACCACTAATAGGTTAGAAATTATCTAGGTATATATTGCCGGTTTAGGGGTTAAAGCTGTAAAACTAGTGCTAATAAAATGTTAGAGCAGTCAGTTTTGGAGGATGATCACGTGGGTTAGATGATAAATTTAGAGAGCAATATAATTTTCATTTCCATTCCAACACCTCACTAAACAATAAAGTTGATTTTGATGATTATGGAACAAGAATACTAGATTTAGTGGTGAATAATTTGTTGATCTTGTCTCCTACATATTTCCAAGAGTGTTTTTCCCCAAAAATCATTCACATTCTTTCAAGAAACATCAGAAAAATGTAAAGGAGTAATATGTAGGCCTAATAATGTAATCGGTAATGTGTGCAAGAGTAAATGTGCATGTTGTTGAGGAGTCAGAAAAATGTTTTTGTGTAAAGCATAAAATCTAATGCTTAACTTAATATAGTATTGTTTGTTTTAATAAATTTTTTATCAATTGAGGGTCCTGCCAAACCCGAGAATAAAATAAAATCCAACAATAAAAATGATTATATTCATAATAATGGTGTGAATTTATAAATCTTAAATCCACTGAGAAATGTTTTTGAAAATTGAACTTAGAACATAAATGAGGAATTCGCATCAGTTTTCCAACAATACCCAAATAAATTTATGAATGTGTTTCAAATAAATTAGATAATCGAATATTGAAGAAGTTGGTTACTACTGGAGTGCTCTAGATTTGAATTCCATGCCTCAAAATTTCAATTTCAAACCCATTTTCAATTAACATTTTTGTTTTTGCTTTTCAGATAGAGTGTCAGAATGAAGCTGATCATGAATGATTAAGATTGTAAGTACCAAATTCATCACTTTAGATTTCCAATCCATTTTGCTTTCCATTTACAGCTAGAATTGGCTTCAATTCATGGTTATCAAAAACACGCTTTGAATTGAATATGTATTCTATTCGAGATAAAAATAGCGGTGTCACTCAGGGAGGTCTATGGGGCTATGTTCACTTCAAACCGTTATCATTCCTTATATATAACAACAATGCTTCCCATAAAAACCAGTACTGACGGTTTAAAGTGAATCTCACTAACGCTATAGGAACGGGATAGATATGATACCGGTACTTTGAAGGGTGATCTGGGAGGCCTATTGTTTTCAACTTCCAACTAAGTAAGGAAGCAGATACTTCACGTGTTTCAATGTTCACATTGTTTACAATAATTTCAACTTGTTTCAATAATATTTCAACTTGTCTTTATTTGTGTCTATTATCTGAAATTATAAAAATATATCGAATATCAACATATTGCCATTTAAAAGCAAAAATCTGACCTCCCCGAAATCCTATTTCACCTTTAAAACATAATCAAACAAAACCTTTTAGGTTATGTTCATCTTTTTCTATAGGCAGGATGAATTATAGAGATGAAGCAGATCTGAGATCCTCCTTGAGTATTTTAGTAGTTTAGATTTTTGGTTCATGGTAAATGGAGTGAGTTCGTAAATTTTATGTAGCTCCATATTCATTTTTCTTGTAATTTCACCATATCATGTCTGTAACGTTATGTTTATCTTCGCTTCTGTATCGGTAAGTACACTCACCTCCGTTGTCTTTGAAGCCAAATATGTTCTCATAGTTACTGACTCTCATGTCGTATATGAATATAGGGTGGCATTCATTTTATCCTACAACGAGTGATCCGTGGTCTAGTGGATAGAGTGCTTGCGTAGCAGCATTGCCGGGTTCAAACTCTCTCATTACCAAAAGTTTTTAAACCACATCACTCCCGAGTTATCGGATAGGCACGTAAAAATGTCGGTCCCGGCTGAAGTATGACAGTCGTAAGGCCCATTGACGGCTTAAATTATATATTCAGACGGTGGGACCTTCCCGCAAGGGACTCCCCACCAACAAAAGCCATACGAATTTACTTTTTTCTATTTTATCCTGCATTTCAGTTTGTCCTATATTTCAACTTTTCTTTACTTGTGTCTATCTGAGATTATCAAAACATTTCGAATAATATCAACGTTTTGTCATTTGAAAGCAAAACCCTTAATCTGAATAAAACTTTAAAACATAAATAAACGGAACCTTTTAGATTATGTTCATCTGATTTTAAAGGCAGGACGAATTGAAATCAAGCAGATCTGAGATCCTCACTGAGCATTTTACAATGCGAAAGAATTTGATGGGAGCGTAACATCTTCATATATGCAATCTTATCTAAACTGCTTCATAGCCTATCATGAGTTGAAGGGGATTTAATTTCCCATTAACAAAATACAAGATTTGTGAATATAAAAAGTATTGTGCTCAATATAAGATTATATTTGAGGAATGAAAATTCTGTCCACAATTGAGTAAGGTAATATGCTTAATGTCTGTTCTTGTACAATCTTTATTGATTGATTCTTTATCACACATTACAATGTATTGCCAGGTCTTGCAAGACCCATCCAAGTTACGTCATAATTTGTACCCTCGTTCCCAACGCTAAGTTATAACACTTAATCCACAATATATCATGCACAAAAATACTGTATCATTTATATGACAGGGGTATCCGGTGTGGTGACTAAACCCACATAATGTACCACACATTAATACCCACAATACACCACACTTAATACCCACAATGCACCATTAACTGTCAGTTAGTGAAGCAATTTGTTATGAAGACGTCTGACATGTGGATGTGGAATTAGAAAAACGGTAATAAAATGTTATTGCTTGAATTTTGATGGCTAGTTTTTCTGTTTGGATGAAGCCTACACTTGTATAGGACTATGGGAGTATTTCATGTGTGGTTCACTTCAGAATGTCAGTATCCCGTACCCATAATATGAATGCTTCTCATTCAAATAATGCTGACAGGAGTGAGTATAAGGAAGGATACTCTCTGGCAGGATGTTTAGGTTGAGATGCATCCTACAAAACTTCAATGAGATTCAGTTTAAACTGTCAGGATGCCTTATAAACAACATTAACCCTTTCCATCCAACCAATTCTGACAGAGATGAGCCTCACTATAGTAGTATATATTGTACCCTTTCTATTCAACCAATGCTCGCAGTTTGAAATGAATTTTGGGAGACGTGTTCCACTGAGTAGACTGAGTATATTGGAGACGTGCTCTACGAGTAGACGGAGAGTAGACCTAGTAGACGAAAAAGGGTTCGGAAAACGTCTAATAAATCGACAGACCATTACGATAACAAAAGAATCTCAGCCCACTGGGAATCGTAAATATCTCAGTAACTGAGAGTTTCTGGTCCTGTAATTATACGCTGGCTTTCGATGCTCTGTGAGTCCGTAAATATGTCACGGGATATTACTGAGGCTCTTCAGTCTTCACGGCTCTGACTGTGAGCTGTGAGCATCTTCCAGCGTAATTCCTTCCTATTTTCGTTTTGTTTTAGAAAGTGATTGTGGTTTCTTGAAAAAATATAACGGAATCGTAGAGCATTTTCGTTACGATTTGTTGTTAATGCTCCGGACTTTCACCCATAACTGATATGTTATGATTCACAAATACAGTACTCTTAAGTGGTGGTCTCAGTAGTTTAGTGTGGGCGTGAGGATGCTTCCGTTTACTTATTACATATTTAATATACATGTATACATATTTACAGTTTACATATTTTACTTTGAGTGTAACGTTTAAGGGACATGTTTTGATCGTTGTAACCGATTTACTTCTCTCTATGTCTTGTTTACCGTTATGGTAGCGAATGATAATTGTAATAATAGTGTAATTTTTCATTTGAAATGATGATAATAGGATATGATAAATGTGGTAGGGGAGATAATAGTTGTTATCTATTGAGGAGTAATTTATAATTCAAATAATCGTGGAAGATTTATATGTTTTTGGATGATTGTAATTGTTATTTATTGGAGAGTGTTTTTCAATTTGAATTGATGTCTAGAGATTTCGAATGAATATGATGCTGATATGAGAAAAGGATAATGATAATAATACTGAGGGTGATGCCCACATAAGCTCTTATTCTTGTGCGTGGGTAATGAATGAGAGGTATGATGATGATGAGAGATGACGACTACTTTTTAGGTAATCGCGACCGACGGCTTATCGTCTCCTCCGAAAGACGAACTGTTTGTTTACACCGACTATGTTCGTGTGCGTTCTTATGTGCATTTTTTGGTTTTTTGATAAAATTTTGTATCTTATTCATGGTATTGGTAATAAGCAGACATGGTAAAACATGGAACGTGCAATTATTTAGAGCATGCCCATAATTTATTCAAAACTATCTCCATTTATTTGAATGGCATGGTGTTAGGTCTCACTAAACTTAATTATTTTCAACCATTAGCCAGCCAATGCATTAGCTACATTTTGAGATATTTTCAAAATATGAGAGCCATACTTTATTCAATAAATATCCTTCATAAATATTGTAAATATTAATTTCTTTACAATATTGTCATAATTGACCGAGCGAAGTGAGGTCTAAGATTCAAGTCGACGGTTTGGCATTTCTCTTAGGTTTCTCTTAGTGTTTAAATGTTTATATGTTGCGCATTTACAGCGAAACGCGTTAATAGATTTTCATGAAATTTGACAGGTATGTTCCTTTTTTAATTGCACGTCGACGTAAATACAAGGTTTTTGGCAATTTTGCATTTCAAGGATAATATAAAAGGAAAAAGGAGCCTCCTTCATACGCCAATAATAGAGTAAAAATCAGACTATAGAATTATTCATCATAAATCAGCTGACAAGTGATTACACAGATGTGTGGAGAAGCCAGTCTATTGCTCTATTTCCATAAGGTCTATAGTTTCATTCAGGTACTTGTGGATGAAAATACTGCGTGAGGTCTACTGTTCACAGAACTACTAGTAATAATATTGCTATGTACTACCTGGCCTACTGCCTGTATAATATGAATGCATTCAACATTCTACTCGTACGATATTGATTCATCTTGACTTCAACTTAAATCTAATCTTGAAGAACGACTCTTCTGTGAGATATGTAATTGAAACGTTCATCATAATACCTTTTCTATCATCATTCTTATTGAACTTTCCTAGCGAATAGCAACCATTACTATGTGATTTGTTCCGAATTACCATATACAATAGAATATTTCATAAATAATCAATTTAACCATCAGTTATTGCAAGATCCGTTATGAAATGTTTCAATTTATGGAAACACCGCACCGATACGTTACAAATTGAGACTGAAGTGTTTGAGATAAAATGATGTCTATAGAAGGCGTTACATGTAGACAGCTTGTCCAGTTAAGTGATTAGTAACAGGTTACAGCAACCTGTTGAAAATAACTGGTAAAGTAATCAGTCAATTGGTGCATGCTACCTGGTTTGCATATTACCGTGACCAATATACAGTTTGATGTAACCGCTACCAGACGTTACTCAATTCACGAGTAATTAGTCTCTAGAAACTACATTTTCAGTGAATACTCCACTTTTAATAATTACGTCTGCTTTCCCCGATACGGAATTAGTTGGCATTTGAATGTTAAAGGATGACATTTTCAGCGAGGAAAGTGTGAGATGTTGAAACTAATTGTTGTAACAGTCGCGAACGGTTTGAAAGTTCAGTTTTTCGCGCACATATTATGTTTCAGAAAAGGAAGGAATCGAAAGAGCAGATTTCTAATTGAATCGGAATGGGAGTAGCTTCTCTAGTAGCGAATTTACTTCTTAAAAGGCCCTCTCCTAGATAACGTGTAGATAACATACTTAAGTGTAGTCGTCATATTCAGCCTTGACCTTTCTGCAGTTCTGCCCTTTCGTAAAGAAGTTCACTCTCACTAGTTCATTTATATTCTGTCTATTCTATTATTATTCAAGATCTATAAGTTGGCTAATTCTTTTCTTTTCTTTCTTCTTATTATCATCCTTCTTCTTCTTCTTTTTTCTCTTCTTCTACTCATTTTTCTTATTCTTCTTCCTCTTCTTCTTCCTCTTTTACTTCTTCTTTTTCCTCTTACCTCTCCTTCTATTCCTACTTCTCCAACCTTCTTCTTCTTCTTCTTCTTCTCCAACCTTCTTCTTCTTCTTCTTCTTCTTCTTCTTCTTCTTCTTCTTCTTCTCTTCTTCTTCTTCTCCTTTTCCTTTCTTTTATCTTTTCCTCTATTCATCGTACTGGTTTTTACACTAACTTTCTTAAGGCTGTGCAAAGGCTAAAAATGAACTTTTTACTGGTGAAATTTTTCAAAGTTTTTCAATTTGTATACTATCAAGCTATCAAAATAAAAAAGTTTTTTCAGGAAAACATTTTTTTCCGATCATTACTTTTTGAGATATGAGCGCCTAAAGTTTAAATTTTTGGGACAGAACATTTCAAATTCGGTAAAAGATAAATCCATGAGATTCAAAGGGTAGATTCTTCATAGTATTGTTGATATAGAAAAACAAAAAATTTTTGAAAATATCAATTTTTGAGAAAGTTATTCAATTTACTAAAAATGACCAAAAATAACTATTAGTTGAGTTATTTTTGGTAAATTGAATAACTTTCTCAAAAATTGTTAGTTTAAGAAAATTTTTATTCTACTATATCAACAATACCATGAAGAATCTATCCTCTGAGTCTCATGGATTTATCTTTTGCCGAATTTGAAATGTTCTGTCCCAAAAATTCAAACTTTGGGCGCTCGTATCTCAAAAAGTAATGATCGGAAAAAAAATGTTTTCCTGGAAAAAACCTTTTTAATTTTGATAGCTTGAAGGTATACAAATTGAAAAACTTTGGAAAATATCACCAGTAAAAAGTTTATTTTTAGCCTTTGCACAGCCTTAAACTTAGAAAACGCATGATAACATTAGATAATAATTAACAAATAAGTGAGAGGTGGAAACGTAAAAAGAGAATTGGATTGGAGGGTACGGTACAAAATTTGAAGAAAATAACCTAAGAACTACATATATGGAATAGGACTAAAATCCAAAAACCAAAAACTGTTGAATCAACTAAACGTTGCATGTAAATAATACAACACTGTTTCTCTGAAATTGAAAACTCCAACATCGATTGAAATTTGAATGCTTATTCAATCAAATCATGATAACGATTTCAAGTTGAATTGAAACCTTTACAACTACACAAACAGTGAAATTGAAAAATCATATTTTTGGATTCAGCAGGGGACTTTGAAACGTATAGAAAACTTGAAATTGGAACACCCCAATTTTTTTGGAAAGCAATACTTTCCCTACCTATGATAGTAGGTAGGGCAATAAAAGTAAAAAATGTCATTAGATTTTCATTATTTTTCCACATAAAGATCATCAAACAAAAATGATTCCTATACATAAATAGGACTTGTGACGCTATAACAGTATACTGTGAATTTTCAATCTCAAAACTATTTCTTAATGAAAATAGATAGTGACTTTATGCCTCCATTTATGAGCCTTCAAATTCATAAAAGTTGCAGCGATGATATTAAAGTTACTTCGTGAACCAATTTCTTGTTCGCTCATCAGAGCTATCAAACCATATAGATGTCCTCTCAATCCTCAACACGGACTGTGAAATTCACTTAGAATTGTCAGCATTGTTTGAACAGGATCCATTCATGTTATTTGATAAGAACGCTGACAGGTTTAAGTTCAATTCCCAAGACGAGCGTAATTCATTGGCACAGTGAGATTTTCCTTCAAATTGTCAGCATTGTTTTAACGGGAACCATTCGTGCTATTTGGAAGGAATGCTGTCAGTTATGTTACTGGAGGAGAGAAATCTATGGTCGCTCGTCGAAATCAATTACATAAATCGAACTATTTTACGATCTCTGTCCGGCTACTCACTCTATCGATCTTGATAAGAGCAATTTGCATTAAAGTGCTGCTTTTCATAACATTATTATAATCTTAAAATGGTAGGCTCTGAACTATTTGTCCACCTGTTTATCGGTAGCTAACAAATTATTTAGCGACAATTATGGTTGCAACCAGTAAATTCCCCCTCGACCACAACGTTAATTCAGTCACTTTTATTACGAAATTTCAAAGGAAGTTTTACCAGCTATTCAGGTCAAGAGATTGTAATTATTTCCATGCTTACTGCAAACTATCAATTGCCATTATTTAGGGGACACTGCATTAATTCACTATCAAATCCCATTATTTTACTGTCTTATTATTCAAATTACTGTGTTGTTTGTAGGGATATAATTTGAACTGGTTATTAGTTTGATACAGTATGTGCTAATAGAGGCAGGTAATGGTATCAAGACCATTACTTTTAATTTACATGTTTTATAATATATGCTTTGGCGATTCTCCAAGGCTGTATTCTAGTATGCGTTGTGTATAATTTTCTAATGACTATTATTTAATGCAGAATAAAAAACCGTGATTTATTTGATGTATGAGTTATGAAATAGTATTGAGAAAGATTTGAAGGAAGTTTTATAGATTTACTAGTTTGATTTGTAAGGAAAGGTTTTATTTGGTGAAAAGGACAATTTCACGTAACTGGAAAAAGGAAATGATGGAAAGGATGCATAGGTGATACAGTGATCAAATCAAATCATCTTTATTGCCAAATATAACAAAAGCAAGCCTAAATATTCCAAACAAACCACAATACTACAATCCAAGGAGAACCCTAATTTTCTCTGGCATTGAGTAGATCTTTCAAGTAAATAACACAGAATCTGGCAAAACAAGATATTCAAGCAGAACCCTTATTTCCGCTGGGATTGAGTAAGAGATTTTTAAGTAGATAACACAGAATCTGGCAATACAAGATACAACTCTAGAACTTTTTTATACATCCGAAAAGATCTAGAGAAATTTTAAGATTAAGAAATAGAGTTGAAACTGAAAACGGAACTTAAATATGTGGAAGATGGTATTGTTGTGGTGATGGAAAATTCACATAAAACTTCATTAGATCAAATCGAGGTATATAAAACGATTAAATAAATGCAGATGGAAATTACTGAGATATTTCAATTATTCAAATGCCAATGAATTAATAATAATTAACTATTTTCGTTCAATAATAATGATTAAATAAATAACAAGAGCAGAAATCTCAAGGTATGATCACTTAGAAATGAGACAATGAACTAACTATATGAAATAATAAAAAGTTGAGAAATTTTCCGTAGAAAGAGGATTGATGAAAACCCAATAAGAAATTTATCCAAGAAAAGGAGGGCCAAGGAATAGATGGACAGATGATGTAGAGCAGGATTTGAGAACGCTTGATTGTTGGAAACTGGAAAAGGCAGGCAGTGGATCGGGAGTGATGGAGAGGCTTCGTGAGGGAGGCCAAGGGTTGTAGCGACCTGTAGAGCTGAGGAGTGAAAAGTAAGTAATGAGAAATTATCCAGTAGATAGTAGAATACAGGATATGTGATAGCCGAGATGTGAAAATGAATCTATAAATAGAAACTAGCAAGGGAAAAGAATTCAGTTATGCTTGCTGCAAACACAAATTTATGAATGAATGTGAGGTTATACAGTCCAAGAAGATATACAGTCAAGATTATTGGTAATAATAATCTAGACATAGAATAAAGAAATGATATAATAATTTAACAGTTGAGATTAAAAAATTGAGAGAACATTTTATTAGGTACTCAAGAGCTGCCATAGTATAGTAATATTTACTTCCAACTGACAATATTCCTTATGAATAGCTTCAACACTTTCCATTCAATCAATGCTAATATTTTTGAGAGAATCTTACTGTAGAAAATGTGGGCGTCCTCAGGCCTGAAGGCAGTATTAGGCGTACTATTGTACTGCTAATAGTCCAACGTGAAAAAGTTAGGCACATTGGTCAAGAATCAGTTCTTCTTGTAGATGGTTTCTTCTTCTTCTTCTTCTTCTTCTTCTTCTTCTTCTTCTTCTTCTTCTTCTTCTTCTTCATCTTCTTCGTCTCCTTATTCTTCTTCTTCTTTTTATTTTGTTTTTCCTATTCATTGTTTCTATTCAGAAGGAAAGTGATAGGAAGACAGTCATTATTAGATTAGCTTTGTCTAATCGAAGATGTTCGCCGCCTAGAGAAAATATGAGTGAAATCTGCACTCAGTTTCATTCACTTTCAGTTTTCAGACACTTCCGGATTGCAGTGAACGCTTACTAGAAGTTGAAGTCAACAATAATTTTGTTTCACAGGACATGATTGATGGGTTTGATGTAAATTAGGATTGGAGTTGATGCGTGTGAACAGAGTTGGGAAGGTTGAATCTAAAAATATTGGTTATGATGGTCAAATGTTTCAGGCATCCTGGGTGTTCTTATGAGTTTGAAAGTGCTTCAAAGTTAGGTTTTTGAAGAGTGTTTCAATGATGAGTTTCCAGGTTTACGATGAATTCATAACCTATATCTTAGAATAGAACAATTTTAAGTTTAATAAGTCATAAAGTTTTCTCTGCCTATGCATAGAAGATGCATATTTGTTTCTACAAGAGTTTCAAAGAAATCCGACTCTCAGTAACCAGACCATTTTAATAGAATTAAGATGAGTTTTCTCAGTTATGAGTATATAGAATCACACTTTTCGAATGCAAGTAATCACGGGATATAAGTTTTGTAATGTTAACTCCTATCAGACGGGAGTCTCAACTTAACTGATCGATAAGATATCAATGCGACCACACAGTTTCCAAAAATGATTCATACATTTAATAATTTAATGATCCATCTCTAGCCTACTCAAGTGGGCTAGTAGGTTGATAAATGAAAAATGAATTATACTAGTAGTTCTGTGAACAGTAGACCTCGCGCTCAGTAAGTTACATTGACCTGTTGTTATATTTTCTCAAAAATTAATAAATAATTTAAAATGTCTAGAAAAAATCCTAAATAAACATAGAGCTTTTTGTCCTATCGTACCGTGACGTGTCGTCCCGGAATGTGAGTGTGAGCGCAGTTATCAGGTCTGGCTGCAACTGTCTACAACGTTGATGGAAAGATACATTTTCAAGATGTTCGATGTTTTTGAACGGGTAGTATTATAATCAACTGTCTACTATCGTTGATGGGAAGATAATATTATATTTTCAAGATGTTCGATGCTTTTGAACGGGTAGTATTATAGTCCACTGGGATAGCTGATTTATGATGAATAATTCTAAAGTCTGATTTTTACGGTAATATTGGCGTTCAAATGAGACTCATTTCCCTTTTGGATTATCCTTAAAATGCAAAATTTCAAAACGCGTCGATGCGAAATTCAAAAAGGAACATACTTGTCGAATTCCATGAAAATCTATTGCTGCGTTTCGCTGTAAATGCGGAACATATAAACATAAATATAAACTTATAGAAGAGAACTGCAAAACCGTCGACTTGCATCTTAGATCTCACTTTGCTCCGTCAATTACGATAGGAACAAGAGTAGGAATAAGTAGATACCTTTCAATTCTTTATAAATACTGTATAACATTTAACTACATAAAAGGTAGTTTTGAGGTCTCAAACTAAAATTCGCTCAACTCAGCGACTTGTATTCCTGTTTTAATCTCTCTGAGTTTCCTCTTTTACTCAATCATTTTCAACCTTTTTAATTCTTTTTTTTTCTTTAATTCTCTTTGTCTTTCTCTTTCCGTTTCTCTTTCTCTGTACTCTTTTACCTCCTTCTATCTATCTCTCTCTCATTCTCTTTCTTTCTCTTAATCTATTTCTCTCTCATTCTCTTTTCTTGCTCTTGATCTATTTCTCTCTCATTTTCCTCCTCCATTGCTCATTCACTACACTTATTCACCCAGTGTGGTCACGAGTTATTCGATTTTCAACGAAAACAAACTGCTTAATCGCATTTTTATTATAGGCTTTGTGAGGCACTTGATATGCCTGCCTGCAACTGATCGATACTTTTGGTCGTGAATTGCCCGAGGTTGTCAACCAAAGTATCGAAAATCGAATTCGAAAATTGGCCAAGACTCTCGGCTGAGTCTCGAAGTTCGATTCGACATTGGCATGTGTTGCACGCCTGTTATTATTCAGCCATTATTTCCAAGTTTCAATGAACTGCTTGTCCTAAAAAGCCAACAGAGCTGAACTAATATGCATGCTTTGTAGAAGGATTGTGATGGAAAAACAATAATTGAAATAAAACTTGATATATTTTGAAAAGCTCAAGATATCACTCTTTAGATTAACTCTTTCACTGAAATAAAAAAGAGATCAAGGCTTCCCTTTTTACATTTCCCATGAGAAATAGTATAAATCAGGTACCTGGATTTCATTTGTGTTTCAGTAAACAATAATCAGTAATAGCCATATATCATCTATAACAAATTGAATATTGAGATATACTGTAAAACTTACTCATGCTCGAGGTTTGTAGGGAAAAGATTGTGAGAAAACATTTAAAAACTTCCACATTCAACATTTATAGGCCTATATAACCATTACAAGTCTACTTGAAAATGTGATGAAATACTCTTGAATATTATTGCTAATTTAAATAGGAGAGTAGAAACTCTTTTTTTTCTCTCAGACTTGCCTTCCGGTTGAACCTGTCAATCGAATAAAATTTTTCCTGTTTAGTTGTTATTGGAATAAATAATTGATAATTAGGGCAAGAATATGAAATTGATATAGCAGTGTATGAATTAGTAGTTTGCACCTAAAAAAACAAGGAGCTGTCTAATTGGTTGTCAATGGGGAGATCAGTCGCCATTTTACATCTAAAGATTCTTACCAATAGGAAGCAAGAAGCTTGAGAATGTCACGTGCGAGTCATTAGCCAATGGGACTGCTCGTTGTATTTTGGGCGTGGCTTACTTGAGTTAGTTCTGCTTCTTCCTTTCTCCGCTAGGATTTCTTTCCTCTGAAATTCTCAAAATTAACAAAACTGTGATATATTATTTTAAAAAGTTTCAATAATTAATTATGAAATTGCATCGTGATATGGTGTTCGATGAATCAATATAAAAAGCCTGCTACAGATTTTTGAAATACGTCCTATAGTGAGGTCCACGTTATAATGGCAGTGTTCGATTAGCAATGGTATTGCTATCCTTGTCTATCATGCAACAAAGCGGATAGCGCTATCTCACTCGCTTTGCTTTGTTGCCAGATCGTCTTATAACAAATTAACAATATAGTATCAATAATCAATTAACAAAATATTTCATCTTAATCATGAAAATTTATTATGAAATTATTTTAAAATATATTTTATTGCTTTATAAAATATAATTGATTGTTGAGAACAGTTAATATTACATCAATAAACCTGTATCAGCTACCGTCTATAGAAGGCATTGACAAGACAGATGTTTGGTAACGTTTTTCTCCTATCTTTCTCCACTGCCATTATAACGTGGACCTCACTATAAGAGAGTAATTCTAACTAGAATCGGAGCGGAAAACATTTGGGTTTAGGGACTCCAAATTGCTAAATCCGGTCTCTCTCTTTTTCTGAATTCAAATTTGCTATATAAGTGAAAAGTGAATGTACGGTATGAAAAGAAAATTGACCTTTAATTTTAAGTTGGAGATCTTGAAGAGCTCAGTTAATTATATTCACTGAAGAGTACCTTCTTCTCTATAATATGCTCGGCTGTGAGCTAATATCAAATAGCCTTTGCCATGTATAAATACGCATCATGATCTACGCGGTCGTATGTAAATTAAGCTGCAACAAGGAGATGCGATGCGATGGGATATCCTTTTTCGGGTCATGGGAAAATTCTCCATCAATGGACTCAGCTAGTATAACGGCTTGAAATATCACTTTCATTATTTTTGAACTCATCTTGTTGTTTACGTAAGATGATGTTAGTCAATTACTTGGAATTTGTGGGCTAATTATAATTATGCAGGTTGCAATTGCAGCCAGAGGGTATATAGTGTAACATTCTTTTCTATATAGTTACAATCTAATAATTCCATTATGGTTGCAGCATGTTATAAATAATAATGAAGTTTCGTATCCTGACGTTGCATCAAAAATGTATGAGAGCGTGTATTACACAAATAAAGGCAACTCAGATGAGAAAAGTGAAAAATAATAGATGAATTTAATGATATGTTTGATAACGGAGCAAATGGAATGGTGGATAAAAATTGAAAACAAGAATTAGCATTCATAAAAAAATGGGTTAAATGTGCCTAGTTGAAAATCCCTCAATGCCATTAAATTCCATACATGACTTTCTTTAATTGAGATCTTTTTGTCTCCAATAAATATATTTCTGTCAAAATTCAACAGATTACCGGAGGTTTCAGAAACATGTGTATCTGTAATTCTTTGGAAAAATATTATCTTTGAAAATATTGAATTCTAAATTTATAATAATTTTTAAAATTCAGGTAACGGTAATATTGTTTCGTCAATTTATATACTGACTTATCTCAGCTAATAATGGCAGAAATACTTCTCCAAGGGTGGCCAATAACGATAGGATAAATGTGAACGGGCATGAGTGAACTGACGTGAAAAAACGAAAGGCTTCGAACGAAAAACAGCTGTTTGACAGCAGCTTTCCAACATGAAGTAAACAATGAATAAACCACTGGAAAATTAGAAATTATTTATTATGATACAAACATAATTGAACCTCAAAAAGAGCAGCGAAGAAAAAATTAACAGCAAAAAATCAAAGATACAAAAAGCTGGCCTCAAGAAATGTTGCTCGAAGCCCTTCGCTGATGAGACCACATGCATGACAAGCATGTATGTACAGACATGTTCAACACACTTGTATTGTCAAGAGTGGCGACCCTAACATTGAGAGACTACTACTACGTATATGATCATCACCTCCGTAAACAAAGCCGTAGTGCATTAGTGTGACGTCAGCAGAGGTAGGGCTCCTACACCAATAAAATTCGTTGATTTCAGCTGATCCATATCAGCTAGTGTTTCTATTGGTGTAGGAGCCCTACCTGTGCTGACGTCACACTAATGCACTACGGCTTTGTTTACGGAGGTAGTGAAATGAGTGAGAGATCACTATAATAATTATAAAGTTTTTAGCAGAAGTCACATCCTTTTCTCTCCAATCTACTTCAAAAAATTCAAGATCTGCAGTGCATAAGAAGTGAGAATTTATTGGATTATTAACAACATAAAATATGTTTACCTACAGTTATTATTACTTTAAACTCACAAGATACAAAGCATCATTATTACAAAGCTTCATTTAGCATTGATTGAGGGGTCTGGCATTACTTAACCATCACCCATTATCGATTACCACATCAATTGCAATTGAATCATGTGCCAGTTTCTGACATCAACAAACATCCAACAACGTAACAGAGCTTTATGATTAGGTTAGGATAAGTGAGGTTAGGTTAGGTTGTAAAGACTGCTTCTTCTGGTTTATAGGAGAACAGGTCGTGGATTCACTCTCACCTACTGAACACCACCCACATTTACAGCATTTAGTACCCCTTTCCCCCGACCTGAACCCCCTGGGCCCCCCTTAACAGACCAGCCCACGATTGTTCACTTTACCTATTGACCTTTCTGGTTTTGCCAGGTTCCTCTGCAGCTCTGACTTGCCTAGATTTGTCTGTCTTCTCTACTGCATGTTTTACTCTTGTATTTTTAGTATCTTACTATTCAGTTTTCTCTCTTCTCATGATTTGTTTTCTAAGGTAGTGCCAATTCATTTGTCGGTTTCTAATTAGCCTGTATCTCTTCCTTTTATCTATTCTACACGTTAAACCGTCGGTCCCGGCTGCCTAAAAAGAGTCCTTAGGTCATGTCAGAGGGCCTGAAATTGATCAGTGCGACCTGAAAACTCTGACACCAGACCTGAGCCAGCCAGGTCACTCGATTTTATTATTACAATCTATTGTTTCATTTTTTACTGTACTGTACTTCTATCATCATCATAACTCTATTACTCTGCTCTACTTTTATCTAGACTTCTATTTTTGAAACTGAGCTTCTCAATTGTATGTTTGTCCTTCTCCTTTTTCTTCTTTTTCATATTTTCTTTTCAACATTATGTTTACTCCTTCTTCTTTTTACTTTTTCTCACATTCTCTTTCACCACAAAATTATTCTTCTTTCTTCTTCAAGCATCCCATCTTCCACAAAATGTATAATTTCTGGTCATGTCTCTTTTGTCTTTCGAAATGAAAATGACAAAATTCTCCACTAAGTGGAGTTAGGACCTGTCCAACTCTCTAAGTCCTATCTATCACTCAACCTGTCTTTTCATATCAATGAGCGTATCTGTTTTCTCCTCTCCCTGTTCCTCATTATAATCTTCCTCCTTTATCTCCTTCTTCTTCATCACCTGCTTTTCCTATTCGTCCTCTTCTGCTACTCCTCCTTCATCTTTTCCTCTACCTCTTCTCACATTCTTCTACTTCTTCTGTTTTCTCTTTTCTCTTCATCTTCTTTTCTTCCTATTTCTTCTTCTTTTCTCCTCATTCCTTTTTCTCTTGCTCCCTCTCTTTTCACTCACTACTCTCTTTCACACTATGTTTCTCTCCCAAACATATAATCCTCTCCCAATACTCACTTTTCCCGTAGAATTTCACAATTTTCTTGCAAAATTATTTCCAGTTACCTTGACAAGTAGTCAAGTGTATATTATATAGTATTCCTTTTATAGGATACTAATTCAATTCTTTAACAATGAAAAATTCCTATTCAAATCCACTTCCATTCTCACCTACTATCTCTCAGTATCCCCACTCTTTTGGTAAAGAGTTAGTGGGAAGGATATTTTGAATATTCTTTCCGAAGAATGGACATTGATATGTCCAAAGCTCCGCCAATTTATGTAGATGCATAACAATATTATCTTAAGGTATTACAAATTGCTTTTTCGTATCATATACAGTTCAACAATAATTATTTTCTTAGTCTATATTATGTAAATTCATCTATAATTTTTCTGTATTGTGAGCTATTTTATATAAGTGTATAGGCCAGTATATATTGTAATCTACATAAATAAAGTACTCAATCAATCAATCTCTTTCTCACAGTTGTTTCCTCCTCACACCATGTTTCTCATCCAAACATACAATCCCAATACTCATATTTCCCGTAGAATTTTACAATTTTCTTGTAAAATATTTTCAATTAACCTGACAAGTACTCATGTATATTCTTTTTGTATGATACTAATTCAATTCTTCAACAATGAAAAATTCCCATTTCATTCTCCTCTTCTATCTCTCAATATCCCCACTCTCTTCCCAATTTTTTGCATGCTCACTCATTACTTCTATTTCATTCACTCTCTCCCAACTCGTGCCATTTTCTCTGTCGTCAACAAATAAAAAGCTATTCTATTCAATTCAATTCATTCGACATGTGGGTCGACATAGCCAATCTGATTATGTATTCCAAGATAGGCGAAATCGCAAATTGAAATCTCCGGTTCAATTGTTTTGCTTCTTTTTGTTCTCTCTCTCTCTGCTCCGTCTGCTTCTCTTCTATATTATGTCTCTTTTTGCTTCGTTTTCTATTAGTTGCGGAGGCGTAGTGGTGAACAAGATACAAATAAGTGATTGTGTTGGCGATTAATCTTTGCAATCCGATTCTGGTATAATTTATACTTCGATTATCGTATGGATTTATTCCTGAATTACAAAACGATCCCAAGTGAAAGTCAGTCAAGGTCGTTTATGTTCTGAATAGTTTTGTAGGAACAAATGTAATGAATACACTATCACCTGTTGAAACTCTTCTTTTGAAGAATAAAATCAATTGAAAATCCCACAAAATGTGAGTCAGAAATGAATTATGGATATGATTGGCGACATTATTGGACAACCCGCTCGGCCAGCAACCGAGAGGTATCGGGTTCGATTCCCGGGTTCGAGTACAGTTTTTGGACAGTTTCATTTATCGAATTACCTTCTTTTATTTAGTTCTTTGGACAATATTTGCAGTAGCACAACTCCTTGGTTCTATTTATGTAGCTTCCTTTGTGTTTTCGAATGAAATATTATTATAAAAATAAATTTTTCCGGTTCTATACAAGTAATCTTTCACAAAAACTTCTTCAGCGGTTCAAAGTCTTAGTTGCTGTTCTTCGTCTACTTCTTCTTCTTCTTCTTCTTCTTCTTCTTCTTCTTCTTCTTCTTCTTCTTCTTCTTCTTCTCTTTTTCTTCTTATTTTATTTTACAAATGTAATGTAGTTCAGTTACTTGATATGAATTAATTTAGCTCCAGATTACATGGCTTTGCACTATTAATATTGTACAGTATATACCTAGTAATTCTAACGATCGATACTGTTATATAATTATGTCATGGGGAATCGTACACTCTGTCAATCGCAGAGCAGAAGTGGTCTCAAGTTGAAAACACTTAACTGAAATTAGATGTCAGACATCAGTATTCTGTACATAACAGACAGTTGACAATAGGCTTCCAGTGAGACTCCTAGGAATCTGTGTTTGGAATCAGGTAGAAAGTCTGTGGTGAGGTTACTTCCACGGCATTCTAAATTAGAGCCATGAATAGAGAGTACAGAGTTTGCAACAACAACTAAAAAACATGATCAGAGTAACTGAAGTTCACTATCAAGGTCTTTGAACGATTTTCAACTTTTTTATCAACGACCTTCTGCTTCTCCTCCTTTATTTCTCCTTCTTCTTATACTCCAATACATTCTCCTATTCTTTATCTTCGTCTGTCTCCTCCTCTCCTACTTCCCTTTATTCACCCTCTTTGTCTAATGAATTCTCCCTCCAGACCGATAACTAATAAGGAATACAACTTACTATATAAAGTCAAAACAAATGTTGGTTTTCTATCAGCATTGCATTAAGAAGTACTTAGTTCTTAATTATTATTCTCTGACTTCTTCTAAGGAATTTTGCATGTTTTTCTCATGATCTAATGAATTGGAGAGCTGCTCATTTGAACGGGTTCATAATGAATTACAGTTCAATTATTTCCCTGTGTATTTTACGTGGATTTGTTACATCATTGACGGAATGGATAGGCTTCAGCAGAGAAAACTTATACGATTATAAGATTGTTATTTTCTATCACTTCAGCTATACAGGATCATTGTGAACTCTTCACAAATTTATTTTGTTAAAATTTATAAATATGGAGATTTTTCAAGCATTGCATGTACTGGTTAGTATTTGTATTTACACTTGTATTTTGAAGTTAAGGTAATAATTAATTTTAAGAAGCAAAGGGATAAAAATCATGAGTTGAAAGTTGAAAAAATTTGCCTTGAAAAAGTATAGTAACACTATAGAAGTGTGTGAGTGGCATAAAGTAAAGTAAAGTGGTCCTAAAAAAGTAAAATTGAATAAATTGTGTCAGAGTTTTAAATAAGTGAATGAGTGCGTTTGAGAGAGGAAGAGAGGGAGTAAGAGAGATAATGAGAGACGGTGTGATAGAGTGAGAGAGTGACTTGGTGGAGAGAATGAGAATTCAGTTTTTCAACAGCAATATAAGTTATAGTCATCAATGGCAACCTGAGATTAGCAGCCGTGAATTCAACACTAATTAGCGTTATATACGTTGACATGTTTGCGCTCGACAAAAAAGTTGTATTTTTAAAACTCCGGTCTCCAGCTACTGGACAACTTCAACAACAACTTTATGAACATTTATTGAGGCTGCAGCAAGTGGATTAACGCGCTTCTGGCCATTAACACTCCAGTATTTCTCGGATTAATTGCTAAGGCAGACCACCATCACAACTCTGTAAAAAGTTAAGTTTTACTAGTCGCTGGAAACTGAACGAGAAATGATTCTTCATGTGTTATATAAATATTTTTTTTATAGCAGACCACCATCTCAAAAATGTAGAAAGTAAAATTTTACTAGTCGCTGAAAACTGAACGAGAACTGATCTTCATGTATTTCACTTGATTTGATACTTTGGTATCATAATAATCTCATTCACGAAACTAGTATATCATCTGTTTAGTCATGGCCATCCTATAGTACTTCTAGTTAGGTTACACTAAAGATGGCCATGATTCAGTGCATAAATCACATAGATATCTGGAAAAACGGTACTTGAAAAAATCAACACATTTTCTATTATTAGATTTAGATTTCTATTATCACATTTTCTATAATCAGACAAGATCAAGATTCATGGAGAAAAACATGAATGATACATTTCTTGATAGATATTGATGAATATCTACAAAGAACATTTATAAATATAAAAAAATGTAATTTGTGATTCAGTTTTCAAAATTATTTTACGTTTTCGGGAAAAGCAAGGTGATGAACATTTATTCGTTCAGTCTTTCACACTATTTTTCTTATTTAACCATAGAGAAAACTAAACTATTATTCTACTTTTGAGATGATTTTGTATTGTAGATACAAATAATTGTATCGTAGATTGTAATTGAAATTGTATCGTAGATTAATACCTCAGAACGCTTTCTCTAGCTTGAAATTTAGGCTATCGCTCTCCTAATTTTTATAGTGTTCTTGAAGATTTCGAATTTTCTTTGCCAAGTCTTTATAATGTTGATTATGGTATGAAAATTCAAACTTGGTCATAGAGATGAAAAATAAATTTTATCAGAATGCTTGTAACTAAATTTTGAAGCATTGTCATGACAGTATTGTAATAATAATAATTATAATTATTGCATTAAATGTATTATAATATATTATTGTATTAATAGATAATACTCTCTATCCTTGTTGATATAATCATCGCTTTCCCCTCAATAATCATAATATGATTAGATATATTAGAGATATTTTATATTTATTAGAGATTATATTATATCATATAGATATATTATATCTAATCTATAATCATTAGGCATTTTTGAAATTAACTTTAAATTATTTCTGAAATTCTCTAAATAACATTTGCATTGCGTGGCTCACTAAGAGTCATGAGTGAAATATCACCTACTACTTAAATATCTCTCAAAGATTTCTGCAGATCGTGATGGCATCTCACAACTTCAATAAAAGTAGTAATTTTTATTATACGGATTAACATTTTAATAGAACCAGTTGCATAGGCTCGTTGAAAACAGCAAGCTTTAATGGATTGATAGTACTTTATACGTTAATCTAGTAATGGTCGAGAGGTTTTATGCAAACTAAAGGGATAAAAGTTATTTTTTAACTCTTGAACATATTTCAGAAATTACACAAACATTCAATGCTACCGGCTTATCATTTGATTAGAATTTTCAGGTATACTCCAATGTTGCAAAACTGTTGCAAAAGAATGAGAGGTTGTGTAGTGTGAACTCTCTAACTTGATATCAATGAAATTGAATTTCCATTTTCAGTTATATCGTTGCTTCAGCACAGAAGCAGTCTACCAATTACATGGATTTTTATGCATGCATGTGGAGTCGTATTTACCACTAAGGAGCATATTATTAGCTTATGCAACTGTATAAGGTCACGAGAGACCTTTATTGCAGTTATAAGTTTGAATATCTTTGTACATATTTCCAAATCATATGATGAGAGGATTCCTTTGATTGCAACCTAGAACTATAAGATTTATTATTATTGAATGTGACCTATCCAATAGGATAGACCATTTAGTTGGATGTCATTGAATACATAGTATCAAATAATGGTTGAGAAAATTGCAATCCATTTAGACCTATGAGGGGAGAAACTCATCAGTATATGAGATGAAAATCATCAACATAAAGATTTGCGTTTGTAGTTGGAAGTCAATGTTGACAGACTGAGGACAATAAACATTTAAATTCATCTATGATTAATAATACAAATCATTATTATAGTGAAAAATTTCAATTTTTCATGTTCTAATAAGATCAAATAATGTTCTATCCAATGACATTGGATAGTGAAGTTGCTATAGTGAGTTCCACGTTATAATAACAGTATTTGATTAACATTAGTGTCGCTATCCTTGTCTATCATTCGACAAAGCAGGTAGCACTATCCTTTTCTATCTCCGCAACAATGCCAAACCTGTTTTTAACAATGTACGAATACAATTAATTAAGGCAGAGAATCGACAACGCTGTTCTCCTATCTTTATCCACTGCCTTATAACGTGGACATCACCATGTCTAGGAAAAAGCCTGAATAATAGGTCATATAGATCCATGTGGAATATTTCACGTTTCTTTTAGACATAATAGTAAGTAAATAAATGAAGTGTAGTAATTGAATGACAATGGCTTGATATTGTCAAAAACACTAATTTATTAGAACAATTTGAGATTCTAGTCTCGGTTAATGCATCATTATCAATCTCCAACTGAAAACTTAAGCATGAAGTAGAAAAGTCTATAGTATGTGTATAAAGCATAACGATTGGCCGTTAGCTGTTGACCAATCAAGGTAAAGCTCGACTGTCATTGGCTGAGACTAGATACGTCACGGCTCAACGTTCAATACTAATCGCAGCCAATGGCAGTAGAGCTCAACCTTAATTAGTCAATAGCTAATGGCCAATCTTTATGCTTGAGACGTTTTTAAATACACATTTAAAACTTACATATACACATTTACACTTTACATACATTTTTCTGCTCCATATTTAAGTATTGGGTTTCACCCAAACTATAGTATACTACTACAGTATACATACAGTACGGAAACTTGGCTATACCCTGACGCCAAAATCCGCCATCTTGTTAGGAAGCGCCGCATTGTAATAGTATTGATGGTAGGTTCGGATCACTTTAATGATCCGGATCAATATTGATCTCGTTCACTGCCACGAGCCAATCAGAAGACCAGGATTGGAACTTCCCAAGGTCACGTGACGTGTTTAGTATTGGGGTCATGTAAAAAGCATTGGTTAGATGGGCGTTTGATTACAAGTTTCCATTCTGTATCTATTCTGTGATACTACTGCTCAATGTTCAAGATTCCTGTTTATCAGAGATTGATAATGGTGTAACAACCCTTACTATATATTCTGCCGCTCAATTTTTAAGCTGTCAGTTCTCTACAGATTGATATAAAATTGTATTGATATATAAAATAGTCGGATTCAAAAGAGATTTCGATAAAATTCAGTTACCTAAGAAAAAAAACATGGAATGATGCTGTATTTATTTCTTTCCAGTGGAATTCATCAATGCAATAATGTTTTGATTCTTTATTCTTTATCGATTCATACAATAAGTACATCATCAAAAATGAGAAAAATAGGTAACCTTGTGCTATTCCTCTCCCAAATTTAGGTAAGGTTACACATACTGTAGTCCGAAATTTATTCTTTAGTTTTATTCGTGGGTGTTCTAGGTTTATAGGATCTATCAATCGTGAACACACACACAGTTATACTGGGTCAACTAACATGTTAAATCCCTACAAAGCCTTTAAAACATCCAGGATCATTTCTTTCGGTAGCTTTCTACGGAACGACAGTCCATCTCCCGACGATTAGAGGTCCGCTATAATACAACACGGGAAAACAGTAGACCGCACGATTCGGTCACGAATTTTTCACGCAGTCACGAAATAACCGACAGGAATCAACAGCATTCTGATATTCTACAATTAAATTACTAAATTATTCTACAGCGCATGCGCGACGAGCGGTTGGATCACGACTTTTTTCAAGTTTGGCCGCCGCACTAACGACGTTAAAATTACGCGTCCGGTAATTATAATCTAATGGACGACGTGGTTCTCGTGATGGTTGGTGTGGTGGGATTCCCTGCAGGCTGGCAGCATTGGTTGAATGGGAAGCATTGATGTTATATCTAAGGAATTCTGACAGATTGAAGTGAATCTCAGTGTATGGGATTTGCTGTAAGCTGTCAGTATAGATTTAATGGGGAGCATTGATGTTATATGTAAGCAATTCTGACAGTATCAAGTGAATCTCACTGTATGGGATTTGCTGTAAGCTGTCAGTATAGATTAAATGGGAAAAATATTGATGTTATGGGTAAGAAATTCTGACAGTTTAAAGTGAATATCACTACAGCAGGTTTGTGAGGAATCTGGCAATAGTAGATGAATAGTTAGTTGCTAGTAGAATAGTGTTGGAGGCGAAAATAGGAGAGAAAAATCAACTGAAAAAGAAATCACTCATAACGAGTCGAAAGATGAAGAATTGAAAGGGAGGATTCTGTGTTAGTGCGAGAAAATAGAGAGTTGAAAGGAGGGAAATCAACCTATGGTGTATTGTGAGCTGTAAGGAATAATTGTAAGTAGATATATTGGAAAATGATCAGCTGAAAATCAACCACACGATTCGAAGTTTAAGAGCCGGTTTCCGAGCTCGGTTTTTAGCTAATTTATAGACTTTAAACATCTGGAGTCAGAAAATTGGCTTTCCGAAACGGGGCTTAGCACTACCTTCGTAAACAAAGCCATAGTGCATTCGTGTGACGTCAGTACAGGTAGGGCTCCTACACCAATAAAAATTCGTTGATTTCGGCTGATCTATATCAGCTAGTGTTTTCATTGGTGTAGGACCCTTGTTTATGGAGGTAGTGGGCGTAGTCGCAGTTTTTATGACAATCTTTATTTTCTCATTTCCATAATAATTGGAAACGTTTTTCCTTGACGAAATTAAACATCCATAAATAATTCAAAATAGCTAAAACTTTACACTATTCTCTCTTTATTTTGTGTTGAATTTTCTAGTATTTCGAAATTTAATTTAAACGTGGACTGCGACTACGCCCCGTTTCGGAAAGCCAATTTTCTGACTCCAGCTGTTTAAAGTCTAGAAATTAGCTAAAAACCGAGCTCGGAAACCGGCCCTAAGAGCTCAAGTATGGAGAGTTGACTGAGAAGTAATACAAGAAAATAAAATTCATTGAATTGAAAGACTTGAGTGTGGATTTGAGTGAGAAATAATAATTCAACAGAATGTTTTTTTGTTTTCTATTGAAAATCTATTTGGAAGATCTGAGTTCCAATTCTAGTGAGGTTTGGAGAGGAGTGCTGTATCATCAGTCATCGTTACTCCAAGAAGCTTTCTATTCATTGATTGTAATCGTCATTGATATCGTTGTGAATAACAATAATAATATTATTGACTATAAATAGAAATAAAAATAAAAATCTCATTACCCTTTTTTGAATTATTTTATCAAAACATGTTTCAACATTGATGCCATTTTCAAGTGATATATTTATACTGAGAGGGTATTGAGATTTTTAGTTTTATTTCTATTTATATTACAAGTAGCCTTAAACAGAAAAGAGACAATATTATTGACTAGTATTGTGAATGAATGATGAATATTGAGTGATTCACTATCAGTTTGGAGTATGATAATATTCTGAATGAATGTGCCATAAATTGACGTTCGTATAGGCCTATTTAGTAAATTAATAGAAATGACATCAAGGAAAAATTAAAAAATATGATTAAGAATTGACACCAGTACCAGTGTTACAAGGAGATCATGCAGAAGGGATGGATTGCAAAACACAACAATGTCACTTGAAGGAAGGCGATAATCAATCATAGATTCTTGGTTAAAACAAGAAATAGGAAGAATATACAGAGTTATTTTGCTCAATAGTTATAAATATTCTAATAGAAGAATGATGTATTCCTCCGTGATATTTATCTCAGTGGAGACGCTTATTTATTTACACATTGATACCTACAATATAATTCTCAAAAATTATGAATGATTGGGAAAGGAACAAACAGGCTTAAAACCCAAAACTGTTCCTATCCCAAATTTAGATAGAAATATTGTCCAAAAATAGGCTATATTTTCAGAAGAAATCAATACTTAGTACTTACTATTTCTTAAGTAAGCATATTTTCAGGAGAAATCAATACTTAGTACTTACTATTTCTTAAGTAAGCATATTTTCAGGAGAAATCCATACTTGGACTTACTATTTCTTAATACTTAGTATTCATTGATTTGCTTCAAAAAATAAACCTCCTCCACAAGAGAATGGAAAAGATTGATGGTTAAGCCTATTGGCTGCCCCATTGTTCACCCAATATTTATCGATAGCCCGGTTACTACAGGTATACATTATCACAGATAAAATATATGATAAATAAAATATTATACTATCTTCTATCTTCTGCTAGTAAATAGTGAAGTTCACATTCAGCAGGCACTGGCAGCATTCTCCCTTTACAAACCTGATGCTATCCATATTCAAGCAATGCTGACAGATAGAAGTGAATTCTCTATCTCAAGATAACCTTGCCAAGTTTTCGGGAAGAGGTTGATGAGGAGGAGAGCTCCTCCTCAGGTCATTCATCGCTCAGCTCAGCAGCTCTTCACATTTAATTAAATCTGGTAATTGAGGAAGCCGCTGCTGGAGAATTAGGTCTGCCCTGCTCGGTTGAGAACCACCAACCAATCCTGATCCTGTGTCTAGTGCTGCTGTGCGAGACCAGTATTCGGCAACAACCAACACTATCATTATTCTAATTATCGGCGCGAGAGATAGAGAAAAAACCTACGAAACTAGAACCTCCCTGCAGTTAAAACTTAGACCCACTTCATACTGTCATGACTGGTTGAATGGAAAGTAAAAGATGTTACTTATGAGGAAAACTGACAGGTGAAGCCCTACAAAACTTGAGCCTTCCTACTATAAGACCCATTTCATTCTGTCAGTATTGTTTGAATGTAAACCTTATGATATTACTTATGAGGAAAACTGACAGGTAAACTCCTACAGAACTTGAACCTTCCCATTGTAAGATCCACTTCATACTGTCAGCATTAGTGTAATTGGAAGTATATGATGTGACTTATAAGGAATGGTGCCAGTTTTAAGTGAATTTCACCATAATATAGTTTTGGTCTCGACCTTTTGATGGGTTCGTTGTAGTTTCCTATGTAACCTATGTACTGTTATTTTTCGGCTACCACTTTTCTAGCCTGGAAATCAAAACATTCAATTTTGGGCAATCATCTCTGTGTGGTGAGATTCACCTTAAACTGTCAGGGTTGTTTGGATTAAGGTATTGGAGTTGTATTAATGTAGGGTGCTGACAGGTTAGTGTGGTGGTATGGGTGTTCCTTAGGATGTCAGATCTGGAAATAGATTGGTTAAGAGGAGGTTTTTATAGTTGGCGCTGAAATAGGTTTTGGATGAAAATATGGGTTGAAGGTTGAATAGAACTAGTGTTTTTGATTATGTGAGATGTTAAAAGAGGAGTGAAGAGTTGATTTTAATGTTTCTCATCTACGACAATCATTATAAAGGAGTAAATCGTCTTACACATGTACGGGATACGAAAAACTTGAACGACGCATCATCACGTCTGAACTACTGATCTGATTAACATAAAATTATGGATAAATATTCTGAATTAACCAAGGATGGACATAGGCTTATTTTATTGCTATTAATCAATTAATTCTAATTAAATAAAAAGACAAAAATTGTCAATTCCACATAAAATCTTTCAGTCTTTTTATTTAATATGAATAATTACCACATTATCAACTTCACACTACTTACACAAAAAATGAATTCTAATTTAATAATTGAAACAGATTTATTCAATTAGTGATTCAAAGTTTACGTAACTATAAAAGCCCAACCAAACAGGCCTTACTCCAAGTGACTCCGTAGGTGATGGTTTCTTGATCCATTCCGAGCTGCGATGTGTTAACACACTTTTTCTATGTATTCAAACACGACATGCAGTCAAATAATTATTTGATAATTTGAAACTTTAAATAATTATTTGACTGCATGTCGTATGAAATACATAGAAAAAGTGTGTTGACTCCGTAGCTTAGTTAGATGCGCGCGTGGTTCATTAATCAAAGGTTGCTGGTTCAAGACCTAACTCATTTTTTTATGGAAATTTTCAACTTTATGTTGATTATTTACGTAATTTTGAACACAATAATAGATAATATTCCATTTTGTTATGTTTCCTGGACATAAGGACATTGCATTTTACAACACCAAATTTCTTCTTTAAATAATTATTTGACTGCATGTCGCATGAAATACATAGAAAAAGTATGTTGACTCCGTAGCTTAGTTAGCAGCGCGCGTGGTTCATTAATCAAAGGTTGCTGGTTCAAGACCTAACTCATTTTTTTTTTTATGGAAATTTTCAACTTTATGTTGATTATTTACGTAATTTTGAACACAATAATAGATAATATTCCATTTTGTTATGTTTTCCTGGACATAAGGACATTGCATTTTACAACACCAAATTTTTCCCAGTGTTATCCCACGTGTTGCATGCTAGTATTATATCAGAAAACGGATGGATATTTCATTCTCCATATGTTCAAATATTACCAAAATCATTGAAATGCTTGGGAGAGAAAAAAGCTAACAAAAAACTGTAAATTCAACAGGCAGTCTTTGGCATTTCTCCCAATTATTGCGGTTTTCTTTAGCTGAGTCATTTCTTCAGCGGTTTATTAAACTATCGGAGCTGCAATTAATAAGTTCCCTAAATAGTCTGCAATTAACAACTTAAATAGTTAAAAACTCTAGAAAGTCAACTACAAAAAATAGTTTTTTCATCATTCCCGTGCACAGTTTGCCCTATTTCAGGCTGTTTTGGTGGTATTTGAACATGGCAACGTGTTGCATGTTGATAATTAGTGTGAAAAGTAATTATTATCCACTTTGTGACTCGTTATGAGTCATGAAACACCTTATAGTTTTCCTCAATTTTGATGTAAAACATTTTTGCTCATTATAAAACTCACTGGATTTATGGAGATAGAAACGTATAAAGAAACTCGCTGGAAATGATAAGCATTTTTGCCACTACAAAAACAAATCGTTCTCACCTGATAATTGTGTAACAACTGAAAAATCTTAAATCATGCTAATGATTTGAAACTTCTTTATTGATGATGTTGGAATACTTGTGTAAGAAAATAATTCACTACTGAATCAAAGGAGTACCTTTGTTACGAGAGAGTATAAGTTTTGGTACAGACCTAATCCTGTTCCATTTTCAATCGTGATTTCATTTAGGTGTCATTTATATCGTCCAGTATTTCATATTCGCAAGTATTTTAACTTTTTTGTTATTTGTGTTTATAATCTATAATTATCAAAACATTCCGAATATTATTAACATATTATGCTATTTCAAAGGCAAACTCTAAACTCCCTAACATTTCCTTTTACCTTTAAAACATAATTGAACAGAGCATTTGGTGTTATGGTCATCTTATTTTCTACCACAAGACAACTTGAGAACTGGCAGAGCTTAGGAACTCCCTTTTATATGTTTATCAATAAATGAACAAAATCAATAATAATTTGAAGTTTAATTCACTTTAGTTGAGTAGTGATGAATTTTCAAGAATGTGCTTTAAATTTCTCTAGTATGCTATGTTAATCTAATTCTATACGTAAAACAATTTGAGAATTGGCAGAGCTGAGTAACTCCCTTTTATTTGTGAATCAATGTATGAACAAATAAATTAAGAATAATTAGAAATATAGTTCAAGTTACTCTAGTTGAGGAGTGATGAATTCTCAAGATTGTGCTAAAATTAATCTTGTAATTCATTGTAGGTTTATTACAACAGTGCAATATTGTCATGTAAAGGTGCGTACAGATTTACGCGCCGCGAACATGAGCAATTCACTTTTAAGCAGCTGATGCCAAGCTTTTTTTATCTGTATCTTACCGTTTCTGTAAAAATACAGATATAATCAGCTGAATAAAAGTGAATTGCTCATGTTCGCGGCGCGTATATCTGTACGCACCTTAAGATAAGCTGGGAGGTTGATCAGTTCTCTAGTGGAGTATTAGTAATAGATAGGATCCAATGGTCATCCATTTTCTTGTTGAACTGAATGCACGTGGCTGAGCCTCACAATAAATCACTTGAAGCTCCGAGCTGATCTTAAGCTTGCAGATGTAGTTGTCCGATTATTTTGAAACCAGATTGAGGAACAAGTTCAGTTTAGTTTTTACCCTCTCATCTAATGTGTGCAGCAAACTTTGCGGATCACCTGAAATTACTCGACCATTCTGCTTGTAATGATTGCACATCAAATCGGTTGGGGCGAAATTAAATTCGCCAGGAAGTAGATTCGCCAAGACGTCAATTCAATGGAGAAAAAGTGATCAGAACTAGAGCTATCAAGTGCTAAGTTCTGAGAGATGGTTCAATCAGAGCTTCTTGATCAAGCCTTCCAATCATACAAAAATGAGCAAAACTACCGTATGGTATAAAAGTTCAAAGCGTCTAAACGTTGATGCTTCTGTAATTGCCTCAACTGCTTCATTCATATTGCCAATTTGGGAAGCAGAGCATTCACCTTAATGAAAGTTGTTCCAGTCTGCTAATAGGGCTGGTTTCACTCTTAATTCTAACTCAAGTTTCAAACAAATTCCGATAAGACGAGGTTCAAACTAGAGTTTCAAACTTGAAGTTCTAAATTCATACAGTTGATACTCGATGAGTCGAATTTCATTAAAAAAGATTACGAGCTATCGAGAGTTTATTAAAGCTGTCATCTGTCTTGTAAAGAAATTAATCTCTTTTAGAATTGCAAAGAACTCGACCCTTAACAGAGAATTATTCTTCTTGTAGTAGTAAACACCAATTTGAATATCAGAGTAATAAACTTATAAATAAAATTCCGGAAGACTAGGATAAAATAACAAAAACCAAATTGAGATTAATAAAATCGAGGGTAAAACAAAACTTTTATATTAAAATTGAGAATTGAGTTGGCTGAATGACCAATTTTTGGCAATATAAATTGTGTAAAAAATATTAAAACTCGACAATTTTCATATTATTTTTCTGTGCATCTATATTTTGTTTATAAAGTACTTGATTATTGATAAAATTCATCATCCATAGATTATCATCCATCAACAGAATTGTATCATTTGTACTGCTGTTATTAGATGAAAAAATGTATTTCCTATTTTTAGAACTCGTGGCTGGCGCTCAAGGCTTCTTTTTCCAGTCACGCCAAAAACTATTGTAATTTAATGATTGTTTTATTTGTGAAAATATTTCTTGTATTTGACAATAAATTCATTATCCATTCATTAAAAAAAACCAATCAAATTGGATCTCCACCTTCAAAATAGAGATTACTTGAAAACTATTTCTGAAATAAAAATACCTTTCTTCCAAATATACGTAGCCTCTTCTTGTAGTCGAGTGAAAATACCTTTTTTCCAAATATCTTATACGTAGCCTCTTCTTGTAGTCGAGTTTATATTGCACTTGAACTACTTTCAATATTACAATAATTCATCTCAATGTCTCTGATATTCGTGCTCTTGTGTTTCAGTATTTCTTGGTTCTAACTGAACAGAATTGGTTCAATTCAACAAGTTTTCATCCTACTCTAAACACTCTTGCTCTATATTTCTGTCGAGCGTCAGATTATGAAGAAATAAAAACAAAAAAATGTATAATTTGTATCATAAATGTATCAGTTTAGAACTTGACAACCAAAGTATTATCTTAAGAGTCCTTTCACAGTCTCCTCATCCTAATTGGACTTATTCAGCTTATATTGACGTTGGAGAAAGACTTTCCGACTTAGAGCTTAAAGCATACTTTTACGAGATGCGACGACCTAGGTTAGGTCTAGATTAGAATAGATCTAGATTGAGAAGAGTAGGAGGGACAAAATCATGTTTGAGTCATTTGACATGATCGGATATTCGTCAATTTCTTTCTTCACCTTCATTCTTCAATTTCTCTGTTGTTGGTGTCGAGTGTCAGGTTGACCGAATTGATGAACTGTGGCCCGCCACACATAGATAGTCGGATGGAATTGTTTAAAATTATAAGTTCGCATACATTGATTCAGACCTGTGATATCGATTGAAAACCATTGAATGAAATTATTTGAATAGCATAGAACCATAGATCACTCCAATGTAGTTGGTAGTAAGGTGGTAATAAGTTTGTAAGGTTGAAACGCTAGTATTTTTGCTTGCAATTCATTTGAGTGAAATGAATGTTTTTATGATTATAGACAATATTTTTCAATGATAACATTTCTTGTTTCATTTACAGAAAGAATGATTGGAGAATGATGATCGAAATCCAGCCAACATCATGTTGAAGGAGGAACGGTGACATCATACACATCATGGGAGAATAATTATATTTTCCTGTAAGTATTATTTCAAACGTAATTCCTGTAATTCATGTTTTTATTCAATATTTCTCCAGGAGAAGGTACAGTAGGCTACTCCATCCAACACTTTATTTCCTTCTAGATAACCGTTAACAATAATCTATCTTTCCAGATCATGGATAACCATCATCTATCCTTCTCGATCATGGATATCCATTATACATTATATATCCTTCCACATCATGGATATCCATTATACATTATATATCCTTCCACATCATGAATAACCATTATCTATCCTTCTAGATCATGAATAACCATTATCTATCCTTCTAGATCATTTATAACCATTATCTATCCTCCTAGATCATGAATAACCATTATCTATCCTTCTAGATCATGGATATCCATTATATATCCTTCTAGATCATGGATAACCATTATCTATTCTTCTAGATCATGGATATCCATTATATATCCTTCTAGATCATGGATAACCATTATCTATCCTTCTAGATCATGAATAACCATTATCTATCCTTCTAGATCATTTATAACCATTATCTATCCTTCTAGATCATGGATAACCATTATCTATCCTTCTAGATCATGGACATCCATTATATATCCTTTTAGATCATGGATAACCATTATCTATCCTTCTAGATCATGTATATCCATTATATATTCTTCTACACCATGAATAAAAATTATCGATACTTGTAGATCAATCATAACCATCAAAGATAACCACCAATCCTTCTAGATACTAGATTATGGATAACCACAAGTTAGAGAAGGGATTACCTTCCCCGAGAAGGATTATCCATAATATTTTATTCATTACCATGGTTACCAGCTCTTATCTATCCTTCTAGATCATGTTTAACCATCAGAGACAGACAGAGCGAGAGAGTTTGGGAAAATTTTAAAAACATCAAATGGTTCTTGAGGATTTTTTGCTTTGAGAATCATTTTCCCCTTCAAAATGAGTTCTATCAAATGAAATAGCCCACACACCAGTTCTCCAACATCACCATTGAGAAAGCGACCAAAACAAGGATAAAACTAATCTTCTTTAGCGTTGTTGAAGACTTATTACCATCAGATCTGTAGATTTAAGACTTCCCATGCTTTCTCCTTCTATTTGAGAGCTGAGTTCTCCTAAAGCGACCGACTGATCCACAGATACAGTGGGATGCCTTCAAACTATAGTGAGATTTACTATACAATATGTTGGCATTCGCACACAATCAATACTGGCAGATTGAAGTGAACCTGACTATAGGCCTAGTACCGCTATCCATCCATCATATTCACAGATGTTTGTCTTTCTATAATAATTTTTCAAAAGTTTGCTGCCGTGTAATTAGGTCTATTTCCCTTTCGAATGCTGATAACCATCTACTTGCTGTCAGATCGGTATTGTTTGTAAGCAGGGTAGTCTCACGCTGAGTGCATCCCAAACAGTTTCAATTCAAACTGACAGCAACCGTTGAATGGGGAGCAATGATCTGATGAATATAGAGAACTCTGACAGTTCAAACTTAAATCTCACTATAGGATGAGGAAAGTTTCCATTGTGTTTTTTGTTTCCAATGTCGTTAAATGGAGGAAATGACAGATGTTAACTAGAATGGGTAGCCGGGAAGACAGGAGAGCTGATTCTCTTTAGGTCACCGGGTTGATGATGTTTGTAACCAATGTAGAACAGTTTTGTTTTAGTTGTAGGTGAAGTAGGCAAGAGTAGACATATCCGTTGAACATCAATCTAATCTAACGGTAGTATTCTATTAGTCTTTGTCATCTAATAGAGGATCCAAGCATGATGGACTTCATGGAAATGCGCCAACCAAGCTCTCCGACAGCTAAGTTCCCCGTCAGCTGAGCTCCTTTTAAAACCACTTTTGAGGAGATTGGTTGACGGCGTCAACTGAGCTCCTGAGAGAGGAGCTTGGTTGTCGTGAGCGTTTGAGGAGCTTGGTTGTCGTGAGCGTTTGAGGAGCTTGGTTGTCGTGAGCGTTTGAGGAGCTTGGTTGTCGTGAGCGTTTGAGGAGCTTGGTTGTCGTCTACGGTCCCGACAACTAGTCCCCTCTTAACCAGTAGGGGATTGGCTGCGGGGAGACTAAAGTCTGAGATATATTACTTTTAGCATGAAGAGGAGAAACTCATTTCTCCCTCCACAGTTTTTAGCATAGACACAGACAGACATCCTGCGCACAATTGAATGCGCCGTGTCATTTTGCTTCATGCTCTTGTGATGAAAACAATATTATACCTGCTGACCAGTATATGACTTGGAACATTGCCAGCAATAGCTGGAAGGGTTGTGTTGGTGCATCGCTTTGGAAAGCTCTCTCACACAGACACAAAAGAAGGAGAATGCTGCTAGGTAGTGGGAGTGATTAGTGGAGGATAGAGCATCGGACCTCTCCGTCCTCGAGAAAGAGCCGTGTTAAAAGTAATTTCTTTCCCACTTTAGTTCACGGCAATGGTATATTTTGCCAGGGGATTGACTGACGCCTGTGATCGAAAATTCGTGGAGCTTAGTTGTTGGGGAGACAGGTTGGCGGCGACCCGACTTCACCTATTGCTTCCGATACTAAACTAGATTTTCCCATAGATACAGACTCAAACTTTGATGCTGATCGAAGTTTTAAACAATGATACAAAGGGATTATACTTTTCTAGGAATGATAGTTCTTAGGTACTGTATATGGAAAGTTTGCGGGTTTTCTTGATGGTTTTCAATAAATTATGAGAATTAAATTATAAAAAGGAAGTTATTGATTAGTATTCGAATATTTTTTGAGCTTCATGTGTCATGATATACTTCCAATTGTGGCTGACCAAAGCTAGAGACATGAGAAGATGTACAAAAAATAATTGACAGACACTGAATTGGAATTGGAAAGTGAAAAGTTGTATAATGTGAAATTTTATTTGTTGCCAACCACATATACCTGATAAGAGAGGTTTTGTTATTTTAAGAATGTGAATAAAGCTATATTCTTATAATATATTATAATATACTTCCAGGGAAAAGAAATGAAGGATCAAAATAATTAATCTTCGGGCTTCAACGTCGGTAGAGAAAGTGTGTGAGATCTGTATCAAATATAGAAAAACCTCCTGCTAAATTCTAAATTATATGAAATAATTGAGAGGTTTTCAGTGAGAAAAGTTGACTACAAAAATTCCAAGATACGTATTTAATTATTATTATTCCACACAAACGTTTCCGTTGCATTGACCTTGATCAACTTTCGGCTTTTAATCATTCATAAACAACTCTCAAGACTTAATGGAATAGTAATGTTTTGTTTTCTATAAAGGAGTATCTTATCTTACATGTTTCTATGAAATAATAATAAATTCATCCAATCAATTGATTCTAAGTTATCATTGTAACGTTTTTCGGATGGACACATTAAGTCGTTGGTCCCGGCTGTCTAAAAAGCATTCGTTAGGTCATGTCAGAGTCCCTGAAATTGATCAGTTGCGACCTGAAAACTCTGACACCAGACCTGAGCCAGCCAGGTCACTCGATATTATTATTATTGTAACTGTTTATTAGGCAATAATTTTATGTTAATCCCATCAATCTATTCTGAGTTATCATTGTTAATCTTTGTTTATTAATGCATAATTGTAAGATCACTGTAAATCTAGTTCCAGGTTATGTAGTGTAGTAAATGAATAAGTGATTAACCTGCCTGCCAACCACTCCAGGCTCTCAAACTACATGTTACTCAGTGTACTACAACTTGTTTACTAACATCATTTGGAAATTATCACCTTCAGCCCAACGCCATCAATGAACGCCCCATTACAACATAATGTTATCTAGTTAACAGCAGCCTGTCAATTGTAGTATAGTCAATGAGTTTGTTACCACCACAATGGATAATGAAAGATTGATGTTGAAAAGCCGCTGAAATTAGATCAATCTGTTGGTCGGGTGTAAATTGATCAGATAGGAGGCAATAAATTAGGACCACCTCTATAATCAAACATAAAACGGCCAATTCAACTGCTCACTTCTCATCTGGCATCGCTTGTTAGAGTTTAATTAATAATTTCGGTTGTATACTACAGGGAGCCTAATTGGAGTTGAATGATTGATGGTTTTGGGGCCGCTAAATCAGTGAATCTGGGAATCTTTTTCGGTAGGAATAAAGGGAGGTTTTGGATAAGGGTTGAGGGTTTCTCACCCAGTTAGTAAGGCAATTATGTTTGAAATTGGGTATTTCCTCTCTGGGATGGGGTTTAATGGTTTGGAACAAAGGGATGGGTTTGAAAGTAACCGAAATACTGGAATAAAAATGATTTTTAAATGATTTGCCACTGTTTAATCAAATATATAAATATATGTTCTTAGGAATATCTTCGTATGAATAGAAAATGAAAAGGTGTTTGAGAAAGAGTTACTACCTTTCTACTTAATCTCTGAAAAAATGAAATAGATATGTTCTTTGCAATATGCATATCTTCATATAAATAGAAATTGCCGAAAATAGTAACATCTCTATTCACTCAGTTACTAGTACCTCTCACTTGGAAACTTTTATAAACTGAACTTAATTATTCATTAATTGTTATTGAAGTTAAAATTTGTCCAACTTAATAGTATTAAGTTATTATGCATAATAAGTTTTGTCTTATGTATTTTTCAATATTTGTCATTTTCTGCATTAATGCCTGAATACAAGGAGTCATTTTTCTTGCAAAGAAATTGACATGACTTTAAAAAGTACCAAGTTTGCACAGCATTTTGCTGGATTGTTCAATTTCGAGAAATTGCAAGCAAAATTGCTTATCAAACTCTTTCTTTAAAAAATTGAATATTGATGTTTTTTATATATATTTTATTATTTCTAATAATAATGTTCAAGAGAATAATTTTCACAGCTATAATAATTGAAATTCAAAAATCAAAATATTATAATATTATTTTAGTTAATTTGAGATAAACTTGAACATTACTGTATTACTGCGTATTACTTATTACTTCACCTAAAGTGAATGTCATTAAGGTGAGTAAATGTACAGAGTGTTGACATGCAGAAGTCACTATGTATGTAACATCTTTAAAAATCTTATTTTATTTACTAAAAATATTATTGTATTCCATAAGTTTGTGATGCTATCTCCTAAATAAGCATTGTCATTCTCATTCTGAATTTAGAGTTTCCATTTTTGATGTTGATTGATTTCCTGGGAGCCATTCCAATTTTACAAAAACTTCAAATGCGATTTTCTCAAAACTAGTTTTTTGAAGTTAGTACTACGACGATATATAAATTTAGCTCGACATCCTGGATTCTTCCAATTTTTTCAACAGTCAGTTCGACTATTAAGATCTTGAGACGAATTAACACACCTGCATTCAAATTCTTGATTGAGTTATAGAGAAAACATTGGTACTTTTTCTTATTCTAGGATCGATTTCTGTAAAAAGTTCAAAATGATGTTTTGGGCACCACCAATACGGTGATTCTTCCCTACTATCATGCTTTTCATGACAAATCTTAAACACATGTATCCCAGCAAGAAAAAAATTGACTACGTTTTAATCATTCACACGTTACCAATTCAACGATCAGCTCTTAACGCCTTTTCATGATACTTCTTCTTCTTCTTCATGTGCCGTCTCCATGGCGGAGGTTGGCTATCATGATGGCAATTTTCACCCTGCTTACAGCTGACTTGAAAAGTTCATTTGAGGTGCACTTGAACCAATCCCTTAAATTGCGCAACCAAGATATCCTTCTTCGCCCCACTGACCTCCTACCTGTTATTTTGCCTTGCATAATGAGGTGCAATATTCCATACTTGTGACCTCTCATTATGTGACCCAGGTACCTTAATTTGCGCTCCTTGATTTCACCAATGAGTTGCAGTTTCTTACCCATTCTCCTCAGAACCTCTTCATTTGTAACATGATCGGTGTATGAGATTCTCAGCATTCTGCGATAAAATTACGTTTATGATACTTACAATGAAGTATTTATTGTTATTTTTTTAAACAATCTCGTTTGAACATTACTTCTATTGCATCAATGCAGAACTATGAGGAACTGAAGGCTGTAAGTGAGAAGTATCACTTTCACTCAGAGACGTTTATATCTTGCTAAGTGGTACTCACACTTACTTATCCATTAAACGACAATAGAACAGGCCATAAAATGCGCTTGCATTTCCCCCTTTCATTTATAGCATCTTCCAGATGACGTGTAAGAATACAGCTTCAATAATACAATTCCAATCCGTTCAATCTAAAGTCATAATTTTAAAGTATCCTCTTCAGTGATTATGCATGTTACGTAATTCAAAGTGAGCTTTCAAATTATATCATTCATACTATAATCATCACAATTCTACATTGAAAATCGAGGTTAGATACAAACCTGCTCATGAGAGGAGCTGAGAGTGTTCTTGAAAGAATATTTACTCTAATGTCATGTTTATCAATTACTCGATTTCAAGATTCATTGTTCTATTTTGAAATTCGTCCACCTTGAATTCCGCATTAAGTGATGGGATTTTTCCTTTAATGACTACTTTTAGTTGGTGGAGCAGTCACCCTTTCAACAGACTGAGAGCACATCTCTAACCTAATTTGAGCTATTAGATATCACTGCTAATCAATTTGATACCCTTATATCAGGAGCTACACAACATGTTATTGACGTTAATTGATTCATACAATAAGTACATCATCAAATGATAGGCGGAGAAAAAATAAGGTAACCTTGTGCTATTCCTCTCCCAAATTCAGATAAGGTTACACATAGTCCGAAATAGGTTGAGTCTTATAGTTCCTGAATTAAGTAGTATGGGTTAAGTTCTTGAATTTAATCAAATTCACATGGTTTTCGAGAAATTATAACTTTCAAGGACATTCTTCATTTGGATCAGTCAATACTCTAAAATTAGGTGCTACAAATATCATTCATCTTTTACAATTTACATTATTATCTACATGGTCCAGTAGTAGACATGACATTACTGTCTATTACTCGGCACGTCATCAAATAAAAAAGTCATTCTATTCTATTATGAACCAATGAAATTCACATTCATGGTTTTTGGAAAATTATAACTGCCAAGGACATGAATCACCCATTCTCCCCTGAGTTTCCTAGAAGAGGTAGACAAAAATGAAATGACACAGGAGGAAACGGGCAATTAATCATGTTTATTGCTTCGTCGTGAGAAACGCCGAAAAAATTAGAGACAAAAGGTGGCACGTACAGTGCATGCGCGGAATATAACTGCAGCTATAGTGAAACTGTCAGCATTGTTTGAAAGGGGAGCATTGGTGGTATTCATGGGGTTTGCTGACTGTTTGAAGTGAATCTGACACGAAATTTATTTACGATTCACATAATGCTCTGACTCCTGCTAGTTCCTCAGCTTAATAAAACAATAATGATGGCGTCACATCCTGCGATTGTCCTGCCGAGATTTGCTTCTTTACTTGTTCATTGTAGCTGGCGTGAACATGGATGTGAGGGACACGGAAATTGGGAGACTGGAGGGAGGAAATTGTAAATTAGCCGGGTGTGTTGACACTAGCTGTAAACTGATAGTGAGCGGGACTATTAAAACATTATCAGAGGTGTTCACCAAGATACTGTTCTCCTCTCTGGTTTCTATGACCCTTGCAAAACTATTATATTTTTGATACTTGATTCTTCGCTCAAAAACATGTGGGAGAAAAGGGAGAAAAGATATGAATTAAGTTTGTAGAGTGAATATTGATGTTGTGGAACTTTTCCATGATTGAAGAGACTTGGAAATTTTTTTTGAAAGGGATTTTTTGACAACATTTCAAGTCTCTTCAATTAAAAGATATGGGAATTTATGAAAGTACGTAATTGAATATAACAATTGTAAGAAGGAGGGACAGAGTGAGAGAGAACGAGAGAAATGTTTGAAAGGGAATAAAAGAGAAGGAAAGTTATTTGACGAGAGTTTTCCACGGTACCGTACTACTTTTCAACCTTTATGTTTTACAGCAAAGACTGAAAATATTTGGAGAAACAGTGATTTTTTGTTTGACAAACAATGATTGTACAAAACTATTTGATAATATTTATGGAAAAAGATCTCTGTTCTACATACTACCCTTCCTTTTCAACAAACTACCTGCAAACATAAGAGACTACTCAAAAACAGATGTAATGATCTATCTAATAAACAATTCGCTCTCGATTTCAATTCAGTAAAATCAAGATGAGAATAAAATACAGTGATAATAGAACTCTGAAATAAACAATTAATATTATTTATTAATATTTGAATAATAATTCCTAATAGGCTTGGGTTCGATGAACTTTTTTTCAATTAGCCTATTTTGCTGGTTCCAAATTATTTTGTCTGTTGTAAAGTCACTGCCGCCAGCCTGAACGACTAATAATTCAGTAATAATTAATATTGTATAAAATATTTCCTCCTTTTTTCCTTCCTTAACTCCTTTTAGTTCTCGATTAACTCCTTATTTGTTTTAATTCTAATTATTATGTTTATTATAGTTTCTCATTATGATTGTAATCCTTTTATTTTATTTCTTTTAAATTACTCTTGATTCACGACAAGCTATTTTATTTCATTTATTCTTAATTTCAATTTAACTTTGTGAATAATTTTGTTTTGATCTGGCACCTGCTGAAAACCCACAGGTTTAGCAGGACCCAACAATGTAAAAATGTTTTTCTAATAGAATTGATTGATTGATTAAACTTTTTAAAATGTTTGTCCCTGAGCTCCTCAACAAACATGTTTGCCGAACATGTTTGTCGAACATTGTTCAGTGTGGACACGGCTTAAAGCTACGGATATCCATGGCATTGAGAGTTATGGATGTGAAAATATGCTATCAATGTCACCAGGAAGTAACAAGAAGTGTTTGTAAGCTAGCTTATCATAATATACTGAATTATTTATGACTTGATAGTGTTGGAGCATTGTGAGTGTTATTAACATTTCACACAAATGCACATGTCGGTCAGGTGTAAGAATGGACAATGTTGTAGTCATAGAATTCTTAGTCGCCTCACTGAGTCGGTTACGCTACAAGAAGCACCCCTTCGTTTTCGTTGTTATGCTTCGATTACTTTGGGATTTTCAACTGACAAATCACTATGATCATGCTGTGACTCACAGGTTCACCAAAAGATGTAACTCACTATGGAAATAGAAGATTGTTTTGTGAAATAGATTTTATTATAGAAGAGAATTGAGTCTAGTTTAAGCCAAGACCTCCTAGACTTTATGTCTTGACAAGATATGTCAAGACAAGTATGTCTTTTAGGTCTTGTTTAAGCCTATACTAATAATTATCAGTTTCTGTGTTGTTGTCGTTGTTGCTGTTGTTGTTGAGCAACAACTAGCCAAATTGAGTCTAGTTTAAGCCAAGACCTACAAGACTGTAAGACTTGACAAGATATGTCAAGACAAGTATGTCTTGTAAGACATGTTAAGCCTATACTAATAATTATCTGTGTTGCTGTTGTTGTTGTGTTAGATATCCATAACAAATGGGAACGACTTTATAGGCTATTGTCGAAATCACTGATTTATCGAAATAATTTTGTGATACTAGTTCAGGATGCTACCTCATTATCAATATCTACTAAACTGAAAACATCAGAATAATCAATACATTGAGCATCAGAATAACAATATATATTCTGTTCCATTCAGTAGCATATCAGTATAAAATGGCTTAAACTTACCTTACGATAATGCATCAAGGAAAAAACATGAATAATATGTCACTTACATCCATGTGTACGGAATCTTTCACGTTTCTTGTAGACATGAGAGAGAATAGTTATTTGTGCAACTAGTGCGCAAAGTGACAGTTTGCTGCTCCGAAAGAAACGTTTACGCCCGAGCCGTAGGCGAGGGCGGAATGGTTTGTTGAGTGCAGCAGAGGAACTTTGCGCACGTATTTCACATTAAGTTTTTCCTACAGTTACCATTTAATATGAAAAGTAATAATTTTATTAATAATTTTATTATTAATAAATAAAATAGAATATAGTATGTGTGTTTGAATGGCTGTGTTCTGAATGTGGTGGCTGTCATCCACTGTTGTCCACCCCATTAAGAATCTTATAACGTGCACCACCACACTATAGTTACCAACTTAATTTTGATTTTGCTGCACTGGTGCTCCATATAACCCACCAACTATTTTGCGTTGCCATGTTGCAAATCTGGAGTGCAGGAAAAATTTTTCCCGCACTAGAGCGGAAAAGTGATTCTTTGCGTTCTGTAATCAGTGCAGCAATGGCCACTTTTCAACGTAACTGTAGGAAAAAATAATTACATTGTAGTAATTGGATGAGAACGTCTTGATATTGTCAAAACCACTAATTTATTGGAACAGTTTGATAGACAGAACTCGGTTGTTACACGATTATCAATCTCTAGTAAACCGAAAGCTTGAACATTGAGCAGCAGAATATATAGTGTGGGTGAAGCCCTACGATTGACCAGGACAGGACAGGAAATATCTTCATTCACTAATTATGATTTCATTATATATTGTGATTTTATAAAATATTTTGTGACGTAGCCTTATATACTACCGTATCGCCAGGCTAAATAAATTGATTGTTTGAAACTAGACACGCCCAAGAACTTGGTTTTCGTTGAATACTTCCAAATATGGTCACGATTTCTGTTATCTTCATGGTTAGATGAGAACTTTTTAGGCTGCTCTCGTAATACATCAATCTAAAATATAGTTTGATCACAACAAAATAATTTAACATCAATCAGAAAATCGTGGAAAATAATGTCTCTGTTGAACTTCAGAGTTTGTTTCGTGAGGTAAAGTTGCAAATCTGGAAAGGAAGAGCCAACAGAAATTATACTCTGTACAAAATAACTTCTGACTTGGGAGTGACATGCACAGCAGAGAAGGCAAACAGAGGTAGGGATACAACCATTCTGCACCGGTCAGCATTTTCTAATTTCTCTTGAGTATTCATGTGCACATATGGAGTTTCCTGCTTGGAAGCCCTCACTCGACTGATTCTAATCGACAAATTGGCAACTGAGCTTCTACCTACGACTCTATCCATCACAATAATTGGATGATCCCCCTCCATTTCTCTGCGCCGCATATTCCTCAAAGTCAAAAGTTATTTTGTACGGAGTATAATTGGGATGAAGATGTTATGCATTAAGTAGAGGCATAGATGGTATCTATGAAAAGTATGATATAGATAAATTATAAATATAGTTTGATTTCAACAAATAAAATGAAATCAATTAGATTAACGTGCAAAATAATATAACTGTTAAACTTCATGTGTGAGTTTGTTTGTTGAAGTTTATTTGCATATCGGAAAAGGAAGAGTGGACAGGAAACAGGATAGTGATGGTGTGTAGGAAGAGGGGGGAATAAATTTGAAAGAGAACTGTAGAAGAAGTGCAGTAGCATTAGAAGAAGAGGAAGGAGTAGAACGAGAAGAAGAAGAAGAGAAGAAGAAGAAGAAGAAGAAGAAGAAGAAGAAGAAGAAGAAGAAGAAGAAGAAGAAGAAAAGGAAGAAGAGAGTAGTAAAGTGAGCTGTGTAGTATGAACCGTGTCCATAATGCGCCAGTAAGGTGTAACGGTATAGTGATGTATGTGTCTGCCCCCCCGGTGTTAAGTATTATAGTATTAAACTGTAGTACTACAGTGCTATAGTGGACGGTGACTCATACATTGCCAGACAACAAAACAAAGAAAGAAAACCTGAGAGAGAAAAAAAATTGAGACGAGAGAGATAAGTTGAGACAGAGAGAATGACGAGGAAAAGATTCAGTACAGAGGAAGAATAGGTAGTCTAAAAAATATTCAAATCAGTGAGAGAATAAAAAATAAGAAGAAATTCTATGTTGAGAGAGTAGATGAGGGAGAGAAAACTAGGTTGAGGAAGAGAGAAGAAGATGAATGAGTGAGTTATAGACCAAAACTTTGAAATACCGTATAAGAGATAAATGAGATTTAAGAGAGGAAAACTTATAGAAACTGAATAAGTGTGATATAGAAAATATATGAAGAAGGTGGAAGAGTGAGCTAAAAATATACAAAAACTATGAGAGAGAGGAGAAAAATCAAACTTAAGAGAGGAAAAGTTATAGGAACTGAATGTGAGAGGCAGATAATATAAGAGATAATATTATAATAGTGAGGGAACGGGTGACAAGGAGAACAAAATTTGTCGAAAACTGTGAAAGATAAAGAAAGAATTATCTTGGAAGGAATCATATGGAACTTACTGTTGCATTATTCATATGCTAATAAATTAATAATTATTATTAAACGAAAATCCCAATTAAATGCTGTAAATCACCCCGAATCTGCTACTGCAAATATTGAAAACAGGGTTAACAGCTATAAACTTAATAATTTCCATTTATAGATGTAAATTCGATGAGCGCTACTATAAAAAAATTATTTGTCAGTCCGGGAATTTTTGTATAGTAACGCTCATAGAATTTCATCTAGCTGTTTACCCTGTTGTCAATCTTTGCAGTAGCAGAAGTCTTCGGGGTGAATTACAGCATTATATTGGGATTTCCGTTTAATAATAATTATTAAAAGAATTAGTCTTGGAAGAAATGTTTGAGAGAGGGAGAGGAAGAGACTGCGAAAAATTAGAAAGAAATATTACGAGAAAGAGAATGGTTGACGGAAATTTGAAGATTGAAGTAAGATGACTTCGTACAAAAGCGAGAAAGAGATGAAAGAATTGAAAAAGAGTAAAATATGAGAGAGAAAGACAGCGTGTGGTACAATACCAGTTACAGCAGCTGGATAGCTCCCAGTGAAAAATGAGGAATGTTATTGAAACTCCGTGCATATTTTATGTTGGAGTGGAAGTCAGAACAGTAGTCTACAAGACTACATAAACTTGAACTTGTTATTGGCTTGGCCATGGCTATTTTTCAGAATCGATTTTGTTTTCCTTTCCTGAGTCGCTGATAGAGAAGATTTGAATAATGTACTCCTTTATCATCTACTGCGTTTAGCATTTCCTTGTCAACACTTGGGAATAACATTCTTTTTTAAACAGTGAATATTCAACTACATTAGCATGCATTAAGCATTTATTTACTGCATTAAAATGAGACTGCATTTACATGAGTAGAAGAGGAGCTCTTCAGTAAGGAGTAGGGTCTGCAACCTGCTTCACGTTTACGATTTTTCAAAAATGTAGAAAAAAAATTATTGTCTCATCAACCCGAAATTTTGTATTCAAGTTTTCCTGCACCTTCGATTACTTCAACTACTTTCAGTCATCCATTCATACAATAAGTACATCATCGAAATAATAGGGAGAAGAAAAAATAAGGTAACCTTGTGCTATTCCTCTCCCAAATTTAGATAAGCTTACGCACAGTCCGAAATAGGTTGTCTGGTAGTTGTTCACTTCACATAGTTTTCAGTCCTTGAATATTTTCACAAAAAGTAGATTTTCAAATTTAGATGTTTCAAAACCAAACATAGAAGAAATATTTCAGATTATTATAACTGAAATTGGGAATATTCGCATATTGAATACGTTACAGTCATTAAGCCCCGCACACACACATCGATTTTTGTTCATACGATATTCTTCCGTCCTTATGAATTCTATCAGATTGAACGGAACTTGACAAACATCATCTGTTTAACGCAATAGAATTTATAAGGAATGTATTTTGCCGTCCTTATAAAAAACGAACAAAAATCGATGTGTGTGTGCGGGGCCTTACAGTCAATTCTTCTCAAAAACTATTCTCATCCATAGTCATCAAATTTCAAATTGGAAAAATCCCACGTTTGGAAAAGCATGTGATCAGGTCCCAGAGTATTGTAGCTATTTCAAAACATAGCTTATTTAATACAACGTTATTTTAATACTTTTTAGTTCATTGTAGTGCAGTCAAAGAAAGGTTGTAGAGGGAAAAGTTTGGAAAACAATTTTTGACCCCGCAGTCAACATTTTTTGGTTTCTCGCATATAACTCAAAAAAATTGTATCTTCTGGACAAAACTGTTATATACAAAATTGAAGCTCACATAATTTCCTACGATATTCATCTTAAAACTTTTTCTATATCCTCTCTAGTTTTAGAGATATCCGCTCTTGAAGGTGTGACATTTTTGAAAAAACACGTTTACCTTATGATGTTGTGTCTTTTCACCATAAAATAATTTTGAGGTAAACAACTAATTTTTAGTAGAATTGTGGAATTGAAAGAATAGATAGCCCAGTCAAGGTATCACTCAAATAAAATCGAATATTATTTATGATAAAGAGTAGTCATATTATCTATAAAGCGATAAGAGAACCATGCAAATTTATAATCATGCAGTAATGAAAATTCTTTGGCAGAAATAAAATTATAAAGCGGCTTGTTTATTATTGGCAGATTATAAAAAAAAGATTGCTTGTACAATTTGAGGTTAGAATCCTTTGTTTTGATTTAATATGTCAATCGATCTTAGATCAATCAACAATTTATTGAATTAATATCGAATAAATCAGCTGATTGCTTACTCAACTATTACAAATTAAATTATATTTACTCAGATAATTGTAAATATTATTTATGTTAAAGAAGGTTTATGTAATGAGAAAACAGCGATTAATATGTTATTCGAATATTTATTGAAATCTAAAAAAGTATGAAAAACTAAGAGTATACAAAGCTCACATAATAAATGTGATGAATCTTTTGAGTAAATCTCATGAAAGGAGAGAATTAACTAGAAAAATTATAATTACCCTTATAAAATCAAAGGTTTGTCAAACGAACAGTGAGCACCCGAGCAATAAGGCTTCCTTATCAACAGCTAAGTATAAGATAAGAGTACCGTTTTTTACTATGCATTTTTTCAAAGAATTATTAAATAAAATTATAATTATTTTGCAAATTAAGTACAAACCATTTATGAATTGCTCATTGAACTTTTGGAGGTTACACTTTTGTTTACGATTGATCAGATGTTTTGTAGCAGCTCAGACACAGCTGACTGACTCAATATATTATAAATGTCATGCCAGGTTTTCATGCAAGCTATAATATTATTTCTAAAATTAAGATCTATTGAAAAAGGATAAATAATTTCAAATAGAAAAATAAAATGTATGTATTATTGTTAAAATGATCTATTACTCACGAAATTACATTATAATGTCAAATGTTGTTATAACGAACTAGGTCATGGCATGAATATTGTATCACTGATAAGAGCAGCAAAAATTAATTATAACAGTTTCGAATATAATAAGAATTGTATAGAAATATTAAATTATAAATTATTGATTCAACTGAGTCACATGGTGAATGAATCTCTTTGGCAAGTCTAAACCAATCATATGTCATAGAAATAGCACCAAAAAAGATGGTCGTTTGAAAGCATCATATGTTAATCTGTTATCAGCCAGCAAACATGCCTTATCATATATGCTAGTGCATGTACACTGTATAGAGGAACTGTATCTAGAGAATTAAGCAATTTAAAAAATTATACAAATTAAGTTATTATTGTAATCAAAGGAATTATATTTCACTGCCTGCCACTGACGTCATGCCTACGTCATAATCATCCTACCAATGGCGAATTTTCATGCAAATTAACTACACAGAGATTCTTAGAAAAAGGTTCTAGCCAAAGTCTTAGAAGAAGGCAAGACACTTCCCTTTTAAAATCCTCACAGTTAAGACCTTGTTAAAAAGTTACCAAAGACCTATTAGTGAAATTTCATTCGATTTTTGTATTTTTTATCTGTGAGCCAATATTTCAGGCTAATTTATCTATTGTTTTGTAGATTTATTTATCAATTGATTACTCTAGAAATTCAAATTTAATTATTCCCTAATTTATTTGGTGAAGGAAATATTTAATTAAAATTCCACACGTGCTAAGACCGAAGCCTGGACCAACCACTGATCATACAAAATTTGATCTAAAGGAACCACAACCGCCAAGAGGATTCACGTGAGTTTTATATATTTGGGGCCCCAATCTTCGCTTAGAAAGAAATACAGTGCAGAAACATATAAAATTTTTCTTCGTTAAAGTAATGGCCATGCCGTCAAGCGCTTATAACCATTAAGATCCTAGATTTTATCCAATATAGAATTTATAAGAACTTGTGGTTGATTAACTATCCTCCGCTGCCAGAACCACGACCTGAGTAATTTTAAAAACCTTTTATAACTTGTTTTCATTATTTTTAAGAAACTGTTAAATTTGTCAATTATAAATTCTGTTGGATCATGCGAGTACAAGCAAATTTCTAATTATTTTGTCAATGTTAAACTATTCTCAATCTGTAAACCAAGCTTTAAATCTGCACTGTCAAATTATATATTTTATTATATTATATTTCCACTTTATCAATTCGTCTTCTGAGTTTGATTATTTCTTAAGCCTGTCAATTATTGTGTCTGACACGCTCTATATTATCAAGAACCAATCAAGTATGATCATTGAAATAATTGATTCAACCTGGATATTGGAACAGATCTAAGTGGATGTAGTGTGTGGGGTCAGATCGAGATTACCTATTCTCTGTCCTTACCTGCTCATATATCAGCTTTTATCTGTTACCAACTTCAGCTTGGAAGCGAATTTTTCAACTGTATGGCAGATGCAGCTGGAGATAATATAATTTCCTACAATAGAGCATAAAGCCCGACAAGACTCTGTTCTCGAAGTATATTCCGAACGATCTCTGGTCCTTAGTACCCTATCTCAATCCTTCGGAACTTATTAGAGACGCAGTCCCGTAGATTATCTACATCAGGATTTTTGCTCGACCTGTATGATTTTATATGCTGTTTCATCACAGGTAATAGTTTTAATATATTCGCATTCAGTGTTTAGCGACCACTACACTACCTCTGAAAATTTTATCATTATACAATCAGTCATAAGAAGAATCAAGGGTGAGCGAGTGTTTATGCCTCCCGCGATTCAGACGATTGTTTCAAATCTTGTAGTGACTCAATCAGTCTGGTGTTCACTTAGTATCCATGCATGCATTTTCAAATTTCTAACCTCAATACTGGTGACTCAGTACAAGATTCGTTATATGTGGAGCTATTTGCAGCACCACATAAATTAAATGTATATCGCATTATAGCTTCATATATTGAGATTTATTTATTGGAATGTTCACAGGCTATTATATAAGCTATTTATGTATAAATTTTTATTTATCTTTGTATAACAAAGTTGGGGAAACCCTGAATCTTAGGTAACCAATTATATCACGTTTTACTAAGACTAGAAGCCAATCAGAGGGAAGGCTTACAAATTGTTAGAGGAAGAGATGAGAATTTTCTGAGAACTGCTTCTCTCTGGCTTGTGATCTCGACCTATAAGGCAGCACATAGAGATAGGGTCTCTTTTCAATTAATTTTTAAAAGCATCAAGCCAGTCCCTTTTTAAAATATTAAAATATGTGTAATTAATGTTTGATTGTTTGTGAACTCAGTGTTTGTTAGAGAGTTCTTAACTGTAATTTATTCCCGTATGTATATCCTTAATACTGATAGGGACTTATACGTGATCCGGACCATACACAAGCCCTGCAGAGTCGAAAGGATCTAACTAATTAATTATTGGAGATAATTAATTATTCTACACAAACTTCAGAACATCATTATAGTGAGTGTGCTAGTTATCCTAATGAGCTCATTAGCAGGCCTTTATCAGTGAATTGGGGAATTAATCAAAGCACTATATAAATATTATTCAAGTTTAAAAAATTTGCAACGTGGCGACCGCTATTAAGCATATAGAACTAGAGTGATCTATATAAATATATATTTAATACTACTATAGGAAGCTTATTTCCGTGCATGGCATGAATCCACATATGGTACCTGAAATAAGTAAACTCTTCATTTGTAGAGCTTTAATCAAATAAAATTGAACATGACTTTCTACTAGTAACGGATCAACAACATTTGATATTTATGAATGAATCAATGACAACGAAAACATATGGTTTATCATATCATTCTACCCGCTAGATTTTCGTGTTATCTTAGGGGCAAGATGACGGAGCGACACAGTGGACTCTTGTCCATCAGGGCGACGAATGTGAGCATACTCTGGGTTTGCCTCAATCAATTCAACTTCTTCTACTGATGAATCTTGCTTTGAATTTCGGTTCATTTTCTTCAGCCAAACTGGTCCTGGGCTCATTAGCCAAGATGGTAGTGACTGTCCATTTGTTGAGGATCTCATGTGTAGGAACATTCGTTCATGAGGGGTGCAATTTGTTGTAGTACACAAAAGAGATCGAATAGAGTGAAGTGCATCAGGCAACACTTCCTCCCATCGATTTGAATCAAGTCCTCGTGATCTTAGAGCTAGTGTTATTGCTTTCCATATAATTCCATTATATCGCTCTACTTGACCATTCCCTCTCGGATTGTAAGGCGTGATCTACTAGTTGCTATCCCTTTTGAGCCAAGAAAGCTCTTCAACTCAGTTGACATGAAGGATGTTCCTCTGTCTGTGTGAATATAGCTGGAAGGCCAAACATTGATATTAATGAGACCAGGCAATTTATGACTGTTCTCGCAGTCATGTCTGGACAAGGAAATACAAAAGGGAATCTTGAGTACTCATCAACCATCACCAGTAGGTATTTATTTCTTGTTTTTGATTGTACGGGTCCTTTGAAGTCCATATTAATTCGTTCAAAAGGTTTTGTTGCCTTTATGAGATTTCCTTTTGTCTTCATATACTGTGGTTTTATTTCAGAGCAAATTGCACAATTGGAGCAAATTTTCCTTACATCATCTACAGTATAGGGGAGATTTTTCATTCTGAGCCAGTGGTAGAAACGAGTTACACCAGGGTGACAAAGTTCATCATGGTATTTTGCCAAAGCTGAGTTCAATGTTGAACAACCAGCTGTAATACATATACGAGAGAGTGCATCAGCTGGTGCATTTTCTTTTCCAGGTCTGTAGACTATGTTGAATTTGTATTCAGAAAATAGCAAAGAGTGAAAACATAGCTAAGATTTTAAATTATTATTTTTATCCATTATTATTCATTGATCAAAGTATGTTCTATTAAACCTATAGACTGGACAGGTTCTAAGTTGTTGAATTCTGAACCGATTTGAAGTCCATACATCAGTATTAATAAAGTAAATATTTGTAGCTCACAATATTGTGAATGCTAACAACTCCTGTGATAACTGAGATATTAAAGAATTTATTTATATGGAATTATAGTTATAAGGAAGTTTTATATAATTATAAATTTTATGGGAATATATTTGTGTTTTATGTCAACATACAAGATCTTATAAGAGTTTTTATTATTTTCCTAATTCATCTCGTGATATACAGTTTGAGCTGTCTTGGTACCAAGCATTTTTATTCTGCAGCATATATAATTAGTGAATTAATGAATATTGATCTTATTCAGAGCACTTATTACTTATCATCCTTTGATGATAGTAATACTATACAGCCAGCACAATATTACTGATTATATTATATTACAATATATCATATAAGGATCCAGAGAACTTCAAGAACTGGCGTTGTAAATCTCAAGGAATTTCGAAAGGATAAATTAGTGCATACCAGTATTCATGACGAGCGTTTTAAGGAACAACTAGAAAAACCATAGTTGATTTTCATTATTCTCGATTGAGTATATGGTTACTGATAATCAGTCACTAACTATCTTTTTGACTTCCTTATCAGTAATCTTCAATAATTATCTTCAAGAGAGCAGCGGTAGGAATTGTTAATCAGCAGTTATTGAAACCCATGGTGATTCATTACATTGAGAATATTCATGCATCTACCACTGAGCTAGAGCTGTGGTCTGACCCCAGTATATTTGCGAGCCGGACGGCCTTAACTTTTTGCAAATTTATTTGCAAGCTAGGGATATCAACAGCTACACTGGTATATAAAAAATATACCATTTCACAACCTCCAATTTTTTCAATGTTTGCTCTTATAACTTTTTAAAAATTGATGAGAAAAATCCATGCTGACTATGAGCTGATAGAGCATTATAATCTCTTCAATTTGATTTATAATTTGACACTTTTACGAATTTCCCTGCACATGTTACAGCAACTTCAATGTAGGGGGCGAAATTTTCAACTTTGCAACAATTTTCAACTCAGCGATTCCAGACCTTCAACAGAGGGGATAAAGATGCGCACTTTTGCTATGTTCCCCTACTAACTAGTCTAAATTGAGCTGCAAAATCAAAGATGGTCTCACATACACCCCCTTCAAATATCATTGTAAAACCATCAATTGTTGCAGCAGTGAAAATTCCACCCCCTACATTGAAGCTGCTATAACAATGAAAAGAAAACTTGGAATAGTGGAATAATACATCTTTTCAAAGAGAATTCAATGCTCTACAACCTACAATAAGCAGAAGTCTTCGGGGTGAATTACAGCATTATATTGGGATTTCCGTTTAATAATAATTATTAAAAGAATTAGTCTTGTAAGAAATTGTTAAGAGAGGGAGAGGAAGTGACTGCGAAAAATTGGAAAGAAATATTACGAGAAAGAGAATGGTTGACGGAAATTTGAAGATGAAGTAAAATGACTTCGTATAAAGGCGAGAAAGAGATGAAAGAATTGAAAAAGAGTAAAATATGAGAGAGAAAGACAGCGTGTGGTACAATACCAGTTACAGCAGCTGGATAGCTCCCAGTGAAAAATGAGGAATGTTATTGAAACTCCGTGCATGTTTTATGTTGGAGTGGAAGTCAGAACAGTAGTCTACAAGACTACATAAACTTGAACTTGTTATTGGCTTGGCCATGGCTATTTTTCAGAATCGATTTTGTTTTCCTTTCCTGAGTCGCTGATAGAGAAGATTTGAATAATGTACTCCTTCATCATCTACTGCGTTTAGCATTTCCTTGTCAACACTTGGGAATAACATTCTTTTTTAAACAGTGAATATTCAACTACATTAGCATGCATTAAGCATTTATTTACTGCATTAAAATGAGACTGCATTTACATGAGTAGAAGAGGAGCTCTTCAGTAAGGAGTAGGGTCTGCAACCTGCTTCACGTTTACGATTTTTCAAAAATGTAGAAAAAAATTATTGTCTCATCAACCCGAAATTCTGTATTCAAGTTTTCCTGCACCTTCGATTACTTCAACTACTTTCAGTCATCCATTCATACAATAAGTACATCATCGAAATAATAGGGAGAAGAAAAAATAAGGTAACCTTGTGCTATTCCTCTCCCAAATTTAGATAAGCTTACGCACAGTCCGAAATAGGTTGTCTGGTAGTTGTTCACTTCACATAGTTTTCAGTCCTTGAATATTTTAACAAAAAGTAGATTTTCAAATTTAGATGTTTCAAAACCAAACATAGAAGAAATATTTCAGATTATTATAACTGAAATTGGGAATATTCGCATATTGAATACATTACAGTCATTAAGCCACCGAACACACATATCGATTTTTGTTCATACGATATTTTGCCATCCTTATGAATTCTATCAGATTAAACGGAACTTGGCAAACATCATCTGTTTGGAATCATCTGTTCAATCTAATAGAATTTATAAGGACGGCAAAATACTGTACGAACAAAAATCGATGTGTGTGTGCGGGGCCTTACAGTCAATTCTTCTCAAACAAACTATTCTCATCAATAGTCATCAAATTCCAAATTGGAAAATTCCTACGTTTGGAAAAGCATGCGATCAAGTCCCAGTATTGTAGCTATTTTAAAACAAAGCTCACGGTATTTAATACGTTATTTCAATACTTTTTAGTTAATTGACTGTTCATCTCTTTACCTTGATACCATTCACATGTCAATAAGTTAGGTTGGATTGGATTTACATGTTTGAACTGTGCCAACAAGCTAAGCTCATTTCATTTCTCACTACTGACTTATGTTTACTAAAACCACAGATAAAATATTAAGTATGACTTCCTCAATGCTAAAACAGACACTAACTTATAGTTTATCGAGAGATTTATGGATTCAATAAGTTTATGGAGCGTTCTAGAAACGCATTTCTCATGTATATCGATGCAATAAAGTTATTGAATGAATAAACAGTTTATATGGAACGACTGAAAAACCGGACATTAGCACAACCTCCGTAAAACCGTAGTGCATTCGTGTGACGTCAGCACAGGTAGGGCTCCTACACCAATAAAAATTTGTTGATTTCAGCATATCTATATCAGCTAGTGTATTTATTGATGTAGGAGCCCTACCTGTGCTGACGTTACCATCAACCACCTGTCATGCACTATGGCTTTGTTTATGGAGGTAGTGGCATTAGTCCCCTAATTTCTGACCCAGTCATGGCAGATGAATCGTAAAGTTGTAATCACTTTATCGTTGAACGTTCTCTGTGATCTGGCACATTTACGAGATCGTTCAAAATGGCCATTCGACGATATAAATCGATTATCACGCTAGAACTAGACAAACAACATAAAATCAATTAATTCTCAACTTAACAACTAGAGCCAGCAAAGTAGTATCACAAATGATTCGATCCATCCTATTTGTTTAGTTTCGTATTTATTCAGAGTTTTCTATAGAGGACCACGTTATAATGGCAGTGTTTGATTAGCAATGGTATTTCTATCATTCAACAAAGCGGATAGCGTTATCTCTTTCTCGCTTTGATCTGTTGCCAGATCTTATTTTAACAATGTAGAATTAATAATTAATCAACAAAATATTTCATCTTCATTATTAAAATATAATTGATTATTTTAATCGAGAATGAACAGTTGATATTACATCATTAAACCTGTATCAGCTACCATCTATAGAAGGCATTGACAAGACCGAGGATCGGCAACGTTGTTCCGCTATCTTTCTCCACTGTCATTATAACGTGAACCTCACTATAGTGACTATAATCAGAGACAAATAAATAGGCATCTTTCAATTGAACAGTATCTTTACTTCATGCTATAATCAAATAAAACGCTAAAACAATCACGTCTAATCTTCTTGAATAAATCGGTATAGTGAGATTCGCTCCAAAATATCAGCATTATCTGAATGGGAGCACTTGTATAAGAAATCCTGACAGTTTAAAGTAAATATCTTGTATTTATTTAGTGCTGTATTTTCCAGCAGCTTTGAATGTTGAATGCTGCCAGTTTGAAGTGAGTCTCACCATAGTAAATACCAGCGCTAACAGTAACTACAACTACGGTAAACAATATAGTATACATGTATTTATTTTTTAGTGTTGTATCTTCCAGTAGTTTTTCCATGACAAGTAAGTTGATTTTCGATCGATATCGTTAGTCTCGATTCTACCTAGGTTGGTTAATCGATTGATCGATTCGTTACGGTGGATCGATTGACAGTTGTCCGAATTTTCCTGCATCAGAAGTGGGTCATACGGTTGAATAAGATTGATGTTATTTTTTCTTCACATTTCACTTGAAAAAATAAGAACATGGTCAGCAATTTATTGAGCATGAAGACTGTCTTGTATACTGGAATCATAGTTGCGTAGTAATAGGCCTATTCATGTTTTATCAGTGGGAATTATAAGTTATTAAAATTTTCCAATATTTGCTCCTTCTAAAAACTGAATTTTTGTCATCCCCCTTCAACGTCACCTAATTGCACGTTCAGGAACTTGTACTAAATGATATTACTATTTCTATTATTAGTATCTGATCCTCGGGAAAGGATTTTAATATCTTACAATGTTGTAGCTACAGTAATATGCCTAATTTGACCTATTTTTCAATTTCATTATAATAATAATTATTCGTATGCTCACGTTTCTCATGAGATGCTACATTAACCTATCTTCATTGTAACAGTAAGTGCCAGTTGCACAACAGCTGGTTAAATTTTCACCGTGAAATTCCACGAGAACCAAACAGAGAAGCCGTCTTTTCAAAAACGCCTTCTCTTATTGGCTCTCGTGAAATTAATCCCGGTTAAAATTCAACCGGCTGTTGTGCAACCGGGCCTTGGAGATTCCATATTTCGAACAAATATAACTGTGAGCTATAATATGTTGAGATTACTGACCTCTATTAATAAAGCAACCAAATATTTCATTAATCGACTGAAATATTTCTAATTATTAATTCATTAATTTGAGCCATATAAATTCAAAATTTATAGTTTCCATGTTTATTTTGTATTTTATTTATGTATATGAATTGTACACGTGAAAGTCTAACCTTATTTTGGACTGTGTGTTATCTAAATTTGGTGAAAGAATAGCACAAGAACTGCCTTATTATCTTATCTACCAATGTTATTACATCAGTGTCATTTGTATTGTAAATGAATAAATAAATAATACAATTTTCAGAATAGAAAAAATAGACAATCGTGCAAAATGTCTCCTATTCCTGTACTCTTTGATAGTCACTTTCTGGTCACTTTGATAGTCTGGATATAAGTTAACTTCAAATTCATGTGTACACAAAAATAACCAATACCCCTAAAGAATAATAAATCTCGACAGACTTGAAAAAACTTGATTTTCTATTCTACTCGAAAAAATTTTACAACATAATTCAACTGATAAAATACGTTATATTGTATAAAGTATGACGTTATTGTGAATACGTGCTACTTTCAACTCAACACATTATGCCCACTATGGTTTCTGTTGAAGTGTATCATAATGAAATTGACCTAAAATCCCAACACACTAATTGGCATAAAATAAAACAAACTAGTCAATCTTTGAAAAAGGAATACATAGAAACATAATTTCTATAACTTTTCTGATTGGATTCGAGAAAAAAAACAATATTCACAACATAAGTAGAGAATCTTACAACATAGGTTTTCACACATTAATTGAAATAAAAGTTGTAGAACAAAGATATTGACTTTATCGTGTTAGTTGGAGAAATTTCAATTCTGACTCGTAGACTTACTTTCGTTGCGATCTGTATACATCATATATACCTGTATACACAAGTCTCTCAAATGTTGTAAGCTAGCACCGATTAACATATAATGTTGGGACCGGTGGGCCATTTGTATGCATAAGACCCGTCTTGCTAATAGGTTCCGGTAATCTCTACAAGAAACAATTAGCCTATTTATGTTTAGCGCGTACACTTCTTATTCTTTTGACGTGTTGTTGTGTAACCACGTGTCGTAATTATGTTGCTAGTTGTTGTTGTTGTTGTTGTTGTTGCTTTATTTGTCGTTGATTTTTTAAACGCCCTCACTTTAGTAACGGCCATTTATGAGGTAAGGGACCCACCGCGAAGATTCATGAAGTGGTCGTGGGAAGGCACATTGATTAGCAGTAATGATTCGATTTTAGCGCGCAGTATATTGGCTTTTTGAACGAAGGTTGTTTACACCCTTGTGCGCTGTATGCAAAGAGTATAGAATTTAATGGTACAGTCTATAATGTTTGGCTGTATGGTGTGAATTTCAACATCAGTGTACCGTACACTATGTATAAGATCAGTATTACATGGACAAAGCCTGGGGCAAGTAGCCACTAGAATATTTGGCCAATACTTTGTCTACGCATACATACAACCAGAGATAATAGAAATAATACTTACTAGAAATTATAGATGATTTTAAATTATAATTTAATATTAGTCCAGTCAAGGAAAGGTTATATCACAAAATTCCACTGGACAAAAAGTGTAAAAAATTTATCAAGCTTAATTTTTGAATAGTTAGTTATGTCTGCTGAACGCATTGTTCTCAAGATATGAGCGTGGAAGCAAAACGCTGAAATATGCAACTTTTGAACCACCTCATCCCCTTAGCACATGAATTAGGAATGGGGACTTCTCATAAGTTCTTCTCCTAACTAGTCTCAACAAAGCTGCAAAGTCAAAAATTTTGTTTAAAACATTCCCTCCAAATTCCTTTGTAAATTGGTCTCTTGTTGCAAAAATGGAGATTTCAATTCAATTATTTTTTTTTCAATTCAAAAAATAATTTATTCCGCACAACATAATTTTATTACAAAACATTGTATCTAAATATACAAAAAAATAATGAAAATTATATTTTTTGCTTTAGATGACAAAAACATGAAGCGAAATAAATATGAGCACAACTAGGCATAAGCCCTGTTGGAGTGCACTTCTCTTAAAATTTCACACTCAACACTAAAACTGCTGCAAAAGGTGTAGGGAAATTCGTGAAATTTTGAAATTATACATAAAATTGAAGAGAATTCAATGCTCTATGAGCTCATAATCAACATGGATTTTTCACATAGATTTGTAAAAAGTTATAAGAGCAAGAATAGAAAAAATTGGTGGCAAACGTGTTTTTTCAAAACTGTCACGCCTTCAAAGGCGGATATCTCGAAAACTAGAGAAGATATAGAAAACGTTGAAAGATAAATATTGTAGGAAATTATGTAAGCTTTAATTTGTTATATGACAGTCAAGTCCTTAGGCGGGATGCACACCGGAGAAACGCATTTCGTGAAGCCCTCTTTCATGAAACTTGTTTCATGCAATCCGTTTCACTCGCGCATGCATACAAAAGAAACGTTCCCTGCTTAATCTTATCAGTCGATTGAGAGCAACTTTCGTTTCACGTTTCCTGAAACCTTTTTTTACGAAACGCGTTTCTTCGGTGTGCATCCCGCCTAAGATACAAGTTTTCGAGTTATAAGCGAAAACCAAAAACAGGGAGTAGGGATGGGAACTTTTGATATGTTTACCTACTTACTACCCCGAACTGCAGGGTCAAAAATTGTCTTCCAAACATTTCCCTCTATACCCTTTTTTGAGCATTCATTGCCTGGACTATATAAATATTTCCTTACTTCATGATACAAAACAGTCTGCAATACTGTGTAAAATGAAAAGCCCGATACAAGGATAATTATTATATTCTCGTTTTAACGCATTTATTTTAAATGTATGCATTTATTGAATTTACGTTGTTTGTGTGAAATGTTAACAACAAATACAATGTGTACAACGAATGTAGAATGTTTTTTGAATGTAGGCATATTTGAATGTAACGCATTTATTCTTCAATGTACACTGTACACGTATAACTTGAACGTAAAAGCTCAATGTAATGAGCTTAAATTATTTGTAAATTGTAGTGTGTAGTAGGTGTAGTGTTTGATTGTGATAGTTAGGTTCTAAAACTTGTATTTTTTTAATGAATAACGACGATTTTCTCAACATAAATGTTTTATTACATTAGAAGATTATTTGATTTGAATTCATGGGTGTATGGAAAACCCTTTATGGCACCCTATAATAATTATAGTCAAAATCAGGATTAGGCGTTTAGATTTACAAAGTTACTCGTTGTTATACAAGGATTGACTATTATTCATTTATTTTCCTTTACATTGTATTATGTATTATTTTTTTATTGTATTCTTTCTATTATCATATCAATTGTTTAGTTAATATATGATAATTATTTGCACCAAATTGTAAATTTAGTGTTGAGATAAAATTGTTGTTAAGTGTTGACTTGAAAATGGCATTAGCGAAACATGTCGTGACAAATATTTTAAAAAAGGGTACTCAGATTTATATTTTTATTTATATTAAAAGTAGCCCTAAAGAATAAAGACAATAAGTGTTGAGAGTATGTTAATTTGTCTGTACTTAGGCAAGAGAAGAAGGAGAGACAGGACAGCAAGAGAAGATGGAGGAGAAGGAGGAGGAGGAGGAGGAGGAGGAGGAGGAGAGGAGAGAGGAGAGGAGGAGAAGGAGGAGAAGGAGGAGAGGAAGAGAAGGAGGAGAAGGCGGAGAAGGAGGAGAAGGAGGAGAAGGAGGAGAAGGAGGAGAAGGAGGAGAAGGAGTAGAAGGAGAGAAGGAGGAGAAGGAGGAAGAAGAAGAAGAAGAAGAAGAAGAGAAGAAGAAGAAGAAGAGAAGAAGAGAAGAAGAAGAAGAAGAGAAGAGGAAGAAGAGGAGAAGAAGAGAAGAAGAAGAAGAAGAAGAAGAAGAAGAAGAGAAGAAGAAGACGAAGAAGAAGAAGAAGAAGAAGAAGAAGAAGAAGAGGAAGAAGAAGAAGAAGAAGAAGAGAAGAAGAAGAAGAAGAAGAAGAGAAGAAGAAGAAGAGAAGAAGAAGAAGAAGAAGAAGAAGAGGAAGAAGAAGAAGAAGAGAAGAAGAAGAAGAGGAAGAAGAAGAAGAAGAAGAAGAAGAAGAGAAGAAGAAGAAGAGAGAAAGAAGAAGAAGAGGAAGAAGAGGAAGAAGAAGAAGAAGAAGAGAAGAAGAGAAGAAGAAGAAGAAGAAGGTGAAGAAGCTATAGCATCAAGTTTCGAAAGTGTTCCAAATTCTTCCAAGCAATATTGTGATGGAAATTTTTGTGCATCTACCATAGAAGGCATATTTTTTCAAGTATTGGAAAATATTACCACTCAGTCTTTTCCCCCATCTGCACTCACTTTCTTCGAGTGAATCTTGGGAAAAAATCACATAAATTTCTCAGGATAAAAATTGTCTATTTCTGTGATGCAATCCTATGTACACATTCCATATTGCTCCGATCGGCATTTACTCTCACGGATTCAAAAGGTTGGGACACCAGTTAGTCAGTGTCCTCTATCTTTAATTGTTCTTTGTTTGGTTACAACATTTTTCTCTCCCGAGACATCAATCTTAGTAGCAATTAGATTCTCTTGAGAATAATTAGTGTCTATCTGTCTTTTCTAGTGAAATTTCTGAACATTATGATAATTCATCTTATTGTTTGCTACTGCTTCTTTAGGTTTTAAAGATAATATTCTACGAATAGCTTAATGAAATTTTTTTCGTTCATTTGACTTGTGTAAGATTCCTCTGTATTCTTCAATTTTTTCACATTCGAATACAGACTCATATTCATGAACTGGTCGATACCAACAGAAAATTTGAATAATCAAAAATTAGATGAGATTACCTGTGTACCTGTATTTTCATTGGTCGACACAAACAGAAAATTGGAATAATTTAAAATTAGATGAGACTACCTGTATTATATTGCCAAAATTATTTCTTTGTCTATGACTTCTCGATGATAAAACACAATCCTTTCATTGTATTGGTGGGTGGCATATCTGCAATTGCTGAATGCGTTACGTAATTATTAATAAGGGATTCACTACGAGATTCTTCCATGAAAAAATTACATTAATCAACAAATTCACAATAATGCTCTGTAGTATCTATCGAGTTCAATACTTTCCTTAGATAACTTTTGTAGCCTTATCCATAGAATAAAACTATCTTTTGAAATGTATAACTTATTTTCTTAGTACCTTTCTATAACTATAGAAGTAGTATGCATAACTACAGGGTTGTCTTTTTTCTTTAGGGCTACTTTTGAATATAAATGAAAATATAAATCCGAGTACTCTTTTTAAATTATTTTGTCACGACATGTTTCGGCTACTAATGCCATTTTCAAGATGATATGAAAATTGCATTAATAGCCGAAACATGTAGTGGGTAAAAAGGGTATTAAAATATTTATATTAAACATAAAAAGGGTATTCAGATTTATATTTTTGACTACAGGGTTGTATGGATAGTACGTACCCTACTATACTAAATAACTATACGTACCCTAAGGTATAAGTTATTTCTACACCATAACATGGTGGAATGTACAGCTCAAGTTTTCTATGCCCTATTCTATCCGGCTGCGCCCTAACTTTGCCCTCCAGGTTAAATAAAGGCAGGCTATCTATCTATCTATCCATCTATCATGGTGAGTTGATTTTCATAAGAGTTGATTCTGTATCATGCGACTTGAACATTTTTCTTAGGAAACCCCCTGTATCATGTTAAATTGTTCATGAGAGTTGACTTGAATAATTTAGAAAATAATACGCGGTAATATGAGACTACGGGGCCTTGAACTTTGCCAGTCAGTCACTGCAGTGTAGTTGATTATTACAAGACAGTTTTCATTCAGTAACCAAACAGACTCACATCAGCAACCCGTTCTCTCCTCTCTCACACTCTCTTTCCGTTCTCCCTCTCTCTTGCACTTGCTTCGTAAATTACAATTCCGTTCTTTTATCACGCATCGCGACTCCTCCACACTTCCTTTTAACGGCTGCTGGCACCAACAGACGATAACGCACGAAAACGAATGCGAGACTGCGCAAAAGAGAGAAAAACAACGCCGGAAAACAAAAAGAACGATAGAAGTTCACCTATAGCGGAATTGCGGAATGCGCTCCTTTGTAAGCTAGTAGCTGATTCTTCACTGATGTGATGTTGGTGGAGTTCAACGTTCAACAAATCCCAGTTCAAGAATAGGAAATGCAAGGGATAAACTTACAACTCAGGATAAACAGGAATACCCAGGGATAAACGTACGAAATATTTATCATAGGACTATTATTATGTCTTGTTAGGGAAAAACTCTTATGACTCTTTATGACTTTGTTAGGGAATGTTGTGTTAGTAGCAGATTCTTCACTGATTTTTATGACTATGTTGAACAAATTTATCAGGTTTCAAGCTCTTACTAAGGGACTAACATTATAATAAGAGATCTCTCCCATTCCATACTGATTACATTCTATTTCACCTCATTATTTTGCTCAATAGGAGATCAAATTATTTATCATGTGATTTGTATGTTTTCCATTTTTCTTGTAACGCGAGACAAATGGATAACAGATTTGTTGTTTATTGTAGCATAGACAGTAGGCTAATTTGACTTTGTTTCGAATAATAATAGCAAAATCATAAGCTCTGTAGAATTTCTAATAATTATTGAATTCTCATGTCTCTCATGTATATTTTCATGAAAGAAAACAAATGATTGATTCATCAATATCATTAATCGATTAATGATATCAAGCCATCTGAATTCAAAATTTATAGTTTTCATGTTTATTTTGGACTAAAATTTTATAAAAATTGTACTCGTGAAATTCTGACCTTATCTTGGACTTTGTCACCTATAAATTTGGAAGAAAAATAGGACAAGGACTACCTTTTTATTTTATCTACCAATGTTAATACATTAGTGTCATTTGCATTGTAAAATAAATGAATAAATTCAACAGGACATGGGAATATATTTTTCTCTTCTTCACTCCTCTTCACTTCTCACTTTCCATGCTCTACCTGCCTATTACATGAGAGATGGAGGTAGGTTGAGTGTAAAAATGTAAGGATTGAAGAGGACACATTGGAAGCCATACAGTTGACTAGGTATTTCTCCTCTCTTCATTCTCCTCAGCACACATGAAGCCTTTTGATTCTGAGCATGTCATTGCTTATTGTATTGTATAGTCTACATTGTATTACATTTTCTGTGTTTGTTTGAATAAAGATTGGAGATTAAAAAATAATTCTTGGTTTTGAATAATGTTATAGGTTACTGTTATAAGAGAATTTTAGTAGAATTTGAGAGAATTATGTGTAACCTTATCTAAATTTGTGAGAGGAATAGCACAAGGTTACCTTTTTTCTTTCCCTGTCATTTTTGATGATGTACTTATTGTATGAATAAATGAACAAAAATGAATAAATGTTTATGTATGTTGTATGTTGCAGATTGACATAGGATGACAACAGCTACAGGGGGTGCAGGGGGCGAGATACCAGTGTGGGTGTCAGGCCAGCAGCTGTGGGTGCGAGGGGTGGACCGCAAGACCACGTGCAATGACGTCATCACAGCCCTCCTCGGTCGTCAGGAGGACGGCTACGTGATAGTGGAGAGGTGGAGAAGGGTGGAGAGGCCTCTCGGAGGAGACACACGCCTCCTCAAGCTGTGGACCACGTGGGGTGATGCCAGGGATGAGGTGAAGTTGTCCCTCAGGAGGGTGTCGGATGATGACAGTGGTCGTGGGAGTCCCAGCGCTGTGTCACGACGCAGAAAACACCATCATCATCACCATCGCCAGAAAAAGGACACCCAAACTGTTCACCCTAAAAGACTGGCACAACTTTCTAAAACCCAGAGTATCGAGCGTCTTCTGAAGCTGATTTTGGTGCAAGGGGAAACGATTCAAAGTCAGCTTCAACGACTTCATGATCGGGAAGATCAGATTGAACAGCTGGAAGATGAAACCCACAAAGCAAGGGTGAGCGTCTTGGGGTCAGACTATGTCCTACAAACCTACCTTGGAGGCGACGCATCCACACCATCCACCTCCCGAAAAACACACCACCACGAAGACGAGAAGGAGAACGACAGTGGGGTAGTAACAGAGGGGACACCAACGGGGGAGAACGCGTGCACCCCTACAGAGGACCCCGCCAAAGAAGACGATGATCCAACCATCGAGGAGGACATCGAGGCTGAGATCCAGGACCTCCAGAAGAGGATCGAGCTCTGGGAGAAGGTGCTCAAGGTCAACAAGAAACTGGAGAAAGAAGAGGAGAACCTGGTGAGGTTGTATGTCAACTTCAAACGATGTGGAGAAATGGAATCTCTACAGAATGAGTTGGACCAGAAACAGCAGCAACTGGAGCGAGGTGCCAGGCAGCTGGAGATCAACAATTGTTCCCTGCTGGAAGCTGATTCAGCGCTGGAGGCGAGGCGAAGGTACCTGAGGGTTCTCCAGTCAGAACTGGACGCCAGTGATCAGGAGACTGAGCGTCTCCTGAAGGCGTCCGATCCCAGAAATGTGCACCATACTAGGCTAAAGTACTCCAGAGACTTTGATTCGAATTCTGATACCGGACTTAGTTCGCTGCATAGCAGTAGTGAGGAAGGGACCTATGTTTTGGATACGCTAGTATAGCATACCATGGTTTAGTGTTATGACTGATCCAGCAGTATTTTTTAAATACAGTAATATCAATTGGTTGGTTGATGAAAACATTTTTCAAAAAGACAATCACACTAGGAAAGGTAGATTTCAAAAATTGCTGACTAGGAAATCATATTGAAAAATATGTCCACACTGAACAAATGTTCGACATACATGTTCGGCAAACATGTTTGTTGAGTAGCTCAGGGACAAACATTTTAAAAAGTTTGGACAATCATTGTTTGTCAAACAAAAAATTACTGTTCTCAAAACATTTTCAGTATTGACAGCTGTAAAACATGACCTGTTCTCTTCACATAAAGATATTTTGTTTGGTGACGCGTCCACACTGGCCACGGGCAAACATTGTTTGCCAAACATAATAAAATTTGCCCAAAATTTTTCAACGAACATGTTTGTCGAACATTTGTTCAGTGTGGACACGGCTTTAAGAATCGCTTTCTCCAATGTTGTTTCAACTATCAAACCCGTCATATGATTTTGTTTTTATTCGTTTTTCAATGTATGGTCGCATTTTTCTAATGTCATTGTCGTCAAATTTTTTCAATTGAGTCAGCTGATGGATTAAACTAGAATTCAAGTTCAATTTTTTTGGAGGAAGCGCCACCAATTATGCTAATACACTCAAGATTGTGTAATAATACCTCATATTTTTCAAAATTCCAATAATTTGTTTTTAGCTGTGGGAAACGATTGATTATTTAAAAAGATCGTTGAACTTCTATCAATTTTAAACTCTAGAAATAATTGGTATTTCTGGCTCACTAGTTCAGTAAACTCCATGAGCTCCAGCTAATAATATTATAAATGCGATATATATAAGTTTTCTCTATCTTCAAGAGTAAATATCTAACGTACATGGACTAGAGTTTCTGTGTATCATTAACAAATGTGGAAAATTACAAGTTTTTAGGCTCAGTAGTTTGAGCTGAGGAGTGATTTCAGTATTTCAGGAGTAAGCCTTTTAAAGATAATAGATAACACAACCGGAAATCCCAGTCTTTCTTATCATAAATACTCAAAAAACATTGTGAATTTTGTAGAAGACACCAAAGAGTAAAGAATAAAAATAGGATTACTTTTGTTGAGTTGAGTACAAAACAGGAATTCTAGTGACCAATATTTTTCTACAACGCCAACACTGGTTTCACCATCTGTATATTAAACATTCATGTAAATATCTTGATTTAAACATTGATTTGAGCCAAAGGAATTATTATGAAAATAAGTATATTGCATGATTCTACCATCTAGGTATGTTACCAGTGATTCTTACATTTCTGTTCATCACTTTTTCATGTAAAACTTTGTAAATTGTAGATATAATAGTGAAATTACAAATTGTAAATATCTTAAATTTCTATGGTAAATTATGATGTTTCATATATTTTTTGTTATCTGAAATAATGAAATATTTATGCAGAACATGAGCTGTTTTTGATTTGTTACCTAGAATTCACTTAATCCATAATCCTTGATATCAGCAACAATCAAAGCTCCAGATACCTGTTCAACAAGTTTTGAAAAACGGGAATAACTGACGGTAGGCAAAAATACAGCTTTTTCCAATGAAGGACCAAAGAGTGCATTTACACATAGATATAACTATCAATTTGTGTTTTAATAATACACATATTGAAAATAGGCCTACAGCAAAAGTCATCTATTGGTGAATCAACGGAACAAAATCACTGTGAATGGAAAGCGACTTTTATAGTAATACTACAGAAAAAAGGAATAGCCTTTGTTCTTTCCTCAGTGGTAAGAGGAATGAAACACACACACACACACACACGAGTAGATTGTGTGGAGAGGAATGAAAGCTCCATTATGATTCTAGATTACTGTAATAAATTAAATTAATTTGAAAGCTTCTTGACAGTTTCAAGTTCTAAAAACTCATACATTTTTTCAATGATCTAAGGAATCTATTATTTCAAGTGATTTCCTGAGATAGGATTTTGAATGAAAATCGTTGAACTTTGAAAATGTTATACTTTTTACGTTCTTCTGGGATACCTCATGATGACGGATAAAATGTTCAAAAATATCTTAAAAGATTGTGCAGTTTATCCGGCATTTTTTAGAGTCGAGTCGATTATCAAGATATCATAGATAGTCATATTTTTTGCGGTTTCAATTTGAATTAACGCATTTTTAAACCAAGATTCACTCAATATTCTCCTTAGAAATCTCAAATTAAAGCCCCTATACTTGGGCGATTTTAAATTTTATTTCTATTGAATTTCTTTGCCAAATACTTATATTTACCTTGGGGTTTTTTTGAATCATAGCTTGCACAGAATATTCCAGTAGTAGATAAATCATGATTCCAGTAGCCATTACTGGAAGCATGTAACCGTGTCTACATTGTATGATAAGGTTACAACAAACAGGAAAATTCGGGCTGATTAGTAATTAGAAAAACAATTTTACTAAGAACATGTTTATTCTTAGATGTAATCCTTTTTCTACAATTTTCAGCGTTCATTGTAATGATAATAATACAGTAATAATTGTATTGATTATTTTAATTTATCTCAGAGAATAATGTACCGTAATTATCTTAAAACACTATGTCCGCTCAATCAATAGTTGCGCGATGCTTTTAAAAGAAATTAAGTTACAATTTCAATTCTATACTAGAACTGGGAGAAAATAAAATACCATAGCCTACATTGAAACACAGAAATCCTAAAAGAATATAACCAACCAAAACTAATTGGTACAACTTTTTACAATTGAAAGGCATTTCAAAACTTTATAAGTCTTCTCCAACAAGGACACAAGAAAATATCTCAACAATAAATTGAAATTTCTGGATAAAATTTATTCAGAATAAATAATCTCTTTAAGGCTACGTTTATGTAAGGAACTTCTATCATAATTGCATATTTGTAAATGTTGATTCATCCATTATAATAATTAACTAACAATAGTATATTTAGTGCTTGTATTGATATAAAAGCGTCAATGATATCATTTTCTATTATAGATTTATTAATGAACTACACAAATGCCAGCATTTGTTATTAATGTAATAATCTAACAACCAATATGTACCAGCCATATTTTATGAGGAATGGTTGTTTTCACACTTACCGATTGTCGGCGTACACTCAGAAATGCCCTCCAATTAGCTGAGAATCAGTATCTTTGATGTGAATCAGATAATCGGACGACAATGTTCTGATTATCAGACGACAATCGGTAAGTGTGAAAACTACCAACGGATGATTCTATGAGAATGGGAAAGATGTATTATTGCTTTATTTTAATAATCGAAAAATTACAATATAGTCCTACACTCTTTAAACTACTCCAAGTTAAATTCATCTAAAAGAAATTAATAATTTTCAATAATAATGTTTCAGTATAATCTAATCACAAGTCACTTTTTTCGCAAACAAAGGGTCACCAATTGCTTCCAGTTTACTTCAAAGTATGTATTTTTGTTTACAAATTTAGTATTAATTTTTTTAAGCTGTATACACAATACCACTGCAATTGGATGACGGCGACGATTTCAAACATTTAACCACGAATAATAATTATTTTAAATATTCAATGAAAGCCATATAGAACTAAGGACTTCTGCTACAGCAAATATTGACTGAAGAACTAAATAACAGAAGGCGATATTTTCAGTAGCAGAAGATCTTAGTTCTATTTATATAGCTTTCATTGGATATTTGAAATAGTTATTATACATAAATAATATTTCAGCAGTTTATCAGCTACAATTTCTAATAAAATCTTCCATATTTAATCACGGTTGAAAAATTCTAACATTAGAGTCGCAGTCATGCGATTGGCAGTGGTATTCACAAGGCATCAATTTACCCGAATGAAATTCAAATTTCTCAACACATATGCCTAATATGATTACTATAAAGAACGGTAAGTATTTCTAATATTTATTGTATTTAACTGTTGTATTATTCAAAGGCAGAATATAGTTAATTTTCACTTATGGTGTCCCAAAAAGAACGCAACCTTTGAATTTTCAATTAAATCATCATTATTATTTACTTATAATTTTACAATATTTTCCATTACAATGGAAATTGTTGATTGTGGAACACAAACAATATCAGACAAAAATTCCCTCCACGATTTTAGTGACACATTTTCACTTTTTTAACACAATTTCTGTCTCCCTGGACTCTTGGTAATACTTTGTTAGTCATCAGCAATGTACTCGATAAACCGGCCAAGACGTGGGGGTCCTGGACGTTTAGTATCCCAAAACAAACCTGTTTCCTCCAACTTTTCAATGAGTATCTTAACTGTTAAACTGATTTAGTGAAATCTGTCGACCGAAAATTCCACAAACGTTTCGATATGGCATAACATTCGCCATACTTTTGTAATGCGTTTTGATAATCACATTGCGTTTCCATGTCAACCAACCGCAGATGGCAAAACAGGCAGTAACAGTGCTACCAAACTAACAATGGCATAGAATTCAAATGTTGCGTTCTTTCTGGGACACTCTATAGAATTTATTTATTAAAACTATTTTGCCAGGCTGAAGTCTATTGCAACAAAATATTGATTTATTAATTTATTCTTTGTTGAATAAGTCAAGAGGTTGACTATACAAATAAAAAAGAGCTTATACAAGTAGATAATAATTGTAGATTCACAAAAAATATAATTTGACTCACTAATCACTTTGAAGGATGTCTTCATATTTGTACCTCATTTTTATCCTACTACTATCTAAGATTTGCATTATTATTGCATTGACATTGAATCTAGGACAGCACAAAACATAATCATTATAGCTTTTGTGAATTTATAAAAATATATAGCCACTGAAGTCATAAAAACTTTATTGAGTATCTGAAAGACTTGGTGATATCTGAATGAGTTCATGATTCAGTGATTAAGGTTTTGAAGATTTCAGAAATGAAAATGATCAGTTTTTTGATGATTCCAGGAATGGAAATGATTTTTTTGTATTAATTATAATAGCATGGTTTGAATACAGTGGAGAGTGAGATGAGTCTAGGATGTTTTTATGATTGCAAATGAGTAAATTCTTCATGATTCAAAATGATTTATTTCTACTAATATCATATCGGCTTAATCTAGAATCTATCTAAGTGATGTATATTTAAATTGATCCCTTAGCAAAATTCAAATATTGGTTCATAATGTATTTACAGAGTACGATAGAAAACGTATTGTTTCTAGACTAATAACACTTAAATTTATAAATTTTCTAAACCAAAAATATAGACAACATAACATTTTCCTAGAAGGTGGGTTTCAATAGAAGCATGTACCATACTATGGAGCTATTTTATTGAAATGAAATAATTCCACACTAGAAAGAATAAGGCTCCTTACCTGATAATAATAGATTAAGTTCCCCTTAAGATTTATACTAAATAAAAAGGTAAAAACATCCATAAGGATTTTCCAACCCTCAAGAATACAAGTTAGTTATAATTTTATAACAGGCCTGGTGCATGCTTCTTTTGTAGAAAATAAGAACACCTTGTCCAATTTATTGAAATACAATGAATTGATTAGCCTCAATGTGAGGCATTCTATTGAAGGAATATTAATTAGTTAACGTTGAAACAACTAAATAAGCTCTTTTTAACTGAATCTGGTCTATCATCATTGACTTGTTCTAATGTGTGATAAAGAGATCACTTTCAATATGAAAATATGAACGTATAGGTGCAATATTATTCAACATCTTGAGCTTCAACTGTTTTACACTCATAAAGCGTGAATTTTTTATGTGTCAATTTTTTACAATTTTATTATGCTAATTTCAACTAAATTTTTTCTGCATTCAAAGAGATTTGAAAGTCGTGAATTGAACGCATGTACTTGTATTTCTTCAATTTTGTAAAACTATAGTCAAATATCATAGAAAAGCTTACACCTCAGGTGAAAGTAGATTACATTTATCCTATTGATAATGTAGATTCGAAATTTAAAAAATCGATAAATACAGCACGCTGTGTACAAAACCAACATAACAGTGAAGTGAAATAAATAATAATCAATAAACAGGGTGAAACTTGATAAGAATAAATTGATAAAGATTATATCTTGTGAAATCACAAGAGCAGTAATAAATAGGATGAATTGAACATTATAAGTAATGCAAATGTCAACTGCTTCAAATTATTCACAGTAACGTAGGCTACCTAATATAAATTTTAAAATGTTAAAATCACTAAAAAAATTTAAATGGTAGATATAGTCTAATTCATTTCTTTGCTTTGAATAAATGAGTAGCCTAGATTAAAAAGTATCTTAAAAGGTTTGATGAATGAAAAAATATACAATAATTCAAATTAGGATAGTTTCATACTAGCATGTCAATTTATAAATCAATTATGTATAAGTATATAATTTACTTATAATTATAGCATGTCAACATGATTAAAAATAATTAATTTCAAGCAATTAAAAATATTAAACAATATAGTTTCTTATTAACGCCTGATAATTAAAAATAACCCTTTAAAAGTGGTACATTGGAAAGAGGACAATTGCTTCAGGTAAGTTGATAGGTAAATTTTAATCTTTGTTAAGAATAGTACTTGGATAACGTAAACTAAAACAGGGCAAGAATCGTTTCACATTACACATTTTATCAATATCATAGGGAGAGCAGTTTACAGGTTTCTGAAAGACATGTATACCGTACCTAAAAAGATTATGTTCTAAAATTATACGATTATAATAGATATAAATTCAGTTGTAATGAATCACAGAGATATAAGACTGGAGATTATTATGATGGAAGAGATATTCTTCAGGAATATAATTTTTAACTGTGACTTTGTCTCTATTATTCATAACAAACACAGTGTCATGAATGATAGCCATTTATTGTAAATTTATCATCAGTTTTCTATAGACCGAATGAGAATTCCAATAAATTATAGCTATTTAAAAATATTTTTTTTACTTTACATCATGTTACAGTCTAATTCAAGGTTGAGTGATACATAGGACCTCGAAATCCTAACTTTGTCTAATAAAGGAAATTATTATATTTCATTTCATATTTAACATAAATCCATATTTTATTTCATTTCATAATCAACGTTATTTACAACTAACTTACTGTTCTATTTTCAGTTCAATCTGAGTGTTGAGTTTATTTTACTTGCAGAAAATTCTAAAAAATTAAAATTATCACTTTCAGATACCATTACAGGTATTAAGAATCAGACCATATTTAGGTATAAGAAGCCAGACCAACACTAAAGTGTCAAAAATTAACTAATCAAGTGTTGATTAATTATTACTTATAATATATTTAATAAACCATATTTTCAAACGACTACTGTTATCAATATTTTATCTTTTGAAGAGGCAGAGAGACCCTAGCCAGTAGTTTCCCACTGAGATTATTATATCAAAAACAATAATAAACATAAGATTTTATCATTATGTCACGAAAAATAGTTGACAGGAGTCACAAGTCGCAACATTATGAATCGAAGCCATAAAATATGATCAAATAATTATTACCTAGCTATGAAGTATTTCTAAAATGCGTTTTGTGAATATAATCATTTCCCGTAAAGTGAAGTTTAACAAATAATGTAATGAATAATATATTACAATTTTTTTACTAGAATAGATAGAAGAGAGATTGAACTCTGGTTAGCTAATACTCAAGTCTGTTAACTACAATACTAACGAAACAACTGCACTTCAGAAAATGAATTTTATTAAAAAATTTCAAATAATATCAATCTAAACAATAAATAGGAAATACAAAAGTGAAATAAATATTCAACAATCAAGCTGTATACTGGGTTCAAATATTAGAAAAAGCTTAAAAACAAAATATTCGTTAGGTAAACTAATCAATTGAATAAACCTAGTAAAAATTACATTCAATGTTTTGTTTTCATTGTTCTATAATTCGGTAATTGTTGATTGAATCAAACAATCCTTAGGAATTTGAAGTTTGTCTTTCAAAGTTGAGACAACCAACTTTAAATGAAATACTGCGATGTATATCAATAAACTATTCTTCTTAATAAACTATATAATATCAATATGGGTATTATAGTTCCGCATTATTTCATTATTAACCAACTACAGGATTCATTCATTATTTTTATAGAGTTCATTCAATACCTATCATCTATCATCTATAAATAAATTTGTTGATCCTAACACATTTCAAAGAAACCATCATATCTAAAGGATTCATTTCTAAAGTAAAATTACAAGAATTCATTTCTAGCAGCTTTATACAAAAATTTTCAATATCACTCATAGTCACATTTGAAGGGTACCAGGCCAAAAATGTCAGCACTAAGCATATTAACAATAAATTTACACACCAATAATGCAATTTCAATAATTGAAAGATAAAATAACATTGGACGAATCCAAATAGCATGTCTTTCAATTCAAAGGACACTTCACCATCTAATTCAGAAGTAGGGTTGGTAATTAAAATATCATGAGAGATGATGGATGATTTTAATGTACTTTAGTCTCCACAAAACTTGATGAGTGGCCAAAAGTGTTAATTCCACAAAACATTTAGATAATTCAATCAAGTATTTGTAAAAATGAACAATATTTTCTATTTCCTCTTTTCACCTATATACTTTTCTTTATTCAGTTGTTCAGTTTTCGATTTATCCTCGTAAATCGATTATTTCTATTGGAAAATTATCAATTGCATTGAATTTTAACAAATAAATAAAATAATATTCAGTTCGAACAATTTAGACCAGTAACACCCACGTCGTAGGCTGCTCACAATCATACAGAAAGCAACTGGTGATAGTAACGTAACGGAAATTACAGCAACTCTAATTTCTAAGTTGATAGCCAAATACACAGCTTAACACAAAGTTGATTATGTTGTTCATATTGACGCAAAAGATGCTGGAGAAACAGTAGTTGCTAAGTAAATTGCTAGGAGCAACTGTAGTTCCTAAGTAAATTGCTAGTCACAACTATAGTTGATTAGTTAATTCCTAGTCCAAACTTTATTTCCTTGATAAAATTCTAGTCACAAATGTGGTTGCTTAGTTAATTGCTAGTCAAGTTTTCTATCAACCTTACTATGAACAATAACTCATTCAACATTGTGGGTTGTGCAATTTTCGTTACGTTGCTAACAATAGCTTGCTATCTGTAGGTAAGCTGCCTCAGTAATGAATGAGAAAATGAATCTCCTGCACACAGGGACAATAGTAGCTTCCACTAGCTGCAAGGGAATGCGGAATTGGAAATGTTCAGAAAATACATGTAAATAACATCTCCAATTCCGCGATCCCGGAGCAGCTAGTAGAAACTACTAATGTCCCTGTGTTCAGCGTGCATAATAAATTGAAAAACATGAAATTTTCCTATCGGATTTCACATAAACATAGTCAACACTTTACATTTTATTCTAGTAAGTTTCACAGAGATTCATTAAAATGAAAACAAATTTGTGGACGATAACAGTGAAATCACTGAATAACGGTGAAATCAAACTCATTGACGATACAAATAACGGTGAAATCAGAACAAAAATTACAACTTGAAACACATTATCACACTTTGAAGTTAAAGTAGGTGCGAAACTTGAAGTACAAGTTGAAGTTACATTTGAAGTAGATTTTGAAGTTGAAGTAAGTCCAGATTTTCGGGAGGAGGACCGCTTTACAGTTGAAGTAGGTGCGAAGAACTTTACAGTTGAATTTGATCCGGATTTCCGGGAGAAGGTAACACTTTACAGTTGAAGTAGATCCGGATTTCCGGGAGGAGGAAACACTACAGTTGAAGTAGATCCGGATTCTCGGGAGGAGGAAACTGCGGAGAGACTCCCGTCGAATTAAGGGGAGTCAGTGCCTCTGGTCAGTCGGAGACAGCTCTGCGGACGCGTTTGGCGGCCGGTGGATGTCCATCTTCATTCTCCTCATCCTCCTCGTCTTCCTCCTCATCATCCTCGGCCTCCTCCTCCGCTGCTGCTTCCTCCTCAGCCACGGCCTCCTCCTCCTCAGCGGGTTGGTTGTTGGCAGAGGGTGTACTGCCAGGTTCGGCAGCCAGTGCCGGGATCCACTTCTCCAGCATTTGGTCCAGTAACTCTTCCAGAGTTTTTGCGTCCGTATATACCTGGCTGTTTATCTGCAATAAATAAATGAATACGATAATCAATGAATAAGTAAATTGATAAATTAGACTTCCTAATAATAATAATTCATTTTGACACTTTGATAATTCATTTTGGACACATTCGATAGTGGCATAATTTGCCTAAACCTGTTGTCTGAGGCTGGGTTTTCGCTTGTGTGTAAATGCCGTCATCAACCACGACAGGGCGAGGATCTCAGATTGGGTAGATTTCAATCAGTCTAAATAACCTAAAAGATTGTGTTCAATTATGGTTTAATGGGGGAGGTTGAGTTTATACTTTTAAATGGCAATATGTTGATATTATTAGAACTGTTTTGATTGATTCTTGAATAATAGGAAACACAAATAATGAAAAGTTATTTGATCAGCTGTTTTAGCACTGTTTTCCTTGGAGATAGATTTTTCAAGAATTTGAATGTTTGTTCCAGAGGTGTTTGACACCAACATTCAAACGGCAAGTGAAATTTGGAAATGTTGAATTTTCCAGCCTTGTTATGCCTAGTCCACACTATCGTCAAGTCGCTGGTCAAGCTGGGTTGCTTGCAATGTGACCGTTTTTGGATGCTCGGCTTGGCCACTAGCCTTCGCTTGGCTGATCTTCGACGAAATCGGAGCGATGGCAAGCGAAGGCCAGTGAAAGCAAGCGTTAGCAAAGCAGGCATCCACACTCTCGCACTCTCATCGTCATTTGTACGCATTGGGCGAAAGTGTGGATGTGGAATTACAAGAATGAATTTTCATTGTTACAGAAATCGCGTTAAACTACTTGCTTCTAAATTTGATCAAACTTCAAAAATACTAGATCAATAGTGAATATTTATGAATCTTGCGTGATAAGATGTACTGAACGTGTAAAAAGGTGTTAAATACTTACACTATTATAGATGTAAGCGTTCTTGAATATGAGCCTAATATCACTGATGACGTCCTCGACGCAGGTGTACTTTTCGACTGTGGTGTCGGCCGGGTCCAGCTTTTGTCTCACTTTCTCAAACGACATTGGCTTCTTGATCACCTCATAATAGCCCGTGTTCTAAAACATCGGAAAATTACAATTATAATTAGGTAAATTTATTAATTGAGAACAGTATATTTTACTCTTTGAAGCATTATTTCATTGGATAAGTGTACGCACAAACTTGTTTTTACCAGTGCAATAGGTCCCGGCTGCCTTAGAATCAGTCGTTAGGTCATGTCAGAGGGCCTGAAATTGATCAGTTGCAACCTGAAGGTCTGAAATCATACCTGAGCCAGCCATTTCACTCGTTATTATTATGTACCAGTGTACTAGTGTTCACTAGTATAATACTAGTATAGTATACAGATACTAGTGTACACTAGTGTACTCAGTTGTTTTATCAACATAAGATATAATCTCGATATGGAAGTTAAAAATGAAACAAAGTGAATCCTTATTGTGTCCTGGATTGAAGAAAAAAATAACGGAGAGGAGATGTGTTCTTGAGGCTGTGCCCACCAGATTTGGAATATTTTTCTAGTAATATTTTACAAAGTTTATTCAATTTACTGTAGATACCATCAAGTGATGAAAAAAAACAATCAAAATAAAACACGTATATAGAATGTTTTAGTTTATTAGTTTGTGAGATATGGGCACCTAAAAATGAAAATTTGGGAACAGATCATTTCAAAATTTGTACCAAATAAAATAGTTTTGAGCATTAATTTTATTGTTTATAAAATAGAATACATTTACATTTTGCATGGAGTAGCAGAATTTGGGCTATTCCATAGAGAATAGTTTTCATATTAAGTGTTTCAGATGTGAAAATTTGATGTATTGAATTATTATAAATAACCATATTCAAAATCATCTTTGTATTTTTATGACAAACAAATTAGTCATATCTGATTATTTTGATTTCAATTTCGATTCATTGCCAGAGAACTCAGAATGGTGAAATATTCTATACACACACAAACTCTGTAATTTGACAAATAAAGCATTAAGGCGGATGCACACCGGAGAAACGCGTTTCGTGAAAAAAGTTTCAGGAAACGTGAAACGAAAGTTGCTCGCAATTGACTGATAAGATTAAGCAGGGAACGTTTCTTTTGTATGCATGCGCGAGTGAAACGGAATGCATGAAACAAGTTTCATGAAAGAGGGCTTCACGAAATGCGTTTCTACGGTGTGCATCCCGCCGAAGTCCTAGATTACAGTAGAATAAAACTTGGGGTGGATGCAGACAGAGCACAGTCAGCGGTCAGAGCGATCTTAGGAGTATGGAGATATTCATATTATATTTTTATCATATATTTGTAAAATAACACCATAGTACCCTTTTTTGAGATCTTTTCGAGATCCCTCATCTTACATATTAATTTTTATGATGTAAGCATCGAAACTAGTTGTTTTTTATTTATTTTACATTAAAAAGATCCCAAAAAAATGTACTATGGTGTTATTTTACAAATAAGAAAATTGAGTAGCCCTGAATATATACGTTTTCAGATCTTATTGTACAGAGTGAGTCATATGTATGGGAACCATTAGTCTTCAATAAATTGGAGACTGTTGTAGATATGATACTGTAACTTTCAGGATAGGTTATTGGTCAAATACTCTACCTTTTGACGTACAACTGAATTTCAACCCCTCATAGGGGGGGTGACTTAGGGGATCATACTTGTATCCAAAATTAATTAATTAATTGTTTCAAGTGTTTGCGTTTTGTTTCAATGTGGAAGTTGGTGAAGAATTGAAAAGTCGCACATAACCTGTATTTGGACAATTTATTTTATGAAATTGGGATGGAAAGAAGTTTTGGACTGTAGTCTGTTACTTTGTCCTTAAGTTGATTGTGAATGATGAATAAATAATTAAATAAAATGGCGGCTCACTGAAGTTTTAGTTTTTAAAGAAATGTGGGATTGTAAGTCAAATATTTTGAATGTAAACACCCATTGTGACATCATTTTAAAGGCCTTTTCAGAACGAGAAAGATGACATCAATAAAAATTTTCTATGATACTTTAATCCAAAATGGCGGCTGATTGAACTCTATCAATTTATTTAAAAACTATAACTTTAAACAGCCGCCAATAGTATCATAGAACATTTTTATTAATGTCATCTTTCTCGTTCTGAAAAGGTCTTTGAAATGATGTATCATACAATTGGTGTTTACATTTAAAATATGGGAGTTAAAACCCCTAAGTCACCCCCTTATGAGGGGTTGAAATTCAGTTGTATATCAAAAGGTAGAGTATTTGACCAATAACTTATCCTGAAAGTTACAGTATTATATCTACAACAGTCTCCAATTTATTAAAGGGTTCCCATACATATGACTCACTCCGTATAATATATCTATAACCTTCTTAGACCACTGGAGCTCCGAACGCCTGACCACCCTCTGTGTGCACTCCCTTAAATACAGTTCACATATGAGACATTTCAGTTTTAGGGCCAGTTTCCGAGCTCGGGATTTAGGCTAAGTTCTAGACTTTAAACAGCTGGAGTCAGAAAATTGGCTTTCCAAAACAGGGCGTAGTCACAATAAAACGACCAACGATTTTAAAATTAAATTTCGAAAAACTAGAAAATTGAACACAAAATGACAAAAAGAGTAAATAGTGTGAAGTTTCAGCGATTTTGAAGTATTTAGGAATGTTTCATTTCGTTAAGGAAAAACGTTTCCAATTATAGAAATGAGAAAATACAGATTATCGTAAAAACTGCGACTACGTCCTGTTTCGGAAAGTCAATTTTTTGACTCCAGCTGTTCAAAGTCTAGACCTTAGCTAAATCCCGAGCTCGGAAACCGGCCCTTAACCTAGCGCCGCAGTGCAGGATGGTTTCTCACAGCTTGGCGTTGTTGTCATTTGAGATGGGTGTCTGGCTTGGAAGTGTTTCGGCCGCATTGCAGGATGACTGTTAACGGTTGCCGGAAGATCAACAGCTGGGTTTTTTTCGTTATTTTTCGTGATAGAGAAATTCTGATTGCAGATTCGTTCTCAGCGACCCCAAGTTTAGCCTGAAGGCTAAGAATGTCAACAATGTTTTTAAATAATTAAAAATCATCATGAAAAGTCATTAATATGGTTGTAAACCACGTTTCTGGAAACTTTTTACTGGTGACTGGAGTTATTATTGATTACAGGTAACAAAATCAAAATCATTGAGAAAGAAAACTGCTGATGAACGCGAATAAGACCGCCACTCCATTGTTCTATTGTCTCGGCTGCTTGGCTGAGCCTGGCTGGAGGGATCAAATAACCGACTGGATTGATCTTTCGTCTGTCCGCTAGGCGGAACTACGCCGACCATTGCTGGGTGGAAGATGTTACTGCGGCCGCTCGCATTCCCACCAAAGCTGCTATTATTTGCTGTCTCAGCGCCTAGTCCGAGTCAGACAAGCATCCAGCCTGCACTGCGGAGCTAGAGCTCTAGAGTTATTACAGTCTATAGTTTTTCAGCCCAGCAGAGGGATGGTGAGCCAACGTTCGCTTACCTCAGGACTGACAATCTCCCTGAAGTGCAGACTGGGATCGTACTGGCAGTAGAGCTCGAGCAGGATCCTCTCGACGAGTTTCTGCTCCTCGCTGGTGAGGGCGGTCGACGCCTTGCGCTTCACACCTGCCTCGGCCACTTTGTTAGACAGGGGCACCATGTCGGTGCACAGAAGGCATTGCCAAGGGTCGCTCTCACTGCAAACACATCAACTCAATCACATCACAATTCATTCAAATCACAGTCTACACTGCAACACAATTTTAGAAATTTATTTTTATATTATCTGGTATCTGTTCATCCTCCTTATATCCTATAGTGAGGTCCACGTTATAATGGCAGTGGAGAACAACGTTGCTGATCCTTTGTCTTGTCAATGCCTTCTATGGAGGGTAACTGATGCCGGTTTATTAATGTAATATAACTGATCATTCTCGTTTAAAACAATTAATTATATTTTATCAAGCAAGAATAGTTATTTATGTATTAAGAGCGTAAAACGCGACTTCATCGCTCGAGTCAAAACAGTTACCACGCGACGCGTAGCGGAGCGTGAAAATTTTGACGAGAGCGATACATTTTTCCGCTAGAATTACATAAAAAAAATTTCTACAACTGCAGTATTGGATTCCAATACAATGAACATTTTTTTTATAATTTATCCAATTATTTTGATGAATCAATGTAATAATAATAAAATGATACAATTTAATTATTCTATCTAATCATAATAATTTATTTTATAATGATTTATTATTAGGATAAGATAAAACAATTAGTATGATCTACAAAAAAAATTGGTAGGACCGTGATTTAAACCTGGGACCTTCAGCGTGAGACACAACGCTCTACGTGACTTTGCCAACATGACCGTTGGAAATGGGGCGAAAAAGTAGGGACATGAACTTATTGGAATTGCATTTTTCTAAAATATAGCCTACTGCACATGCGCTGCGGTTAGCGAGCGGTAAAGTAAACAGCTGGCGAGCGTAAAGTAGATTATCGCTCGCTCCTCACAAAACAACTGTTTTATGATGAGTTTTCAGTTCGTAAAGAAGAACTTTACGAGCGGTTGTAGAAAAATTATATTTTTCAATGATTTTATAATCAAGATACAATATTTTGTTAATTAATTATAATTCTACATAGTTAAAAACCGATCTGACAACAGAGCAAAGCAAGAAAGAGAAAGCTCTATCCGCTTTGTTGAATGATAGACAAGGATAGCAATACAATTGCTAATCAAACACTGCCACTAAAACGTAGACCTCACAATACTATATCATGGGAAGTACCTTTGAAGTATTACTCTCACTGTGGAGGTTCTGGGAGCACGGTAAATTGTTCCAAGCGGTAAATTATTGTGACTAGCGGTAAAAAGTTCCGCGTCCCATGGGAACCATTTTACAGTATATGTTCCGAAATCCAGTTACTGGTGAATTATTCCTGCCAAGGTCTATAAATACAGGTCATGACACTCGTGTTCCTTATGGAGCGGCCATTATGTGGGGTCTTTATGGCCGTACATTTGAAATATTTTAATCTGCTCATAACAAAATCATGAGTTATGCTCTTTAAAAACAATATTCTGGTTCAGATAATATGTAAATTTAGGTTTTCGATTTTCTAATAATGAAATTTCAATAATAAATGGTTAAATAATTCATTTTTTATTATTAAAAATTGTTCTTATTCTTGTAACTTGTTATGATACATATGACATTGGGACAAAAGGCAAACCTCAAAAAATAGTTTGAAGTTCCCAATCTAAAAATCAACAATTCAGTTCCTAGTTAGAATCTAAATATTATTATTCTGTGGGAAGAATTTATTTTACAATTCAAAGCCAAGCAATATTCCTTGAACAATATAATAAAATAACACATCATGTTGTTCAATCTATAATGATAACTGCTGATAAATTTGAAATTTGGTGAACTAGAACCCAATAAAATGGCGATTTTGCAATGCATCACGGGATTGTATCATGACCTACATTTATAGATCTTGATTCCTGCCTCGCACTCTGACCGCGGTACCACAATCGAAGAACTGTCATTGGTCGATAATGGACCGTCTGCACATGCGCTGCGGTTAGCGAGCGGTAAAGTAAACAGCTGGCGAGCGTAAAGTAGATTATCGCTCGCTCCTCACAAAACAACTGTTTTATGATGAGTTTTCAGTTCGTAAAGAAGAACTTTACGAGCGGTTGTAGAAAAATTATATTTTTCAATGATTTTATAATCAAGATACAATATTTTGTTAATTAATTATAATTCTACATAGTTAAAAACCGATCTGACAACAGAGCAAAGCAAGAAAGAGAAAGCTCTATCCGCTTTGTTGAATGATAGACAAGGATAGCAATACAATTGCTAATCAAACACTGCCACTAAAACGTAGACCTCACAATACTATATCATGGGAAGTACCTTTGAAGTATTACTCTCACTGTGGAGGTTCTGGGAGCACGGTAAATTGTTCCAAGCGGTAAATTATTGTGACTAGCGGTAAAAAGTTCCGCGTCCCATGGGAACCATTTTGACAGTATATGTTCCGAAATCCAGTTACTGGTGAATTATTCCTGCCAAGGTCTATAAATACAGGTCATGACACTCGTGTTCCTTATGGAGCGGCCATTATGTGGGGTCTTTATGGCGGTACATTTGAAATATTTTAATCTGCTCATAACAAAATCATGAGTTATGCTCTTTAAAAACAATATTCTGGTTCAGATAATATGTAAATTTAGGTTTTCGATTTTCTAATAATGAAATTTCAATAATAAATGGTTAAAAAATTCATTTTTTTTATTATTAAAAATTGTTTTTATTCTTGTAACTTGTTATGATACATATGACATTGGGACAAAAGGCAAACCTCAAAAAATAGTTTGAAGTTCCCAATCTAAAAATCAACAATTCAGTTCCTAGTTAGAATCTAAATATTATTATTCTGTGGGAAGAATTTATTTTACAATTCAAAGCCAAGCAATATTCCTTGAACAATATAATAAAATAACACATCATGTTATTCAATCTATAATGATAACTGCTGATAAATTTGAAATTTGGTGAACTAGAACCCAATAAAATGGCGATTTTGCAATGCATCACGGGATTGTATCATGACCTACATTTATAGATCTTGATTCCTGCCTCGCACTCTGACCGCGGTACCACAATCGAAGAACTGTCATTGGTCGATAATGGACCGTCTGTGCATGCGCTGATAGCTTGTTTGTCTATCATAGCAAAGCCATAGAATACACAACCAACAAAATAATGTTTGATAACGATTCATTGAATGATTTGTTCTGTATAGAATATTTGAGAGTAATGAAGTGGAACAAGTGCACACTTCTATAGACGGTAATTTTGTAAAGCAGCTTTTGTTCATTTAGGCAGCTAGTAAACAACACAATTTGGTGGTAATCAACTTCATAAGTGCGCCCCAAAAGCTTGAATCAAAGTTTTGAAGTGGCATTCCATGGAAACAAGATAGTAGTTTTGCACCAGTCACGTGAAATTGAAAAATTTACCACTAGAACTGGAACAATTTACCGCTTTTCGTATTCCCAGATCCAACCCAATGTTGGGCCTATTCAACACATTCACTGAATCAGATCACAGTTCATTGAAATGCAAGTAAAACAGATTATGGCAACAGCTATAGTGAGAATGCATTGCACTATACAACATATACATTGTATATACAGAGGTACCATGTCTGTGCATGACAGGGATTACCACGGGTCGCTCTCACTGTTAGACAGTTCAAAACATTCACTGAATTAGATCACAATTTCAAAGTCAAACAAATATCCATTGCTGGAAAAGTTTAGAAACATTCATCTGCTATTGGTCTCTATTCATCATCCGAGAAGTCAAACAATTAGCTATTGCTGGAAAAGTTAAGAAACATTCATCTCCTATTGGTCTCCATTCATCACCTCCGATATGTCAAACAAATAGCCATTGCTACAAAAATTTGGAAACATTCATCTCCTATTGGTCTCCATTCATCGCCTCCGATAAGTCAATCAAATAGCTATTGCTGGAAAAGTTAAGAAACATTCATCACCTATTGGTCTCCATTCATCACCTCCGATATGTCAAACAATGGCCATTGCTACAAAAGTTTGGAAACATTCATCTCCTATTGGTCTCCATTCATCATCTCCGATATGTCAAGCAAAAAGCCATTGCTACAAAAGTTTCGAAACATTCATCTCCTATTGGTCTCCATTCATCGCCTCCCCGATAAGTCAAACAAATAGCTATTACTACAAAAGTTTGGAAACATTCATCTCCTATTGGTCTCCATTCATCACCTCCGATATGTCAAACAAATAGCCATTGCTACAAAAGTTTAGAAACATTCATCTCCTATTGGTCTCCATTCATCGCTCCGATAAGTCAAACAAATAGCTATTACTACAAAAGTTTGGAAACATTCATCTCCTATTGGTCTCCATTCATCGCCTTCGATAAGTCAAACAAATAGCCATTGCTACAAAAGTTTGGAAACATTCATCTCCTATTGGTCTCCATTCATCACCTCCGATAAGTCAAACAAATAGCCATTGCTACAAAAATTTGGAAACATTCATCTCCTATTGGTCTCTATTCATCCTCAGAGATGTCAAACAAATAGCCATTACTACAAACGTTTGGAAACATTCATCTCCAATCATTCATAATTATGTCCTATTGGTCCTCCTAAAAATTCATCCTCCTAAAAACTGCTAAATCATGGGAAGCAACTAGGTGTCACTCTCACTGTTATTCAATTGAAAACATTCACAAAGTTTGATAAAAATTCATTAAAATCAAAGTTGAAATCATAGCTACTGCGAGAAAATTCGAGGAGCATTATCTGGCCATGTTTTTTACATTATTATTTATAGATTCATTGAAATCCGATTCAAACATCTAGCAGCTGTTATTGCCAGTTTCACTTTATAGATTCAGCACCTGATTAACATTGATTTGCTATCCTTATCTGTTTTTGGACAAAGCAGATAGTTCATTTTCCTGCTCCGCAATGTTGTCAAATCGCTTGTATGCTATCAATCAATAATATAATGAGCTACAGTACCAGAGACTACAGTACCAGTACATTACAACCTACTATATCATGGAAAACACCTTTTCGTGTCACTTTTGCTGTGATGTCACAATTTTATTTTGAATTAAAAATTATGCTTCACCTACTTTAGCTTCAACGATAGATTGTATTCACATGACAAAAACTATTAGGTTATTAGAAGAAGAATGAAGAGAATATTTTATGAGAGAACTTTTCCTAGGAGCCGTACTTCAAACCCTAAAATACACCTTTAAATTGAAAAATCCATAAAAGATTTCTTAGTGAGCTCTGTCACAAGTTTTATTGCAATCCATGCAGAAAGTTTTAAGAAATCGACATCAGTTCATCTCAATCTTATAAGTACTGTATAGATTACAACAACAATCTAAAACTTCATAGAATTTTCCACAACTCAATTTTTCTAGAAGTTTGTTCAATCAGGTTCCACAGATACATGCCATATAAAATTTATAATGTCCCAAGAAGCACATATAGCTATATCAATTACTATTTTACCATGGATAACATCGATAGTTTTACTTTAACATGAAAAAATTGAGAGTTTGAACAAAATATATGGACGGACGTAAAGATATAGGGAGTTGTGAAGTTAAAAAATAATTAGGTCGTAAATTGTCATGCTGTAGCATGATAAAAGATGCAAGTTACTTTACAAAAGCTGTATGTGACTTCTAAGAGGTACATTAAATGGAGCTTTTATTAGAATCTTCAGGATAAAGCAAATATAAAAAAAAATTGATCATTAAATAAATTTAATTAAAAGCTACAATTTTCTAGTCTACAGGATAGGAATTCTGAACATGCCAAGGGAAAAAATGCATCTATCAGGATAAGAATTGATGGATTCAAGACATATTATATATACTTCAAAGCTAACTACTTACACCGAAAAAGCTAATTGAAATAAATCTACCATATCATTTTAGCTTAGACCATGCAGGGTAAGAAGGGTTATAAGCAGGACTGATATTGGAAGGATATCTCAGATTTATAGAAATGGGTATTAGATTTGCAGTATAAACAACTTACTGTTTCCAAATCCTATGGGCATCATAGAAAAAAATACCAATATTTCAATAAAACTTTACAAGCTACTACACCGTACAGTGGAGTATTTAATTACAATTCGTGTACTGAATCGTATTAAGGAAGTATTCTGTATATATTCTCAAGTTTTTGAAAAATATCTACGATAAAAATTATAAAATAATTATGGAGTACTATAATATAGATAATACTGTAAATTATTGCAGAATACAATAAAACAGTGTGAGGCATTAAGGCTGAATACAACCCACAAAATCATATTGCTGATACTAAATTGTTCAAAATACGCAGTATAACAAATCAGTGATTTGATTTACATTTGGATTCGATTTGCAAGTTCAATCATAAAATTTCAATATGTTCAAGTTAATTTTTAATTCAAAGCTACAACGTATTTTTTTATTCAACTCTCAGACTAGGCGAACATTTTAAATTGATAAAAATACCCCATAAAAATGTAAAAAAAACTCCTCAAAATTTACAACAAAAGTCTATTAAATAATATGTACAATTTCTGGCTGAAAAAATAACTTCAATAGATATTTATATTCGATGTAATATTTCAGTTTTAAAACGAAACAAACAATACTGTCTTGTTTACAGCAATTTGTAATAGAATGATGTTATCCATGATAAAATTGTCACTGGAAACTATTTTTTAACAAAACTATAATTATTATTTCATATTGCTCTAGTTTTATAAGGTGCCATTAGTGATTAGTGTATCCATTAGTGGTGTTAGTTCACAGTATGTCTTTTTGAGACAGTATATTTCACAGACTTGGGCTTTAAGCCTATTGTTCTTTTCCCAATCATTAATAATTGAGAATAATATTGTATCTATCAATGTATAAATGTTTTGACACACTGATACATGCATGTATGAGAAATGTTCGTATATTGAGAAAAATATAGCGTTCGAAATTAAATTTATTCTTCTCGTAAATAGAAAATACGACACTTAAAATATAAGAAAAATGGCAGTTTCAAACGTAATATCTACCTTAGTGGAAGCATAAGGTAGCAAGCGTTTGCAATCGCTTGTCTATCTACATTTTTAGAAAGTTTATGGGATCAAGTCAAATCAATTTTATTGTTTACATTGCTTCTAACAGAACAGCTCATTCATCTATATATACAATCATGAAAATAATCAGTTAAAGAATTTCTTGAGTAATATAATTTGACAAGAATAAAGATGACTTCCACCACGAAAAATGAGTTAAGTTGGAGTACCTTCTTAAATCTCTATATATAAAAATAAATGTCTGTTTGTGTGTTACTTTGTTTGTTAGATTGTTTGTTCCCTATAGACTCGAAAACTACTTGACAGAACGGCATAAAACTTTATGAATATGTTGTGTGAATATTGAGTATGGTTTCTGACCAGAAATTTTAATAAGGGGGCTAATAATAATTATATATTAATCCATTTTACTGACCTATGTTTTCGAAATTCTCGGCCGAGCAATTAACGTAGAACGGGGAGATCATGATTTAAATTTAAGATCATGTTGTGATAATATGATTTAGCATCTAAACTTACCAGCTGTAATAAACACGAATTCTTCAAGATTTCAGAAGATCAGGCTTTCATTTTGTGAAGTTTTTAATTAAACCCTTGCGGAGCACGAGTTACCTGCTAGTATGAAATAACATTATTATTTATTGGAGGGAATAATGGTTTTAATAATACAAATTAAAGGAAACAGGAGGTTATGAGAGACAACTTACTCGGGGAAATCAGGTATGCGAGGTATGTGACATTTGATGTGGAACACCTTGGGACAGTAGTCACAGCACAACACTGGCTCCCCTCCGTCCAGGCACACAGCACACCAGTCTTCGTTCGGGTCATCTTTTTGACTTTCTGTGACAAAAAACAATTGAAAATTACAAAAAAATGAGCAAAGTGTACTACTAAATCTATAAAAACACTATCAAGTAATCCTAAAGAAAATGAAAATATTCTTCATTGGACGAAACTGGGGTGTGGTCACATTGAATGCGTACATGTGTAAGTGCATGTCAGATCATGCATGAACCGAAAAACAAAGTTTGAAAAGTGCCATTGAGACACGTTGTGACTTGCTCTCACACTGCTCACACTGAACGCAACCAGCAAGTGTACGCGTTCAGTCTGAGTGTTCCTATTGCTCATTCCAGATTTTCTTTCTCATATGCACGCTTGGTAATGCATGATCAAGCTTGCACTTGCACATATCCTTAGGTCACACCCTTAAATATAATCTTTCTCTACTTATCAACCTACGTAATATCTCTACTTATCATGTGAAACTTCCAAATGTGAAAGTAGGGGCAGGTATTCTTTTCTGACTTTCATTTTTCATTTTACTTTCATCTTTTATAACAATTTTTGTCATTGTAATTATGTTTTTGGGACAAATAAAGATTTGAATTTGAATATCTACTGAATTTATAATGCTATAGAATATATTTTTGAATTCTTGGTTGATTGAGCTTAGTGAATTCGTTCAGTATTCAAACAGTAGACAACGAATTATCCAAATGGAGAGAATTTTAATAAACTTCAAGTGTGGAAAAATTGGAACAAAATCCATAATTATTAAAACAATATTTTTATGAAAATAGGTAATTAATGTTGATTAGCAAGCGGTGAACAATTTCCTCACATTTGAGGATAATGTTTCAAATTATTACTTGATTAAGAGTGAGCAAAAAATAAGCTAGGTCTAATTTAGGTTGATTTGAATTAACATTGAGCTACCTGGGTTAAATTACTAGACTTTATTCAAGCAAATAGGAGAGAATCTTCTAACCTAGAAGAATTTTAATAATTGAAAAATTTTCTGTTCCTTATACAACAATCAACATCAGTTCAGCTGAAGATGTGTCAGGTGTTGCCATGAAACTGGCTCTGTAATTTAGATTGATTTTGAACAAATATAGTGGTAATGACAACAACGTCTTATTCTCTTAATTATGGAGAAATACTACAACATCTCTTCTAAAATCAAATTAGTAATTTTCAAGTTGAATTTGCTATCCATCCTTTCCTCATTAGTTTTTTCAGGGCGATATCTATAGAAAAAGTAAATTTACTTGACTGAAAAATACCCATAGAAGACACAATTCATGATCCAACATACTATGAATAGTAATAGAGAAAAATAAATTGATACATCCTTTGATTCATCTGGAACTAATGATTATATTTCACAAAAAGTCATTTTCTAGGGAAGACGCACAACTGATGAGACAACATCCTCAACTTACAAGTGAAATTATAAATTCAGACACAACTTATAAACGATATGGAAACAGGAGAATGTAGAAATATCACTGACAAAACATTAAAGAAAGTAATATTTTCAAACTGAGCCTATGTCACATTCAAAGAACGCATTGCTTAGAAAACAAAATCACAATAGAAGTTGAAGCAAAGAAAATATCGATAATAAGTGGATGCAAAATAGGAGAAAATTATATAAAAAGAAGAGGCGTAGCATGCTGGAAATATAAAGAGAAATGAACTTCCACCGGGAGAAGATTAAAAATAATAATTCATTTTTGAAAGAAAAGTCGAACATTTGATTTTATATAGATAACTTTTTCCAAGATCGAAGAAAGAACAATGAAACATTTCAAAGCATTGAAAACAGAGCAGTGATTTTGAGGTGCATTTTTATGGTTATAATTATAATTTGTGTTTATTCAGCATTTTTCCAAGAATAGGATAATGTGGCAAAAAAGTGCTAAAGTGAGAAGGAGGAGGAGGAAGAGGAAAAGGAGAAGAAGAAGGGGGAGGTGGAGGAGGAGGAGGAGGAGGAGAAGGAGGAGGATGGTAAGGAAAAGTGGAGATGATGAGGAGAGACGAAAGGTCAAGTGTAAGACTTTTAGTGAAGGGAATTTTTTCAATTTTGAAAAATTTGAAGTGATTGATGCTTTGGAGAAAACCACGAAAATTGCATTGAGTTGAGTTAGGACTTCTTAATCCTCTCTGTCATTGAACCTTGCACATTAAGGAACAAGGGTATAGAGCGTTCTCAAAAGTTATTGAAACGAACACTTCATAATAATCGAGAGTAATCAGGATTCCAAGGGAAATGTACAGCTGCATTAAATAATTTTCTCACTGAAGTAATAATATAGGTAATGAAAACATATTATAAACAAAATAATAAGTATTGAAAGTGACATTCTTTAAATAAGTTTAATGTACTCTTCAAGTTATTGAAAAAAATCTCCAAGTTGATACTCTTCTGATAAAACATTACTTTCAATCAGTAATTGACAGACGAAGTCAATTCCTTAATAATAATGGAACACGTTGAATAATTTGCAATAATTATAATAATAATAAGAGGAACATCGTTGCTATTATAACCATTACGATCAGTCAAGCATTGACAAAACTCTAAGTTTCTTCAGATATATTTTGAAAAACAAAATTGGTAATCATGAATGAGTTTATAAAGTAGATATTTTCGAAATTGACAATTCAATTTTAACAATAGTTTTCTAGCTCAACATGTAAACTCTAATTATGATAATATGCTGGGAATGTAAGGAGAGAGAAGAGGAGAGAGATATAATCATGCTCACATGCAACACTACTAAGAAAGTGCTCAGGATAGGCATAGGAGAGAAATGAATTTTCATTATTCTACTAATGAAATCAATAGAACTTTCATCACAACATTTTCATGACTAGGTTATGCTATTGAGTTTTCTTCATAAATTCAAGGCTGCCCTCAAAGTATGAGAACTCAAGAGAGCAAAAAAACTATATTAAAAGTAACTCTCTTTCATTATTATGTTTATCTTTGAAAAACACCCTTACAATCAAATTATTTTAGTTTTGTTGAAATAAAACTTACAACAAAGTTTGTTTCTACACCTCATAATCAATAATAATTGATAATTAAATTAATATTAAATTTTTCATGGAAGAATTAATAATAGCTACATGATAGCTGAAGTTATAATATTATTGCAATTAATGAGTACCTTTATTGATATTACTTTGAAGACTTCGTGTTAAAGTATAAATAGATCTATATTATGAAGAAGTTTCAAGAATTTTACAACTGACCACCAAGGCGTGAAAGGGAAATAAATAGACTAGAAACTAGAAGACTGTAAAGTTTGCAGACATCAATAACATATTTATCGAGCTAAAGATGAATTTAAAAAAATAAATTAATATACTGCAATGATAGAAACAAATACCATTAATTGAAATAAATATTTCCAAAAGCTGATGGTTGATTTCAAATGTTAAAAGATAATTTGAGAAAAAAAATAAAAAAGTAATAGAAACAAACACGAAATTGAAAGAAATATTTCAAATATTGGAAAATAAATAAAAATGAATAGAAATTGCTATTGTAAAAATGATTAAGGACTGAAAATTTTATGAATAACTATAAGACTTAACCTATTTCGGACTATATGCAACTTTATCTAAATTTGGGAGAGGAATAGCACAAGGTTACCTTATTTTTTCTCTCCCTATCATTTTGATGATGTACTTATTATATCAATAAATAAAGAATCACAAAGAATATAGTAATAGAAGCTGACACGATTAATTGAGAGAAATATTTCAAAGATTGGAAAATAAATTGAAATAAATAAAGTAATAGAAGGTTGATAGAAAGAGATATTTTTGAAAAAGCTGACGGTTGATTTCCAGCAAGCTAAGCACCTCTCTGTGATTGACCCTGTCTGTGAGCATTGGAATTGCCTTGAGTGTTGGAGGTTGAGGCGGGTCGTGGGAGGGGGGAAGGGGTAACAGCCGAGCTGTCAGTGGAGCTGTCCACTTGGGGGGTTCCGTTCGTCTCCCCCCCAACCACCTCCGGAATCATCTCTGTGCCCTGACTGTCCAGCTTGGCTATGGTCATCATCAGGTCGTTCACTGAGTCCTGCAAGCACGAAGTTTAAAAAATTAAATGGAAACCAACAACTACAATCAGAGATCAACAACTTAAATCAGAGATCAAGTTGGAAATAAATCAGAGATCAACAACTTTAATCAGAGATCAAGTTGGAAATAAATAAGAGATCAACAACTTTAATCAGAGATCAAGTTAGAAATCAATCAGAGATCAACAACTTTAATCAGAGATCAAGTTAGACATTAATCTGAGATCAAAAAATTTAATCAGAGATGAAGTTAGAAATCAATCAGAGATCAACAACTATAGACGAAGATCAAATAAGAAATTAAACCGAGATCAACATTTGCAATGATAAATCAAGTTGGCAATTAATCAGAGATCAACAACTGTAATCCGAAATGAAATAACTTCTGTCATTCACTTGATAAACACAGAATTCAACTTCTAAAACCAGTACAATTTGTAATTTATTTGAAAGAAGGAAAGCATCTTCAATTCAATAAGAAATGGAGCGTCACATACTTGAAATAGTTCAAGTAACACAAGTACATACTCCCATAAATTAAGCTCAAATGAAGTCAATGTTTATATAAATGGAGACAGAATTTCCAATAAATTTAACACTGATATCAAAGACATAGTAAAATAATAATTGTTCTAAAAAACGTAATATGTCGTCTGTTTTACTTAGTTTTATTAACACAAATCAATGATGATGCATCATTGAATATGAAGTTTTTTATCTGATAGATAGTTTGATTTTAGTCTTTTCTAATCAAATGGAAAATATAACATTTTGTGGTTCAAAATTGTGGCACATAACTTCTAACATTACAACAAACTTCCTATTTCTCTATTGTTATTCCATGGTAAAACTTACCTGACAGAACTTGTCGAGACACTTTTCGGCGTCATCGCTGGCCTTGGTGGAGAGACGAGGGGAGGGGGTCTTGGGCACTGATGACGTCACCGCCACCCCCCCACCAGCTCCCCCTGTACCCGAAGTCCCCCCTGCAGCCGGTGTCTTGCTGCCTGAACTAGGTGCTGCTTGACTGTCAAAAACAAACAAAAAAATATTCTTATTCGATAAATTAACGAATTTATATGTAAAAAAAAATTATAAATTGAATGAATTCAATTTCCTAAATCCTTATGAAGTCATACAATATAAAGGTTTATAAGCTTAGCTTGAAAAAATCAGCACTATTTGCTGAATACAGATGAATACTCTCCGATGCACGTACTTGATCTAACAAAGCCACCACCAATGCCACGAGAACCAATGAGAGAGAAGGACAATACAAAGACATTATTAATCAGCAGATGCAGGTGATAGAATACGCGCCTGTAATGTGAATCATTCATTTTGAAACCCCACGATAACCAAATTCTAAAAAATGTTCATTGAGTTTCGACAGAAAAAGAGTTACAAGTGTAGCGAATTCATAGAGAACGAAAACCACCATTGGACCGTCTCCCTCAATAAAAAAGGTGGAGTTTCGATTACATGACTCTAATTAGCAAAAATCTAATAAATTATGCTAATACTAAACATCGAATAATTCTGAATAATATAGAAGCAGCATATTGCCATCTAAAAGCGTGAATCTGACCCCCTAACCTTCAACTAATTTCTCACTAATCCCTAACTAGTGTGCAACGGAGTAGCTGATTAAGTAGCAGTCTACAACGAAATCTGGTGCCATGAAACCTGCTGAACTGAGTATCTCAAATTTGAGACTGAACTGATGTACTCACAAAATAAAGATACGTGCGATTTTACTAAACTCGGTCAAGATATTTGAATATTGACAAATCAATAGCTGGCTGCATGATCCAAGTGCATTGGAGCTTGGTGATATCGGACATTAGTAATGTATAGTTAAGCCAGTTACAGGCTTTATTCTGTTTGTTATTTATAATGTATGAATTACATTGTTGAATGAGATGTGTTCACCTGTTAATCTGCTGTTTGAGCGTGATCTTGAAGGAGGTGTCCTGGTCGAGAGGCAGCTGTATGAGTGGCGGAGGCGGAGGTGCCGCGACTGCAGACGTTGACGACTGCGACTGTTGCTTAGCAGCAGCCGCCTGCGACTGCGGAATGTGCCACAGGATGCCAGCGGTCGCTGCGGCCGGCGACTGCGACTGTCGCGACTGTTGCTGCTGGTTGGAGCTGTGTGGCGACTGGACGCGCTGCACTAGTTGCCTGGCTGTCGAGCTGTATGAACCGGCAGGCGGACGGCTGTGGGTCTGTTGTGCTATCTGCAAGGCATCCCATTCAAACGATCATTCATTAATCCATTCATTCGTAAAAACTATGAGGAAATGCATCTATCATAGTTAAGAGACACAAATAACAAATAGTTTCTTCAATAATTGAACAAAGTAAATTTTTAACACGGAATTTCATGATAAATATGAAATAATACAATAAAAAGATCATTCATTCACTTGTCAAAATCTCAAAATTCGTTGATGAAATTATTTTTAGAAGTTGAGGTTGATTTGAAGTTAAAATAAATTAAAAGATATTTTAATTGATCGAGCGAAGTGAGGTCTAAGATTCAAGTCGACGGTTTTACATTTCTCTTAATGTTTATATGTTTATATTTTTGTTTATATTTAATATGTTTATGTTTTTATGTTCCGAATTTACAGCGAAACGCAGCAATAGATATTCATGAAATTTGACAGGTATGTTCCTTTTTGAATTTCGCGTCGACGTATACATACGGTTTTTTGAAATTTTGCATTTTAAGGATAATACAAAAGGAAAAGGAGTCTCATTTGAACGCCAATATTACCGTAAAAATCAGACTTTAGAATAATTATTCATCATAAATCAGCTGTCTAGTGGACTATAATACTACCCGTTCAAAAACATCGAACATCTTGAAAATGTATCTTTCCATCAACGTTGTAGCCAGACCTGATAACTGCGCTCACACTCACATTCCGGGAAGACACGTCACGGTAGGATAGGACAGAAAGCTCTATGTTTATTTAAGATTTTTTCTAGACATTTTAAATTCATAAATTATTTATTATTTTTTGAGAAAACATAACAACAGGTCAATGTAACTTACTGAGCGCGAGGTCTACTGTTCACAGAACTAATAGTATAATAGACCGCAATAAATTTGAATAGCATGAATAGCGAGGTCATGATTTTAACATAGTGTTTTACGAAAAAGGCGACAGTTGTTATCCTAAGTGACAACTGTATCCGCGCTTGACTGTATTAACAGCAATAGTCGATATATAAAGACTACAATATACAATAATAGATTACAACCGTTAATAAAGATGTCGCGCGGCTAGAAACGTAGTAGAGTCATCGCTTTGGAATTGGACCTTTATATTGAATTGTAAATTACAAAACACAATTTCCGTACTTTAGGAATAAAATGAAAAGGGAGTTGAAATAAAATAAAGAAATCTAAATGAAATTTATAACCAATTACTTTGGTTAGAAAATAACTGTGTAACTATAAAAAGTATTTTGATGAAAAGATGATTATTGACATAAATATAAGTTTGGATAGATAAATGATGCGAGCTAACAGAAATCAGGAGATGAGAAAATGTTAACCTTTTCAACTGTAAATGATACAATATCAAAGCAAAACTAAATCTAAATAAAATTGTATAACAAACAATACATACAGAATGAATTTAGGATTTATTATTACCGTCCTAAATTTGGATGATTTACGGCTCAGATCAAAAAATCGGTGAACGATGGAAGGAGAACTTAAACGTTTTGAGGTTTCTTTTGCAGGAGAATTCTGGAAAATCAGGAAAGGGTAAATAGGTTAATTGAAAGGAAGAGGAAATAAGTAATAGGAAGAGGAATTGGGATAGAAATAAGAGTATACAATAAGAGCCCAAAAATATATTTCTCAGAAATATTAAATTTAGATGATTTGAAAATAAAATCAAACTGAAATATCAATGAACACTGGAAAATGCGGTTGCACAAAAGCCTGTTGAATTTTAACAATGTGAACCAATCAGACAAGGCTTTAGATGAAAATACATTGGAAATTGCATTTGTTCAAATTCTAATTAATGAATAAATTATTATTAAATGAAAATCCCAATTAAATGCTGTAAATCACCCCGAAAACTTCTGCTACTGCAAATATTGACAACAGGGTAAACAGCTAGATGGAAATTCTATGAGCGCTGCTATTCAGAGATTGTCAGTTTGGTGTAAGGTTAAGCAATTTTTTAATAATTTAATATAAATAATATTTTTTTTTAATTTCCTGACCGGCAATTAGGAGGTACTGGGTTCGATTCCCGGGCTGACAAATGAATTTTGTATAATAGCGCTCATCGAATTTCCATCTAGCTGTTTACCCTGTTGTCAATATTTGCAGTAGCAGAAGTCTTCGGGGTGATTTACAGCATTTAATTGAAATATCCGTTATTAATAATTTGGATGAGGCTTTTTTTGAAAAGAAAGTTTGTCTCACAGTTAAAATTTAAAAGGCTTTCGTGCAACCGAGCCTGAGCTATTGGGAAAAATTTCGAAATAAGTTTGAAAAAACTTGATTCCAAAACATTTATAAAATCAAAAGATATATTAATTGATAATGTTTTTTGTTACCTGAGCTTGATAGGGTGAAGGATACCGTGGCTGGGCTGCGACCATATGGGGCGGATGACCCTGCGGAGGAGGCAGATACCCGGGCTGTGTCGAGGAGGCGGTCACAATCACGTTGGGCGCTCCACCACCCAGCCTGTGTTGCACGTATATCTGCGGGTTCTGAGGTGATGTCGTGCGCATTGCGTGGTTTGCCATGAACTGAAACAATTTAAAAATAATAATATTATGTGGGTTCAACTGCAAGCTTCATACAGAAAACTTTTTCAAATTCGTAAAATATAGTCCCCAGTGTTTGTTCAAAGTATTGTTTCTTTCAAGTATAGTTTGTTCAAGCTTTACATGCATATGCACTCATAGACCAATAAAAGAATCAGAAACATCCAAAGAGTCAATAACTTGTTTGACCTATGTAGCCGGGAGAAATTTCTGTGTCCGGTCTGCCAAAACTGAGCTTCAAATTGATAATTCAAAATCCACTCATCATGTAATGCATAATAAAACTTCCACTTTGAGGTTAGAATACATTCGTGATCTTGCCTTTGAAATTTCTTCATGAAAAATTCACTTTTCACGTTTTGTTCTTGCATCTTAAGAACTAGTTTATAAACACATATAAAACATAAAATTTATCCAAAAAATGAGATGCATATTGAATTTTGTTAAAAAACTGGGAATTTAAAAATTTCCAACTATGTGCAGGCGTTCAGTGTGAGTGTTCCCATGGATCTTTCCAGATTTGGTTTCTCATCTGCGCGCTTGGACATACATGACCACGCATGCATGTGCATGTACGTGCATTCAATGTGATCATACCCTTGAAATTTGTTTTTAAAAATTGATTTGCTGAGAACATAGCCTATTGAATAGATTTTGAAATGCAGTTCTCATTTCATGGTTTGTCATAAGCTGGCTCATAAATATTCAAAAGTATACTCATTGTGTGGCAAGGAATGTATTTTCGGGTTTTCTCTTAGGTCGAAAGATTACCACCTGAATACTCTTAGCTATGGAGTATGAGACAAGTCAAATAAGAGAATAGATATTAATATTACATTATTATTACACTTGGACCCGTTTTCTAGACAATTATTAAATCTGAAGAGATTTCTATTCGATAAGTGTCTTAAAAACCGGGCCTCGTATAGTTAATTTCTAAACATTCGAGAATGAAAGGAACTCTTGTACACTATAATGATATCCTATTATCTTAAGCGAGCAATTTCTGTATTTATATATCTGTTTATTTTTATATTTGGTTATTTTTATATCTGGCTATTTTTATATCTGGTTATTTATGTTTAACGGATCTCGAAAACGGCTCTAACGATTTTCACGAAATTTGGAACATAGTAGGTTTATGATATAGAGATTCGATTGCTCTAGGACTCATCCTTGGGAAAACTCGCTGAACGACATTAAAAGGATAATTCATCCTTGGCTGAATCAGCTGTGGATATTAAAAAAGTGAGTATGTGAAAAATCAAAATATCGCATCCCCGAAATTCATAAGATGATGTATAGCAAGCTGTGAAATATAAACACGATCATTTTAGAGAATTGTGTTCTGTTTATCAATAAATAAAAATAACCAGCGAAGCTCGGGGCCCCGATATTATTACATTACAACAATATCATTTGAATATTAATTGTAATTTTCGAATTCTACCTTCCTGGTACCAATTTGGTTTGGAGAGTGAATCAATAATTCCTGTTACAGGGTGAAATGAAAGTCAACATTCAATTTGAAAGCTATAGTGAGGTCCACATTATAATGGCAGAGTACGATTGACAATACTGTTGCTGTCCTTTTCTATCATACAACAAAACAGATAGCACTATCTCTCTCTCGCTTTGCAATGTTGTCCATTTGCCAGAATATTTTATATTTACTTTTGACAGTGACTGTACAAAACTGAACAAACCATATTCTCAGCCGCCATTTTTTTCTTCATTCCATCAAAATACTTGAGTACACAAGTCGTATAATTGATTAAAAATTTATTTTTGAAACGATGAAATAATTTTTAAACATTACCTTATGAGAAACTCAAATTAAAATACCTAAAATGACATTTTAAAAGTTGATAACCAACCATCCTAGACTTCATCCATGCTCAAGTTAGCCTACCCGTATAGGTTAGACCTACTCGTACCGGTATAAATAATATTGAAAAGTTATTTCAGAATTAATCCATTGAAATTACTTATTTTTTAATAGGATTTCTATTTCTCTATTATTTTTAAAGGAAATTGGAATAGAATACCTACCAAATAACTCAATTTCTGTTGTTTTGAAATTCAGATTGTTGTATCACAGCTTTTTAAATTAGCCGCCATTTCAGGTTTGTATAAAAATCTGATTTGAGTCATGAAAGCAAATTTTTGAATCAAATTATGAAAAAATATATTTTCTTGATCAATTTGACATTAAATTGATTATTTTATCAAGGAAATGATAATTATTATTAGATTAAATTTAATGGGATGAATTGAGTAACAGCTGTGTACAGTCAGTGGCAAAATGGAGAGACTTGGCAACGTTTTTCTCCTATCTTTCTTCACTGCCATTATAACGTGGACCTCACTATATCAATTACCTGCTGATGAGCGGCCTGCTGCTGCTGATGCAACTGCTGTTGTTGCAGTTGTTGTTGGTGTTGTTGGTGCTGTTGTTGTTGGTGGTAGTGCAGCGACAACATGGAGCGCAGGCCACCATCTCCTCCTCCCACACCCCTCGCTCCACCGTCGGTCGATGACGTCACCTGTTGTTGATGTGGACCGCCTCCAACTCGAGTCATGCTCACTGCTCCTAGCCAACGCAACACAATATTTTATTTCATTAGCTTTTCATTTTAATAACAAACATTGCAAAATTACACATGCAGTATTTGGTTGACTCAAGGGCGTAGCCCTTGAAGCTGAAAGGGCTTCAGCACCCTCCGAAATTCTAAAAAAATACCTTCTTGAAATACCTAAAGCTGGGTTTAGACCAAAGTTATTAACAAAATGTTTAGTTCGTTAAACAAAGAAGCAAAACTAAAGTTGGCTTACACCAAAGTTGTTAACAAAATGTTAATAACTTAATCCTTATAAATTCTATTGAACGGAACTTGACAAACACATATGTTCATCATGTGTATGCTAAGTTATGTTCAATTTAATAGAATCTAAAATTTAAGGATTAAGTTATTAACATTTTGTTAACAACTTTGGTGTAAGCCCAGCTTTAGTTTTGCTGCTTTGCTGGTTAGTTCAACGAACTATTGAACGTGACTTGTAGTTTTTCGTGCTATAAAATCTATCTACATTTCACAAGTATCTATGGGCCTAATTATAGTCTACAATTATTAATTATTAACTAATCATAGAACATGTAATTAATTATATCATAATACGTCTTCAGTTCTTAGCAATGAAGCGATAATAAAATTGACATTTGTTGTGATTTTGTCTCTTGTTCGCTTTTTTATTCCATGAAACTATTACATCATTAAAACCTTCTTGCCTATTTCAGCACCCACCAAAATAAAATCCTAGCTACGCCCTTGAGTCGACTTAAAGCTCAAGTCTCAACCTACTTAACTTTATCAATATTATAGCAATACTACGTCAATGTGTAGACCCTCACATACGAATCTGACCGTTTTCAACACTTTTATTCCACAGAGATTCATTAAAAAGCAGAATAATAAGTAGTATGAATAATATTCCTCATGAAATTAGTCAGCCGGGCATATATAAAATATCCAAATACAAAAAAATCGTTTCAAACTGGCTGAGGACTATGGACGTAGATCAATGTGAGCGGCTGCTACAATCTGCCTACCAACACTAAATTGGCCTACCTAATTTCCTCTTTCTTTCCCCCTTTCTCTCTTTGTCACTATCAAGTGTAGACCCTTTTCTCATGGATTTATCCTATGCCATTGTGACTGCTCCGTATTCAACGTGTCTGGGTGTGTGTGTGTCTTTATTATTAAATGACATAAAATACTATCAGTGGAATAATAAATATTATACAGTTCTGAACTCATTGACCCACGAACAGGCCCATTAGGCCTATGTGGGCAATTATTATTTCATTATTGGGGTTCAGTTTTGCTAAGCAGTGCAATTTTCTCAGATCTAAGGATAAACTATAATAGTCTAAAGCTCTCTATTTATAACACTATTAATAGATATCAACCTTTATTATTTCTTATAACACTATTAATAGATATCAACCTTTATTATTTCTTATAAGATGTATCACTGTTATAATTTAATATAATTATTGTATAATGTATTGTATTACTCCTTAGGTCATGATGTCTTAAGTTTTATTTTACACAATTGTTACGTTGTGCTGCTTGCATATTGTGCCCTTTTCAAATATTATAATCATGTATAATTTGGCGAAATAAAACTCAATTCAATTAGATACAAAATGGGAATTCTGGTGCAAAGGAATCGAATGTACCAGAACTGGCACTTTCTATCTACTGACCTTGGTTGTGGTGGACTCGCTGCTGTAGGTTGCGTGCAATCTGCTGCGGCATTTGGGCCATGCTCTGCAGTGGAGAGGTGCGACTCTGCTGCTGCTGGTAGACTGCCGCCGGAGACATCTGCTGCTGCGGTGGACTTGTGTAGTGGCGCGACTGAAAAGCAACACATTCAAACTCAATTCAATCACTCTGAACAAGTTTCAATGTAAACAAGCTATTACCAAAGAGAAAATATAGATATCCCATTTATTTTTATATTAATTGAATAGACTTAGAACGTTGTCAAAAATATTTTTATATTCTATTATCCCATAATAATTGAATATTTTACACAAGAATGAACAGTTAATATTACATCAGATAGACCGGTATCAGCAATTCTCTATAGAAGCATAGAAAAAATATGGCATAAGATATCCCATATCCCATTTATCTTTAATAATTTAATATTTTAAACAAGAAAGAACAGTTAATACTATATCAGATAGACCGGTATCAGCTATTATTATCCAAAGAAGCATAGAGAAAATATCACATATCCCATTCATTTATCTATTCCACAATAATTTATTATTTTAAACAAGAATGAACAGTTAATATTAGATCAGATAGACCGGTATCAGCTATTCTCTATACAAGCATAGAAAAAATATGGCAGAAGAAGATATCCCATGGTATAGGTCGTTTATATTCCAAATTTCAAGCCGATTTTTTGATAACTCAAGCCGATCACTGTCTATTATTCGTGTTTTGGTGGGATGAGAGAGTAAAGGTGCGTACTACCAAGCTTTGCTTGATTATGTAGTGTTACATGACGAAAATTAAACTAAACTACAGACTTTCGCTCTGCTCCGCAACCGAACGTCACTCGAGCAGAGCGGAGTGGAACGCGAGAAGAGCTATCATGTCCCGTAACGTTCATGATCGGTGCTAGTGCAGAGCGGAGGCGGAGTGATGGCGGAACGAGGGCGGAGCATGCGCGGAGCGGGTTGGAGGCGCGTATATCTGTACGCAGCTTAAGAAGGGCACAGTATGAGAGACTACCAGCGTTACATAGCTTCACGAAAAACAAACTACAAGGACCATCGGCTTCAGTTAACAGAGAAATTTGCAAGATAAAAAACGCCCTATACCAACTTATGCTATAAATTTTCTCTATGCTTCTATAAAGAATACCTGCCACCGGTATATCTGGTGTAATATTAACTGTTCATTCTTGTTTAAAATAATAATTTATTATGGGATACTGTGACAGAGAAATAAATGGTATATCTTCTTATGCTATATTTTCTCTATGGTACTAATCACTAAACGTACAATACTATAGTGCGGTCCACGTTATAATGGCAAAAGAGAAAGAAAGAACAGCGTTGCTGATTCTCTATCTTGCCGCTGCCTTCTTTAGAGGATAACCGATACCGGTATATCTGATGTAATATTAAGGCCCGGTTGCTCGAAAGCCTGTTAGATTTTAATCATGAAATCATTATTAAATGTCACGAGAACCAATCAGGAGGGGTTTTCTGTGAATAAGGCTTCTCTGATTGGTTCTCTTGACATTTAACCGAAATAAAAATTAACAGACTTTTGTGCAATCGGGTGTAACTGTTCATGATTGTTTAAAAAGGTAAATTATATTTTATTCATCAAGAAAATATATTCTCGATGATTAAATAATACATTTTCATAATTGAGAGTAAATATTTTTTCAATTAATTATATTTATGCATTGTTAAAAAAAATATGGCAATGTACCTAAGCTAGAAAAAGATATCGCTATCTGCTTTGTCGAATGATAGACAAGGATAGAAACACCAATGTTGATCAAATACTGCCATTATAACGTTGGACCGCACTATAGATTTTGTTCATGAATAGTAATATAGTATGAATTTGAATATTGAGTCATAATAAGAAACTATTATCATTCTTTTGCCTTTCATTGAATACATACACACACCTATTGGATGTAGGTCCACTAAGAGTGCAAACATGGTGAGGAGACAAAGGCAGCTTTAAGCTTCAGTGTTGAAAAAAATTTATGTATTTTATTGTGTTTTTTATACATTTTTCAGATAATTATAAAATATCTCGTTTGAGTTTAAAATATCTCAGCAAAATTTTCTTTAGCAAACAATATTTCATTCAATTTTTTTTCATTTTTATAATTGGCATTGAATAAAACTTGATTTGACTGGATTTAAATGGTGGCGTACATAGAGAAGATCAATTCAAATAAATGCATTATTTTGAACACTCAAGCTTAAAGCAACTTAACCGCTTCACTATGTTTTCATCCTAATAAAAATAAATAATAAATACCCTATCCTAATAAAATTTTTGTTCTTCTCTTCCGATCTGTGTTTTTTGTTGTAATAAAATAAATAAATATTTGACTATAATTTGGTGTTTTAATCATTCTAAATTCAAAATTTCTAGCTCATATATATTTTTGGACAGAGCTTTGAACTTTAACTTAAGAACATAACCTATTTTTCGATCATTTTATTATTTATCAAAATTTGAGAACAGAATAGTTTTGGGCTATGCCTGTTGTTCTATCCCTATCATATTCATATGATTTCTAATTATATCAACAAATAAATAAATAATAAATGAAATGAATGAATACAATACATACTAGAAATGAATGTTGAGTATTTTTCATTTTTGACAATTACATTTTTAATAAATTAAACCAACAAGGGATGGCTAACCTCAGTTTTAGTATAAAAAACTCATGTAAATTGGTTCATTATGCATGTCAATGGTTATAAATTGGTTTGTAAGGAATGTCATTAGTTTTGCAAACGGGATTTCAAGACAACTATTGATTAATTATTATTAAACGAAAATCCTAATTAAATGCTGTAGACAAGTATTGAAGTTGGCGGGTTCACTATTCTTAGTCGATAATTGAACCTTAGACCTTTTCAGGATACAACATTCACGTTGAATTTTCTTTTAACAAACTTTTTAAAATGTTGTACTTCGTCTATGTTTGTACTATGAAATTGACGTGTTTCAACATTATCATGTTTTGAGCATTCACTGACTTTAAAACATTAAAAACATTCACTTTAAAACAAAACTTCAAAACATTCACTGATGTATAAACTAGGACTTATTTCATCAAAGCTAGCATTCCTGAAATAATGTATAAAAATACCCACACACTAGATGTTCATGAAGCTATGACAAATGTTACCAGTGTATTATAACCTTTTCCTGTTATATTATAATGAATTTTCTATTTTCAATTTAATTTTCAATGGATGATTGTGATGGAAATTTGGGTGGTAATGCTACTCCTACTTGCGAACAGGTGTTTTCCACTCAGGCCAGTAGAGTTTCTCCACCTCATGTCATACCTGATTTTTTCCACATTATTATTGAAGAAAGTGGCATTATTATATTATACTCCATACTTATGTTTAGTTTCAAATTTGAAATAATGACTGGGTTTGAAATTCACATTCTATACGTATGATGAAGGATTATTTAATGGAAATTGAAGAATAGTAATTATTAGGTTGGACGAGAACATTTTACACATGATGTAGGATAATTTGATTGAATTTTGAGAATAGTAAGCTTTATTCAATTTTATTTACCCAAAAAGAAATACAAAAATATAAAATCATAATATCAAAAACTATGACTAAATTACATGGATATGTCATGCAAAAAGGACGGAATCTTAGGCTAGTTTCACATTCATTCGGTTCGTTTCGTTTTCGGTAAATTCCGATAAGTGTGAAACGGTAATTCGGTTTGAATTCGTTACCGAATAGAAACCGCATAGAACCGAACGCCCACTTGACTCTAATAAATTCCATCAGGTTTCAATTCGTTGCTAGCGAGAGGCTACTTTCACACACTTTCGGTTCGGTTCGTTTTCGGCAAATTCCGATAAGTTTGAAACGATGATTCGGTTTGAATTCGGTACCGAATAGCAACCGCATAGCATCGAACGCCCCCTCGACACGAATAGGTTTCATCATATTCGAATTCGTTGCTAGGGAAACAGGAAAAAACAAAGTCTTTTACACACGCTTGCCTTTTTTGTTTTTATTTTAACCTGATATCCTGATTATCTGTTTCAAAAATTTCCAAATCAAAATCATATGGTCAATTCATTTTTGTTAGTTCACAGGAAATTTTTTTCAATTAATAGTTTGCTAAAAAAATATGAAAGATATGAATTAAAACTCAGGGAGAATTTTTATTTTTTTTTATTTTTCCACGAATATTACATGATTTCATCAATGGAGAGAAGAGATGAAGTTTATATACCATGTGTCAAAACAAGGAGCAAATTTTCAATTTAAAAAAATAATCTCTCGAAACATCCAAAATTAACATAATCAAAAAGAAACTATTCAAATAATTCACAATTTTTAATTAACTTCAAAATTTTGTTGTTCAAGAAATAACATCTTACAATTTAACACCAGCTGTTATATTTAAATATACCAGTTTAAATATACCAGCATGAAGTGTGAAAATCCAAACACAGCTGTGTTTGAGAAGAAAATACCTAATTAGAACCGTACGAATTAAAACCTGACATGATTGTATGAAAGCCTTATTCGTTTTTGGTAACGAACCGAACCGAATGAAACCGAATGCGTGTAAAGTATTACATGGAAATGGATGATAAATCCTTACATGGAAAAAGATGATAAATGAAAATATCACCTTGCATGGAAAAAGAAAATATTTTAATTATCAAATGGAAAAAGATGGTACATGAAAATATCATCTATAGTGAGGTGCACGTTATAATGGCAGTGTAGGAAGATAGGAGAAAAGGGTTGCCAGATCTCAGCCTTGCCACCCAAACAGCTGATACTGGTATATTTGATCAATTAAACTGTTCATTATTGCTGAAAATAGTTAATAATATTTTATTAGTTGTCAAGTAAATATATTTTTTAAATATGTGATAATAAATTTTCATGATTAAGATTAAATATTTTGTAAATTAGTTGAATTTCTACATTGTTGATAAACGATGTGGCAACATCACAATGTGTAAAAGAGATAGCTCTATCTGATTTGTTGAACGATAGACAGAGATAGCAACACCATTGCAAATCACACACTCATTATAACGTGGACCACACTATATATAACCTCTCATCAAAATATTTAAATTCTTACATGGAAATAACATATTTATATCATCTTACATGGAAAAAGTTTTTGTATTCTCACATGGAGAAAGATATACACGAAAGATTATTACACGAAAATAACATGGGAAAAGTCATACTTCCATTAACATATTCAATTGAAACGCCAAGTAATTTTTTTATGGAAGAGTGATTATTTAAATTATTCAAGCTGTATTGCATCAATCAGTTACAATTCACATATTCAATACAACGTCCATTAACAATCATTAAAAAGAAAACACTTCTCACTCGTCCATTATAATCATTATCACCCCATCCATCTCAACCTCACTGACCATGAGCTGTTGTTGTTGGTGCTGTGGTCCCAATATGGCGGCCGCCTGAGCCCCGCCCCCGGCAAGAGACGGAGCCTGTTGCAGGGGTGGGGGCGGAGCCACCGACTCGTAGGCAGGGGGATGCCCCTTGTGGCCAGCCTCCGTCTTGATGTTGATTGGTGGAACGGCCGCAGGGGGCGTGGCTAGCCTCGCCGCCCCCGACCCAGCAGCTGCTGGGGAAGGGGTACTGCTGCCCCCACTGCTGCTTGATGGCGGGTATGTTCGGCCGTCGACCATGATCGAGCCTATCGATGAGGCAACTGTCCAACACAAATAGAATAGAAAATAATAAAACAGAGAATAGAATAGAAAATAATAAAATAAAATGGAATATAGACTGGGATAGAGTGGTGAATGGAATAGAATAGAGAGCATTTTATTTGTAACAAAACAAACAATACAAACAAATTTTATATAAACATAGAAATAAAAATAATTATAATGTAAATATAGATGGGTAATGTACTGTGTGCAAAAATTACATTTCTGTCCACGCACAGGAGTGTCAAGAAAAAAAGCAGTTAATACCTAAAAAATGAAATATTGAAAAAACTCCATAAACACAAATCACACGCGTATCTGGTCCAGGATGAGTCACCGTGATGCTTAGTAACCGCTACTGCTCAGTAATCACAAAATACGGAATTGATCCAACGAAAAGGCTACATGCGCATTACGATGCTGGTTAGGTGCAGATAGCTGAACAGATCTACTTGAGCCTAAAGCTGGGTTGGTTTTCCTTTGAGCGTAAATGCCGTCGTCGACCACGACAGGGAGAGAATCTCACATTGGGTAGATTTCAATTTGTCTACATAACCTAAAAGATTATGTTCAATTATGTTTTAATGTGGCAGGTTGAGCTTATACTTTTAAATGGCAATATATTGATATTATTAGAAATGTTTAATTCTATAGTAATAAAGACAAATAATGAAAAGTTATTTGATCAGCTGTTTTAGCACACTTGAAATTTGGACAATATGAATGTCAAAAATGCTTGCCGTCGTCGACTGCGGAAATTTACGCATAAAAGAAAACGTACCTTTTGGCTCAACTCACACTTACGCCACAGTATACATACAGTATGGAAACTTGGCTAGTACCTTGGCGCAAAAATCCGCCATCTTGTTAGGAAGCGCCGCATTGTAATAGTATTGATGGTAGGTTCGGATCATTTTAATGATCCGGATCAAATTGATCTCGTTCACTGCCACGAGCCAATCAGAAGACCAGGATTGGAACTTCCTAAGGTCACGTGACGTGTCTAGTATTTGCGCCATGTAAAAAGTATTGGTTAGACAGGCGTTTTATTGACAGTTTCCATTCTGTACCTATTCTGTGCTTACGCGACTCAGGTCGAGAAGAGACTCGACTCTAGTCGAGAGCATGTGTTTTCGAATGGTGACGTCGCGGAGACAAGAATTGTCTGGTCGAGTGTCACCATTTTTGGAAACATATGCTCTCGACCTGAGTTGCGTAAGTGTGAGTTGAGCCGAAATAGTTTGTTTCTCATGAAATGAACAAAATAGGCACGTGTTCGACTGAGATCGTGAGCAACTGAGACACTTCAATCAATTTTATCTGTTAATGTTTAGTAATGGTTTTTTCCTACAGTTACCTTGAAAAGTGACCATTTCTGCACTAATCACAGAACGCAAAGAATCACTTTTCCGCTCTAGTGCGCAAAGTATTACTTTGCGTACTCTTAATACTTTGCGTATTATGTTGCAGTCATCTCAATCAGCTGTTGACAGTGTTGACAGTGTTGTATTTTGAATGCGAATTTGTTCTATCTATATTTTTTCTGATTTTCAAATAAATAAAAATGAAAACTCATTGAATTATACATTTTGAATATTATTAATAATTCATTATTTCAAATAATATTTTTTCATTCATAAATTGATTGGTTTAAAAATTATTTAGAAATTAAGATTAACTCAAAATTATTCAAATTTTCAAATTAATTTAATTTTTAATTTGAATGAATTATCGATGATTAATTTTCAATTGGATTATCAAGTTTAAAATAAATTAAAGTTGTTATTAATAACAAAATCATACAGACAAACATTTGATGGATTTCAGCTATCATTTTACCCATAATTAACCACTTCTCATATTCAATGGTAACTGTAAGAAAAATTTAATGTGAAATACGTGCGCAAAGTTCCTCTGCTGCACTCAAGAAACCATTTGCTCCCTCGCCTACGGCTCGTACGTAAACGTTTCTTTAGGTGCAGCAAACTGTCACTTTGCGCACTAGTTGCACAAATAACTATTTCAAGTCTGATTTGATAAACGTATTCTATAAATGTAATGTAGGCAGATTTCCTATTACTATCGCTGTTACAAAACTGTAACAACTGTGTAAAAAAACTGGTGTTGTTCAGCTGTTACAAAACAAACTGAATTATTTCCAAAATATTACAATATGTTGCATGCAATTGGGCATTACTATTGGATCTCACTTGACTAGAACCAGGCAATAGGCATTACCATAAATCAGACATCCTAATTCGCATACAAAAAATAATTAGCATCAGACAATTCAGACTGTCAAATATTTGCAAAACAGCCGGTGTTATTTCCATCAAAATTAGGAGGATAGACTGTTTTTGATGACTACTTGAATTCGACTGAAAATGACACCACTGTCATAGCCTACTATAGATAGAAGTAAGCCATGCCACTGTGGAAGAATTTCGAGTTATTTAATAATTAGTTTTTTATGCTAGAAAACGTATTTGATTTAATTGTATTGTCAATTTGAAATTATTGTAAGTTTTCTTATGTAATGTTATATTGGCAAATATATTATTGTTATTATTATATAAGTACTTGTATGGATATTATAAATATCTGATAATAATTAATGGAAAAACACTAAAATTATTTTTCTCGAAAGGAAGGATTTCTAATGAAAAATGGTGTAATAATAAGGATTTCTTGAATGTTGAATCCAAAAACGAATGCAAGGCAGCATTGGCAATCAAAATCAATAATGAATCCAATATACCTCTATTGACTTCAAAACAAAATTTATAACAGATTGGTACCTAATCATTTCATACACAGTAAAAATAACTTATTTATAATGATGCCCCACAAGATTCGATTCTGATTTTATAGATTTCTAATTTTCAAATTAAGGAAAATACAGAGTGAGCATAAAGTCTTGCCCTGATTAAAAAAAAATATTACAGAATAAGCGTTTGACATAATAATTTTAAATCTGGCGCTGTTACATAGGTTAGTGTTAGTAGTTTTTTTTACCAATAGATGATGCTAGTGGTCCTAAACAATGACGCTGTCTGTTAGTTCACGTTAGTTGCGGTCAAAATGGCGTCGAAGCAGAAAAAAGCACAATGTGTGCTTTGGTTTCACGAAACGAAATCGCCCATCAGTGTTCAGCGTAATTTTCGGGATTCTTATGGACGCAGCCCTCCTGATATTAAATCTATAAAGCGATGGTATGACAGGTTCAAAGAAGCAGGCAGCGTTGAAGATCTTCCTGGAAGTGGCAGGCCTAGTGTGAGTGAAGCAACTGTTGATCGTGTTCGGCAATCATTTCAACGGAGTCCGTCTAAATCAACTCGTCAAGCATCACGTGAACTTCAAATACCACAAGCAAGTGTTGTGAAAATTCTTCATAAAAGGCTTAGGTTGCATGCTTATAAAGTGCAAATCGTGCAGGCCTTGCAACCGAATGATTTGCTGAGACGTGCAGAATTCGTAACTGAGATTCTCAACAGGATTGATGGCGCTAACGATTACTTACTTAAATCGCATATGTTTTACAGATGAATCCACCTTTCATGTCAGTGGAATGGTAAATAGACATAATGTGCGTATATGGGCATCAGAGAATCCACACGCTACTGTACAGTTACAGGGAGACAGTGAAAAAGGTAATGTTTGGTGTGGCCTAATGCACAACAAGGTTTTTGGGCCGTTTTTCTTCACGGAAAAAAACATTAGCGCTAACATTTTTACTTAGACGTGTTGCAACAGTTCATTGCACCACAGTTAGAAGATTATCAACCATGGATAATTTTCCAGCAAGATGGAGCACCCCCCACTGGGCTTTGATAGTGCGTAATTTCCTAGATGAAACATTTCCGGATCGGTGGATTGGAAGGGATGGTCCAACACCCTGGCCATCCCGCTCTCCAGACATTACTCCCCTTGACTTTTTTTATGGAGATATATCAAGGACAGAGTCTTCGCCACACCAGTTGCTGACATCGACGAATTGAAGGCTAGGATACAAACTGCTGTGGGTACTGTGACAGAACACATGTTACAAAACACCTGGCGAGAACTAGAATACCGCTTCGACATTCTCCGGGCTACCAAGGGGGCACACGTTGAAGTTTACTAACGTAAGTGATATTAAAAAAACTACTAGCACTAACCTATGTAACAGCGCCAGATATAAATTGATATGTCAAACGATTATTCTGTAATATATTTTTTTTAAATCAGGGCAAGACTTTATGCTCACCCTGTATATTCCATCATGTGAATGAGTTCATAAACAGAAGCTTGGATTGGAGACGATGTAAGCTTGATGGAGACTAGTAAGCAGACTAATAGTGATGAAACGTGGTGGTTTCAAGCCTTGAGGTGTGGGATAATAAGTGGGTATAACTGACCAACATGATGAAATTTGACTTACCAGGTAACAGGCCTGGCAAGCACAAACATAACAATAGATGTAGAAGACTAACAAAAACTAACGAACAATAATTATTATTAAGAGAATCATAAATAATTGACTTTTGAAGACTTTTATTAAAAGCTATGATTACAATTTTGTACACTATTTTGTGTTGACATTCAATGATTATTTATTGATTGCTCATGCATGATTTGAAAAAATATTGAGTTCAGTCTATTATTGAAGGAAAAATGAAGCAATTCTATTTATTTATTTGCTAGAGGAAACTATACAATAGTCGGAAAAGAAAAACACAGGCTATTACCCAAAACTTCTTCTATTTCCTAATTTTGTGAATGAAGTAGTATACATTTAAAATTATTGCCCACACACTTAGTGCCCGGTTTCAAGAAGCTCGATCAGGACATTTGAAAATGATCAAATCACGTATGCTTTACAACGAGTGCATTGGAACATATATGATTTCTATGGCGATTGTTACAATCGATAATTCTAGTAGACACTTGTAAATGAACGTACCTGGCTTGACCATGTTCAAATGCCTTGACCAACATCAAGTAGTTTTTTTCCTGTCCAAACAGGGTTTTTGTAACCTTTGGGATTATTTTCCATATGAATTGATTTTTGTAATGTTCTTAAGGGTATGATTGTGATTTTTTAGTTATATGGTAATTATTGCAGTAACTATGGTAATTTCATGCTCTGTATATATAGTAAGAAATGGAAAATAAATTTATTTGAATTTGACCGAGTTTCGTGAAACCGGGCTAAGAGAGGAATACGTTTAGATAAATTACCAAGTCCATAAAATTAGTTTGATAACTGAAAAATATATATATGTTATCAAGTTTTAAAATTTTGAAAACAAAAACCAAGTTTGAGATACGTCTCTTCCATGCTTATGGAAGGCTTCCGACTGAAGGCCAATCAAAACAACGGCCACAACGCCGAAAATAATATTTGATTTTGTTGGTTTGATGGTTTGGTCCACACATAAGAGATAGGCCTTCAATACGCCTGACAGACAAATCAGATTGCAGGCCAATCTCTACATTTATGGAGGAGCCTTCACACTAATAGATTATTGGATAAAAATTACCTTTTATGAGTTCAGGAACCTTATCCAAGCACAAGCTTATCCTCACGGGTATTTCAGGATTCGGAATGTCGGCACGGCGACTCTTTATCCTCTGAAGGTGTGCGGTCAAGTTCCTGAGATGGAAACAATTTCAAATATTTTAATGATCACAGTTTAACCATAATATTCAGCAGGTATTCACAATATCAAACAGACAAGTCATCAATTATTGAAAGGATTTCCAAATAGACTTATTGAAGAGAACACATTTCTTCTGCTAGAAAATTTGATTTTAATCTATCCATTTAATATAACATTAAACATTCATTAATGTTTAATATAACATTATCCATTCAATTTAACATTAATCTAATCAAATATGATTTTAATCTACCCATTCATTGAAAAATGTGTTAGTTTTTTGGAGTGTAAATTGTTTTTTGAAGTGATAGTGTCATAACCTGAATGTGAATTTGAACACTAAGTACGCGTCCCGTATCTTTGCCTCGGTGACTTTGAAACGGCATATTGGCAAGATGTGGTTCGCGGGGTAATATTCACATCTTTGCAAAAAACATCAGCTTCAGAGACCTTTGATCCCTAGATGGAAGAAGCTCCCTACACACAGAGATTCTTCATGAATGAGAGAGTTGCAAGGTATCACCAACAATGAAAAGAGCATGTTGAACGAATGTCAGCTGATAGGCTTCCAATCAAAATTTTCAAGTATAAGCCGGTGGGCAAAGCTACAGGACCCGGACTGTAAACTGTGTTGTGCTAAAAGGACGTAACTCCAAAAAGCTCCTTGTGTATCTACTCGGATGCAACATGTTGCTTTTGATAAGATACAAAAGAGCATCTGTTGCTTATGGAAAGATACATTTTCAAAAATGTTCGATGTTTTTGAAAGGGTAGTATTGTAGTCTATAGTGAGGTCCACGTTATAATGGCAGTGGAGAAAGATAGGAGAACAACGTTGCCGATCCTCTGTCTTGTCAATGCCTTCTATAGGACGGTAGCTGATACAGGTTTATTGATGTAATATCAACGGTTCATTCTCGTTTAAAATAATCGATTATATTTTTTATTAAGCAAGAAATTATATTTTTAAATGAAAAAGACTAAGAAATTGTCAAAAACCACAGATTTATTGATATTTAGAAAGACCGGTTTCGGTTATTACACCATTGTCAATCTCTGATAAACAATGATAAATCTCTGAGTTTATCAGAGATTGACAATGGTGTAACAACCGAAACCGGTCTTTCTAAATATCAATAAATCTGTGGTTTTTGACAATTTCTTAGTCTTTTTCATTTAATATAAATAATTACCACAATATCAACTTCTCAACTACACAAAAATTAAATTTTCCAATAATTTCATAATTAAGATGAAATATGTTGTCAACTAATATTCTACATTGTTAAAAGACGGTCTGGCAACAGAGTAGAGCGAGAAAGAAATAGCGCTATCCGCTTTGTTGAATGATAGACAAGGATAGCAATACCACTGCTAATCAAACACTGCCGTTATAACGTGGACCTCACTATAGTGGCCCTCCGCCAATAGGCAAAGCTACAGGACCCCGACTGTAAGTAAGTCTACATCCTATTATATTAAGCGAGCAATTTCTGTACGTCTGTTTATATTTTTATATCTGGTTTTCTGGTTATTTTTATATCTGGTTATTTATGTCCAACGGATCTCGAAAACGGTTCTAACGATTTTCACGAAATTTGGAACATAGTAGGTTAATGATATAAAAATTCCATTGCACTAGGTCTCATCCTTGGGAAAACTCGCTGAACGACATTAAAAGGATAATTCATCCTTGGCTGAAACAGCTGAGACTTACGTCGTCTGTGGATGGTAAAAAGTGAGCGAGTGATTCTGTGGAAAATCAAAATATCGCATCCCCAAAATTCATAAGCTGACGTATAGCCAGCTGCAAAATATAAACACGATCATTTTAGAGAATTGTGTTCTGTTTATCAATAAATAAAAATAACGAGCGAAGATCGGTGCCCCGATATTTTTATTAAAGGGGACAGTTATGGGCATAAGCCTGTTGTGATTGAACATATAAGTATAATGATTGTAAAGCCTATTATAAAATAAATTGCAAATTTGGCCAACTTACGTTTTGCTGGCTAGCAGGGCCATGTCGCTGCCCTGGTCGAGTGCGTTGTTGACGAATTCGATGCAGTCATCGGTGAGGTTGGACAGCTGGTCGAGTGCCTGCTTCTTCTCGTTGAGCGTCTGCTGCTTCGCATCGCACACGTCGTTCAGCCTCACAACCAGCTGCTTCCCCCTCGTGTTGATGGTGTTGGTCAGCCTGCAACAAATAACAAACAATTAAACTAGTCCAATCAAATCAAATCAAAGTTTATTCTATTCATCAAAAACAATAACAATACACATATGAATACTATAAATTCAATACAAATAAAACAAAGAAGTTTTATGCATTGAATAATTTCTTAATAGGCATAGATAATTCAATGAGTAAATATACACCCCACTATAATTGATATGTGTTGGGGTCTACGTTATTAGTTGCGTGTTATAATTACTATTTACAAACTTCATTCATTGATATAGCATGAAATTTTTTGTTTATATTAAAATTAGTAAAAATTGATAATACTAATTTCAATATAAAAAAACTTTAATCCTTTATCACTGAATGTATTTTGTAAATAGTAATTATAACATGCAACAAGCATATATTAACTAGTAGTAACCTCCTGAGTTGGAGAACTCATGAATCTCATCAACTGTTGTATTGTAATATTTGAAATCCACAACTTTTCATTATAGCCTACAGAGTTGGTGAGATTAATGATGAAAACAGCAAAATATTTCATTTAGAAGAATAATTCTGTACTAATAAGTATAAAGGTGTTAGGCCTAAGTCAGTTTTCATGATTTTTCAGGAGATCAAAAACAAAGTTCAAAAAATTCTGTATGAAATTTATGAATCATTATTGAAAGTATTATAGCGCTTATCGTTGCTCTACACATTTCTTCACATGTTTACTGTGTCAATAATTGTTTCTCACATATTAACATTTTTTATACTGGTGTAAACAAAACTGTGTACGTCTACCCTTTGTATCAAAGTATTTTATGACTTAACCCTTTTTGATCTAGATTTGAGTTGACTTGTATCATATCAATACCTTATTGCCGCGTCTTGAAGGGGATAAGTTGACTTTCATTTTTATCAATACCTATTTCTTTTCTTGAAAGTTGTAAGTTGACTTTTATTATCTATATCAAAACCTATTTCTTTTCTTGGAAGTAACAAGTTGACTTGTATCATTTATATCAATACCTATTTCTTTTTTTGGACGTTATAAGTTGACTTGTATAATTTTTACCAATACCTAATAGGTTTAATTCCACTTTTTAAAGGTTATTAGTTGACTTGTATCACTTATATCAATGATTTTTTCTGAGTGAGATGTATCCATTTTACCATGAAAATAACTCTAAAACAATACTACATAGATTGAAATCCTTTATACCAAAAAAGAGCGAATTTTTCTGATAAGAACAATCATGTAGAAAAGTCAAAATCGACATTTTGTGACTTAACCCCTTTTTACTCATCAGTACAGAATTTTACAGTAGGTTTCATTGGGGATCCTATTGTGTATAATTATTAACCAGCTGAAATCATATGGCATAAAGCGCATAAAGTACTGTCCGCGTGACAGCTCCCATGTGATAGCCTCAGCTGATGATATGAATGAATGAATGGAAAAATTAAGGAATTGCATGCAATGAATTCTTCAGCTGACTAAATGATAAATCACAGCAATTTTTTCTCATGCTTTTCAATGTTATTTATTATATTCTGGAAAAGGACGGAGGAGTCGGTGAATTTTGTTGTCTAACGAGCCTGATCTGTAAAAAGGGTGGAAGATTATGTGTTCAGAATTTGAAGCTGATTGATCAAATTTTTCAAAAGTTATTGTCGAACATACACACAGACGGCCAACGACTTTGGCCTTGAGTTAAAGTACAAAAAAGTGTTCTTATTCCCTTACGAAAATTTACCTAAAACAATCGCCAAAATTTCAATGAAGCAAATCATGAATAATGAAATTTAGAATTAACATAATTGATTGAAAATTAATGCCCTAATGATATAATCACGAGACTCGACAAAGCTTAGAAACTATGTCAATCTTTGGAAATTGAAAATAAACATTTTCAACATTCTGTAGAATAGTCTTTGTAACCACAATAGAAAAGAACTTGCTATATTTTGATTGGATTGAACAATCAACTAAAAGTGAAATTTTAATAGGAAATTGTGATATTGTGATAGAAGTTTCTTGTTTGGTTTCGTGTTTGGAAGTAAATTAATCAGATAAATTCAAATTCTAGTTGATACATTTTATTTGGAGTAAAAATTTTGTGTAAATCTAATCATGAACTCTACATGACCTATGTGCTGTTTACTTAAAATCAAGGTTGGAAACAGTTTTGGGCAAATGCCGGTTGTTTACAGCTGGATTGTATCTAATGTCTAAAAATAATAAAGAAATGGATAAAAATTTCCAGCCGCTTGGGAAGCGGTAATCACTGATAAATTATCACTCAGATTCTTCAAGATGCCCCTCGACGAGTGACCTCTTGAGTTGACAATCCCTTCAAGGGTGTGTGAAAGAGCGATCTGCGGACAGAACGGTCTTAGGAGAGCATAGATATCCATTTATGTATCAATATTTTATCAAGACCGCTGGAACAGGAAGGAGCTCGGAACCCCAAACCGTTAAATTCGTTAAATCAACTAGTAGTCCGTTGAATCAACTAGTTCGTTAAATCAACTTGTTCGTTAAATCAACTACTCAATTGAATCAACTCACTTGACAACCATCTCGGTGATGTCGTTGACGAGCTCCTTGCGTTTTTCGAGAATCAACCGTTGTCGGTCGTCGATGACCTTCATGGCGCTCTTGAGCAGCACTCTCTTGTACGTAACTTCCGACAGTAGACCGCTTATCAAGGTGCGCGTTTCTGCTGCAATCTCGTTGATAAACTTGTACTTGTGGTCGCGGTGCGTTGTCAACTGGCAGTCGCGACACGTCAGCCGGTCGCATGCTTCACAGAATAGTGTTAGTCTTTCCTGAAAACAAACAAATAGTACAATAAAACACATTATAAAAGAATAAGGGTAACCTTTCTCATAACAGAAATGCAGTGAAAAAAAACACATGATAGAATAAGGGTAAGCCTTTACAACGGTAAAATAAAACACAGTATAAAGTAATAAGAGTTTTAACTTTCGCAAAACAAAAATACACAGTAGAATAAAACACACTGTTAAAGAATATGGGTTAGGCATTTCCTAAAACAAAATAACAGTAAATGAAACAATTATAAGGAATTATAAGGGTTCAGCCAGTTATACACACATCGATTTTTGCTGTCCTTATGAACCCAACAAGATTAAACAGAACTAGACAAGCATAATCTGTTTAATCTAATAGCATTTATAGGGACGTCAAAAAATTTATGTGTGTTGTAAAGCCAGTTACACACAAATCGATTTTTGCCATCCTTATGAGTTATATTAGATTGAACAGATGATGTTTGTCAAGTTCTGTTCAATCAGATAACATTCATAAGGACGGCAAAAAGTTGAACGTTCAAATCAATGCATGTGTAACTGGCTTAACCCTTTCCTAAAACAAAAACGCAGTAGAATAAAAAACACGATGGAATAATAAGGATCAGCTTTTTCTAAACCATGAATTAATAATAAAAGGAGGGAACCGAAGCATGGTTGAAGCAAGCAAGATCAATTTCAATCCGGGATCTATATATATATAAAAGCGAAATGGCACTCACTGACTGACTCACTCACTCGCAGAACTAAAGATCTACCGGACCAAAAACGTTCAAATTTGGTAGGTGTTCAGTTGGCCCTTTAGAGGCGCACTAAGACATCTTTTGACGATATTTTAACTGTAAGGGTAGTTTTTAAGGGTTTAAAGTTCGTCTTTTAGCATGTATATTCTTCTTATTCCAATATCTTGAAATTATAATTTAAATGTCCATACCATATGTTAATATAGAACTATAATCAATTGATTCAAGGAGATGTACCCCAGGGATCAGTTTTGGGCCCGGTGCTGTTCCTTATATTCATTAATGACCTTTTTGGTGGACCCTTTAAAGGGAAAATAACAGCATTTGCCGATGACACCGCTTTCACATATGGTGAGTTCAATTTGCAGAATCTTCAGTCTAGTATGCAAGCAGATCTCAATTTACTATCTCTATGGTTCACCTTTAATAAACTAAGATTAAATTCTGAAAAGACAACATTTGTCAACTTTGGCCTCACCCAATCTTATACTTTTCATAGCCCACTCAAGTACCATTCCATTGACTGTGTAAGCTCCGAGAATTGCCTTTGTAGTGCAATCCTGCAGACAGATACTGTGAAGTATCTGGGAGTTGTAGTGGAGAGGGATCTCTTATGGAGGGCCCATATCAACATACTCAGGAATGGACTGAGGCAACTGCGTCATAGATTTTATTATTTGAAAAAAGTATGTCCCAGGTCAGTTTTGAGAGAGATCTACTTCTCTTTGGCACACTCTAGGCTCTCTTATGGTGTTGCTTGCTGGGGTTGCACATATATTACCCATATGAAACCTCTTAATTAGATTACAGAAATCATTAGTTCTTACTATTGGGGCTGAAAGACATGTAGGTAGAGAAAATATTTTTGCAGTATTGAATATTCTCCCATTAAGATCAGTGTTCTGTTACAAAGTGCTCACTCAATTTTATCAAGCGAGTGGTAACCTGGGCAATACAGTAGATGCACAGGTGCTTAGGCCTGCCACACGCTTCATGGAGAGAGTCAGGTTGCCCAGACCTAGAAGCACTTTTTTCCAGAAGTCGTTCCTGTTTCTTGAGGGTAAATTTCATAATAGTTTACCAGATGAGATTAAGCACTGTGACTCATTCTCTCTATTCAAGAGATCTGTTAAAATATACATTATGTCATTAACTGAGGATGAAATTGAAAGAATGTATTTTGTAATAATTTGAATCCTTATTCTTTTTCTCATCTTTTTCATCCAGTTTGAAAAATAAGGATGGTAAATGGTAGGCTACTATATTAATTCTTAACTCTTAATTCTTGGGTTGTCCATTCAAAGAGTTTCTGTGCAGTGTATAGAGCTGCATTTGGTTGAGAAAGGAGAAAAAATGTTTCATTACGGTATTTTAATTTTTTTCCTTTTTGATTATTCGATATTTTTTCGTTATTCGATTCATTTTTTTCATTCATTTATTTTATTTCTTATTGAATGATTATTGTCATTAAAAGATTTAATTATAATGTATTTACAGGGATAGTTCGGTTATTTCTTGATAAGTTAGTTGATTGTTCGGTTTTTTGAATCTATTACTTCTTATTTTAATTTAAATATAATCAGTGTAATATCATTAGTACTGTGCTCCCATATGCGGACAAGCTCCTTGAGCTTTGCATATGTGTATTATTTTTCAGTTAAAAACTTGTTTTTATTTGTGTGAAGATGTTTTATGTTATGTATTTTCTTTGACTGAGAATAAACATTTTATTTTTTTATTTATTTTTTAATCTAAGAGAGATACCTCTTCGAAACAGTTGTTCTGGTAACTAAATTAAAAATTTTGTCAGGTTGACATTAAGTTGAGTTGACTTTGTTAGGTTGGCACCAAGTTGAAGATTGAAATGCATTTATCGCGGAAAAATTGATTGGGCACTGCTACCGCACTTCAATCAGAGCTATTCCTGGGAATATTATATTACTAGCCGTCAGGCTCGCTTCGCTCGCCATATCCGTTTAGCCAGACGTTTAGTCTGGACCCCCGACTGGATCGTCCTAACATATGATAAAAATGCTCAAATGAAAAATGCAAGCTAGCGAAGCGAGCCTGCTGATCTCATTTTTGGACGACCCAGACGGGGGTCCAGGGGGCGGAGCCTTCAGGTCGCTTGGCGAGCCTGACGGCTAGTCATTTATATAATATAAGTTACATCTAACATGATATGATCATCTCTTTGATTTTTGTAAATGACGATGTGTTTGTGTGTGATATGAAACATTTGAGTCATAGTTAAATGGTGAATTCAACTGCTGCAACAATGTTTATAATTAATAACTCCTCCGGATGTAGATAAACAAGTAATCATCGCATATGTCTCCTAGTAATTGATAATTATTCAAGTCAAGTGGAAATCAGTTCAACTTTGTCAAATTCAGAAATATTTTGGTCCATATTTCTTGGCCATATTTTGGTCCTATTTCAATTGAAACAAACGTGCATTAGTTGCTGAACTCATTTAATTCAATTGTAATTTAAATTTAACATCTACATTTACATAATATAAAAATAGAAAAAAATAAAAATCTCAAAATATTTTAATAAAAAAAAATTAAAATAATTCAAAAAAAGGATACTAAGATTTTTATTTTTATTTCTATTTATATTACAAGTAGCCCTATACAGAAAAGAGACATAATATAGAGTATGTTATTTTTGCTTAATTATTATCGAGATGGAACATTTTATAACAGACAATTAATAGAAATGGATTTGGAATTTCTAGATCTAGAAGAACAGTGTATTACAGGACAAAAATGTATACAGTACTAGGATATGGACTAAACGCCTTCACTACTGTTCAAGATTCCTCATTCAATTAGACATTTCACAATGTGTAGTCATTATAAAACCGATAAATACTTACTTACTTGTGAGTAAATTCTTAAATATTTACTTGAATAAATAAATAGTATAGGGGTACTTAAATACTTAAAATACTTACTTGTCGATGCACCGAACAGAGCTGGCTTTTAGGGAGAGCTCCTTGATGAGCAGCATTACTCTCCGGTTCTGCTTCTTCCTTTGGTTTAATTGTATGATCTTTTGTTATTTTCAGCCTCATATGAGCCTGAAAAAGGCAAAACTAAATGAATAAACAGACCTAAATAAATAAAACAATTTTATAAAATCAAGCATAGCAAGTTTGATTTCCATATTTAGAGTTTTTCAAAGTTCAATTTTTCCAAATTTTGGTATAGCTCTTCAGAGTTGAGATGTTATAGATTGAAGACTCATTAACCATAATAATTTATCTTGTGAAATGAAACACTTAGTACAATTTTTTATTGACACGACATGTTTCAGCAACAATGCAGGACTTATTTTATATTTAAAGGCCATTATTTTAATATATTGAGTAGCCTGAAGCTACGTTTACACTATGTAGCTGGAGAGCTATATAGCTCTGCTATAGCAGAGCTATATAAAATTTGAGCTACATATAGCTCTGAGCTCTGCTACATGTAGCTCTGCTATTAGTAGATTTAACGCTAATTTTATGTAGCAGAGCTAGATGTAGCGCTCTGCTAAATGTCAATTTTTGTTTATAGCAGAGCTAGATGTAGCTGCTCTGTCCTTGAAGGAAGGCTGCCGCAGCTGTTTACTGCTGTTTGCAGCTGTTTAATGCCTGCTGGGTTTACACCAGATATACTGTACTCATTTGTTGTCAGAGTGCTAGTAGGTTACTGTGCATTGCGAGCATTTATTTTTGATTTATATATTATTGTGCAATGATGGAGAGTGAATTTGACAGGAAAGAGACAACATTATCCAATATATTCTTTTTTCCAGACTAGGCACTAAACAACTGCAAACAGCAGTTTGGCAGCCTTCCTTCAAGGACAGAGCAGCTACATCTAGCTCTGCTATAAACAAAAATTGACATGTAGCAGAGCTATATAGCAGAGCTACATATAGCTCAGATTCTCTTTGATGTTTACCGAAAATTTTGGATAGCTCATTTTCTGCTATATAGCTGCGAAAATAGGCTTAAAACTGCTATATAGCAGATCTCCAGTGTCACTTTTTGAACTTGTAGCAGAGCTATATAGCTGAGCTACATGTAGCTCTGCTACATAGTGTAAACCTAGCTTAAAAAGACACAATGAACAGTAATAAGTGTATCAATGAATTGAAGTGATCCAGTAGCTACAATTGGCTAACATCTTCAACATTCATTAATTTTACGTCATTATCATGAAATTCAGTATTCTGATGGGATATAAGAGAAATCAGGTCAGGTAACTCATAGTTGTGCTCCAATAAAGCCGTTCAAACTGAACGTTCAATTCATTTCTGGTCAGCATACTGATTAGTGGTTTAAACGGCGTTCACGTTTAAACGCGTTTACTCTAGACGCAGTTTAAACCGAGCATCTGCATACGGCCCTGAGGGCCCCAACTACACTCTAATAATATACTCTACCCTGAGTACTCTATGGTGTAGAATCTACTCTATGGTGTAGACTCTACTCTATGGCGTAGACTCTACTCTGTGGTGTAGACTCTACTCTATGGAGTTGACTCTACTCTATGGTGTAGACTCTACTCTATGGAGTTGACTCTACTCTATGGTGTAGACTCTACTTTATCAATCCATTACATACAGCTTCAATCTTCTTATTAACAGAGAAGAACAAAATTTTGGCTAAGATCACATATTTTATATAAATCATATTCTAATGACACACTGACTTTTCAATTTATCACTGGTTATTACTTTTAACATTTCTCTCAAGGTCCTTCAAAGTATTGCTATTTCACGCACCACATCGTATCAAATTGTATCTCGATTTGTGATCGATCTTGAATGGTTTATTCTCCATTATTTTGAATTTCATCTTCATGTAATACCAGTCTGTATGACCCTGCAGCTTAAAATTGGATGATTTACTGAAAAGCTTCAATGGTGATGAATTGTTGCAATATGATGACTGATAAGTAGTTAGGAAACTTTCAAATAAAGTGAGTAACTTGGCACTACTTGTTTTGCTGGTCCTAACCTAGCTCCGCAGTGCAAACTGGTTGCTTGGCTGAATCGGACTAGGCGCTGAGACAGCAAATAATAGCAGCTTTGGTGGGAATGCGAGCGGCCGCAGTAACATCTTACACCCAGCAATGGTCGGCGTAGTTCCGCCTAGCGGACAGACGAAAGAACAAACCAGTCGGTTATTTGATCCCTCCAGCCAGGCTCAGCCAAGCAGCCGAGACAATAGAACTTTGGAGTGGCGGTCTTATTCGCGTTCATCAGCAGTTTTCTTTCTCACGATTATTTTGATTTTTGTGTGTCAATAATAACTCCAGTCACCAGTAAACAGTCACCCCAGAAACGTGGTGTACTACTATATTAATGACTTTTCATGATGATTTTTAATTATTTAAAAACATTGTTGACATTCTGAGCCTTTAGGCTAAACTTGGGGTCGCTGAGAACGAATCTGCAATCAGAATTTCTCTATCACGAAAAATAACGAAAAAAAACCAGCTGTTGATCTTCCGGCAACCATTAACAGTCATCCTGCAATGCGGCCGAAACACTTCCAAGCCAGACACCCATCTCAAATGACAACAACGCCAAGCTGTGAGAAACCATCCTGCACTGCGGCGCTAGGTTAAGAGCTGGCTGACATAATTCTTCTATTCAAGGCTTTCCCCATTCGTGTGGAATATTACATGTGGGTCTGCCACATTCATCATTTGCGTCGGTCTGTGTTTGAAATGTTTTCAAATTATTCTGTGTTTTGTCAGAAATGAATTGTGACGTCATAATTTTTCTGTTTCTGCGGCAATAATTCAACAGGAACAAATTCAAATGTTTAGTATTATTCGTTTTAACCTAGAAAATTATATTCGTCTCTATTTCGATGTTGCTGAAGCAGATGTTAATGTACTCTATAGTGTAGACTCTACTCTATAGTGAGGTCCACGTTATAATGGCAGTGTACGATTGACAATACTGTTGCTGTCCTTTTCTATCATACAACAAAACAGATAGCGCTATCTCTCTCTAGCTTTGCAATGTTGTCTGCCAGAATATTTTATTTTTACTTTAGACAGTGACTGTACAAAAGTAAACAAACAATTCTCAGCCGCCATTTTTTTTCCTTCATTCTATCAAAATACTTTAGTACACAAGTCGTATAATTGATTTAAAATGTATTTTTGAAACAATGAAATAATTTTTAGACATTACCGTATGAGAAACACAAATTAAAATACCTGAAATGACATTTCAAAAGTTGATAACTAACCATCCTAGACTTCATCCATGCTTCAGTTAGCCTACATACATATAGGTTAGAACTACTCGTACCGGTATAAATAATATTGAAAGGTTATTTCAGAATTATTTCCATTGAAATTACCTATTTTGAGCATGATTTATATTTTTCTATTTAAAAAAAATGGAATAGAATACATACCTAATAACTTAATTTCTGTTTTTTTGAAATTCAGATTGGTGTATCACAGCTTTTTAAATTAGCCGCCATTTTAGGTTTGTATAAAAATAAAAATCTGATCTCAGTCATAGAAAAAATACATTGGGCCATATGAATAAAGATGAGCATTTGCTTATACTTCTAAAATATGGAGCATTTGCGTCATTTTCTATGAACAAACGTGAGCAAAACCTTTTGATCATGCTCATCAAAAAAAAAAAAAAAAAAGTTTGAGCATTTACTCAAAAGTGAAAGCTTTTGCTCAAAATTGTATGAATAAACTAGAGCATTTGCTCTGAACTTTTGCTCATGAGCAAAACCTTATGCTCCATGCTCTTGCTCATGAGCATTTGCTCTGGTTTTATTCATATGGGCCTATGTCTTGATTAATTAGACATTAAATTGATTATTTTATCAAGGAAATGATAATTATTATAAGATCAAATTTAATGAGATGAATTGAGTAACAGCTGAGAAGAGTACACTCAGTGGCAAAATGGAGAGACTTGGCAACGTTTTTCTCCTATCTTTCTTCACTGCCATTATAACGTGGACCTCACTATATGGTGTAGACTCTACTCTATGGTGTAGACTTGCAGGTAGACTTGCCTGCAGAGCTAGAAAGATATTTGCTTTGACGAATGATAGAAAGACAATGTTAATCAAATACTGTCATTATAACGTGAAAGCCTCACACTATGGTCCTATTTTATTTGAATCACCATCAAGTACTTTCTACTCCATAGAGTAGAGTCTACACCATAGAGTACTCAGGGTACTTAGGGTACTCAGAAAAAATATGATGACTGATACCTGTACACAGATGTCACAGATGAATTCGGCACACTCGACACACCAACTGGTGACGCCAGTCTCGGCACAACTGCCGCACTTGAGGTCGCCCATTCTCTGCTCGCCGGACTCGGTGCCGTCACCCCCGTCGGCCCCCCCGCCACCCACAACCCCCGACGTCGCCAGACACTCCGACAGAAAAAGGTTGTCGATGATCATGCTTTGCCGACAGTTCACCAGGCATCGCGGACACCTCACTATGTTATCCGTTGCTGAAACAAAAATCAAACACATCAGTCACATTTCCATACAGACTTTGTTAAATTTATGAACTATGTTAGTAGCTCATGTCCATCAAGATTGGATGTGATACATATTGTGTCATCAGCGAAAGGCTTCGAACGAGAAATGGCTGTTTGACAGCTGCTTCTGACATAAAAGAAACAACCAATAACAATAAATTAGTGGACAATTACAATCAATGAATCAATAGTTGAAAAATCTGGTGTGGCGCACTCACACAACTTTCCTTGCTCATTGAACACTGTAAGCCCCATTCTTAAAGGAGAATAATTTAGGGGAATAACATAATAACGATTGGCAACAACATTATTTGAAATTACGATCAGACTACTGTATATGTGTATATATAATTGTTTTCAGAGTACTTTTTCCTTTGTGTAAATTGTGAAATTCGATAATATTTTTTCAAAAGTCGTCAAAATAGCTGTTCTACATATTGAATATATCGACTATGTGTTCTTTTTATGAACTGCTCTACCTACCTACCTCATGCACGAGAAGGAGGTTACAAAGTCTATTTCTCAAGGATGGGGTGGACCCCCCATCAGTTTCCCAGAAAGGAGACTCATACCAGTTAATAGAGCTGATAAATACAGGGTATGAATTTGAAAAAAATCGGTCAAGTCTTTTTGAGAAAATCGTGAAAAACATGGTTTTTTAGTAATTATCCGCCATTTTTCTCAAGAATATTACGGAGCTCCTGCAATTTTTGCAGAAATGAGACTCATGTCAGTCGATAGGGCTTATGAATCCAAGCTATCCATGGTATAAATTTGGAGAAAATCGTTAGAGCCGTTTTCGAGAAAACCGTGAAAAACATTGTTTTTTAGTGATTATCCGCAATTTTTCTCAAGAATATTACGGAGCTCCTGCAATTTTCCCAGAAATGAGACTCATGTCAGTTGATAGGGCTCATAAATAGCTATCTATGGTATAAATTTGAAGAAAATCGTTAGAGCCGTTTTCGAGATAACCGTGAAGAAAAACATGGTTTTTTAGTAGTTATCCGCCATTTTGAATTCAATTTCATTGAATTTCTTATTGTCGGATCCTCATGGTATAAGGACCTTAAGTTTAAAATTTCAAGTCAATCGGTTAGTTAGGAATGGAGTTATCGTGTTCACAGACATAATACACACAATCATACACACACACAGACCAACACCCAAAAATCATGTTTTTGGACTCAGAGGACCTTGAAACGTAAAGAAAACTTCAAATAAGGGTACCGTACCTTAATTTTTTTTGGAAAGCAATACTTTCCTTACCTATGGTAATAGGACAAGGAAAGAAAAAATTAGTAGAATATTGATGGTGATGTTGTGAAATCTCTCCATAATAAGAAAACAAAGCACTTATTGACATGGGCTACTTTTAAATTAATAAAACAAAATAAAATCTTATAGCACCCTTTATTTTTAAAAAACTTTAAAATAGTTGAACAACTAGTTTCGGTGATATTACACCAACGTCAAGTTGTAAAATAGAAGGTTTTGTTTTATAACCTGACGTTGGTGTAATATCACCGAAACCAGTTGTTCAACTATTTTAAAGTTTTTTAAAAATAAAGGGTGCCATAAGATTTTATTTTGTTTTATTAAGAAAACAAATATATTGTCATATTTCACTAAACATTTATTAAAAACTTTAAAACAGTACCATGGTTTCACATTTATCAACGCACTGGTCAGCTGTACTGCGAAATGAGGATACAAAAACATTCTTAACCTAATCTTAGTAGTCTAGAGCTTCTAAAAAAAAGGTAAAACTAACGGTAAAAGGTAAAACCTAACAAAAGGTAAAGGTGAAAACTAACTAAAAAGGTGTATATATTTCAATAGTATGTATAATATTCATTACTTTAGATATAACTATTGCCACCCAATTATTTAGGAGCTCTAGACTACTAAGATTAGGTTAAGAATGTTTCTGTATCCTTATTTCTCAGTACAGCTGATGATGCGTTGATAAATGTGAAACCATGGTAGTGTTTTAAAGTTTTTAATAAATTTTTAGTGAAATTTGACAATATATTTGTTTTCTTATTACAATCAATAGTTTATTTTTCCTTCATACAATGCATACATGTATGTCTATAATTATACAAAATAAGTTAAAAGTAAAATAGTATTATTATTAAATACGGAAAGTTCCTGAAAAGGTTAAAAACCTGAGCGCAGGGGCCGAGTGTTAAACAAAAACAAAATAGTTTCTAAAAAAAGGTAAATTGGGTGGATTGCTATAAACATCTCAATTTGAAAAAAATCACAAAGAAGGAAAGTAAAAAAAACAAAAAAGTAAGAAAATACGAGATAAGAAAATGAAATAAAATAGAAAATTCAAATCATAATGATACAAAAATAATGAAACCTCAAATAGAGCTCCGAAGAAAAACTAAACAAAAACATGGAAGATACACAGAGGTTTAACCACAAAAATGTTGTTCTATTCTGGGCCTTTCGCTGATGACACATCATGTATATGTATGACTAGCATGTGTGTTCACACATGTCTAACACACTTGTCTTGTTGTTAGTGGCCAACCTCAGATACACAGGTTAAATATCAAGGTTTGACGGTTGAAACTGTTTCTAAAATGAGTTATTATCATTATGGTCCAATAACAACGATATTGTCAGTTCAACATAATTTATTTGAGCCAAACTAAAGTTACAATGCACTTCATCAGTGGTATTTTATTTTTATGAGTCTATCGGAAGTGCATTGCAACGTTAGATTTTGCTCAAATAAATTACTTGTAACTGACAATATCGCTGCTATTTCAACTTAATATGGAGAAATTCCACATCTGTGTTGATAGTGTAAACTTTCCTTTATTGCTTTCGCAAAATTGCTGAACTGTTTTGCTAAAGCAATAGAGTCACGTTTTAAGCTCTTAATACACAAATAACTTAATTGTTTTTGGATAGTTTCTACGGTTTTGCAGATTTGACGCCTATAGTCCGACTTATACTTTTTTGTCATTCTTACTTAATTGCAGCTGTTTTCCATGCATCAAATCAAGCCGGTAAACAGCTGTTTTCAGAAAAAGAAAACATGTGATTTTCATTACAGCATACTAACTGTAAAGAGATCATATGTTCTCTTTACAGTCGAGTATGTTAGGACTCTACTGAAACCTAATATCATCTGAGTAATTAATATACTAACTCAAATAATTAGAGAACTCATTTAAGGAGTTTCAAGTTATAAGAACTCATTTGAAATTTTATAATTTACGCCTGTATTATTTTATTTGAGCTCGAAGGGTCTGTCTTTTTATGAACTAGGCGCTACGGGCTAGGCCATGTTTATAGAATGCAGTAGCTCGAGCAGCAGCAGGTAATGGCTTCTGATTCTCAGCAATATTATTCTTTCTCAGATAAGTATGACAAAAAATATTGTACTTAACTTGTACGGTAACGTATTTACCGCTTTCGTATGATAATTCTGCCCTCAACTACGTTTCGGGCAGAAACAATCATACTTATGGGGTAAATTATCGTTACCGGACTTGTTACGTAAAGTACTATTAACAGAATTTACTCTGATGAACAGTATGGTACAACAGTTCAGATGAACTGTGGTTTATAACTGCGCGAGGTCTAATGTTCACAGAACTACTAGTATATCTCGGAATATAGTGAGATCGGACACCACAAATTCGGTTTTTTTTTAGCTAGCCTATTTAAATAAATTATTCTAATTTGTTTTTGAAGTTTGAACTCACCTATGCCATCAGCCTCGAGTATGGGGTTCTCCTTGAGTCGACTGGTGATACAGTGTTTGCAGGCGGCATGCAAACACTCCAACAGTTTGGGGTCATCGTTGGCACTCAACATTTGGCCGCAGAATATGCACTTGGTCGACGTCCACGGGTTGGCGGGCGTCGTGTCGCTAGCACTTGCCGCCATACTGGCTGTGATCTCCTCCGAGCCGTTGCTACTACTGCTGCTGCTGCTGCTGCTACTGTTGCCGCTAGCGGCTGCGGCTGCGGTCGCCAGCTCTGGCTCCGTTTTGATCTTGATGACGGGTGGCGGCCGTTTGGCGGATACCTCCGCCGAGTTCGCTTGCTCGTGATCCATCTTCATATTCATAGCTGCACTGATGCTGCTGGTCGTCTTGTCGTCATGCTGCAAAATAATACAATTCAATTCGAATTCATTTTATCTTCAGAAAGTGTACATTTCACAAAACATTCCTCTGAAAATTACTCCTCTAATATGGAACTCGTATTGTCGTCATGCTGCATAATACAAGGTTCCTTCAAATACAATTCAATTCAAATTTTAGATACTGTACATTTTAGGTGCTAGGAACTTTGGGACCAACACCTTTATGGACTAAAGGGATGGATATACACGGATTGCGCCCAGCGGTCAAATGGAAGAAAGGAGAAGAAGAAGAAGAAGAAGAAGAAGAAGAAGAAGAAGAAGAAGAAGAAGAAGAAGAAGAAGAGAAGAAGAAGAAGAAGAAGAAAGAAGAAGAAGAAGAAAGATCCGATAACCATCTGCTTTATAACTTCGAATTCCTTCCTATTCGACTCTAAAGGTGTTCCATTGATTTATCTCGACTGTGGTGAATTTTGAAATCATGAATACATGAAATTTCCAGCTCTGACAGTATGTTGAACCGGTTAACGACCGGGAATCCCCCGCTTAGTCAAAACCACACCACCCCATCAACTTTTTTATAATTAGCACATATTGACCCTTTCAGTCCGTCACCATGAGTGAGATTAAGATCAGTACTGATATGTTTCCTATGCTGAGTGACAGAGGTTCAAAGTTTTTAGTGTTTGAAGATTCTATGTTTTCAAAAAAATATATCTTCATCTATCACCCACATTGTCTTTGTCATTTGAACAAATTCAGAAATGAAAAGTCAGAACATTAGAATGAATTGAGACGATGTGTTTGCTAGAACCGATTTGACAGAGATCAAAGATGACTGTATCTTAAAGAATGATTGATTGTAAAATCATGGTTCCAGCCCAATCTTTTAATATAAGTTAGAATGGAATTATAGGATAGGAATCTCTATCTCATCAACTTGGCTCATACGTTGACTAATTACGATGACTGTATCTTAATGAATGATTGATTGTACAATCATGGTTCCAGCCCAATCTTTTAATATCAATTAGAATGGAATTATAGGATAGAAATCTCTATCTCATCAACTTGGCTAATATGTTGTCACAATACAGTAGTGTTTTGCTTGGAGGTACCTAATAGGAGTGAATTTGAATTTTGCTCCTTCAGTCGGGGAACGTAATGTCGGCTGCTAGTGAGAGCGAAATGACGTCACTCGTGATGACGTCACTGACGTTCAATTTGTAACGTTCAATGTGTGAGTGGCCAAACTCATTCTGACCGCTGGGCGCAATCTGCAAATTCCCAAAGGGATCCGACATAAGAGAGGATGGGTCTTCGCAGGTAGAATGAGGTGTCTCCAACAGATGGTTAGATAAATTGTTCTTCAACACAAAGGCTTTGAACACATAGTGTACGTTCTGTGTACAGTAAATTGTTCCAGTTCCAATCGTAAATTGTTCCATCACGTGACTATAGTGAGGTCCACGTTATAATGACAGTGGATAAAGATAGAAGAATAGCGATGCCGATTCTCTGCATTAATTAATCATATTTCTACACTGTCAAAAACATAATTGGCACAATTGTGGACCTAGAAAAGGATAGTGCCACCGGCTTTGTCGAATGATAGACAAGGATAGCAAAACCAAAGTTGATCAAATACTGTCATTATAACGTGGACCTCACTATAGTGCAAAATGTTCCCATGGAACGCCATTTCAAAATCGTTGGTTCAAGCTTTTGGCGCGCACAAATAAAGTTGATTTACACTAAAATGTGTCAATGTGCCGCTTACTAGCTGCGTGAATGAAGAAAGGCTGTTTTACAAACCTACCATCTAGAAAAGTGTAAATTTCTTTTATTCCATCACTCTCAAATTTTCTATCGAGAAAAATTCATTTAATGAATGGTTATCAAACATATTGTTGGTTATGTATTCTATGCTATGCTAAACAAACTATCAGCGCATGCGCAGAGAAGCAAGCAGACTACAATAATCGACCAATGAGAGCTCAGATAATTGGAACTGTACCAGGTCGGACAATTTACCACACTTGGACTGTAGGGCAGAAAGATGGAACTGGAACAGGTTTCTGGAACAGAATCTGTCAAAATTCCTCCCATGGAACGCGGAACTTTTTACTTGGTAAATTGTGAATCGGACAATTTACCACATTCCATGTACACAGAACGGGCCCATAGAATCAACGAGTCAGGCCTACTCAACTATTTATGAGTACATTCAATGTACTTTATATATTCACTCATTGAGATTTTAAAATTGAATTATTACTTCCGCTACTTGATCAGGAAAATATGAATTTTTAGTTTTGTTTTTTCTTAGTTCTAGAAACTTGGACATAACATGTTGAAAAAGAGTCCTCCTGAAGATGTATGTAATAAATAGTTATTTGTGCAACTAGTGCGCAAAGTGACAGTTTGCTGCATCGAAAGAAACGTTTACGCCCGAGCCGTAGGCGAGGGCGGAATGGTTTCTTGAGTGAAGCAAACGAACTTTGCGCACGTATTTCACATTAAATTTTTCCTACAGTTACCATTGAATATTAAAAGTGGGTAATTATGGGTAAAATTGCCTGAATAATGTAGTAGTGTTTGAATGGCGGGGGGCAGCTGTGTGGTGTGTGCTGTGGTGGCACTGTGCTGTCGTTGTCCTTGCTTATAATATCTACTTAATAATTAGCGCGTTGTGCTTCGTTGCACCTCTGCTCACTATAGCAGCCCAGTCACTGTTACCAACTTAATTTTGATTTTGCTGCACTGGTGCTCCATATAACCTACTAACTATTTTGCGTTGTCATGCTGCAAATCTGGAGTACGCAAAGTACTCACTTTGCGCACTAGTGCGGAAAAGTGATTCTTTGCAGCCTGCAATCAGTGCACAAATGGTCACTTTTCAGGGTATCTGTAGGAAAAATAGATTGTTCATCTACTCAGTACACTGAACTATTTCTAAAAATGAAACTATGAATGACTACGGTATTTTCATCCAATGACAGGAACGTGTGTACCTGGAAAAGGCCTAATCCCTTAAGCACCTTATTCTCAATAAGCAAAGCTTTGTAATTAGCAATGTCAATAACATTAGCGTCTACATTATCCAAATTATCTTCATTATGTACAATAACTACATTACTTACTCACATTACTATTATTTACATTATCTGCATTATCATCAAACAATGTCTGCACAGTTTTTCTTTTTTTCCGGCTTATTAATCGACAGCTACGCTCAGATTGAGTCCTTTTTACTTTAAAACTCGGTAAACTTGGAATTTTGACTGTAGGAATCGCAGTTTTTTTCAAAATATTTTTCTTAGGAAGTTTTAGTAATTCGGATTTTAAGTCACGCTCGAAATTATCTAATACGAAATGTTCGGAGCATATGACTGCTTTTCTCCAATTAAAATCATCCTCCCTTCTACAAGAATGCACCCACTGTTTATACAAGTCACCCTGTTTTGGAAATTTGTGAAATGATATGTTGAGCAACTTGGCTCTGCCCGAATGATTTGTACAGCCAGCTATCGCGCAAGACGGCATATCACAGCGCTACACAGTCATCGAGTGACAAAGTAGTTGACGGAAAGTGTAGAAAGTCAGGTTTTAAAACACAGATTTGCTTGAGTCAATAACGAAGAACTACACACATCATTAATAAAACGATAAACTGCACTTTTAAACAACACTTTATCCGAATTCTATTCCATATCGACGATGCTTAAATACACTAATCTTGCATACTGCGAAAACACAACTGCAGGCAGGATTCATACCAGGGGTTCAGTGTATTGGTGGCGCTGACGTCAGAGAACCGGTTTGCCACAGCGCATCCTATCCTACCCACGGATGGTATATAGCATCCTTATGGTATATAGATGTTTTATACACTGTTCTCGACTCCTACCGTCTTCTTCAATATACCGTGGTTGGAACCAGTGTCACTACTTACTATTCAATGTTACATTCTATACTCACTGGTTGGAGCAAACTGTCCGATAGCGAATGGTTCGCTTTAATATGGAACAAGTCCGTGTTTAGTGTACTGTGTTGAATAAAAAGATTATCTTATCTTATCTCAGGGGAGGAGTCAATACAACAACAATAAGTACAGTACTAGAAAAGAAGAATTTGACTTCCTACAGCTGTAGTTTACAATACAGAGTGTTTACGAGCTCCCTACCAATACTCTAGGACATTGTTCCTGGGTAAAAACATATCTAAATATCATATTTAAATTGGACAATTCGGAAGTCTTCAGTTACTCACACAGCGGCCATTTTGCTTTTTTTCACTTATCATTTTTTTCTAAATAATGGTTGAACATACATACGGAATACATACATTTCTAACAAGTAGACAAAGCTAGAAAAAAATTATGATAATTTTTCAAATTCATAAAAATAATGGCGGCCATTTAAAATGTTGTTTCTAAGGCGGAATGCACACCGGAGAAACGCGTTTTGTGAAAAAAAAATTCAGGAAACGTGAAAGGAAAGTTGCTTTTGCAATCGACTGATGAGATTAAGCAGGGAACGTTTCTTTTGTATGCATGCGCGAGTGAAACGGATTGCATGAAACAAGTTTCATGAAAGAGGGCTTCACGAAATGCGTTTCTCCAGTGTGCATCCCCCCTTGAATAACTTAAAAACCGTTGGTTTTACAAAGACTTTACAAGAATAATTTTTTTAGGAAATTTAATTGCCTGTCGATTGGTACCACATTTTTCAATATTGGACCGATATCAACTGAGATATGACAGCCTTATTGATAGGTGACCACTGAAAGTTTGTTGCCGTGCAAACCAAGGCATGCTGATAAAGCCGCCTCAATGATGCAACAATCTTTATTTGCATTGCATGTTAATTGTAAGCGATTTTAGGTCATTTCAAAAAATAAAATAACATTACATAACCCTCTAAAGGTGGGTCACCAACCACTAAAACTGTCATATCTCAGTTAATATCTGTCCAATCTAGAAAAAATCTGTTACCAATCGATAGGCAATTAAATTTTCTAAAAAAAGTTATTCTTGTCAAGTCTTTGTAAAACTAACGGTTTCTGAGTTATTTAAGAAAAAAAATTGAAATGGCCGCCATTTTGTTTTATGAATTTGAAAAATTATCATAATTTTTTCTAGCTTTGTCTACTTGTTATAAGTGATCGTGCAAAGTTTCAATTTCGTATGTTTAATCATTATTCAGAAAAAAAAAATAAGTGAAAAAAGCAACAAAGCAGGCCGCTGTGTGAGAAACTGAAGACTTCCGGACAATTCAAATATGCTATTTAGATAATATGTTTTTTACCCAGGAACAATGCCCTAGAATATTTGTAGGGAGTTCGTAAACACCCTGTTATAATACAATATGATACAACTACAGTACGATACAAATATTGAAATGGAATAAAATTCAAGTACCCTTCACAACAATACCGATCATTTCTTACTAGAAACTAGCTGTTTTAATAAATAAGTGACTGACAATATCAGGTCGTTTTTATTCAATATAGATAATGTACCACGTCTTGACCATCATGTCAACACAGAAAATTAATTTTTTAATGAATAATCTTGTATTTGAATTGTATCTCCTGTATAGGGCTACCAAAATTATTGAAATAAAATTAAAATCATCAAGTACCCTTCAAATACAAATACGCACAACATGTTTCGACACATTATGTTATATTTGCAATGAAAGTGCAAAGGCAGATATAAGGATACATACTGTATCCTTCTATGCTAAAAATAATCTTCAAAATTATCCTTGACCAAAATAGAAGGCTTAACCAATGGGTTTTACCTTGACAAACAATATTCTTATCAATTCAAGTCAAAATAGAATAGCTTATTAGTCTTTAACTAAAGTCTGTGAGATAATACTTTTAACATGGCTCTTTCTCGAAGACGGAGAGGTCTGATGCTCTATCCTCCACTAATCACTCCCACTACCTAGCAGCATTCTAACGCGTCGCGCCAACACTCCCCTCCAGCTATTGCCTGGCTTTGGTCTAAAATTGTTTACTGGTCAGCAGGTAGCCTATATTGGTTTGTGTGATTAGGGAGATGTGTTCATCACAAGAACGTAAAGCTAAAATGACACGGCGCATCCAAATGTGCGCAGGATGACCGTCTCTTTCTATGCTACAAACTGTGGAAGGAGAAATGGGTTTCTCCTCTTCATGTTAAAAGTAATATCTCAAAGACTTTGGGTGATATAAAAAAATTATGTTATAAACATTTTCAAGTGCAAATAAAATAAAGTAAACAACATTAAATTAATGCTAGGTTATTCTATTTGCAGTAGCAGAAAATGCAATGATGATATGAAACATGTTGAACTCATAAAATATACAAAGGGTACTTGATTTTTATTTCATTTCAATAATCACTATAGTACTGTAAAGAGATAAAATTCAAATACAAGTTTATTTACTGAAATTAATGGAAAATATTCTCTTAAGGCGACTTTAGTCCCAACGATTTGAATAAAGACAACTCGACCTCATGGAAATTTAAACAAGTGGATCGAAAAAAATCCAAAGATTTCTCCATTCATACTTCTGATTTTTTCATGAGATGGGGAGCCTTGGGATTGGCCTTCGGATTTCCGTTACATGTTGAGCCGCCTTTGAATAGTTTAAAATTTAAAACGCACAGGATAATCAGATACCACTATACTAATTAAAAATCGAATGAAAGCCTACAAATACGTCAAACTGATTAAAATACTTTTTAACCAATACATCTGCTATATTAGTGGCTTAATTAGAATGCACTGTCATGTCTCATGAATAAGATATACGTGATAAGACAAGAAATGATAACTAGAAAGCACGTATCGGCATGAGAGAATGATAACATTGTATTTGCCCTCATGATAAGCTTCGGAGTTCACTGATAAACTTCATTCACTTCATATCTCTACAATTTTTGGTTAGAAACCAAATTATTTCTTCTTTGAATATTTAGTTTTCTAGAACCATCATAAAACTGCCTTTAGGTTCTATTATTGTTGGAAAAAACGAATAAGAAATTCGTTCTTCTAGTGCCAACACAAGAGTTTTTCTCATGTTGATAATGCCTTAGCTTAATTCATGATAACTCTAGGAATTGAATTTTAATAGGTGTTGAAACGTTCAACCGATATAGACCAGAGGAATTTAGCCGGTCGTTCTTCCAAAATCCCTCGAAAAAAACAGGACATCTAGGGGAGAATACCTATAAACTGCCAACAACATCAAAATTTCTACTCATACTCCATGAAGCTTCTAAAGATAAAAATCTCTTACAAATGATAATTTCCAAATAACCTAGTTACTGCCATACAACAACTCTGCCTCCCCCCCCCCCAACCGGTGATTACAGTATACAGTACATAGATACGTGTCTCATAGGCTCTTTAAAACTACAGTATTTCATCTTAAGATAAAAACTTAATTCAATGATAAAAACTATTATTTCAACACCTTTACATTGCTACAAAATATCAATCAACTAATACTGTACTGGAAAGCATACTCGAAGCATATCCTTATTTTCTATTCCAATTGCTTCTATTGCAAAGCTAATACCAATTCGACATATTTTTCAATAAAAAATACTCACAAGTCTCATAGTTCGGTTGCCTTTTCCTATTACTCGATAGCCATAAATTTTCCTGATTAAAATTCTCTTATTCTTGGATAGCCGTTTGCAAACTGGTTTGCTTTGAATCAGTGTTCCTGTATGTGATAGATGCAGGGTGTTTCTCTTGGGGATTTCAACATTCTCTCCACTAGACAAAGACAGAACAGAAGAGCTCTGCTGTTTAGACTTTTCACTCACATTTTGCTCTTCACACTCGTCTACACCAACTCTTTTCTCAATTGCTGTTGGAAACGGTACAAATGAATCAAAGTTCCCCACATTTTCAACTTGTTTTTCAGTAGTTTGAATCTCATCGCTTTGTTGTTTTTCTTTTCTAATTTCAATTTCTGTAGATAAGCTCATATCTTGATCAAGACTTTCACAGAGTTCATCTTGTTTTTCAGTGGTGATTGTATCAATTTCATCAGCAGTTCTACATACCGAGCTGTCATCTGTCACACAAAACGACGTATCCAAAAGGCTTGAGTTTCTTTCATCATCAGCGTTTTTCTGAGACGGTTTTTCAGTGCTATACTTAACAAAGGGAAGTTTCTTTCTTTTTCTTTTCCTCACTTCATCCTGTACTTTACTTGATACTGGAGAAATCAAATCCACAACGTTGTCAGACTCTCTTTCACTTGATTTTGTCGTAGTCTTATCTTTCAACAATGTTCCCTCCTCATTCAACATTTTTTTCTTCTTCACTTTATTCAAGTAGTCTTCCAAGCTTCTTTTTTTGGCCAATTCAAAATTGAAAGCATCGATACGTCTGCTTTCGTCATCATCTCGATCTAGGAAGGAAACATAGGGACTATTCCCCAACCAATTTGTCTCCTCATTCATCACCTGCCTGGCTACGACTTCACACGAGAAACAATCGTTTTTGTAGCGGTTTCCACCTTTATTCTCATTCAAAATGCCCAAAATAACTCTCCTCTTATTCTTATCTCCTTTGCCCGCTGGACATTTGTTATGAATAGGGGAAAGTTTGTTATCAATTATGGAAGAATCTGACAACTAGAAGGTTTTTTCCGGGTTAGCTTTTTCCGCTCACACTCCTGTTTTTCAAGATTAGGTCTCTCTCCATCTTCGTTTCTATTTTTACGTCTATTTGACTCCTGAGGAATAGGTGAATCCGGAGGTTTGCTATCGTCTTCCTTGGCACCTTCATTCTCCTTCTCTAAATTGTCATGTTCCTTATCTTTGTTTAAACATTCTGGACCATCACCTACCCCACCCTTAGAAGCAGCTACTTCTTCTATTGTTTCTTCTAGCATTGATTGTTGTTCATTTTTGGGAGACTTATCGGCGTTCCTTTTATCTTCCCCTGTGTTTCCAAACTGTTTCTTTTCCACATAACTAATTCTATTTTCCTTCCCGCTTTGCTGACCATCTTCATTTGCTACATATTCCTCTGTGCAATCGTTTGAAACTAGTGACATACTTTTCTCCTTTCTTTGACAATCTTCCTCAAATTCATTTTTACCTAGTTGTTCATCAATTTTACTATCATCTTTTCGTAGCTCTGGGTTTTCCTCTAAGTTCACAGAATCACTAGCTTCAAGAATTTCTACACCATCGATAATCACTGCATCATTTTTTCTCCGTCCTCTACATTCTTCCTTGCTTGCATCTTCCTCTTCTATTTCAGTAGCTTGACTTTCACCACATTTCTCTTCGTCTGTTATTACATCTTTTTCTTCTTTCTTCACCTCAATTTTACTGCAGTTTTCCTTCACACTTGTTTCATTTCTGTGCAGGGGCTCATTATTCATGAAAGACAGATCTTTGCGGCTGGTACTGATATTAATTTTGAAAAGATCATCGCTATCTCTTCGATTCTTAACAACTTTCCCTTTCACTTTCTTTCTAACGTTCTCTTTTCTCTGCTTCTCACATTCATTCACTTTGTTCTCCGCCACTTTCTGATTTTTGTCCTTTTCAACATTAACATTCCCACCATCAGTCTCTTTCTTATTTTTATTTCTCCCCAAATCCTTCAAAACTTTAATATCGTCCAAATCTGATCTTGAAGGTATGTTTTTCAGAGTTTCACTGTCATTCCTAGACTTCAACACATTTTTTCTAGTGATCTTCCCTTCCTTCGTTGAAGCATCTGAATCACTCAGTACAGTTTTATTTTTATCAACCCTTACATCTCCGGATTTCTTAGAATCAATTTTCTTCATGACTTCCTGTTGTTTTCCAACGCCTTGATTTTCAGCTTCATGAAATGGATTGACATTTTCTTTGTTTTCAGTCTGTAAATCAATCACGGTTGCTACTTCACCCGGCTTAATTAGGGCACGTTTAGCTTTCATTTTATTCTTGTACGATACCTTCAGTGGTTTTTCCCGTGGTAGCTGCTTAGTTTTATTAGCATCTTCACTGTTTTCCTCTGTGGGTGAGAGACAAATTGGAAAATTGCAGTTGGACATGGCCAATTCACTAGATTTTCAACACTTTCCACAACAGAAAATCCCAGTTATGAATTTCTAAACAAACTTCCAAATGAAATCAACAATAAAGCCACGTCAGGTGAGATCACAAATAGTAGTCATCCAAAAATTCTTGATAACACACACATGAATCTGCGAAAAGAAAGAAGAAATAAACTCAAAAATGATTCAAATTGTGTCTTCAATAATTTTTTCAACGTCATTACACTACAGATGTTATATCAAAAGAAAAATTAGTTTAAATTTACAAACTATGATTCGACAATAGTAGAGAGCAAGGTACCTAGAATACAAGGTAGTGTTCAGACGCATCTCGATCTATTTGATGATCAGAGCCAGCTGATCGGTGAGACGTAATTGGTGCTATGCATTCTAGGTACATTGGTAGAAAGGAAACATATTATTATTATGAATGAATATGACCTGAAAGATTACATGAATCTGAACATCACGTTGATTAGAAATGTTATCACAATACGATTTATCATGAAGTATTATTAGATGTTTGGAGAATCATATCGCACGACATATGATAAGGATGAAAGCATGACCTTGATAATCAGTATAAATCAGTGGTTTTTTGACAATTTCTTAGTCTTTTTCATTCAATATGAATAATTACCACGATATCAACTTCTCAACTACACAAAAAAAACGTTGATATATTATAAAAAGTACGGTATTCTAGTGGGGTGAATTCGAAAAATCCTCTACTTGTTTTTATAGATTCAGTGAATGGTAATGATAACAAAGCCAGAATGTTAATAGACCCTAAACCCCTATAAAATACAACCCTATAGTTATTGAGTACTATACAGTAATGAGTTATACAACTATACCCCGTACTAAACAATAAGGAAAGAGGAAAAGCACTAATAATTTCGGCATACTAATATTTTATTTATTTATTAACGGTCAACCACCCAGTAACCCTCAATAATTCATAAAGTGGGTAGTTTAGTGTTATTAGCGAATGCCACAGATCGCCAATTATATAGCGTTGTCATGACAATAGCAAAACTTGTAATTGCCTAAACTGAATAATTCAGGGAAGGAATCGATAAAGTCAAAAACGAAATAGAAAACATTGAATAATTGAAATATTGCACTCATTATTGAAGTAGAGTACTGATATCAGAGGCCTATTTCATTAAGATTTAGGAAAAACCTGGGAAACTATGAAATCTAGGGAAAACGTCGACATAGAAGACAAATGTTGCTATTTTTTGCATAACTCGCCGAGCTATACAAATCTAATGTTTGCATTAGCTATACATCTCCATGTTGAACTGCGTTTACACTAAAGTTACTAGTAGTTCTGTGAACAGTAGACCTCACGCAGTTTTCTCATCCACAAGTATTTGATGTCACCTGTTCTAGTTTATTCAGTTGAATCACAATTCACAGTTGAATCATAATTTACTCTTAAAAACTTATTTGTTTTCTTCAAGATAAAAAACTCACTTATGTTAATAAACTCAGTTTAAATTTAAATTTGTATCCCATAATTATGATGATGATTTATCCAGTTTCGTGATAATCTTATCATCTGATAAAAATATTTCTCAACTGTTTTAAATTTTTTTTTTCAATTTCTTCGGCATTATTCAGTTCATTCAATCATTTTTATTTTATTTTCAATCACCTATTAATTTTTTTTTTCAAATGTGAGAATATTGATACTGATGTGTACGCATCATAAAAAATATTGAAACCCTACCTTATAGAAATAGACATGGCCAGACATCTGTGTAATGCATGCAATGAATAATCCACTTGTCAGCTGATTGATTATATTAATTCTAGCTGATTAATATTAATTATATTAGGTATATTAATTATAGCTGATTAATTCTATAGTCTGAGTGATCCTATCTTCAAAGTAGATGATATCATAGTATGGAGGAATTCCTTTTCTTTTCATATTATCCTTAAAATGCTAAATTTCAAAAAAACTTGTGTATACATCGACGCGCAGTTTAAAAAGGAATAATCCTGCCACATCTCATCGGATTCTATTAACGCGTTTGGCCGTAATCGCGTTACATACAGACATACAGAAAAGCAAATCGAGTTGAAACATAGACCTCACTAAGTTCGGTCAATTGACAAAATGTTAATAACTTAATGCTTATAGATTCTATTAGATTGAATGGAACTTGACAAACACATATGTTCAACATGTGTATGATAAGTTATGTTTAATCTAATAGAATCTATAAGGATTAAGTTAATAACATTTTGTTAATAACTTTGGTGTAAAAGCAGCTTTATACACATCTGATGAGTTTGATTATTATTTAGGCGATCTAATGATTCTTATTTGGCATAGGCGATGACTATGATCGCCTGAGCTTAGGCTTTATTTTACCTCGGAGTTGCGAGTAAAATATTATGTTCTATAGGAAAAATCATGATTTAAAGACTTTGGCCATAACATTTTTACGATATTTATTCCAAATTTTATTGAAATAATATTTCGTATTATTGAACAAAATGTATTATCGATATTATTCATTTTCTCTATAGCAGTATTCACTTCCGAAGTTGAAGTGAACAAAATTTTTGAAAATTCCCAAAGTAGGTTGTTCTCTTTTTATCGCGGATGATGCCCACATCAGCTTTTTTGGTTGATTTTGCGTGGGTAATGGGAAAAGTACGAGGGTGATTTATGAGATGATCAAACGTCCATACCTAATTCAATGGGATTCGGCAGGATTCGAACCCGCAACCAGGTACACAAATTTTAATAATTTTTTAACAATTTTTAATAATGTTTTAGCTTAGTTCTATGTTACATTGACGTTGTCTATACATGTATTTGTTAATGGCAATAACAACATTTTATTCGATTTGGTAGCACTAGCAGACTGAAGGGTGCAACACCCTAGTCAACTCTAATATTCTGTTCTCCCCATTTTTGATTCTATTTTCTTATAGCTCTCCATTGATATTAGTTCTCTCCTATATCATATTTTGATCAATTCCTTCATTCAATCATTTCACACGATTCGAACCTCATCTACAAATGCAGGTACTTTCATATTTATAAATTATCCTTCCATTAATCTGTCACTGTCACTGGGCTCCTGTGGAGAAAATCCTCAAAGAACGTTCACTAATCTCACCGAACAATTTATTATACTTCGGTAATTATTGAACACTTCCATCAAACTTAAATTATAGTGCTAACACCAGCAGAAAATAAAACAAGTTATGGAAAACACAACTTTACCAAAAGATAGATCTCACACCCCCCTCCACCACAATATCATAGCTCAATTTAAAACCTTCATCTTAAATTATGTAAAATTCTCCACAGTTTTCCTTAATCTTATAACAGTCCTGTATTCTATAATATAATAAAGGAAAGAACTGGCTTATACACGTAGGGGGATAGGAAATTCAAGAATGACGCTTCATCATGTCTGAACTACTGGACTGATTAACTTGAAATTTTGCATATATAGATTCTTAATTTACCGAGGATGGTTATAGGCCTATTTTGAATTCTTCAAGATTTCAGTAGGTCTAGTTTTCAATTAGACCCCTGCGGAGCATGGGTTACCTGCTAGTAATTAATGTTTTAGCAACACTCTACATCCCGAGTTGATGGATGCACTGTTACGGGATGATCAGTTCAGTGATCCAGCTCCTTTAGAAGCTTGAGGCGTTGATAACACTATCATGCTCTCTCTTTTCTTTGTTACTCTTTCTCTGCCACTCTCTCTCCTCCTTCCCTGCACTTTCTCTTCATTACTTTTCTTCCGTCGTTCGCAAGTAGGTCAGTGGCCATGCCAGCTCTCTTCCTTTTCCCTTCAGAATCTCATTACCTCCAGTCGTTTCAATGCTTGTCACTTCCTATTACATCTTCTAAATTTTCTGTCGTTGACTGCACTATTTTAGAAAATCAGTTTTGTTCAATCATCTATCATCCTATGTACTAAGTGTAAAGCCTTGATGGAAAATGGGATCGAGCAATCAACATATTATACAAGATTACATGATGTTCAGATCTGGATTTCATTCATTACTATTTACTACAGTGGAACCTCTATACATCGAATCTCAAAGGACCGCTCGAAAGATGTACTATTACGAGGTCTGTACTGGATCTATGTGTATTTTACCAAAGTTGAAGTGTTTAACGGTATCTTTACTCTATGTTTTATTCAAGTCTTTATGAAAAATGAGATACAAATTCAAGATCACAGAGAAGAGAGATACTGGATCAAAAGATGTTTACTAACATGACTATGGTATTGACTGAAGGCTATAACTATTGAGCTAAAAAAATTGTTATTTGAAAATAACGAGAAGTTATTCCTCCCACTGAAAAGTTATTCGCACAAACCCATTCGCTCATATATAGTTCCCAAAATGTCTATTTGCATTGCCTATAGATATATACAGCCTATAGATACCCAATGCAGAAGAACAAGAAAGAAATTGAGAGAATTCAAAAGGTCACAACGAAGTACACAATTATAGTCTGTCCAAACAGGCGTGAGCTCTGAAGGATTGGGCCGACCCACCACTACTCACACACACAAGCGCAGTCCGCGTTTGTGTGTGTGAGTAAAGGGACGGTCTGCATATCTGCCCGCTAATGATTCTTCTATGAATCGCCTTGTGCTAAAAAATACAGTTTTCCAACAGTCAACTTTACTCAATTACTGAACTCTAAAAATTACTCCTTTCAAAATGAGTCCATACACGGTACAATTGTGACAACTCTAAGCAATTTAATAGTCGATAAGTTACAATGTAATAAATAAATTGAACTTTTTTAAAAGCTTAGAGTTGACACAAATGTACCGTGTTTGGACTCATTTTGGAAGGAATGATATGTAGATTCCAGTAATTAGAGTACAAATTAAGAAGTTAACAGTTAATTTCTCTAACTTTATGAAATAAGGGAAACTTGGTGATAGCAGAGGCATTCTATTGGTTTCAATTGAATTGTTCTTCGTTCATTCCTAGAAGACTCAATAGCGCAGGTAGGCAGGGCGTGTGTGCCTGCGCGTGGGGGAGCGAGGGTCAGCTTAATCCATCAGGGCTTACGGCTGCTTGGGCAGACTATAAAAGCAAACATTATTTCTAAATTATTGAAAATCTCGGTCAACCAACATCGTCTCAGGAATAAAACATTGTGTAAGACAATCAATACAAAAGGAAGCAGTAATTTGAATAAAAAGTGACAATCATTGAGGTAAAAAATCAGGAGTAGGGAAGGGGGAGGAATAGGAGAAAGAGAAGATGATGATGATAAAGACGAGGAGGAGTAGGAGGAGTAGGAGGAGAAGGAAGAAGAGGAGGAGGAAGAGCAGGAGGAGGAAGAGGAGGAGGAAGAGGAGGAGGAGGAAGAGGAGGTGGAGGAGGAGGAGGAGGAAAAGGAAGTCGAGCAGGAGGAGGAATTTAAATGAAACATTGCGTAAGACAATCAATACAAGAGGAATCAATAATTTGAATGAATAGAGACAAGCATTTTGGGAAGATAATCAGGAGTAGGAAGAGGGGGAGTAGAAGGAGGAGGAAGATGAGAAGAAGAAGATGATGATGATGAGGAGCAGGAGAAGGAGGATGAGGAAAACGAGTAAAGGAAGGATGACACTTGGAATCAGGACGGAAAGGGAATAAGTGTCGTGTAACGGGGAATCGGAAGGATGCTATTTTTAGAGCACGCACCATTCGATACTCTGGATTTAGACGTCGGTCACACGAACCTCGTTAAAATATTAGAAAATCAAAATAACGACCAACAGCTTATTTGCTCACTTATTACAGCACTACAAACTGATGTAATATGATAGCAGTAGGAAAAGATGATTATGTCGATAGTTCAAAAATAAAACTTCTTCAATGAGAATAATTGATATTGTGGAATTTTTCCATAATTGGAAAAACAAAGTTTTATTTTTGTTACATCAACATTTATTAGACTTTTACACAGGATTGCAGTTTCGTGTTGATACCAACACAACACCAAACAGCCAACCAACACAAACCTACACTACAGCTGAAGATGTGTTGATTTCTGTGTAAAAGTCTAATAAATGTGGATGTGACAAATATAAAATTTTGATTTTTCAATTAGTTCAAGATAATTAGTCAAATATCAACAGTAGTTCAATCTTACAGGAGCAACCCTGAGCATGTTTCATAAAATTTTTGAGTGCCTACAATCGAGGAGAGACTGTTTTTGAAGCCTATGGCCCGTAATACAGTGCATTTTATTGGGTGATTCGCCAGTATTATTAGACTTGAGAAGTTTTATGAGAAGACGTCGTGTTTTATGACGTAAGCAGGAGTCCTTGATTTTTCCTTGGAAAAATGTTCCTCATCTACTTTCTTACAGACTTTCTATCCTTTCTCATGGACCTATCTACTGTATTCCTTTATAGCTTGGCTATTGACGCTACGAAATGTGAACCCACCGATTAGTCAGACGAATCCTCAGATGCTCGATGCGACGTACTTGTAGAATAATAAAATTTATCTTGAGATTTTCAGAATCTTCAGATTTCTTCACACAGTTGCTTAATTTAATTATGTATTCTTACTCAGTCAGTACTGATGCGAATTTATAACAGGCAAATAGTTAGATAGTTGATAACACACAAGTCGTTAGATCAACTAAGATCAATCATTACCATCGAGCAAGAGGACTGTGTATTGATAAACGCAGGGCCGAATGTCCGGTTAGGCATACTAAGTAAGTTGCTAGTGACAACACGTCCAAGGGGCGCCAAATAATTACTATGGGTAGATTTTTGGGAAGATTCCACCAAGATTTTCGTAAGACAAAACTGCTCCTTTCTCTCAATTTATATACAAATATGGATGCCATGTACCTATATTTGTAGCTTGGAACTATATTGGATGTCAAGTAAAGGATTATTCAACTAATCACAAACTAACCAATAAGGGTGGGCACACACCAGTTAGTCAAGACAAGAATAGTCACGATTAGTCACAATACTTCACATTAGTCATTGCAATTAGACATATCTTCATAAGCAACTATGTGAAGTATTGTGACTAAAGGTGTCTTGTCTTTTCTTGACTAACTGGTGTGTGCCTAGCCTGAGAGAGTAGTAATTTTGTTGTCATGCCGACAGCCAATGAGAGTTTAATGATAAATATAATAATAATATCGAGGGACCTGGCTGGCTCAGGTCTGGTGTCACAGTTTTCAGGTCGCAACTGATCAATTTCACAGCCTCTGACATGACTTGACGACTAGTTTTTAACGTGTCCATCCGAAACAAGGGAGTGGCCCAGAAAAATACATTGATCGGGTCGGGATTTGAACCCGGGCCTCTGAATTATAAAGCCAGCATCTAATCCACTTGACTATGACCACTCCTATAGAGTTGAATGGGGGAAATAAGTTGAATGTGAAATAATTCAACAAATCACAAGCGATTTTAATATCAAGTCTACTCGGAAGAGATTTGTTTCTCTTTTGAATAGCCTACTGATTCTACAAATTTTGCTTTTTCACCAAATTAAATAAATACCAACCAAACGAAACTTACAATATTCAATGAACATACAATAGATGAATCAATAAAGATGAATAGCAATAGTAAATTTAAATATCAAGTATATTTTTTAAACTCATACATTAGCACCTCATAGAAAGTCGAGTCTTCATAGGCCTACTATATAGTTGCAGGTTCCAAATGGAGTTTAGTGTGATTGTAACCGACAGCATTCCTTATTAATAAAGTACAATGTTTCCCATTGAATCTATGTTGACTGTTCGAAATGAATCTCACTATAGCTGTATAACGGTCCAGAGTGTCGAAACCAGCCTTTCACGGTCAATGAACCCGGAAAGACTCTCTCCCTTTGCCTTCATCACCTGATAAATTGGTTTTCCCTAAAGGTTGCTTGATTGGTATTTGTCCCTGGCAAATCAAATTATTATAGTAGCCTCCACTGCACAATTCCTATCAGATCCCTCTCTTCCTCCCTGACACATACTCTCCTCTCTCACTCTACTATTGAAACTTTTTTCCCTAAACTGTCCTTTTTGGATTGTTCATAAATAAAATAAAACCTTAATTTTACCAAAACATTATTACAATGACAATGGCTATAAAAAAGTAGAATACAATATAAAATAGAAAATGAAACACCATCAAATAGGATAAAATATATATAAATAAATAGGGAAGTCCCTGCAAGGTTCCAAAAAACTGAGCGCGAGGCTGATAAATTTTTAGTAGCTATTTATAATTTCTCTTTTTTACTCTCTTTGGATTGTTATGGCTTGACTTGGACACATTTATTTAAATTTTTATTACGAATATGTATTATAGATATAAGTTATTCTTATAATTTTCTGTTCTAACAATCTTTGTAAACTTGTTCTGTGGATACGGGTGAGAAAAAAGCTCTTCAGCTTTACTCAAATCTGATAAGTAAATCAATTCATTCATTTATTCTCAAAATTGACAAATATTTTTGTTTAACCCCTTGGTCAGAATATAGGCAACGATAGTCTTGCTCCTTCTCCACGACTGCTGAATTATTTCATTTTTCGTCAAGTTCCTAAATAAATATTTTTTCACAAGTTTTGAAAGCTGGAGTTGCTTTTCGCATCCCCTCCGTCATCGTTCCTTATCTATCCAGTCGTCCCCTCTCAAGCCTCTGCATTCCATCTCTTTCCCAGCATTGGCCATCTATACTTTCGTTGGCCTACCCCGTTTTGATGCTGGTTTGGAGTCCGTTCAAAGACTCTCAATGACATTCTCTCCATATTCATTCAACGTGGGTGGCCATACCATTTTACCTGGTTTTTAACAATGCTACTTGGTATAGTTTCTTCTACATTCATCTGCTCTCTTATTTGAGCAAGCAATTATGCAGAATATCTTTGATCCATGACCCACACCTCAGATCCATAATATGTCAATATTGGTTCTATCATAGCCTTCTGAAATATGTTTGTTTTTGTCTTTTTTGTTAAAATTTATTGAATAAAATCATATAAAGAGCAATTTCAAAATTATCCATTAAATTCCTACTTCACTTTTCATTAATTTACACTAGCAGGTAACCCATGCCCCGCAAGGGTGTCATTAAAAACTTGACGTACTGAAATCTTGAAGAATTTAAAATAGGCCTATAACCATACTCGGTAAATTAACAATCTATTCTCGATTTCTTTTTCATTCTCTCATCTCTTTCTTTCTCATTTTAGTTTTCTTGTTTTCTCTTTCTCTCTCTTTCATGTTTTCTCTCTTTCCCCCTTCATCTCTTTCTCTTTTTCTTTTCTCTTCTTTTTGCAAAGCGTGCTGTGACCTAGTTTTGAAACCCAGGGGGCCGTTTAATAAAAGTTACAAGTCCTGTAATACAGGAAAATCACCATTCCAATTACATGCTCAATATAGCCGATAAAATCAGCTGTTCCTGTATTACAGGACTTCTAAGTTTTTATGAAACTGGCCACTGATGCTCCAATGCTCCTATCGTTTTGCCTTGCTTCATATTATAATGGTGAGCCGAGCAAATTTTCAAATTCTACAGATGATCATCCGTTTGAAATAGATAAACTTACGCATGATCAGCTGTTTGAAATTGATGTAATTCGACATTGACGTTACAGGCAAGTTTGGGTGGAGTGTGTGAATTATTGGAAAGAATATTAAATAATAATTTGGATCTAAGAAAAAATTTTCAATGCATTTCTGCAAACTTACTAATCATCCCCTTAAATTTGACGTATCAAACTTAAAGATTGGTTCAGTAATAGGATTGAACTTTGTATTAAATATATAGATTCAATATGACTTGTATAAATCTTATTACAGTGAGAAATTCATGATAGTAAGTTTTGCAGTCACAAATTTATTGTGAGTGAAGTAATAACTTAGATAATTATAGTAGTACAGATAAGAAGACATAAGCACCATCAGTTCTGCCGTTGGAACGGGGTCTGCTTGAGGCCAGTTCGGTAGTTCCACTATCAAAATCAGCTCATTAGGATAGGAGTCTACCAATTTATATCCGTTCTGTTTTCAACTCTGAGCATTTTGTTTTTGTCAACAAGTTGTTTACTTGTGAGAGAGAGAAAGAGAGAGAGTGAGAGGATCATCCCTTCCGCTTCTAGGTCCCTTTCCAATAGAATTTTCCAATAGAATAGGTCTTTTTCTTTTTAATAGGTCTTTTTCCAATAGAATTTTCTGCTTCTAGAATTTTTAGTTTCGTTGTTCTAAAGTATGGTAGTTCAATTAAGTAAAGTTCAACGATTTAATTATGGAATGAAAAACTTTTTAGAGGTTTTGAGTTCTGAATTGAATAACTGTGTGATTAGGTATAATTTTAGAACGTAAGGAATAATCTGCGATTGAATTCATGAATAATTGAATGAATGATGCAACATTTTCCAGATTATTTGGAAGGAAATAGTTTCAAACCAGATTCGGGGATTGTTCACTTCCTATTTCTGGATAGAAACCAAACAATTGGAGGAACTTTCAGTTGTGAACAGATTTATTTCATCATTCCAGCAAGCTACCCGATGCAATCTTTCAGAAGTGATAATAGTCTCAATTACAACTCAAAGTGAACAAGGGAGTCGGTAAGATCGATAATAATTTTAGACCGGGGGAGAATCTAGACAAGTTTCAAAATAGACATTGGCCCCTTTCCACTCATTCAGATATTTTCCGATCGATCAACCTATTAGTGTACTGTACAAACTTATTGAAACTAAAAATGTATTAAAGCTCAAAACCTCAACAGCATATAAAAATAGCAAACGATTTAATCACAAATCGTAATAAACAATATGATCGGGAGAGGACAACTATATTATAGAGAATAGAATGTAATACTATACACTCTATACTCTCTGAGGACAACAGATAGAGCCTCTAATTATCATCAATGAGAAAACCAATGTTTATTATAAAGAAAACCAATGGGACTGGAAATGAACTTTTGAAATAACAACATCATGACGACGGCAGTTGAAAAATTATGTTTTGACTAGCAGGTAACCCGTGCTCCGCAAGGGTCCACTTAAAAACTTGAGGTAATGAAATCTTGAAGAAGAGTTGGAAATAGGCCAATAACCATCCTCGGTAAATAAAGAATCAATATACAAAATTTCAAGTTAATCAGTTGAGTAGTTCAGACGTGATGACGCGTCCATCGTGAATTTCCTATCCCGTACGTGTATAAATAAGCCAATTCTTTCCTTTATTATAATATAGATAACAGTAGGCCTACTGATTGAATGAGCAATAACACTGAACTGATAATAATTACTGATGATTGAATGAAAATAAGATGCAGCACGAAATCCAAGGGCAGCCTGTCAACAATTTGATTTTTCCTGCAACCTTCAGTTACCTTTGGTTTAACCTTCGCTTGACCTTTAGTCCGTGGTTTAATTCCCACCAAGATCTGGCATTTTCGTCATACATTTTCCATTTTATATTAATAGTTTTATTTCTTTATTTAAGAATTAATCGACGCGTTTCAAAAAACCAACCCTTTGATTCTCCTTAAAATTCGTGATTCTAAAATTATTTCATTTTTGCTAATGGCGCTCACATAAGTCCGTGACTTGTTCACGGATAATTATATACACAAATGACTTTTATTTGACACTTTACAAACTTAATACTATGGCGAAGTTGAGTTATCAAAGAAACCCTCTTCAAATCGAACCAGAGAATCAAGTGGGGGATGATGTAATAAATGTAAGCTAGATAGAGTGAAAATCGATCAGACATTATCAGCAGGAAAAACTCAACATTATAGAATAATTTTTCCTCAACTAAATTCAACTCAATGATTGACAGGCGACTGCTACTATCAGTCACTGATTCCCTTTCTTGCTCAAGACTATTCTTAATTTTTTCCTTATTCAATCAACAGTCTGGTTCAATATTTTCCCCATGCTAGATATCCTTTTCATGACGATAAGTTATTTTTTTCCAATAGCGTTCAATATTTATATGAATTGTATATTAATTATCTTGATGATTTGATCTCGTTGATCTTTTATAACAATACTGTAGTTGAAGTAAAGGCGATACATTATCAACAAAACGACTTGAAGTTGTCGGAACCACTTATTGGAGAAAAATACTAGAGAACAATGAAAAAAATAACAACGAAGAAAAGGAGGCGACAAAGTGAACAATAAGATGGAGTGAGAAAAAATGAAAAGAAGTAAGATGATCGCCATGATAATAAGGAAGTAAAAGAATAAAAATGCAACAAGGAGAAATTCTTTAAAGAAGAATGCAAAGAAATGAAAAGTAGAAAAAGTATAGGATGAGAGAAAAGGATGAAGAAGAGAATAAATAAGAATATAAAAAGAATCACACAGAGAATAGAGGGAACAATAAAACGAAGTTGGAGGAAAGAGAATACTGAAGATTCTGTAACTTGACCCAGTAGCCTACGTGATGCAATCTGGTGGCCGAATTAAGAACTAGTCCCTTGAAACGGGCTCGACCAATCAGGATCTAGTAGGCAGAGCCAGCAGGCGGGTCTCAGTGTAGAGCATGTCTGCGATTGGTCAATCCATGAACAATAAATGGAGGAAGAGAAGTAATCGATGCGAGAAGGAAAAAGAGATAAATGCCTATAATTTGTGGTTTTCCAGTGTGAAAAATTATATTCTATTTTTCTGCATATAAATTACAATGTATGTATGTTAGTTTAAACATGGATACATAATGACTAACACTAACAATAGAGCTATACAGGAATTCATAATGACTAACAATAAAGCTAACTATTTAACGAATTTCACAAAGTATGAACTGAATAAATATTGAACAATATGAAGATAAGAAGCAATTTGAATAACAAATCATAAACTATACAGTGATAATGATATTGTGTTCTGCCTACATAAATCGGCCAAATTTGAACAGATAACTGCCCACTCGTGGTAAAGGATATTCTAGTACACATATCATTTCAATCAACACTTTACTTGAATAATCAGATACTGAAGAAGATGACTGTATACTCTTAGTGAGGGGATGATTAGTCAGCATTCGCTATAGATAACACCAAAGTACATACTGTCAATGGATCCTCAAAAAGGAACAGGAAGATACAAAAACAGATAACACACAATATTCTTAGCTTCGGGAACAGGTTGAATGTTCGGAAAATGGAAGTGAACATTCTAGAAGTAATAATTATAATATCGAGTGACCTCGCTGGCTCAGGTCTGGTATCAGAGTTTTCAGATCAACTTCAGTGCCTCTGGCACGACCAAACGACTGTTTTAAGGCAGCCGGGACTGACTGGTTTTTAAAGTGTCAATTCGAAACAAGGGAAAAATATCTTGTCCGGGCCGGGATTTGAACCCGGGCCCCTGATTTATAAATACACAGTCTGGCTTCTTATGGCTCAAAAACAGAGTTTCGTGGGAAGTTCGTGAAGATGGAAACAGACCCAAATATCCTGATTCCTGTGTACCTCAAGATATCCAAACCACTTGATGCGCATTTGGGGGTCGCCACTGGGAAATGGCTGATCCAGCATTAATTAAAACGGTCATAGAATGGTTACCATCCATGATAGAGACCTCTAGTAAACGCGAATCGAATCACAATGAACTATTCTACCAAGTTTGTTATTACACATTTCCACCTAAAACATGATTTTAACCTTCAAAAATGCACTTTTTCAAAAACATTTAATATTTCACGAGAATTTTTTCTGAATAACTACTTTCAATGACAATTTTTGGATATAAAGTGCCAAACAAAACTTCGTTGAAATAGAATTTATGATCTATTCCCGTTTGTTTCAAGCTTTTATCACCTTTTGTTCTGTAGTAATGATTTTTTATTATGTCATTCTAGCCGCTGAGCCAATTAACTATCATTAAAACTGAACTATAAAATCAATTTTTTTCACGACTACTTCATGATAGACTTGAAAATGGTCTCAATCTCTTCGTTACAACCAGCCAAATAAGAATATTGATGAGAAAGCAACGAATATATTTTTCATAATTGATAAATTCAAGATGGCGGTCATAACTGATAAATTCTTTTATATAGATTTCTATTCAGTTATAGTGAGAGATATCGGCACGATTCTACCACCAAAGTGTTCATAACTACCCAAAATGTAATGTTCTAGATATTGATCACATTTTATTTATTCTTTCCATGATTAATTTAGTTTCAAAAACTTGGAACATACAATCTTCGGGGACGAAATTTCACTTTCCACTCTGTAAATGTATTCACAGTGATCATAACCTACTATTACTGAGACTGTGTTGTAGAGTATTCCCAAAGCTTTAGAATAACATCTAGTTGAGGGCTATAAGTCCATTTTCACTTCTGGAGCGTCATTGGAAAAAGAGAGAAGTATGGTTTGCAGCCAAAGTTACATTTTTCCCTCCATATAAGGCCTATGCCAAACCTGACAATTAGAAAATCGTGTATCTCAATAATCTTTGAAGCTATAGTGTCTTGGAAATGGTATCAATCTCCTCGTTATCATGTTTAGAAAGAGAATATCAATGATGGCAATCTTAAAAATAGTTGTCATCATGACAAACAAGATGGCTGCTCACGAAATTTCATAAGTAACCTGACAGCATCTAATCCACTCGACGGCCACTCATTCTAGAAGTACTAAAGGAGAACGTGAGACAAATGACAAGGAGGGAGAAATTGAACATTTAGGATAATTTTCTTTTAAATAAATTATGCTGCTCGATGCTGAAGTTATCTGGTTTGGATATTGACATTGATAGCTCCATATTAGGCCTATGCTAAACCTGACAATTAGAAAACCGTGTAATTATCTCAATAATCCTTGAAGTGGATTTTTGCATTCACTGCAATGGTTTTTCATCATTTCTGCTGGTGTCAACTTCATGTATTTCTATGGTCTTTATGAAATCATATTTGTTTCAACAATAAGAACAAAGTTTGATTTGAATACAATAGAAAATTGAATTTCATGTCTAAATGAAACACATTTCACAAAGGGAAAACTGTTGAGCACAGACTGTACAAATCTGAAGTATCGATTCGAAACTTGATAGAAACTTAGTCTGGTGCTTTTAAAGCTTAAAGTTGGGCTTGGAGGGAGTAAGCATCACTTGAGAAGTTGTGTAATTGCTGAGGTCGGAGGCAACGCGAAAGCCCTCCAGTATTGCAGCGAGATGATTCACTTAAAACCGTCAGCATTGATTGGATCTGGAGCATTGATATTATCTACAATGAGGAATGCTCTGGCAGAGCTGGAAGTTGGCTCCCGCTTTTCATTGGCTCAGCTTGCAGGTCGGCCAAATATGTACATTATTTATTATGATGCTCTCTCTGTTTGCTAGAACCAACCAAAATCACAACGCCAAAACTGGATACATCCATTCACTAGATTTATAGTGGAGCATTGTATCCTATAGTATGGTAATCACAACACAATAATATCGAGTGACCTGGCTGGCTCAGGTCTGGCGTCAGAGTTTTCTCAACTGATCAACTTCAGGGCCTCTGACATGACCTAACGACTGCTTTTTAGGCAGCCGGGACCGACGTATTTTACGTGTCCATCCGAAACACGGGAATGGCCCAAGAAAAATATCTTGCCCGGGCTGGGATTCGAGCCCGGGCCTCTGGATTATGAAGTCAGCATCTAATCCACTCGACTACGGCTACTCCGTAGTATGTGCAGTATGGTGTACATAGCACATATCATATTGTCAGCATTGACTGGATTAGAAGCATTACCATTGATTTTATTTATGCAATCATACTGCTGCACAGTATACTGACTGCTGGCACATTTTGAAGAGAATCTTCATCCTTGAATATTATTTTGGGCTGACACAGTTTGAAGAGAGTCTTCATCATTGAGTATCATTTTGGGTGTCACAAAAAAGACACTATAGTTGTTCGGAGACTGAAAAGTGTCTAGGCTATTTTTGTTAATATTGTTAAGAAATTATGGAAATTATGAAACGCTATCGATGGGAATTTCTGCTGAGGGTAATCAGCTAATTTCAGATAATCATAATTTCGGCTGAGGAAAGGGATGATGGTGATAGATGAGTTCAATGTGGGTTCCGAACCTTCGAGAAGTTATTTTGCACCTCATAAACTATCTGCCTCGAACCCACACAGACGTCTGCAGAGACGCGCAGAAAGTATCCCTCTCTGTAATAAGTTGAGACTTGACCCTTCCTCGCAGTTCTGTTTACTGTAGTAAGGAGGAGAATATCAAATTATCAAAGAGTACAAGTTTTCTCAGAAACTTTTTGAGTATTGTGTTCCAAAAGAATACACGATTTCGTTGTTTTTACATTGATCTTATGTAGCTGAATTGATGACTCGACTGCTTTGGCCAATGTCTGGAGTTACAAGTTACTGGAGAACTTTCATAATACAGTCGAACCTCTCTATAACGAACCTCCACTTAACGAAATCCTCTACACAACGAATTTTTACCTGGTCCCATGACATTTTAGAGTTTTTGCTGCTTATTTACCTCTATTTAACGAATTTCGGACCTCTCAACAACAAAGTTTTCTCTTGACTTCAACATACAACGTGTAGTGTATATAGGAACCAGACGGTCATTTCAAGGAATTCTTTAGTTTCAGCAGAAAGGTTAATAGACTAAAAATAATGGCAATTCAGGTAGGAAGAAGATAGGGTGGTAGACAGTCAATAGAGGGTGAAACACATGTCGGAAATTGAATTCCAAGAACTTGTCATTATTGTAGACCAGGCAGGTGAACGACTGGACTTTCCCATTCTTGCTTTTGTCACACATTCACAATTCTTTGAGCTGACTATGATAATGATGATGATGACTGTGACGAAACTGAGGAGAAGAATCCGTCAGATCAAGAAGTTGTAGAGGCTTTCAAAATTTATTATCAGGCAAGGATTAAAACTGAAAAATAGTGTACCAGACATGTCCGACTGTTTGAATGGATGTGAGTCGTTTATCGAACATGATGTTTTATTCAAATGCAAAGTTCAACCGATATTACTCACTTTTTCAAATATAAAACAAAAAAAATAATAGGAAATTTGAGTTATTATAGTATTTATAGTGAAGTTATTGACAAAATAACCGTATTTTGCGTTCCATCTAATAGTAGTGTAAAAAGTTGAAAAATATTGCTAAAGAGTATGTACTTTGATTAAGCTCTACTAATAGTACAAATCAAGATTTCTGGAAATAAATTGGTGAGTTTACTTATTACATTCTAATTTTTTAAAAAAATGTTTTTTTCAACAGCATGAATTTTTAAATTTTTATATTAATATTGGCCTAATAGGTACCCTACCTACGTTCGCGATGATATATAGGCCTATGTTTTGTGTACCATATTCATTTATTTACCGCCGTGATACGATATTATAAGATTCATAGGATCATGGCAGATTTCTTGACAGAACCTCTCAATAACGAATACCTCTCGGCAGCGAATTTTTTTCGGGATAATCGACTTCGTTATACAGAGGTTCGACTGTAATTGAATTATGGACTATAAAAGAATAGTTCCAAAAAAAGAATACACGATTTCGTTGTTTTTACATTGATCTTATGTAGCTGAATTGATGACTCGACTGCTTTGGCCAAGTCTGGAGTTACAAGTTACTGGAGAACTTTCATAATACAGTCGAACCTCTCTATAACGAACCTCCACTTAACGAAATCCTCTACACAACGAATTTTTACCTGGTCCCATGACATTTTAGAGTTTTTGCTGCTTATTTACCTCTATTTAACGAATTTCGGACCTCTCAACAACAAAGTTTTCTCTTGACTTCAACATACAACGTGTAGTGTATATAGGAACCAGACGGTCATTTTCAAGGAATTCTTTAGTTTCAGCAGAAAGGTTAATAGACTAAAAATAATGGCAATTCAGGTAGGAAGAAGATAGGGTGGTAGACAGTCAATAGAGGGTGAAACACATGTCGGAAATTGAATTCCAAGAACTTGTCATTATTGTAGACCAGGCAGGTGAACGACTGGACTTTCCCATTCTTGCTTTTGTCACACATTCACAATTCTTTGAGCTGACTATGATAATGATGATGATGACTGTGACGAAACTGAGGAGAAGAATCCGTCAGATCAAGAAGTTGTAGAGGCTTTCAAAATTTATTATCAGGCAAGGATTAAAACTGAAAAATAGTGTACCAGACATGTCCGACTGTTTGAATGGATGTGAGTCGTTTATCGAACATGATGTTTTATTCAAATGCAAAGTTCAACCGATATTACTCACTTTTTCAAATATAAAACAAAAAAAATAATAGGAAATTTGAGTTATTATAGTATTTATAGTGAAGTTATTGACAAAATAACCGTATTTTGCGTTCCATCTAATAGTAGTGTAAAAAGTTGAAAAATATTGCTAAAGAGTATGTACTTTGATTAAGCTCTACTAATAGTACAAATCAGATTTCTGGAAATAAATTGGTGAGTTTACTTATTACATTCTAATTTTTAAAAAAATGTTTTTTTCAACAGCATGAATTTTTAAATTTTATATTAATATTGGCCTAATAGGTACCCTACCTACGTTCGCGATGATATATAGGCCTATGTTTTGTGTACCATATTCATTTATTTACCGCCGTGATACGATATTATAAGATTCATAGGATCATGGCAGATTTCTTGACAGAACCTCTCAATAACGAATACCTCTCGGCAGCGAATTTTTTTCGGGATAATCGACTTCGTTATACAGAGGTTCGACTGTAATTGAATTATGGACTATAAAAGAATAGTTCCAAAAAAAGAATGGACTGTCATTTTTTCTTCTTCCAACTCTTCTCTTTTTCCTCGCTGTTTCCCTCTTCAATTTCCTTCACACTCAATAAGTATTTGCATACTACACTACCGGCCTATCTTATGGAAAACAATAATATTCTCCATCTTTCATCTCTCCAGTACACAAGATCATGTACCTTGACAAATTTAGAAAATGATGTATTTATTGTTTGTACGATCTGCCACCATAACTTACTTTTAAGAAGTGTCACTACACGAGAGCACATCCTTCTGCTCAATACAAATAACAGTAACAGTTACTTCAAGGGACAAATAACAGTAACAGTTACATTAATGGACAAATAACTATACAGTAACAAGTCATAGGAAAGTTCAGGATTGAATTTTGGTTCGTAGGAAACGCCACGCTTAATTTGTTCGTAGGAAACGCCACCGTAGGGAAGTGCAACAATACAGATAACAATAACAAGTCTAGTACAGGTAACAGTTTGTAGGAAAGTCCAGGATTGAATTTTGGTTCGTAGGTAATTCCACCGTATAAGTCCTACGCTACCGCCCCAGCCAACAGAGTCTCTGTGACTTTGTGACTGTGACTTTTCCAATTCATTTATTTATTTATTCATTTATTTGTGGACAGAATCACAAATCATATAAATATGATTAGGAAGGAACAACAGGCTTGGCCCAAATCTATTCCATTCCCAAATTTTGATAAATTGATAAAATGTCCAAGTAGTTCTCTCAGATCCACATCAAGTATTAACCACATTTTAACATGATTTAATTTAATAAAGCGAGGGAGAAAGTGGTAGGTGGGGGAGGGGATAGGTGGTTTGATAGACCAGTGAGGAATGTGTGTCGCACTCCCAGCAGTGCATTCTTGGCATGCCTTACATCAACCACTGGCAGGTTCAATCATTGTTGGGCAAATACCACAATTTCAATATGAAAATTCAACGAATACCATCACGGGAATTTAGACTGCAAACTTGCGCTGTAGATTTATTATATTGTAGAATCAATAATACTCTTTTATTTTCTTTGATGAAAATTTTTGGTTTCGACCAATCACAATAGTGTTAATTTTTTATTATTAATTATTTTTTTATTTATTTCTTTCGATTTCAACACTATTCTTGTTGACACAATCATACCCTGCAATGTTCATAACACAAGAATAGTGTCGAAATTGAATAATGGAAGTGGGGAGAGGAGAACAACGTTGCCTTGCTACTGCCTACTTATAGAACTGATACAGGTATATCAGTTGTCAGGTATATCAGTATATCAGATTACATATAAGATGTAATCTTAATTATTGTCCATTATTGTTAAAAATAATAGATTATATTTTTCGTCAAGAAAATATAGTTTACAATCATTTGATCTTGAATTTTTATAAATGAGATTACATATTTTATTAATCAAAACATCACTTCACTTCTATGGGCTACTTTATTCAAATTAATAAAAACCATATAAAACTTGTAGAACCATTTTATTATTTTTTTTAAAACATGTTAAAATGTGTCTAGACTTCAAACATTTTAAAGTTTTTAAAATGCCTTAATAAAAGGGTACTACAAGAGTTTTATATTGTTTTTATTAATCAATTATATTTCCACATTGGAAAAAAGCTATAGGGCAACGTTGCACATTTAGAAAAGGATAGCGCTTTCTGAATTGTCGAATGCTAGACAAGGATAGCAATGTTGATCAATTACTGCCATTATAACGTGGAACTCACTATCGTAATAATAAAACTACCAAGTAGCCCCGGGGGAAAAAATGAAAATTGTGCTGTAGATTTATTCAACTTCAGAATTTGAATAGACTGAGTTGGATCTACGGCGTTATTGGAGACTGCATTGAATTTATACTGTTCAAAAACGAGATCAAGCAGAAGAATAATAAAAAATTATTGAGTGCACATCTCATGGATTGGGGTAATCTCACCCCACGTTAATAACACGAAATTAATCAGACCAAAGAAAAGATAAATTACGTCTCAAAGAGTTAATTATCATTAAATAAACTACAGTAATCACTTTGTACATCAATAAATAATATTCTAAAAACAACCAATTATTAGCGAGTTTGGAAGAGGGGTGAACATACTATAATCCTTATTTAATCCTCCTCAAAATATATGAGAATCAAGCCTAAAATACAGAAAGACTCCAATAATACCAACTAATTGGGACAAAGGGTGTTTCAAATTTTCGATAAGTATACCATGCGGCGATGCGCTATAATAACAATTGTAAACCTTTTATAAACGAAAACTTGTTTCGAAATACTGTTAAAATTAAATAAATCATTATTCAAAAATTAGTAAGTATAGTGCATAGCTGCTCATAAACGAAAACGTGTTTTGAAATACTGTTAAAATTGAATAAATCATTATTCAAAAATTAGTAGGATAGCTGTTCATAGTTGCTTAATATAACTGAATCATACATTACCAATTAGCATCCTTTCTGTGAGTTGACACAAATTAACCAGTAATTTTTCTTCACAACACCACACTATGCACCACACTTTATTTCAATAAAAATTGTGCAAGTTTATTAGAAGTTTCAAGAAACCTTTGATTTAAACTTCGAGCTGTAATTTATTAATATTGAAGAGTTCAATAATCTGTCTTTCTAACTCGATTAATGAACAGCTACTACAACTTTAACAATTAAAAGCATTCAGCCTCAACAATCAGACAAAACTTATTGTTGGAATAGCTGAATTTTCAAATAGTGAGATAATTAACAGCTGACACAACCAAACAACTAAGTTCTTATTAGCCTAGTATGTTACCAACCTTGAAAATTTCAAATCTATAGTGAGGACAACGTTAAAAGGCAGTGGAGAAAGATAGGAGAACAGCGTTGACGATTCTCTGTCCATAGAGGATAGATAGCTGATACTAGTATATATGATGTGATATTAACTGTTCATTATTGTTTAAAATTATCAATAAATTATATTTTATTCGTCATAACTAATCAATAATTTTAATTATGAAGTGACTAATAATAATTATTATTACTGAATAATTTATAATAAATAAACAGATTAATCAGAGGTCCTTCAGCGTTATCGATTTGTTTGTATATTTACACAGACATTTATAAGAACAAGATAACCCAGCAGGACTGGAACTAGAATACAGTTACTTTCGTGAATTTCACACTGTATTACAATCATAAAGTAAACCAGAAATCCAGGTAGAATATAACGGGATAGTGATACCGTTATATTACTTCCACAATAGTGCACAGGCTGAAAACAAATTTCTCCTCCGGCCTAAATCATTATAGCTCTGGAGTATAAATTTTCGGAGCAAGGAACTTTTGAAATCAATGCCTTTTGCCACCAACAACTTTTGCGACTAAAGGGTTCGGACATAAGAGAGAGAGAGAGTTCTTCAAGGTAAATTCAGATGTCTCCAAAAGGTGGTTGGACATTGGTCTTCAACACAAAGACGTTGATCGCATAGAATTAGCAATTCAATTGCAGGCCTATTCACCTATATAATAGAAGTTGATTTTGTTGTTTCTCAACATTAAATAAAGATGAAATCCCTTTCTTGAAGCATTACAGGTTTCTATTTTCATTAGCATTTATATTTCAAACAATAATGAGCAATAACAATAAAGCCCAAAACAGGAATTCAATGTGATTTATAAATTCATTCATTTAGATTTAAAAGATGAATTATTATTTCGGGTAGCAGCCTCCAATAGCCTGTGTGATTGATGAGTGATGGAAGAGTGACTGAATCCCGTGAGATCTAGTCTGTATATCATAATGTTGGAACATAAACACTGATTTTGAAACTCCTGAGAGGCCAAAACTACGTTCTTCCAACTACTTTTGACAATTTTTAAAAAATATTTCAATTATTTGAGGAACTTTCTCGCTTTTACCGACCACTTATCTTTTAAAGGAAAAGAGTATGTCGAAAATTCATGTTTTCTGCTCCAAATGTCTTGACATTGACGAACTTAATCAGTAATTGAAAAGTAGCAATAGGTCGGATAAAAATTATTCAGACACCAATAGAAAGAAGACATTCTCCCCGTTCTTTCGACATAGAATTCTTACTCATTACGACATCCCATTATTCTGAGAGAAGGTTTATTCAAAAGAGAGACTTATTTTCGCAATGTTTTCAATTTCATGAAAAAAAAATAAATTTTCTTTCAATCATTCAACCCTGAAACTTTCTCATCACTACTGCAATTTTGGTGATGATATTCTCCAAACAATACCATTAGACATTTGAGAAAGTTGCAATTTCAAACTAGGCAAAGCTGAAATTTCCTCGGATGGAGGACCAAGTCTCAACTTATTTTATACAGACTATATAATAACATATTGGAAGAGAATCCTTCTGAAGATGTCTGTCATGAAAATAGCTTGTTTCTACTTAGTACTATTCTAGTAAACTATTAGTACTAGAGTACTATTATACTATTAGTACTATTCTAGAAATGAATCTATGAATGGTTTTCATACAGTGACAGAAGCGTGTGAACCTGTCGAAAGGGCCGACTATTGTTTGCTAATCACCTCGCAGGTAGATCACCCCAGACTTGGAGGCTGAGCCCTGTTTTTGCCTAGTTGGTGGCGAAATAGATGGTCAAAAAGTTCCAAAGGTCACCAAAATTTAGTGTTATTGAAATTTCTATATTTACTAGCATACAGGAAACCCCAAAAATGTGCTCCTTGATCCTTGATCATTCAGTTAGCCTACAATAATATACAAAATAACGAAAGAGGAAAAAATGGACAAGTGAATAATAAAACTAACAAATGGTATTAAAACAAAAACAAAATAACTCAACTATATACTTTTATGGTTCAATGAATAGCTTGTCAGAGGCCCTGAAATCGATCATGTGCGACCTGAAAACTCTGACACCAGACCTGAGCCAGCCAGATCACTCGGCATTATTATTAATAGCTCAATATAAAAGCTTTTACCAAATTTGAAGGTCATCTATTAGATTTTAAATTAACAAGGGAGGAAAATCATGAATCGGCAAGGAAACAAGCGAATAAATCCGCAAGGTTAACAGGTGATTCAAGGTCGAACGACCAGGTTGACAACAAAATAGAAAATAATGAATAATCAATACACTACAATACGTACTTGTGAAGAAACAGACACTGCACCGAACAATAACGAACTCATTCAAGGTCACGCTGCAGACAAACAATGTTCAACTGTTCCGCATAGCGTTTTTGGGGTCAATGAGTTTTTGGGGTTTTCAAGATATACGGGGTCGAAAAGCAAAAGCCGCCCTTAGGGAAAAGAAATCCTTCCTACACTAACAAGTTCCTTTATACACTGAAGTTGCAAGAATCCATGCAACTTCAGACAATGAGAAATGCCAAATTGCATTAGATTGGTCAATAAATTCCCCAATGAAAAGGTTAATCCACAAAGAAAAGATATCATAATAGATGCTATCTTCTATCTTCTCTCTTTGGTAGATCTTAATCATCAAAGTTATTGCTGAATCCTTCCACCATAGATGCTCAATAGTCTACTATTCTCCACTGGAATGATTTGACATTATCATAGACCTTGATCTTAGAATGGAACTACAGAGTGACATGCAGATGCCTTGCAGTGTTCAGTTCAATTACCCCGCATATATTAAATCATAGCTATAAGTTCATTGCCCGGCTTGTAAAAAAATTTCAATTATTTCAACCATTCAGTACTTATTCCACCCTATACATTTTATCAAATAAAAAAAAATCGAAACTCACCCATAACAGATTTATTGATTTTTATAATGTGCCGAGCCCAAATAACACTGGTTAGTTGTATTGTATTTACTAATGGTATTGTAGTATTAGTGGTATAGTCCAGTCAATATAGACATAAAAAATGGGGTGTGATTGCAATTTATATTGTAGTTCTGATTTTTTAATATATTATTTGGGTATATATTTTTGGGTTCATTTTCCAGTTTTCAGCTATTTCTGCCAAATCTCGTAATCGGACAGAAAAATTTGCTCTTGCCCTTTCTTTAGATTATAAAATCCTGAATAGAATGAGAAACTCTCCAATGAGTACTGATTTTTCAAAAAATGAGTGAAATTTGAAAAGAAATCTATTTTGATGAAATTCGAAGAAAAAATCTATTTTGATGAAATTTGAAGAAAAAATCTATTTTGATGAATTTTAGTTTTCGATCAACAATATCTTCCGATTGTTACCATTTAGATGTATAATTCAAAATCCCTCTGGACCTATTTTTGTGCTCTACAATCTGAGATCAGGTAGAGCGCTCTATCTCATATAGATTTCCAGGTACGGTACACCTGACAACAATGCTCCTTGTATTGTGAAAAAACACTCAATTTTCAGCTTCAACCATCATCACCAACTACAGCATTGTTTCACATTGATATTTCGTACAATAACATAAGTTCATGAGAATATGTTCTATGGGAATCACCCGTTAGATGCACTTCATTTCAGTATTTTCTAGTGGAGAGGCGTGCTTAAGGTCACCTCAAGGATCAAAATTTCAAACACTTATAACCTTTGACACAATGCTCAGATTTCATCGTACTACACTTAATTCTTCCCGGCTCGTCAAGGCGGTCAAAAATTATGCATCATAAGTCAAATTCGGTCGAAAAATGAAAATTTATTGTTGAGTGTAATTAAGCCATTCCAATACACAAAAAAATAGCCAATTTAGATTTTTTCTTCAAATTTCACTCATTTTTTGAAAAATCGTAACTCAGTACTCATTGGAGATAGAGAGTTTCGAATGATCTCATTTTATTCAGAATTTTATAATCTAAAAAAGGCAAGAGCAAATTTTTCTGTCCGATTACGAGATTTGGCAGAAATAGCTGAAAACTGGAAAATGAGCCGAGAATTTGAGGTTTTTGGGCCACTCTGTATGTAGCACAAGGAAATTTTGCATGAAGTAATTTGTTCTGGACTTCTCTTATGTACCCAAATGATATATTAAGAAATCAGAACTACAATATAAATTGCATGCACCAATGTATATAGTGACTGGACTAGTATTGCAATGATAGTGGTTACTTGTAGAAAAAAAAACAATATTTAAGTGAACAGGATTCTTGTGAAATCATGCAACCAATTATTCAGTCTCTAAAATGAACTATGGACTATTTTTACAATTATTGCATGTTCTTAATCAGTGCTGAAAATGTAATCCCTGATTTCCAAAAGGAACAGCCGGCACAGCCCTGATAGACTCATAGAAAATCAGACATATCTTGCATACAAATATTTTTACTGGCCAAGAGACAAATAAAATACGCGAGTTTCAACGAACTGAATTTTCCTATACTGTATTTAGTAAATTTTAGAATGGTAATAAGAGATTTAAGGGTATGTCACCTGGCCAGTCCTGTCTGAATTTCGAACATCGAACTGATTACGCCAATAATAATACTACTAATTTCCAACTATTTAGTACCATCAATAAAATATTTCTCACCTGAAAGAACCCCGATCCTTTCCTCCGTTTTTTCTGTTCTAATACACCTTGAAGACCCCACTCACCGTGAAACAACTTGGCACTTTTATTATTACGAATGAAAAGAACAATAGCTTTTGGTGTCATCCGATGCTGTAAATTACGCGATATTTCAAGAAAAACACTGTTTCCTGGAGACACTATTTTTCCGTTATCAAAAATTCTTGTTTTGAACAGCGAAACCAATTTACATACATCCCCACTAGGCACTTGTGGAGGTCTACCACGCTTCATTCTAGGTATGTTAATTGGGTCTATTAGCCGGACAATAATACCATTCGATTACGTTAGCAATAACATTAGAAGCCTACATTAGTATATCAACATCATAGAAGTTTGCAGATAAAAAGAGTAGATCACTTCACTCCGTTTCCAACAACTTATTAAGGCAATGTTGAATGTTAGCTGGATGAGCAGATACTGAGGACTAGACCGGGCTGGGACATCTGTAGAAGGCCAAAGTCTATTGAGGAACAAAAATGTTTTGTCACATGTGCACTTGTAAGGAGTTTTGTGAGTTTCCAGGAATATGGTTTGAATATAGCTCTGTCAGGTAACAGAAAATTGAATGCATATTTCAAGATTAGGTCTTTGACCTATTTCAAGAATACGTCATGAGACCAAGAAATGGACAGGTAAAGAAATTGTTTGAAAGGAAACCCTTCAAGAGTGAAGGTAGTCGGCGCGGGAGATCTATTGTTTCCAAGAGTCAAGAAAGGAGGACTCGTCTACAGACAGAACTAACTATTTGTCTATAACTCGTCTAGAGTTCTTTGTCTTATTCTAAACATTTCTACATGCTCCTTACAATCTTTTGCCTACAAATCTGCTTATTTGCCAAACCTTTTTACGGGAATAGTCAAGGTATCATTCTATTGGTGTTGGGTACCAAATTGTCAAAAATATCCAATTCATATTGCGTTATTCATTATCAGTTTGATGGAATTTATTAAGTTTCTTTATAATACAATTACAAATTATAGAAAATTTAGACATGGTCGGGACCCACTGACATGCCTGCCCTAAATTTTCTATGCCCATGACATTCTATCATTTCACTATCATTCAATCATTTTTAGATGTAAGATATCACAGATATCCTGTACAAACATTGAATACTGTCTACAATGGCTCTTCACAGACATATATTAATTTAATTATTCATTTATTAATTTACAAAAACAAGGAATACTACATATTGATGAACAATACAACTTTATGATCGTCCGGATTCACCAATATGGTACGCTGTCCAATTGAATATTGTCTATGAAGATTCTTCACAAGTGATGATACAATACCTCCAACTAGTCTAACTCATGACAATATTTTATTAAAGTGTTAAAATGATTTTCTTTTCTAGACTGAACAATATGTCAAGCGTCTAGCCTTGAGACATTTCTTCAATACTTCCCCCTGCAAAAAATTGTCTTCAAGGCTGCTCACATTAAGAAAGCAGAGTAAAGAATGTAATCACATTACATTCTGGGTGAAATGTTTATCAATATGATACGTGTATCATTCTCACATGATACGTGTTGCATTTTCACATGATACATGTTTCATTCTAATTGTTATCTGGGTGATACAGACGCCATCGCCCAACTAGAGAAAGCAACCAGAGAGTAAGCAACCGAGTGATAGCAACGCCCATCTCAACTCTCTTGTGAATAGAGAGAATAACAGGGCGATACCAACGCCACGGCAACTGGAGCATCCCCATAGGCCTAAGTTCCACGGCTTTCGATAGACGCATTGCTATTACCTCTCTACGAACAACTCTATCAAAACTTTGTATGTTTTTGAGTGTTTCTAAAATGAGTGACGAGTTCCCAATCTACCGTTTCTTCAAGTATCCATTCAAACTTGAGAGATTAAGGCCCGGTTGCAAGAAGGTCTTTAAAATTTAAACATGGATTAAATGCCACAAGAACCAATCAGAGAAGCGAAGACGTCTTTAATTATCACTTAAACACAGTTAAAATTGAACAGACTTTAGTGGCGTAAGATTTTTCATTGAATTCATTAGCAAATTGTACAAAGTACTAATAACAATCTTTATTCAAGTCTAAAAACTTGACAAATATTTTGTAGGAAAAAAATAAAATATTTGTGGGGAATTGTTGGAGGAAGTGGTTGGCTCCGTGGTCGCGTAGATAAGTTATCGCTCAGAAGCCACTTCCGTTGGACGGATGATCACTTGATATCCGCTTAATGATGACTCCGCTAAATTAAGTAACATTAAATAAGTTTCTAAATTGGTTCCCAGTGGTTCGGAACACACCTGAAGCTGTAGGTCCACTCATCTCTCACATCAAAAACCTTCCAACTGAACACATACAAGCCTAGAGCTAATTTAAACACGGTACATGAGCAAAAAAATTGCATTTAAATGGCAATATTATTTTGGTATTATTATAAATGTTTTTCTAATTTTAATAATGTTTTAATATGATGCGGTATCATTCAAATATATAGTATGATACTGTATCATCTGGACTTCCTGGAAGCAACGGGAACTTGAGGAAATGAGATTACGCTTCCACCCGGCTAATTCGTGATCAATTGAGAACGTAACCCAAGTACTGAAGGTACATCTACATTTAACGCTAAACTAGGTTAAAATGAAGATGGTTGCATTTAGTTTAAAAGGCTGTGCGAAGGCAAAAAATAAACTTTCTACTGGTGATATTTTTCAAAGTTTTTCGAACTGTATATTATCGAGCTATCAAAATGAAAATGTTTTCTCAGGAAAACATTTTTTTCCGACCATTACTTTTTACTTTCCTTGCCCTATTACCATAGGTACCTAAGGAAAGTATTGCTTTCCGAAAAAAATTAAGGTACCCCAATTTCTAAATTACTATACGTTTCAAGGTCCCTTGAGTCCAAAAAACTGGTTTTTGGGTATTGGTCTGTGTGTGTGTGTGCGTATGAGTGTATGTGCGTCTGTGTACACGATATCTCATCTCCCAATTAACGGAATGACTTGCAATTTGGAACTTAAGGTCCTTACACTATAAGGATACGACACGAACAATTTCGATCAAATGCGATTCAAGATGGCGGCTAAAATGGCGAAAATGTTATCAAAAACAGGGTTTTTCGCGATTTTCTCGAAAACGGCTCCAACGATTTTGATCAAATTCATATTTTGAATAGTCATTGATAAGCTCCATCAACTGCCACAAGTCCCATATCTGTAAAAATTTCAGGAGCTCCGCCCCATCTATGCAAAGTTTGATTTTAGATTCTCAATTATCAGGCTTCAGATACAATTTAATCCTAACATTCCGAGAGGAAAAGATTGAGCATGAGAATCTCTACAATCAATGTTCAGTAGCATTTTCACCTAAAATTGAAAATAAGCTCGAAATTCGAGAAAATGTGATTATCCAATATTGCAAACTGTTGGCAACTGTTGATTCTATTAAATCATTCACTATGAAGAGATAGCAGACTTCGTGTGTCTGCAGCGCTATTGTCCTGCCACCAGCTGGCTCAGATCTTAGAAAAGTAGGCTTGAGATGTGCGGGAACACTAGCGTCAGTTGATAAATTTTCATAACGGCAAGGAAAGTTGTGTGAGTGCACCATACCAGATTTTTGAGATATGAGCGCCTAAAGTTTAAATTTTTGGGACAGAACATTGTAAGTTCGGTAAGAGATAAATCCATGAGATTTAGAGGATAGATTCTTCATGGTATTGTTGATCTAATAAAACGAAATTTTCTGAAAATATCAATTTTTGAGAAAGTTATTCAATTTACTAAAAATGACCAAAAATAACTTTTAGTTGAGTTATTATCCCAACAGCTAATCAATCTCCGTTCAAACTGATATGGTGCATATTTTACACCATGGCACTCAGTACACTGATTGATGTGCAATGGTGCAATCCCGAATAGATGCTCTTCATAGGACACAAAAATAGCGAAACAATCGAGCATAGTATCAAGATGAAGTTAGAAAAAGAAGCTCAACAGCGAAGACAGGGCAGAACGGTGCTTCGCTCCACTTTCAACTATCCTACATTCTGCCTTTCCATTCGTTCTACTTCACTGAAGAAAAGGTGAAAAGGACAAGGGAGAAGATGATGAACGAGGTGAAAGGAAAAAGTAGATTACATAAAAAATGGTAGCAAAGAAACATGGTAGCAAAGTTATAATGAATCATGTTCAATAATTCTAAGACTCAAGTTTTGTTTCAAAAAGCTCTTGAAGAATGCTCTCAATAATCAATATTTTAAGAGGTGTATGTGATGAAAAATTCTATGAAAAAAGTGAAAGGGGGAACCAACCTACAAAGTTCTACAAAATTATATTGATCACGGGCTCAATCTCTGTATAGAGAATTTTCTTTTTTAGTCATAGCAAATACTCTCAATCATAATGTTTTTATGTCGATTATGTGGATGAAAATTCTATGGAAGAAGTATAAAAGAGAATCACCTTGCAAAGTTCTGCAGAACATTTTAAATTTACCCAAGATATCATATTCTGTGCAGAAGATGCTATTGATTTTTCTATTTTCTAGTGATAACAATGTTGGGGTTTAAGTGAAAAATGAATGAAAAGGATCTGTCCCTCAATATTCTGAGTATGCCCTAGTTTAATTTATTATAATTCTACCAAACAGATAGCTAATATTGGTACTGTACAGGGGAGTTTGATTGAAAATTTTAAATATATTTAATTTTTGTGAAGCTTTTTTTGTATTTTGGTTTTGGCAAATGAGTAATTCATTCTTACATTCATTCAAATACTCATCGAATAACATTCAAGTAATTATATCCGTTAATAAACAATCATCGTTGATGAATATCTTGATGTAACAACGTCATCAGACTACAGACTACACCTTATGAATAATCTATTCATGAGTATAATCTATTAAGCTAATAAATAGAGACAATAGAGACGATAATTAAATTATAATTAGACTGCAATTTTCAATCGTCAGCAGAACTAGTTACATCACGGTGATATCTGAACTTCTAGATTGGCTCAAGTATAACTTACCTTAATCTAAAAAGTATTTATTTGAAGCAATCTTCAAGAAATGTATTGAACGTTGAACAATATTCGATCAAACACATTACAAAATTGAACATGAAAATTATTAATTTATGGAAAAAATGCATGAATGAGTAGATAAGAAATTCAAGCTCTTACCTCAGAACAGGACTCCTTAGATTGTGATATTGTTTCCTGAAAAACAAAATTTATTATTATTTGTCATGTTGAATTTAAAATACACTTTCATAAAACTCATTAATTCAGTTGGCACTCCTCAATAACAGATTGATTCAATAACAGAGGACAGCTGAAGACTTGCAAGTGCGTTGAGATGATTTAGAGAAAATTCTATATTTTACTGAAACTCTTATTAGTGGAGAATAATTTTTCGCATTTTCACAGCTTTTAGAGAACGACTCAGCTGAATGTATACTCAAATTTAGTTCACAGATTAATAAAATACCTATAGAAAAAAATATAGAGCCCTTTTAACTCTATTTTACAGGATGGGTGAAAAGTCCGAGAACGGCTTAATATCTCATACACAAAGGTAATTGGATGGTGGATGTGATTAGGGATTGGGGATCCTACTCGAATTTAAAATACTACTTTACTATGACTTCAAAAATCTGGTCCGCCATCTTGAATGCAACTTTATTTTTTTAATGGGAAGGAGGTCATGCGATACATGATTTCGATACGAAATTTCAAGAAAAAATGAATGGTGAAAACCGCACATCGATATCTCAAACCGTTCAGAAGATATTCACATTATAAATCAATACTATTCAAAGCAGAAAGGAGAGAAAAAAATATGAGAACGGCTTAGTACCTCATAAAAGATAGTTATTCTAAGGTGGGTGTGATTGGAGATCCCTCTCAAATTGAAAATACTACTTTACTATGAATTCGAAGGATAAGAAAGCTAATACGAAGGACAATTTGAAAGAATTTCTACAATTTTTCAATATCTTTTAAAGATTTCATGATTTTTTCAAAGCTTATACAAAGGACAATTTGGAAAAATTTCTACACCGACGATTTTCCAATATTTTTTTAAGATTTCATAATTTTTTTTCAATTTGCAATGCAGGTCAAACTGCCAAAATCGTCGATTTTCTGATTCTAAAAGGATTGCATTTTTCTCGAGAACTATGTAGCTGAAACCATAAAATACGTTTATACAGAAAAGATAACGTTACTAACATTATTTGTCTACGATAAGACTTCATTGAGTACCCATATTTTCTCTACTCTGAAACTAAATACACAGATGGTTTAGGGAAGTTAGATGAGCCTGAAGGCTAGTAGTTGATTTGAGATTTTGAAAATCATTCAAATCAAGTTCTTACTAATTGTGCGTATTCATCCTATAAAAAGGTGCATATTCACCCTATTCAACAAAGAAAGTAGGTCCTATAGTATCCATAATCAGAATTTGAAAATTCAAGGTTATCGAAAGCACTAGACTTGTAATGAACTAGTAATCAATACGTGTGTGACCTCAGAGACTGTTGGGTCAGACCATGTTGGGTTGAGCTTGCTTTACAAGATTAATTACTCAGAGATGACATGTTGGATCTCACAGGAGCTCCAGACATACATCTTCCAAGTTCTGAATAATATAATACACCCCTCAAGTACCATTAAACACAATTTGGTACAGCTCCAAGATATGAAATATATACTTTCACAATGCTTTCATTGATATTAATAATTTTTCATCACTCTACTCATTGGATGGCCTACAATATTTAATGAATTACTTATTTATCATTTAACATAATACAGTTTCAAGAAAAGTACCACAGGCTTAAGCCCAAAACGGTTTCAATTCTAATTTATACGACAGTCCAAATGTGGGATTCAATGGTGTAGTAGCCCCTAATAGGTAGATTCAAGATTCATTTTTATTGACCATCAGGCTACAATAAGAGCGATAGGGAATTCATATATACATTTAAAAAGTACACACAATTAAATAATTACGTAAAAGGGTTGTAGCAGCCCAGTATAAAAACAATAACATTTAAAACATTTCAAGTAGTTTATTATAAATGATTAGCACCTATCAACTTATCAATTACTACGTTATAGCATTTACCTATTTATTAGCACTTATTTTACTATTCTCAGCGACTGGTTATAGAAGTTTCAATCTCTGAAGTTTGAACTTTAAACTAACAATATATTATAAATATGCAAATAATGAATATTTATGCAAAATGAGATCAAATATTATATTATTATAAATTGTTGATGAGCACAATTAATTTCAAATAGGAGAGATGAGCAAAAATAGATTATAGGAACAAAATAGTTGAACCCGGTTGTGACAGCCCAGTCAATCTCTGAAGTTTGAACTTCAACCTATCAATATGATCTTTGATCATTTGAGAGAGAAATTTTATCAATGTTTATCCAAGATTAAACGGTGCTCAACGATCAACGTAGTGTAATTGGCCGTTTAGATTTCAAGTTTTACGTGAGATGAGTACAATTTTAAGTCAAATCTGATTTCCTCGCAAGTTATTTTAATTGGAAGTTAGTAATGCTTGATTTCAAGCAGTCACCAACATCAAAAAGGATCGAAGAACGATAAATTTATTGACTAATTTCATTAGTACGTAAAGTTCAGGGGTGCTCATAGAAGGGGGGGGGGTCGCAAAGACGCAGACTGCGTCATTGAAGTTCTTGAGGGAAGGGAGGGGATTTCACAACCAATTGGGTTGGGTCCCCTATTTTGGGTCCAAAATAGGGGACCCAAAGTTTTTGAACTCCCCTCCCTTCCCTCAATTTGGGGTGAAGGTCCCAAAAAAGGTGCCTAATCTAAGGATATGTGGGGCTGGTACTGAAATTTTAGGGGGTGCGTCATTGGGCTCTACGGCGGGCACACCGGGTGTAGTGACAATACAACCAACATTTACGTGAAAATGTGAAGCTTCTGTCTCAAATGAGTTGAGCTTCTTTATAGAAAATAGCATTTGAAATCAAAACAATCTAGTATAGGAATAGTTTTGAAAAGTCTCAATACAGTATGTCAATCTTTACGAGCTTTTCTTCTGTGACTTACTAGAACAATTTTTTGAAATAGTTAGAGTAGTAATAGGTTATGAAAGATATTTTTTTTATTCATACATTGATACATAAATTATATCATTCTCAATATTTATGAATGATTGGGAAAGGAACAACAGGCTTAAAGCCCAAAACTGTTCCTTTCCCAAATTTACATAGAAATTAACCAAAAATGGGTTATGTTTACACTTCATGATTTTTTTTTCAATTACTCAGGTTAATTGTTTACTGAAAGTAATTATTACATGTACTGATCTTATGAACACACAATATTTTATAGTGGAGTAAGTGCTGCCAAAAATTATTCCTCACTCATAAAAATCTGATGGGTGATAAACCTCTAAATACAAGTGATTGAAAGTGCTCGAATTATAGGGGTTGTTCTGAGACACGTGTTAAAGCAACAAGAGTTACAAATAACAAAATATAAGATAATAAAAATACTTCATATTATACTTCGTCGGCTAAGAACGATCATCGATGAACTCCAATTTTTGTCAGATTCTGCTAACATTGAAAATGTCTTTTAAAACTCTGCAGACTGGAAAACATTCCAAGTCATAGTTTTTATGCCAATATTTGCTTTCAACTTCATGATGTCTCTTAGTTTCTTTTTACCATTCTTTCAAAAAGAGTGAAATGGAGTCAGCCGTTACTCTCTGGTATTTACTCTTTAGCAGTTAACTCTCTTGGCTCTAATGAATTGTGCATCATTGAATCAATATTGATAAGTAAATTACTAAGTAACAACCATATCACCAACGTACCTCACAAGATCAGATAACAAAAAGAAACAAGACAAAACAGTATAAAAAGTGATTTATTCAAACAAACGAGTGCTAAAAACATACAAAAGCATACATTCAGTTGACACTGTATTTTTTAGAAAACTGAGATTGCAGATACAGAACTTCAACTTTACATTATAAAGTATGGGAAAACAACAGCCTTCTCAAAATGTTACTTGAAACCATACTAGTTTGACTTCTTATAATAAAGAAACAGGGTTTTGAGTACAGGTCTATGAGTATGGAAACAGACCCAGATGTTATGTGTCTAGGGTATCTCAGGATATCCGAACCACTTGATGCATCTTTTGGGCCACAACTTTTGATGCATCGACTGGGCCATGTAATGGCGGTTTTGAAATTGTGGAGGTGGCGGTTTACGAAAACAGCTGTAATCTACGGGATTCCAATCACAATGTACTGATCTTTAAAGTATTTATCACAAATTTTCACCGAAACATCGTTGTTTATCACTTGTAACTGACGTTTTATTTTAGATTTTGCTGTAATTAAAGTCAAATTTATTGATCTGAATTTTATATCATTGTAATTAGGATGTGACCTAGTTTTCCATAGTTTAAACAAGTTAAGTTATTTATAATAAGCTCTATTTTTCTTTTGATATATTTACCATAGTTGTTCGAACTCTGCCGGCGCACAAGTTGTTCTTTGCCGGTAGTTCCATATTGAAATTGTTAATAATTATTTTTTTAATTTGTAATTACTTTTTGGCGACTAAATGAATTTGAATTTTGAATATAACCGTGAGTTCTTGAATCAACATCATGATACCAATCAATGTAACTGTAAATTCTTGGATCAATTTTATTATCAACTACAACCTCTTGGTGAAGGCAAACAAACACTCTGTTTAATTGATAATATTTATATTGTAATTGATAATAGTTTGGTAATTAATTTGTAATTACTTTTATGGCAAATAAGTGAATTTGGTTTTTGAATATAACCGTGAGTTCTTGAATCAACTGTAGTGTTACATTAATTAGGCTATCATTTTTTCAGTAAATAACAATAAATAAAATATTTTCATAATTTTATAGACAGTATAAGATTATATATTGGAAGGTTGGTAATATTGCTTAGGTCGAGAACGTCTGAGTGTAATGAGATTTAATGCTGTAATGAGTGAATACTGTTTTTTGGAGGGAAAATGGAGCTTAGAGTAGTTGGTTAAGTAAATGTTATCAATCAGAATGATGTGTATTATTGAAAGTTTGTATTGTCTTCTTTATTTAATAATAAACAAAAAAGCAAGAAAATATACCTGCTTTAATTTGAATAATGTTACACAACAATGATATACTCTTCATATCAATCAATGTAACTGTAATTTCTTAAATCAATGATCAAGTGATATACTATTGATATTAATTAATGTAACTGTAAGTTCTTGGATCAATAATCAACTGTGAACACAAAACTGTTATCTATAATAACACTCTTGAAATTCATCAACCCCTACTCTTGATATGAATCAATGTAACTGTAAGTTCTTGAATCAATAATCAACTGTAAACAGTAAAAATAATAAACTGTTATCTATAATAAAACTCTTGAAATTAATCAACCCCCAATATTATAATCTTATTATATTAAGCGAGCAATTTCTGTATATCTGTTTATATTTTTATATCTGGTTATCTGGCTATCTGGTTAAATATGGTTATTTATGTTCAACGGATCTCGAAAACAGCTCTAACGATTTTCACGAAATTTGGAATATAGTAGGTTTATGATATCAAAATTCGATTGCACTAGGTCTCATCCCTGGGAAAACTCGCTGAAGGACATGAAAAGGATAATTCATCCTTGGAAAAACAAATTATGATTTCGCCGTCTGTCGATAACAGAAGATGCGTGTGCCTGTGTGGGAGATCAGCTGTGTAATCAATTAGCTTACCGTATCTCGCGAGAAAACTAGAAGTTTTAATCGAGTCGATCAAAATACAGTAATCTGATTTGTTGACATGAGATGATAATTATCATAATATTCAAAGTTGATCATTATTTTACAGTTCCAAGTGATTAGTGAGTGTTATTTTGTTATTCAATTTGGTATGTAAACAATCTAAATTTGAAATTTTATGTTTTCAAATATTTGAACTGATAATTTCACCTGAATTCAAGTTTATGGAACATAAACTACTTTTCGGAATATTTATAGTGTATAAATCAAAATTCGGGGAAAAACAGTTTTGGGCTGTGCCTGTTAGTCCTTCCCAATCATTTAAAAGAGTTGCGTTCTGTTTATCAATAAATAAATAACGAGCTCGGTGCCCCGATATTATATAGTGAAGGTAAACAACCACTCGGTGCATGAAGGAAGGAAGTGCAGGCTGCTCTCAGCAATACTGCTTACTTTACTTCCGTCTTTAGCCTCTCGCGCAACGTTGCCATTTTTCTGCTGACACAGCATCCGTTTCCGACAGTCGACACGCCGCTTCAACTCGTCAAAGGGAACGCCGTAGAGATCAGCAATCACTTGGGCACTTAGCTCACTCGCCAGCGCTCCCTTAACCGCGTTCTCCATTTCCTCATCACTCCACATCTCCGCGTTTTTGTCATCTTCCAGCGCGTCTTTTGTCAGATGCCTGCAAACATTTCAAAACTATCAAAAAGTACAAACACCAACTACGAACAAGTAGTTCAGTAACGAGGATATGTTTCACACTGCAGAGACGTGAGTAAAGAATAGAGTAGTGCGCTTGTGTTGTGTTTCTCTTGCACAGAATAATATCATTATGAATAAACGAAATAAACAAAGGAATAAATTAATAATATCATTATGAAATCATAGATTTCAAAGAGAAAAGATAGTATAAGATATCCCACACGGTATAGGTCGTTTATGTACCTATTCAACTTTTAAAATTTGGACTATTGTCTATTATTACTGGTGAGAGTGTAAGAACAGTAAAGTATGAGAGACTATACCAGCGTCACAAAGTTTCACGAAGAACAACTACTAGGACTATCGGTTGAGTTAACAGTGAAATTTGCAACATAAACACCCAATGCCATGGTATATCTTCTTATACTATCTTTTCTCTATGGTACTACCATAGCATGATATAGGTCGTTTATGTTCCAATTTTTTTGTTTACTCAAGCCAATTCCTGTCGACTACTGTCCAGCATTACTATTTTGACCGGATGAGAGTGTAAGAACCAAGAACTAATTCTATTATTGTGTAATACTGTTGTATAAGAACCAGCCTTGTGTAAGACACAGTATGAGAGTCTACCAGCGGCACATAGCTTCACAAAGAAGAACTACTGGGACTATCAATGAAGAGTTAACAGTGAAATTTGGAACATAAACGCCCTACACTATGAGATATCTTATGCTGTATCTTTTCTCTATGATAATATGTCACGAGAATGGTTCAGAATAAGTCACAAGGATGGATGTATCCACTCCTACCGAATGTCTGCAGACACTCAGAATTAAGAGCGTCTCAGTTTCTCAGCTGATTCTCAGCCAATCAGAGGACAATTTTGAATGTAGACGGTTAAATATCGGCAGACAATCGGTATGAAAACTGATAGGATAGCAGTATGAAAACTGCTATCATGTTTCGAATTATTCAGAGTTGTGAGGGGAATAGGGAATGGAGTGATACGCATGCGCTCTATTTCTCTTTTAATCAGTTCTGCACTGACAATGAGGGACAGCCGCCACACTATCTTCACTATCCAAACCTATCCTTGTGACTCAACTATGTATATAAAAGGTCTTATGCCCGGTTTCTTGGACACTTTTTAAATCTAATCGACCATTTAACCTATAGATTTAATGGTCCATTAAATTATCAACTGTCCTAGAAACAGGGCCTTGCCCTTTGAACTTATTGACTTACTTTCAAATAAAATATTCAACATCAATAAAGTATTACATGTATATCATTATTAGGTATATATTCCTTATTTCTAGGTGTATTTCGTAGTAGATGACGAAACAAAACTTCATAGAAGATTACAAAATTTTGTCAGGAATTTTATTTCACTAATGACAGCCACTTTCTAATATTGCACCACCTTATTTAGTACTACTTTCTCTAGCTTCAGTTCATGTCAATAAGTAAAGAGAGTATTCCAAGTACCTACAAACACCTAAAATAACTTTTTCAAAAAACTCATTTCTCCATTTCTGACAATTTGACGAAAATTTTCCAAAATACAAAAAATAGCTTTCACATATTTAGAACGCAAGCCTTTGCCCATGTAAGTTAAACCAGTTAGCAGTGGCTGTCAATAGCTCTTTTTATATTGCAACATTAAGTTATCAAATAATTGAAATGGAAAATCTTAAATACTAGCTAATACTGAATACCTATACTGTAATATTGAATACAAATTTACTGTGTATAATCAGTAGAAATACTAGTAAGTATTGTTTCTAATACTTATTTATTAGAAATACATAATCTAAACAGTAGAATACACAAAAACAGACAGATATTCAAGTACTGTAATGATCTAGCTTACCTGGTCTATATCGTGAAAGTTCATTCTCCGTAATTTATTTTTGAGGTGCCAGTGAAGAACGTACCAACACACGCACACAAACAAAGACACAACAGGTGACATATACTCAAAAGTGTGGAAAGATAGTTTCCATCGATGAAAAAAGTTCAACGCCAGACTATGTGATATAATCTAATAACACTCAAACGTGTAGAAAGATAGTTTTCATAAATAAAAGAGTTCAACACAAAACGGTGTGATATATTTAATCACACTTGAAACATGTAGAAAGATAGTTTTCTTCAAATAGAAAAAAATTCATCACAAAGCTAAGTGTGCAGGAAACGATTAGAAGTTAAAAAACACCAACATTGTGAGACAAAAGTGGAGAAAGATAAGTATAGAAAGAGCTCAAGAATCAAGGATTAGCACCAACATTTTAAGAACGGAAATTTGTTGAACAAATCTTATCATCTAAAATATTAATGGTTGATTCACGATGAGAAAAAAGGACCGAGAACCTTCATGGGACTCAACTTTGGTAGTTTATAGTTTTACTATCGTGGATCCCAATCTCTAAAGTGGACTCCCATTTCTTGAGACGGTGCCGGAGTTAGCTTTGGAAGTCCATCGCACAAAACAGGATAGGGCTAAAAACAGTATAGTTTTCAGAGTGTGAGAAGAGAGAGTGAGTGAGTGAAAAGAAGTGTACCACCTTCCCTCAAATCTGAGACTAGTCTCCGAAGTGAAACTTTATGCTCAAAGTGAACCTTCATCTCCAAAGTTGACCCTTGACTTGAAAGTGGAGATTAATCCTTGAAATGGACAATCATCCGTAGAGTACAGCGTCATTGTTATCATTAGATTTTATCCAAAAGTTGGATGAATGTCAGATAGATATCCCATTCCTAGCCTACCCAACCTTTCCTACCCTAATCCGGTTCCTATACTAAGCAAATTCCTAATTAATCCTATATCCTACGTAGGGACCAGAACTTACTAATTTGAACGCTTTTTGTATGCTCAGCTCAAATTCTTTCATGGTAAAATCAATTGATAGATGCCTTAATTTTTGCACTTTAAAACATTAAAAGTTATGTTGGCGAATTTGAGGCAATAAGAGCCCCTCTTTCACTTGACCCACAATATAAAGAGTATACAATAAAGTGTATTTCTACAATATAATGTAACTTATACAATTAACTATTTCTATTTTCAAGGATCCGTTTTCACATTTTTTCAACTATAGGTATTATGATTCTAAAAATATAGGCTACATTTAGAATATTTCAATCATACTTTTCATTCATTTATTCTGAAGGATTTCTTTTCGTCTTTGTAATATTTCTTGATAGCATTAGTATTGTATTCTTCACACATTCAATAGATTAGTACTTCATTCCCTTCATTATTATCTAAAACATCATCTGTAACAATCGTTACAATTGATTGGAACACTTGATCAAACACTGGTTGTTCAGACACAGCTGTGTAAACTTATCAATGTTTTTTACCTTGTAACAGGAAGAACAGTTAAACAAATTTAGGTGTAATCCGTTCCAATAATGTAAAACGCACACCATATAAGACAAAGACAGATGATGAGTTTGATTTTCGCGTTTTTTTTTTAATATGAAGCCTACGTGTGCCCTAGACTTGTGCTTTATAGAGATGATGATGATGATGATGAGGGGTAAATGGACCTATAGTGAGATTCACTTCATAAATTCAGTAGACATACAGTCGAACCTCTGTATAACGAAGTCGATTATCCCGAGAAAAAATTCGCTGCAGAGAGGTATTCGTTATTGAGAGGTTGTTATGTTAAGAAAAGTGTCACGATCCTATGGATCCTATAATATCGTATCACGGCGGTAAATAAATGAATATGGTACATAAAACATATCGCGAACGTAGGCAGGGTACCTATTAGGCCAATATTAATATGGAAATTTGAAAATTCATGCTGTTTAAAAAACATGAGTTCAATCAAAGTACATACTCTGAAGCAATAATTTTCAACTTTTTACACTGCCATTAGATGGAACGCAAAATACTGTTATTTTGTCAATAACGTCACTATAAATACTATAATAACTCAATTTTCCTATTTTTTATGTTTTATATTTGAAAAAGTGAGTAATTTTCGGTTGAACTTCTTGTTCTGACGGATTCTTCTCCTCAGGTTCGTCACAGCCATCATCATCATCATAGTCAGTTCAAAGAATTGAAATGTGTGACAAAAGCAAGAATGGGAAAGTCCAGTCGTTCACCTGACTGGTCTACAATAATGACAAGTTCTTGGAATTCAATTTCCAGTAACTTGCATTCAATTTCCGACATGTGTTTCACCCTCTATTGACTGTCTACCACCCTATCTTCTTCCTACCTGAATTGCCATTATTATTAGTCTATTGACCTTTCTGCTGAAACTAAAAATTCCTTTAAAATTACTGTCTGCTTCCTATACATACTACACTTCGTATGTTGAAGTCAAGAGAAAACTTTGTTGTTGAGAGGTCCGAAACTCGTTAAATAGAGGTAAATAAGCAGCCAAAATTCAAACATGTCATGGGACAAGGTAAAAATTCGTTGTGTAGAGGATTTCGTTAAGTGGAGGTTCGTTATAGAGAGGTTCTACTGTAATAGGAAGGCGCTGATGAAAAATTTCTCTTCTCCACCGCCTTCTATAATAGATAGCTGCGATTAAAGTTATAAGCTGAAGGAATAATAACACCTAGAATTAATAAAACATATTCATCCACAAACATTTATTACATAGTTCATATGCTTTTCAGGAATATTCCCAACAAACTCAGAGAATTTGATGCAGCATCTTTGGTAGTGTACAAAAAAATTGTGAATCTTTGGCTATACGAAATAGGTAGGGATGAACCGAAAATATCATTAGCTCAGTTTATAGAGTTTTATACCCAACTTATTCTAGATGCAGCAAGTAGGCTACTAACTAGTGGACGTTCTCAAGCTCCGGTAAATTATATTGTTCAATAAGATATACTAAATTTCAAATCTCTTTATTTCTTTATTATCCTTACCTGTTAAGTTCTCATACAAGTTTTATCTGAATCATTTTAATCCAGATTCACCCTTACTCACAGGCAATAGCCTATGTAAGGGTAATTCTCATTACTATCATATTCTGTATATTGTACAATACAACAAATTGTTACTATTGTTACTATAGTCTTTATTATGCTATGCTTATGAATTCTATGTTATATTGTAGTACTACTGTATTTACTGTTGTGCTGTGCAATATACATCAATTTTGTAAAGTGTTGAAGAGAATAAATTTGATTTGATTTGATTTATTAAAGTTTTACCCCGATGAATCCGTTCTGATATTAATTATTGGTTCTTGTTAAAAATTATCAATTATATCTCAAATAATATGTACTATATTCACCAAGGAAATATAAATTTTCATGATTTAACAACAAATTTTCATAATTGATATGGAACATTTTGGAAGTTCATCACATTTCTCCCCAGAAAAAAGCAGATCACCTCGGCGGGGCATCGTGAGCACTGTAGGCCAATCTTTGTTGATCCATTCTGGGCAACGGTCTTCAACCAGTATTTATACAGTCCAGTCTACTGCATGCCAAGGACAGTCATATGCTGAGAGCTAATCTCCATGCACATATCACAAGGAGGAGACTTGACATTGACAAACCGAGAATTAACAAGAGAAAGGACTCCTTCCCTATCTTTGCACTGCGCCTATACAAAAACCTGCCTGTTAGTGTGAAATACCTGCAGGGTATTGCTTTTAGAAACAGAGTTGAGATCTGGCTAAAGAGAAATCCATTCTACTCAGAAAAGGAATATTTTGATGCGCACAAGGACAGTATAGTTTGACCTGCCATCTGACTTTTTTGACATCATCTATCCAGTAAACTGGTAATGGATGTAGAAGGTGGAATTAAGAGATTAAGGAATAGTCTAAAAGCAATTTGGAAACAGTGCAAAGTTAGGAAAGGATAGAGCTATCTACTTTGTCTATTAACAGACAAGGATTTTTTTTCAAGAAATGCAATTGAGCTTTTTGTAATAATCCTAAGGATAGAGCTATCTACTTTATCTATTAACAGACAAAGATTTTTTAAGAAATGCAATTGAGCTTTTTCTAATAATTCAACGTTTTGGAATCCCCATACTTCAGAGCCATACATCAAAGCAGGCAGAACAAGAGTTTCTTCTTAACAATTATTGCAACCAGAGAGTATGGAATGTACACTCTGCATATTCTATACTCTCTTCTGACTTGGAGGAATATGCGGCGCAGAGAAATGGAGGGAGATCAGTCAATTACAGTGATTAATAGAATCATAGGTAGAAGAGCAATTGCCAATTTGTCGATTAGAGTCAGTCGTCTGACTGCTTTCAGACAGTAAACTTTACATGTGTAGCATGAGCACATGAACAATCACTAGAAGTTGGAGAACGCTGGCCGGTTCACAACGGCAACATAGCGCCTCTGAATCCCTCCGCTGTATGCGTTCTCTGTTGCGCATGTCCCTCCCAAGTCAAAAGTTATTTTGTACAGACTATAGTATTAATCAGATGCTAACTTTATAACCTGAATCTCACTGTAGATGTTTGAGTGTGTTCCGAACAACCAGAATGTGATTTTAAAACTTATAACTGTCAGTTAGTCGAGCTGAGAGCTGAGGGTTGGAGTCACCCTTTCAACCAATATTAGGTGGCTCAATTAACTTACTTGATAAATTTCAATTTCAAATACGGGCTGAATATTTTTGCTGGCTAACACTGGTCGGGACCAAAACTCAAGTATTGACATGGAATTGATCGCTGATAGAAATTGAGTGTCCTGCTAAGAGAATCATTGAGAGTCATAAGAGAATCCTGATCAACGTTCAGTCCTGATGTAAAGCACCATTTGCTTTCATTTTGGTTTGCTTTCATTAGAAAAAGTAGCAGTAGCTCTATCACTTTCCACTCCGCACCGTTGCCTAATCGTTTGTAGGCTATGAAGAAATGTAATGAACTATCAAAATATTTAGGCCTAATCTCAATAATTACAAAAACGTATTACTTTTTGGTGAAAGAAAAACATATATTTTAGATATAATAATTCATTATCAACAAGAATAAACAATTATTGATGTAGGGGAAAAAGCCCATAAAACTTATTCAGATGTCGTCATCCACGAAAAACAAATGTTTTTTTCTCCAATAACAGAGGGATTTCTTCTCAAGTCTGTGTGAATTCCAAAGTTGAAAATGCATTTGAATGGAAAGTTTTTTCCAACAGTCTCGTAATGAGATTTTATTCTAATCGCTCAGATAAAAAAGCGCTGAGCTCATTCGCTCTCGCTTTCTCTTGGATCTCCCACTAAAAGAGGGGATGCGTTTATCTTATATTATCGCTTAGATAAGATAAGTTAAGATAAGCGCTAAACTCTCTCTCTCTCTCTCTCTCTTTTGGTAGAGAGTTAGTGGGAAGGATATTTTGAATATTCTTTCCGAAGAATGGACATTGATATGTCCAAAGCTCCGCCAATTTATGTAGATGCATAACAATATCATGTTTACTTATTACAAATTGCTTTTTTCATATCATATACAGTTCAATAATTATTTTTTTGGTCTATATTATGTAGATTCATCTATAATTTTGCTGTATTGTAAGCTATTGTATATAAGTGTATGAGCCAGTATATATTGTAATCTACATAAATAAAGTACTCAATCAATCAATCTCTCGTTCTTTCTATCGATTTGATTTGATCTTATATTATCGCTTAGATAAGATAAGAGATAAGTTAAGATAAGCGCTGAACTCTCACGCTCTTTCTCTCTCTCTCACTCGTTCTTTCTATCAGTTCTCCTATTTGAAAAGGGGCTGCATGGGGCCAGCTTTATGCAAGGAAAGTTGGGAGCTTCTAAAACACGTATCTAACTATGGTTGGGTTGGGAGCACACCTAACACCGTAGTCATATTCATGTCATCATTCCACTCACGCAAAAACCTATAGCTCGCGAGGACATCATTTAAGAAAAATAGAATATTCAAAAAAATGTATTTATTAATTATTTTATTCATTCGTGGATACAGTTACATTGGATTTTAATTTCAATTTTAATGAAATTAATTACATACAAATAATTTGTCAGTCACTTTACAATTGATTGTATTGTTTTTATTGTGCCGATTTAATTTAATTTAACCGAAACAACCGTACAAGTATACAGAGTTTCTTATAAAACATCAAATTGTGCGGAATAAGTTGCACACAACTATCATAGTTGAGATTTACATAAGATCTCGGCTTGTGCGTGGGTGAAGATGATGAGGGACGAGTGGACCTACAAAATTAGGTGAGTTCCGAACTGGGAAGCGTTTTTTCAACACAAGTTATATTTAGCGGAGTCAGCTCCTGACGTGGACACCCTCAACTGTATTTCAACTAATCCGAGCGATAACTCATCAGTGCAACCACGGAGCCAACCGCTTTATATGCGATTTTATTAGATTGAAAAAGTAATAACTATGTACCTACCCAACTTTCTAGAGCTTTTTCTCTATCAAGTGATTTAATGTGAAAGTTATAAAAATAAAAAACTAGTAGAGTAACCCCATGCAATAAGTTACCGTCATCGCGTCAATTCTAAACAATCCTCAAATCACCAAAATTCCTTATAAATGAACCTCCCAATGTATATTGGATAGGTAAATATAGGTACTCCATCAGGATTTTCCATCAATCGGACTATGAGCAAATTTTATTGTAATAATATTCTAAATGTTTATTCTATCATCTTATCACATAATTAGCTGGATTTTGGAGAAAATTCAACAAAGGTCTATCGAGAAAATAAAAAACAACAAGAAAAAACCCAGTTCCATTCCTTAATAGCCGGACGTAAATATTTATTCAAAGCTCAGAATACTAATTTTAGAAAAACATACTAATCGACTGTAAAAATAAGAGTTTAGCTAATGAGGCGGTGACTAAAGAAACTTTTCCTCAGCAAATAGAACGTGATTGAGGATGGATAATGATATCAAGTATGTCACTAATTTTAGAAAAATATACTAATCGACTGTAACATGACACTAAAGAGAGAAATACATTGACGCGGTTTTAAGGGATCTCTCTTCAAGCCGAACTTACTGAAAATACAAAAAATTGGGACTTGAAAAATGGAAAAACATGGGTACCAGTACAGTCACAAATATGGTATGTATGTACTATCGTTTTATGACACTATAAGAGTTATATTTGTATTTATTTTTTTAGTTTTATATGTTTAAGGTAGCAATATAAACACGAAAACACGAACTGCACAAAATATACCATGAGATTAGCCGTTTTGATTTATAAACTATTTTTTTTATAATTACAGTCTTAATAAAATCACAAATTGGATTCTCAAGTTTTTCGAAATTTTCTTGTTCAATCCAACATTGACTATCTGAAAACTCTTGGTATATTATTCTAGGTACAATATTTGGAGACAAAACTACGGAATTCTAATGGATTTTGGGTATTTACTCTGATTACTACCCGGGTATTTTACATCAATAGTTACAGGTAATAGTATATACAGTGATAAATTCATAAAATTAATTTTTTGTTTGACAAACAATGATTGCCCAAACTTTTTAAAATGTTTGTCCCTGAGCTCCTCAACAAACATGTTTGCCGAACATGTATGTCAAACATTTGTTCAGTGTGGACACGGCTTAATACTATTTACTACACGTATATAATATAAGCACAGAATTACAATAATGTGCTTATAATATAAGCACAGAATTATAGGAGTTTTCTCTGATATAAGGTAAACGCATCATTTTCAAGTTGATAGTCTCAATCCATTCAACCTTGACCTGCTTAGGTCTTATAAATTTGAAGGCCAAGATTATTTATTTTAGCAAACCTATGTGGGTTACACAGAATGAGCTTGTAGTTAGGTTATGTAAAAACACATAATGGCATCAAGAAAAAGCACAACTACTTGATTCTCAAAAACTAACTACAGTATGCCGTATTGAGATTCACGATTTAAGTCAGTGGTAATGATAGGACGGCAGAGTTGCCCGTTTTCTTTTTCCAATGCCTTTTATAGTAAATAGCTGAGATTCAATTCATCCCATTATATCATATATAATATTTATTGTTGATTAATAATGGAGTAAAGTATTTATTTATTCATAGATAATAGATAAAATCAAGAAGAAAACAACTTCACCCAAAACTGTTTTTAATTTAAAATAAATATTGAGAATTAGTTCAAGTAAGTACGGGAGTCATTTTTCAACCTCCAATTGACCACGAATAAATTATTTGTAAATAATTAATTTTATTTGTTTTTTTATATGGTTTGAAATGTTTGTTTCTTTATTATATTACTGTATTTTTTGTATTGTTTTCTTGTGTAATAGAGAATAGAGATTTAAGTGTAAGAGAGGGCCGACTGCGCCCTAACTACGCTCTCTAGGAAAAATAAAGGCAGTCATTCAATTCAATTCAATAAAAGACTCAAGTGCGGTACATCTGTACTGATAAGTAGAAAGTTATTAAATTAGTTTTTCATGATTTTTCAGGAGAGCAAGAACAAAGTTCAAAAAATTCTTTATGAAATTTTTGAATCATTATTGAGAGTATTAGAACGCTAATCATTGCTCTACATATTTCTTCACATGTTTACTGTGTCCAATAATGGTTTCTCACATATTGACATTTTTATACAGGTGTAAACAAAAATGTGTACGACCTCAACTCTTTGTATCAAAGTATTTTATGACTTAACCTTTTTTTATCTTGATTTGAGTTGACTTGTATCATTTATATCAATACACTATTGCCTCGTCTTGAAGGGGATAAGTTGACTTGTATCATTTCTACCAATAACTATTAGATTTAATTCCACCTTTTAAAGGTTATGAGTTGACTTGTATCATCTATATCAAAACATGAATGATTTTATTCTGAGATGTATCCATTTTAGCATGAGAATAAGGCGGGGTGCACACCGGAGAAATGCATTTCGTGAAGCCCTTTTCATGAAACTTGTTTCATGCAATCCGTTTCACTCGCGCATGCATACAAAAAAAACGTTCACTGCTTAATCTTATCAGTCGATTGCGAGCAACTTTCGTTTCACGTTTCCTGAAACTAGTTTCATGGAACGCGTTTCTCCGGTGTGCAGTGCACCTCGCCTAACTCTAAAACAATACCACATAGACTTGAATCCTTTATACCAAAAGAGAGCAAATTTTTCTAAATAAGAACAAGTAGAAAAGTCAAAATTGACATTTTGTGACCTAACCCCTTTTTACTTATCAGTACACATATAAAATAATATTTTTTCACCAAAAGTTACTAACACTTATGATTATTCTTCAACATAGTTGCCGTGAAGGTTGAGACATTTGGCATACCAGTGGACCAGCGTTCAACCCTTGCTCTTGCCAAATGAGTTTAATTAAACTATGACGTTGTTTTGGAGCTCCTCATTAGTTGGAAAGCTCTTGCCTCAAAGTCATATCTGGAGTTTGGGGAAAAGGAACTAATGGCCAAGTCAGGTTTGTATGGTGGGTGATCGAAAATATCCCATTTGATTTGCTGGAGAAGCCGTTTGGTTGCACCAGCTCTGTGAGGCCGAGTTGTCATGCATCACGATTCCGTAAGTCATTTTAACAGACGTCTTTCATTTTCTGAGACCATTCACGCTTAGGCCAGGCGCACACCAGTTAGTCAAGACAACAAAAGACACGATCAGTCACGTTTAGTCACAACACTTCGCATAGCTGCTTATGAAGACATGAATAATCAGTGTGAGTTGCGTCATAAGCAACTATGAAGTATTGTGACTAAACGTGTCTGATCATGTCTTGGCTTTTCTTGACTAACTGGTGTGCACCTAGCCTTAACATAATCACTCTTAACGTTTCCTGTACTTGGAATCATTCTTCGTTGTTGGATTTATGATGAACTATTGCCTGTTGCTTGCAAAAACGAATATAACACTACGTAACTTACTAGCAACTTACTTGGCGGGAGACTCAAGTGAGTCGGCCATGTCTGTGGGTCTACAACTTGACAACAATTGACGATCTGGCTGCACCGATCACAGGGCATATGGTGGGGATGAAATATGCTGTTCAGCTCTGAGACAGTTGCCCTTCTACCTCTTATCTTATGATATTTGATCGGAGGTTGAAAAAAATGACCCTCGTGTCAAGGTTTCGGAAATGAAGAAATAACTCAAGGAGTAAGTTAGCACCAAGAATATTACCCGAGTGATAATCAATTAGTAAGTACTAAGTGATACCTCAGTGAGTGAAGTGATATCTCAGAAGGCCTTTGATAGAAAGTTTTCCACGCCCCCACAATTGCTCGGAGAAGGTTCAAAACCTTCAAACGGTTACGTCCGATGAGCGATTTTGGGGGTTAGCAGTACACTAAGCGATCCATTGTTTAGAATAACAATAAGGACAGGCAGTCGCTATGAATGGGAGGACTTGGGTGTCATTAATCACCAGGGACAGAGACGGAGGAAGGCTACAAGCGATAAAGTATCTCACAGATATCAAGAAGATTTAAAATCAACTTCACATCTGAAGCAATCTACATCTACAAGCAATCACAAATTTTAGGTTTATGCCAATATACAATCGTTATAGTTAGTATATAAAAGCGGAATTGCTCCCATATTTTATTTACAGATTCCATCAACAGAGCTCAAAATCTACAATAGAATTTAGGCGCTTAAATCTCAAAAATTAATAATTCGATAAAAAGTTTCTGAGTTTTTTCATTTTGATAAATTGATAATACCCAAATCGAATGTTTTCACTATCACCAGTAATAATTCACAAATCGAATTTTTTAACAGTTTGTAAATTTATTGTTCATTAGATACAATTATTCTTCAACAAATGATTCCTTTTTATGGGAGGTGGTAGGTGGTAGGTACTGATTCAATCATCATCAGAGTATACACATACGCTTATGGCCTTCCTCCGTCACTGTCCCTGATGATTAATGACACCAAAGTCCTCCCATTCATAGCGTTTGCCTATCCTTATTATTATTCTGAACAATGGATCGCTCAGTGGACTATTTTTTCCCTGATCGCTCAACGGACGACACCGGTTCAAACATAGGCCTACCCTATCAATCTAATAACATGTAAAGAAAAAAGCTATTTTATAAAAAAAAACTTGTTTTTTAGTGGATGGGATTGGTGACCTTGTGGACCATATTTTGAGATCATGAAATACCGGATGTCCTGGATCCTGGGACTAAAAGAGCTAGTTGGGCTGCAGAACTACACAAAACAAGCTTTATAAATCCATCTCAGTTAATGTTATATTTTCTTTCTGACAAAATCTATTCGGCGATTTCCTGTCATGGATAAAGTTAGGTCTACTGAATTACAAATTGAAATTTATTCAGTCTATTTCTTTGTCATCATAGTAGCCTATTAATTTAATAGCAACTATTTAGGATGGTGCATTGAAGTAGGACCATGGACACATCTGTTGAAATTGGAATTTTTTCAAAAATTCGAAAAAGGTGCCTCCACATGTGTGAGAATTACCTCCAGTTCGGATGACAGCCGATTTCCTGTGGGTGGATTCACACACTATCACATTTCATAATTTTGGCCTTGAGGCTGTACTATAGTGAGGTACACGTCCTCACTATCACAAGGTCGGCACTATCTGCTTTATCTTATGACAGACAAGATTAGCAAACCAATGTAAAAAAGGTGCTGACTGTAAAACGTGAATCTCATTATAACAGAGCAGCATGTTGTCATTATAGTGAGGTCCACGGTATAAAGGTAGAAGAGAAAGATAGGAGGCCAGCGTTGGCGATTCTCTGCCTTTTCACTGCCTTCTAAAGAGGATAGCTGATACCGGTATATCTCATGTGTAATAATAATATCAACTGTTAGGTAGATAGATAATTTAGCAGCCACTGACCTTCTCTCAAAGGGGTATATGGACTTGTCAATCATTTAAATTATTCAACTTAAATTGTGCATTTATCAAACAGATTGTAACATGATATACTCTCAAAGGTCTACGAAAGATCACCGTGAACTAAAGCAACTGAAAAACTCCTGAATCGAATAAAAGCACTGTTCTTCCAGTTCTTTCTTCAACTGAACTCTCAGTTTTTCAAGCGTTAGACACGTTAAATGTGTTGGCAATGCATTGAATAGATGAATTCATACGCTGGTTACCCCTTTCGCATATAGAGCTGTACGATGTGTTTCATCCCTGAGTACATGTATGTGTCTTGTCTCATAGGAATGTATCATAAAACCCTTCTTAAACATCGACTCATTTTTTTATAAGACAAATTGCTTCCAACATATATAAACTAGAGTGGGAGAATTTTTAATTGCTAAAAAAGGGTCTGCAACTAGTTCTTATTGACTCTCCTACCATAACGCAAATTGCCCATTTCTGCAACTTGAAGATCTGGCTGACATCCGTAGAATTACCCCAAAATGCAATGCCATATGTGAATGGAATAGCGCGTAATAGACCTCTTTCAAAGTTTGAATATCAAGCAGATTTTTCATGGTCCTAAGCACATATAGGCTACAGCAGAGTTTAATTTATTTTTCAAACATTCTAAATGGGGTTTCCATGATAGTTAACTATCTATGGTGACTCCTAGAATTTTAACTTCATGAACAGTTTCAATCTCATGATTATTCACCTCCAATGCTTTATTCTTGTTACACCTGAATGCAAGAGCTTTGGTCTTGCTATAATTCAGTTCTAATAGGTTATTAGTCTGGAGTCATTCGTCGAGTTATGTTAATTCTTGTTTAAAATAGTCAGTTATATTTTATGTGTTAAGAAAATATAATTCGCTATGATTCAATAATTATTTTTTACAATTTGAAAGGCTGCACTTCCTTCTAATGCATTAATGATTACTTAGTATTGATTTCTAGTTTATTTTATTTGATTTAATTATTAGTTTGTTAGTTCTAGTTTAGTTAGTTATATTCCAGTATAGAAGTTTTATTTTTAGTCTCAATGCTGTATTTAAATACTGGTGCACTCAAAGTAAAGTTTTCTTAAAATTTGCCAGTAAGTTTTGGGCTATTTCTTTATGTTGATATCACAATATTTCGTCTTCTTATAAGAACAGGCGAACAGTCTTCAGTCCGGCACATGGATAATCTGTGACGTGTGGAACTGCCTTTTTATTCATAATATAACTTACAGAATTATGATTATTTTATAAATAACGTATTATGCTCTTCCTCCAATTCAATATAAGCCTATATAAAATATATAATTAGGTTATAACCTAGCTCACAGTACTAGGCCTATAGATTTTTAATTTTTATTTTTTGTCTCATGGGTCTTCTAATGTAAATCTAATGCATTTTAATCTGAGAAAATTATAAGTAAAGTTTGACTCTTTACAGATTTACTATATTGAATATTATTTGTTCTATTCTAATTATAGGCCTATTATACAAATTCTAACCTCAAAAATCACTACTGCTAGCCTACTTTCTTATGCCTGTAATTCAAGAACAAGTAACTTAGCAATCATTTCATGTTACTAAAAAGCTAACTTAAGTTTATAAGTTAGCCTACTAAAAGTTAAGATCAAGATTTTTTTTATTGATTTAAAAAAATCCATATTGTCTCGTTGAGGAATTTTTTAACCTTGAACAGTCATAGCTCTGATGAATATTCAACAAATCTGTTACCTGACATTAGACTTGCACATCATGCTAAATTTTCTATAAATTGACAGAATGGTGCATTGTATTAATGTTGATTAATTACAAATCTTATTCACAAATGAAAAAATTAATGTTATTTTCAAATTTGACTGAAAATGTGGAAAATCTATAGAAGTATCAGAAGAAATGACTTAAGGCTATGTACAAAGCTAAAAATCTATAAAATTGACGGAATTCAAAATAGCTCGTAGGGTATAAAAAAATATTGTTTGCAGCCGGCATAAACCAATTAAAACTACAATAATATAATCAAGACAATACTTCATTTGACAAATAAGTCTAACTACAAACAAGAAAATATTTTACCAAGTGTAATTATTCATAGAATGTATATTAAATTTTAATAATGTAGTACGAATTTCAAAGCATAAAGGGTGTAGAAAGATGATAGATAAGTTATTTAATCTATTATCTAAACAAAACAACAATAAATGTGAAAATTACGAGACAAGAACGAAAACGGTGTTCACAAACAGTGATATGATGAATATTAGAAAAATATTTTAGTATTAAAATTCAATTTATAGTTTAAAATGTGATAATTCGTTACCCTTACATTTAGGAGCCAATTTCTCTCTCCGTAGTGAGACGCCTGCCAGTTTTCATGGGTCAGATTCTCACATGTATAGAACCGTAATCACAGGGCAATTGTTAACAAAGATTGTAAATATAACACTGATACATCCAAATAAAACTAAATAACACGTTCTTCTTATTAAAATATCACATGAAAAACAATATTGTTACAAAATTTCAACTCACTACACAACACGGTCAGTGTCAAGACACACACACGAAAGAGTGTCACTATTAGAGATGTGTAGTTCGCGAACGAACTAGTTCAAATGAACTACTCCAGAGTGTGAACTATTCACATCAGTCGGTCGTTCAGGCGAACTACAGTTCAGTTTGGCTTGGCTTGGTACTGGGTAAAATCAAAATGTCGTAGCTATAATTATGTGATACGTACTACGCAGACGCATACACAGTTCATAGTTCACCTAGTTCACCACAGTTCATAGTTCAATAGCTCCTTTGGTCATAATTGGTTTTAATATATGTCTGAACTATTGGCTCAGCTGACATTCCAATAGTTCAATAGTTCCTTTGGTCCTAATTGATTTGTATGTCTGAACTATTCTGAACTAGCTGGCGTTCGTCACCAGTAAAATAGTCACTAGGCGTTCAAAATCAAAATCGTTCTAAAAAAATTAAAATAAATCAAATAATCAAAAAAAAATTAAAAAAAATTTTATAAGAGTGAGGAATCATGATTATTTTTTGTAAGTTTGGATTATATTAGAAATCGAGTTTAGTTTATTGTATGTAAAAATTAATATTATGTTTGTTTGCTTATATTGCTGGTTTTTGTGAAAGTATAAATAATTAATTTAACATTAAGAAATAGAGTTAAGTTTATTGTATGTAAAAATTAATATTATGTTTGTTTGCTTATATTGCTGGTTTTTGTGAAAGTATAAATATAATTAATTTAACAATAAATAATTTTCTGTTAATGAGGAATCATGATTGTTATACTTTCAATTCCTAATCAACAGTCCCAGTTTCAATGACATGTCTGTTTCTTATAAACTTATTATAGCTATTTTAACTTGTTAAAATGTTTCATTATTAACTTATCTTTAGTTTAATAATAATAATTGGAAACTATTTCGACTTGTTAACTTGATCTAGTCTAGAGGTGCAACAATGCAGTGCAATGAAGCTAAACTGCTGAATGTAGTCCAATCACACATTAATTTAAAAATGTGAACTAGATAGTTCAATTGAACTAGTTCCTTAAACTAGTTCACTTTAGTGAACGAACTAAGGAGAGATAGTTTCGTTCAATGAACTACTTTGCCCATCTCTAGTCACTATTGCCAACATTCGTCGGCCAAATCATCTGCCCCACTGAATAATATTTGAAAATTAGTATTTGAATAATATTGTCAATATTTGACGAATTTCACTTTGATATTGTATTAATTCTATTCTGATTATTCTGATTATTTCCATGATAGTTAACTATCTATGGTGACTATTCTATCCTAGAATTTTAACTTCATGAACAGTTTCAATCTCATGATTATTCACCTCCAATGCTTTATTCTTGTTACACCTGAATGCAAGAGCTTTGGTCTTGCTATAATTCAGTTCTAATAGGTTATTAGTCTGGAGTCATTCGTCGAGTTATGTTAATTCTTGTTTAAAATAGTCAGTTATATTTTATGTGTTAAGAAAATATAATTCGCTATGATTCAATAATTATTTTTTACAATTTGAAAGGCTGCACTTCCTTCTAATGCATTAATGATTACTTAGTATTGATTTCTAGTTTATTTTATTTGATTTAATTATTAGTTTGTTAGTTCTAGTTTAGTTAGTTATATTCCAGTATAGAAGTTTTATTTTTAGTCTCAATGCTGTATTTAAATACTGGTGCACTCAAAGTAAAGTTTTCTTATTTGTTTGAAATTTGCCAGTAAGTTTTGGGCTATTTCTTTATGTTGATATCACAATATTTCGTCTTCTTATAAGAACAGGCGAACAGTCTTCAGTCCGGCACATGGATAATCTGTGACGTGTGGAACTGCCTTTTTATTCATAATATAACTTACAGAATTATGATTATTTTATAAATAACGTATTATGCTCTTCCTCCAATTCAATATAAGCCTATATAAAATATATAATTAGGTTATAACCTAGCTCACAGTACTAGGCCTATAGATTTTTAATTTTTATTTTTTGTCTCATGGGTCTTCTAATGTAAATCTAATGCATTTTAATCTGAGAAAATTATAAGTAAAGTTTGACTCTCTACAGATTTACTCTATTGAATATTATTTGTTCTATTCTAATAGGCCTACTATACAAATTCTAACCTCAAAAATCACTAATGCTAGCATACTTTCTTATGCCTGTAATTCAAGAACAAGTAACTTAGCAATCATTTCATGTTACTAAAAAGCTAACGTAAGTTTATAAGTTAGCCTACTAAAAGTTAAGATCAAGATTTTTTTATTGATTTAAAAAAATCCATATTGTCTCATTGAGGAATTTTTTAACCTTGAACAGTCATAGCTCTGATAAATATTCAACAAATCTGTTACCTGACATTAGACTTGCACATCATGCTAAATTTTCTATAAATTGACAGAATGGTGCATTGTATTAATGTTGATTAATTACAAATCTTATTCACAAATGAAAAAATTAATGTTATTTTCAAATTTGACTGAAAATGTGGAAAATCTATAGAAGTATCAGAAGAAATGACTTAAGGCTATGTACAAAGCTAAAAATCTATAAAATTGACGGAATTCAAAATAGCTCGTAGGGTATAAAAAAATATTGTTTGCAGCCGGCATAAACCAATTAAAACTACAATAATATAATCAAGACAATACTTCATTTGACAAATAAGTCTAACTACAAACAAGAAAATATTTTACCAAGTGTAATTATTCATAAAATGTATATTAAATTTTAATAATGTAGTACGAATTTCAAAGCATAAAGGGTGTAGAAAGATGATAGATATTTAATCTATTATCTAAACAAAACAACAATAAATGTGAAAATTACAAGACAAGAACGAAAACGGTGTTCACAAACAGTGATATGATGAATATTAGAAAAATATTTTAGTATTAAAATTCAATTTATAGTTTAAAATGTGATAATTCGTTACCCTTACATTTAGGAGCCAATTTCTCTCTCCGTAGTGAGACGCCTGCCAGTTTTCATGGGTCAGATTCTCACATGTATAGAACCGTAATCACAGGGCAATTGTTAACAAAGATTGTAAATATAACACTGATACATCCAAATAAAACTAAATAACACGTTCTTCTTATTAAAATATCACATGAAAAACAATATTGTTACAAAATTTCAACTCACTACACAACACGGTCAGTGTCAAGACACACACACGAAAGAGTGTCACTGTTGCCAACATTCGTCGGCCAAATCATCTGCCCCACTGAATAATATTTGAAAATTAGTATTTGAATAATATTGTCAATATTTGACGAATTTCACTTGGATATTGTATTAATTCTATTCTGATTATTTTCACTAACATATAATATATTTCTTAGTTTTATTTATCAATTTTTGTTTAAAAGATTTTTAATGATTCCAGATATGTGAGAAAGTTATGTCAAATATTTGAATCTTCTATTTTCTTTATCAAAGCTACTCTATTTTTCCTTTTTTAAATTTAGTATTAGATAATACTTTCTTGAATACCCAATTAATTGGATGATTGGCAGCTTGATCCATACTGCCGCGAAAAACTTTTAAAATTCAAAACCCGGTATCTCAGTTTCAGAATGAAGTTTCTTTATTAATGTAAGGAATCAAATCACGTAAACTGAAACATTTCATAAAAAAATGTATCTAATGACTCATTTAATTCATTTTTATTTAGTATTTTACACTACAGTATTTCGAAATAATCTCTCAATTCTGCAGAGCAAAATTTTTCTATATAGGCCTAATCAGGGCCGCCCAAAGGGCAGGGCGACCGGGGCGACTTTATTTCACCTTCACTTTAAAAGTCTTGAACCATTTTCTTATCAATCCATTTCTGTGTATACCTCATTACTTATGTGTAGTGTTAATTGTGGCATAAACAATAAGAACTTCACGTTCACTGATTAAACTTTTGGTAAATACAGTCATTCTGCGCATAGCATAGGCGTATATTTTTCTAGTCATTGAGTGAGTCTATGCGCGCCCACTGCCCCTGCAACCTGCAAGTCATCATTGATGGTCGCTTCATTGTCTCAAGCTGGGAGATAAAACTTCTTAACTTATACTTTTTTCTAACCTTGTATTCTGCAGGCTAAAACCTATTCAATTTTAAATTTCCGTTGATATTCCTAAATTGAAAATTTTTCAATTTGAAATAAATTGAATTTTTCAATTTAAAATAAATTGAAAATTCTTAAATTTAGGAATATCAACTGAAATTTAAAATTAAATATGTTATAGCCTGCAGAATACATTGTTAGAAAAAAGTATGAGATAAGACAAGCTGGGCTGGATGGTTCAAATATGGAGCAGCTCAAGCATGGGGGACTCTTCTTCAAATTTCGCTTCCTCCATTTGATGAATATGTGCTGGAGACAATTGAGGATCCCAGAAGTTTGGAAAGTGGCTACAGTCAAATCTCTTTTCAAGAAGGGAGATATATAGTCCAGTCACTATATACATTGGTGCTTGCAATTTATACAGTATTGTAGTTCTGATTTTTTAAAATATATCATTTGGATACATGAGAAAAGTCCAGAACCAATCTCTTCATGCAAAATTTCCTTGTGCTAGATACAGAGTGGCCCAAAAACTATCTCATATAGATTTCCAGGTACAACTGACAACAATGCTCCTTGTATTGTGAAAAACACCTAATTTTCAGCTTTAACCATCATCACCAACTACTGGAAATTGGCCATTTTTTGTGTATTGGAATATGGGTTTAAGTACACTCAACAATAAATTTAATTAGTTTTCAGCTAAAAACTGGAAAATGAACTGAAAATACGAGGTTTTCGGGCCACTCTGTATCTAGCACAAAGAAATTTTGCATGAAGAGATTGGTTCTGGACTTCTCTCATGTATCCAAATAATATATTTGAAAATCAGAACTACAATATAAATTGCAAGCACACCTCCTTTTTATGGTTATATTGACTGGACTAAGAAGTTCCTGTGACAACTATAAAGGAATCAGCTTGCTAAACACTGCTTACAAAATCTATAGCATGATTATCAAGGAAAGGATGCAGCCCATAATGTAAGTTCTCCTCCTGGAAGATCAATGTGGCTTTACTTTTTAATACTACCTTACCGCGCTATACTTGTGGGGGGGGCTCATATTAAAATCTCGCCCCGGGCGCCAATTAACCTCGGGGGCGGCCCTGGGCCTAATTATTCAAATTGCTTGAATTTTTATGTTTTCACTTCAGTGCGCATTAAATTCGACGAGATTTCAAACTATAAGGTTTTAGAATTTCAATATTTCTTATTTTAAAATACAATAGGCCTATTATAATATAAATTCACCTGTAAGAGACGGTCAGAGGGAGAAGAATAGAGTAGGTAGGTACCGTGATAGACTAGAATAAAGTCAATCTCTGGAGTGGAATTAGTTTAGACGGCGGGTAGTCCCATCTTGTTTCTTGTTCAAAAGCCAAAATAGAAACGCTATAGAATACTATATTCTATGTAGAAGAATATAATAATCCATGTGAACTAATTTACTCAATAAAGCTGTGATAACAAGATATCTGATGAACAAAAAACCGTTCTTGTTTTACGGCAAGAATTGAAAATATAAATTGTTGATAGTAACAATCCTAAAGCACAAGGATCCTATAGCACTCAATAAATTATCAAAACAATAGAATACTATCTATATATAAGAGTATAATATTATTGAATTTAATGAATTTGCTGCAGTTAATATTATATTATTCCAAACAGGCATGGACTACTGTAAATGTTATCAAAGTAATGAGAATTGCCAATGCATACGTTTTATGAAATACATTCCTAATAACTCCTATATTATTTCTTTATTCAACAATAATGTTCTTCCTGTTTATAAATAAAAAGATATCGAAAAACTGAAAGAGGACAAAAATTGAAACAAAAAAAAACTAATTATGAACCAGAGAGGTTAAAATTCTAATGAGTTTAGTTAAAGAAAGCTTCTGTGTGCTTTCAAATAAATTTACTTTTTGTCTTTCATAAATTTTCTCAACTCTTATATTGACCAGTTATAAAGGCTAATTTATCCTCTGGTTATTGATTATATATAATGTGGTACTGTGCTACTATATATGGTAAAACTTTGTAAAAATTTATTGCATCTTGTCTAGCTCTTCTTAATAATTTTTTTATATCAAAAAGCTGTGTAACAAGTTTTGTGGCGCAATACAAGTTATAACTTAGGACTTTTGAAATGATAGTCTTTTGTGGTTTGTATTTTACCAGTGACCCATTCCAACGCTTCAAGACCTTTCTCAGCATTTGTTTTCATTGTAGAAATCAATAAATTTTCAAAGTAATTATGAAATGGAAAAACACGCAGAACAGTTAGATGTGTTTCTTGTTTCAGTAAAGTTTTATTGAAGTCTTCAGAATCAGCCTGATAGCTCAGTGTCTCATCAAGAGTTATAAAACTTCTGAATGTAGAATTTTTTGTTTCTAAAACCATTTCTTTAGAGCTCAGATTTACTTCGGACCTTTCGATTGCGTAGAAACTGTTTAGAGGACCAAGAATTGGTTGAACCAAACGAGGCAGATCAAACTTCCAGCAGATCAAACGATGTGAGAAGAGTACACCATTTTCAACCTTTCTTTCAATCACATCTGCACCAATAACTGCTGGATTTATGGGATTGGGGTATTTCTTCCAAACTGCTTGACAAACGATCTCCCAAGGATGATTGAAGGTAAATTCTGAAGTCCAATGGTTTTTACTTGCCATTTTCTGATAGAAAAATGAATCAATTATATTTGGAAAGAAAGAATCTTGTTGCAACATAAAATATAATAACAAAGTAAAACTTTCCTATCCATAATGCAAGAATTCTCTTCATACTTCCACAATATTAACGTTTTTTCAAGGGGTTGGATGAAAAATAATTTAATTCTATTTATTTAAAATACAGTTTTTTGTTATTCAATATGAAAGAATAATCTAATTTTTTACATATCACACATTTATGATAAAATTTCAGAAATACTTTACTTTGAGTGCACCAGTTCTATCAATATTAAATTATTATATAAAAATATGGATATAGTATTAAATTTCAGTAACAATACAAGAAATTTGGAACAAATAAACTAGAAATTGAACTGAAACAACTAAATAATAATTACCCAATAATTGCTAAACTAACTAATGAATAAAACTGAAATTAAATATACTAAAACTAGATTCTATCAATATTGATATGAGTGATAAATGATGCACTCAAATTAAAATCAAGCACAACCATCTTAGTGTTTATTACACAGTTTTTGTTTATCAGTTTATATCACAAACGCCAAAATTATTTTAAAATAGTCAAGTGAAAAATATTTAAAAAATATATATTGTTCTAATTGGAAGATTTTTGGGAACAAGTGTTAATTATCATCTGATTCAAATAGGTATAGATTATTCATAGACAATGTAAATAATAATATAACCTCTCACCTTTTAATCAAAATAATCAACTTTTTTGGTCTGTGTAATAACCTTTTCTTTCAAAGATAAATAATATTGATTAGTTTTCAGTAAACATTACATTGAATGAAAAAAAGTTGTTGTATTCGCCATAAAAAATAATCAACTATTCACGTACCTATATGTTTTCTAAATCTAGTCTACATTCACAGCTGTCACCGAAAGAGAAAAACTTTATTATATTAAACAGGAATTAAATGCTATTTTTAGAAAATAAAACAAGCAAGACCATCAACAAAATTTGTCAAAATCCTTCTAAAAAGATTTTTTTCTGATGTTGGTGACAGTTATCTAGCAATGCATTCATAAAAATAAAGCATAAAACAATGCAGTAAACATTCAAAACAACTCTATAGCCTCCATTAATTTGAAAAGTGAAAAAGTGAAACAGAATCAGCATGGTCGGCATTGATAAGAACGTAGAAAGCTATTCCACTCAAGAAATAGTCAACTGCATTTCTGAGAACTTCAAAGGAAAATTTAGTATAAATAAACTCAAAGAAACAATAGTCACTGTGCTTAATAATGCTGAGAATTGTGGAATAGTAAGAAAAGTTGGAGGTCGATACTCTATCACACCAAATGAAAATATAAATGCTCTTTTCCTCCAAGTACTGGCTAGTAAATGTAAATTACAGGGATTAAATAATACCCGTTTGAAACAAAGTCGATTAAGGAGTCAGGAAAGAAAAACAGGAAAAACGTTAAGAAAATCCAAATCCATGTCCAGAACTAGAAGTTGCAACTCAGAAAGAAATTCTAAGAAAATGTTAAAACAAAATCCAATAATGAGGAAGATTATTGTAATGAGAGAATTCAAAAGCAGACCTATTAAGAAGTATATGCATTTGAACAAAAATGCTTTGGACCCTAGAAACTGGTGGTATCTGCAATATAAACTTTTCAAAAATTGTAATAAATAAATTCAAGAATTGATTAAACTTAAAGATAAGGGTAAATGTAATGAGTGTACTCTCCAATTTTTTAGTTTGTTTTTTCAAGTAAAATGTTTGGTTTAATTAAATTTTAAAATGTAAAATTGCCTTCAAAAATATTAGCAAAATTCAACCAGTAATTTTTGTTTATATTTTATATTCATAATATGCTGTGAAAATTCTGGTGTCGTGAATGTTTGTAAAAATGTTTTGATAAACTTTGTAAATGAATCTGCACCCGCATATCATGAGTCTACTTTATTCTTTATAATTATTTTTTCAAGCAAGATTATATTCAAACACAATTTTTCAAGGCAAGCAAAACAATAGAAGAATAATAAAATAGACACAAGAGGGAGTGTAGGTAGCCTATTATTTTCAAGAACAGTAATAATTATTTAGATGCCTATCCTATTATAATTATTAAAATTTAATGAATGCTGCATTAATTTATGAATAAGTTAGGCTATGAACTACAATACTATTTTACTGTTATTCATTATTATTATCATTGTCTATGAAAAATATTCTATCTGATTATCTTTGTTGTCATTTGAAGAATTTTTTCTTTTAATATTAAATTTTATTTTGTAAAGTATGTTGTTATAACAGGAGGAAAATAATCTTAGTAGTTTTCCTGAAAAGAAGTGAATTTTGTTTTGTTGCTCGAAGCTGGTAGCCTTACTCAATCGGTTTACACACGGCAGTGCGAGTTGATTATCCTTGGGTTGTGTGTGACATTCTGTGTGAATTCCAATCGTCCAATGGACAGAATCTATTTTGCCACAGAACATTAATATTATTGTCAAAAGAGCCAAAGTGTGTATTAATTCAAGGAGTAAACATTTTGAGTATATTCTTTAATAGTCTCAAGTAACTTTGAAATAATGAGTGATAAAAATAACATCACTTTTTGCTTTTAGAAAAAACGACCAGCTTTTAGATATCTGACTGCTAGTCGTTTTTTCTAAAAGCAAAAAGTGATTTAATAATAAGCAGTTCGTGATGGAAAACAACATTGAAGATAAATAACATTTATTTTGCATAAAACCACTATACATACTTTTATTACAACTGAATTTCCCTTTCATGCATTACATTTAAAACCAGTTTACAGGACTAAAAAAATTACCCTATAATTGTATGTATGGGGAAGATTATTAAACCTCACGAGATTTGAAGATAAAAAAAATAAATTATTTATTTTTGAAGAAAAATAAAAAAATAAAAAATTACGATACCTGAATTTATTTCACAGCAGTATAATAATTAACATTGGATTATATGGATGTTTGAATACATTGTTGAACAAATCAATCATTCTTGATGGAAATCAATAGATGGTTGCACTCTTATTGATTGATAACATGATCCAATATACGGTACGGTACTGTACCTATATAAGTTGCTTCTTTCATATGCGAATGTCTCAGCTTAGAAGATTGATGACATCATTTTTTGAATTGATAGAGCTCAGACTGCAGAATGTAAGTCGATACAATAATGTAATGAGCTGAAAAATAAGCTAGAGTGCATCGGAGAATGGAAAGCCTGATTCCATTCTGGAAACCTTCTCAGGTCAAGTTCGTGTAAAGACTGTGATTCACTTTCAATTCAGAAGAGGTTTGGCACACGCATCTGATAGCAGCACATTAGCATGTATATTGAATCCAAGGTGAGTTACTGTAAAGAATCATTATCTGAAAAATTAATATTTTTTTGATAATCTATATATATATATATATAAAAGCTAAATGGCACTCACTCACTAACTGACTGACTCACTCACTCGCAGAACTAAAAATCTACCGGACCAAAAACGTTCAAATTTGGTAGGTATGTTCAGTTGGCCCTTTAGAGGCACACTACGCGTTTTTTAGCGTTTTCTCAGCTTTATCGAGAACAAATGTACAGAAGATGTTCAAATTTAGTACAGAAGCTCAGCTAGGGTGTAATAATGTTGTGTTAGAAGGAATTTGCAATAACGTCAAAGATACGCCCAAAATTAGCGTTTTTTGCTTTTTCTCAGCTTTATCGAGAACAAATGTACAGAAATTGTTCAAATTTAGTATAGAAGATCAGCTAGGGTGTAATAATGTTGTGTTAGAAGGAATTTGAAATAACGCCAAATATACGCCCAAAGTTAGCGTTTTTCCAGCGTTTTTTGCTTTTTCTCAGATTTATTGAGAACAAATGTACAGAAATTGTTCAAATTTAGTATAGAAGATCAGCTAGGGTGTAATAATGTTGTGTTGGAAGGAATTTGAAATAATGCCAAAGATACGCCCAAAATTAGCGTTTTCCAGCGTTTTTCGCTTTTTCTCAGCTTTATTGAGAACAAATGTACAGAATTGTTCAAATTTAGTATAGAAGATCAGCTAGGGTGTAAAAATGTTGTGTTAGAAGGAATTTGAAATAACGCCAAATATACGCCCAAAATCTGCGTTTTTCCAGCGTTTTTTGCGCTTTCTCAGCTTTATCGAGAACAAATGAACAGAAAATGTTCAAATTTAGTATAGAAGATCAGCTAGGGTGCAATAATGTTGTGTTAGAAGGAATGTAAAATAACGCCAAAGATACACCCAAAATCAGCGTTTTTCTCAGCTTTTCTGCGTTTTCTCAGTACTTTGACTTTCTGATGGAATGAAGCATGCTCAAATGAAAAATGCAGGCGAGCGAAGCGAGTCTCATTTTTGGACGATCTAGTCATCTCTCTACTTTTGTGTCAGCATCCAATTGTGCGCAGCATTCTCACTCCTCTCCACTATAGTGAGGTCCACGTTATAATGGCAGTGTTTGATTAGCAAAGGTATTGCTATCCTTGTCTATCATTCAACAAAGCGGATGGCGCTATCTCTTCCTCACTTTGCTCTGTTGCCAGATCGTCTTTCAACAATGTAGAATTTTTAATAAAATAACAAAATATTTCATCTTAGTTATGAAAATTCATTATGAAATTATTGAAAAATAAAATTGATTATTTTAAACGAGAATGAACAGTCAATATTACATCAAAAAACCTGTATCATCTACCGTATATAGAAGACAGAGGATCAGCAACGTTGTTCTCCTATCTTTCTCCACTGCCATTATAGCGTAGGCCTACGTAGACCTCACCATAATGTGTCCATGCCACAAACTATGGAACGAGAAATTGGTTTTCCCTCTTCATGTTAAAAATAATAATTTTGGTAAAACAAATTTGAAATTATTTTTCATTACAATAATTGATGGTTGAGACGTACCGTATATGATTAGATTTTACAGTAAAAATGCAAGCTCACAATAGTTTCGTCAGACTAGCGATCATTTAATAGTTATATAGAAAGGTTTTACATTATATTATAAGTTATTATTATTTATGAATTTTCTAATTTACTTTGTTAATAACCATCATTCAATATATTATATAGCCTACTTATATTTGTTTATTATTTAAGTTATTGCAACCACGGTATATATAGAAGACGGTAGGTGTCACGCGCATGTTTGTGCTAAATTTCCGGTGTAGCTGACGTCATTTTATATTCAATCAACTGTTTTTAACAAATAAGTTTAATAAATTGTCAATAAGTGTTAATAACGTCGGTTGGTGGCGATGACGCAATCTAGCTGGCTGGCCACTGCGCACACATTACATGACCCCTACCGTTTCCATCTAAATACCGTAATTGCAACCAAGTAAATGGGAATTGTATTTTTTTAATATCCCTCAAATAGCTAAAAGCTAGAGGGATTAAAATATATATGAATTTTGTATTTAATGAGATGTGTATTGAAATTGAAATTGAAATTTATCGGACTCTTTTACCGGTACCATTTAGCTCTTACTACATTTCATATACATATCAAACACCTTTAAAAATAAAAGGGTACCAATATTATAATAATTATAACAATATAATAATTTATAATATTATAATGAGGGTATTATATTGTGATCTGCTGTAATTGAAGATGAATGCAATTTCAGATGACTACAGAAGCCAACGGTTCCACAAATTATTCTTGGGATGAATGGTTAATGATGAACAGAGGCCCAAAGCGCCTGAATATGAACATTGTGATTCCGATCACAGTGGTGTATGTGGTCATATTCGCAACCGGCGTTATTGGTAATATAGCTGTATGCTTGGTGATCGCAAGGACCCGGATTCTACACACTGCTACCAATTTCTACCTGGCAAGTTTGGCAATGTCTGATCTGACATTTCTCTTATTGGGTAAGTAAAACTGTGTTTACACCAAAGTAATTAACAAAATGTTAATAACTTAATCCGTGTATACATTCTATTAGATTAAACATAACTTATCGTACACATGATGAACATATGTGTTTGTCAAGTTGCATTCAATCTAATAGAATCTATAAGGATTAAGTTATTAACATTTTGTAACTTTGGTGTAAACCCAGCTTTAGGCTTCTGATCATTCGTTTATTTATTTTAGGTAGAGGCCCAGGCTACAGTAATGAAAAAGAACAAATTTCGATTTCGATTTAAGGCCCGGTTGCTGAAAAATCAGTTAAATTTTTATCGTGATTAATTTCAAGAGAACCAATCAGAGAAGGCTATTTTGAAAAGATGGCTTCCCTGATTGATTCTCGTGGAATTTATCAGGAGTTTAATTCAAGCAGCTTTTATGCAACCGGCACTAATTGTATAAAAAAGTACTGGTATACCGGGATGACTTTGCACACATTTTGAGGAGTTGACCTATTAAATAGCTTGCAATCAATACTAAAGTTTAAATAAATCACTAGCAATATTTTTTATTCTGTTCTGCAAGAGTATTTTTGATTATAAAAAGTTGATATATTTCTTCACTTTAATAAAGATAGGCCTATACTTTTCGAAAATAAGAGACAATAATGTCAATCACGGGTTGGGGTGACTGTCTAACTTTGAAAATTATATGGATTCAAGTGTATTTTCACTTGAGTTAGACAGTGTGAAACCAACTGATAACCATTCATTTTTTAAAATGAATTATATTCACTTAAAAAAAATCACAAACCATTTATTGAAAAATAATTCAGTATCTGCTGCACAAAGATCTTTTGTAGCATCGAGGCATGTTGGCTCCAGCTGCAGAATCTGCAACAAATGAATATTCAGAATGTACGGTACCTATTAATAAATTACTTCAAGCAAAGTGGATATTTTTGTTTTTAAGATAAAATACATTATATTTTCGCATTATATTCTGCATAATATCATAATTTTAATATTGGACAAAGTCACCCCAAGTTGAACCTGAATGTGACCTTTCTTTATTTAAAGTGACATAATCCGAATCATAATATAATAAAAAGGTAAACATTAATTGATGTACTCACTGATATCATATTCAAGTCTTTTAGTAATAGGTTTTTAAATTTGAAGTTTTCCAACAACAATAAAATCACAGAATGCAACAGGTAGATTATTTTATGTTGATCATTGAACTTTATATATCGAGAGTTGACATGATATCGATTGTAGAACTTCAATAATGATTGGGGCTACAATGATGTTGAACATCGATTTTGGATGACAGAGATCGAAGATAAACGGATTTGAATATCTTTTACCCCGGTCACCCCGGTTAACGGTAGCTATTTTTGTAATCATTTCTTCAAGTAAATAATTGAATTCTGATTAAATGTGATGTTAATTTATGTTGTTACTCTATCATGGGATGATTAGCCTACTATGATAACGTTCAGGTATGATAGTTAGTTACTGGAGTGATAAATCTGACAGAAATGAATTTTGAAATTATTAGTTATGATTGATTGTTTTACAGGCTTACCAAATGATCTAAGTTTGTATTGGCAACCCTATCCTTGGACCTATGGCTTGGCAGTATGTAAACTTAGAGCAGTAGTTTCAGAAATGTAAGTAAATCAAATCTCATTTACAAATACCTCATTTTAGGAATACTTTACTCAAATAGGCTACTTTTAATAAATTAATAAAAATGATATAAAAATCCCGAAGTACCCTTCATTTTTAAAAACTTTAAAATAATTCAACAACTAGTTTCGACCATAGGTCATTTTCAAGTTGAAATGTGGAAATTAAATAAACAAGTTGATACTATTTAATAAAAACATATGCTTATTTTCATATGATTAATTTATTTCTTATTCATTATTTTTTTGGTTGAAATTATTAAACTTAATAAATATAAATTATTAATTTTATATTTGTGTTCCATACAACACTATTCTCAATAAGGAAATTAGGAAGACTTTCACAAAAAAAATTATTTAGGATATAAGACAACAAATAATGTTTTTAATTGAATAATGAAGATTTCTAATGAAAAAATTCAACAGTAACAATTTAAAAAATCAGGCGTTTTTAAACTGGAATGTAGTAATTATTGTGAAAAATTTTACATAATTATGTTTTATTAGCTCAAGAGCTTTTACAAACATAGAGTTTCGTCATACAGTAATTTGGAGTCAATACAATAATTATTATTATAAGTTCCATTACATAGTCTATTCAATATGAATCTCTTCACAGCTTATTTGTTCCACTGCTTAATCCGTCTAGATCATGATTAAATTCAACTATAACAGAAAAACAACAACATATCTATTAATGATTAAAACAATACTAATTTATAACATTTATATCACAGTCAGGTCAAATTGAGATTAAAAAGAATCAATTACAGTCATTGGTCAAACATTATGTAGATTTTTTCAAAAAAGGTTCAATTAACATATTCAGGCTTTAAAATAAAAAAATACTACTCAAAATTTAAAGCTGTCGAACATACAAACAGACAGAAAACGACTTTGCTATTCAGTAAGTCAAAAGTGAGAACTTCGCTAACACTCGTTCAACTAACGACCTGAAGAAAAATTAAGCATTCTAGTATCAGAAAAATAATGTATAATTTTCCATGTTTACCATACTTTTCAAGGTCCCCTGAGTCCTGATTTTTTAAAACTATGTTACAGGTCATCCTACACGTCCGTATTAACAATAGTGGCATTTTCAATGGAGAGGTACCTAGCCATTTGCCACCCACTGTATACATACTCAATGTCGGGTTTGAGGCGCGCCATGTGGATAATTTGCGCACTATGGACTGTGTCCTTTGTATGCGCTCTGCCATTCGCTGTTTTCACCAAAGTCAACTACATCCAGTATCCACCCAACTCTGGAATAACAGTAAGAACCTTGGAGACAAGATTTATTAAAATATCGATACCTGTACTGTAGTGATCGATATATTCAGTATCAATATCATCAGTATCGATACTATCGATATCTAAATATCGATATAGCATTGATACTGGAATTTATAATCATCGATACTGTAGTATCAATGATTTCAGTATCGATACAATCGATATCTAAATATTAATGTAGTATCGATACCTGAAATTATAGATAATTGATACTGTAGTATCGATAATTTCAGTAATGATACTATTGACCATGAAACTCGAACTAATATTTACTGGAAATAAAACTGAAATAACTGATAACTATCCAAACTAGTTGACAAAACAACTATTAATTATCCAACTAATAATTACTCCTCATCATCCTCCTCTTCTTCTTCTTCTTCTTCTTCTTCTCTTCTTCTTCTTCTTCTTCTTCTTCTTCTTCTTCATCTTCTTCTTCTTCTTCATCTTCTTCTTCTTCTTCTTCATCTTCTTCTTTTTCTCTTCTTCTTCATCTTCTTCTTCTTCTTCTTCTTCTTCTTCATCTTCTTCTTTTTTTTCTTCTTCTTCATAGTGAATGAGAGCAGTTCATCGTTTGGCCAGTAGATAGCGCAATGCGCCTTTAAACATCCATGCATACTATATTTTCCATCTGAATAATAATTAAACATTCCATTTGATAGCATTTGAATGAAAACTCGTAAGTTCAAAATCTGTAACTATCTATTTTATGGAAAATCTACCAGATTAAATGAATTTGTAATTGATAAACTAGCGGTAATTGTCTTAACTCTCGCCAGAGTTTAGTTGCGATGGCAAGTGTGTGGTCCTCTGACCAGGAAGATGTGTTGAACTTATTTCGTAGTGGTAGCAAACTAACTATCAAATTTTTGAAGATCAGGACATTGGTGTTGTCTAAGTTTGCACCTTGGTCCTGATCAAGTATGATGTTAATGTAGAGGTAGATCAAAGAATGCTTATTAATATCCTATCAATTCAATTTATTTTCTGCTAGTATTCGAGCAGTGATCAAGAAGTGAAAGTGCAAGTGATCTAACTCGCATCTTATGTTATGTCAGTAGGCTACATAATCGCATCGTACGTCAAGTAGTCAAGTTATCAGTTTGTCAAGCTAGTAATTAGATCCTTGCGGAGCACGATTCGACCCAGACCCACTCATGACTGATAGGTATTTTGGTGGTGGGGGGGGGGGTGGTGGTGTTGCGAAAGATTTCTACATGACCTACTGCAAACAAATTGGAAAAGGTGGGGAGTTAGAAAAGGATAGAGTAGCTAAAGTATTTAATTAATTATGAGAAGATAATTAAGATGATTAATAATGAAAAACGGGATAAGATCCCTATATAATTGTTTGCTGCTTGGGCAAACGGAGGTAAAAGGAAAATAAGCCAACTGTGCATGCCTTAATGCAGTATCACATTATTCCTAATATCAATACTATAATAGTCTATAGGCCTATAAAGGTACTATAGGAATACTATATAATATATACTAAGACTAGTATTCTTATTGGCTGGTTGACTCAAATTGCAGTTTCCCAAAATGTCCTAGTTATGATTAATGGATGAAGTTTCATCACCATGGACTTTCACCCCCAATATTTTGGAAAATAGGTTTATCCCCCTTCCAAAAAATTAAAGTTTGATCACTAAAGTAAAAATTATGAAAACTTGAAATTACATAATTGTGAATCTAGTTAAAACTAAGCCTATGATGTTATAGTACCTTATGTCACTAGGATTGGAAGGGGCCTTTTGCAGTCGAGAATGATGTTTCTATAGTGAGGTCCACGTTATAATAACAGTATTTGATCAATTTTGGTTTTGCCATCCTTGTCTATCATTCGACAAAGCCGGTGGAACTATCTTTTACTAGGTTCACAACGGTGCCAATTATGTTTTTGACAGTGTAGAAATATGATTAATTAATGCAGAGAATTGGCATCGCTATTCTTCTATCTTTACTCACTATAGTCGAGGCGTTAGCCGAGACTAGAATTTCATTTGAGCACTGCAAAAGACATTCACGTCCAAGTAACGTACACTATTTTTTGTCAAAAGAAGAATAATTTAAAAATAGTAAACATTACCTGTTTTGCTGAAGTTACTACAAGCATTCTGTACACATTACCTAGTTTACAAATTCTTAATCAGGAATTTCTTGATTGTAGTTGACAAAACTTCCACCTGGAGCGCTAAACGGGTTTTTGCAACACAAGGTCTATAAATTCTGTCAGAAAAATTTATTTTACAATTCAAAGCCAAGCAATATCCCTTGAACAATATCATCATGTTGTTCATTCAATCTATAATGATAACAGCTGATAAATTTGAAAATTGGTGAACTAGAACCCAATAAAATGGCGATTTTGCTATGCATCACGGGATGGTGTCATGACCTGTATTTTATAGACCTTGATGCAACAGTGTTGCTGTTCCCACGGTATATAGAAGAAGACGGTAGGTGTCACGCGCATGTTTGTGCTAAATTTCCGGTGTAGCTGACGTCATTTTATATCCAATCATCTGTTTTTAACAAAAATACGTTTCATAAATTTCTAATAGGTGTTAAAAACCTCGGTTGGTGGCGATGACGCAATCTAGCTGGCTGGCCACTGCGCACACATTTCATGACCCCTAACGTTTTCATCTAAATACCGTGGCTGTTCCTATTTCAGAACTAAGAAACATACTCGACTGTAAAGAAAACATAAATGATTTTATTACAGTAGAGTATGCTCTAATGAGAATCATATGTTTATTTGTTCTTCAATCAGCTATTTACCGGCTTGATTTCATGCATGTAAAACAGTAGCTGATATTGAATGGTATAACTTATGACAAAAAAGTATGTTTAAAAATTATTGTTTTGGAGTCAAAATGACAGAATGCATTTTCTAATAATGAGAAGGCCTATTTAGAGCTACTACTTTTTTCAACAATTGAATGACTAATGAAACTCTATTCCAATCCATTCTATTATTTGTTTTTTGATAAAAAACATAACATTTTTAAAGGAAAATCGAAATAATAATTGACCTACAGAAAACAAAAATTAACTTGAATTGTAAATTAGTTTTCAAGAGAAAATAGCATAAAATCGCACAAAATTGAATGTTTATTTCCAAAATTTTCCGGGGTGGAGTCCTCAGACCACCCTTTGGTTAGGTTATATTCCATACCCCCACACCCTCTGGTGTCTCCTCCAAAGTTTAGGTGCTTTCTACGCCAATATCTTATGCTCCCCCCGATTTTTTTCTGGATACGCCAGTGTCCACCATGTATAGCTTGTCTATTAGCCTATAATGACATTATTATTAGATTGTCAACTTGTGGTTTCAGGTGCCAGAATCGGCCTTCTGCGGTCTCCTAAAGGAGAATATTCCTCAGAATGCACCAATCTATGAGTTAAGCACTATTTGCTTCTTCCTAGTTCCCATGTTTATCATAGTCCTGCTCTACGTCCGCATAAGAAGAGTTGTAAGGGACAGAAATCGGCATTCCATTGTTAACAGTGTTTTGGGAGAAAATTATCACAACAAAGCCAGGAAATCTGTCATAAGAATGCTCAGTAAGTATTTATTATAATACAAATATAATTTAATAATCATTATAATATACTCAAAACATAAAAAATGAGAATAATCTGATACTATAGTGAGGTCCACGTTATAATGGCAGTGGATAAAGATAGAAGAATAGCGATGCCGATTCTCTGCATTAATTAATTATATTTCTACACTGTCAAAAACATAATTGGCATCGTTGTGGACCTAGAAAAGGATAGTAACACCGGATTTGTCGAATAATAGACAAGGATAGCAAAACCTAAGTTGATCAAATACTGTCATTATAACGTGGACCTCTCTATAGTAGGCTATTCCTGAAAGTTGAATAATAATATAAACCTGTTATTAGTAAAAACAATATAAAAACTACTACAAGTTTTGATATTGTTTTTTATTAATTTGAACAAAAGTAGCCCATATAAGTGAAGTGATTTTACCTGTTATAGTAGATATATATTTATATTCTTATACTAGTTTTCGGAAGATAAATCATAATGATATATTAGAGCATCTAGTGTACCTATAACCTATAACAAACCCATAGAATCTATAGTAAGATTCAGGTTTTAAAGTTATTAGCAAATAGGGCCTATATGAAAAACGCCTCTCTATCGCCAAGCAATAAGTTGAGTTCAATTAGAAGGTAAGTCAGTAGGCTACCTAGTGTCGAACAAATTTGAAATAGTTATTACCGTATCAAAACTGATCAATAATTTAATCCCCATATAATTATTGAATTTCATCAATAAATACGTAAAGCCTTGGCAATAGACTTAAGGCCTAATAAAAGCCTTAATGGCTTTATTTATGGAAACATTTCTTATTCAAGTCTGTCAAAGTAAATAAGTAAAGTTATACAAAGTAAAAAAGGTGTCAACTAACTTAATTTTTTATATAAAATAGTTGCCAAAGACATATTTAATTAATTGGTGTTCATTTATTCTCATTTCTATCTGATCAGTATAATAATATAGTGATTGATTGGCATTGATGTTTTACACATTCATATTGCTCTTAAAATAAATGTATACATTGTCTCCAATTCAATTAGATCTATATCAAATAAACATTTAATCACATAACGTTTTGACATTAGAATGACGACGACTTGCAGACTATAATTAATTGTGGAAAATATAAAATATTTACTCACTGACTAGAGTATATGCTATAAGGCTGATGTACACGATGCCAGTGGCTGGCATGCCAGTTTGAATATTGACTGGAAGGTCAATGGCAAGCGGCGACTGGCATGTCAGCTTAAAAGCGGTACCCCGTACCCTGTTTACACGTTGCCAGCTACTGGAACAAGTCGGATGTGTTGGTGTTGTTCCACAGTGAGCGTGGTTTATCTGAAAGTAGTGCAGATCTTGTTTTTTTAACAAATGGCAGAAACGCCACACAGAGTTGCCGTTGAAAAGTGTGTGCGTGGAATATCTAACCCACGAGTTACAGCGGAAAGGCCGAGAAACGTTGATACGAGAGTTAATGGACAACAAGACTTTGGGAGCATCAGAGAGCTTCATGCTAATGACCCGCAAGAATATAAAGCTGTGATGAGGCTGACATGAAGGTGGCGCGCCAGTAAAACAAAATATTTGTTCTGCTGGATCTGCCAGCTGCTGGCGCGTCCTTGGCTTGCTGGCTTCTCGAGCGAGTTACTGGCATGAGCCGTTTACACAGTACCAGTCGTTGGCATCCAGTGACTGACTATGTTAACTGGCAAGCCGACTGGCACCGTGTAAATCAGCCTTTGGAATCGCACGTGATTCATTGTTAACAGTAGTGGACTTCTAGTGCTCCAGTCTGTGAGTAAATATTTTACATTTTTTGACAATTGATATACCTAAATAGTCTGCAAGTCGTCATTCTAGTGGCAAAACTTGATGTAACATATAGCAGTTTGTAAGGGATAAATAAATTCAAGACATATTACTTGCTCATTCATTCTCATTCCTATCTTATCAATATAAGTGATCGATTGACATTGAATTTTACTCATTAATCATCCTTGAAATGTATACTTTGTTACCAATTCAAATACATAATTTAATATTGTTCGATGTCAAATACACATCCACAATTTATTACAAATTCAAGTAGGCCTATATATAATTTGATTACTATTGTATTCTTATATAACTTTAAAGTGAAAAAACACTCATATTCTTTGGTGTGGCGACGGCCACATTATAGTGGTGGTGGTGACATGGAGTGTCACTTTAAAGTTACAATACAATAGTAATAATATTCCAGTGAAAACAAGATGGATAACCATGATTATCGTTGTTGCAACAACGATAATTTAATTGTTAGATGTCAAATACCGGGTGTCCCACCAAGAGGTTTACACGCTTAATTTTATACTATAAACATGACATCAAAACCCATTCAATTTTATTGAAATATTATTTTGTGAATTGGAAATCTGGTCGCGGATTTAATTATTAAATGTAATTGATAATGCAAGAAGATCTCCAATGTGCAAAGATGAAACGTGTGTTTTATCACGTTTCGTGAAGGCAATATTATGATTTTATTTTTATTACGACTTTTTGGTCTGTGAATCAAGGCTGCATGTTTTTTCACATAAATAGATTTTGAATTTTTCTTTCGAGGTCCGTATTCTTTGAACCGTTTGTGAAGTATACTTGTTGAGTTAAGGCATTGGTTACCTGAAGGATACTGTCTTGAGAATTCAATTATAGGCTAACACAGTTCGGGTGGTTTAACCCTGCATAATTGTGTTTTCAGGATTTGAATCTTGGGAAAGCTGGTGCTTTGATTCAATCAGCAGGCAGAAGTTTTTTTTTACTTTTCTTGCCCTATTACCATAGGTGAGGAAAGTATTGCTTTCCGAAAAAATTAAGGTACCCCAATTTCTAAATTTCTATACGTTTCAAGGCCTGAGTCCAAAAAAGTGGTTTTTGGGTATTGGTCTGTATGTATGTATGGATGTATGTATGTATGTATGTATGTATGTATGTATGTATGTATGTATGTATGTATGTATGTGTGTGTGTGTGTGTGGTGTGTGTGTGTGTGTGTGTGTGGTGTGTGTGTGTGTGTGTGTGTGTGTGTGTGGTGTGTGTGTGTGTGTATGAGTGTATGTGCGGCTGTGTACACGATATCTCATCTCCCAATTAACGGAATGACTTGAAATTTGGAACTTAAGGTCTTTACACTATAAGGATCCGACACGAACATTTTCGATCACATGCAATTCAAGATGGCGGCTAAAATGGCGAAAATGTTGTCAAAAACAGGGTTTTTCGCGATTTTCTCAAAAACGGCTCCAATGATTTTGATCAAATCCATACCTAGAAAAGTCATTGATAAGCTCTATCAACTACTGCCACAAGTCTCATATCTGTAGAAATTTCAGTAGCACTGCACCATCTATGCAAAGTTTGATTTTATATTCCCAATTATCAGGCTTCAGATACAATTTAAACAAAAAATTTCAAATGAAAAAGATTGAGCATAAAAATCTCTACAATTAATGTTCATTAACATTTCCACGTAAAATTGAAAATAAGCTCGAAATTCGAGAAAATAAGATTATTCAATTGCAATCTTTTGGCAATTGTTGATTCTATTAAATCATTCACAATGAAGAGATAGCAGACTTCGTGTGTCTGCAGCGCTATTGTCCTGTCACCAGCTGGCTCAGATCTTAGAAAAGTAGACTTGAGATGCGCGGAACACTAGCGTCAGTTGATCAATTCTCATAACGGCAAGGAAAGTTGTGTGAGGGCACCACACCAGATTTTTTAAAAGTCGGGAGTGGTTTAACTGGATCTTTGAGGATCAGACCAAGGGACAATTTTCAAGGTAAAGTAAGATAATAGTTCATTGTGCATTTTTTCTTTTCAGACCCATATTTCTAAATAATAATTTGTTTTTATTATGAAAAACCTGAACGACCACAGATCAGTAAGCGAGTAGCCCTTTTAGTTATTATCTGATTATTATAATCAGAAATCTTGATTGTTATTGGTTATATATAGTTGTAATCTTTCCTTTATCTCAATTACATATATTTTCCGTTTCGCACCGTTTCATATTTGAATATTCGTATTGAATAAATAATTTTTTTGATGATTATTAAAAACCGAAAGCTATAGTTTTTTCTTCTCCATCTTCCTTACATATTTGGTGGAGGCGCCGGGTAATATTTGGTTGAGCCTCCACCAAATATGTAATCAACGGTATCTCAAAAATTTTGGACTTTTAAGGTTTTTTATTAGGCCTTGTTCAAGTTGTTTTATTCAATTTATATTGCCCTAATGTGCAACAATAAAAATATTTTATAAAATCAAAAACACCTTTTTAATGCTTTCTAAAGTATCGTTTTTCAATATGCCGCTATTTTGTTTCTACAAAGGTTAGAGAGTTGAAATTTTCCCAGAATATTTTTAGAATCTACTTAGTAAACTATGAGAAATTTAAAAAAGTTCGGTGCATGAATGGGCACGTAATATAAAATCAAATGTGTAAACCTCTTCGTGGGACACCCGGTATAGGCCTACTTTTCTACTCATTTTACAGATTCTTACTCATTCATCACCCTTAAAGTTTATATGTTGTTACCAATTCGACTAGGCCTATACATAATTTGATTGTTTGATATGTTTGTGATATACCTACAAAATGTTTAATAGATTTGAATTGATTAATTAGGCCTATTGTTGTTTTAGCGGCAGTAGTGGTGACATTCTTCCTATGCTGGGCACCCTTCCACTTGCAACGTGTTCTCTACATCTATGTTCCCAATTCGGCTCCCTATTGGTACGAGATCAACGAATGGCTCTACTACATCACAGGCTGCTTTTATTACTTTTCATCTACCGTCAACCCGTTCCTCTACAACGTGATGTCCGTCAAATACAGACTGGCCTTTCGTCAGCTGCTCTGCTGGACTGACACCAATTCCAGTGTTCAGGGAGAGTCCTTGCATCTGGGAGCACGACGGATCAGATCTGACAATGATAAAAACCATGATGGCGGTTTCATACAGCTGAGGACAATCTCACAGCGGGTTGATAGAATATCTTTCACGAATTAAAAAAACCTCAGAAATTTGTCACATAAACAGTTATTTGAACATATTTTAGACTTTTACAGATTTAAAAACAGAATATCTTTCACGAATTAAAAAAACCTCAGAAATTTGTCACATAAACAGTTATTTGAACATATTTTAGACTTTTACAGATTTAAAAACAGCAGAAATGTATATCACTAAAAATTGCTAGGTACTTGTAGTCCTGTGTAAACCTTAGGGTGGGCACACACCAGTTAGTCAAGACAGTACTAGTCACGTTTAGTCACAATACTTCACATAGTTGCTTATGAAGCAACACACACCGATTAGTCATTGCAATTAGACATGTCTTCATAATCAACTATGTGAAGTATTGTGACTAAACGTGTCTTGTCTTGTCTTGACTATAACTGGTGTGTGCCTAGCCTTAGATTGCATCATTATTCTTATTATGGAGTGAGGTCTCGGGCCACTCCCGTGTTTCGGATGGACACGTTAAGGCATCGGTCCCGGCTGCCTCAAAAGCAGTAGTTAGGCCATGTCAGAGGCCCTAAAATTGATCAGGTGCGATCTGAAAACTCTGACACCAGATATGAGCCAGTCAGGTCACTCAATATTATAGGAGTACAGTGCTGCCAGATTTCATAGAACCCAAAGAGACTGTGTGTTAATTGTGTGAGAGAAAGAGAAAACTTAGAACGTTTTGATAGAATCAGCTTAAAAACGGCAATAGTGTGCCCCTATATTGAAATAGCATACATTGACCAAAAAGCCTCTTGCTGCAAAATAAGGTTTGCATGGACTATAGATTATAGGCTATACACCATAATTATTATTAAACGAAAATCCAAAGTTAAATTCTGTAATTTATTTACATATCTTTCACAGATTGAAAAACAACAAAAATGTTTAAGATATCCTATACTAATTTAGGTTTATTGGAAACACAAGTATTTGTGAAACAGTGTTATCAGGAAAACAAAATTGTGTATTAACGTAAATAATTAAACGTTGTACAAGACATTGAAATAGTGTATTTGAATATAACGTTGGATCCAGTATAAATTGAATAAAATCTTTCTTCATATATATGCGGTATGTTAAGTAGGGTGAATACTGTTACATTTGACTCACCATCCAAAATCTCCTTTCTGTTCCAAAATTAGAACGTCGAAGTGATTGCAGCTTCTTTTATAATCAAAATCTCGTTCGTCAGGAATTGAAAATATGGGGCCATAATCTCTAATCAGCAACTATAGCCATATGGATTTTTGCAGAAATATTTCCACGATATATATTATCACATAGATATTATTTTGTTCAGTTTCTTCTGTTTTTCTCCTAGAATATAGAACAAAAAAAATAAATCAAACATAGATGAATAGAACATAAAAATTAGTTTAAGCTAGTTGAAGAAACATTTACCAGTGCAGCGCGACTAAATACCTGAATAATTTTATAACCGATATAAATTTCAAGAATTGGTTGGATTAAATATGTAGAAAAAATCAAATACCAAAATATAGAAAGGAGTCATAGAAGAAATATTCAAATTAGAGAAAGAATTAAGAAAGTAATTAGAATTACTTTTAAGAATTAAGAAAGTAGGTAAGTCAAAATAAAGTGGACCGATTAAAAGATAACAAAGATTAAAAACTGATCATTAAAAGATAACAAATTTATTTGTAGACTAGTGACTGGTGATAGTAAATGCAGCCGGCCTGAAGTGAGAGTTTTTCATATTTAGTACAGTATAAATATCCAGTTTTTAATAGTTAATATTTTAATATAAATAGCCATCAGTGAAAGGCTGAGTGCTAAGTATAGTACGAATTGAAAATGAAAGTTGTAGTCTGCTGAGCACTGTCATTTTGTCCCTCGATTTACTACATGATTGTGTAATATATATAAGGTTACTAGTAGAGTTAATGAAACATAATGTCTTCAATTCATCATTTACTGTAATGTATTTATAATATATCATTATAATCATACATATTGACAAACATGAACAGCAAAATGTCCCGTTACAGTATTATTTACCATAAGCTTCCACTTTATTGTCATTACATCAACAAACACATCCAATATTTACAAGTAGTATAATTGTCTAGAAGATTTTTGTTAATAAGGATAAGCTACACAACAGTTTGGGTTTCTAGATTAGGAAAGTAATTTGAAAATAAACAGAAGTGAGTGAATAAGTAAGAGAACCAAATAAAAATGAAACATGAAATAAGTTGAATAGATTTTAGAGTGATTATGCAGTGAAAGAAAATTGAAAAAATATAAACTATGTTTTACAAATAGTAGAATAGATAATATATAATATAAGGGACAACGGTATTCCTCATTTTGATCAAGGGGAGGAAAATATTTACATGGAATTATTCAGCACAGTTTTAAGCAGTTACCGTTTCTAATTTATTATTAATAATTTATCCTCATTATACAACAGCGTATCGTACTAATATTATTCAATGAAGTATTTTATATAATTTTGGAAAATACCTTTTCAATTTCCGGATCTGCAAATCTGGAAAATTTCTATAATTAGTAGATATGAAAACTGAATCAATTATATATTATTCAACCAGTATGATTGTTAGTGCGTCAAGATTTGATATATTTTTTGTCAACACATTTTCAAAAATGTATATAATCATGAATAATCCAATGGATTTATTTAGAGAAACTGATGTAATTTATGATTTGAAAAACATAAAATACCAATTAATGGATTTTATACTTCAGAAAAAGAAGCAAATTTGCGATTATTTGTTGGAAAGGTTTTTATTTATGATCGATAATCGAAAAAGTAGATTGAATAATAGACATATTATCACAAAACAATGTACTATAAAAGGTTGGGAAATATATAAAACAAGATAATCTACTTCAAGCAGCTCACGATCAAATATTTCAACAATTTCTATATAGATCCTTTATTCTCTCAAATAGTTTCAAATTTCACCAATATTTTGTAAGACACTCAAATAGTGTACAAAATTTATCAAAAGCGGTAATTAGTGACTCTGTTAATAAATGGAATACATTTGAGAAAAGATGTCACATCTTGACAAATTTCATTTATTCGCGAATCTACTACGATCTGATAAAAAATCTAAATAAGTTTCAAAAATCTGATAAGTTTCAACCCGTTCATTTTCGTTTGATGAAGGATATTATGTTAATGAAAAATGAAATCTATACCAATAAGAATCTACTGTACTTGAAAACAAAATTCTACACAAAAGTTGAAAAAATAAAACTGGGGTGAATAAACAAATAAAACGTTTACTACGACTGTATTCTTATGTCAAAGTGAATTTTAATTACAATACTTACCAAATTAACAGTACACAAATCATAAATAATAAGATTTGAATACAGTAATGATTACAGCAAATTTACTTAACTGGATGATAGTATACAAATTCAATACGAACTAGATATGACCATGCGCTTAGAAACGTTTTAAAAAATAAATATAAATAATGTAATAAAACTTACAGGTAGATAAAGCATCAGAGCAGCCAAGATAGTGGGTTTGATAATGATAATATATATAAATAACGATAACAATATCAACAATAACAATTGCAATAAATAAAAAAATTGTGTTGGCAACTCTGACGTTAGGATAAAATATTTTCAATTTTAAATATTTCCAAATTTATAACAATCTATACACATTCAAAAGTAGTAAGATAAATATAATGGATAAATATATTTATAATTTTTACATCATTGATATTAAAAATCATGAGTACTTTTGAAAATTAATGAGTATTGAGATTCCTTATACATTATTTAAAAATAAAGAAATTGAAATAGTAATAGTAAACTAAAACAAAACAGATAAGTAGTACGTACTTCAATATAAATCCTAAAAATATCAAAGAACTTGAATCGTATCATTATCATACATTCGTTCTAAAGGAATGGATATTATTAATATACATAAAATATTTCGAGTATTGATAATTTACAAACTAAAAAATTTTAAGCAAATTTGTTCCATAAGCAGGGCCAAGAATAATTATTATTCCCATTTTGATCATTTCATTTGTAATAATTATATTATTGAAGAAATGTGAGATTTGAATTGTTCTTCAATTTAAATGAGATTCATCTAATTTGAGTTTATTGATGGAAATCGAGTTTTCCATTAAGTTCCATTCAAATTAGAAGCCTTCTTTTGATATCAATAACTTTGAAAAATGTGCATCCATTCTAAACAATATATTTGAGAGAACAATAGATTTACTTGAATACAGACAAAATGGGAACAAAGTAATACATTCATCTTGAAACATTTATAATGTATAGGCTTACATTGCCAGCATTTCATTTCTAAAAAAGTATAAATTTCAATATTGAATTCCAATTGAACGCACACATTTTCCAAGATGTTATGCTTATATCGAAAAATTGTATGGATAGGCTATGGAGTAATATCAGGCTATGGAGAGTATTTACCCTATCTCCGTAAAGGGTAAAAAAAGGCGAAATGTCTCCACCAATTATCATGATTATGAATCGAATAATCAATCACATACAAAAACAATATTTTAAATACGGCGTTTGTGCTTAAACATGACAAGTAAAACGGAACAAATAAAAGCTAGATAGATTCAATGAAAAATATAGGGAACTTACATTCTAAAAGTCGCAAATATCAGGGAATAGTCAATCCAATATACATGAGTTGTGTCCGAATTCTAAAATTTCCTAAACCTCCATCAATATAAATAGTTATACCTTTAAAAAATGTCGATAATTACAGTTTGGTTTTATCGATTTTATTTAAATATTGTTTTTAGAAGAATTTATTATTCTATTGTCAGGTTATTTTAATTTTCATTTGGCCGTAATAGAGCACTAATAACGTAAGAGAAAAATGTGTGATTACAATAACTTAATTCCCAAAACAGGGATTTGATTTTTTAAAGATTTCATACTTAAAATGATATAAACGCGAGCAAAAATATTGTACAACAATATTTTGCAGACTTTAGATTTCAGTGAGCTCGAAATTCTGAATTTTCACTTTTCACTCAACCCATTTTTAAGCTTCGATTAAAATTGACAGCCTGTCATTAAATTGATGAAGGTTTATTAAAATTTCAAAATTCCGCACATTATTTAAATGCAACATGGTTACACGCTTCCATATAATTTACAAATATGTACTCACACACCATAATTTATTACCTTAAGCTCAATCCTAAAATATATTGATTACAATAATGATGCTGTTGATTATATTGAAGAGTATTATGTATAGTTAGACACTCTTATCTCCTCTAAAATGTAGAGGAAATCAGCTTTTGAAGCTATACAATGTAACAACAGTAGGCTTACTACTTACGGTATCAACTTCTCAAGTTATATAATACAGTTATATGGTAGGAAATTAAATATATTATTCAACGATTAATTAATATTTTCTTCTGAAATACAGTCTATATAAACAGTTTGAATCACCAACAGAAGTAGGTATATAATCTATATTCAGTTGATAATAAAAATTGAAAACGATTCTTCAAAGAAGTTTATAATAGTTCAGATTCTACATAATTTTCTTCCAACGCTAAGAGAAGATATTCTGCTAGGGTTGTTTTGATAGGTCGTACGATATTAATAAATGTGACGTTTGAAAATACTGTCATAAATATAGATTTTTCTTGAATAATCAGCTAGAGTTACAAATCTACGTCTGAATTTTTTTCAGAAAATGTTCAATACTACGATGGAACAATATCTAAGATCATTTCTACAATTACAATTTACTGTGACCAGTAAGCTTCCAACTGATAGATTTTCCAATATATTACTATTTACAAGCAGTAAGTTATTTTCTTGTTTAGATTAGAATCTTACACTGACGATTGAAAATTAGTTACACCATTTTAAATTATAATATTGCAGGCTTGAAATTAATTTATTCTGATTCTTACAATTAACTGGACATTGAAAAATATTACACAGTGAAAGTTAGAATAGAAAAAACATTTGAATTATCTAAGACATATTCTTCAATGTTCTTAATAATGAAAACAAAATTCGTAGCAGCAAAACACACTGGTTATGTGTAATCTGTTAATAGTGGGACATCTTGAAGCCACGATAAAAGTTGTATAAAAACAAATAGCTAAAATTGTAAGTCAATTCTAAAGAATAACAGAATAATGACAGTATACGAGTTCTTCCAGCATGATTCAACCAAGTAAATAGTTTCTACAAAGAAGGCTCAAAAATAGTCTGTACAACGTAGAAAAGCTCAAGATTTTTTTTTGTTCAGAACAAAGAAGTTTTGTATCAAGTGAGTGGAATATTCATGTATTTGATAATATATATTAATTCCCAGCGTTAAGCACATTATACTAGTTTTCAAGACATATATGCAGTGCAGTAAATGGAATAAAGACCAGTCTTTTTGTTTACTCAATCTTCATAAAACCAAATTTCTTGAAAAAACGAATAATTTTAATTGGGTAGTTTATATCACAGGAATGAAGACAAAAAGTGAAATATTGACTTCTAAAGTTTGAAAAACTAAAATATAATCAGAATAAGACAGGAAAGAATTATATTCAATTCCAAACGACAACGGGATAATTTTCAATTTTAATATTCTTGTTGTTGTTATACCATTGATCACTAGTTAGTATTTCTAACAGTTTCCTATACAAAAGAGCTCTGACTTTCGAAATAGAATAAATTCTACCTCAAGATAATAACCTCACAGAAATTTTAATGTATACTTGGAGTTTTCTAATAGCTATCCTTCCAGAATTATTGGTGACTTTAAAACAAAACATGTTACAAATACCCTTTGAAAACAGTGTTGAATTCAAAACAAATATTTCTTCAAGTCTCTATATATCAACCAAAATCTTTTCAACACATAATATAACACCAGAGTTTCATAGTCTAGACTAGACATCTATTACTTACATAATCAATAGCGATTTCTACTAGATTTAAAAGGCAATCTAGTACCTATCCAAGACGGTTGGTGGGATTTTATGTACCAACGGGACATAATAAATCAGAAAATATATTTCTAATAACCTCTTTAAATCCAGAACTTTCTGTGTTGTGGTGGTAGAATGGAAACGACATAATATTGTCAAAACCAGTAATCTATCAAAAACAACTTGAGATACTAGTCTCGGTTGTTACACAATCTTCAATTTCTAGTGAACTTTACTAGAGACTGATTATCAGATATCTCTGAGTTTACTAGAGATTTATGATGGTGTAACAACAGAAACTAGCATGTCAAATGGATTCAATAGATTATTGGTTTCGACAAAATAAACTCGTTTCCATTCAATATTGAACCCGAATCTTCGAATGGTAGTAACAATCTATTTGAAACTTCACAATAAATTGGAAAAATATTCCGATCAAAATAAAAAATGTATTTCAGTATAGATTTAATTTTTGAAACGTTAGATATTATATATTTTGTATAGATAGTTGTCACTTTTGTTTTTAGTCTGTTATAATGGTTATTACATTTTTTTAAATGTACAGTACACATCTCTTACATGCGTAACATGGTTTCGATAAATCTAAATATGTAGATCAACAACCAACAGGGTGTTGGTTTTAGAACTGGTCGGCGAGCAGCTCACACACCTCCTGTGAAACGGACTCCTTACTCGAGCGTACTGTTAACCGGTACATCTGCAACAAACACAACATTATTATCACCCTAACTCATGTTAGTATGTGCTGAAAAGAAACTAGTAACTGATGAATAAAAAATCAATACACGTACCAATAATGCAAAAATTGAAGAGGAGTAGGAGGAGAAGGTGTAGAAGATGCTGGAGGAGGATTGAGAGGAGGAAGAGAAGGTGGGAGCGTAGGAGGAGAAAGAGGAGGAAAAGAAGATTAAGGAGGAGGAGTAGAAGAGGGAGAAGGAGACGTTGGTGTAGAAGGAGGAGAAGGTGAAAAAGGAGGAGAACAGAAACGAGGAAGAGGAGTAGGAGGAAAAGGAGGAGGAACAGGAGAAGGAAAAGAAGAAGAATAATGAGGAGGAAGAGTTGTAGAAGTGAGTGGAGGAGGAGAAGAGGATGAGAAGGTGTTCCTTATAGACTTAAGAGGAGTAAAAGAAGGAGAAGGAGAATGATGATGATGAGGAGGAGGAGAAGGATATCCCTCCTCTCTGTGTAAGAGAAGGAGAAGGAGAAAAAGAACGAGAGGAAGAATAAGGAGGAGCAGGGAGAAAAAGAGGAAGAAATGAAGAAGAATTAGGAGGAGGAGGAGGAGGAGGAGGGAAATGGGGTGGAAGTGGAGAAGGAGGGAAATGGGGGTAAAAGTGAAGGAGGAGGGAAATGGGGGTAGAAGTGAAGGAGGAGGAGGAAGAGAAGGCGGAGAATGAGGAAAATAATAAGAATGAGGAGTAGTAGAAGAAGAATGAGGAGTATTAGAAGAAGTAGAAGAGAAAGAAGTAGGTGAAGGAGAAGGGGAATAAGGTGGAGAAGAAGAAGAAGAGGAGAAAGATAAGAAGAAGGAGAAGGAGAAGCAGTGGAAGAAATAGGAAGAAGAGAAGAAGAGGGAGAAAGAGAAGTATGGAAAGAAGAACTAGAAGGAGAAGAAGTGGATGAAGTAGAAGGGGTATAAAGAGGAGAAGAAGAAGGAGAGGAAGAAAGAGAAGGAGTGGTGGAAGAAAAAGAAGGGGAAGAAGGAGGAGAAGATAGAGGAGCAGAAAAAGTAAATGAAGGAGAAGGTGGAAGAGGAGGAAAAAATTAAAAGGAGACAGAAGTAGAAGGAGAAGTGGGAGGTGAAAGAGGAGGAGGATGATGAGATGAAGTAGTGGCATATTGCATAATGGTTTCTAGTATATAGTATAGTCTCTGATATTCAGTATACTTAGTTTCTCATAACATTTTTTTTCTTCACAAATATAAAATAGTTTTTCCTTGTTTCTTTCTCTCAATTTTCAATTTCTTTGTAAAGTGATTAATGTAATTTTTTGATTGGGGAGCAATTTTTGGGATTTTCCCGTATGCTCCCATATATTGTTGTAAATAAATAAATATACCTGTGCCTGTTTGTTGGGCTCGAGCCTGAGCAGACAGCCGATCTGCTGGGTGCGCGTGTGAATGATGCCGGCACAAACAAAGTTGTCTGGGTTGGGGTCGATGCCATCCAGCAGCTGCATGCCGAAGCCCAGCACCTTGGTGCGAGTCGCCATCAGGTCCATTGGCCCCACCGCTCTGAAGATCTTCTGCGACTTTTGCGGGTTGCTGCAAACACAACACCATCGTTCAACCATCAGACATTGTACAATAAGCACTCATTATTATATTGAAAGAGGAAAAACTGGCAAATCCTTAAGGAATCAAATCAAAATTTATTCACTCGAAAATCCTACAAAATATTCACAAAAGTATAAAACGACAGCTAGGTTTCTGTGGGCAGATATGTCCGTAGAGTTTCACTTCACACCAAATACATCTGTGGACCGATAGAGAGTTATTTTTGCTTCGAAATCTCTACTGACTTCTCAATTTTTTAGCAAATTATTTGTTTCGAGTCGCTGTAGGCCTACCCGAGTCTAGTGAACAAGATACTACTCACAAAAAGTACAGAAAGTTAATGTACTTTGTTCGCGAATAATAATAAATAATAATACATGCTTTATTCAACCAAGAAAAATAAATTAGATTACAATAATTGCATTTAAAAGCACAAACACATTAATTTCATAATTAAACATTCAATAATAAAGTGGTAAAAAACAAAACCCTATGTGTAGATAAAATATTAAAACAAAATCAAATAGGATATATAATTGATAATAATAATGAAAGGAAAGTGCCTTTGAAGAAATATTAATGGTTCATCCCTCTTTAAGCATATGCTTGTGCTGAGGGATGAGTCGCTTAACCTAATAACTAACTTTATGACATATAATAGGAGTCAGATCATAGAGAAACAATTATAGCGTAAGTAGATATCCCATGGTATAGGGCGTTTATGACGCAACTTTTACTGTTATCTCAAGCCGATTACTGTTGATTATTGTCGAATTTTACTGTTTTGTTGGGGTGAGAGTGTATGAACGGCACAATATGAGAGACTACCAGTGTCACACAGCTTCACGGGAAAGAATCACATGAACTATCGGCTTGAGATAACAGTAAAAGTTGCGACATAAACGCCCTATACCATGGGATATCTACTTATGCTATTGTTTCACTATGGTCAGATACAAAGAAATTGAAATGAAAAGAGAAAATTCTTTATTAGGCGAAGTTAGGATAGTAAAGTGCTATAAGTAAGACTACATGCTAATCAACTACAGTCCTGAGCGAATGATAATTATAAATTTAAATTGAATCAAGGTTATAAAGCATCTTGTTATAGAGGGTGTCATTCTTGTCAACAAACAGAAGACATTTCAAATTGAAAACATTGAAACATTGATGACATTTCTTGAAACAAAACTATGTAAAATGGTATAGTGTGATGTTATATTTATTTTGTTTTCCATTTTTAATGTACTCTTATGCTATCAGAGTCATTTAGGCCCGCCGAAATGTAGACCCACGCTAATCCACGGAAAGCAACCCACGCCGTGGGGTGTTTTGTAAACCATTGCTATAGAATTACTGAATAATTTATTATATTATTGCTGAATTATTCATAACAATCAGCTGACAAGTGGACTATTCATTGCATGTATTATTATCATTACACAGATATCTGGAGAAGCCTAGCAATGGTTTACAAAACATCCCACGGCATGGGTTGCTTTTCGTGGATTAGCGTGGGTCTACTTTGCGGCGGGACTAAGGATCGTACTGGAATATGTCTGTGAGCTTTTCCAAGTTTGTATCAAATAAATAAATACATTAATGAATAAATAATAAGATAGATGAATGAATAGTGTTGGATGTTCATCAATAAACCTTCTAAAATTCGGGAGGTTTGATTGCCAAACTATGTTCATAAACGAATGATGATAAACACATCAAAAAGTGGGTAGAGGTTACTAACCTGATTGAAACTCCCAAATTCTTCCACCTGGCGAAGAATGATTCGCCATTCATTTCAGTCGGTTCAAAGAACTTGTTGATGGTCAGTGGTAGTTTCATTTTCAGTTTCTGCGGAACATTGTTGTACAAAAATGTGACGTTCATTGTGGGCGAATCTGAAATTGAAACACACTCTCATCACTGTCTTAAAATGGTTTATGGGGAAATCAAGATTAATATTTTATCTAACCATATTACATCTTATACAGAGTGAGTCATATTTATGGGAACCCTTCAATAAGTTGGAGACTGTTGTAGATATAATCAACTAACGAATGTGTGAATGAGTGCGCTTGTTATGAATGATCTGAATGAAGAAGAATGAAGAATATTTTATTTGCCAATGTACAATACAAATAATGAGATGAAATACATTTTTACACATACTTGGCACAGCCATCAAAGTAAACTTGTGCGATGGCTGTGAGTTCATACAGGAAATTAAATTATATAAATAAAGAAATTAAAAGTAACAAAAATCCAATAGGTAGTACAGTGACAAAAAAAAAGGAAACCTCATTCAACACATAACCAAAATGGAGCTGGTAACGAAATTATGAAACTATTAGAATTTAGGTAGTCTATAAAAAATATTCTGTTCAACCCATATATTTATTTCTTTAAGAAGTTTTTTAGTAATTTTTGTATTTATGAAAATAATTGGAACTTTGTTCGAAAATATATTACAAAAATAAGAGAATTGGTGTCTATCTCACTCCTTGTTCATCTTTTTTAACGATTTTATTTTGTTCGTCGATCTCACTATGCTTCCCACTTCTTTCTTGATTTGGTTCATTTTATTTGCTTGATAATGATACACACTCCAGATTAGGTTTTGTTTTATTTGTTACTCTTCTAGTCTATTCTCTTTCATCAACAATTTTCTTTTAAAATGTATTTATTCATATTTTTCATAGCTATGAATAGTTTAATTTAAGATTATGTATATTGATGCTACTAGACAACTCGCTCCTCTCTCACAGGCTCTCATGTGCTCATAAGAGGAACCTCCAATGAAATGTATTTTTTTTTTTTTAATTTTTTTACATGCAAATATAAATTGTATTGCTAATCTTTTTGGAGAATAAAGAATTTCAATTTCATACTGTAACTTTCAGGATAAGTTATTGGTCAAATACTCTACCTTTTGACGTACAACTGAATTTCAACCCCTCATAAGGTTGTAACTCGAATATTTTAAAAGTAAACACCCATTGTGTGGTACATCATTTTAAAGGCCTTCTTAAAACAAGGCATATGGCATCAATAAAAATGTTCTATGATACTTGTATCCAAAATGGCGGCTGATTGAAATTTTAGTTTTTAAGGAAATGAGGGGTTGTAACTCAATGTAAACGCCCATTGTGTAATACATCATTTTGAAGGCCTTTTCAAAACAAGAAAGATGACATCAAAAATGTTTTAAGAAATTTTTATTCAAAATGCAGCTAATTGAACTTTATCAATTATTTCTTTAAAAACTAAAACTTCAATCAGCCGCCATTTTTAAACCCTAAGTTATCCCCTTATGAGGGGTTAAAATTCAGTTGTACATCAGAAGGTAGAGAATTTGACCAATAACTTATCCTGGAAGTTACAGTATTATATCTACAACAGTCTCCAATTTATTGAAGGGTTCCCATACTCATATAACTCACTCTGTACATTCACTTTCTTGGTAAGGGCTACTCGTATTTACATAAAAATTAAAAATCAAAGTACTCTTTTTTCAACTTAATTCTATTCCAAGTTGGTGGCAGTATATATTTTACTCACTCACTTTGAAAATTACACTGTCGAAACATGTGAGAAAACAAAATGTCAATTTTATTTTTAATTGTTATGTACATCTTATATTATATTCATTTACATTGAGTACAATAATAAAGATATAAATCTAAATTTTCCTATAAGACCGCTCTGACAGCTGACTGCTCTCTGTGTGACCCCCCCCCACCACTAAAAAACCGATTTCAAGACTCAAATTGAATGAATCTAAAACAGATCCAACTAATTTCATTCACGACATCCCTTAGTCTTAGGAATTAGTTCACTACAATAATTGATGGAAAAACTGCATACTTTCACTGGAAGATACATAATTAAAAGGATGAAAAGCTTCAAGCTTTCGCTAAGAATTGAGAGGATAAAATCTGTTGTCAAATAATCTAGCTCAGTATCACACTCAATTCCACATCCTTTGAGAAACAATATTATGATAATCAAGTTTCACATGAAGTAAGTAGTGTGAATGTGTAAATGTGATACTGGATTGAATTCAACACTTACCAAGGTAGTCTTCAACACATTCAGCATTGACCATTTGTTGAATTTGTGCACCAGCCTCTAACAGCATATCCACAGGTTTCACCTGGATGTTCAGTTTATTCACCCAGTCACTTGGTGATTGGATGGTGGCCGAGAAATTCTACAAACAATAGAAACCAATCAAAAATAGAGCAAACAAATTCATAATAATGAATTCAATTATTATAGCTTTTATACATTAGTAACATAATTTCCCATTTTCTACTAAAAGTTATGAAAATGCATTATTTGCCTTCTCCAAAGAGTATTATTGAAGGGAATATTCTCTTTTCTCCCTATCATCCTATACTATTAAACGAGCAACTTCTGTTTATATGTTTGGATGGTTAGATGTTTATATGTTCGTATTTCACCGGATCTCGAAAACGGCTCTAACGTTTCTCACGAAATTCAGAACATAGAGGGTTTATAATATAAAGATTCGATTGCACTAGGTCTCATAACTGAGAAAACTCGCTGAAGGACATTAAAAAAGAATAATTATTATTCATCCTTGGAAAAAATATGATAATTGTTTCGTCGTCTGTTGTTGATGGAAGTTTGGAAGTTAGTGAGCGAGTTCATGTGTGTGGGACTGTGTCAAAATTATGACTCAGCTGTTGAACTTTTGTAATCATTCAATCAGGTACTTAGTGCCGGTTGCAAAAATGCCGGGTTATTTTCAATCCCTGATTAATTCCAATAGATCCATCTTTTTGAAATGGTCTTCTCTGATTTGGTTCACGTGAAGTTAATCAGGATTAAAATTTAACCGGCTTTTGTGCAACTGGGCCTTTGTGAGGGAAATTTTTGCATTCCTCTGGGAATTAATCTCAATTTACTGTTATTGGATGGAAAATGTCCTTATGAATTATTATAATTTCTACTTTCGTAATAAATTTTTTATGCTTTTGTACTCCAGAGCGAAGCTCGGTCCCCGATATTTGTTCATGATAGAATAAATTTAAGCGTTATATTGGAAGAATTTTGTTATTGCATGATAAGATGAACTTAAAACGAACATTGAGTTGAGAGATTACGTAATTTTGATTGAAAAGTGAAAAATGATTGGAAAATATTCAATTTTATTCATAGATAATAAATACAATAAATTTTACAATACCAATAGTCTGTTATAAACACATTTACAATTTCATTTGACAATTTAATTGTTTAAAAATAGCTTAATACGAGAGAATGTTATGGTATGGACAAAACAATAATTGATTTACCTGTAGTGGGAATGACGTTTTGTTTCCGTAGAACAGTGCTAATCTTCCGAGATTCTGCCTGAATTCACATTTAACGCCAATCTGTATCAGGTCGTTTTCAAATAGGACACCATTGTTTTTACATACAAACCTGGAACAAAATAAAACAGGAAATGAGTAATTCAAGCATGACAATGATAGAAGAGAAATAATAAAATCTACCTAATCCCTAGACTATGTTCTAGTATAAGCTGGATGTAATTTATTTGATAGATTAACGAGCTTCAAAATTATCAAGTAGTTGAGGAGTATTCACGATCTTTGAGTAGACCAGCTGAATCACTAATCAATTGAGAATTGCTATCCGAAAATTCAAGTGTAAGGCCCGCCGCAAAGTAGACCCACGCTAATCCACGAAAAGCAACCCACGCCGTGGGATGTTTTGTAAACCAGTGCTAGGCTTCTCAAGACATCAGTGTAATACATGCAATGAATAATCCACTTGTCAGCTGATTGATTATTATGAATAATTCTATAGCAATGGTTTACAAACCATCCCACGGCGTGGGTTGTTTTTCGTGAATTAGCGTGGGTCTACTTTGCAGCGGGCCTAAATGTCTCTTCACACCTAGCGTAGAGTAGCTAGAAATACGTCTTCAAAAGAAGTAACAGTCCTATCTCCTAATGCTAATCAATCCGTAAATTTTTTCTAGTGATATTTTCGAGCTGAAAATTCATGTCTTTTTATAGAATTGTCTTGTGAATTTGAAGTTTGTTTTCTGTTTTTAAGGAAGTTTCATTATTAATCTTTGTAAATTTAAAGTTGTTTTTTCTATTCTGATTTGTATATTCAGATTGATGATTTAGTGTATAAATTGAAATGACATAACCTACATAGTATTTGGACAATTTAAGACAAAATTAGGAAATTGAAGAAGTTTTGGGCCATAGCCTGTTTTTTCTTTTCCGACTACTGTATTGTTAGCTCTATCCAATAAATAAATAAATTTCACACAAGCAATTGATTAACTTTTTTATGTTAATGTGTTTATTTCATGTATTTTACGTTTGTATTTCTTGCTTGTATTGCTTATATTATTTGATATTCACATATTGTGAATTGATTATACTTATTTTGGCTTGTATCAGTTTTTTTTAAACTGATGTTGTACGGTTGGAAGTTGAATGAATAAATAAATAAACATCAGGGGATAGGACGGCTACGTCTTTCTAGCTACGCTATGCTAGGTGTGAAGACCTCTAATTCGACATAACAGAAGTACATTGAAAAATATTATGTTTTGAGATTTTTTATTTATTTATTTACAATGCAAATGACACTAAGGTAATAAAATTGAAAGATAAAATAATAAGATAGTCCTCGTGCTATGTTTCTTCCACATTTATAGGTGAAAAAGTCCGAAATAAGGTTAGAATTCACGTGTACAATTTTGATAAAATTTCAGTCCAAAACAAAAATGAAAACTATAAATCGATGTTGTATTCTAGTCATTCTATCTCATAGTATGTAATGATTGACTGACTTTTTGGGATTGTAGTTGTTCTGCTGTGCATTAGCATTGGCGGCTGGCTGCGGCGAGGATGACCCATAGATGTCACCCAACACATCGACCAGCACTCCTGTGTTGGAGGGGGCAGACGGAGTGGACAGGCCTAGCAGGTCGGCCGACATACTGTTGTTAGTCGCTGCACCTGCCGCTGACGGCACCGACGATGTACTCTGTTTAGCAAAACACACAACAACAATTATGTACTCTTTTTAGAAAAACACACAACAAGAAGAATAATGTACTCTGTTTAGCAACTCAAACGACACGAATAATGTACTCGGTTTAGCAACGCAAACGACACGAATAATGTACTTTGTTTGCACACAATGATGTACTCTTGTTTGGTAACAAGGAACAACGTTTTACTCTGTTCATGATCAACTCTGAATGGCTAATTTCTAAAAAATCGACTGAGTTACTGTCGATGTTGTTGCTGTCGATGTTGTTGCGAAATCATGGTCCTGTACCAAATAAATAAAACTGTAGAATTTGACGATATATGTGTGTTTTTATTCCACTAATTTCTCATTTTCAATTGATATGTTATTTTCATTTTGAAGATCAATCAAAATTGGACTACTCTCCTTAATATGTAACGATTTTTCAAATACAATACACTAATCTGATTTAGTAAAATGTTTTCTAAATTAAAAAGTGACAGCTTATTCTGAAATAAGATTGACTCTTCTCAATTTGAATTTATTGTTTTTCAAATAAAACAATTGGCAAATTGTTGTGGAGCACTACAAACGCTCGCTCATTGACTAACATCGAAAATAATACTGTCGATATTATCGATCTTTAAATATCGATTCTTGACTATACATTATCGATATAAAACACAAGTGAACTGACATGATCGTTGTGATGGTTGGTGGCAGCATTGGCGCTGGCTGCCGAAGCCCTGATCTCGTTCTCAGGCACCCGACCCGGCTTCTTCTTCTTCAGCACTGCCAGGATAGACGACTCTCGCTCGGGGAATGAGGGCATCTCTTCCAGCACTGTCGCCTGTAACACACAATTATTATCATCATCATTTATTTCCTTTCAAAATATTATTACAACATTTTTTTCCTTTCAATCTATTATTATCAAGTCATATAATTATAAAGTAAATCGAGCTTAATTGAGCTCTGGACACTCGGCTTCGATCTCAAAGGTGGTCAGCTGACCCCCCACCACCAGGTTCCGCCACCAACACGCTTATCGAGTGTTGGGGTTTAATTCTGTAAGCTGGCAAGCCAGCTAGACATAACAGGAGGGTTTTCCCATGTCTTGTAGACATATATAACCCCCTTTCGGCAGAGCCACAAGAGATTGTGACTCAATGCTTGTCGTTACGCATGTCTTGACTACTGACACACCGGATCACTGACTCCTGCTGCTGCCGTAAGCCTACTATAGGTCACGTGAGCTGCACCTGGCACGTTTGACTGATGGTGGTATCTAGCCCTCTCCCGGAGTCAAAGGACAGGAGGCCCACCAGGCAGACTTCATCGCCTCCCGGGATCACGTGTCACCCTCGCCCGGAATTGCACCGAATCCAAGACTGAAACACGACTGTGGCCACAGCCCTTCCTATCTCCCTCTTGGAGGAGGCGTGGGGAGCTACACAGGAGCAGATCACCGATGAGTTTCGCATGCGTAAGACTCGATTTTTATCCGCCACCAACAGCTGCAAATAAGTCTACAACCGATTGTTTTCAATATTACTCCGTACTCCGTTGTTAATATATGAGGGTTAAAGTGTAAGAGTGGGCGCCTTAACTTCGCCCGCCTAGAATTCAATAAAAGCAGCAATTCAATTCAAGTTGATATAAATTGAGACACTTTCACTCACCACAACTCAGTGGATGCAATGATGCTGAGCTGTACATAACGTATCCTACTGATGTTTTGAATTATACTTTGTTCTCGAACACAGTTTAAATTGGTTTCAGTGCAGTTTCACTCACCAGTACATCAGTGGAGGCAATAATACTGATAGCTGCAGATAACGTATCCTACTGATTGTTTTGAATAATACTTAGTTCTCGATCCCTGTCTAGTACGGTTTGGCCCGGTTGCACAAAAGCCGGTTAAATTTTAACCGTGATTAATTTCACGAGAACCAATCAGAGAAGGCCTTTTTGATAAGCCGACTTCTCTGATTGGTTTTGGTGAAATTAATCACGATTCAAATTTAACCGGCTTTTGTGCAACCGGCACTTTGACTCACCAGCACATCAGTGGATGCAATGATGCTGAGCTGGAGATACTCGGATGCGCGCTGCTGCAATTCAGCGTCTGCACTGCGCAGGTTGCTGTGTTGGCGGAACACATCCTGCACGACCGACTTCACTTCCGGAAACAGGTTCACGAATTTCACGTAGGTCGATAGCAGCAGCGCTCGCGTCATCGGTGAACAAAGGTGGTACTAAAACAATAAAATTTACACATCAATATACAGATTAATTTTGACAATGTCATTTGGAAGAAAAAATTACTCAAAGATTGTCCAAGTATTTAATCCACCAATGTTATTACATCAGTGCCATATGTAATATTTATTTATTTATTAGGTTAGCACAAACAATACAATTATCGGAAAAACAGGCTATTGCCGAAAGCTTTTTCAATTTCCTAATTTAGTTTCAAATTGTCCAAATATTATAGGCCTATATAGGTTATGTCCATTTCAATTTTCTACACCAAATCATAATCTGAGAATATAGATTGGAATAAAAGAACAATATTAAATTTGGATAGATTGATAGTAAAACTTTTGTAAAAACATAAAACAAACTTTAAATTCACAAAATAAAGAATAAAACCACTTAAATTTTGAGCTCGAAAATATCACGTTCACCTTAGCTACATAACAGCAGTTTCAAAATATGATTAATAAATAAATAGATATAAACACAATAGAAATGATCAAGTACCCTTTATTTTATTGCAAAAATTAGTTTCAACTCTTCAAGAGCCATTTTCAACTGTAAATGCCGGTTTCCGAGCTCGGGATTTAGGTAAGTTCTAGACTTCAAGCAGCCGGAGCTCGGAAACCGGCCCTAAGTGTATTTTGAAACTAGAAGTGTAGCAATAAAGTAAAGGGTACTGTATGATAACTATTTCAAATATCCAATAGAATCTAAATAAATAGAACTTAGGACTTCTGATAACGCAGATATTTACCGAAGAGCTAAATAGCAGGAGGAAATTTGAAGAATGCACCTACCAAAAATTAGTTCTTCGGTCAATATTTGCAGTAGCAGAAGTCCTTAGTTCTTCTTATATATAGCTTTCATTAGATATTTGGAATAATTATTGTTTAGTAATAATATTCCAGCAGTTGGTTAAAGAAGTTTATTTTAGTTTAAAAAGTTTAGTTTATTAAGTTGGTTAATGTTTATTTTCTAATAAAGTCTTCATTGGTAAATCTTCAATAGAGGTTTCACGGGTGATGATAGATAACTTACTTTGGAATGTAGTAGTTGGAACTGCACAATGGGGGCGGACCTCTGGTCACCAGCGATTAGGTTTCCGAATTCGCCCAGTATGTAACCACCCACCTTCACCATATTCTCATGGCAAGCTGGTGCTTGTAGAGCCTGCAATTCACACAATCAACAATATCAACAATAACCAACAATATCAATCGTCAATAATAAATCAATCATCAATAACATTCAATCCTAAAAATATCAATGAAAACTGAATACAGAGACAAAAATCTGCAATTCAAAGCGTTAATATTTTAAAGATTAAAGGAAGTTGCTGTTGAGTAATAAAGGATAAAAAAAACATTTAGGGTCGGTTTTCGAGCTTGAGATTTAGCTAGTCTAAACTTTAAACAGCTGGAGTCAGAAAATTGATTTTCCGAGACGGGGCGTAGCTAGTCGTAGTCATAGTCAGTCACGTTTAAATTAAATTTCGAAAGACAAGAAAATTGAACACAAAATAAATTAAAAAGAAAATAATGTAGTTTAAAGTTTCAGCTATTTTGAATTATTTCGGAATGTTTCATTTCGTCAAGGAAAAACGTTTCCAATTATAGAAATGAGAAGATAAAGTTTAATAATAAAGTTTGCTGCAACTATTTACTGCGACTACGCCCCATTTTGGAAAGCCAATTTTCTGACTCCAGCTGTTTAAAGTCTAGAACTCACCTAAATCCCGAGCTCTGTAGGTTTACAGAGTCTAGGACTTGAATAAGCTTTCGGAACTAAATCGTCTTTCTGAGTCACGGATTTATCTTCGAAACTCTAGGATCTATCAAGTCCCCAACCTATTTGAGTCAGCGATTTGAAGCAATAAACATGAGGGAGAATTTCATTCAATGTACAGTATTTCGTTGTTTTGTAATGTTAACATTGGGAGACAGCTGATTGAGGGAGTCTCAGTTTCTCTAATTTAGAATCATCTACTCTATAAGGTTAGATGAGCATAACCTAGAAGGTTCAAAAATACACAATATTCGAATCAAAATACAAGATATGTTAATAATTATTCAGTTTGTAGAGTGTCAGTTTGACATCTTGTGGAATTGGACTTCCCATTTACGTTCTAGAAAATTATTGGAAATAACAATGTAATCATTGAGAGCCTCTACTAATTTGTAATAAATGAGAACTACAACTCTTGGAAAAATTCTGAAAAACTCACCTTAAAACAGTTTTAGCTGTAATTTTTAGTAGGTTTAGCAATCATTGAGAACTACAACTAATTTGTAATAATTCTGAAACTCTCACCTCAAAAACAGTTTTAGCTATAATTTTTAGTAGGTTTAGCAATCATTGAGAACTACAACTAATTTGTAATCATTCTGAAACTCATATCAAAAACAGTTTCAGCTGTAATTTCAAGTTGTTTTAGCAATAATTGAGAACTAAATCTACTTTGGAATAATTCTGAAACTCTCACCTCAAAAACAGTTTTAGCTGTAATTTAAATTAGGTTTAGCAATGATTGTGAACAACAAATACTTTGTAATAATTCTGAGACTCTAACCTTATAAAAAAGTTTTAGCTGTAATTTTTAGTAGGTTTAGCAATCATTGAGAACTACAACTAATTTGTAATAATTCTGAAACTCTCACCTTCAAAAACAGTTTCAGCTGTAATTTCAAGTAGTTTTAGTAATAATTGAGAACCACAACTAATTTCTAATAATTCTGAAATTCTCACCTCAAAAGCAGTTTCAGCTGCTATTTCAACTATAGTCCGAGAGATACTACTTTTAACATAAAGAGGGGAAACGGATTTCTCCTTACATAGTTTGTGGGATGGACAGAGTAGTGGAGAGGAGTAAGCATGTTGCGCACAATTGGATGCTGACACAAAAGTAGAGAGAATGCTGTTAGGTAGTGGCAGTGATTAGTGAAGTAAAGAGCATCGGGCCTCTCTGACTTCGATAAAGAGACGTGTAAAAAATGTTATCTCAAAAGTAGCGAGTGTTGTTAGGCAGTGCGAGTGATTGGTGAAGGAAAGAGCATCGGGCCTCTGTCTTTGAGAAAGAGCCGTGTAAAAAGTAATATCTCTCGGACTATGGTTTGTAGTTTTAGCAATCATTGAGGAATAATTTTGGAATACTCACCTCGAAAACAGTTTTAGCAGCATATCCTTGCACGTCATCTCGGTTGATGACAATCTGTATGACCCTGTACCACACCTCCTCAGACACATAGTCGCCCGCTATTCGAATCAGATTCAGGATCACATCCACATACCACGTGTAATCCGTTGCGTACTTCTCGGCTAGAATAGCCACTTTCAGCACCTGAATTGATTAATCAATTATGAATTGATTTGTGAGGAAGTAGAATGGAAGAAGAATGAATTTCCTTTTTACAGAAAGATTACAAAACAAAAAGTGTTAGGGATTAACTAAGTACTTATTCTAGTGGATGTGTTCAGTGCTTAAAAGTGAACAAAAATCATAGCATCTTTAGTATCTTGTAACCCTTTTTATATATTTATATAAAATACGACTAGATTCAGGCATATATCACATTCTCAAGTAGTGACAGAATTTCAAATGTCAAATCTTCACACTTGAGAAAGGGTCGTTTTAATATAAGAACAAATATTCATTCATTTGCTATCACAATCAAGGACAATAATAGTTAGCCAAAGATGGATAAAGGTAAAAAGCATTGTTAATAAGATTAATAAACAATGAGATTAATTAGAGAAGGCCTAACTAAATGGGACAGTTTTGGGTATAAGCCTGTTGTGCCTTTCCTTATTTTAAGAATTTGTACACAATGTGATAAATAAATAAATAATAAGATTGATAAACAAACAATGAAATTAAACACAATAATTGTGTTTAAAAACTAGTTGAGTTTGACGCGTATCTCACTAATTATTAGTATACACAACATAGTGAGATAGACGTCAAACTCAACCAGTTTTTGAGTGAGGGGCAATGATAACACACTTCTGTTATGACTAAATTTTTTAGGACTGTATTCCATTTGTCTTCAGAAAACTTTATTGGTCTAATAAGATTTTGATCGAATGAGATACTAGAATATTAAATTTATATTCTTTATATTGACATTCTTCAAATTGATATCAATTTCTTGACACAAACATTATTTCTAGACTCAATATATACATTTTATACAAATGTATCAGTGTTGAAAATTGATCTTGGAAAAAATTAGATACAGGAAGAAATTAGATACAAATTGAAATACATGTGATTATTTTCAGAGACAGATATCATCAAAGATTAATCCTCTTACTAAGATCCCCCTGATACAACAAATATGTTATTCTACATGCCTTGATGTTACATCAGAGTTTCAATTTGCGATTATTTTATTGATTCTTAATTAATCAACTGTAAGTGAACAGCCTAGTAAGATCATCTAACATGAAGTAGAATAGATACATTGGATAAATACATTTTATTCTAGGTATACTGGATCAACTGCTTACCATTTCTTCCCTAATAGAATAATCGGCGGTTTCTAGGTAGTTCAACATTTCCTGCACTATTTCCTCAGCATTGCTTTTATCACACATGGCGTACAAAAGATCAACAGCCTGTTGCCGTACTGACACATCTTTCTCCATCTACAAAAAAAAATGTAGCTTAGAAATAAATAACATCGGACATGTTTAATAAAACATATCAAGTAATATGTCGCCGATCAATACAAATACGTCATCAACAAGGGTTCAAAGCTCTATCACATGTTATCAAGTTCTGTGAAAGTTGTATAGTTGTATAGCATTCTCAAATTGATGGCTACTTCCAAAAATTAACACATTATGATAGTAGTATTTTCAAGTATTATTAGTTCTCAGTTCTCAACTAATAAGTACTGAGTATTGATTGAAGATTAAATTTCTATTGTACTTGGAATTGAAATCGGCCATTGAGGGGACAACCTGGAAGATTATTACATACTAAAGATCTTGAAGATTTTTGTAATCTATAATATTACAAAATATATATTATATAATAAATCACGCTAAAATACCTCAATGGCAGCCTTCAATTTCAAGTAAGAGCTAGCATTGGGAAGACATAGGCATTGTGAGTTTATACCTCTTCAAGGTCTTTGGTCTAACTGATAAGAAAAAAATACGTCATATCCGGTTCGTTCACTGATCAAGCTCATCGTACTTTCTACCGATGGAAAAGAACGTAAACAGAGTAGCTGAACGTAAACTGACATGGCTAAATATGAGGTTGTTTACAATTATAATGGACTGCATTATAATGTATTTGGGAGCACAGAAATGCATGATTACATAAATTCAATAACATTTAAAATATTATCCAAAGCATTTTAAACAACTCCAATTACTTGATGGTATTTCATTTCAATTGATTATACAATGAGATAGGTTGTTAGGTTCTAGTTTTGTTTAAAAATGTAAGCAGCAGACGAAACATCTGTCAGTCATGACTCATGAGCAACCGTTCAGCCACAGAATACATACAGAATGGAAGGTATCAATCTAACCAGGACTTGAGTGCACCAAGACCACGACACTGCATCATCTTGTTAGAAATTGAAACTACCGCTATATTACAATGCTACACTTTCTTTCAAGATGGCGGATTTTGGCGTCAGGATACTAGCCGACTTTCCATTCTGTGGTACATCTGTAATCACTAATCTGTGATCAGGTTTTTACTGAACGTAAAAA